>NC_090937.1:21731646-23194146 GCF_040938575.1 Ambystoma mexicanum | reverse complement strand
AGACATGCCCCATTACCAAGTATGTGTTGCAACAGTATAAGCTGCCATCGGCCATGTGAGCAAAAGAACAGCCATGCTATTATACCATCAGAGTTACAGGCTGCATATTTCACCACGTTATCCTGCTAAGTTGTTTTCCAGAACTAGGCCCCTTTTATTTGAATTTTATTTTGTGGTGTATGCAAGCACCTCACGGTTAGGATGTTTTGGTTGAAAAAGCACACGTTGATTAATTGTTGCAAATGAGACAGCCCCCATAACTTGAAACTCAATTCCAGACAAGCAAGTGCTGCCGAAGGCGAAAGGCAAATGAATACACATAGGACATGACATGGCATCAGGCCAATTTACGAAGTTAGAGTGTGAACGCAACGCTCCTAGTGCCACGAAAGGCCCTGTTTTGTGAGGTAGCTGGCTTGATAATTTGGAGAAAATGTATGAAATTAAATTTGAACAGCAGGGTTACAGCTTTCCTGTCCACCAGAAGATTGCGGGATGGTCATGGTGTACTGGTGTGAGGCGTATGTTGAGAAGGGAGTAGTATGGCATGCAGGTGCAGAGCTGGGAGAACAGAGATACCCAATTATAATGTGCAGGGGCTTTGGAAACATATCTGTCCTCTGTAATGTTCCCCACATTTCCATTGGTCATATTTCGGTGAGATGCAAAGACTCAAAGCTATCTAAAAAGTGTTATGACCCAATTAGTACAGAGCTTCTTTGTCAGGACTGCCTCGTACAGGCCAGCCAATGAGAATACGGTCTGAACATAAATGAGGCCATGGTTTGAGGGTGGAGATTTCTAGGGGAGGCAAGGGTGGGTCTGCCAATGAGCGAGCAGAATGTATAGTGCTTTATAGGCGTATTCTGATCCGTAGCCAATGATATTCTTAGTTTTTTAATTTTTGTAAGACTTATCAAAAATAAAGGAATAAATAGAAGTGTGTAGGCTCTACTGTTCACTTGTGCATTGATCGAACACACCTATGCAGTGCAGGAAGGCCTCATGCCTTTGCCTAACATGCCAGAGGATCTCTGCAGAAAGAATACTCTTGGACAAAACAAGCCATCAGGCTACAAGGGGTAGTTTGGGCACATCTCAAATCTATGTAAAACATGGGCAGGGGAAATTGGCGGCGGGGAGAGCCGGCCATCAGGCAGCTTGGAAAGCAGGCTTGTACCGGTGGTTCAAGCCCGTGTTCCTAGCCACCGGATTGGCCGGCTCACCTGCCCGGGGTGCTAATGTGTACTATGTATTTATTTGGATGTTTATGGAGTTTTACATGTCAGACTCCAGCTGCTTCACAGACCTTGTCAGCCATGTACAAAGTTAAATGACATTGCTTTGAAATTATATTTAAAAAATGACATTATATTGACATTTCAGGACAAGATGCATTTTTGCAAAACCACACATAGGAGTTCATATTCAATGAGCCGAACTGTTAATTAAATATATAAAAGGACTGCGTTGGACTTTTATCCGCTCAATTAACGTAGCAGCTCATTTTTATGCATTTGTATGGCTGAGAGAAGGGGCGATCGCAAGTTACGATTCTACCACCCCTTGCTCTCCAACATACAAATACTGCATGCATTTGTGCCAACATATATTTCCATGCTGGCGCAAATGTGTATTCATATGGAGTCCGCCTGGTTTTTAGACTAGCAAAAAGCAGGCGGACTCCATAGGAATACAATGTAAACACCTCCTTGCATGTTCACATGGCAGGCAGCGTTTTCACAATTTGCATGGCGGACTGCAAAAGAGCGGGGTACTCCCCATTGTCACTCAACTGTGTACATGAGGAAATGACATGGCGAGGATCTGTTTATGCAAGAGTGCATACGTCACAGGGCTCTGACATTTTTTTTACCGGTAACTCAAAGGTGAGCACCATACCGTTTAAGAGCCCACTATTATAGAGTATACCATATCCAGCGGGCGCACACACACACCGTTCTCCAGATTCACCCCTTTTAGATGAATAGGGGTGTTGTTCTACAGCTGGACTAGGAAAGTGAGAGCACTAATTGTAAGTAAATGTGTGCCCCAAGAGACAAGGAACAGTTTTCTATCTCACAAAAAGTACCTCACACGAAAAGCAGAAACAAATACTGTGAAAAGTTGTATTACACGCAGTCTAATTAATCAGTATTCGATGTATCATATAACATAAAAGTATTCAATTAACAAAAAATCTAAAATTAAGTCAATGCATGTCGCGGACTTTGTAACATAGCTCAGAGAAGTGCCAGCTGCAGCGATATGCTTTTACTGCACACATTGGAAAGCTCCATCCCAGTAAGATAACTAAAGAGGTCAATGTGACTTCTGCAGCGATTTGTGTGTAACACGCAGTCAACAGCTCCCTTTACCAATCAGCAGAAGACTCGTGGTCCCATACTCACTATGCCACTCTATCCTGCAAAATTATAAATCCGCCCTCCAATCTGTTAGTCATAAAAGAAAAATGAATGATAAGCCAATGTAAGACCTGCCACAGCAGGAGTGGCACATCGGAAGAGGTGGCCACTGTTCCGCCTGTGGAAGGGAGCCTGGCGGAGCCCCACCTCACAAGAAAACTAAACTCCAAACAATGGTGGGCCAGACCTGAAACCAGGGGCTGCGGGAGACTCAGGGGGTAAATAAAAAGCACTTAAGCCTAATTGAAGTGACTCGATTCAATCTGAAAATAACGCATGTGTGATGTTTTTATTACATTACGTTCAGCGGAGATTTGTTGTGTGAGGACATTGGTGTGTTATTCATCTGCTCGCCTCTACAGCCAGGGTATGGCATATGTTACGAAACGTATTTTACAGTAAACCTAAATAGGTTACAATCATATCTGTTTCACATTCTTTGTGCATTCTCTTTCTTCTTTCCCCTCCCCCCTTTCGTGTCCTCACTTTTCTTCGGTTCTTAAGTGTACTCTTGCTATGTCTTTCAATTGTGCTCATGTTACCACCCTATTCTGCTCACTCTGCCTTCTCTCATTAACGCAGCAATGCTTACAGTTGCAGCATCCACAAACAACATAAGCAAATATTCCGGTGTTGCCACACATCAGCCGTAAAGTGCTCCCCGGAGGCCCTCTGCTTCTTTGCGGCCTCAGCTGTGCTTGTGGCTGCTGGAGTTGATAGCAGCTTTTGATTAAACTCGAGCTGCTGCTCAGCGCAGCTTGCAGAGCCTCGGCCCAATCACCATCGCTGCCACTTTCTTCCTAGATACCCCTGACTGACTCGACAGGAAAGCGAAACTATTCTTTAATCAAAACTTTGGGAACTTGTGCACATTTGAATATGCTATGTTAATAACGGGTAGAAACTGCTGAAACAAGGAGGGGTGCTGGCACATTCTTCAATTGCTTTCAAATGAAGTGGTTAAAGTGTTTCCTCTAATGCGGCTTCAGTCACAATGAAGTTGGGGTCCATATTTTCATGTTAAGGTATTCTGTAAATAGAGCCCAGGTTGAATGCTGTCTTTGTGGGATAATTCCACAAGCAATATGTTCCTACTGTAACATGCTTGCAAAGAAAATACAGAAAGAAAGAGTGGCTGGCCATTAATCTTCATAGCATCAAAGAAAATAAATATACTTCAAAATTATTTAAGTAACATTACTCAAGCAGTAGGTCCCACTACACAAAAGTCCTTCTTCCTCTTCTTTAGGACACAGAAACCACTGTAGCACCTCTAATGAAAATCAGGAAGTGACGCGTATCTATTCCTGCTACAAGGACAAGCATCATAAGGCGTATCTTATCTAACTTTGGTGGCTGGTTATTTTTTTTTTTCATTGGAGGATGTCACTGTTTTTTCTGAATATGTGGAGCTGTTGAGTTTAGCGAAGGAGCCTAAACCAACCAAGGAGATTCAGGAGGGTTCTCACACCGAGAAAATGTTTAAAATATTGGGTAACATTTTTTTGTGAAAATGTGGGCAAAAATGCACAGTTTGCAAGGGGGTTTGCAGGCAAATACAGGCAAAATTCCAAAAGATGCAAAAAGTCACCAACATTGAACAGGTACATTTTCCAGTACCTTTTCATGATGTTTTTACCCACAATATATTCCAGTAGAAAAAACATATTCAAGCTGGTTGTGCCCATACATATCAATGGAGTCTGCACAAACATAGGTCAGTTTTACTGTATAAGAACCTACTCCTGTTGGCTTTACCAGTACAAAATGCCAAGCCACAGTTAAGAAACATGTCCAACGCTGACCTGCAATGTGGGCCACTACAATGTTGCGTTCACCCCTTATGCCCAGTCACAAATGCCAATGCCACAGTGAAGATTTGCCCAGACGGGACGCACCAATTCGTGCCAGTACCACGTAGGACCGCTCATCACGTTTCCCTTTGACAGTTTAAGACACCCAGAAGCGCTCCTTCAGTTGCAGAAAGAACCCGATGGAGTGCTCAGTAGTTACACGCAGCTGACTTGTGTTGGGTGTCCTGACCCACGTTTGAGCTATCATGCTGCAACATTTGGCGCTGTGGGCTTAGAAAATCCAAGATGGCCAAAAAGCCCACATGTGCGCCAGAATCCATGAAAACCGCGCAGTTTGTGCGCACACCAAAATGGTCGCCTGACTTGCCACCCCCCGGTGCGGGTGTGATGGGTCAGAAGAGCCATGAGTGAAATGGGGTGCCAAAGAGAAAAACAGCAGTGCCTGTTCGCTAGAAAGCACTTTAAAAATCACCCTTTGTTTCTCTGAAGGCAAGCTCAGAATGCCCATTTCAAACATTGCAGAATATCCAACAATCTCACTGAACACCAGCAGACATTTGACAGAATAAAGTCTTGTGGGCATACAAAATCTGGAAAGATGATGAGCCTAAACTAATGTTCATAGCAAAACTGGCTGAGCTGTGGATTTGAGAAGTTTAAGTAAATTTGGACTGAAAGACACTAAAAATCTAAATGTTTAAAAGAAATGAGTGACCTACTTTTGAGTGTCACATAGGTTGCAATTGTTTAAATGTCATAGTTTTAAACTTAGAATCAGCATTCTAGCTGCATGTGTAAAAATTGGAAGTTTGATTTGGACAGGAAAACTGGCAGCCAAAGAGACATTTAGCTGAGGCCTGGCTTAAAAAGAGAGGGAATTTTGCCCACCAGCTACCCCCGACAGGAGTTGAGACTTGCACAACAGCTGTGTTCCCAGGCCTAGCTGCCTTTTGCTGTTCCCACCAAAAGGGATATGACACTTCTCCGATTGAATTACCTGGGCTCTGCAGGAAATTGAACAAAGCCCTGTCCTGACTCAGGCAAATGTTTTATTGGGGGGGTCGTAAAAGTGGCTTCCTCCTGGAAGGAAAGGGGAGAAGCACTGCCTGTGAGAGCAAGCTGGCTTGGCAGAAACTGGATAAACTGGTTTCTACACCATGTGACCTGGGAAACCACACCCCTTTGGGGCCAGAACATAAATCTAAAAAGATGGATCATTCATAGAGCGGACTTGTGAAAATTTTATAAGTGATATCATTATTCTTGTGATTTTTCTGTGCACATTTGAAGACGTGTTAGGACCCGGTGGTATGTTCAGGGGGGTTTTTAGCGGAAAAGAGGATATTACTCTAAATGTATGTATGTTAAAAATCTGACACTCCACCACCTAATGCCCACATGCTTTGTGAACATTTGTGTAAATGCGGGGACAAATCCAATATTGGTAACCCGACCAAAAAGTGAAATATGTTGCCATTTTTGAACCCAAGCCCCCAGGAAGAGCAGAGTTTGAACAGGGTATACCTCATGTGATATGTGATGGGTGCATGTAATTTCAAACCACTGTGTATCTATGAAATATGTCTTTAGGTCAAATATAGATTGTGTGTAATTTGACAGAGGAGTGTCCTTTCTGCAAGCCATTAAATGACATCGCTCTGACACTCCACTTCTTTTCCCCAATCAAGAGAGAAAGGAAAGCTTGACCAATGGGCAGTTGAGAGAGGGGCTGGCTAGTGATGCTGCACACACACACACTTTCAAAAGACATAAAAAGAGCCACTGGAAGCTAGAGAGGGGATTCTATTCCACCTGCTGCGGGACGCTCTGCCGGGAAAATCCATACTTTACCTCCATCAACCTCCAGAGAGCCAACATAGAGACTTCAATCTATCCACCTTCAGAGACCAAGACTTTACTTCAGAATTTGTAGCAGAGAGGTCAACTACAAGCTAAATCCCTCTTTAGCAGGCCTCAAATCATTGCCACTATTCACAGCCAGGCGAGCTGTTTGAATTCTTTGCAAGAACTCTTCCCATTTGCCAGAGAGCAGTGTTGTATCCAGAGAGAGACCAGCTGAACCGGAGACCGTTGTATCCGGACCCACAGACCTGATCAGAACCAGAGACCCAGACCAGACCAGCAGAGTAGAGCTGACCCAGACGCTGTGCGCAGAAACCGTCCGTGGCGAGTGAAGAAAACCTGTTGACCAGATCCGTGGCGAGGCCCATTCCTTTTAAAATTATATTGTGAGTACCTAGCAGAACTGTGCAGAACCAATCTCTTAGTTAAAATAATATAATTCAATCTATTTTAATCTAACCAGAACTGCCTCCTAACTGTCACCTGTCAGTTGCAAAGCTGTCACTTGTCATTTTCTAGCTGCAAGCTGTAACCTGTCGCTTTGAACTTTTAAAATTTCGAATCCGAAAAACTACCTTTATTTAATCATCCGTATCTCTGGAACCGTTTGGGCTTGGTTTAACTTTCCTCTGAAAGCTTAGAATCTCAGCTTTTCAACAAGCCTAGAACCGACTTCCTACTCCTCATACTTTTGCCGTAATCACGATTCTCGCACTCGCAAATTTTAACGCGATTTGCAATTTGGTTAAAAATCCAGCCACGTGTGAAAACAGCAGCTTCATTGCTTTCCTTTGCCAAAAATTTGTTTAACCTGCTAGTTACTCCTAGATCCTTGCTAAAGTGAGCCTGAACTCATCCCAAGTATACTTCACTCACCCTGAACCTCCTAAAGGGAATTAAAACCATTTTCAGCATATTTCTCACTGCATTGTCACCATATTCAAAGCATTTTGCCTGTGTTTCAAAACTCCTATCTGTTGTATAAGCTGCTGGGGGGGAATTGAACTGAATTCTATTTGATTGCATTCCTAAGAACTGTGTCATCTTCATCTCCTTACAGTGCATAAAAGGGGGGGGTGAATTGTCAAAGAAAGTGATTACATTGTCTTTTGCTGAAATCCTATCAAGTTATTTTCTGTACTGCATTTCATTCCACATTGCATCCATTTGAAACCATAAAAGTATTGTTGCTATGGTATCCATCATATAACCACTCATCATTGATTATAAAGAAGTGTGCTAGTGCCGGACTCTCCATTATTGATTACTGCTCAGATTAAGTGTGATATTCAATTATTAATTTATTATAAAGTGTGATATATATATATATTGTTTAAATTATCAAATAAACCGTTTAAACTTGAAAAACAGAACTACTTTGTGGCTCAGTGGGGTCAGGGGGATTCCAAGAGAGGGGTGTTATATAGGGGTAGTCATCCAGAACGCATGAACTGGACGTAAAGATATATCAATAAGGGTTTCCATTCAGTATCCCAGACTAGGCATTGACTTAGCTGTAGTGTTGAATTGAATCCTCTTACACTTGACTCCTCCATAACAAGTGAGGGTACTGCTGCGTCCCTGCCCCCTTGCCCATTATGGACGAGCTGGCCACTTGGTGTCAAGAATACAGATCCTGAGAGAGGGGAGGTATCCTGACTGTGAATCATGGTATTTCTGCAGGACAGTCAGGTAAGCAATACAAGAGGGAATGCTATAGGAAGCACAGTAGCGTAGAGACTGCCTGATCAGTCTGTTCCTTGGAGCACATATGGAGAACCAAGGATTTGAAATGAGGACTGAGCCTAATATCAGCTCATTCCACCATATTGCACAATGTTATGCACTATTATCAAACACAGGTGATTCCTTGAAGATTTGACCACATAATTATTCCACACAATTATGAGAACAGTGGTCCCCCAAATAGAAAGGGACGGCCCACGAGGAGGAGTTTATCTTATATAAAAAAGAAACCTATTTCAGGCAGAGTGTGGATATTTTGAAGCAAAGCTATAGTGGCATAGAAGACTATTGGAGGTGAGAACTGAAGGTGTTGAAGCAGGAGAACGAAGGGTGGAGAGAGGTGGATGTGATGGTAAACAAGAAGCGTGAGAGGACCATCAAGATGAGTGAACTGGAGGTGTAAGGGAACAAGGTGTTGGAGAAATGGAGCATCACGAGGAGTGAGGAGGAATTGAAGGTGAACAAAGCGATTGAGCGGAAGAGTATCAGGAGGTGTGAGGAGGAGATGAATGTGTACAAGGAGTTGGAAAGGAAGAATACCAGGAAGAGTGAGGAGGAGGCAAAGGAAAACAAGATGGTAAAAAGGATGGGTTTCAGGGGAAGATGATAGAGGACAATGAGTTGGAGAGAGGAAACCTCAATAGTAGTGAAGTGGAGAGGAAAGGGAACAAACAAGTGGAGAGAAGGATGATCACAGGGGAGCTAATCGTGGGAAGATTAACAAGGAGGTGGACAGCAGGAGTATCATGTGAAGATTAAGAAGGGGAAGGAAACGAGGAGAACCATCAGAAGAAATAAGCAGGAGTTGGGGAAGAGTCGGGAGGAAGTGAGAGATGACCGTAAAGGAGAAAAAGGGGAACAAAATCCCAGAGGAATTCGGGCAGGATATTTGGAGATGAGAAGGGCAAAGACTGATAATACAGACTAGATTGCAGTGAAGAAGGAGCAGTCACACCCTAACGCTGAAGGTTGTGAATGGAGGAGGAGTGATGGTACGAGCATATTGCAAGCCATTGAGGAAGAGAGTCAGGAACACATAAGTACAAGAAGGGACTTTTACACCTGTTAAATTATTTCCATAACAACCCTAAGCCCTTTTGGAGTCTGTAGAGTTACAATACACAAGTGTATTCAGCGTACACAAGTGTTTCGCGCTATGAAACACTTGTGTACGAGCATGATAGAAATAAAATATCAATATCAATATCAATCAGGACCAGCGCAGAAAACAAAGGAAAGAATCCAATAAAACTCATTCTGCTTAAGGGGCGTGGCAGAGCAGAGCTGTGAGGGTGTGAGGGCTTTAGGCCCCATCCACACAATGTGCCAACCCAGCAGTCTGTCTTATTTAAAATGGCATATGTGGTGTTCATAATCATCAAGAGGGTGTTGTTATGATAACCCCTTCTATGTCGGAGGTCCCTAGGACCAAGAGTATGCGGATGTACATATGGTGGAGACATGGTAGATAAACTTGCAGTCGGCAATAGAGTATCAAGTGGACGCATACTTTTCAAATACCAAAATTCGAGTGTCAATGTAATTACAATACAAGCTGTTATTGTGATCAGTATCCATTTGGTCCTAGGGGACCATGGCCTTTGATGGACAGACCTATTGTCAGCAAAACGGTCAATGTCATTATTAGTACGCCCCGAACACAGACATAGTTTCTCAGTAGCCGTCAAGAAGCCTCACTGTTAGGCTTTTTCTTTTCAGTTCATCCGTTGGTGGCACTTCACCACATGGCCAATCTTGCTTGAAGGTAACTTTGCCGGTCCCTGCCTCTATCGTATGCAAAAGAGGAATGATGAGGGACTGGCTCAACGTTGGTTTCTTGTGGGTTTCTTGTGGGTTTCTTGTGGGTGCAGAATCCTAGCAACACTTTCCTATTCTATTACATTAACATAATGTCAAGCCCTGAATCTAAATCCTGTTTCGTGGTCGCAGATTGTACCTTAAAACACCAGGTACAGAATGGTCAGCAAACAGTGTAGTGTCGCTCTCTAAAAAGGATGAGGAAGCAACGGCGGTCGATGGTGAAGAAGAAAATGAAGAAGAAGCTGCAGTCTCCCCAGGCCCCACGAGCTCAGGAAGCAATTTTGTAGCACACTGGATCTCCTTGGTATTGATCATAGCTGGCTCACTTGGAGCGTTGGGATCATCAATTTCCTTCTCATACCCTTTATCATACGTAAAGGAAGAGGAACTCTTTTCACATGCATCGCGTGAATCCAGTGTCGCTTACCATTCACTCGTACAGCTGTTTGCGTAGCCAAAATTATCTGGTAGGGCCCCTTCCAGCGAGGTGCAAGACAGGTGCCCCTCTCAACATTCTTCACCAAGACCCACTTACCGGGTAAGAGTCGGTGACCTACACCCTCATATTTTACAGGGAGGGCTGCTTGTACCTGCTGGTGAATCAAACACAAGTTTTCAGTCAACTCATCACAATAATCAGACAAAAGTGGATACTCAATGTCCCTTAATCATTTTGGTCTCAGTGCATTCCATACATTGGCTGGTCTCCCTCATAGGAGGAGAGCCCTGTCTTTGAATGTGCGGTTGTCCGCATTGATAGCAAGGCTATTGGCAAAGTGTCAGGCCATATCATATTGTTGTGTGCGCGTACTTTAGCAAGTTTATTCTTCAAAATAACTACCCTTTGGTGTTCCCTTTCTGCTTTTATGGTGTAAACATATCATACAACTCTGAACCAAGCAGTGAGCAGATTTCTGCATTTTCACTTTATGCCAGACGGGACCTAACTGTTGACAAACCTTTTTAGCAGAAATGTGTGTTGGGCCATGAGCCATGGTGACTATAGCAGTGACATAGGCTTTGGGCAGCATCCATCTGTTTCTCATTGTCCACCCAACAACCCTCATCATCTAAACCCGATGGACTCTCAGCCCACTGTTTGATTTCTTCTGGAGTAGCTTCAGCCTGAATCTCTTTTGCTAATCCCATCCTCCCTCATGCAAGTATCAGTAACCCATCTTGCTGAATCGAGCACATACATTTTCGAGCGCAGATCAGTAGCAGTCTGTTTGGCTATTCTGTGAGCAAAAGCGTTGCCTTTTCTTACATCCTCGTCACTTTCTGGTGTGTGGCGCACTTCATTATTGCAAATTGTTTAGGAAGCGCAAGTGCTGAAAACAACCAGACTATCAGAGTGCCATGTTGAATTGTTGTTCCATGTGATGTCAAGAATCCCCTCTCAGCCCACAGACGGACAAAATTATGAACCCCCCGAAAACATACTGGCTAACTGTATATATGTTTACACTAAGGCCTTCAGAACTTTCACAAGCTCTAGTTAATGCAACAATCTCTGCAGCTTGCACAGAATTCTGCGGAATTCGTTTGCTCTCTACAACAGTGTTTAGCGTGGTTATTGCATAAGCGACGGTGGATGTACCATCCAGTAGCTCCCCTTGAGCATTCTTTTAAGGGTGTATCAGTTACATCAATTCTGCCTTTGGTTTCTTGTTCTGTAACATAAAGGCAATCATGTGACATCTTGTCACTGCAGTCTGTCTCTTGTGGAGAAGGCAATAGTTCAGCCGGATTCAATGAACAACATCTCATAATTTGAATATGCAGAGCAAATAGAATCAGCTCGTACCTTGTTAGTCGAGCTGATGTGAGATGTTGAGTCTGCATTCTGTTTAATAGAACGTCTATGGAATGGGATACCATCATGGTTAAAGAGTGACCTAAAACCATACCCTCACTTTGTTTCACGATGCAGCAGCAGCTACAGCTTTCAAACATCTTGGCAAAGCGCATGCAACAGGGTCTAACGTGGAGGAAAAATAACTGTATGGCCTATTCTTGCCCCCATGTTCCTGTGTCAAAACAGCCAAAGCACACCCGTCACGGTCACGCACATACAAAACAAAGCCCTTTTGTAATTTGGTGTGCCCAAAAATGGTGCTGAACACAACGCAGCCTTAAGCGAATCAAAAGCATTCTGGCAATCCACATTCCTTGGTAAAGGCAAAGAAATATCCTTCTTTGTCAATGCCAACAGGTTTTATAAACAACGAAAAATTCGGAATCCACTTTCTACAATATGAAGCCATGCCAATTAAAGCTCTGACCTCCTTCTGTGTATTTGGAACAGACATATCAGAGATGCTTTGTATCCATTCAGGTGTCAGCCTTCTCCCCTCTTTCGACAGAAGATAGCCCAGATAGTCAACCTCTTGTTGACAATACTGACATTTCTTCAATGAAGCCTTATGCCCATGCTCTGCTAAATGGATGAGCAGCAACATGGTGCCCTCCTTGCAAGCATCTTCAGAATCAGAAACTAGAATTAGATTGTCTACGTATTGCAACAACGTGCATGTGGAAGGCAATTCAAGCATATCAAGCTGTTCTTTTAATGTTCTACTGTAAATACTTGGACTCTCAGTGTACCCTTGCGGCACATGAGTGAAGGTGAACGAGCATCCCCCTAGCATGAACGCGAACAAATATCTGATGTCAACATGCACAGGAATACTAAAGAAAGCGTTTTTCAAATCCACAACACTGAAATGTGTAGCCATGGCTGGAATCATAGTCAGTTGTGGTGACATCGGGCACAATCGGAAATTGTGGAGCAACCACCTTATTAATTGCAAATCAGTAGTGAAACAGAAAGGAATTGCATTATTCCCTTTCTTGTAGACTGGTAAAATCAGGCTATTACACACGCTCCGTGCAAAATCTTGAATCACACCGCGGTGTATTAAATTTGAAACAATACTTTTCAAGGCCTGTTCACCTTTGACTGAAATCTTATACTGCAGGATACGCAGTAATTTAACACCTGGTTTCAAAACAATCTGAACTGGCTCAACTTGTACAATTCCAATGTCATTGTCATTAACTGCCCATAAAGATGAGGGAACCTTATTCAATTCAGTTGGTAAAGGTATAGACATAATTTGTGGAACCGAAGTTTGTTGGGGCGAAATCGTTAAGTACACTCCATCTGGAGAACAGTAAATCACAGCATTCAATTTCTTCAATAAATTAAATCCCAACAATGTTTTGCCACAATTTGTCATCAACAGAAATGGACAAGACTCAGTGAATGGTCCCAGTGAAATTGGTACCGGCTGAGAGACCACACTAATCACTGGTGTACCTGTCATGACCACTGTGAGAGGGCACAAGTTGTGCCACAAGCAGGCTCCCACCAGAACCTTGAGGGCCTTAAAATCACTGCAAAAGGGCTCCTGGAGCCAGTCCTGGCGCCATTGGCACCAGGCTCATATGTAGGAAGGAAGGGCTGTTCAAACTAGGTCCCATTTATATACATGGGCCTTTAAATCCAACATGGAAGCACCCACACAGTCTAGTTCTAAGAACCAAGCCATGCGGTCTAGTGTTTTGGGTGTGCCAGGCCTGGAACTACCTTCCATGGTACTACTTTACCTGGTCTATATAAACCACACAAACCTGACTGCAGAACACGCTTAATGTTATTTTGCAACCCGCAGCGTGTCGCTCACCGTGTCCAACTCCTGGTCTTCAGCATCTTCCTGTAATCCTGCAAGAACAAGAACAAGATTATTCTGTCTTACCTGAGAAAACACCATCCAGCACTCAGCATCTCAAATGGGATGCAATCTGTGGAAACCGAAATCTTAAGGACCCCTATTATATTCACGTCAGACTCCAGTAAATATTCTGGGTCGGGACCTGATGACTAAACTAAACATGACCATCTTGTTTACCGAGAATGGTATAGTGTGCTCCACTCCAGGAATGCATTATTCAAACGTGTGGGAAATGATCAGGGCATACTCTGGACGTGCAGCAATGAGGGCTATACCGCTAGAACCAGAGGTTTTCGCATATGGCGTTCGGGTACTTATGGCGGGATTGCCAGGCCTCACGGACAAACCTATGAGAACCCCGGATGAGTTTCTATTCAGACCAACAATACCCATGAACGAAGAGGAAGGACAACTATTTCCTTTAAGGGTGCAATTTGCCGCGGTACGAGGGAAAGTGGTATTTGTCAAAGGATGTGATGATGAAGGCAGACAATGGGGTGCGATTGTCACCATTGAAGAAGGGTACCGAGTGACTGACGTTACCGATGATGATCTGTTCGAAGAACACCCTGACCTAGAAGAGACAAGGGTGGAAGTGAGTCTCATATTTTAGGTCAAAATGATGAAACGAGAGGTGCCACAGAGAATGATGTTGGCACTAGTACGTCCGGAATACTTTGATGACGACATGGCCCTAGTGCCTGCCGCAGTATGGACAACAGGACCCTATGATGTAGGACTCCTGAAGGGGGCAGGAGAAGTGAAAATTAAACTGAAGTCAGGAGCAATTTTACCACGAGCGCGACAGTATCCCATGTCCAGAGAGGCAGATGAAGGGATCGCAGAGACAATCTCTGCCATGATGGAGCAGGGCATCCTTGTGATGTCAGAATCGCTGTGTAACACAGTGATTTTGCCTGTCAAGAAATCAAAAGGAGGGTCTTGGTGTTTAATCCAAGATTTAAGAACCTTAAACGATATTGTTGAAGCTGAGTTCCCTCTAGTCCCGGTGGACAGTGTTGTGTTGCAGTATGTAGATGACATTCTGATCTGCAGTACCACTGAAGAGCAATGCAGGCAAGACTCTGTCCAGCTACTAACCATACTGGCTGAGAAGGGATACAAAGTTGATAAGGAGAAACTGCAGTACTGTCAGCCAGACGTATTGTACATAGGGCAACTGATTTCACATGAGGGGAAGAAGGTAACCCCAGAGAGGGCTGAAGCTATCATGAACACGGCCAAGCCACGCACGATAAAACAAATGCAAAGCTTCTTAGGCCTGTGCAATTACGTTAGAGCATGGGTCTTCGACTACAGATCATACACCAAGCCCTTGCTTCAGGCCCTAAATAAGGCTCAGGCGACAAGGGAAGATATCGAGTGGTCTGAGGCAATGGGAAATGGGTTTACAGAACTCAAGGGGGCAATTTGTAAGGCACCAGTTCTTGGGATTCCTAATTATGCAGAGGAATTCTACCTGTTCTCACATACTGATGGTAATTTCATGACGGCAGTGCTCACGCAGCGAACTTACAGCCCCTAGCGTATTACAGCGGGAATCTGGACCCAGTCATGAAGGGCCACTTCCCATGCAAACAAAATCTAGCTGCTGCCGCGTTCACCATTGAGAAGGCATCATCCATTGTGATGGGGTGCTCCATGACACTGTATGTTGAGCACTCACTGTTCGCCATACTAGAGAAGCCAAAAGGCACACTGATGTCTCAAAGAGCATCCGCCTATGAGGTGATCATCTCTAATCCAACGATCAAAATAGTGGGATGTAAAACTGTAAACCCTGCTACGTTCATAGCTGAGCCAGCCACATAGGGAGAACTCATGCACGACTGTGCAAACTATAAGGAATTCTATGATGAGATCCCCAGGGTAAAGGAAAATGCCCTGGCGAGTGCAGAGATCGTCTTCATTGACGGGTCTTCGAGAATAGACCAAGAAGACGGACAAAGGTATACAGGCATGTCCGTGGTGAAACACCTGGCGAACGGGGAGTTTCGAGTACTTATTAGTGCACAAATACCATCTCACTATTCAGCACAGGCTGCCGAACTATTGGCACTGATACTCGCCATTGAGAATCATGCAGACCAGGAAGTAACGGTGTACAGTGACTCCGGCCTATGTGACGTCCACAGTGCACGCAGGCTTAGTGCGCTGGAAAAGGAGGGGCTACCTCCGAGCAGATGGCATGCCAGTGCAGCACGCAGCCTTACTGGACAGGCTGATAAAAGCACTGCAGCTCCCAGTGGGCATAGCGGTCGTGAAATGTGCCGCTCAAACCAAGGGACAGATTTCATGTCACGTGGAAATCATGAAGTGGACACGGAAGCCAAGCGTAAGGCATCTAGGAACTATACAATCATGGACGTGAAGGTGGCACGTACCCATGAGAGGATGATGAGGATGATGGTAGCGTGAGCCACACCAGAAGCCAATAGCAATATGGGGCAGACTCAGCTAATGGAGCTCCAGGGGGAGGCACCTCAGGAGGAGAAAAATCTCTGGAAGCGTTGAGGGTGTTCTTTAAACCCCTCTGATGGGTTGTGGAGGCAAGACAGCACTGGTAAAACAGTAATGCCTGTCGCCCTCCTAAAGGTAGCGTTAGAACAACTTCACTACCCCATCCACATGACAAAAGAAAACCTAGCTGCAATTCTCGCAGAAGACTTTCACACCGAATTTGGCAGAGCATGTTGCATTTTTCATGGTGAACTGCATAATCTGCCAGCAATTCACCGCTGGGCAAACATTAAAAGTAGTGAGAGTGTTCATTCCCAGACCAAATGGATGATTCCAGCACTTGCATATCCACTATGTCGACATGATTCAAGTGTGCAACGGGTACAGGTATGTAATTGTGGTGGTGCGTCCATTCTCTAGATGGATAGAAGCAGGTCCCTGCACACACCCCGACGCTACCTGTGCTGCCAAGTTCCTAGTGAGGGAGGTGGTCCCTAGATGGGGAGTGTGCGAAGTAATGAGATCAGATAACGGGGCTCACTTTGTAAATTCAGTTTTTGAACAGATTAGCTTGTTGCTTGGTATAAAGCACAAGTTCTCGTCGGTGTATCATCCTGAGGGGAACGGGATATGTGAACGGATCAACGGCTTGCTTAAGGAGAGGATAGCGAAGTTGAAGCTCACATTAAAGAAGGGATAGCTGCACTGTCTACCATTGGCATTGTATGCACTTCGGAACCAACCAGGATCCGACCATCATCTCACGCCGCACGAGATAGTTACAGGCAGAAGGATGAGGACCCCTCTTACCCCCTGAGATAGAGCTAGATGTGATGCCCAGCCAACTAGGGAGGTTCTGGGAGCAGAAATGAAAGACTATCTCAACTGCATAACATCCAGTGGCTCTGTCATTACAGACCAGCTGCAGCGACGGCGAAAAGGGGACAGCGCAACACAAAACGCAACAGACAGTGTTGATGCAGGCACAGCTCAAATCCTTTGTGCGCCCCTCGTCTTCCCTGGTGACACAGTATTGGTGAAGAACCACACAAGAAAGAGGTGGGACGAGCCAAGATTCAATGGTCCCTTAATCGTAGAGGACTGCACCCCGTCCGCTGTCAAGCTCGAAGGCAGAAGAGCATGGATCTTCCTAAATGACATTAAACCCTACATAGGAGAAAGCCCTCCAGCTGCATCCAGATGTGAAGAAGCTACAGACAACGGGAAAGAACCTCAGCATGTGCAGACAAGATCCATGACGTGGAAGAAGGACGCATGAGCAGAAAAGACAAGACGAAAAGAGCTCTTGTGAAAATCTTGACCGTACACTGAACTTTTCCCTTAAGCATTGAAAGGGATAAAAGCACGAAACGAACACTCTGTGCAGCCAAAGATACAGGGTAAAGAAGAGAATCGCGCACCCAAAGCCGCAGTAATGCTACTCATAAAAATGTTTAGAGCCACATTGAACACTGAAAAGACCCTAAGACTCTGATAAGCGGAAAGTAAGACATTCCTGAGAACCAAAAACAATATCCGGAATGCAACCAGAACCAAGACTGTGCCACAAAACTCATGGTCTCCCCCAGTAGGAATATTACAAAGGATGTGCTTTCCTGTTTCTGATTAGTATTAGAGACATATCCATCACTCGTACGGAGAGACACAAGTACCCCAGATTTCATCCAAAATCCAGCTAACAGGAAGATAATACAGCAACTACTGACTGTCCTAGCAGAGGCTTTTGCCGAAGTGCCAGAGTACTGGGAATAAGGACAAATGCTGCCACCTCAAGTGATCATCAATGAACTGACTTACACCCTATTTTTCCAAATCATAGAGGAGTGCCCAGGAGCTGTTGGGAGAACCACAGATACCCTAACCTTCATCAGAGACCCAAGATACAATGAATTCCTAAACCAAGTGTGTTATAAACGAAACTACGTGGTTGCAATCGACGCAGAAGGAAAGTGTAAAAACTGTTTGTGTCAAAAGAAAGGATTGTGATCCGGACCCAGCAAACAAGGCAGATGTCCCGGTCACCCACAGATACCCAGCTGGCTCATAATGTCATGCTCAGACTAGTCACAGACTATCCAGAAATAGTATGAAGGCCTGCAGATGTTGACGTCATCACCTTCCTTAGAGATCCGGCCAACGCCCCACACATGGGCACACTTCTCCATGACATAATGCTCCAGGTGGAACTGTCCATCTTCCAGCGAGAATTCCTAAGGCGATTCCAGTGAGACCTTTCGCCGAGGGACAGATCGAGGAGACGAAGACTGTTCACGCTGCAAGAAAGGCCTGTGATCTAGAGACCAGAAAACAAGAGCAAATGTCGTTGACACCAGAAGACAGCCGATACGCATACTGAGTCTTCTTCCATCTCATTGAGAACTTTCCGGAACTAGTGGGTAGACCCAACAATGTTGATGTATTCCACATTTCTCAGAGATCCAGTGAAGAACGTTCAATTAAAAAGGGTCCTGAGAGCCATCGTAGCACAACTAAAAAGCAATTATGGACATCCACTGCTAAGGAGAGCCTTAGAAGGAGGAGATCCAAAATAGAACCTTTCGTCATCTTACCACCATGGAGCAGGCAGAGGAAAGAGACACTGTTCTTCAACGTGTCACCGAGAGACCGAACGAAAGGAGCGAACACAAGAACTTCACCATCTTATTTTTCTTTTCCTACAACCTTCCCATTTTTCTATTTTTTCATATGGTCACTTTTGCTTTTATGTTTTGTCCCTATTTTTGCAATATCTTATTTTTGTGATTTTAACTCATTTTTTACCTTTTCCATATGTTCATTTTTATTTTTGTTCCTATTATTGCAACTCTATTTTTGTGAGTATAGCTCAGTTTTCCTATTCTTGCCACACGTACACTTTCAGTTTTTTTTTTTGTTTTTACTTTTTCAGCATTCCATTTTGTGTGATTTTGTAGCAGTTCCATAGTTTTATTCTTTCGCATTGAACTGTTTCCAGCATGTCCTCAGGACCAAGGCAAATCCGAGGCGTTCATTGGGACCTCAACTACTACAGATACGCATAAACAAATGTGATGCACCAGAGTTGATAGCTTAACATTTCTTCCATACTCTAGCAAACAGAACAGTGCTGCATACCCAGAGACTATCATCATCACCCACACGAGGGGGGACACTTAAAAGCACTTGACACTTTAGTAATAATAGCCCTTTTGAACTGTGAGATCAAAGCACAAAAAGAAGAAATAATTAACTATGGACTTTATCGAAATGGGGGCCCAGAACAGTAACATAGTTCTACCCCCAGCAGAAGGACACCTCCACATCCCTGGAGGAAAATGCTGCAAATGATCGTTCTGAACGATAATTTGCATATGTACAGTGATTATTGTTGTTTTCCTATTATTAACAATCAGAACTGCTTTCTTTATTGGTGAGCGAAGTGTCCCACTATCAGTACGACCACAGGATAATGAACGTCAGGGTCACACAAAAGCACCCAGACCCTATATAGTGATTCCAGTTCCAAGAAAAGCTAATGATGAAGCAAATGATTTGAAATTTAATGTAATTAGCAGTGATACGTATATACATGAGATAATGAATGGGGAGAAATGCATGAGACAAGGACAGCAAGACATGAATGATAATGTAGCACTGACCACGGCACGCACCCACACACAGAGTGCACACAAACAAGGGCAAGTGTCAATGGCTACAAGGCTTCCGACGAAGGCAGCAGAAAAGGAGGGACTGCCTGACAAACAATCGATTCCTGAAAACAAGGGAAATGCCCAGGGAAAGCCAAGTGAAATACTAAAGATTGAGGGAATCACAAAATCCCTCAAAAGAACAGAAATGGCCACTAAAGAATTCACAGAGAAGACACAGATGCTAATAAAGTATTTGTTCCGATTCATAACCCAAGCAAAGAAACTGCACAAGGTGTTGAAGAACAGGACTATAGAAACTATGACAGCAGGCACACCTGCTCCAACGCAAGGAACAAGCCACAAGCCCACAACACAGCCTCACGTTGGGAAGTTTGCGAACAAATGGTGGTCAGGGGAAACTGATGACAGGCTACAAAAGGGAAGGAAAGGAAACGCAAAGCTTTCTCCTACCATAGCGACACAGACGAGACAGCCTGCCCCACCGAGATACCCGAAGTGGAAAAGCAGCACAGATGCATTCAGAGACATAGTCATAGCTAACTACAGAAGAACGCTAAGAATCAAGAGAAGCCCTCACAAAGATTCCAATGAACTTAACGACTACCCGGATAGCACAGCCCATCTTGGACACAACATATGGTACCAGCACATGAAGGAAGTATGACGAAGACAGTCAGAAGGAGAATGCTTCGTCTGTGCACTCCTGCCATACAGTATGGGAAAATCCAAGATCTTTGTGGCTGTAGAAATTGATGTCCAGACAGCACACTGTATGTCACACGTGGCAATGTGCAAGACCAGAGGCTAGTTCATGGGCAATGATGCCTCCCTGAAATGGACAACAGAAGCAACTGACCCTGACGAGGATGATTATGTTCAGGACATAAAGACAAGAAACAAAGCCCATACTAAGAATCATGTAATCAGATATGTGAACCCTGGAGTGAAGGGAGCTGGAATTAGATGGGAAGTGAATCAGAAACTAAACGTCCAAGGAAAAACTCCAGAGGAGGCTCAAAGTTGGAAGAACAGAGGCCAAATGCAGGTTTGGGGGACAGTGCTTTCACCAGACGGATGGAAAAGGGAGTGGTGATCTGCAGAGCCTGGATGGTCATTGGTCAATACGAACCTATCATCAACATAGTACGGAATGGATGCAAGCCATTATGGCCAAAACTCACAAAATTGCTCACATGGGTCGAAGACAGAGGAGGGCCCTGTAGATAGTACCACTGGAAAGCCCAAAGTTCTGCTTCAGAAACAATGGTACAAGGAAGATGGGAGAGAACCAGAACTGTGGACGAGTCTTTGATGCCAAAGGAATGGTACATGGTACCGCAGTAATTATGGATCATTACTGGGTGAGTGGATCCAAAGCATATATAAGACTTCCGAAGAACTGGGGAGGCATATGCACAATAGTAAACATCCACGTTCCTGTGCTAGTGATCCCAAAAAGTGACCTGAGTATTGACAGCTTCCCGAAAGCAGATGCTCACGTGAGCAAATGGAGATCTGAGGAGCTAGTAACCTAAATGAAGAGAGAGAATTAATTTTCTAGCAAATCGAAGGAGACATTCCTTGCAATCCCATACAAATACAGGCTGTTTAACCTCACCTCATCAGTATTCACAACAATACTCTTGCCACACATCCAAGTTGGAGCAAATACTAAATGGTTGCAGATAAGCAGATGGGAATTACTGCAGACCATCAACACCACTGTAAAAGGATTCAACACGATCAAGGAAGAACTGAGAGCAATCAGACTGATGACAATCCAAAACAGATATGTGCTTGACATGATCACTGCAATGGATGGAGGTGTTTGTGCAAAAATTGTAGAATCATGTTGCACATTCATACCATCTCATGATGAAGAGAATGGAACCCTCACAGAGGCCATAAGCATGTTGACAAAGCTAAAGAATCAAATGATTGACGAAACAGATGAAGTGGACGATGACAGCTGGTTTGGGAACCTGTTCTCATGGGTCCCACAATGGATGGCTGATATATTCAAGTTTCTGGGAGCCCTGCTAGTAATGATACTACTAGGTTTCTGTGTGATCAAAATAATCATCACACAGTGCCAGAAAACAGCAAATAAAGCCATTGGGATGAATATTATGGTCGATGTAGAGCCAGGGTGGAAGCCCAGAGACCTAACTGATGAAGAGATAAAGGACTTTGTGAAGGCCAGTGAGTTTGCGCCAGAAGGAACCAAATTTGCATACCCTAAGAAACAAATAAAGTATGAAGGAAAATGGATTTACTGCAGTCCAAATGGACAATGCCAGCTAATGACCTGGAATAAGGATGAACATGCCAAAACAGCAGGGAGTTTGAAAGGCGTGATACAAATTTGTACTCCAAAGACGCATATGTTCACGCCATCATGTACCAACCCTGAAGATGATGAACAAAACACTGAAGAATCAAGAGAAATGGAGACATAAATCGAAGAATCAGTGGTTGATGAACCGACCAGAGGGGGGAGTGTAGAGGAGGTTCCAGACATGGCCTGCACCCCTGCCCCTCAGTTCGATCTGCCAGGAAGGTACTCGCCAAGGAGCGTGACGTATGAAGAGTAAATGAACCAACTGAGAGCCGCACTGGGACTCTGCCCAGTATATATTAGGAGATCCGTGCCTATTGAAGTGCCCATAACAAGACAACCCTGGGCATCGCAGTACCCTATCAGACAGCCATACCAGCCGCTGATACTAAATGAGGAGTACCTTCATGCGGTCCACAAAGAGACCCCAAAAGCCTTAATGGAAGGCCAGTAGAAATGACATAAGTGCCTGAACAGACTCGCAAATGAACAAAAGTGGCTATCGAAGACAAGCACGCCAGTGCGAGTAGCTACGAAAATAAATGTAATGGACACAGAGAAGAGACAATGTTAAAATGTGAGGAAACGGTGCTGCGAGACAAGATGGAAGCAACCGTCCTGTTAAACGTGTGTAAATAGGCTTGAAACGCAAGATGCTAAGAAAACCGATACTGCTTGCAATGCTTAGTAGAATAATAGAAGCAGCATGCGCCGACTATATATCTACCTCGAGAAGCACATTATACAAGTGCAACTCCATTTTGTAAAAGCAGAAATGCCCTCAGGTGGCCAGAGGCCTGACAGGCCAAGTTTTCAAAACCCAACCAAAGGCAAGAGAAGGAGCGGAATCGAAACTCTAAAAGAGCGGCTCATGCCTAGGAAATCGAGGTCAACCAGTGAAGGGGAGGAGAGCATCAACTCGCAAGAATCAGGCTCCGGAGCATACCAGCTCACCCGTGAAGGTCAAGATAAGAGAGGCCCAGGCAGGTGGCAGAGCTGAAGCAGAATTAAATACAATAAAAGCTGGAAACTGAAGCAGATTCATGGTGAACAGACACGTGACCTGCCAGGCGCGAAGAAGTACCACCGCCTGATGTCATCCAGAACCCGAGGATGCCATAACTTCTCCTGATAAGAGACTACAGTTCCGAGGCCATACCCAGCCAACTAATTGACACATAGCCCTAAAATACTGATTGATGGAAGGGAGGCAGGGTGAAACTTGGGACACCAGGCACCTGGGTTTCCATTCTGCATGCTGCTAATTAAAATGGGGATTTACGTCTAGGGGTGTAACCTGCCCAATCACAATAGACCAAGTAATCTAGGGTCGTATAGCCAGTAGAACCAATGAGATGTCGTACTTGTAGTGACGTCTATCACGAGTAATGTAGAGGGTTGAACATAGACACCCACCCGATAAGAGTTATCCAATCCAAATGCTCTTTTACCATATACAGATATAGCACCTATACTTAAGTTACCTTCCTAACCAATTATTTTGCATGATGATTTTTGTAAAGTTGGACGTCAATGATGATGAGTTTTGTGTATAAAAATGGCTGTTCATCTGAAGTTCGGGGAAGTTGGGGCGAGAGAGGTGATAGCAATGCTGCTGATTTCCATTTGTTTTCCCTGTTTGATGTACTTGCCATTAAATGGACTTCCCTTTGCCAACTTACTGAGTCCTCATTATTGAGTTGTGCTGGAGTATGTGAATCCTGCACCCCCTGTCCTCACATGGTGCAGCTATCTTGTCTTACAAGCTCAGGAGGGTGAGTACTGACCTTTGGGCCCGTCAGTAACTTCCTCCCCTCTCTGAACAGCTTTATTATTGGCTGCCTAACAAGGACCCCAAGTACAAATACCCATTGCTGTTTGAATCATGAAAGAAGTTTATGTCCCAGGAAGAACCTGTTTAAATCCTCAGAAAAAGTTAAAGACAAGGAGGGACCTGCTGTGAATATGGAGAGTGAGAAACTTCCGAAAATTACGATCCAAGAGGGACCTGTGTTCTGAAAAAGAGTTGATAAAGGTCCAGAAAAGGCCAGTTGAAAGACTTTGAGGATGAAAGGGGCTGAAGGAATACCATAAGAAGCTGTAGTTAGGTTGACAAACGCCTGACAAAAACAAGAATCAATCATAAAACATGAAACACTAGGGAAAAGCTTGAAGAAGAACCTGAAAGCAAAGAGACCTGAAGACTAGACCAGACTGTGAGTTACCACTACAAGAAACTTTGCCGAAGTATAGTCCTGTTTGTTGCTGTAAAGCAGGGAAAGACTTTTAAGAATGGGTTTTGAAATTTTGGATTGTTAGCAAAGAGTAGCCAAAGGGCTTTGCGAATTTGAGCTTTTATTCAGCTATATACATAATACTTTCTATAGTAGGTTATAGTCTCTCAAGGGGAGACAACTACACATAGTACTGTGCATTGAACTTATACATTATATTCTGTGTTGCTATGCACCTGGAAAGGGAGCCACCACTGTGCCAAAATCCATCATGCACAGTTTTGTTTAGGGAATACAATTTTGAACCTAGTGGGTGCAACCTTAGTTGCAAACATTATAACAATAACAAATGTTTTTGTAATACCCACGGTCAGTGTCACTTGCATATTTAGTCAGCATCCCCACAGCATGAGGTTTACAAAACAAAGTTTTGCTCAGAATTAAAATACATGTAAGAGGGCATGGTTGAGCAGGTGAGGCATGCAGTCACTCTCTGGAGAGCTCCTCAAAATGAGGGGTTTGATGGCTCTTCCCCCCTCCCAGATTTACCTGATGCATAGAGACTTAGGGCTAAAGAGCTGGGGAGAGGATGGGTCACCAATGGCCAGATGTGGTGTGGTATCCCCTGGAGGTATTGTATTTAGATGTGGAGAGTAAGCTGCCTTCTCAGATGTGTGAACCACGCAAGATGGCATCAATAGCCACACTGTAATGCTCAGCACTGACCACCCCAGTATTGCAATGAACTAGGTGATGAATGAACATTGGATGAGAGTGGGAGGATCAGAGAGGTGGGCCCAACTCTGAAGCAGTCTGTAGTGCTTGATGAGGTTGGACAGTCAAAACACGTATTACTAGTATCAAAAATACCTCAGGAACTGTAATTACTGATCCTGTGTGCATTATTGAAACCGTCAAAGAATATTATTCTGATCTATACTGCCCAGACAAATCTATCCCTGAAGCCAATATCTCTAACTTTTTTACTGGTATCGATAGATCAAACACTCTACTACCGATCTTACAAACCAAGAGGGTGAACTTAGAACTAGTGAAATCAACCAAGCTATTAAAGGTTTAAGCAGAGGCAAAGCCCCAGTACCTGATGGTCTTTCTACAGAATGATTTTGTCATTTCTCGCATCAGCTTACGCCCAGACTTAAAACCTTCTTTTCCTCTTTCCTGTCCAAGGGATTTTTATCTGGCACATTTTCTGAAGCCCTTCTCATTCTATTTCCAAAATCATAAAAAGATTTCCATTTCCCTAAAAACTATAGGCCCATTGCCGTTATTAATGTAGAAAGTATAATCTTTGCCAAGATATTAACTAATAGAATAGAATTTCACCTTTCCAAATTGATTAAACCTCATCAAGTTGGATATGTTAAAGGCAGAAGCATCTCAGCCAACGGCAGACTTTTACTAAACGCCTTACATATTACTGCCAAAGATAAAAGTGATAAACAGGGTTACGCCACCATAGCATTAGACGCCGAAAAGTCCTTTGACTGAGTTAATTGGGATTTTATGTTCCATGCTTTAAAATGTCATGGGTGCGGCGCAGGCTTCATCTCCCTGGTAAAACTTCTCTACTCAAACCCAAAATCCTCTATATTCATCAATGGACAAGCCTCATCATTTTTTCCATTGCAAAGAGGTACCAGACAGGATTGCCCCTGCTCCCCTATTCTTTATATACTCTCTCTTGAAACTCTCTTGGAATTTATTAGACAGGACAGGAATATTCCCGGTATTTCTGTGGGTAACTATGCAACTAAAGTTGCTGCGTATGCAGACAATATTCTTCTCTTGTCAAAGAACCTTAAACAACACCTTCCACACATATTAGATATATTACAGACATGTTTGGCTGTATCGGGTTATAAACTCAATAGAGACAAATCAGAGTTACTTCCCTAAATTCCTATTGTCTTAAACATGAATTAGACATTTTTGGTTTTAAGTGGTGCGCTAACTCCGTTAAATATTTAGGTATACAGTTTCCTTTCACTATTAATAGTACTATTAAAATCAATACAGACATCATAGTCAATAGGCTTTTCAAACTTACCTCCACTTGGTTTCCTCTATTTCTTTCTTGGTGGGGTCATCTGGGCACCATCAAGATGATGCCCCCCCATCATATTATATATGCTACAAATGCTTCCCATTTCTCTTCCCACCAACTTTTTCAAATTCATCAATTCCATCCTACTTAACTTTCTCTGGGGCAAAGGTAAATCTAAAGCAATTGCGCTCAACAAACTCATAACCCCCTTTTTTTTGCTGATTTCAAAAAATCTCATCAAGCTTTCCTACTTAAGCAGATTAGCTGTTAGTACGCACCGTCACACTCCGAAGATCCCCCATCCTGGTGTAAACTTGAAAAACAAATGGCCCTCTCTCGTGACATTACAGACACCATTTTTATTTTCCTCCATATGACCTCCACCCTCTCCGACCCCATCAAAGTATCTAGATATGCCCTCAGAATCCTCCCTTTTCCATCAACTAAACTCCACTCCCGAGATCTCTCACCTTATCTGTGGTATAACAATTTAATCACCATCAATAGCAGAACCTTTTCACAGAAGGTCTGGCTCTCTAAGTGTATTAGATATATAGATCAAATAGGTCAAGAACACACCATAACTTCATTTCAGAATATTAGAAAATCTTTCTCTATTCCTCAATCAGATTTGACCTTCTACAATAAATTGGTTAATGCATGTCTAGACGGATTACAGACTCATGATTATAAGGTTTTATCTCCTGACTCCACGAAGTTGCAAATACTTACCACTAACTCAGACATCAAGGTTGCCAAACTTTACAAACTATTAGAACCTGTAGAACCACTGTTAGTGAAATGGTCTGTTCAAATCCAATGGGAAGCCGATTGTTGCACTTCTTTTGATGATAACACATCGGGGGTCATTACGACCCTGGTGCTAAGGGGTTAACGGCTCCGTAAAAGGCTGCGGCACTGATAACCCCTTAGCGCCTAATTACGAGGTCCCTTCGCGGGACCCGACCTGAACGGCTGGTCTGGACCAGCCGTTAAAGGAGGGACCCGCAAAGGGACCTTCGAGGTAATTATGGTACCGCAATTTGCGGTACCGTAATTACCGCCATCCCCAGTCCCATTGAGCCCTATGGGACAAAAATGGGAATGGGGAAGGGCCAATGTTCAATGGGGAATTACTGCCTCGCCAACCTTGGAATGGGGTGGTAATTCCCCATTGAACATTGGCGGACTCGTTACAACACCGGCACCAACCATGGTGCTAATAGCGCTATGGGTTACCGCCAGTGTTGTAATGAGGGCCATGGTCTCTGTTATGGTCTAGAATTAGGGTAGTCTCTTCTTCAGCCAATATCACCCAAAACCTTTTTTATGAATAGAGCCTTTATTACCCCTTTAAAACTTATAAAATCTCAGTGTTGGTCTTGTGGAGATGCCTGGTTCATACAAGCATATATACTTTGAATGTCCTCATGTTTTTCGGCTATGGCAGGATGTTTGGAGATACATGATGGTCATCTTTAATGCTCAGATACCTTCATCTTTTGCTAATATTTTTCTTGGTAGCACTGCACTTAAAAGGAAAATATCTTTCCTGTCCTCTGCTTTATATGACCTTCTCATCGCTATCGCCATCAAACTAACCACCATCAATTGGAAGCATCTTCAAAATATCTCCTGCAAGAACCGGTGGAACAATGGTAGACAAATTGACAAAATATAACATGAAATGGGCCCTCTTCATAAATTACTTAGACTTTCATAATATTTCAGCCCATGGCGCATGGTAAATGTCTCATAATATTATGAACTTGTATATTTTGCCATTTTGTATTTTTATAATTGTAAAATGATGCACCTAAAATCTCATTGGCCACTTATCTACCCCAGTTCCTCCAGTTTCTTGCCTCCTGTTTCCTGTTGTCTCTTGTATGTGTCCCCTGTTCGTCTCAGAAATTCTTCTACATATATATATATAAGTAATTTATTAGTGACCATTACAAATCACATTGTTGTTGTTTAGACTGGCTCGATCAAATCTATTTTAATATGTCTAATGTTCTTCCTATATTGATAACCTATATATATTATTTGCATTACATCAAACTCATTCACAGTCATTGTAACATTCTGTTACTGTTATGAATGTTTTATGCTCAATAAATAAAAATCATTAAACTTAAAGCTGATATTGCTTTTCTTCGACAGGATCTAAAGAGGGACATACTGATGAGCTGAAACAGGATACATTCAAATGTAAGGCAGAATTTCAGTGGCAGTGGGGGAGCTTGGCAAGAACGTGGAGGCAGCTGTATAACGCATTGAAGAGGTTGAGTCATCCTTGATGGAGGTTTCTAATGACCAGGTCCGCATGGAGCAGCTCTTATTAAAGGTTGAGGAACAACAGGCCCAGATACTCATTAACATCGAAGATGGAGAGAACAGGTCCAGCAGAAACAATGTTAGGCTCATGGGGGATCTTGGTTAACGGCGCCAATATGGAACTGGAGGATACATCCAGGATCTATTTAGGGAAAAGACGATCTTGGATCATACAAATTGCGTCTTTTCAGCATATCAGAAAAGGAAAGGTTTTGATCCAGACATCCTGACAAGGATACACTTTTTTTCACGTAAGGGAGAACATTATGAGAAAGGCTAAAGACTCTGAATCATATATCTACAGCAGGGATGAGCTGCGACTCTTCAAGGATTTGGCACAGATCCCACTCCAGAAATGAGGATCTGAAAACCAGGTTTCAAGTGCATGTCATTTCATATAGATGGATATTTCCATCTAAGCTACTGTTAAACATATGTTTAAACATAAGGGTATTCGCCATAGTTCATCACTACAGGAGGCATCCTCCCTTCTACAGATGGAGTTTTGGGCAGATGGGGGTCTGCCCCCCTCACCATCAACATTGTGTCTGGGATGGTCCCACAAACCAACAGAAGCAGACTGAAGATGGAGACGGTACCAGAGGGCAATATTGGATCACCAGGAGGTTGACCGGAATCGAACTGAGTCCTTTCTCTAATATTAAGCATACATCTCCCATGGCGGGGCCCACTGATTGGTTATGATAGGCTGACCTTACCTTATCACAATTATACTTTAAGTGGTAGAGAGATGCTTTACTCTACTCCTTTTGGGTGATGACTGCACCTTGGCGGGAAGGGTTTTTTGGGGTAGGGGAAATTAAGTGGAATTTCAGTTTTTATCAGTTACATCCAATCAACCAACTAGGGGTAGGCATCACACCCCCCCCCAACCTACAATTTATTTCCTTCCTTTTTCTCTCTTCATGTTGTTCTAGTTCATGCAGATACTGCCACAGGGTTTTATTACCCATAACATGGCTATCCATGGTATTTGTTCTTCAGCATTGCATGAAGTCGGTTTGTTTAAAGTGTGTTTGATTAAGGAATTTTTGGGGGCAGTGAAGAGATTAGCCAAAAACGGTATACAAATTTGGTTCACATTGCAGAGTGCAATGGGTCTTATGGAACAATTTGGTGCTATGAAGTTAATATTTAGCATTAATAGAAGTCAGGCTACAATACATATTCATGTCTCGTAAAATAGTTTTACTTACTTTATGTACACAATGTGCAATAAGCTAGAAGTAGTGATCTTTATTAATTCAGATTTCTCTATTAAGCAACACACAATCGGCCCGATTCATGGAATAAATCTGCACCGAAAACAGGGTGCATGTGTGCAAAACGCGTACAAGCGCCTGTTATCCGATTCATGGAACACATTGCACATGGCTTACCTGAGACCTGCGCTGAATCTGCGTGGGTCCAGCACGTCACTGCGACATCACAAATACCTTGCGCGAGACACCCAGTGAAGGCGCACACCATCCATCGCAAACACCTAAAAAGGGGGCGGAACACGTGGAATGGGGAACAACAAGCGTAAATGTGGGTGTTACGTTGGAAGTACCACAGTAAAATACTCGCAACGCCCACATGCGCGCTAACAACACGTATTCATGGAATTGAACAGGGCTCTCCTGCGTGCTGGAAAAGACACGCTAATCCGGAAACACGTCTGCCAAGCGAAAGCAGGCGTAATTGTCACTGTGCACCTAAAACAATGTATAAAAAGCAAGCGCGAACACAAACGCGCATATGCAGCTACGATGAATGTACCATTCCTCGCAGCAGTTATCGTGGGACTCTGCAGGAGGAAGAGGATAGCCAGGCCCCACATTTTATTACCCAGGACCAGCCTTTTTGGGATGCCTGATGACAAGGTCTATGGCAGGTATAGGTTTCCACATCATATCATCCTAGACCTGGTCACTGAGTGGGAGGATGACCTCAGATCACCCACCCTGTGCTCACAAGCACTGAGCCCCTTGGAAAAGGTGCTCAATGTACTGCATTTTTTGCGCCACTGGGTCATTTCAGTGGACAAGTGCCATAGTTGGCGGTGTTTCACAGCCCACGCAGTCACGCAGCCTACACCAGGTGTTGGCTATCATGACTGCATGCCCCTCAGTCCGCAGGCACAAATACATGCCCAGAACACCCACAGAAATGTAGGCAATGGTCCAGGACTTTTATGGAGTGGGGCACTTCACCAAAGTGCTTGGTGCCATTGATTGCACCCATGTGGCCCTACGTCCACCCAGGGCCACAGAGCACATCTATCGGAATCGCAAGCACTGTCATTCCATCAACGCACAGGTTGCATGTGATGCCAAGGGAATCATCACCTCTGTATATGCCAACTATCCAGGGTCCACCCATGATAGTTTCATATTCAGAATGTCACCCCTACACCGGGACCTGGAAGCTGGGAGGCATGGCAACACATGGCTCATTGGTGAGTATAAATGCCTGTGAACATGCATGCATGTTAGACAGACAAATAGACAAAGCCAACTAATGACAACCATTCTCACTTCCACAGTGGACAGTGGCTACCCTCTGAGTAGCTACATGATGACGCCAATACTGAACCCCACCACACCACCCCAGGTAAGATACCACGCAGCCCATATTGCTACTAGGGCCATATTGGAGCGCACAATCGGAGTGCTAAAGTAATGCTTCGGCTCCCTTGACCACTACGTTGGACAGCTACTATATGCACCACCAGTAGTGTGCAGGATAATTGTGGCAGCATGTGTCCTGCACTACACTGGAACACTGTGTGGTGTACCGGTGGACATGGTGGTGCCCCCACATCCCCAACCTCATGCACGCCTGCTGCACATGGGAGGGGAAGGGCATGTGGCGAGGCAGCTCGTACCCATCTTGTGGCACAATTTTTCACCTAAAATCCCACCCCTGCGAAGTGCACATGGGCCTGGCAAATTTCAGGTGACAATCAATGATGACAAAGGGACAATCAGCTGTCACAACCTTACCACCCTGAGAATGTGTCCTTGGAAGTACTACATTATGTGTACCACTAACTACTTAAAGTAACCCAATGCCATGTGAACAAAAGGCACACATTGAAGATGCAGTATGCCACCAACCCTATGGAAAACAGCACATCCAAATCGTGGTATGTCACCTTAACCCTCCCAAACTTCATGTCACCCGGTTGCCACACCATGCCATGGCATGCAATGTCAAAAGTGACAAATAAATGGCCAACACATAACGCTATTGTCACAAAGTGCAGGTCGACAAATGGAAGTAGGTCAGAAATAACTCACTCTGACACATCAAAATGAAATCATACACAGGAACATCCATCTTCCAGCATTACATATCATAAACACAGGACCCAATAGTGATAATGTCAGACAGTGACCAATCACAATAGCACAAGTGCATCAAAGTTACAAAGCTACCACATGCACCCCTTCTATCTTGAGTGTGGTGTCTATGCTAGCTAAAGGGGGCAGGGTAACGCATACAACAGGAAGGGCATCAATAATGGAGACAGTCAAGGTAATTTTTGTATTTATTGAATTATTATATAGCGCTTTACGCCAAAGCCCTTTACAAGAGGACAAAGAGAATACAACAAGCATTTTGCACAACATGTAAATCAAGTACCAGAAAACAGTATATGAAACAATTTACATGAGTGATGTGGTTTAACATGAGTGGTGTAGGACTATAGAGAGAGAAGCAGCAAGACCGTGTTAGGATGTGGAGTAGGACCAAAATGAGAGGGGCAGCACAAAATGCTAGGGTGGTGATTGGAGGGGAGGGGATTTTAGAGAAGTGTGGAAGGAGGAGGAGGAGGAGATAGAGCAAAAAGGGAAAGGGAGACGGTTCCAGTGGGAAGGAGCAAGTAGTTGGAGCGGAAGTGGGATGGGGCACAGGGTGGAGGAACAGGAGTGAGTAGGAAAAGATCAGCAGAGCAGAGTGGGTGAGAAGGAGTGTAGAAAGTAAGGAGGGAGGAAAGGTATGTTGGAGCAAGACCATAGAGGGATTTGAAAACGAGACAGAGGATATTGAATTTGAGCTGGGAGTGTAAGGAGAGCCAACCTAGAGAGGAGAGGGAAGAGGACAGGGAATCTTGAGGTGAAAGAAGAAAGATGGAATGGATGTCAGAGTGGTAGATTGATTTAAGGGGGGTTAGGTGAGTAGAAGGGAGTGCAAAGAACTATCAAACCTATCATAATTGTGATTTTCTTTTACATATGGAGTATCAAAACTTGAAGTATCTGGTGAATATGCAATCCTTTTGGCCTCTTCATCTGGGGCGTCGTTTCTGCATGTGTTAAAATCAGTTCTCTTAGTATGTGCTGCACTATTGCGATGGCTATTCGGAGTTGTAGTGCCTTGCTCAGCCTGTCCAATAATGCTGCGTGTTGCACTGGGGTGCCGTCTGCTTGCAGGAAGCCCCTCCTTTTCCAATGCAGTAGCCCTGTATGCACGGTTGACATCACATAAGCGGAGTCACTGTCCAACGTCAGTTCCTGCCCTGCGTGCTTCTCGAGCGTGACAATAAGCGCCACTAATTCTGCTGCTTGTGCCAAAAAGTGATACGGTAGTCTTGCACTTGCTACCACTTCAAAGCTGAACCTGAATGCCTTTCCCATCAGTTTGATCAGTTGTTGAAGACCCATCGATAAAGAGAAACTCCCCCGCTAGAGCATTCTCCTTTACTCTTGGGATATCATCGTAGAACTCCTCGTAGTTCGAGCATTCATGCACATGCTCACCCTCTGCCAAAGGCTCGGCTACATACGTGGCAGGGTTCACTATTTTATACCTGACTACTTTATTTGCTGGATTTGATATAACTACCTTATAAACAGAAGCCCTCTATTATGTCAACGTACTCTTAGGTTTCTACAAAACGGCAAACAATGCATGCTCAACAAACAACTTCATAGAACTCTCTATCACAATACTGGTAAACTTCTCAATGGCAAACGCGGCTGCTGCCAGTGATTGTTCGCAAGGAAAGTGTCCTCTCATAACTGGATCTAAATCCCACTATAATATGCCAGATGTTTGTACTCTAGTGTAGTCCTTTGTGTAAGCACCACTGTCATAACTGTCCCATTCGTGTGAGAAAATAAAAATACCTCCTCAGAATAGTAGTGAATTTTTAAAACTGGAGCTGTACAAAATGCTTTCTTTAATTATTCAAACCCTCCATCCATGCCCTCGGTCCATTCTATTTTTTCCTTATTCACTTGTGCTTTCTTCAGAGACTGCAAAAGAGACCTTCTGTATGAACTATAACCTATGAACCACAACCCATGCTCTAACATAGTTGCACAATCCCAAAAACGGCTGAATTTGTTTTATTGTGTGCGGTTTTGCTGTTTTCATAATCGCCTCAGCTCTTTTAGGTGTGACTTTCTTCCCCTCATTTGAGATTAACTGACCTATATACAACACCTCTTCTTGACAGTATTGCAACTTCTCGAAATCTACTTTATAGCCCTGCTGCTAGAATAGTCTGCTAGAATAGTCATTAACTGAAATGAGTCTTGTCTGCACTCATCTTCTTTCGTTCTGCAAACCAAAATGTCATCTACGTACTGCAGCAAATCAATATTGCTTAGGTCCATCTGCAGGACCCAATTATTGATCGATCGAGATTCACAGTACCATTGGGGCAACCGAGTGCTCTTCATCTTAGTCTTACAAAACGTAAATGATGTAAGGTCCTGGGAGTCCTTATGCAATAGGATTGAGAAAAACATATTTTCAAGTCTATCACCCTGAAATATCATGCTTGTGTGGTGATTTTACATAGTATTGTTGCAGGATTCTGGACTAAAGGAAATTCTGTCTCTACAATCTGGATAATTGGTCTCATATTGTGAATTATTCTCCATGACCACCTTTCGATTTTTTCACAGCGTACACTGCGGTATTACATGGTGTCTCTGACATCACTAAGACACCCTGTTGCATTAGTGCTGAAATAGTTTTAAAAATACCCTCATCTGCCTTTCGAGACCTGATTCTGGCTTCAGCTTAATCTTAACCTTCCCTACACCCTTCAGCAGGCCTACATTATAGGGGCCTGTAGTCCATAAAGAGTTTGACACTTTTTCCAAGTACCCGTCAAAAAATGCTGGGTGTTTCCGCTCTATCATCATTCGCTGTGGGATCTCTCTTTTCTCTATTCTGATCCAATATGTAATACTCATCTTGAATATTACTTCATCATCTGACGGATCATCTCTGAACATGTCCTCATCAGTGACGTCAGTCAATCTATACCCTACCCAAATGGCAATCACTATTCTCCATGTCCTGCCCTCATCATCAGTTCCTTCGAGCATGGCCAATTCCCATCGCACTATGGCTGCATCTAACCCTAGGGGAATAGTCTTCATCCATAGGTATCTGTGGCCTGAACAAGATCTCGTCAGGTATTCTCATAATATTTCCCACTAGACCGGGTAGCCATGTCAACAAAATGTCAACAAAATGTAAACCCTATAAAGAAACACTTCTGGCTCTAACGGCACTCCTGGCAGACCCATTTGCCCTGTAAATGCCAATACAAATTTGCCCACATCCAGATAATGTATCCCCGGAGTGGAACACACTATGCCTTCATCAGTAAAAGAAATCATCATATTTAGCTACGTCATTAAATCTCGGCCCAGAATTTTAACTGGTTTCTGCCTTGAATACAAAAATGGAACAAACATGTCACACTCTCCTATGGAGACTTGTAATTTGTTAGTAAAAGGAACTCTCCTTCTAGCTCTAGAGTACCCTTGTCCATTCCTGGCATTCCCCGATAATAGATATTTTCCCTCTTTTATAAATGAGCGAGTGGCGCCCGTGTCTACTAAAAAAGAAAAAGATTTGCCTCCTATGGTAACATCAACCCTTAGTTCCCCTTGGGAGTCTGGTGTCACCGATAGAACTGAACAGATCAAGTCACCCTTTGAACTGTCCTATTGTGGGTACATACTTATCCCTGTACCTGTAAAAGGACTTCTCCCCACCACAGTGATACCCCTGCTCTAGGTGTCAATAATGGTCGCGTGTTTGCATTCTGCTGTATCTGCATGGGTGCATGCTGTGACTGCCTTTGCGGCGGATACAATGGTGCTTGCTGTGATTGCGATCCCTGTTGCAGTTGCAGTGCTTGTTCTTGATACACTGTTTGATCTTGGGCAAACTCGTCCCTATTTTGTGAGCTATATGCTGGAGGATAAGCTGTCCCCCTCTTGAGAATTGCCCATTCTGTACATACCCTTGGCTTGCACATGTTCGTGTGATGTGTCCTGTCCTGTCATTCCACATGTCCAACATACGGGAGGGGCTCCTCCGATTAGCCCTGCTTGATTAAAACCTCCTTGCACATTCTGATTATCATTCTGCATATTCTGAAACCCTCCTTGTTTATTTTGAAAACCAGCCTGATTATTCTGAAAACCACCCCTTCCTCTGTAACCCATTCCTCTGTCTCTCAATATAAACCCACTCCCTCCTTGGTCCATCTGGTGTTGATTATTGACCTGTGATGCACCCACTGCATGCTGCACTCCCAACCCCTCTTTACTTGTCAGCACTGCCCCTTCTATGGCGTACTTCAACAATTTCTTCTGAACTAACTTGTCTTCCTCAAGTTTTCTAGCATCTTCCTTCTTCTTATTTTTCTCTTGTAACAGCCGGCAGTGATGCACGATAGTCAACTGTATCTCTGCTCATGGCTTCGCTTCCATTCCCAACAGTTTCTTAAGCTGTCTCTGTACCTGCTCTGGCAATCCCTGACACAGAATGTGGTAAAATACTGACACTGATTTCCCCCACGGCTCCCTTGTTTCCAAAGTCCAGCGTTCCTGAATACTTTGAATGTAAGCAAGCAGATTTTTGTCATCTTTCATTTTACATGCCATAATTGCATCCATATCTGACGTATCAGGATACTGTACCCTGAGTGCCCTCCAGAGGTCTGCTCTACAATTATTAAATGGTACTCCGTCAAGAGCTGTTTTCTGTGCCGTGACACTAGAATAACCTGCTCTCGTCCAAATGTCATCAGCCCTTTCCCCAAGAATGGCTGCTAGGAGACCCTTAATGTCCCCAATTGCTAGAGTATTTCCTCCTGTCATCTTTTCTAGCTCATAAATTCATGTTCCCGCCCCAGCCATAAACTAGGGAGGTTGCATCTTAAATGATCCTTATCCATTTGTGGCCAAGGAATATACTGTGGTCTGGCCCCTCCTTTCTCCAATAAGGAAAACTGTGTGAACCTAAATCCGCAATCGGCTCCCATCATCTGCCTATCCATAGTAGGGACAATGGTTCCTGATCGCCTTCTACCTGGCAATGACCTTAACCTGTTCACATATGTTGATGTCTCTCCCTTCTCACTATGCGATTGCCCTTTAGGGTACTCTGGATATGCTATATGATCTGGCGTCCTATCTTTAGGTTGCTCTAAATCAGACCATCTTACTTCCTTGTCTGTCTGTAGACATCTCTCGGGACTGCACGCACTTTCTCCCACCTCCCCACAGAAGTTTTCTCTCTCTTCATCTGACATGTCTAGTCCCCAACTCGTGTGACTTTCTTCTCTTTCGCCTCTGTCTAAGGTCAGCCTGTCTAAGGACAAGGCTCTATGCTCATGTCTTAACAGGCTTCCTTCTTCACCTCGCGATTGGCTGACTATAGATTGATCTTCTTTTCCTCTGCTTCCCAATTAACCTCTTGCTCTCAAATCTTGATAGGCTCTATTGATCCTATCTCCGATGTTCCCTATCTCGAAGTTCTTATCTAATGTTACTTTGAATGGCCCTAACGTTTCTCCCTGAAAATGGGAGGAACACCTCTAGATTTATCCTAAGTGGTCTTGACGTTGCTTCCTGCGATGGGAGTAACTTCTCTATATGACTCCACAATATTACTGGACTTGATTCCATTAAATCCTTATGAATGCAATCAATATCGCGTTCCCTTTGTCTCCTTTTTTGTTCCATTTTATTGTCGAATTCTCTTTGTTTTCTTGCTTCCTGTCCAACCCTTTCCTCTTCTAGTCTTTTCTCTTCCCTTCTTTCATTCTCTCTATGTTCTTATTCTTCTCTTCGTCTTTGCATTCTTTTATCCCTTAATTTCTGTGCTTCCTCCTCTTGTCTTTTCTTATTTTGCCTGTCTCTTTCTTCGATTTCTCTCTGTCTCTTGTCATACTTCCTTTGTTCCTCTACCCTTTCTTCCTTCTTTTGCTGCTCCTCTTGGAACATCTGTTCTTGCCTCTGTCCATTCTTTCTCCTATATTCATCCTCCTTCAGTCTCTTCTCTCGTTCCCTGTCTTCTATATCCTGTTTGTCTTGATCATCCCTTTACCTAACTTCCACAATACTTTTCCCATCGAGCTTGAGTAATATCTGTCCACTCATCCGTTCATTCTGTACGAGTGTTACCTCGCCAACTTTATCCATTTCTCCTTTCCATCTTTTAATCTCTCGTTCTATGTCTAAGGTCAGATTAGTTTTTTTCACTTTTCTCCTCTTTGTCTTGTAAGACCTTAAAGATCTCCTCCTTTCTTTTAGTTTCCTTTGGACTATCGTCACTGCTATAAGCAGTCGGTTCATATAACAGATTACTATCTCCCGTCGCCACCTTCAGTTCCCTTTACGGATTTAATCTTTTGTACTATAGCCATTTACTTCGTCCCTACACTGGTTAAGCATCCAATCCTCAGGAGGCATGTCTTCCTGCTCTTCACGGTACATCTTCCAGATTTCTAAAATAGCTAAAGTCGTTTGCAATTTCTTTCCTGTTTACGCAGCGTGCAAGTATGTGGTCATGTGTTGCAAAACCACCTTCGACAATGATCCCCCTTGTGTCCATGGCATGAACATTTTGTCTGCTGTACCCTTTGCCCATTCCGGACTATACTGTTTGAGCTTGGGTGCGTGTTTTGGCAGAGTCTTGCACATGTGCATCAGTTGAGTAACATCCCCCATTGTAACAAGTCTCAGTTGTCTGTCAATACTTACCATTGATTTACACAGATAAGTTTCAGAAAAATAACAAATATGAGCGCGCTCCAACATTCCCGCCTCTAAGCCTCATTTCTCAATTATCTCAACCTATTTATTCAGCCAGCGCCGACAATGACTAAAAGATAGATAACAACATTTTATCTCTTCTTAAACCTCACAATTTGCTCTTTTCTCTCTTTGACACTTCTTTTCAATTTCAAAATACACAGAGAGAATAGTTTACCTTACATATATCTCATCATAATACTCCTTTTCTCCCAGCCCCTAAAATACCCCAATTGGAGTTTGAGTCATTCCCTCTCATAAACCTGTTTATGTGCCGCCTAAGTACCCACTTGGGTTTTGAAATGACTCCTTCCAAAGCTCCTTGAGCTAGGACACTGGGCTATTTTGATGCTCTTCGTCATCTATCTCTGATGCTCCTCGTCATTTATTAAACAACCCCCGTTAATTTTCTTTTACCACAATCCCATCCCCTTTATTTTGCCAGTCCCCTAAGTCTACTCAGCATTCGCCTTTCAGCTCCAGACCGTCGGGATCATCCCCTCCTCCAATCGGCCAACTTAGCACCTGTGGAAACCAGGAGGGATTTCGTCAAAGAAGGACCCGTCCCACCTGTATCGATTTTCTTGCAAGTATTCTATATCGACTACTCTCCACAGGAAACTTTGTGATCCTGCTGCTAGATGGCGGAGGGTGCCAGGTTTTGCAAAGATTCTAAAAGCCTACTTATCGACGGATCTGAACCATCTTTCTTCTGCTACCAAGTGAACCCTTAGGTCCTTTAAGATGAGGTAGCACTCTATGAATGGATGGGGATGCAGAGCTTACTCATTCATCAATAATCAGACCGACTCAGGAAGTTGGCAAATTGTTAGCTGTTTTATTAGCAAGTATCTAAAACAGGGAGTGCAACAGGCATCAGCGGACATGTACAGTCATAAGTCTAAACGATTTTCATGAAAAAACACATATTTATAAAAAAACTCATCATCATTGACATCATATTACGTGGCAAAATAAGAAAACCTACCATGGGATGTGATAGGCTTAAGGGGAACATCTTAGTATACCTTCTATGGGGTATGGGACCGTGATTGGGTCTCTAAGGTCGGATGGACAGCTAAGCCTACCCCTAGTGCAAGTGATCTTCATGTCATACTAATACACAACGTTTCATTGGCTTTCAAACTATAGGGCTCTTTGCTATGTGGCCCTCTACAATTGGTTGGAACGCTTGTACCCTTCTGGAATATTCCACTCTCTAGAAGCATGCAAGCTGGTACACCAGATGCTAGAGGATTGGTTTGGTCATGCCTCCCCACCCAATTAGCCCAACATCCATCATCACTCCTACTGTCTGCCATTCAATTAGTCCTTTAAACCCCCCTTGAAAAGGATCACTGTGCCTGAGAATAAAAGGGAGTGTGAGAATGGCCTTATCTTCTGGTCTCGGTGTAGCTTACCCAAAGTCTATTTTCATCTGACCATGTGATAGGAGACCACGTTTTGAGCTCCTTCGTTGTATTTAATACTATCAAATGACTAAAACCTGGCACTTCTAGTGTTTTTCCATTACACCTCAACAGGAGCTTGTCTTTCTTCTCATGTTCATTGTATCTCCTCAAATAGATAACCAGTTTCTTGGCTGCCCAACCCTTGACTCTGGACCAGACAATCCTTCTCAAATCTTCCTTTGCCATCAGCTGTTTTATTTTAGTGCACGACACTTTTAGCCCTTCTATTCACTGTCTCATAGTTTGCTATAATGCGTGTCGTGGAACATCCAGATTATATACATTCTTACATATATATATTTCCGGCACCGCCTGCAGTCTACTCACTGCGTATAGTCTATAGCCAGCCTCATAATTACTTAGTCTACTTGCAATACTGCATCTGTACAATTATAAAATGGCACGGCAATCTTCATTTTTCCCACAAAATGTTGCTCAATTCTTTACTTCATTGGCATCTCTTCTTGGTGTGTCATTTCTGCTTCTTGCAGAACTTCCTTCAGAAGACTGCCATTTCTTTGCGGGTACATCATATAGGGTTCACTCAATGGATATCTTGTTTCAAGGACTTTTTGCAGTATAGATACCATCACCGGTGCTGCGCATGTCGCAATTTACAGTTTCCAATATATAGGAAAAATGGGGGTGGGACTTTCGGTAGAGACACTTACCTCTTTCTTTACAGACCAGTGCTGGAGGATTACCTGGCTGAGGGGTCTTTGGTGTGTGGGAGTGGGCCACCTGATGGCGAGATGCAGTACTCCCCTCTGTAACACCTTCACCCCATCCTACCAGGTGGGTACCTGGGAACTTTACTTCCCCCCCTTTCCTACACGGAAACTTTCACACAGACAGCCCGCTCTGGGAGAAAACAGACACATACCTGATCAATGCACCTGACATGTCCCACATTTGACAACTCACACCTGACTGCTCAACTATCCTGACATATTGTTTCTTGAACAATTTTCTTTTGTATACATCATTTTCCCACACTATTTGTTCTTCGCGGTAAGGATTGGGAATAGGTTTCTTAGTATAGGCCCTTTTATTTTGCCAGATACTCCACTATGTCCCCGTTATTATTATTTGATGGTCATAGCTTGCTCCCATCCTTAGATCTAGGGTTAGATAGGCGTTCAACCAACCCATTGAAGTTCAATAAAGACCCTTAAATTGTGATCACTTGTGTCTGTCTTCACTGTTTGATATCATGCCTTACTTACAGTGTGGAATAGCGCTATGTGCCTTTTTGACGGGATGTGTGGCGTCATGATTTGTGTGCCAGTGTGCCTTATCGCTGTGTGGGTTGGTTTGTCCTTATTTGTGTGGGTTGTTCTGCAGCTGCGTGTGAGTGTGTGGTGTTTAGGTGTATCTTATTTGGTGACGTGTGTGTATTTAACATCAGATGATTTTCATTTTTCTGGATAGTTGAATTTGTTCCATGTATGAAGTAGCAGTATGTTCGTTTGATGTGTTTTGTAGAGTGGTAAGGGATGTGTGTTGGCTTTTGGGAGTCCATACTCATCTTGGTTGGCTTTGTGGTGATTATGGTAGTTTTTTTTTAATGTGATTGCGTAGGCTATGCTATGTATTTTTATGTAGAATTTTGACATGCATTCAGATTGTCATAACTTCTGCCCTTGGTGAAGTTCGACATGACATATATCCATTTCATGACCTCCTCCTTTCAATGTTTTCTACATAAATAGGTGAAAGTTACCTCCATGCAAGTTTCAACTCATTTTTGGCGTAAGTTGCACTTACAACACGTATCATCCTTAGTAAATTTGGCCCATATATATTTATATAGCGTTAAGGTTAAAATGAAGTCTCTATAGTGTTTTCGAAAATAACTTTTCTCAATAATATTCAAATCCTTGCATGAAAAAATCTGTGAATAGTCCATAGGAATATATTTTGAGGCAGCCACCAGTGCATGCAACATTTCAGAATTGTACATTAATGGCTCCATAGTTTAAAACATGTTTTCTTTGATCGTGTATTGAACAGCTTTTGACATATTTTTTTTACCCAAATATCTCAAAATTGGTTGCTTAGATTTTTCCTTTTTAGGTATGTGCCTAGATTTGATCAGGAATTGAAAACATAATTTAGAAAATGTAACTACCCATTTTGAGATGTTATCTCTTTAAAATTGTATACATATGACGCATGCACAGAATAAAGGCATATCTTTTATATGAACTGTATGTACACAGAGCATATGAGTTTTACAGTTCGTACATTAGACAATTACCATCTCCTAAAAACTCACATCAAAGGCACCTCACAGCTGACTGTGATGTCAGTTTTAAGGTAATAGAATGAATGTCCACTTTTCACACAAATGTACCAAGGCAAGAATGAGTTTGACAGTACATACACAGTTTATGTCTGGAAACTAAAATCAGACAGGGCTGATTTTGATGTTACTTTTCAGGACATTTAATGTATTTTTCATACAAACAGTTTGCAGAATACCAATTTACAACCATTGCAAACTGACAGGAAGGTTCTGGCTTACTTTGATGTAAATTTGCAGAAGCTGTACATTGCATACAGGTACAAATTGGATAAGTCATATACCCCTCTCATACGTACTAAAAACAAATATTAAAATTAATGTTGACTTTAAAGGGAGCATTCACACATATAGATGGCATACAATGCATGAGCAGAATGGAGGTACATTGTGTATTAAAACATTACACCAACATGTGTGAGATTCACATTTTGTATCTGAACACTAATAACACAAACTATTACTATGCACTCCCTCCTAGAACACCAGCTCCCAAGACACATGCTTATTTAACACCTGCTTCTACGACATCGACATGTGCTCCTACGGCATGCAATCTTGTGACACATTCTTATAAAACATACTCCTATGCCGTGCACACCGACGGCATGTGCTGCTATGACTCACACTCTTATGACACACACTGTTATGCTTCATGCTCCTGACACCTACAAATGTGCACCTATAATATGTGCACACAGCCCTACAGATATGGGCAGTATTGGCCACTTTTACTCCCTAAAAATAGGCAAATACTCCCCAAAAGAAAATAGGGAGTAGAAATACTCCCAACAGAAAATAGGGAACAGACACATAGGACCGTGTGCCCCTATTTTCATCCTCACAGCTGCATGGATAGGTTTGGACCAGAAGTGCACTTAGTACCACAGGAAGAGACTAATATTATTACTGCCTGACATGAAGATGTAAAAATGTATCTCTTAATGTGCATGAATAAACTAGGTGCAAAGAAGTATTTATTACAAAAACATGTATGTTTTACAGTTGAAACATATTTTTACTGACTTATAAAATACTCCCATTGGGAATGGGACTTAATTTTGTACTCCCTAAAAAATCATTATGCTCCCAACTTCAAAAAATAGAGAATAGAATATTCCCACTACAAATCCTATCTGGAGCACTTTGTGCACATATCACACCTGCACCTAAAACACATAGACATACAACATGTGGACATATGACATGTAGACAAACAGCATGCCCTCCTATGGCACATGTTCACATGACATATCTGACATGACACACTGTTATGACACATACTCTTATAGCACACACTCCTACAGCACATAATCTTACAAAATACACTCTTACAAACCAGAAACGTTCAACACACATGCTTACAACACACACACTTATGCCATGTGCTGTTATGCAATGTGCTCTTATTACTCATGCACACTTGTACTACATCCTCATACATAATATGCTAGTATTACAACAAACACTCAAAATCACTAATCACGTAATCGTAAAACAAAAGATGAAATTATTTGATGGAACAATGTTTACAAAAGAGTTAAGGTTAAACCAACAAAAACATAAAGTCTACACACAGAAATAATAACTTTACGGTAACAACATAATATTTATTAATACATTTAAAAACATATTGTATACAAATCAAATATCATGGTAACCTTAACTCAGCCACACACTTAAAAGCATAGAATATTATTGTAAAATTAGAACAATTTCACACACAAAAACAAATAATTCAATAAAATGTAAAATCATTCAAAATCTAAATGTAGAACTGTAGTTAAAGCTGAAGTGCGCTCAAAAATGTTATTGCCCCGATCATTCTGGCATGTTTTTTTTAAGAATATTATAATCAATCTCAAAAATGTTTCCTATGCATCTTACCTTAGTTTTCTGCATTTTACACATGTGAAAACCATGGGTTGGGCACGGCCATCTTGCGCTAATCTTATCCATTGCAGCATCGCTCTAAGTTCAAGTGTGCTCGCGGCAAGAATACAGACCGCCTGCCCCTAAGCGGACATCACTAGTCCATCTGATGAGCACCACCTATTTTCATGACGTTCGCAGCCAGCGTAGCCAAATGTGCCCACTCATCACCCATGGCATAACGTTACTTAACGCAGAAACAGGAAGATAAACACACACATCTGCACACAGCCTGTAACTTTTCTTTCTTGTCCCCGATCTGATAGGAAAACATCATATTTCAAGAAAACATCAATAATCTGCAATGTAACAAGTGCTTTTATTTATCAAACAATGCTCTCAAGAGAATATTAAGTCCAAGGAATAAACTGTATTTTTTTGCCATAGAAGTTAGAGCTAGCGAACATTGCATGATTCCAAAGTTGTTTATAGCTTCCTCAAGGTACGCTGATTGCGATTTGTGTCCATATGTAACAAATGCAAAACTTTGGAAAGATGTTCAGACCCTATGTGTCATGTCATTACTGACGCTGCGGCCTCGCCAAAGGCACCAACATTCACTGTGGAGTCAGAACATTATAGAGCAGCAGAGACCTCTGCTGATATTTTTTGTATTCTGTACAATTAAACCGTGGTTTAGTGAAACAGCGTAACTTTTTGGACAAGCCAGACCAATCGATGTGGGTTGGCATGCAGTCAAGACTAAGGGCCTGATTCACCGAAGTGCCTTATAATGACACAATCCCATAGGAGAATTTTCTGTGAATTGGGCCCTTAGTCTCGGGAAGGTTGATACAGATCGGCTAACCTTGTGCTCAACATTGCAGTATTGCTTGGAAAGGCTGGGCAAAGTGAGGAAGGTGCCTTAGGAGAGAAAGAATGTGTTCCCACTATTCGAGTAGACTGTGCCCTTGGCCGAATTTTTTTTTCATGAGATGAGAATAGCTTGTGAGTGCAGGCTAACCCAGCCAACATTGAATACTTTTATAGGATATTCTTGTGTGAAAGTTACCGTCATCTGTTGCAAGGGCTTCACCCATGTTGCCAATTAGAGCAATGGGATGGAATTTATGTCCACAATTACACGATTTTTACCCCTTTCAATTACCGTTTCTTTAAACACATTGTCGACAGCATGGACCTCCACTTCGTACACACGCAAAAGATATACCTTATTGTAACGACTTATTGGGGCGAATATGGGGAGGGTTTTAGTGCACTTTGTCTAAAGTCAAAATAAGGGCTTATTGAAAGCATTCAACTAAAGCAGTCCAGTACTCCAATTTTTGTCTTATGCTGTACCACCTAAGTTCAAGGTTGCATAGGCAGAGCGTCCAGGTTTGCCTAAGGACGGAGAGGGGGCTTTGGAATTAGTTGAAAAAATAAATGCTTTATTGAAATAAGAGTAGGCCTAGATAAATCTCAGTGCAAATAAGTAATATCAGATTATATACAACCACTTTTTATAGAAAACACAACACTACCCTTGAAGGTACACAGACTGAAGCATATAACCATATTTCGATCACGTAACTGGAGTTCTTGGGAAGTCAGAACCAATTGTTAGATTTACAATACTTTCAGTAATACCAGGGTAATAGACCCTAGCAGTTGTACCGTGACGCTCAGCAAGAAATCACACACTACAATCAACTGGACAATGTATTTCTCTGATTTGGTGAAACTCATATACTAGGAATGGTTTAAAACATTAACTCGGATTCAGGGTAACACAGTAGTTTTCGGGGAGTTGGACCTTGGTAATGTTTATTTATAAAGCGTCTGTGTATAAACCATCTGTGCAATTCGGTCACCGTGAGAGGGAAGACCAAGTGCACCCAGTTGTTGGATACTATGGTAAGTGCAGTGAGCCAATAGGTATGGTCTTGAACTTCATCCTTGCAGCCAACCACGCATATGTCTTGCAGTTCTATTCCGGCTCAGTTTAAGAGGGGGCAAGGTAGAAGCTGGGAGGTTGAGGAAGAGGCGGTTGCAGTAGTACAGCCTAGAGAGAACTGGGGTACTGTTGACAGTGACCCGCTGGGGGAAAGTGAGGAATGGTAGAGTATCACTGAGGTGTGGTGGAACTGAAAGTTACACTTTTTAGAGATGTCAAGTATTTGAGAAGGGAAGGAGAGAGTTGAGTTGAAGATGACAACAAGGTTTTTAGCATCGCTGGTGGGTGTGGGTGCAGGCCCAGGGGAGGCCAGCCAGAGTGAGAGTGGGAGAGCAGGAGCAGGGGTCCCAATGCAAACAATCGCAACCATGGGGTGTTATATTCAACTACAGTTTATTCTCATTTCAAATGTTATTGTGAGCAGATTTTGAAGACACCTAAAAATCATTTAAATCGGGAAGTCAACATTTCCACCAGATCCAATTTTGGAGGACAAGGCGTGTTTGTAATGTTTTGTGGCATTGTATCTGTCCTGGGAACAAACTCACGATCCATTCCATGAGTATGCATGGCCAATACAGTCAATGTCAGATCCTTTACAAATTCAAAATCCATTTCCTGATATATTGGGTTGGCCATACATCGTTTGCCTCATTTTGTGAAGGCCATGAGGTAACGAAGCATCCAGAATGTTCCTGCAGTTTTTGCTTGTTCCCTCTTAATGTTCTCATTATGTGCAAGTACAGCTAGTCTTGTTCTGGCCTCCATACCGTCAATGCCAAAATGCAACCTTTTGGCCCTGTACCTTAGGCACATATCATGGAACACCTCCAGATCTTCAGTATGACAGAATTTGGTGAGTCTATGAGTGTACGTTGGAACAATGGTGCATCAATGAACGCCATTTTTCCAGTCGAATTTCTAAAGATCCATCACAGGTTTTAGAGCTCCATCAAAGATGGTTGCTAATAGAATAACACGACTTTAAAATATCTTCTGAACCGTTCTTTTCATCAGAAGCTGTAATGTTTTTATTGATTGATTTAGCAATGTGCCATAAATCAAATTGATGCCGAATGTGTGAAAACTGTTCTCGTATGGCCTTGGCTATGGAAACGTTTCTGCCAGTGGCTATCCGGTCTATTTGGATTCCCAAGGATTCCAGATGTTCGATTGATTTGATGAAACCATGTTTCTCCATGGTCACAGAAGATGTCCATTCAGACACCTGTACGTCACCAAACTGACAATTTTTTTACTTTCCATGTCTTGCAAGTCGTATGTGCAGTACTTAGCAGAAAATCCTGGACTGTCACACTGTCCATCGCCAGCTAGCCTGAAACGTTTACCAGAGAATGTAATGTCCATTGACATCTGTTCGACTATCCAGGCTTGACTAAAAGTGGGGAAAAATAATTCACTTTGATATTTGTATTACTGGGTTTTAGCAAGGAACTCAAGTCCCACAAATTGACAGAAACTGGACATTTTACTGAAAGTCGATCCGCTGAAGAGTAAAGCAGCTGAACAAAGTAGATTTCCAGCGGGCACTTTGCCGAGCATCGGTTGAGCAGGCCATGAAAATGTATTATGGAGGGGAACACAGCGGGCATGGATTTTCATTTTGGTACCTTGTAATACACGAGACACATTCACCAATGGCTCCCTGCATATCTTCCCTTGTAATGTATGATCAAATTTCAGCATTTGTACAATCTCAAGCAGGCAGCTTTTGAATACAATGTATTTTTGCTCCTTTAATAGCCAATCGTCTGGCAGTACTGTGTTTTGTGACTCGACGACAGCAATGCCATTTAGGGGTTGCCAGAGGTCGCAATTGCAACCTCTGAGGTCTCCCTTGCGACCTCTAAAAAAAAATTAAAAAGTATTATAATTTTTTTTTTGCAAGCTCGTGGACTGTGGTCAGCACCATGTGGCTCTTTACTTCTGGGAAGTGGCTGACTTTCTTGTTCAGGCCCTTTAAAAAAAAGAATAACAATAAGAACAGGAGTGCCACAAGTCGAACACTTTCAGCACTGACCCTAAATAAGAAAGAGTAGGAATACCAAATAATGTGTTTTTCTGGAATTCTATACAATAATTGCTAGACTCATTAAAGGTTTATTTCAGGCATATTTCAGGGGGCGAGTCACTGATTTAGTCTGTTCTTAAACACCTCAACTCAGTATTTCATCCTTCTGAGGTCGATAAATGAGTACCAACACAAGTTGGGTGATATTGGGTGTATATTTTTTCTATATAAAGTACTTAAGCGTAAGTGCTATATAATAACACATCATTATCATTTGGTCATGGACGTCTGCTGGCATGCACATTAATTTGGTAATATGGGCCTATACACACTGATCTTAACGATACATACGGCGATCCATTCTTGTATGAAATGTACATCACATTATAGTGATATCGTAACCATATTTTTTGTAGTGTACAATGCTATGTGATGCCACTTCCTGTTTTGTCAAATGGTGAAAGGTTGTGTTCCACCGCTTACTGCTATATCACTTTGGGGTGGCATCAAATTACATCACTTCCTGTGATGTCATCAGGGGTCAAGGGTCATGTGATGTCACTTCCGCTACCCCTGGCATTTTGGTGAAATGACGTCCCTGCTCGGCGGTGGTGGACAATTTCCCCAAACTAGGCAAATTGTACTCGAAATCTTGAGCCAATTCATCAGTCAATTGTGTTGAAGCTTCAGCCTCTGTCACTTCAGGCTGTGATATATCTGCATGAATTGGAGAAACTGGTAACATTGAATGTTTGTTTATTGGTACATTTCTAGAGGGTGTTGATTGTGTCAAAGGTACTGCAAGCTATTGCAATGCATCTTCATTGTCTTCAGTTTCCTCTGTTTGAGGTCGCACAAAATAGCAGTGGTCCATGCTAATTTTCTACAGTCCGCAGGTGAGATTCCATTCATTTTCCGGCCACTGGACAAATGCATCACGTGTCTGAATATTGATCTGGCCACGCTGTGCCTCAAATAGTATTTGCTCCATTGTTAAACCAGTTTGATAAGAGACATCTTTGGTTTCAGTTGTTGTCTGAGTCTTTATGCCCCTCCTCCTCGGCCTCTAATATATTTATAGAAAAAACATGCTCAATGTATAGCACTCATACAGAAGATATGATTTTCCTACTAAAAAAAACATATCACTAAAACATCCGCTTAAAAAATCTCCACAACAAACTGTTTTGTTCTTTACCCTTGATTTCTTAATTTGCTTCGCAACCCTGGCATTCTCTTTCCCGACAGCAACATCAAGCTTTTTATAGGGGTGAAATCAAGCAAATCTCAGTTGCATGCAAACAAACAGTTCTACATAGCTACAAATAGAACTGACTTGATGGATTGAAAAACATTACAACATTATAAAAATGTATTCCTAATGCAATGTGATGCCCAATTGTATTTCATATTAGGTTATATATACCTCTTGTCCACGTGCCTCTTCCAATTCCACATTTTAAATACATTCCTTGAATAGAATAATCATTAAAAACATAAAAATGTCAATCGTACTGAAAATTACAATCTTTCACAATCTTTTTACAATCACAGAGCACTTACGCACAAAGAACTTTAAACTTCATTGCGAACCATATACTACATGGATTGTTGTTGCAACACAAATCTAACATTCGTATGAACGTACCCTCTAAAGCAGTGTACATAATTTGGTCATAATATACATTTCAGATAACCTGATAACCTTCAGAGATGACGCATGGACTTGATCTGAGATCACCCTGTAATACATATTGATTTTAATGTTGCATTCATAAGTAGTTTGCATTGTAATGTTTCCTTTGTAATCTGTTCTGCATTATGGGGGAAGTGTATCGTTAGAACATAAACCAGAAAAGTTTATAATAATCCAAGGTTTCATGCATTTCAATCTCAAATTATATCCTTTGTAGGATTCACTTTCATTCTAGAAAGTGAAGTGCAAGTATGCATACCTCATATTCTGGACCTGTTGAAAAGGATGAAGTGATTGTAGTCAAATAAATTGATGCAGAATGGTGCTCCTTCATTTTCAACACATTATTGTCAGAAAATAGTACAATGGAAAATGTAAATTAGTATTAGAAATGTGGCCACATCCGACACTAAAATATCACTTTGTGCAAGTCGGTAGGGCTCACCATTGGTATACTAGATGTGTCAGTGGTTCCGTCACTGGTGAGGATCAGTGCTTCCATCAATGTGCTCTATGTAAAGAAGGATATATGTCAACCCACACATTGCAAACGCAGTATGCAAAATGTATAGTTCAGTTTGGAAGTATCTACTAAGGGTGACATTTCACTGAATTATTTGAGACACCAGAAAGCAGGGATAGATGAAGTAGTCCAAAGTGAAAAATTTTAAAATTCTGTTCCATCTGGTAACTATCGGAACTTGAGTAATTCAACTTTGATGTGAATAAACACTGAAATCTGTAAACCGTTCATGAATCCACTACTTTAAATAAAATTAGTGATCATAGATAATACTTACTAATGCAGACCATCGTCCTACATACCAACAAACATAACAAATTCATCGTCCACTACTTACCTGAGCCACTGTGTGCCGAAATAGTGTCAACATTGCATTTGGAAGCAATTTACAAAGAATTCTGGGTCAACGCTTTTTGTGTACTTTTTGATTGTTCGTACATATCGTTGGTAAAGTGCAGGCTTCCGAGGCGGAATCGATTGGACCTCACGTCAACCTTGGCAGCCTGGGCTCTACTTTCAATCTCGTCCACTGGAAAACCACAATTTGTAATCCATCTTCTTATTAAATCAATATCCTTTGGGAATGTATGCAGGACTGTGCCCAGAGTTTTGGCATTGCTCACAGAATATCAACCTGAGATGATACATGAAGGCATTCTTGATAATTCCGTAAGATCTATATAAAAATATATAATTAATTTTAAAATAATACAAGATTGAATGAGAATAAATCAGTTATAACACATCTGTGTCTGAAAAGTTTTTTTAAAAATAAAGATAGATAAACTGTTTAACCTAGTCAAATGAACTCTGCGATGAATTTCATATTCCACAACTCGTAACATGTTACTCGTCCGTTGAAGTAACTTTCAAGCATCAAAAGAAAACATGCTTGCAAATATGGACCACAAAACATTCCATTCTATTACAATGCAGAGTGATGCAATGTGCTATTTACCAAGATAGAAACACATCAAACATTCGATAATGGGGAAGTCTTTGAGATAAATGAACATAACAATTCTGAGTACATTAGGTGGAATTTTATAGAAGCTTTCAGAGCAGCGATCGATCATAGAGAAGTAAATAGGTGACTTGCTCTTACTTGGACGCACAAATGAGCTAATTCATCAAGCAGAGGAACAAGTGGCTGTGGAACAGGAATCCGTGGAACATGTATCCGGGGAACAGGTAGATTGATGATGATATACCTTGTAGATCTCCAAGATGGTCTCCTGGTGAATGTCAAGGTGTTTAAAGGCTTAGAAAAGTGGGCGTGTATGTGAATATGTGATGTGTTCATTGGCACCCACTCAGCCTCAATGCCAGTCTTTCACTTCTACAATACCATGTATATTTTCTTTGCTACAAATAGCTTAGCTATTCAACAGCATACAGATCCTTGTGCATCCACAACCACTGTGCTGCCTTTCGAGTACATGTTGTTAGGTGTGAACTGGCATCGATACTGAGGAGGGACGGAGGAGGATGAATGGACTTGGAGAGGGGAGTCTGGAGACACTGGGTCTGGGGAGGCCATGTGAACAATGGACCCTTTGCAAAAAAAAACTTTGAGCTGCACATGGTGTTTGGCAAAAAGAGTGTTCCCACCCACCCAGCCCCCTTGGGAGTGCACGGCCATAGGTGCGAACTGCCATCGATACTGAGGAGGGAGGGAGGAGGATGAATGGACTTGAAGAGGGGAGACTGGAGACACTGGGTCTGGGGAGGCCATGTGAACAATGGACCCTGTGTGAACTAACCCTTTGAAGTGTACATGGTATTGGGGAACTTGAGGGTTGCCTCACACCCAGCCCCAGGGGAGCGCACGGCCATAGGTGTGAACTGCCACTGATACTGGAGGGGGAACGGATGGGGATGAGGCGAGCGGAAAAAATGGCCCGGAACACTAGTGAAGGTATACAAACTTAGGTTGATTGCTGGGGCGGGGTCTTGGAGAGGGGAGTCTGCAGACCCAAGGTTTGGGTGAGGTCATGTGACCAATGGTCCTTTTGTGTAAGATCCCTTTCAAGTGTGCATGATGTTGGGGAACTTGAGAGTTGCCACCCACCCAGTACCAGAAGGGGGATACTGGAGATGGGACGGATGGGGACGAGGTGAGCCCAAATGGGCACCAACCATTCTTTCATGACACTTATAGACAATTGAGCGTGTTCTTGACTCACTGATAAATTCAAACTACTATTGCTATGTGCTCCTTTGCATTGTATTTCATTTTGTGATGTTGATGGCACAAACAAACTACACATTGTATCCTTGAGGTTGCAGCACGGTTTGTGAAAATCCTCTGTACTGTGCGCTGTGACAGGGGAATTTTGTGCAAATGGCTCCTACTACACAGGCTATTACTCGTTGAATGCAGAATCCAAGCCTCCCATGAAGCCACCATGTAATTGAATGGTAGGCCACCAGCCTGTACCACCTGTGAAAGAGAAACATACATATCGTAATTGAATTAACCGAATAAGTGTACCACCTTGCTTGAAAATGCATCCTAAATCCTATGGCATAGTTGCCCTTAGAAAAGTAACTTTCTGGAAAATTTACTTTCGTTTTTGAAGTCTTGACACATTACAAAAGTGAACACTGATTGAGGCCCGAACTGTTTGGCCCATAGAGAAATATAGTTTTTTTTGCTGAAAGAGAAAGACACGTAAGCAATGAGAAATGTATTCAATTTATAGACCATAAATTCGTTCGTTAGTGATCAATCAAAGTTCCGACAATGTAGGAGAAAAACATGAAATGGTAGTCGTCTCAGTGATCAAAATGACATCATATCTAGAGTATACTTACTCGTTAATTGGATTGCGAGGCCGAACTGTTGCAGGAAGTTCTTGCATAAGCACCATCATAATCCTCAACACGGACCTTGTGAGGAAGGCTGCCCTGAAGTCATGCAGCTCGGTAACGCATAGCGGTGGTGTGCCTTCTTCGGCTATGTAGGACATGTATCCAGAGTTTTCTTGACAGCAGCAGTTCTCTGCCTCAGTTGGCATGACCTTGCAATGATTACAGGTAGACCAGGTTGAAACATCTTCCATGCGACTAGGCTCAGACTCATGCTCCGGTGATTCATCTTCCCAACTATCGTTCAATTCGCCATTGTTTCCGCATCTCACTCTCTTTCCCTTAGTGCCTCCTCAGAATACTCAGGCTCGTACTGGGAGGGCTGTATTGTTTCCATTATACGACAAATATTTAAATAAAACGTAAGCAACAAGTGTAATCAGTTATGCTAGTGTAAGTACTTGTTCACAGGGGCTTTTTACTTGGAAGATAGCTGAACAGACCGGAAATGAGTCACGGGTGATTTAAACTAAATACAGTGAAACGATTGACAAAGCAGCTCCAATGTTGTCTGATCAGAAAGGGTCTGTTTATACTTTTTGAGGAAATAGCTTGCACACAGAGAACGTAGAACCAAGATGTGCATTGGCTTTGTGAAAAGGGCCGTACGCATCTAGGATGTCAGCTTCAGGGGAGGGCAATCTGTATTCTTGCCACAAGTGAGCTTGAACTTTGAGCGATGCCTTAACGGATAAGCTTTTTTAACAAGAGGGGCAGCTCTAGAGGCGGAACCTGGGACTGAAAACAAGGGTGTATAACAAGGGGGGTTGGTAACCACCAATTAGAATTGGAGCATACCATTAATTTTTTATGCTGTTCTGTGTCAGGCAGAATTGTCTTGGTGTTCAAATAAACCACCTATGGCCCAAAATTGTTTTCATTAGGTATTGGAATACATAGAGCTTCAAGACTAGTTTTGAATCAATCACAGTCTTATTCATAGTCTCATTGTGAGATTACTACATGAATTTAATTACATGTTTCTCAGCAAACAGGTAGTAAAACAATCAAGGTAATACATACCATTTTTCTGACAGTAAAAATACATCAAATCTGAGCATCAATCTCACAGCTGTGTAAAAAAATGTTTTTTAAGATAACCGGAAGGACATTGCTTCACAATCAATAAACAGTACAGAGTGTTTTAATTTTAAAATGCAAAAAACTGCTGGGATGCATTAGCGAAACTCTATACCAGAGGAATAGGAAATCGAGCACAATAATAATACATTTATATACATGTTCCATCAATTAATGGTGCAGTGGAAAAGGATGTTCGGAATATAAAAGTCACTCTCCTTTTTTTTCTTTTTTTTTAAATGAGGTAGACTCTGTAGTTTGGTAGTGACCAAAAAAAATGGATAGTGACTTTTTTACCCGAACATCCTTTTCCACTGGAACATGTATATAAATGTATTACAAAAACAAACACATATTCACATCACACATTACATTACATTACTTTGTCTATAAAGCATTTTACAGCAGACACAAAATATTGGAAAACAAAAACAGTTAAAGTTACCATAATACCATGATTTTAATACATGTTTTCAATATATTAATGATGTTTATTTATGTTGTTACCTTAACATTATTATTTCTGATGTTTGTAGACTTTAAGTTTTTCTTGGCTTAACATGTCATGGGGTGTAATATGTAAAGTGGAGACGGCCAAAGATCATGGCTTAGTATGTCCACAAGAAACCTAGTGGTGTGGCCATGGCCAAAGGCCATGGCTATTGGGCCCATTTAGGAAACCTATTGGATCAATATATAGAGTGTCCACGGCTGAAGGCCGTGGGCACTGGCCATAGCCAAAGGCCATGGCTAATGGGACCAGAAGAAAGCTATTCGGGTAACTTGTAAAGGGGTCACGTCCAAAAGGTCTGGGACAATGGTCATGGGTAAAGTCCAAGGCTAGTGACTAGGAAAGAAAGCTACTGTTTGAAAATATACAATGGGCATGACAGAAGATCCTGGTTAGTGCGCCTGAAAGACATGTTGGGACTAATAAACTTCCGGGTCACCTGTGGGTCAGGGATGAATATCGGTTTCTAAACCATCAATCAGTGCCACACCTCACGTACACCAGAAGGGATCCAAACAGATTCGAATCACACGCAAATTATAAACCTCCATGTCCAATTTTGGTAACAAGGACGGAACGGCAGGCTTATCTCTGGACGGTTATGGATCATTGGTTATAATGATAATAGAATTATTACCCAATGATAAAAGGGCACTGTTCAGTCAAAGTTGTATAAAAATATCTACTTTATTGTTATCACAACAGACAGTTCTAGCACATTACGAAATACAACCCACCCATAAAAGGAATGCAGAGGACAGACAGTTTCCAAGAAGGAAAAGGGATGCACTCTAGATACCTACAGGAGGGTAGTTGGTATAGTCATTAATCGCAATGGTTCAAGGATACTTGGTTTCAACATAAAGGGAGCAATGGGTCATCAAATGTCTCTAGGGGCCTTCGTAGTAGGACAGAACCACAATGTACGTTGCGCTGTGGATGTTCTTGGTGCTAGACAGGGTTGAGCCGGTTTCAGGGTGCTTTGCATCTTCTGCGACAAAGTTTAAGACGGGAGATAGCTGCAAGTATCAGGTAGCAGGCAGTTCGGCGAGTGAGGCTGGACGGACGGCTGCAGGATGGGCTACATGGAATCTCAGGGTTAGGAATCATTGTCTCGGTGCTGGTTGGCAGTTCTGAAGCACTGGTCGAGGCCTCTCGGGCGGCTTTAATTACTGTGTGCTAACAACAGTCTGCAGTGCATTTGGTTGTAGCTCGAGGGGCTCGAATGGCTCCAAAATGTCCTTTAAGATGGACGTCAGAAGATGCTTCTCGATGCACTCCTCCTAGCTTCTTTACTGGGCTTGTGTCATCCTTTAAGGTGGATGGCCCAAAGCTGAGGAGAGTGTTGCAGGCAGTTGCCTTGTCCTTGATATGGGTCAGAGACTAAATGGCACTTCCCACCTAGGAAACTTGCTGCAGAGCCTAGCAGGGAAAACTGTGTGCTGGCTGGGTACCGGTTCTGGATCTGCTAGAGGGTCCTCAGGATCCGGTCTCCCTCTGTTCCCTGGGAGATTTTAGGGGAGGGATTTTGCTTCCCTCTTGGAGGTCCTGGCCTTCCTTCAGTGGCGGAAGATGTAAGGCAGACTGTATCTTCAGCCAGGGTCCAATGCTGAGTTCTTCTTGCTACTCCTTGCAAAGACTTCAGATTATCTTAAGAAAGGAGGGGCTCAGCCCTCCCTTAAAGCCAAATGGGCCAGAGTTATTGGTGTAGGTTAAGCCTCCCTTGAATACACCAATCTTATGTCCCCACGAACAATTTCCTGTATGCATGACATCATAACCAGAGTGCTTTGCAAAATAAAAGCTAAAGGGGTGAAAACATGTAATACTATGTCCCACACTTCTTCCTTTATGTTGTGGATCAAAGGGTCTCTCTGGTCAAAGGAGCTCTCTGTGGTTCCTGATTAAACCGGCAGGTCTCCTTTGAAGCTGTTGCGGGCCCAGAGATTCCCTGGCGCCGTCAATCCACATACTCGTACTTTCTGAATGGGGGCAGCCTGTTGGAATGACTACTGTAATACACGCAGTCCTGGGCATGACATTTCACTGTCCATTGATGCCAAGGGCAGGCGCTGGCATCAGGTTGACACATTGCATATCAAAGGTTGTTGGGATTTCCTGTCTCCTTTGTTAACCTCTGCAGCCAGTCCACATGTGGGCCTGTTTCAATTAAACTCTGATTAGTGTGCAGAGCTGCCATCAGCAACAGAGCTAAACAAAAGGACAGGGTGGATCCATGGAGAATGTGTTAGTTAATTAAGCTGTCCATGGCAGGAGGAAGCTTTTGCCCCCCACACCGCTTATGAGATGACATGGTGTAAGCCTGACTATTATATCCCAACTAAATATGATAGGGGGGGACAGCTCAAGCAGGCTGTGTCCACCCAGAGTACACGGGTCTAAGTGTAAGTCATGAGGGGGACATAGGATAATGTGTGCGGATCAGCCCCACACATTTTCCGGCGGTTGATCTACTATCATTCAATTTCATTTAAAAAACCTAGGTGAACACACACACACCTTGCGGATGGTCGAATTCATTACACATGTATAGTGGCCAAAGGCTGGGGCCAACTAGTGGGTCAAAAATAAACATATTAGACGCAGTTGAAAGATATGGCTAGTGGCCCAGTAGTGTTTTCAAATATACAGGCATATACAATATATGAATTAATTTGCAGGCTAAACTCGTTCATATGGCCCACAGATTCTCCAATAAGAATGACTCTTAAGAAGCCCAATGTTTTGTAACTTTCACTAATCTGACGTAAGTATTTTTTATATTAAGTGCTTTAAGAGATTTATAGAAGTCGCTAGTACATAATCTTCCTGTGTGAACACAAGATTTTTTGCTGCTAGGTTTGCCTCAAGGCTATTTTCAGCACAGCCCAAAATTAAACACACGTTTTACACATGAACTAATTAACACGCATGCACCCTTTGTTGTGTGCTTTCTGAAGCTATTGTTTGCTAAGTGGAAGGAATTCGTTACGACCAACCGCTGCCAGGAGAGAGATACACATGCTGTCTTTTAAGCTTCTAGCATGTACTAAAAGATTGCATTACAAGAAGGAGGCACAGATAGCAAAGAAAGAGACACTGATAGTTCCGGACGATCAGCTATGAGATAACATTTGACCTCAGCCATCATCTGGTAAAGAGCTAATTTTCTGTAAAACGAATTGACAAGTCAATTGTAGCAAGACAAAGGGAAGCCGTGTTTTTTTGGTGTCGCCGATAGGAGAGGGGCTGTCAGGCAGCGATACACTTGTAGTCCGGTTTTTGTGTGCACGCGTCTGTGAAATGCAAAGTGTCCTTTGGAGACTCCTAAACACATAATGGAGCCTGTTGTGAAGTGAAACAAATGTGTATTTATTGTAAACTCGACGCTGCTGCGGGTTAGGTGTGGAGATCATGCGAGCAAATCAATAACTAAATAAAATAGAGAGAACACGTCGTGTTTTGAGTGATATTTTGAAAGTATCGTATGGCTCTATCTATCGTGGTGCAGCTTGCAATGGTAGACGTTTTTTGGTGTGAATACGAATTGATTCTATTTAACTGTTTAAGCAACTGTAGGCTCGCTGGTGCGCAGATGGACGAGTTTAAGGAGAGGAATTATCCTTGTTTGACTTTTTAAGTTACATTTTGGAGCAATGTGGGCAAGACGCTGATGAACTTCATTAGAATGGCAGTGCAATAAATAAGCCGCAATGTCTACTTATTTTCAATTAGGTTTTCATATTGGTGACTTGTTTACTACAAATATCCACCTCTTTGCACCCCGGTCAGAGACGGGCACAGACCGGAAGTCACGGCACCATTCCCTGTGGATTTCAAGAGTTCCCTAATAATGTTATTTTATACCAATTCGCATTTGCATAGCAAACAGGTGCCACTGGTGTGCATTGCATCACTCCCTACTAGCTTCACAAAAGCATTGGGAGCCAGTACCTCAATGCATGGGGTTCGCTTGTGGCTGGAGTGTGACCTTTGTGGGTTATGTTAGCTACCGTGATATATGCTCTGATTTTGGTGCTGCATACTTGTTGCTGTGCTGCAAGTGTGCCTGATAGATGGCACAAGTTTTAGGAACAAGTTGAGTGTATTCTGGGTGGGATGAGGTGTGACTTACATTGCATCATCAGGTGTCAGGCATGACTGATGGCCAGACTTGTTTCCATCCTGATACGTTTTGACATATATTGTTCTGAGCTGCTTTCCTTTTCTACATTTTGACTGTTTTTCTTCAGATGGCAGCCCCCTGTTACTACTCTTCTTCGTAATAGCCCTGTGTCTTCTAACTAGGGGTGTACTAAATTTGCCTTCGAGTAAATATTCAGACGAATTCGGGTGCAAATATAGTTATTCGATTCTGTTTGAATCATGTTTTGTTTCTCATCTTTTCAATAATATACATGTGGAGTGGGGATTGTAAAATGAAGGGAATTAAATGCTACTGAAACGCATTACTGATTTAAATATAGGTCTAAGGTGCATAATTGTATTTATTCAGAGAAAAGAAGTGGTGAAGATGAGTCAGAGATATGGAGAAACTTGAATTCATAACAGGCGGTAGAGATGAGTAGGGCTGGGCTATTCAGTTATATGTCAAACGGAGTGACGTGCCCCTACCTCTCAAAGGGATTAATGTTGGGAAATCTATCCAGTTTCCCTATCTGCCAGTCTGCCTGAGGGGGCGTGCAGAGGAATAGGTGTGTGGACTTTGCATGGCACATTGTCAAAGAGCTATGCTCTTTTGATGAAACTGGTAGGACCGAAGGATGTTTGAAAATCAGGTGGCTTCCCAACACTAGGACAATAGTGCATAGGACGAGTCAGTTACATGATAGGCAACGCGCGATGCGGCCGGCATTTCCCAAATCATAGTGCTTCTTGGGAGAACTTGCTTGTTGGGAAATCTCTGGAATAACATTATAGCCTGTCTGTCAAAAGAGGAAAGGTGTGAGAGAGGAGAGAGTTTTCCTGTGTGGACTGTATCTACTGGTGTTGTGAGATGAAGGATTGCAGAGTGAGAGACATACCAAAACAATAGAGCCTTGCATCGTCTTGTGTGGTAGGAAGGTGGTGCAGTAAGTGGACATGAATTGGGACAACGGTCTGGAGACACCCCAGCAGGGACTGCGGTCTGGAGACACCGAGACTGGGTCACAATATATAACCTCTCAGACTAGATCAGGTGCCATAAGACCACTACGGTGGTGATGGGCCAAATATGAATATCAGAAAACCTAACATAACATTTATTGGAATTGCTTTCTTAGAGGTTTCAGGGTTTGGACAGATTCAGTCACATACTTTCTTACGTGTGATCACCCCGCTCCAACCCTACTGGCCTTCCAGCCATCTCTCATATCTGGTGATTGTGGGATGGAGTCCCATTTAAAAAAAAAGAGAAGGGAGACGGATAACAACTCCTCACAAGTACCCTTGACATGTGTCCGTCATGAGTGGACAGAAACCATTTATACATTTCTGTTTAAGCTGGAAGGAAGATTGACTATTTACTGTCCACCTAAGCTACCTTGCAACTCACACACGATTGTAATGTCTGCTATTGGCAATGACAGTTGCAAATTGCAGTGTCCATTTTGCTCATTGCAATGCAGCACTTTGCATTCTTGAAGTCTGCCACCTTGAGTAGTATTGTTTTTGCCTATGAATCATCCTTCAATGCATATGGTACATGCTTTTTTGTTATTTTCTGGCTTGAGCGCAATAAAAAAGGACAGGATGTTGGTTAAAACAAAGAGGCACAAATAAAACATAGGGATACATATATAATTGTGTTTTCATTTTTGTCTTGAAAAGTGTAATTTTCATGTTTAGAACATGATTTATTAAATAAAACAGCTATTCAGCTTTATATTCAACTTCGTTGGAATACTTGACTAGCTATTTGGTATTCAGTGGAATACTAAATATGCTATTTAGTACACCCCTACTTCTAAACTTTAGCCAAAACCATACATGAATCATTACCCATCCACCAAGTCACTGATTTGCACTTATTTAACTTTAATTGCCCAAGCCTTCTTCTGCATCAACCATATTCCTTAACCTAACACATTTTCCTTTTAGTCATACTTGCAATTCACTGCTATAGTCATTCAGCATAACAGTACCAATTTGACATAAATAAATTGTCATTAGAGTAGACTATAAACATCCTCCATGCCACCAATTTTAGTCCATCTGTACCATGCAGAAGGTTGAGAACCCATCTTTAAATCATCTTTAAGTCTTTAAATAATTTTTAAATCAGTGTTGGTTCTAATCCAAAGGGAGTCTTCAAGTCCAAAATGATATGTCACATCCCATATGTGCAGGACCACTAGCACACCCATACGCATGACTGGCCTCCACTCCACAGACTCGCCCCATTGTACGTTCTTTGGTGATTAAAAAAAGCATTGTTCTTCCCTGTATATAAATACATAAATACAATAAATAAACCAGTGACCTCCATGATCACTCCATCCTAAGTAATGCTCAGAAGGCTGAATGTGGATCATAAAATGTCTTCAGTGAAACACAAAGTGGCAGGGCTGATGAGTGAGAAATGTTGGCATGAGGATCCGATAGAATCCAACTACACAGGCAATGGGACATGAAATGCAGGCAGAGTGTGAGCACAGCAGCAGGATCGTCAATGGACACAGCAGCAACTCACATCTTTTTGTCATGGCACACAGGAATACATGAATGGTTGAGTAATCGAGTCTTGAAGAAGTCCAAACGTGATTGCGAGGGCTGCGTGGGGGATGTGAGGTTACACAATAACACAAAAAGAAATGTACTACCATGAAAGTGAACAGCATGCACAGCTTGCATATACCTGCAAGACAATGACAATACTAGCTCAAAGAGATCCCAATAGGATGTGCTTTGGGCAGAGAGGTGCAGGTATTGGGTTGGAATGGCCATAGACATTAGCATGGCAATCGGCAGTCAGTGGGTGGGTAAATGACCAGAAAACACATGCCAGCTGTTTGTTCATCATCACATGTCACCTCACTCCTAATTGCAGTCCAATAAAAACGTTCTGTCTAACAGGTGGTGCAAATAAATGGAAGAAGAGAGGGATTTAAATGAGCTGGGAGAGAGCGTGTCAGGTCATGCCAACTTTTACAGTGAGTGAATAGAAATCCATCCTTCTATACACATTATAGGCATTACCATTGATTGTCAATCATTGTGTGGCATTATAGGCAGCAGTCAGTCCTTCTATGCTACAGTAAAATACATTCAATGTGGCTAATGGGAAGGCATCCAATAGCACTATAATTTAAATGGAATTGTATTTATTTAGACATTATTTACATATTAAGGGCCACATTTTCCAAGTCCCCATAGTGCTAAAAGTGGTGCAGAAAGCAAACGCAAAAGTGTTATGTCTGCTTTAACACCACATATTGCTCTTCAGGGCATTTTCCTGATCTTTGCAGGTGGAAATGTGGCATGGAATAGATGTACCATTTCGGTTGCACCAGAAATGCTCGCAGCCATCCATCATATTTCAGACAAACCCCGAAGTGCACCAATGATTGACAAGTAGTGAAAGGTATCCTCTCAGTCAGCCATACAGACTGAATATAATGCAAGTCTTCACATGTGTAGGAGAAAAATCAGAGATTCTGGACAAAGGCACCTATATAGACAGTCTCGACTAAGCATCAAAAAGACACAATGCTGACATCATTAGCAACACCACAACATAGCAGTGTGAGACATGGAGCACAGTCCTGCACTGCATCACACAAACACGCATTCGTATAAATAAAGAACATGTTTACCCAGTTCTATAGTTAGAGGACAGATACAAACACATGCTGTCAATGCTTTTATTATTTTTCGCTTTAGCCAAATGCAGTAACAGAGAACTGCAAGGAACAAGAGATCCTGAGCAAGTTTGCAGATGCTTAATGCGAACAACCCTATCGGACTACAGGGATATATACAGAGTCTTATAGGACCAAGTGTGACTAACATATAGAGTACTTAAAATAACATGAATATGTAGAATGTATATTATACGTCTAAGGAAAATTACAGAAGGCCCAAAAGCCATGTAACAGAAAGGGAGAGTTGATTCAGGCAGAAAAGAGCACAAACCAGGCTCAGAGCCAAGGTCAGAGATACGTGGAAACATTCCAATCACCTGATGAGAAAGGGCCCAGCTGCAAAGATATTGAATAAATCCTCATAAATGTGAGCAGCAGAGCTCAATTCCGTGGTCCCTAAACATGTGGTACAGCCAAACAAGACAATGGACAGCCTCCCGTGGTGGAAAAGCATAGCCAATCCCAGCAAGTCAGATGCAGACAGCAACAAGTGTTGCAACGTGAAGAGAGTATTCTCATAGGCAAAGGTGGTACACACAAGTTACAATACATACAAATGATCGTTCACATCACCTTGAAGAGGTGCACAGAGGACTGAGAACATAATCGAATCCCAGGCCTGAGGAGATCAGCTCTAAGCAATCACTGCTTAGAAAGCGAGGGGTGGATGGCAAAGGGTACGAACCGATGGTAAACCAATTACTCTGTAACAATGTAATGGATAGTTTCCTGTGGACGGGACAGGCCAGCCACCTGAAATGCAAGGACCAGTAGATTAACTACCTACAGGGTCCTCCTATAGGTAATAGTACTCTTGATACCCAATCCTCTATGATGATAGATTTCTTGGGGAAGGGCCCAGGTGATGACCACATCCTTGTACAAAACCATGTTGCACGCCATGAAGAGCTCAGATGTACCAACAAATTCCCATTTTCTTGTATTGATCCCTGTTGCTGTTATTTGAATAACTCAAAGTCAGGCAGACCCCCAGCCATAATCTGGAATACCTGGGAGTCACTCCCAACAAGTTGGTAGCACAGTGGATGGTTTGCTGTGCCAGCCCGGCACAAAGCTGACTCCTCCGCTGCAGGACACTTGCGTATTTCGAGAAAGACGGGGAACGCATACCTATGGAAAAGCTGTCAAGAGCCAGCTTTGAAATATCCTGCCCGAGGTCCATGAGGCATCCAGCAGACCAGGACGGGGAAGTGGCAGCTTTAGGGGATACAGCAGCTGAGCTGTGCCAGCAGACCACAGAGTGTGAGTATTGACCCAGTCAAACTGCCACCTCTTCTCCTTCTCTCATCTCTGACTGTCTGTGCGCCATCCAAGAGTTGTGTGCCACCAGTGATCTCTGTCTTAATGCCAGTAAGACCGAGATTCTCCTCATTGGCACACCTGCTCTCTCCTTTCCTGTCACTCTCTGGCCAGCCTCTCTTGGCCCACTTCCTGCTCCCACCTGTGAGGCTAAAAACCTTGGGGTCATCTTCCACTCCACACTTTCCTTCTCTCCTCATATCTCAATGTCTCTAAGAAGTCACACTATAAGCTGCACCTCCTCAGAGGTATTCTTCCCTTCCTCTCCCTATCCCAGAAGCTCACTGTCTCCCGAGCTCTGGTTCTCTCCAGGCTGGACTACTGAAAAAGCCTCTTTCTAACAAAGGTCGAAACACGTGTCGGCTGTTCTACACTTTGAAAGTCAAAATTAAATAATATATTTGACAACTGTTATGCAACTTGAGGAATTTTTTGTACCTATTCAGAAGAATTGTAGCACTAGTGATAATAGGGTTTACAAGAAGTTGTTGGTGTGAGCGCGAGATATCCTCCCGAACTCTGAATTTTTTTCTCTTTCTAAATCTGTCTGCCTCTACTCTCCGCCTCTGCAAGTTATTCGAATCTGCACTCACCTGTGTGCTTCTTTGTTGATCCTGGCATTCTTCTTCAAATCTTTCGGAACGCTGGCATCTTCATCTTGGCATCGCAGCTCATCTTCAGATCTTCCGGAACGCTGAAATCTTCATCTTGGCACCGCAGCACGACGCAATCCGTCCGCGAAAGCAGCACCTGCAAGTAAAAACGAAAGGCAAGGTTAGACACTTAAAAGACATTCAGATCAAGGTTGTGCTAACACCGAACCTTGTGCTTTTCCTTAAACGTTCACTTAACTGCTGTCGGACATTACGGTTTTACCCATGTTCCACCCGGCCAAGTGCCGCGCCCCACATCTGCTTTTGGGCCGCTTTTCCACCTATTGGGAAGAAAACAGAAGAGAAACATTATTCAGGAATGAAAAACAATATTGAGAGTAATAATACAAAGCCATAAAACCAGAAGAGGCAAAGAGAAAACAGAAAGGGAAAGAGACAAGAGACATTGAGAGACACTAACTACCAACCAGGAGAAGCATAGTCGCAGCTGGACTGGACTATTACTTACCGGGGATCAGTGAATTAACTAGATCCCATCGACAAGCACCCCTGCCAGAAGTAGCAGGGCAAAGAGCTTATCATCAATAATTAACAGGTGAGCCTTATGGGCCGGTACATGCCCACAGAAATCACACCTTAGGTAGAAGGGTTTGAGAGGTACAATAGTCGCACTCACTTTCTCTCATTTCCATGCAGGAGCAGTGTCACCAATTGCCACCACTCACAGCTTATCCGCAGAGGGAGAGACCTGATGGGGGTGATCTAACTCCTGGGAAGGCTGCAACTGTGCCCCAACACCTCAGCAGAGACCAAGTGAACATAACAGACCTCAAGCCCAGGGATTGTATCTCTTCAGGGCTGAAATCCCTGCATTGGCTCCCAGTGGTGGAGAGGATTACGTTCAGAACCCTCTGCAGTGTCCACAAGGCCTTCTGGGGCCTGGGACCTCAATACCTTCAACTCTATCTTCCTAAATATCTTCCTACTGATGCTCTTCGCTCAAACGCATCCAAATTCCTCTGGGTTAGTCGTTTCTCCAAGCAGCAAATTGGTGGTAGATATCTTTCTTCTGCTGGGGCCTCCCTCTGCAACAGCCTCCCTGCCTCTCTGAAACTTGAGGAGAACCATCTCCGGTTCTGGAAGCACCTCAAGACCTTCCTCTTTGCTTCTGCTTTCTCTCCTCCTCTCCCCTGCTGATCTCGTGGCTGAATCTGAACTTGCACTGGTTACCTGGCTACCCTATGATCTCGGACCCAGTTCCCCTCCCCGCCAGTTGCACACCTGCACTGCCCCCCTTGCAACCCTTTCACTCAGGGACTGTTTCTGAATCCCTACATCCCCTACTAGCACACGACACCTGATGTCTGCACTTACCCTTGCAGTGGCAACCAGCTGACCGCACTTTTATTTATTGTATTTATTTACTTACTGTTATCCTATGCACTTGCACTGCCCCTCCCTTTTCCCCCGTGCATTTTTTCCGTTACCATCCTCCCCTGCACTTGCACTGTCAAGGGTTTTGACCCATGGTGAATTATTGGACAGGGTAGATGTGGGGATGAGCTGTCGCCGCTCATCATTCTATCCCAGAACAAAACTAAATCAATAGACTTGGTGGAGGTGGGGATGAGCTGTCGCCGCCCATCATTCCATCCCAGAACCAGGAAAACCGTGCGGTTGTGTGCACACCAAAATGGTTGTCTAACCTGCCACCCACCAGTGCCAGCATGATGGACCGGAAGCGCCAGGGGTGAAAGGTGGTGTCAAAGGAAAAATAACAGGCCTGTTAGCTTAAAAGCGCTTTAAAATCACCTTTGTTTCCCTGAATGCAAGCTCAAAATGCCTATTTTAAACATCGCAAGATATTCAAAAATCTCAATGAACACCAGCAGACATTTGGCAGAATGTATTCTTGTGTGCATACAAAATCTGGGAAGATGAAGAGCCCAAAACTATTTTTATAACAAAATTGGCTGAGCTGTGGATGTCAGCAGCTTAAGTGAAATTGGACTAAAACCACTAAAATCGAAATGTTTAAATTAAATGAGTGACCTACTTCTGAGTGTCACATAGTTTGCAACTGTTAAATGTCATGGTTTTGAACTTAGAATCAGCATTCTAGCTTTATGTGTAAACATTGTAAGTTTGATTTAAACTGGGAACAAACAGGACATTTAGCTGAAGCTTGGCTTAAAGAAATTGAATTCTGCCTGACAACTACCCCCGACAAGAGTTGAACTGGCCCAACAACTCTTCCCAGGCCTGGCTGCATCCTGCTGCCCCCACCAAAAGGAGATCACACCTCTCTGATTGAATTAAGGGAGGGGTACCAGCAGACTGCAGGAAGTTGAACAAAGCCCTGTCCTCGGCTCAGGAAAATGTTATATTGGGGGGGTCGTAAAATGGCTTCCTCTTGGGAGAAACTGGGAGGGGCAGTGCCTGTGAGAGCCAGCTGAGCTTTGGGGAAGTGGATAAACCAGTTATGTTATTCCACCATGTGATGTGGGAAGCCACACCCCTTTTTGACCAGGGCATAATTTTAAAAAGATAGATAACTCATAGTGCGGACTGGTCAAAATTATATAAATAATATCATTATTCTGGGTATTTTTTCGTGCACATTTTAAAAGGCGTTAGGACTCTGTACCATGTTCTGAGGCAGAACCCCACTATTTATTGATATTGCAGTCACTGTGTTTAAGCTAGACAAATGAAAATTTACTGGAATGTGTGTAGAAGGGGGTGTACAGTTGTTTCAAATCTGGAAAGGTTTAAAGGTCATTATTTGGATGAAAAGGGGCAGAATTCTGTCAAAAGTGGACACAACATCGTACAAAGACAGGGATCGGATGGTTTGGTACTACAGAAAATCTGTTAACTGGACCTATAATATTAGAAAAATGGTACATAGATAAATGTGTGTTTGGATCCTATATAGATTTTTGTGCAATTTGACAGGGGAAGGATCCTCGGACCATAAAACCTACAGCATAACTCTGACTCACATTTCCTTTCCCCAATCAAGGGAGAAAGGAGGAATTGGCCAATGATAAGTGAGAGGGGCAGGTTTAGTTATGACCAACACACACACCCACTTTCTAAAGACATAAAAAGGACCACTGAAAGACAGGCAGGACATTCACTTTCCACTTTCTTGCGGGACGCTTTGCCGGGAGACTTCAGACTTCACATCCAGAGATCCAGACTTCAAATCCATCAATCTCCAGAACCTGTAGCAGAAATTAACTCCAGAATTTGTAGCAGAGAGGCCTGAATCCACAAGCTGAATCCTCTTCAGCAGGCCTCAAAACCAACCAAACTATTCAACAGCCGGGCGAACTGTTTGAATTTTTTGGCAAGAACTTTTGCGAGAACCTGTAGCAGTATCCAGAAAGCAGTGCTGTATCCGGAACCAGAGAGAATCACAAACCAGACCGTTGTGAGCAGAACCGGTGCTTGACAGACCCAGAGAGCAGAGCTGACCCAGATAGCCGGGACTTCAGAACCACCCCCCGGAAGTCCCGTCCAACCTGACCAGACCTTGACGGCTTATTTCAAAAATATAGTGTGAGTACTTACTGTGCCAAAACCAATCTCTTAGTTTAAAATAAACTAATCCAAACTATTTTAGCCTATTGGAACTGCCTCCTAGAATCGTGTCATTCTGTCATCTTTAAAACTGAAAACTGTCATCTGTCATTCTGAGCTTTAAAATTTCAAATCCGAAAAACTACCTTGACTAAATCGGCCATATCTCCGGAACCATTTGTGCTAGGAACAAACCTAGACCGACTTGCTATTCCTTATAGGGCCTCCGTAATTACGCTCGACCCACGCGATAAAATTTGCCGCGATTTGACATTTTGCACAATTTCAACCACGTGTAAAAATCAGCAGCTCCTTTCTTTCCTTTGCTAAAATTCGTTTTAACCTGCTACTTACTCATAGAGCATTGCTAAAGTGACCCTGAACTAATACCAACTAGCTATCACTCACCCTGAACCTCTTCAGGGAATTAAAATCAATTTTAGCATCATTTCACTTCATTGCCACCACACACATTCAAAGCATTTTGGGCCTGTGTTTTAAAATCATCCCTTTTTTTCTAAGCTTTCTAGGGGGGAACTGTGTTTCGTATTGCATTTTGTTGGGATTCTTGACGACTGCGTGCTCTCCTTCCATTTCTTACAATGCATAGGAGGGGGGGGGTGAATTGCCAGAGAAAAAGTGATTATATTATCTTTTGCTAAAATCATATCAAGTTATTTCCGTACTGCATTTTATTCCTCATTGCTTTTCCCTTGAAACCATAAAAGTATTTTTGCTGCCTTATCCATCCTATACCAACTCCTCATTGATTGTAAAGAAGTGTGCTAGTGTCAGATTACCCATTGTTGATCAACATTATATTCATAAGTGTGATATAAATTATTAATTTATTATAAAAGTGTGATATATATGTATATATATATTGTTTAATTTTTCAAATCGTTTTAAATTTGCAAAACAAGCCTACTTCTTGGCTCAGTGGGGTCAAGGGGGATTGTAAGAGAGGGGTGTTAATCAAGGGTTCATCATCCAGATTATAACTTGTCATAAAAATATATAAATAAGGGCTTCCCTTGGGCATCCCAGACAAGGCACTGACTTAGTGGGATTGCTTGATTGGAGTTACTTACAAAGTGGGGGCTCGGAGCCGGGATATTCTGGGTTAGGTTTACCACTTGTGCAGCTTAATACAGTGTGCCAACTGACCGCATACACATATCCGGTTAGATCACCACGCTGTTTTACACTGTGAAAGCACTCCTCAAAGGAACGCTCTAAGGAAACAGTCTGTTTTGCAAAATAAAATACAAACTCTGTAAGTCAGGAAGGAACTCAAATCTCCAGAATGACGACACTGGTAGATATGAAAATAGCTAGAGAGCATTTCTTACATAAGCTATTTGTGAGAGGTGAGTGGACTCATCAGGACCAAACGGTCTGGTTGCAGGCAATCGCGCAGCAGGTCACTGAAACAGGGTCAGATAAATGGAGAGATCAGGGTCCATTACATGTGGCCCTGAGTGAACTATATATGGCCCCTACAGCCAAAGATGAACACGACAAGATGGTTAGGATAGCGGCATATTTGTATCTATATATGGGAGCCATGCAGGACAAATGTGCTGAAGGCCAAGATCTGGCAAATAGGCAACAGATGGCGTTAGAAAAGGCCCAATCTGACCTTGTCTCTTCCGAGCAGAGGCTGCACAGAAGCCAGGAGTCAGAAAATGAGAGTAGACAATACATCATTAAAATGAAGGATGATATGGATATCCTGCAACAGGAAAAGGCTGACCAGGATACCAGCATTCTGGCTTTGCAGAAGGAGCACCAAGACAGTTTGGACCCCTTATGCAGAGCCAGAAAGAGCTGTACCAACAGATAGATTTCAACAGGGCATGCACAAAGCAGGTAGCCACCCTGCAAAGCCAATTGGATAGAGAAAAAGAGGAGAGCAATAAACTGATTCTGAAAGATCTGGACACCAAGATAGAATTTCAGGAAGAGCGCCAGAAAGCTGGTGCCTTTCAAAGGCAGAGGGACGACCTGGTGGCACAGATGCAGACTCTTAGTCAGGAAAGGGACACCTTAGGCCAGGAAGTCTGCCATTTAAAAAGAAAAACTGAAGAAAATCACCTGGCCCTCCAGAGGCTGGGTGACCTCCAAAAAGAGCATCACGACTTGCTAGAGCACACCAGTAGGGTGGAAGATGCTCTGGCAAGAAAGGAGCATGCCAGTAGGGATGGGACCCAGGAGGTAACCCTCCTGCAGCAAAGACTGGCCCAGTTTTCCAGGACCAATCAGGAGCCATAGAGAGAGAATGAGGCTCTCTGTCAGCACAATGATAGGCTCCAGCAACAGGTAGCCATGCAGGAGAGACTGATAGAGTCTAGTAAGGCCTTAACTGAGGAACTGAAAGCGCAGGCTCCTGCATTGCAACAGGGAGCAGGGGCTGACAGAGATGAAGTTCGTTGGGAAAGGGAAACACCTGAGCATAACCTCAGAAGCCCTAGTACCAGAGCCCTACATCTCTCTCAGTCCCTGGACTCTGCCACCCCCATGTCCCCTGGCACGCATGAGCACAGGGCCACAGGAATGGCAGATTACTATCCAGCCAAAAGTATGGGGCTCATAGGCCAGTACCGCCCAGGAATGGATGGGCGGGCACCTGGGTATGGGCACCTAAGTACAGTGCAATTTAGTGGGGAACCCCAAGAGTGTAGGCCCACTAAGGGCATCCTGAAAACCTCTGCCCAGTTAGGTCAGTGGGGGGGTACCCAACAAATCCTGGCAGCAAGGAGGGATCTGACGACTCCTCTGAGAGTCACAGGACACAGGAGACCAAGTTCCCACATTCTGCCAGCCATTCCCAGGCTCGCAGAATACGCGAAAACCTTAAAGATCAGACGGGCACCGCTGGGAGCAGTGATTCTGAGTCGGAGGATGGATGGACTAGGGTTACCCGAACCAAAAAGGCCAATAAGGCAAAAAGGGCCTTGCTTAAGGACCCATTGAAACAAATAAAGGCAATAAGGAGTGTCATCACGCCTTATCATAAGAACGCCAAGTATTCTGTTTGGGAACACTTGGAGCTCTATTAGCAAATGATCGAGACTTTCCATTTGAGGGACAGCAGTAGCTGCATCCAGTACGTCAAATGGACATTCTCCCCAGAATACTCCAGTTTCTTTGCAGGGCTGGAGGACCAAAACCATTCAAGATGGTCCGCATACAGTACGGCCATCTTGAAACATTTTTCTGTTCATAGAAATCCTCAAGAGGCTCGCAACGTGGCCTACAATTTGCAATGTGGGGAGGATCAGGCCCCACAAGAATTAATGCAGGAAATGAAGTGTGCCTTTGCGCAGACCACCAGAAAGGTGCGCACGGACAGCAGAGAATTTGTCAATCCTTTTTTCCATGCCTTGCCCAAATACATCATGACCCAGCTAGTGAGAGATTTTCACGAGAAGAGGTCACTAGACTGGGTTATTGAACAGGCTACCCGGATCTATGAGGTGCAGAAGCCCATAGAAAATAAAAGTAATGCGCAGAATAACCCCAAAACCAACAGCACCCCTGCTGCTGCCATGGTGGCGGAGGTAAAGGTTGCCCCCGTTTTAGATTTGGAGATGGGGGGGCATAAAAACCTGCCTGCACCAAATGATTCACAACCCAGAAGGCCCTCGGGCCAGTGACAGACACGGAGTCGAGGAGGTAGTCCCACAAATAGGGTCCCCCGCTCCCCTGATTATGTAAGTCCCCGCTACAAGGGAAACCAACCCATCCTGGGGTATGTGTGGACTCCTCGAGCCCAAGGGGGGGATCCAGCCAAGCACCTGACCCAGGGAACTTCCCTCCTAACTTCCCCCAGGAGGGCAGAAATTCACCAAATCCTGGGCAGAACTTTTTTCCCCGGTATCCACCCAATTTCCAGCCCCAAAATCATCCATCCTTCTTTCCCCAATTCCCTGAGCCCAGACAACCTAATCCGGGAGAGGGGAGGCCAAGGGTGGAGGGGTACCCAAATCTTCCCAATCCGGGGTATTACCAGAGAAGGGATAGCTACCCTTCCCGGGATCAGCCCAGGGGAGAAAATCAAGCCCTGTATCAGCCTGAGCGGGTTTCACAACTTGAGCGCCAGGTCCAAAATATGGCACGGGATCTGGGTCACATACTGAGGGCTCAACAGAACCCTCAGATGAGCATGCCACCGCAGAATGCCCCAAACTCTGGGCCTGGTGCTCCAGGACAATGACGGGGCAGCACTCCGATAACCCACCGGTTCCCAGGGAGGAGGCACAAGGGGAAGGGGGTGTAAAGCCTTGGAGGAAGCTTCCTTCCCAACTTGTAAACAGCCCCTGGAAAACCAGGAACCGAAAACAAAATTACCTACCCCTGAATGTCTGCCACCCAAGGAGCAGAGAGGAGGTATGAGAAACAAAGGACCCAAACAGACCCACTTTGTGGAGTAGGTAAAGGTCTTCCAATTTGAGGGAGAGGGATCCTCAGAGGACGCTGGGAAAAGGATCTTCTCCCTCAGAGATGGGAGAACTCCTCCCAAGGAAAAATGGGTCCCAAGAGATTCCAAACCAGACTGGGTAGATGTGGGGAGTGAGCTGTCGCCGCCCATCATTCTATCCCAGAACCAACAAAACCAAAAACCCCTGGTTCAAACCCATCCTGGTGACTGCCTCCCAAAAGGCAGGGGCGGCCCAGAACCTGAACCAGGGGAACCTAAAACCGAATCAATAGACTGGGTAGATGTGGGGATTGAGCTGTCGCCGCCCATCATTCTATCCCAGAACCCACAATACTGAAATCCCCTGGTTCAAACCCATCCTGGTGACTGCCTCCAAAAAGGGGGGGGGGCCCAGAACCGGAACCAGGGGAACCCACAATGGGTCTGATCTCCAGTTGCCAACTTTTTCTTTTAGATTCCCAAGGCTCTCCACAGAATTCTGCCCAAATCTCTTCTCTTGCAATGTCCAAAACCAGAAAATTGGCCCACCAGTTGTCCAAAAATGTGCATTATCTGTGCCCCCTTGAGGAGAAGCAGGGAAGGTATTATGCCCCGGTACAAGTATAGGGGCAGGGTACAATTTTGGCACTGGTGGACACTGGATCCCAAGCTACCCTTCTGTCCAAAAGGGCCTTTGATGAACTGAATTCAGGTAGGGGGGAGAAGTACCAAATTCCCCTCACCTCTCTTCCTGGACAACTCCAGAACTTTGACGGGAAGGAGATTCCCGTCGAGGGGACTGCAGATTTGGACATCAAAATCGGGCGACACAACGTGAAACACCCGGTCATAGTAGTGACTCCAGAGGGCACCCCTTGTTTACTAGGGAATGACCTCCTGAGACGGTTGGCACCCCTAATAGATTGCGTAAACAAGGTCCTCTGGACCCAGACTAGCCAACCAATAAAATTAAAACAGAATGTCAACCATGTTAGTTTAAACGGCACCTGCCACATGGTTGAACAAAAATCTGACCAAGTAGAATTTCACTCCCAGAACAACCAAATTCCAGACGTGACAGTAATAGCAGTAGGACAACAGACTGGTGATGGGGGATCCTCTCTATTTCTGAAAATCAACCTTCCTTCCAGTTTAAGGTGGTATTCCACACTGGAAGGAAACACTCTGAAATTCTTTACTAATCCACAATCAGAAACTCCCACTCCTATAGTCCAGAAAGATGTGAAATCAGCTCAGAGCCTGGCTGATATTCAGCAAATTGGAGATCAGTTGTTCATCCCTGTTCAGTTAAATGATGGGAAGGACTCTGTTCTCGCCCGAGTGTGTGTGATCAATGGTAAGAGCGTCATCAGCGAAGCCATGTTCCGCCAACTCCCAAAAGATCCAGCCATTCCCACATTTAAACTGATAGACACATGGGAAATGGACCTGGAAGCACCTAATTCCAAACATATCCTGCCAAGCAGGTGTATGCTCAAAATTTCCATTGGCAACAAGTGCATAGTCCATAATTGTTGGGTCGTGCAAGACGTCACTGCTGCCTTTTACTTAGGCAGTGACATTCTCAATCGCTTTGCCATTAGTTTGGACCTAATAAACTTCAAAGCTTGGTCCCGATTAGCGGATAATCCCATGGGCTTTGATCATCCAGAAAAAGCATTTAGGTCAGCTCAATTGCTACCTTATGCAGTTGAAATTAAGCTTAAAGAGGAAGTCACCATCCCGGAAAGGACCCGACAATTCTCCCTGGAAGTGAAAGTTAGAAGAGGACAAAAATTGAAACACCCTGATGCTTACATTCATCTAAATGCTTCTCTCCAACAGCAAGGGTTGGGGGTAAACCCAACACCATTAGTTAACATAGAACATGACACCATTCCAATAGAGGTGGATAACAGCGACTTAAAGAGTATTACTCTAGCCCAGGCACCATTATTGGAATGGCGGTTGATGACCGACATTTCTCCATTGATTTAGGAAATGAACTGTTAGGACAAATCCCCAAGGACTGTTTTGACAGCGACAGTGAGGACAATACAACACCAGACAGGATTTTCACCCGGCATGGGGGGAACTTCCTGCTTCCTTCTTGCCCTTATGGTAAGGAAGATGTGACTTGTGACTTCAGGAGGGATGAGGTGATTTTCCAGGTCCATGAGGGCTGCCTTTCAGCCTGAAGCCTCCAGTCCAAATCAACACTCTGACCAGGGACTTCTCCACCCAGCTGGAGGAGGCCGCTGAGATAGCTAAACCAGAAGTCTTTCCAGGCTTCAGGCAGATGGTGGAAGAGTGAGTCAACCTAGCTGATGCCTGCGTGACTCTGGAACAGAAGCAAAAGTTGAAACAAGTTTTCTTGGATTTCCAAGATCTCTTTGCGGTAGACTCATATGACTGTGGTCGCACCGACATCCACACAACAACAATTCCCACGGACCCTGGAATGACTCCAGTGTTTGTGAAGCAATATCGTTTGCCTCTTGCATCCATGGAGTCCCTTACTGAAATAATTAAGAACCTTGAGTCCCGGGGAATAATCTGTCCAGTACACAGCACCTTCAATAATCCGATGCTGGGAATATTGAAGCCAAACGGCCAGTGGAGACTATGCGCTGACCTTAGTGAGCTCAACAAACGGGTCGATACTTCCCGATGGCCTCTGCCCTACATTGACCAAGGGCTGGCACAGATCCAGGGGTCACAGGTATTCACTGCTATAGACCTGACCAATGGATACTGGACCGTGCCTGTCAGGAGGGAGGACCAATACAAACTGGCTTTTACCTTTGGGGGCCAGCAGTACACATGGACCCGGACTCCCTTCGGATACCTCATCTCCGGCAATGAATTCAACATTTTCCTACATAAGGCCATGCCCGACCTGGGTGCGAGGGGTAACCTGGCTTATATAGATGATGTCCTCATCAAAAGTTCATCTGTGGAAGAACACATAGCGGAGATCCGTTACGTTCTGACGCAGTTGAGGGCCGCCGGAGATAAACTTTCCTTTCAGAAAGCACAATGGTGTAGAACCCGTGTTAATTTCTTGGGGCATGGAATTACTCCTCAAGGACTCTGTCCCCAAGAAAAGAAAGTGGAAGCACTCCAGAAACTGAAGGATCCCACAACTCTGCAGGAACTAAGGAGCCTCCTTGGACTGACTAATTACAGCAGAAAATTCATCGAGGGCTACGCAGAGATCACCAGACCCCTGATTCATCTCCTGAAGGGGGGGGGGCAAGTGGGAATGGGGTCCAGAACAATCCGAGGCAGTAAGACAACTCAAGAGAAGCCTCTCACAAGCGCCTTGCCTAGCTTACCCTGTCAGAAACAAGGAGTTCTTCCTGGAGACAGGGTTTTCTAATACGTGCTTGACGGCAGTATTATACCAAAAGCATGACCAGCTCAATAAAGTAATCTCCTATGCGAGCAAAACTTTATCCTCTGTGGAGGAAAAATTCAAAGATTGTGAGAAGGCACTCCTGGCAACGTTGTGGGCATTGAAGAATTACCACCCGTTTATCCAGGGGGAACACATCATAGTGGAGACTCCACACCAGCCTCTGCAATATCTCCAAAGTGACAGAATCCGGGCCGGAAATGTGAGTAATTCCCGAATTACTTCCTGGATTCTGTCAATGCAAGGCTTTCCTGTGGAGGTCAGATATGGCCAAAACAAGAAGAGTTCCCTTGCGCAAGGTCTGGCTGACTTGCATGATTGTGCCAGAGAAAACTGTCTCGAGGACGAAAGTCTAAAAATCAAGGACACCATGGAGGCATACCTTAATTCCCTACACAAAGTCTTTGAAGAAGACAACTGTGAGGGAATGCCCACTGTCTATGTGGATGGATGCTCTTACCATGTTGACAACAACGGGGAAAAAGAACTTGTGGCCGGCGTAGGGAACGCATGGGTGAATGAGCCCCCAGAAACCTCCGCTGGGTACAAAATTGGTCCCCGAAGTAGTCAGGTGGCAGAGTTGATGGCAGTGCATCAGGCCATCCTCACTGCTGTCCAACATCAACTCCACAAACTGGTCATAATCACAGATACGGATTATGTACGGAACGGGTTCGTGGAGCACCTGGTCAATTGGAAAACCAGAGGCATGTTATGTGCTAATAATAAACCCCTGAAACATGGGAAGTTAATCCAAAATATTGATGATCTGGTCACATCGAATGGGATGACCATCTACTGGAAAAAGATCAAGGGTCATTCCAATGTAGAGGGACCAGACAAAACTGGAAATGACTTAGCTGATCAGCTGGCCAAAACCGGGGCCATCCAAGGGGATCTAATTGAAATAGAGTCGCTGTTGGGGGAAATCCAGGTCACTGCTATCACTAGGTCCGAGACAAATGCTCACAATGATCTTTCAACTGCACAATAGAGTAAGGAGACCCCTGATGCTGATTTCATTACAGCTCAGAAGGGGGATCCAATAATTGGTATGTTTTAACAACACATTGAGAACCCTGAGAACTTTCCCCTGACGGATACCGATTACATTGGGAAGGAGGACCTAAGAGTGTTGATGAAATGTCCAAAAAGGTTCAGAATCCAAGACGGTTTGTTGGTAAGGAAATCCCAAGCTGGCCATGATCAGTGGGTGGTCCCTACCTCATTCCGAAGCCTGATGTTTAGTCACGCCCATGATGCAGCCACCGCCGGTCATAGGGGGTTTCACACAACACTGGAAATCTTAAGAGAGGTTGCATACTGGCCACACATGGGGCAGGACCTCGACCAATACTTGAAGGGGTGTCTTGTGTGCACAATTTCAGCCAACATCCCTCACACACCGGGCGCCTCTCCAAAAGAGGGGAATGACACTGCCATGGTCAGATTTACAAATCAACTTCGTAGGCCCCGTAATTCGCTCGTCTAGAGGAAACAACTACATGTTGACCGTTACATGCTTGTTTACCAAGTGGGTGGAATGTCTCCCGGCCCCAAACTGCAAGGCAGAAACAGCAGCTGCCCTTTAGATTAACCACATCTTTTCCCGTTTTGGTCTACCTCAAAGGATTGAGTCAGACAGGGGTAGCCACTTCACCAGTGAAGTAATGACAAAGATGTGGGAGAACTGGGGGTCAAAAGGAAGCTACATATTGCTTACAGGCCAGCTTCTTCTGGAGCAGTAGAGAGATACAACCAAACCATTGTGAGCATATTAAAAAAGTTTGTGGCAGATTCTGGGCCAAGTTGGGATATCCGGCTACCTCTGGTCCTAATGGCCATCAGATCTACCCCTTCATCTGCAACTAAAATGTCACCATTTGAGTTGATGACTGGATGCAAGATGGTGCTTCCCTAGTATTTGCTCTACAGAACCCAAGAGCAAACGTTGATAAATGCCTCCACAACTCATGAGTATGTGGAGAATTTAAGGAAACACCTCCAACATGCTTTTGCCTATGCTCAACGGAATCTAGAAAGATCAGCTGAGAGTATGAAAACGCACTATGATTTGAAAACCACCAGGAAGGAATATGATGTGGGAGACCGGGTCTATCTATACAATTTCCAAAGGAACAAGGCCAAACAGCGAAAATGTTTGCTTACATGGAAGGGACCCTTTGAAATTATAGACAAGATCTCCCCTGTTGCCTACAAAATCCGCATCCCCAAAGGTAATTTGGCGGAAGGGGAAGATAAGTGGGTCCATATTAATCAGCTGAAGTGTTGCCATCCCAGGCACACTCTGCAACAACTGGAGGAATCCACTGGAATCCCAGAGGGGGCAGCTCCAGAGTAATTCAGTTCCAACCCTAAAATATTCCACATATAGCATATAAAATTGTGTGATTCTTGAATATATATGTTCTTGTCTCCTAGTTTTAAAAATAAAATGTATACGTTCATATCTTCTGATTTATAAAATGTATATGTTCGTCACACCATTAATAGTGGTGGAAAAATGTCTAGGAATGTGTATTGCCGCTTTGCTTTATCATCGTAGGAGAGATGAAACCATGGAGACTGACCAAGGAGAACGACCCAGGGACCGGGAGCAAAGATCCGAGGGGCCCGGGGTACCGCCCAATATTCCCATCAGGACCGGCGAGGAGAACCGATCGATCCAACCAGATGGAGGAAAAGATGCAGATCTGTGCCATCTACAGAATTGGGAGAAGATGATGCGGACATACCAGTGTGTGGATCAAAACATTCTTTGCACCCGACTCCCCCTCGACTCAAATTCAAAGTGCAGTCGGGCGGGGGGTTTGTCAAGGGTTTTGACCCATGTTGAATTATTAGACGGGGTAGATGTGGGGATGAGCTGTCGCCGCCCATCATTCTATCCCAGAACAAAACTAAATCAATAGACTGGGTGGATGTGGGGATGAGCTGTCGCCGCCCATCATTCCATCCCAGAACCAGGAAAACCACGCGGTTGTGCGCACACCAAAATGGTTGTCTAACCTGCCAACCACCAGTGCCAGCATGATAGACCGCAAGCTCCAGGGGTGAAAGGTGGTGTCAAAGGAAAAATAACAGGCCTGTTAGCTTAAAAGCGCTTTAAAATCACCTTTGTTTCCCTGAATGCAAGCTCAAAATGCCTATTTTAAACATCACAAGATATTCAAAAATCTCAATGAACACCAGCAGACATTTGGCAGAATGTATTCTTGTGTGCATACAAAATCTGGGAAGATGAAGAGCCCAAAACAATGTTTATAACAAAACTGGCTGAGCTGTGGATGTCAGAAGCTTAAGTGAAATTGGACTAAAACCACTAAAATCGAAATGTTTACATTAAATGAGTGACCTACTTCTGAGTGTCACATAGTTTGCAACTGTTAAATGTCATGGTTTTGAACTTAGAACCAGCATTTTAGCTGCATGTGTAAAAATTGTAAGTTTGATTTAAACTGGGAACAAACAGGACATTTAGCTGAAGCTTGGCTTAAAGAAATTGAATTCTGCCTGACAACTACCCCCGACAGGAGTTGAACTGGCTCAACAACTCTTCCCAGGCCTGGCCGCATCCTGCTGCCCCCACCAAAATGAGATCACACCTCTCTGATTGAATTAAGGGAGGTGTACCTGCAGATTGCAGGAAGTTGAACAAAGCCCTGTCCTGGGCTCAGGCAAATGTTATATTTGGCGGGTCGTAAATTGGCTTCCTCTTGGGAGAAACTGGGAGGGGCAGTACCTATGAGAGCCAGCTGAGCTTAGGGGAAGTGGATAAACCAGTTATTCCACCATGTGATGTGGGAAGCCACACCCCGTTTTGACCAGGGCATAATTTTAAAAAGATAGATAACTCATAGTGCGGACTTGTCAAAATTATATAAATAATATCATTATTCTGGGGATTTTTCCGTGCACATTTTAAAAGGCGTTAGGACTCTGTACCATGTTCTGAGGCAGAAACCCGCTATTTATTGATATTGCAGACACTGTGTTTAAGCTAGACAAATGAAAATTTACTGGAATGTGTGTAGAAGGGGGGTGTACAGTTGTGTCAAATCTGGAAAGGTTTAAAGGTCGTTATCTGGATGAAAAGGGGCAGAATTCTGTCAACAGTGGACACGACATCGTACAAAGACAGGGATCGGATGGTTTGGTACTACAGAAAATATGTTAACTGGACCTATAATATTAGAAAAATTGTACTTAGATAAATGTGTGTTTGAATCAAATATAGATTTGTGTGCAATTTGACAGGGGAAGGATCCTCAGACCATAAAACCTACAGCATCACTCTGACTCACATTTCCTTCCCCCAATCAAGGGAGAGAGGAGGAATTGGCCAATGATAAGTGAGAGGGGCAGGTTTAGTTATGACCAACGCACACACCCACTTTCTAAAGACATAAAAAGGACCATTGAAAGACAGACAGAACATTCAATTTCCACTTTCTTGCGGGACGCTTTGCCGGGAGACTTCAGACTTCACATCCAGAGATCCAGACTTCAAATCCATCAATCTCCAGAACCTGTAGCAGAAATTAACTCCAGAATTTGTAGCAGAGAGGCCTGAATCCACAAGCTGAATCCTCTTCAGCAGGCCTCAAAACCAACCAAACTAATCAACAGCCGGGTGAACTGTTTTAATTTTTTGCCAAGAACATTTGTGAGAACCTGTAGCAGTATCCAGAAAGCAGTGCTGTATCCGGAACCAGAGAGAACCACAAACCAGACCGTTGTGAGCAGAACCGGTGCTTGACAGACCCAGAGAGCAGAGCTGACCCAGATAGCCGGGACTTCAGAACCACCCAGCTGGAAGTCCAGTCCAACCTGACCAGACCTTGACTGCTTATTTCAAAAATATAGTGTGAGTACTCACTGTGCCAAAACCAATCTCTTAGTTTAAAATAATCTAATCCAAACTATTTTAGCCTATTGGAACTGCCTCCTAGAATCGTGTCATTCTGTCATCTTTAAAACTGAAAACTGTCATCTGTCATTCTGAGCTTTAAAATTTCAAATCCGAAAAACTACCTTGACTAAATCGGCCGTATCTCCGGAACCGTTTGTGCTAGGAACGAACCTAGAGCCGACTTGCTACTCCTTGTAGGGCCTCCGTAATTACGCTCGACGCACGTGATTAAATTTGCCGCGATTTGACATTTTGCACAATTTCAGCCACGTGTAAAAATCAGCAGCTCCTTGCTTTCCTTTGCTAAAATTTGTTTTAACCTGCTAGTTACTCATAGAGCATTGCTAAAGTGAGCCTGAACTAATACCAACTAGCTATCACTCACCCTGAACCTCTACAGGGAATTAAAATCAATGTTAGCATCATTTCAGTTCATTGCCACCACATTCAAAGCATTTTGGGCCTGTGTTTTAAAATCATACCTGTTTTTCTCTAAGCTTGCTCGGGGGGAACTGCGTTTCGTATTGCATTTTGTTGGGATTCTTGACGACTGTGTGCTCTCTTTCCATTTCTTACATTGCATAGGAGGGGGGGTGAATTGCCAGAGAAAAAGTGATTATATTATCTTTTGCTAAAATCATATCAAGTTATTTCCGTACTGCATTTTATTCCTCATTGCTTTTCCCTTGAAACCATAAAAGTATTTTTGCTGCCTTATCCATCCTATACCAACTCCTCATTGATTGTAAAGAAGTGTGCTAGTGTCAGATTACCCATTGTTGATCAACATTATATTCATAAGTGTGATATAAATTATTTATTTATTATAAAAGTGTTATATATATGTATATATATATATTGTTTAATTTTTCAAATAAACCTTTTAAATTTGCAAAACAAGCCTAATTCTTGGCTCAAGGGGGATTCTAAGAGAGGGGTGTTATACAAGGGTTCATCATCCAGATTATAACTTGCCATAAAAATATATAAATAAGGGCTTCCCTTGGGCATCCCAGACAAGGCACTGACTTAGTGGGATTGCTTGATTGGAGTTATTTACAGCACAGTCTCAATGTCACCTGGCCTAGTAGGATCGTTGTCTCTGTCTTCCCTCTGTTTCCCCTCCCTTGCCTCATTGCGCCTTGAAACACTTGTGTATAGGCGGGTTATAAATGCCATATCATATAATATCGAGTATTGTGTAGTATCATTTAGTATTGTTGAGCATTGTCCAGTATTGTCAAGGTATTGTCTAGCATTGTCAAACTTAGTAGGGAAAGGAGCAGAGGTAGACATCATTTTATGTTGTTAGGTCACATTCGGGTGTAAAGGTAAACGGTTCTGGTGAACAACCTAGATTATTGACTCAAAGGCACAGATGACAGAAGTATGTAAATAGTGGTTTCCTGTGGGTTGGGTGTTTTAAGTTGGGTCATAGATGATGTTATTCCCGTAAGGTTTAGCAAGGGGGCTGACCTAGATTGCAGAAGGTGATTCAACTGGTTAAGTCTTGAGGAGGCGTATTATCTGCTAGGCGATGCAGCAGGTGCCGATTGAACACAAGAGAATTTTGGTGTACTCTGCTAGGAGGCAGGAAGACAACTGTGGGGTTTGTGTTGGGGTTGTGTGTATTTCAAGGTAAAGGGTGATAACATGTGCGTGGTAGTCAACTTTTTAGAGATAACTTGTTTAGGAGATTGGTGACGCCACTGTAGAGTTGCATATAGGACTTGGAGAGGATGAGACGGTGAGAAGCTAGCATTGGAAAATGTAGGATTGGCAGACGAGGTGAACAAGTGGTGCTGGGCGGAAGGGCATGCACAAGATTATGGGTGTACATGAGGAGACAGCGATTGTGAGAAGGGACGGTGCGCAGAGCAGGCCTGACAGGTTGTGAAGCCAGAGAGGCTCGTAGTGAATTTATAAATGATTACGATTACATTGTGCTTTCCTCCTTAACAGCGGATTGTCAAAACCCTCGATTTGAGGTGAGGTAAAAGCAAGAACAATCGCAATATATCAAGGGAAGTGCGGGGGTGACACGCCCATACAGCATCTTTGTAGGACCCTCCCACCTTATAAAGACAAGATTTGCAAATACAGTACAAAATGGACTAAAAGTGTCAGAAATAAAGGTTGAGGCAAGGGAAGGCATGCTGTGCACTGGAAACAGTGATAAATAGAAGAAAGAACTACACATCCCAGCATGCCTTGGGTCTGGGTGTAATTCTCTGTTTTTCGCACAAAGCGCCAGCTGAACAATTAGTGGCTTTCTTAAGCCATTAACCACCCGTGCTCTGGTGCAGATAATTGATGTTATCAGCACGGGCGGCAACGGAAGGCATGAGGTGAAGGAGTCAGGATGCAAGATTAAGGAATGCCGAAGGGCTGTTCATACGGATCCCGGGCTGCAGCGGTGAAAGGAAGTGGCTGATGCACACGTTGTAGGAGAGCCGGGCCGCGGCGGTGACTTTACGAGAGAAAGCAGTTCTCGTTCCGGGCATCATTCTTCAGGGTCCGGGTGGCCTCGTGAGGCGCCCGGACCAGCAGATAAGTGCTTAAAACGTTCTGGATTACTGCACATCTTTTGTTATTGATTGCCCTGTTCTTTCTTGTGGCATACAGACATTCATTACTTATGCATGCCAAATGCGCATACGATTAAAAGCTGCTGAACTTTGGTGGAGGCAAAAGCTTGCCCTGAGTACACCCACATTTGTTGTTGGTGCACAAATTATGCGGACTAGGTGATCTGGTACCCTAGTGCTTATTAGTACAGTTATTCATCGGAGGAGAAGATTGTGGAAAACATTAGCCAAGGGTCCCCTTCTACGTGAAAGAAGTGCTATGTTTGTTTGTTGCTTTGAACGTGCCTAAAGGGCCATGAGTCTTGTCTTTTCATCCAAGGGTCATTCCCTTTGTTTGTGCCATACGATGTGCATTGCAAGTCACGTGTGTCAGAGGAAAACCTCTCATGTTTGTTTCAGTGCAATAACACATGTTTAAATGTGCCTTTAGGTTGAGGTTGGGGGCAACTTCAGCGCATGTTATGTTTATGGGAACACCTGTTCAAAGTAGGATTAAGGGGCAGTTCCGCTTTGGTTTAGGAAGTCAGGATAGGATTACAGACATAAGGTGCAGGTTTAGGCGTAATAGGTAGCCATTGTAACTGTGATTATGTATATGCATGTTATGTTTACCCCATCTTTCCTTTGTCATTCCACCCCCTTTCCCTAACTCTGTCTTCCCCTCATTGGCTGCCACGTGGTTCCCTGTGATTATTATATTCAGGTGCCCGTGCCAACCATGGTGGGAGTGTCGATCAATTTGGCTTCTGTGGTTCGGGAGAGGGGGTTGAATCCCCTGTTATCCCATTAATAGTTTTGACAAAAAGCGCTGAGGGAAAGTTGACTAAACCATGGCCACCATGCAGAAGTTTCTCCAAGGATGTGCAGCAATCACTATTGACACACATACAGGGTGCCTACGAGGGGAAGAAGCTAGTAAGCCGCATGGCGACATTTGAATTGTGGAGAATGTTCCAGGAGGGTGAGGGGGATGCACCGAGGCGTCAGTGGATGCTGGGACAGCTAGAGTGCATGGGTCCACGGCTCCTCCCTCTGCTTTTCCAAACGTCCCTCCAAGCATGGTCTCCGACGACACAGACAATGAACAGGGAATGTACCCACTACGAAAGCTAAGAGCAGCAGAGGGATACTCAAACTGACATATAAACTGCCACCATATACTAGGGAAGAGAGACAGAGGTACAGGGCAGCCGACCACCGAGAGAGGACGAGCGGCGAGTCAGAAAGCACAAAGGAGGGGCTAGAGGGCATAGCCATGAATGACTGGATAGGGGGACAGATACTCCTGAAGCAGAAAGGAAAGATGAAAGGGGAGACGGAAGGGGCAACCAAAGAAATAGAAGGCCTCAAGGAGAGCCGCGAAGCAGCAGATTGGGCTGAGATAATGAAGGTAGCGGAAAGGTAGGAGAAGGAAAGGGAAGAGAGGCTGGAAAGAGAGAGCAGAGAATGGAGATGGAAGGAAGAGAAAGAGCAGTTGCAGACAGAAAGAGAAGAGAGCTTAGAGAGTGGAAGAGAGAGGAGCGGCAGCAGCAGGATAGGAGGAGAAGAGAACAAGAAGAGATTGAGAGACAGAGGGAGGCAGAGGAGAAGGAAAAACACAGTTGATAGAGAGGGAACAAAGAAAGTTGTAGGCAGAGAGACTAGCGAGAGAGCATGCGCACAAGGAGGAGGATGAGTGTGAAATAAGTGCCATAAAGACACGATGGACAGTGGATCGGGGAGATGACAGAGTTGGAAAGGGCGGACAAGCAGAACCAGATAGCATAACCACAAAGGGCAGGAGTGCCACAGAACTGTATAGAACAGGCCTAGGATCCTGGGGGTGAGGAATCAGATACGACTTGCGTGAAATCGACATTATAATGAAGTCCAACACGGATACAACCACAAAGAGACTGAGATTCGTGGACGATTTTTGCAGTAACATGAGCTTGGGGTCAGACAATGAAGGAAGGCACAGAGGGGATGAGGGAGGTGAGTGATGTAGGCTTCAGTCCTCAGTGGATTTCAGTGACACCCACAAAGTACATGAGGGTGCACTTGAGCGGGGATACGTGCTGTACATTGACGGTCTTGAACAATTGACCAGACAGATGTGGTTAGGCATATTGGAACTGCAGTGGTGAGTTTGAGGGAAGATGGAACAAGTAAGGTAGTGGCCAGTGTGTGATTGCCACCAAATTATTCACCACAAGCAGCACAATGAGTGGCTCTAATACTAGCCTTGGATCACAGCAATGGAAACAAAATGATAGTGTACCCAGACTCTGCATACGTGATGTCAACAGTACACTCAAGACTGGCAAGACGGATGAGGAGAGGTTTCAGGAGAGCAGACGGGTCACCTGTACAGCATGCACTTTTATTGGGTAGACTAATTGAAGTAATACAGTACACCGTATAGGTAGCCATAGTGAAGTGCCAGGCACACACACAAGGGGAAGATCCTATCTCAAGGGGAAACAAAGCAGCAGACTCAGAAGCAAAATGCAAAGCATATTTTGTAGAACTGTTAGAAATGGAGGCAGCATCACATGCCCGAGGTTATGCAAGCACAATGCTACTGAAGAAAGGGTACAATGCATTATCAGAAACACAAATAATGGAGTTGCAGGGAGCTGGACCCAGGGAGGAGAAAGTGCTGTGGACTAGGAGGAGATGTACAGTATCTCCAACAGACGACCTGTGGTGGTAGAACAACACAGGGAAGGAGGTGATGGCATTGGCATTATTGAATACTGCACTGACACAGTTACACTATCCAACACACAGAGGAAAGGAAGTCATTGCCGCCGATATTGGAGAAACATGATTCTGTCCTAATTTGGCATAACATGTGGCTGAATTTGTAAGCAACTGTTTGACATGCAAGTAGTTCACTGCATGACATAAATTGAGAGTTGTGAGAGGAGCCATACCTCGCCCAGCAGGCCCATTTCAGCATCTCCATGTCGACTACATCGATATGATCCAGGTTTGCCAAGGATTCCGCTTCATGATAGTGGTTGTGTGTCCATTCGCCCGGTGGATTGATGCAGGTCCTTGTTCCCATCCTGATGCCCACTGGGCAGCAAAGTTCTTGGTCCGGGAAGTATTCCTGTGATGGGACATGTGTGAGGTCCTGCGGTCTGACAATGGCCCTCACTTCGCTGATGAGATGTTCAATCACATTACTGCATTGCTGGGCAATTAACATAAGTTTTCTTGTGCTTATCACCTGCAAGCAAATGGAGTGTGTGACGCCTAAATGGCCTTTTTTAATGGCATGATCCCAAAGACAAAACAGAGCACAACGAAAAAATGGCTCCATTGCCTACCCCTTGCACTCTTTGCATTGCACAATAAGCCTGGGTCCAACCGCCATTTAACACTTCATGAGGTGGTGACAGGACGGTGCATTCAACTTCCCCTGGCTCCTCCCACTAGAGCACTGAAAGATGCTGAGAGTAGTGCAGTTGCGTTAGGGAAGGAAATATATGATTACATTACTTCCTTGACGGCTAGTGCCTGTTTTATCTCTTGCCAGATACAACGACGCAGGGGAGGCCCAGAAGACAGCGGAGAGAGCAACAGTAACAGCAAACACGTGGGTTAAGCCCGCTGCAAAGTAAAGGGCATCTGCTGCTGGCTGTTTTGGCTGTTGCTTTTTTGCTCCAGTGGATTTGGGACTTGACTTGAGCACACCGCAGGAGCCGCGATCTTCATTCCGGTGCCTTTAAGAGACACGACTCCGCCCACTCCAAGAAGTGGAAGCGGAGGATAAAACTGAAGCAGACCCACCCCTTGCGGAGTTAAGCCCGCTGCAAAGTAAAGGGCGCCCGATGCTCGCTGTTTTGGCTGTTGCTTTTTTGCTCCAGCGGATTTGGGACCTGACTTGAGCACACCGCAGGAGCTGCGGTCTTCATTCCGGTGCCTTTAAGAGACACGACTCCGCCCACTCCAGGAAGGGGAAGCGGAGGATAAAACCGAAGCAGACCTGCCCTTGCGGCGTTAAGCCCTCTGCGAAGTAAATGGCGTCTGCTGCTCACTGTTTTGGTGACTTGTTCCTCCTGAGGATCAGCGGAGTCAACAACGAAATCATAGATCTACAACTTACCCGATCAGAGATGACTAACAGAGAGGAGGTAAGACTATATCTGTAGACTCATTTCGCTAACCTTCTGACGCTTTGCTCGTACCTCATAGTCACATAACACATGTTCTGGGACATAGAGGGAGCTAATATACGTTACCTGGCTGGCAAAGCTAGTGAAAAGGTGTAGCAACGTGATAATTTGACACCCGTGTTCCTTCCACCGGAGGCTCCTGCTGAACGGCCCGGCAGATACACTCAGTGTAAACACAGAGCAGGTCTTGTCTCAGTGACGTTACTACCTCCTGTGCGCTCGGCGGTGCCACACACTTGGATTGCAGGTTTCACGGAGAGTGACACAAAGCGACGATAAGAAGACTTTTTCTCTGAGGGGGAGCACCCGATTCAGCCAACACAATTACGCAAGAGACTGTGGGGATAATATCCCTTTGATCTCTCTCAAACGTCTTTCCATATTGAAGACATTGAAAGTAAAGACTACTATAACAGCTTTACTCGAAGTAGTACTTGTTTACTCTTGCTGACGTGCTGCTAATGCAGAAGCCAAAGCCTTCCAGCAAAATGACAGTGACAAATATTGCAACTAAGGTAGCAGATAGGTTCAAGGCGGCCTCCACATCGGGTCCATGAACAAGACTGCGTACCAGCAGCTCAAACCAACTGGAACCCACACAGCGTTCTATCGAACAAGCACTATCTAAACAAGGGACAAAGAAAAACGCTCTTGTAAAACCTGAGGCTAAAGTGACCTCCATTTCTATGTCATCGTTAAGCCAACAAGCAGAGACCTCCAGAGTTTGACTCATCCATCAAGCCCCTCTGGAATTCAAAGTATAGCCATACATACCTATCGAAATATAGCCGCGTCTATCTCAGAAACGGCGCCTTCTGTCCAACTTACTGCCAAGATGACGACCAAGATTGTGGATGAGATGAGAGATATTACCATCACTAAAGAAATGGCTACAATCAACAGAGGCCATCAAGACACTGAAAGAAACCTGCAGAATATTACACCTCCTGTACAAGCTTGGGATGTTGAGAGTGCCCCAAAGACTTACATTGATCAGCAGCTGGTGACAGACACAAACCAGATTATTCATCATGATCCTAAGGGAAGCAACAAGCCGCCATGCTTACAGGAGAGTGAACAACGCAGTAATGCACAGCCGCTACAGATCGCTGCTCTGGCTCAGCCTCTAAAAGATCTGGAGAATAAGCATCAGGCCAAGCATGTCCAGATGTGCCCTGTAGAGATACAACAGTGCCCTACGCAAACAGAAATAGCAATAGCCGACATCTCACGTAATTGGCAGCACAGGGACATCAACCTACCAAAAAAGTAGGACAGGAAACTGCTGATCTTGCTGAGACTCCTAATATGTCCCAAAAAGAAAAAGCAAAACTGAAGTGGCTCCAACTTCACGTGAAACAAGAAGATGGCAGAAGTATTACTCTGTTGCTCTGTTGGGACCTGCTATGAAATCCACGAGAACAGCCCGTCTATCCTTGGACATTACCGAGATTGAATCTCTGTTGTCTGATATTGATATAAGAAAGGAAGTTTTCGGCAGCATGTTAACTGGGAATGCAGCAGAACCACTATGTGCGGCAACTCCTGTGGCCATTGCTATGAATAGACAAAGGGTCCAATCAGGAATGGATAAGATGGTTCCAATGCTTGGGTCAATTGCAGATAAAACCACAAATCAGTTCCTCTACGAAAGTAAGACACCTAATATTCCAACAGCTGATATTGGTCTGAATCTGAGTGAGAAACATACGGCCCCAAGTGAACTAGAGGAATCAGGAAGAAAATTTGGGATGAACGAAGAGCATGATGAAGGCCATCAACATAGTATCTGTACAACGATGTTGGACCTCCAGAACATTCTGATATCAATTATATCTCATTCGATGATCCCATTCATGAAACTACATGAAACCAACAATGATATTATGAAGGACCAAGCAACCCTCCTGGCAATGATCCATTCTAAGCTAGTTTTTATAGAAAACTTCATTTGCAACATAGAGAAGCATCTTGATCAAGAAGCCAAATGATCTTGTATATGGCAAGGAAGACTTTTTGAGATTGCCCGACAAGAAAGATCAGAGAACCAACAACTGACAGCAGATATGATTGCATGCTTGAAAGAATTACCGGCCAACCAACAAGCTCTGTTGACTCATAGGAAGCCACCAAAAGAGGAAACTAATCTGTTAACATCATCTGAATGCGGCCAACCAGCACCGTCACACACAAATATTTCAGATGTTAGATCTACAGTGGCACCTATCCTCATATCACCACAGCCATCGACATCCGTGGATATGGAGAAACCACCAGTGGACATTTTTCAAATATTCCTGAAAAAAGGAAACGAGACAGGGATAGTCAAAGAACCATCCAAAAAGGGCAGACAGCGGCTTAAACAAACAGGATCAAGGACCTTTCTGCGTAATATAACTATACCATCACAGATGATACCAGCTGTCGTTCCATCGACTCATAAAAGATCAACCATGACCGTAAAAGATAATAAGCCCAGAAGCAGAACATAACCAACCACCTGCATGAAACCTGTCCAAGGCGATCATTGTAAAAGAGATCCTCAAGTAGAAGATTTATTAGAATTATCAACATACATCAATTCATCCGAATTGAGTGAGTCATTGATGCAATCAATCCAAAATGAATCAAATTTCATCATTATTGATGAATGCCTAAGAGAGGATGAAGAGTCCTCAATAGTTCTGGAACTCTCATGTGATGAGATCTAAGACGCATTCTTAGACTGCTCTTCTAGACCCATATTGATGCTCAGGACAGTATCTGAAACAGGCGAGTCTGCATTGGGGGACGAGAGCACTGTATACAGTGGCTCACGTGACTCACAAAACAATATGCACGTGAGAGACCAGTCTGTCGAAGATCCCAATGAATCACTTGCTGATCTAAAGCTACCGATGTTTGCCGAACCAATGACCCATAAACCTAATTTTGCTATAAGGGAAGCAAGATTGCCTGAACACGCAAGGGACTATGAGAAAAATCTGATAATTCTGAATTGCACAAATATATTGCTCCTCTTAAAGGCTATTACACAGCTAAATAGCTTGACATCAACATCAGGTGGTGATTTTCGATGAAGACAAGCGACTGGATAATGTGAGAATTGATTTCTGGGAGATGTCAGTGATGAACAGGATATTGGCAGTGACAAGAAATCTAACAAAACTAGGTTTCACCTGTTCGCAAATAAAAGAGCTAACTCCTACTGGAAGACAAACAAAGGACATAGCGAGAGGCAGTGTCACAAGCGAGAAAGCGCATAGCGCAGTCAATAGAAATGTTGCAACAAATAGATATCTGGAAAGGAAACGGCCCTAATAGACTAATAGACTAGTGAACTGTCAGCGGAAAGGGACAGGGGGACCCCAAGAACCCTACAATTCAGAAACACCTTCCATAGAGAATTCGATGACAACGGAATCTACAGCTCAGAGAGGATGAATCAAAACTCATAACCAACAACTGATGAGAACACTGGCAGTTGGTCACTATGCTCATGGTACACGAGAGGCCATTCACATCTTTTTGACCAGCCAGCCCCTGAATTGTCCTTATACCAAATTATATGTCTCCAAGAGACATGGCTGAGTGTTCCTCCATGTTGTGATGGCTATATGACCCTATTGAATCCGGCTGTACAAAAATCTCTAGGCCACCCATCAGCAGGGCTGATCACTTTGATCAAAATCGATTCAGTGAACCTTAATCCATGGATACAATACACCATCCTAAAGATTCAGGGTAACTTGATCCACGCGAATTTACAAACGAACAAGAAACCAGCCGCCAGGCACATTGTTGTCATGAATATCTATTGGAATCTGGCTGCAATCAACAATGATACTTTCATAGATGCCATATTTCTAACAATAGACACACTAGGAGATAAATATGCAAACTTGGACATGATTGTCTGTGGAGATATGAATATCCATTTACTTGATTAAAAAGGTCAAAGCAACAACTTACATGAACTATCACAATGTGCACAGAGATGGCTGAAAGAAACAACTTGCCGAAACTTGGTATTATGCAATGAGACCAGTGGTGACGGACCAAGACTGTTGCCGACGTGGAACCGTGGTAAATCAGTGGCAACCATTTATTATATCTTTAAGTCATCTCAGCTTCATAAGACAATAACGAAAAATGCGATTATTCCATCTCATAAAGGTGACCACAATATGGTGACAATCGAAGGCACAAACCTAGGCCAGCAATCCCATTGGAAGTCAATCAAAAACCCTCAAGATTAAGAATAAGCACAATCCAAGCAAACACACTTCCAAAGCTGTTTGAGAAAGCAAAATTAAATGATGCAACAAAATAGTATTATGAACGGATAGTTCTGCCTTTTCAGAAGCCACGTTCCCTTGCAGTTCTGACCTCCCACAAACACAAGTATAATCCGGAACTAGCTGATAAAAAGAAGATTCTACAGAAAACCATACGGATACTAAAAAAAAACGATAATCCTGAAAACTTCCAAAAAATCAAAAAAGCCAAACAAGCCTACACCAATTCGAAGAAATCTCACATAATGATGATGGAACAAAACTGAATTGATGCTGGCATCGTTCAGAAATCGGAATCTGAGAGACCTATGGTACCTTTTGAATAATAACTCTCAATACCAACATCAGCTGGTCTCAAATGTCTCAGAAGAAAAGTGGATTGACCATTTTGCCACTTTATATAAAAAACAACCATGGGATGTTGATCAGCAGAACTCCTTACAAAAATGAAATCTCAAATAGAGAAATAAAGACATCATTGAAACGATACAGCATCTGAAAGGGTCACAGGCTCCCGGGCCAGACGGCCTGTCCAATGCAGCTTTAAAACAAGATCCTGTAGCTTGGCCAAACATGATGGAGCAAATCTTGAGGCTGATCAACAAACTAAACCAGATTCCGGCATCATGGAAGAAAGCAACACTGATTCCAATATTCAAACAAGGCACACGTGATGGGCCGGCCAATTATCGGCCTATAGCCCTATTGTACCCCTTGGGAAAACTATTTGCGTCATTTCTCCTGAAGAAATTAAAGGCTTGGGCCAAAGATACGAACCGCCTGGCAACAAGACAGACAGGCTTCACTGCGAATGTAGGCACTAACATCAATCTTTTGGCACTAAATCTAATTAAACATGAAGCTATGGCAACAATGACTGTGGTCCACGGAATTTTCGTTGATCTCACTTTGGCATTCGATTCCATAAATAGGTTGAAATTATGGTCCAAATTGTCTGCATGGAAGTGTCCGGCATATGTAATGGAACCCATCAAACTACTGTATACAAATACATCAATAGCAGTCAGACTTTCAAAAAACGGTACAAAATCTGCGGCAATTAAAACATGGAATGGCCTGAAACAGGGTTGCCCATTGGCAGCCACATTATACAGTTTATTCACAGGGGACCTTGAGGATAACATCAACAATCCTGCTCTCAATCCCCCCAAAATCAACTTGGTTCCAACACCAATCCTAATCTACACAGATGACATCATATTAATGGATAAAACAAGTTCCGGCCTAAAAGTCAGCCTTCGAAGAATGGAAGAATATATGAACAGATTACAGATTAAAAGTCAATCCAAGAAAAACAAAATACATGTCTTTGACAAAGCAGCACCCAAAGAAAAAAAAAGCAATGCAAATTCCGAATCGATGACAAAATAGCGGAGGAAGTTTCCACTTTTAAATATTTAGGAGTCCTAATTAATCAGTCCAAGAACGAGAGGGAATGGGCATGCGATATTGAAGGAAAAACGCAGTCGCTGACCAGACAAGGATGCTTGCTGTTGAGAACATTTTGAACATTTTCTATGAAACCATTAATCACCTTTTATCGACAAAAGGTGATCCCCATTATCACCTATGGGAGTGAAGCCATGTTGGGTGCAGACAATATAAATTGGCAAAAATTGGAAGCCATATTCTGGAGAAAAATACTGCGTTTGCCAAAGAACTTTCAGGTGCCGAGAATAAGGCATGAAATCGCAAACCAATCCTTGCAGCCCATAGTATGGTGGAAACAATTTGACTTTTTGCGGAAAGTGCTGAACCACAAAGAAACACCATTGATCCAATTACTATGGAGTACGAAGGATACTTTGAACAATATGAAATTGAAGCCATGGGTGAAACAATTGAAGGCAAAACTAATAAAGGAAGACATTTCCCTAGATATGCTACTATATCGCCCACAACATGCCAAAGTAAAGCAGCAAAGGAATGATTGGTTGAAAACATGCAAAGACAAATCAAAGTATGTCATGAACATCCAATACGATGCTGATCTAAGAGCCATCAATGAACCTCCTGATTATCTATGCCTATTCCCAGATCCAAAAGTTCAAGATTTATTCCTAAAGATCCGACTGAATCTAATTCTGACCCGGGAAAGATTAACTGAAATTAGGCAACTTCCATCTTCAGAAAGATACTGCCGGTTCTGTATGGTACCAGTTGTGCCTGAAACATTGTACCATCTAATTATGACATGTCCAGCGTTGGCCCATAAGAGAGCCCTACTTGGGTCCGTGTATGAAATTGCAACATATCAACTTGAGCCTGCCGCAAGATGGGGTCTATTGATGAGCGGGCTAGACAATCAATTTTCACGCTCACGCAATTCATCTGTAACATACTCGACCTGGACACGAAATAGTCAAATGAGGTTAACGGGCTATGTTCACAGCGAAACCGAGATGACAATGTGGACATTATCTTCTTTTTTCTTTTTCTGATTATAGTAGAAAGATGTTTGAGATGATAATGAACTCATATAATGGACTGTATGATATGTAAAAATGAAAAGTTTATTTATAAACTATATCATTTAATTTAAAAAAGACATGTAACCATTGAATATAGTGTATTAATGAGGTATTTTATCAGGATGTGGGATGCACTAAGGTTTACTGGTCCCTACATAGTGGAGAGAGGTAGACTAAGCAGTGAAGCTTGAAGAAAAGACAGTTTGAAACCACGTGGCAGACATCAAGCCCTAACAGCAGCAGCCTCACATGGCAATGGGATCGACAGGGTCAACGATCAGCAACAAGAGGAGCAAAATGATAATTCTGAACTTACACTGCTGAGTGGAGGACACAACGTGGTTACTCGCTAAAGGGTAGCAGAGTTAGGACATGGACTGCCAAAAGATCCAGAGTGAGGATACACTGTCTGTTTGTTATTTTATTCTCTACATACATTCTTTAAGAAAGCTGACTGTTATATTCAGTGATTTTTTATGTTACCTGCTGATTTCCACTTTGATACTTTCTTGAACAAATTTGTGCACAATGAAAGGAGACCCACCAGTTCTCGGGCAAGTTCACCCAGAGTATACTATCTTGCCTTTATAGCATATCTGGCCCATGTGTACCCACAACTTGGAGAGGGAAATCCATCTATTCTCTCCATCCAGATGGAACCTGGAATTACAAATCTGTGGGAGCAGTTATTCATTGTTGCGATAATATATATATATATATATAATATATATATATATATATTATAGGTTTTACAGGGCCTAAGAATTAACTTGATACTAACACAATAACACTCATTTCTGCGCATTTCAGGTGGGCAACTATATCTTCAAACTGCACAAGGATCAAGCAGCACAGGTAAAGATGGGTGAAATTATAAAAATTGTGCTCATATTACCATGTCTCTTTATTCCAAGTGGAGTATGTGTATTCATATTTTGGAGAATTTTGCATGTTGCTAGCGAATTCACTGTATTCTCTACTAACATTACCCTGACCTCAGCAGGTGGAACGACCATGCCAGGTGGACAGGAGAGCACTGAAAGCATGTTAAGGAGAGTTAAGTGCAGTGGTGACACAGACATGAAGGGGGTAGATCTGTATCTCACCAACACTGCTCGAGTCTCTAATAACATGTGGTACAAGCAAATGAGCAAAGTAGGTAAGGAAACCATTATGGAGAGCTGTTATGTATGCTCATTAATCCCCTACGCCATGAGTGCCTACAGAACATTTATAGCAACTGAAATACCAGCATCAAGAGCACAGTGCCTGATGTACCCGTCTATGATCTATGAAAGACTCATCAGAACAAGTCCATTTCTGTTCCTCTAAAACCATTAAGGAACACAATGATACCCTAGCACCTGCCCTTGCAGATTTCTGCAACCTCTCCTGCACCTCTGGATCTTTCCCCTCCCCTCTGAAGCACTCCCTTGTGTATCCTCTCCTCAAGAAACCCACAGCCGATCCTTCTTGTCCGGCTAACTGTTGCCCAATTTCCATTACCCCCTTTTTGGGTAGGCTCCTGGCAAAGCTTGCCATCTTTCATCTTAACCTTCACTCTTACTCTGTCGGCTCTCTCCATGACCACCAATCCGGCTTCAGAGCTGCCAGAAGTATGGAAACTGCTCTCCTGAACATCTGTGAAGACCTGCTCCCCAACCTTGACTCTAACATTCCCTCTGTCCTTATCCTACTTGATCTCTCCTCTGCTTTCGATACGGTCAACCACACCACCCTGCTCATCACTGATTAGGCTCTGGCACGGCTGACTCCTTTCTCTCTGATTCGACCCTCCGAGGTACAACTTGGGTCCTTCATATCCTCTATCTCCCTCTCTACCTGTGGTGTTCCCCAGGGGTCTAACCTCTCACCCTGGATGTGCAACCAATACTTGGCAACTCTCGCCTACTGCATTTCCATTTTTTGCTAAAATTTCCAGTGCTCTGCTGATGACACCCAACTCATTTTCAGGCTTCCCTCAGCTACCTCCTCTCCTTCCCTCATCTCTGACTGTCTGATCACCATTCAAAATTGTTGTGCAGCCAATGATCTTTGTTTAAATGCCAACACAACTGAGATCCTCCTCATTGGCACACCCTCTCCATCCTTTCCCCTCACTCTCTAGCTGACCTCCCTTGGCCCTCCTCCTTCTCCGCACACATCTCTGAAGTCTCTAAAAAGTCTAACTTCTTACTACACCTCCTCAGAGGTACTCTTCCCTTCCTATCCTTCCTTTAGAAGCTCACTGTCTCCAAAGCTCTGATTCTCTCTAGGCTGCATTACTGTAACAGCTTCTTTCTAAATATACCTTCCTCCACTCTCCACCCTTTACAACTAATCCAGAACAGGACTGCAAGACTTGTCCTTGGCCTCAAGCCCTGGGATCGTCGCTCTCCAGAAAAATTGCAAGGTGCAGAGCATAGGAGAGAAACAATATAAATAATAAATTAATGAATAAATAAATAAAGGTGATCAAGAACAGTGGTGGTGAGGCCAGTGAGTGGCAAAGTGCAAGGCAAGTCAGATAGGGTATATCTGATAAGTGCTGAAGAAGAATGGGAGGGAACTGTACGGTACAGATACAAGCCCCAGTGCAAGGGATTGCCAGGGTGCAGTGTGAGAGGGTGGCAGGGTGTGCAGGTAACTGTTTCCGAAGGACAGGGGGTGGCCAGGTGAGACAGTACCGAGAGAAAAAACAGATCAACAGGGGAGAAGAGGGGCAAAGGCAGAGCCAAAGAGGAAGGTCTTGAGAAGCTTCCAGAACCGTAGATGGTTCTCCTCAAGTTTCAAGGTGGCAGGGAGGCAGTTCCAAAGGTAGGCCCCAGCCGAAGACAGAGATCTGTCCCCAGCTCGTTTCTTTGAAAAACGGCTGACCCTGAGGGAGTTAGAGGTAGAAGAGTGAAGGACTCGAGAGGAGGGGTATTTGCAGAGGGATAGTTGAAGTTATTTTGGACCTAGGCCCCAGAAAACCGTGTGGACAATGCAGAGGGTTTTAAATGTAATCCTTGCATCCACTGGGAGCCAATGAAGGTAGTTCAGAGCTGGAGAGATACAATCTCAGGGCTTGAGGCCAAGGACAAGTCTCGCAGTCCTGTTCTGTTTTAGTTGTAGAGGGAGGAGAGTGGAGGCAGGTAGATTTAGAAAGAGGCTGTTATAGTAGTCTAAACTAGAGAGAAACAGAGTTTGGGAGACTGTGAGCTTCTGGGGGAAGGAGAGGAAAGGCAGAGTATCTCTAAGGAGGTGCAGTAAGAAGTTTGACTTTTTAGAGATGTTGGAGATGTGTGCGGAGAAGGAAACTGTGGAGTCAAAGAATACACCAAGATTCTTAGCCTCGCAGGTAGGGGTAGGAGGAGGGCCAAGGGAGGCTGGCCAAAGAGTGAGGGGAAAGGATGGTGAAGGTGTACCAATGAGGAGGATCTCTGACTTATTGGCATTTAGACAGAGATCGTTGGCAGCACCCCAATTTTGCATGGCAATTAGGCAAGGACGAGGGAAGGAGAGGAGGTGGCTGAGGCATAGCACTGGAAGTTTGTGCAGAAGATGGAAATGCAGTAGGCGAGAGCTGCCAAGTATTGGTTGAAAAGTCAGGGTGAGAGGTTAGACCCCTGTGGAACACCACATGTGGAGAGGGAGATAGAGGATAGGAAGGACCCAAGTCTTACCTGGGTGGTTGATCAGAAAGGAAAGAGGTCTGCCAGGCCAGAGCCTGATCAGTGATACCCAGGTTGTCACAGAGACGATTGAGCAGGATGGTATGGTTGACCATGTCGTAAGCAGAGGAGAGGTCAAGTAGGATGAGGAAGGAGGGAATGTTAGAGTCAAAGTTGGAGAGCAGGTCATCACGGATGTTCAGAGAAGCAGTTTCCGTACTTCTAGCAGCTCTGAATCCAGATTGGTGGTCATGTAGAGAGCCAACAGAGTCAGAATGAAGGTTACGCACAGAGATGTCCAGCTTTTCCAGGAGCTTCTCCAAAAAGGGAGTAATGGAAATTGGGCGATAGTTAGCCAGATAAGAGGGATTAGCTGTGGGTTTCTTGAGGGAGGATGAACAAGGGAGTGCTCCAGAGTGGAGGGAAAAGAACAAGAGGCTAAAGAATAGTTAGATAAACTGGTAAGGGCAGGTGCAAGGGTATCAATGTGGTCTTTAATGAGGCCATTAAAGGTCCATCCCTGTTTTAGAGGAACAGGGATGGACCTGCTTTGAAGAGGTTTTCATAGATCGGACTTGTCTAGCAACCTAATCCGGGGAGAAAAGAGGAAAGGATGAGAGAGAGGGAAGGGGGGGTGGCTGAGGGAAGGTCAGCAAGCCGGGACAGAGAGTAGAGGGGAGGGGGCGGGGTAGAGGAGAGTGTGGACCAGATTCATGTCAAGATGAAGAGCCAGAAATGCTTGCAGCCACCCATCATATTTCAGAGGAATCCCAAGTGCACCAATGATTGACAAGTACACTGAAAGGTATCCTCTCAGTCAGCCATACAGACCGAATACAATGCAAGTCTTCACATGTATAGGAGAAGAGCCAGCGTTCTTGGACATAGACACCTATATGGACAGTCTCGACTAAGCACCAAGAAGCCACAATGCTGACATCATTAGTGACACCACAACATAGCAGCATTAGACATGGAGCTCATTTGCAGTCCTGCACCGCATCACACAAACACACATTCGTATACATGTAGAACATACTTACGCAGTTCTATAGCTAGAGGACAGATACATATACATGCTGTCAATGCTTTTATTATTTTTCATATTAGCAAAATGCAGTAACGCAGAACTGCATGGAGCAAGAGATCCTGAGCAAGCTTCCAGATGCTTAACACGAAAAACCCTATGCGATATTTGAGGGGCATCTTCAGGACCCTCTCTTCAGTCCTCCCTCTGGTCGACCTGTCGACCACATCCTCATATTTCATACCTGTCTCTCTTGGTTGCCATATCTTCATTACTCCTCTGAGGTGTCCATAATAATTTACATGATCATCAAAAGTCTGGTGCATATAGCTGTATACTCCTTCTGGGTTGCACCTTACCCATTTTCCATCACAGACCTTTGCATTTGTGGATTGTCTAGACTCATCATCTCAAGTGGGAATAGTGGACAGTTTGTTATCCTGTCTCTCAGCTTGTCTCTTTCGAGCCTGATAGGACTAAGTGTGACTAACATATAGAGTACTTAGACTAACATGAATATGTAGAGATATTATCATACATCTAAGGAAAATGACAGAAGGCCCAAAAGCCACGAAGCAGAATACGGAGAGCTTATTCAGGCAGAATGAGCTCGAAGCAGGCTCACAGCCAAGGTCAGAGATATATGGACACATTCCAATCACCAGACGAGAAAGGGCCTAGCTGCAGAGTAATCGAATAAATCCCCACATATGTGAGCAGCAGATCTCAATTCTAAGATCCATAAACATGTGGTAAAGCCAATCAAGAAAATGGATAGTCTCCTGTGGTGGGAAAGCAGAGCCGATCCCAGCAAGTCAGATGCAGACAGCAACAAGTGTTGCAATGTGAGGAGAGTAGTATCATTGGCAAAGGTGGTACACACAAGTGACAATACAGACACATAATCGTTCACATCAATTTGAAGAAGTGCACAGAGGACTGAAAACGAAATCGATTCCCAGGCCTGAGGAGATCAGCTCTAAGCAATCACAGCTTAGAAAGCCAGGGGTGGATGGCAAAGGGTACAAACCAATGATAAGACCATTACTCTGCAACAATGTAATAGATAGTTTCATGTGGACGGGACAGGCCAGCCACCTGACATGCAAGGACCAGTAGAATAACCTCTATAGGGTCCTCCTATGGGTAATAGTACCCTTGATACCCAATCATCTATGATGAAAGGTTTCTTGGGGAAGGGCCCAGGTGATGACAACATCCTTGTACAGAACCATGCTGCAGGCCATAAAGACCTGAGATGTACCGGCAAATTTCCATTTTCTTGTACTGATCCCTGTTGGTGTTATTTGTAATAAAACACAGTGACACTTGCTGTTTATTCTGGGGAGGATGTTGGGCCCTCGACGGCAGGCAGACCCCCAGCCATACTCTGGCATTCCTGAGAGTCCCTCCCAACAGCGCATTGCTGCCTCACCTGCAAACACTACATGTTTCCATGCCAGCACAGTGGACACTGGAATCAAACCAATGGCTTCCTATGTTTCTTGCATCTACTAAAAGGGGACGGATTCCATAGGAATCCATTGTAGATGTTTCCAGCCTTCCATAAATGTCAGGCAGCATGTTTTGCTCGTAAAGGACTTTGGGGTCATTACGGGGAGGGCGGTAAGGGTTAACGGTCACCGGTAATGATGCCGGTGCCGGTAAACCCTTAGCGCCCTATTCCGAGATCCCTTAGCGGGTCCCAGCAGGAATGGCTGGTCTGACCAGCCGTTCTCTGCAGGTCCCGTTAAGGGACCTTGGAGCTAATAACGGGCCCGTTATTAGCGCCTTCCCCATTCCAATTGAGCCCTATGGGGGCTCAAATGGGAATGGGGAATGGTTAACTGAATGTGGGCTTACCGGGTCCGCATAGGTCGGAATGTCCCGGTAAGTCCCCATTCAGCCAGACCGGACCCGGACCCGGGTTTGGAGACAGCAATAGCGCTAATAGCACTATGGCTACCTCCAAACTCATAATGACCCCCATTGTACGAAAGTGCAACCATAGGAAATTCTGTCCATGTAACTTACTCTCTTTTTTTTCTTTTTTTTTTTTTTTTAAATGAGTTCAATGCTATTCTTTCAGAAGACAATTACCCACAAATGTTATCAGGAAATTGTTCACTGGGCACAGTAACTTGGAAAATAGTGTCAAAGGAATTCTCCTTGCTAAGCACGTAAATTCCTCAGTCCAGAGGCCTGTAAGGGCCTAATTCACAGAAAAAGTGCTACGTCCATGCAAAGTAGTAGTTCAAACTCGAACAGTGTGCATCAGAAATGGACTGCGACAGCAGCTGATTCATAGAATGGCATATACATAGAAACATGCAGCATAAAGGAAAATGAGTAGCGCCCAGCACTCCCACAACACACCCGAGGACATAACGAACACGGCACTGTCTAAGTACTCTGCAGCAAAATGTGAAGTGTGGCATTAGCCAGACCAATGGGAAAGAATTAATCAAGGATTACCAGCAATCACCGTTACTTCCACTCCTCTACTGCGACCGACAAGTCCTCATCCCAGTACCTCCACTAATCTACATCCCCCTTTCTGACATTGAGGCTGAACCCACAAGTCCTCGTCCCAATACCTCCACTAATCTCTGCCCACCAATCTCACATTAAGGCTGCACCCATAAGTCCTCATGCCAGTACCTCCCCTAGTCTGCACCCCAACATCTGCATCACTCTGCAGCCACTCCACTTCCACAAAGTACTCGCCCCAACAAGGTGAAAACTCACATTGATGCTCCCCAATACACATCACCTCAATGGCCACACTTTCTTAGCAGAGTACTGACACCTGATGTTGGATGAAATGTCAGATGTGTGAGTGAAATCCTTTGGAATTATCTTGCTGCAGATGTCTATGATGAAGCCCCAGCCCACTTTAGCTGTCCTCACACACACCCATGTAATTTGGCTCTAGAACTCGCTTGATGACAGCTCACTGGATGGGCCCTATATACCCCTTGCAATCAGGAAAACAACAATTGGACTCCCACTGATGCACCAATCATGTTGGCTGCTGACCACACAGAACTGTATGCTGGCCCACACTCGTTCTGTTGTGCTAAGAGCACAGTCACAAACCCAACAACAATGGATTCCCACTCCTACTCACAGACCCTAGAGGCTTCTGAACAGGCTCGTAGGCCTTCCTCAGAATGCTGGTGGGGTCAGCCTTACAAAGTTTGTAAGTGCAATGAGAATTGCCAGCTGTGCACCTTGAAAACCCATGGCCCAGTCAAGTGTTGACCACTTGCCTTCCTCAACTCTTCTGACTTGCATCTTCCATGAACTACTTCTGCCAGATATCCTCCTCCAACATGATTACTTGGAAGCAGTGTGGGTGGTCCCAGGACAGTCACCTCTTCCATGCCATCTCCATGGATCACACTCAGCTCCACAACAACAGCCAGCTACATGGTTCCTGCTGATAGAGCTTGTAAATTTGCCCTTCAAGTGACATAGCACTCGTGTGAGGTGGGGCACCCATTGAATCAAAGGCATCAAACATTAATTGTTATCATCCACAAAGACAATAAGCCATATCTGCTGTGGAAGTGTGAGCACATCTATATGGACAAGCAAGTGCCAAAGGGCCACCAAAACGGCCGTGCCAGTATAAAGCAACACTACATAGAAGAATAAGCAAACTGGAGAATTGAACGGCAGAGGTTATTTAGCGGACTCCAGATTTCTCAAATATCCCTACACTGGAGAACATCTGGACAGACACGTGAACAAATGTGTACACATCCTCAATAAAAGACATAAAACATCTTCAGAAAAATACCCCCATCACAAAACGTCAAACTGCATTGCCACCTGTAAACAAACAATTACAATCATTCTCTACCAACACATATACACCAAAGGCAAACATGCCACCCCTCTGCACCTTGAATGACATCAGTCCACCATATTTTACTACTCATTCCCTTGCAATGCTCCTGTACCTACTGCCGAAATGCATGTCTACAGGGCCCCATGGGTAAATTAGTCTAAGTAATGCCACCATGCCTACCTCAAGTAACCCCCACCATTTTATTTTTTATGGGCAATATTTTAAACAATAACATTTTTGAGAGAACTTCCTCTTTAAATCGATGCTCATAAGAAAATTATGTGATTTTGCAGATAAAAGGGTATATCTTTAGCAGGGACTTATGAAACTACATTTGTGCAACTAAAGAACTCGATTGTTAAAGCAGAAGAATATTATTATGCTTGTTCTCAATGCATCTGGAAACACTGGATAATCACATTCTCGCCAGGATATGCTGGTTGCCCATTTGTGTGAATCAATTTGCTTTCTTTTGATATTCGAATGCAAAAGCATTGAAGGATGTATAACAACATTGGTGTTTGATTAATAAATAAAAGACGGACGACTAGTACCTTTCCACCTCAGTTGTTGGACTGCGTGTTAATTATTGATTTGAATATAACATTATAACAACAGTTGTTGGTCTGAATTTGAATTGCTGATTCACCCTGGCAAATTCAGAAATGCTAATATCAGGGTGTAGAAAATCTCCCGTTACTTTTGTTGGCATATGGATTAAGTAAGTAGAAGAAACAAATCCTCTGAGTGAAAATGAAATAATTAGAAATAAATAACTGCAATCAAAAAGATACAAGCAAAATCATTCCATTTATACACACAGCAGTGTGCCATGACATTTCTCCAAACTGCGCACTCCCATTTCAGAAACAAGGGGCCTCATTACAAGTTTGGAAATATTTCAGTGTGAAATCCACTGGAATATCGCCAAACTGAATGACCGTTACCGTCACTTGGTCTGGCAGAATGACCTCAAGACTACAAGTGGTGGTGTGGCAGTGTTCATCCCCATTTATGGGGGCTTTGGCACAATTACCGCCAGCGGCAAATCTGCTGATGATAATTCTGCTGATTTTGCCGATTCTGGTTGGTAAAGTGGTGGAATTACATTCAATATTTTGCTGGAGGTTTTTCCACCTCTTCACCACCAAAGTGCAGTTAGCACTGCATTAACACTGTTTTTTCCCCTGCACTGCTGTACTGGTAATGAGGCCCAAGAGCCAGATTTTTTAAACATTTTTGGCGCAAGTGAGGAGATCATCTTAGATGTGCTCACTCAGGTGCCATTTATTCCCCTTTCTGCATTTGTGCAAATAAAGGAGTTGCAACCTGAATTCACAAAGACGATGCCCTTTAAAAAAAATAGGCAGAAACAAGAGTTATCGCACTTCGTCTTTTGAAACAGGTGCAGGTGACAATTGTGACAGGGAAATTTCTGACCCTGTCGTGGTTTTTTATTGAAGTGTGACAGCTGTGGTTAAACCACGGCTGTCACACTTGCGTTTCCATCCCTCAAACATGGAAACACTTTTTTTACAAGCATTTCACTGAGACAGTCCCTTTAATGGCCTGTCCCAGTGAAATGCAGTTCCAGCAACCACATGAAGGCCCATGTATCAGGGACACCACACAGGTGCAAACAATTTACATTTGTAATCTTCCTTCATGTCCAGAGTAGATTACGCCAACAGTCAATACCCAGGAAGTCCAGAACGGCTATTAAAGAAGCTTCAGTGCATTCAAAATGATGCAGCCAGACTCCTGCTCAAACTACCACAAAGAGAACACATTACCCACTGCTGAAAATGCTACACTGGCTACCAATAAAACAGCGAATAAAGTTCAAAACGATGTGCATAATGCACAGAACAATCCATGGCCACGGAACAGACTTCCTAAAGAGAAAATAACCGTCTAACGTCGAACAAGACCACTCAGATCTAGCAATGACATTCGCTTAGAACCAAAACCATACAATAAGAGAAAATTCAGAGGATCATCTTTCTCACACCTAGCAGTAACAACCTCGAATGCCTTACCAAAACACATATGCAACAGATGGGGTAATCTGGAATTCAGAAAACTACTCAAAACTTGTCTCTTTGCTCCAGAATTAGAAGGAAATATCTAGATATCATACACCCAGCAGGAAACAAGAACCCCAGGGAACAACCCATGACCTCTAACTTAATCTTCACTTATGGGAGGTAGGGAGGGGGGCCCTCAACTACCCATGTCCACACACACACCTAGCCCACTTAAAACACTTAGGTAGGTAAGAACCCCTTGCTGGATGGGCAAAGTGGGGGGTTCCACCATCGTCTAACCCAAACATCGGCAACCGAAAGGGCGGTGAACAGGACTACATCAGCCAGATATACATACCACTAGAGTAACACAGATGAAACTACCACTCCTCAACGTGACTGCCAACTAGGTGGACAAACTACAATACCAAACACACAGGAGCACCATGGATGTTGAGAGCACAAATCCAAAGTTAAACATGTTAAAGAAGAAAAGAAGAAAAGAAATATAAATAAATAAGCTAACGCAACTCTGAAAATCACAACTTTCCACAGACAAATTCTCATACAGAAACTCACACAACCATTTTTCTGCACAGCAATCCGCAAGCACTTCACCTCATTGCAACAACTGATAAACAACAAATAACTCGCCACAACAGAACACTGGGAAGTCGCACTGACCCGAAATCCACACTTAAGCTCAGCAAACGGTGGAAACCGAACTGAAGCTGCCAAGAGGACATCAAAACTCTCACTCTCCTGTTCCCACTAAACACTACTAGTCGCCCACTCCCCTTTTTGTGATCCACCAGGGTGCCTGGGGACCACTCCAGTGGTGACAGTGTGCTATACAAATACATTTAACATTAACAATAAATTGTGTAGTTCAATCATCTAGCAGTCGTAAATGTATCATATGGCCATCCAATAATCATTGGTGATACAAGATTATTAATAAATTAATGATTAATGTCGAGTTGAATATTAACAAGGTTACATAATAATGATTAAATCTAATTTTGTTATCAAAATGCTGGTTTATATATCAGGTGATATATACACAGCAGTGGATTAAAAATGCTAAAGTGATTGAATAATTACAGGACATTATTATGTAACTTGCGACCCCAATATAGTGATGCATGGTCAAACAAGTTGCCACGTTATAGACACCCAAAAGTCCACAATTATTTCATGAGCACATAAGATATTGGGGCTCATTTTGAGCCTGCCGGTCGTGAAACAACAGTGCTGATAAGGTTACCGGCACTGTTGTTTCTGGACCAGCATATTACATGTCTGCATGCCGGAGCTGCTGTGCCTGACAGGTCGGATCCTGCCGGGCACAGCGGCCATGGTATGCAGACTGTCACGGAAGCACCGGCACCGTTAACAATGGTGCTGGTGCTTCCGTGTGCCCCATTTCCATAGAGTCCTATGGGAGTTTATGGGAATGGGGAATTATAATTTACCGGTGCCTGACTTTCCGGACTGCCAGGGTTGTAATCTCTCGGTGTTACCAGGAAGTCAGGTGCCAGGATATATTTACGGGTCTGGCGGCAACCTGCCGGTAGTACCGACACGGTTACTGCCGGACCTGTAATGAGGCCCCTTATCTATCACATACAGATCTCACTGCATTAGTCTTCTGAATGGTTTTATTGGTGAAAATGAATCCATAGTGGGAACACTGCTTTTCACCTACAAGCGCAAGCTGAAATTCTGCACTGACTGGTCTGCGTTACAACAGGGGCATGAACGTCTTGGCACTGGAGCCTACCTTTCGCATAGTAATGTGAGTTATGATAGGATCAAGCACAACACATCGAGGATGGATTTTCCTCAACGTTCGTTTTAAAAAAACATTTTCCAGAGGTTTTTAAGATGTTTTTCTGTTGTTGTGTAGGTCATCAAGTGTACGTAATGAATGATGCTATTTTAATGACTCTACAAGTTTCTACACAGCCTCTTTGATTAAGGTCAGTGTTTAAAATGCTTTTTCAGTTATATTGAAAAAATACATCAAATTTTAAATTAATGCTACAGTTAAATAGACATGAACACATAATTTAGCCAGCAATGAAGACTGGCCTCATTATGACACCGGCGGCAGCCGGTGTCATTTTACCAGGTCATTACGGCCCCCCCGGACCCGGTAATTGACCATTTGTGGGCGCCGGAAAAAAGTTGCTCCACATTCCCATTCGGCCCCATAGGTCTGAATGGGAATGGGGAGGTCGGATGCACCGGCACCGTTTATAACAGTGCCGGTGCATCCAAAATGCTGTGCTCATGGGTGCCTTTCTGCCCGCCAGGTCTGAAAGGCATCCGCGAGCACAACTTGTAGTTTGCCGGTCCGGGAACTACGGTAACGGCATGCTTACCGGTAACATAGTTCCTGAACCGGCAAACTTATAATGAGGCACATTGTTTATTGACAAGAGAACATTAACGATGTGAGCATTTAAATTGGGGCAATATGTTTGGATAAGGGTCATTCAGGAGCTGCACACTGTAAAAGTTTGTTTTTACAAATTCGTTTTGTCAGTTTGATGGCAACAAGATGTTGATACATGAGAAAACATTAATGTGTTCACAATTCTTTCGTCTTGATTAATGCCCTGGAAGTAAAGGATCAGGAGGAAGATATGCTCCCACCTGGCCAAAACACAGTGGGGGTCATTACGAGTTAAGAGGTAACCCCTTACCGGGCACTGCGTCCGGGTTCCTTGAATGAGGAATTACTGGGCCATTCCGACCTTGGAGGGCCCAGTAATTCCTCATTCAAGGAACCCATCCACATTACTATTCGAGCCCCCATAGGGCTCAATGGAGAGGGTGCTAACAAAGGTCTGCACGCGGGACCCGCTAAGGCTGCCTGGTTTTACCAGGCACCCTTAGCGGTCCCGAGAGCAGAACTCGTAATGAGGTGGGAAGGGGTTGACGGCTCTGGCACTTTTACCGGCGCCGTTAACCCCTTACCGCCTAGGTCGTAATGACCTCCAGTGTATTGACATTTCTAACATTATATGTGAAATCATTGCATTGATGGTTCATTAAAAATTCCACATCAGTAATTGTGGGAACGTTGGGAAAAAATACTGTATTCTTTGATGTAAATGTTGATGTAGTTATATCGGAACCCCGTTTAAGCAGTTGTTTTCAATAGTTTCTATGTATGTGTTAAAATAAATTATTTTTTTACAGGCTGATACCATGTGCAGACCCAAGGTTCATGATTTATTCACAAATTAAGTTTTTCATTGATTAAGTTTGCTAATTATCAGTGTGTACTATAAGACTTTTTGAGACTTGACTACTAAATTAACAGATCATCCAAGAGAGCCACTGCTTGCATCATCTGTAATATACGCCCCAAGGAACAGTGAACACATATTAGAAAAGGAGAATACAATCATAATGCCTGTTATTCCTCAGTGCTACTGAATAATAAAGAATAATAAAGAAGCCTGTTCATAAAAAAGTGAAACGCTATGCCAAACCATAAGAGTACAAGTGCACATTGTTATAAATAAAGAGTAAGAAAGAAGACCAACCATGCCATTTGACAAGGAATCAATGAATGGCCTCAGTTCATCTTCACTGTGAGCTCTGAAACGACCTCCTGCCTCATATGAGCTCAAGAGGTGTGCCCTAATTAAGCAATAAGCCCCTAGCAGGGGAGTGCATTAATGGTTCATGTAATGCCCTGGGCCCATAGCTAACACAGGGCCTGGGGCATTACCCGAAGCGGTAAAATGCTGCCCCTGAAAGGGGCTTATTGTTATAAGTACCCCGGCCCATAAAACCGGGGTAGTATAAGTAATTTCTTTTCAGTTGCGAAACGTTCCAGTGTTTTGCAACTAAATAAAGAAAAATAAATGGCCACCAAGGAAGGGGAAACAAAGTCCGTTCTCCCATTCCATGGTGGCCATTGAAAATAGTAACAAAAAAGTAAACAAATAAAATGTCTGCCATGGAAGAAGAGAAGGGACTATAAATAGTCCCTTCTTCCTTCCAATGGCGGCATGTCGCACATCGGGAGCAGATGTGCGGGGGACAGAAAGGTTCTCAGTGAGTCCACTCCAAAAAGTTCAAAAAAGAAGGTAAGGGCGTATAGGGAAGGGAAATCTGTGGTGGGGGGAGGGGAGCACTTACCTTGTTCCCCGGCGAGGAAGATGGCAGCCTCCAGCTCTGAGGAGGCTCAAGGTGGTGGGATTGCCATCAGGGTAATGCCCCTGTTATGAGCCTCCTCATTGCCTGGGAGGTTGCCACTTCACACACCCCCCAGTGGATACTAATTCAAATGAGCAAAGGATGTGCTCAGTGTCCATTGGACCCCCCAACAACAAATCCTCTTCATGGGAAGATTGTTTAACAGATTCCAACCTCCAATTTCTTTCAGGTCGGGAAGCATGCCCATTCATGATTTGGAAACATATAACATAAAATAGGATGACAATCCAAGAGTAGGAGACGACTCACAAGAGCAGCTGTCTAAGGGGTAAATATGATCTGGCATCAACATAGAAGCCTGGCAAAAAAAGGGGGGACACCAATTGGCTGGGATGTGGCACAACACATAATGACAAAGGAATTCTGGTTGCCAAAGCATAACCGATGTCAAGGTGCAGCATCCAGAAGTTTCCCAGTCAAGGACGCGACTGAAGGAAGTTGGTTAAAGGTCATAAAGCAACATGCTGGAGGGAAAGAGAAATGTGCATGTGAGAAGAGATCCATTTTGGAGGTGAACAGATTTTATATGTATCAAACGCAAAGATAGCGATCTAGTGGAAGCACCTCTAAAGAGTATATAGGCCATGCCCCACAAGTCATAGACATTTATATTAGACCTGGACCACAAGCCTGTCTGACCATCAAGAAGAAGGCTAATAACAATGGCATGGTACCCCAGGAGAAAAAGATTGTGTGTACAAATAGCAAGACCTCATACTCAATTTCACACTCGGCAACTCAGAACACGATAATCCCTGAGCAATCAAGAACTGTCCCAATTTTCCAGCCATCCATTCCAACTGCATTAGGATATGAACAGCTGGCTGCCCCAGGATGGAAGCCTCTTTGCCAACGAGCATCCCACTCAAACTGCTATATCAGAGAGTCTCATAGGGGCATTTGAGGGAGATACTTTGAAAGCTATTCTCCATACCAACCATGTCGTACTAAATCTTGATATGCTATTTCCCCCAGTAAGTGCAAGTATGGGGAATGATCAGGAGGCAGTGGACTGATGCGTGCACCTCGAGTGCGAGGTAATCATTTCTTCCATTGGTGATGGTGACATTTCTGTGCTGGAGGTGCAATTGGTCTCATGAAAAATAGCTGGCCTACCTAAAAACTTGCCTGATGATGACTGGACGAAATGTATAAGATCATACCAGATCATCTGCTCACAAGAAACATGGGCAACTCCCACCATCAACTTACAGGTCTATGCCATGTATGATATCCTGGCCTACAACGACCAAGGGGGTCTCTGAGTAGGGGATCTTAGTGTGGGTTGACGCAATTGTCAATGTCACCATATATGTGATAGATAATGACTGCAGAGACCTCCTGGAGCTGCACCTGAAATTTGAGATTGGACATAAGCTATTATTGATAAATGTGTACAATAGGCAACAACATGTTGAGCAGAAGAAATTGTTTAATCTTGTAAATATACCTGTAGAAATATGGAGAGTGGGCATATCTAACTGAATCTAAAATCATTATTGTAGGTGACTTCAATTTAAAATTAGAGCTGTTGGTGGTGATGGCCAGGATTTGTGAAGAAGAAGACTCTCTCTGGGACATTCCAGAACTGATGGCAGACCCCCAAAGAGATGGAATCAGAATGTTGTGGAAGAAGCCTGTATTCTAGCAGAACTTAACCTTAGGGTTTGCAATGGTAGGGTTTCTGACGAACCTCTGTCAAAACAAAATTGTGTTAGCGGGTCCCGTATAAGTCTTATAGATTATATTTTAATCAGTGTAGAAATGTGGTCTCTTGTAAATAATTTTGAGGTGAAACAAAGTTTTGAGAGTGACCACTGTCCTCTGTCATTAATTGTGGACAAATATAGCATCAAATGTACCATCAAATCCTCTGCCAACACAGTACAACCCACGCCAACTTCTCCCCACATGCTGTTGCCTGGATTGACTCCTTCCTGGAAGGCAGAGTCATGAGATTTTTCTCAGACTCGGCCAATGCCTCACCCTCCCGCATCACCTCTAGTGTCCCACAAGGGTCCTGCATCGCCCCACCCTATAAAATATCTTCACTAGACCTCTCTTGTACATCTTACATACTCTCGGCATAGCCTACACCAACTATGCTGATGACACACAAATCCTGATCCCACTCTCAGCTAATTACTTTGAGGACTCCAATAATCTCAACAACATTTATTCTACTATTCAGGCTTGGGTGGCAGCAAATCCCCTCTGCCTAAACAGCGACAAGCCAGAAATCCTAATTGTCAGCACACCCAAGGCCCACAAGTCGCTTAACACTCAATACACCTCCTTCCAGATCAACCAGTGTGTGATTACAGTTTCAACTAGAGTAAAGACACTCAGAGTCTACCTTGATGCCTCACTCATCTGGTCCAGACAAGTTATTGCCATTGCATCCTCGTCAGCTTACGCTACCAAAGTTCTAAATGCAGCCAGACCCTTCCTCACAAAAAACAATTGCCTCACCATTGCCCAGGCCGTCATTGGCTCTGAGCTAGATTATTGCAACTTCCGATTTACAGGCACCTCTGCTGGAAATATTAAAAAATTGCAAGTTATATAAAATAACACCCTGAGAGCAACCCTTAATATCCCAAAACGAGAACACATCTCCAAAGCCAGAAGGGAAGCTCATTGGTTGCCCAACCAGGAACTGATCACTTTTTTAAAACATTATCCATTACCCACAAGTGCCTCTCCAATACAGCGTCCCCTACCTCACACACAGAATCACCAAAGCCAACTCCTCTGGACCCACTAGGACCCCTTACTTAGACAGACTATTTGTACATAAAGTGAGACAATGTAAAACTGGAGGCTCCACCTTCCCCTACCATGATGCCAAACTCTGGAATGACCTCCCCCCTTCCCTGAGAGCTGAGAAATCCTACTGGATCTTTCAGAAAGCCCTCCAAATCCAGCTCTTCTCCTAACTCCCCATACACTTATCATCAAGTCAGCTTCTTCCACACCTTACCTCAGTATTTACAGTACGACCAATATTTTTGAGAACGCTCTGTCTCTATGTAACCAATGTAATCTTTACCTACTCTCCTTGTCTTACCACCAAAACTTTCTGTATGACTAAGTGTGCCTACCTGACTTGTACCTGACCTGTACCTGTAACAGCGCCTCAATGCCTCTGGGTTGTATGCATGCTTTGTAACTGAAATAAATAAATAAATATGCTGTTGATGGACCCAACTTGAGATTGTGAAGAACGTATTCTGTTATCCATCGTCAGTGAAGCTAGACGGATGACCAAATGGAGTGCCATCAATAAAAAAAACATTCTTCTTGAATTATATAGTGATACACTACCACCGCTAACTGAACCATTTGGGAATCCAAGTACCTCCAAATGAGGTCATAATTGCATCATATACTAACATAAAGAAAATATACAGATTTACTTCACATCTACTGGCAGGAAAATTAGGATAAGATTGTTAAAAAAATGCCCTGGCTCGACACGCATTGTCAAGAAGCCGAGCAATATCTAGTAGAATGTGCAAAGAACATATCCTCCACAGTCATTATGGCATTGCGCCAGGCTAGAGCAAATTATAAACAAATATTGAAGATCATGAAAGAGGAGTATGGACCTCATGGCTAAAACCATACCGGCGCCATTTCCGCAACCGTGCAATCACGACCCACGGACCCGGAAACACCACCACCACAAACCACTGCCGCGTAGATAAGGGATCCGTAAAGAGCGACGGCGGTGAAACCACCCACTTATCGGCAACACGAAACACCATGGCCATCACAAGTATCACTGACATGGAAACACTGCCAAAAAAATGGCAGAAAAACCGTGGCCACAGAGGCGGTAATGGCGCCGCCGTGAACATGATGTTAAACAGTGCCAGGTGAGGCAAATCAGGCCATAGGTGCCCCAAATGAGGCCAGCCGGACCCAGCAGCTCACTGGGAGGTTACAAAAGTGACACACCCACACCCAGGCCAACTCCAAACACAACAATGCAGGCAGCAGCAGCAGCAGCAGCATTGGGACTGGGACTTATGAACCTACAGGCAGCAGTGCACATAGTGGCAGCAATGTTGGAGAGGAGGATGAGGCGGAGGTGGAGGAGGCGCAGGCATCAGTTAGCAAACCCTGCACCCATGCCAAACCCAAATGCGCAGCCGGCATGGCCCCGCAGGCAGCCTGCAATACCCTGCATCAGGGCCTCACCGTGGAACTTGACCCGAGGACAGATCCACACATTATACTGGCTGGACCGGCCAACAATCATGTACATCACCGCTATGATTGAGGACGACATTAGCAGCCACATTGCCATTTCGACTGCAATTAACCCCCTCCTGAAGGTGGTGTCAGTACTGCATTTCCTAGGCACAGGAACCTACCAGCACACAGTTGGTGAGCTGCATGGGCTCTCACAAGCCTGTTTCACTAAAATATTGGGACAGGTACTGGACGCTCTGCTGCGTCATGTGTCCGAACACATCGCCCTACCCCATACACTTGCAGAGGTCATTGCAACCAAGTTGGCATTCGATGCCATTGCAGCCATGTCAAATTGCATAGGTGCATTAGACTACACCCACATAGAGCTGACAGTACCACGTGCAATGGACATGGTGTACCGCAACAGAAAACAGTACCACTCACTGAATATACAGATGGTATGTGATGCCGGACTGCTGATTACACATTGCTGTGCACATTTTCCGGGCTCAACACATGACTCAATGGTTCTGCGGAATTCAACATTGCCACGCTACATGGAACGCTACGTTGGACAAAGCACATGGCTTTTGGGTGAGTACTCTGCCAATGCACATGTCCTACGGAAGTGTGTTGAATGTCTAGGCCAATGACCTGTGTAAGAGGGCTGCCACAACTGCACATGCATCAACCCCTTGAACATGTAATGGACGGTCAGAATAACCCACACATCTAAAATATAGACATGACAGGTTGCCACTGTACAACACCTGCCAAAGGAGACATACGACCAATGCTACCAACAGGCCATACAGGTGAATCCTCTCAATGCAGCCATCCACACCTAGGTCCACTTCCCCCCAATACACATGTTGTCTGCTCATGTGACATCCTGCAAAAGCATAACCATCTCAGGCCATGGATTTAGTCCCCTATGTGTGCCTGGCATTGCACAGTGCATTAGTCACCAACCTTTATTGCGTATAAGGTCCACTTCATATGCACAACAAGTAATAGTGCCATGTCCAAATAACACCAGCTACAACAATCACCTCTGGATGGTAATCACCTGCCCTTCAGACCATGGCAAGGCCCTTATGGATGAATGTATGATGACACAGTATTGCATTGCATCAGATCGTGAGATGAACCACAGACACTGACATGTCCCACACATTTACTTCACATGTAGGTTATGCTGGATATGCACTCACGCCATGGCTGATGACACCTGTGCGGAGGCCAAGGAACAGGCATGAGGAGGCGTACAACAGGGCACACATCTGCACACGTGGCATGATAGAGAGGACGTTTGGCCTACTGAAGGCCAGGTTCCGCTGCTTGAGCAGATCTGGAGGATCACTGCTGTACAACCCAGTTAAGACGGGTAAAATTGTGCTTGTGTGTGCCATGCTGCACAATCTGTGCTTGCGCAGGAACATTCCACTTCCCCCAGATGCAGAAGATGAAGATGGATATTGCGATGGGGATGGGGATGGGGATGGGGATGGAGTGGCACCACAACCTCCCAGGGGTGCCCAAGATTGCCAACAAGCACGGGATGCACTCATTTGCATTTACTTTTGAGAGACTGCACATTGATATCAAAGCATGGATATGACGATGCCAATGATTAAATGATGTTTTTCTGCAAATGAAATGACAGATGTCCACTCATTAATGCAGTATTGAAAGGTTTTTTATTATCATTTCAACAGGGTAGAAGGTGCATTGGGTCTAGGGAAGCTGTACACCCATGCCCACCCACCACCCAAACCACCCAAACGTTCCAACCCCCAAACAGGACCCTATCAACTAGCCCCCTAATGGCTAATCCCCACCACCCACGCCACCCAAACTTTCCCACCCATCCAAAAACCATGGTGTCCACAAATGCCATGTTCACTGGCATCCCCACATGCCACTATTTGCGGGGATGCTTGTGTGCAGGTGTGTCCTTGCTCGTGGATCCAGTCAAGCGACTGGAACGCCTCCATGCGCTGCCAGTGGCAGAGCTGGATGGGGTGGTGCTGGCTGAGGTGACCGTTGGTGTGAGGATGGGCAAGTGCCCTTGAATGGCCTGCTGGGCTACCAACATGGACTCAGCAATGCTTGACTGCACGCTGTTCCCTTCCCTGACATGGCGTGCCAGGGTAAGAATTGTGGCTGCAAATCTGCCATTGGACCTGGTGAGCCAACGGACCGACGTGGCATTGCTCTCCCGCTGCAGCCTGGCCTTGTCACGCTGCAGCCTGGCCTCCTCACACTGCAGCCTGGCCTCCTCACGCTGCTGCACGGCCTTCTCATGCTGGAGCCTGGCCTCCTCCAGCTGTCTTTCCACCAGCTGCGTCAGGGTGGCCTGCTGTTGCTCAATGTGCTGCAATCTTGGACATAGCTCGCCCATGGATGGTGTTGGGGAGAGCATGGGACTGTGCATTTCTTGGGGCTGAACTCTAGCCCATGGATGGGTGACACGATATCCATGTTTTCTCCATCACCCTGTTGCACTTGCTCGGCCTGCTTGGCTGGACCACTCCCATCACTTTATGCTGCCTCCTCAGCTGTGCAGATGGGTTGTGATTCATCATCCGGGGCATGGGTGGCTGGCTGCATGTGGGTAGTGTCTTCTGCTGGTGTGCCTTGTTCTGCCGGTGTTCCTGATGTTGCCGGTGTGCCTGGTTCTGCTAGTGCCTGTGTGCCAGAGCAGCTTGCATCATCGTCCTGGACTTGAGTGCTGCGTTGTGCGCCTGCAGGTGGCCGCTGCGTCGCATCTTGTCCATCATCGCTGTCACTTGTCACAACTATGGGGATACAGAGGACATGTGTTTAATTGTGTGGTTGTACGTTATGTGTCCATCACATTCATCAGACATCACAATCCATATCCAATTGCATTACGACACTTTTGACAATTTATGCACACAGATGTGTGTCTGTGCTTCCTGTCAGGCATACACAGTATGAATGTTGAGGGGTCGTACCTTGGGGATGTGTCACTCATCATTTGGCCAGTCAGTGGGGCCATTGGGTCACTGCAGCCCTGTTGGGGGGGGGCATTGGAAGTGGGGCCATTGGGTCACTCCCATTCACATGTATGGCTTTGTACTATGTGCACTTACCAGCATCTGCAGGTGGGCTCACTTCTGCCTCTGCCTCTCCTATGCCGTTGATGCCTTCCAGGTGCATGCAGCGATCCTCCCACGATTGCAGCTTCAAAGGGGATGCGGGGCCTCGACCAGTTCCAGTGCTGTGTTGGCAGTGTGCTGTGATGAGGTTGCACACCCGGAGCCTGAGGTCATCCCACCTCTTGTGGCACTCCTTCACTGAACGTGTGGTCACGACAACTGCTGTGCACTTGCGTGCTGCCTCCGCCCACACCTCCTTGCGCCTTTGCTGAGTGGCACACCGCTGATCTGCACTGAAAAGCATTTCAGCATGCTCAACAATGTGCTCCACCAGTACTGTGAGCTCAGCCTCACTGAAGCGCTGCTTTCTCTGCCTACGTGCTGGTATCCTGGATGACATGATGGTGTTGGATGGTTTGTCAGTCTCAGGGAGGTGATCTGACCTGCAATGTCTCAGGATGGCAGTGGATTGTGCTTTATATAATGGCCGCATCTCTGTTTCCGTTCTTTTTCCCACGGTCATGGTATTTCCGCTTCCGGTGTTTCCGTGTCGGCGGTGGCGGAAACGGTTGTAGCACCGTTTAATGTGCCGCTAGGTCCGCTCACGTGGATGTTTGCGTGACGGCGGTGACTCAGTTTCCGCCTCGGTGTGTTGCGCGCGACCCACATGCCGAAATCGGCCCATCTTTCCGCAACCTTGCGGAAGCGGAGTCACCGTCGACACGGAATCACCGCTTTCCAGCGCGGAGGACTCGTAATGAGGCCCTATGTCACTTCCACCTGAGACTCATTGCTTGTGGACCTAAAAGATAAGGACACTACTAAGTTCTGGAAAATGGTGAGTACGGGAACTGTGGAGAACCAAATATCAATGCAGGGAAACATACCGAAGGCAATATGGTATGATCTTTTTAAGAACCTCTTTTGCAAAACACAAATGTTAGCAGAACAGGCACCGACATGCACACGCTAAAAAGATACTTGCTTTATTCCCCTTATATTGATAGAGAAAAAAATCAGCCTGGCAAATAAACTTCCAAAAAATGAAAAGGCTCCAGGCTGTGATAAAATACCAATGGATTTGTTCAGATCCGAGCCATGCATTTGGGTACCTTACCTAACACTGCTGCTCAACTCAATATTAGATGCCAGCTCCGCCCCACCATCATGAACTATTGCGGAAATAATTCCTTTGTACAAGAGGGGGCAGAGAGGACCCATGCAATTATCGTCCACTCTCTTTATTAGATGCTGGAAGCAAAATATTTGCAAGAGCTGTGCTTGTACACTTGGAAACTTGGACGGAAGAACTATCCCTTGTAAATCATCTACAGGCCGGTTTCGAGGTGGACATAAACACAATTGACCAGAGTCGTAGTTGCAACTTCTCTGGGAAAAATCTGTGGAATTAAGGAAAATTAATCTTTATACCTTGTTTATAGATCCACGGACTGTCTTCAATCGGGTTCCCTGTATCAGGCTATGGAATACTCTTAAAATCATTGTATCCCAAATTCATTTCTTTCCGCTATCCATCATCTGTACACAAAGAATGAAGCCATAGTAAGGTGGAACCTAAAATAGGAGAAATCATGGACATTTTAGATACAAACGGGTGTCTGACAAGGCTGCGTACTCGCACCAAAACTGTTTTGTATCTTCATAAATGGTATCATAGATTGCCTACTAGCCACTTTTTCTGATGCTCCATCCATAGCTGGAGAAAAGTATCAAATTCTTATGTTTGGTGACAATGGTGTTCTTATTTCATTGAACGCTGCTGGCCTCAATGTCCAATTCACCTCATATGAAGATTTTTTCCTGTGATAACGGCTTAATTATTAATGCATCAAAAACATTCTGGTTTTCTCAAAAAAGAAGGAAACAAAGTTTACTTTTGACATAAAATCACAAGAAAAAACGATAGAGCACGTTAAATCATATCACTATCTTGGCCTTAGGGTCACAGATCAACTCCTGAATCTTGGCCTTAAGGTCACCGATCAGCTCCTGGACCAACCAAATTGAAAAGGTGGGGTGACGTTAGGTACAGTGCGGCAGTTCCCAGATTTTCCAGGGAATATGGGAATGAAGCACTTGAGGCATACAGGATACACGCCCAGCAGACATCATTGTAGCTGTGGGGAAACATGAATTGTAATGGCCTATCCAGCCTTAGCACCCTGGCGGGGGAGCCAGCTGACCGGGTGGCTAGGAATGCAGGCATGAACTGCCAGTGAAAGCCTGCATTCCATTCCACCTGGCATCCGGCTCACCCTGCTGCCATGTTCACACCACTCTCCGTTCCCTTATTTAAAATTTGTTTTGCCCTTTTCCCACCCCCACTTACCTGTTTGTTGTGCCAGTGCAGGCGACCACCGCTGCTGTTTCCATTCTCTGGCCACCATGGAAAGGGAAGAGCGGCTCTCCCTTTCCAGGGCGATCATCTTTGAAAAGGAATTAATTCATTGAACTGGACCCCTGGCATGTCCCGTTCAATGAATTAATCCTTTTTTTAAATACATTTTTTAGCACCTGGGATTACCTCTTTGGTAACCCGGTGTGCTAATGGCATTAAGCACCTGTTCAAGGGGCTGTAACAGGCGTTAACGCCCTGGGTCCCTCGTTAAAAGCACTTTCTTCGCTCAGTCTTTTAACTTGGGCAGCCGGGCCATTAAAACCCGTTCCAACCCTTCGAACGGGTGATTAACGCTGTATTGAAGAACATTTTGGAATTACCTATTAATTCCCCTAACTCACCATGTTTCATCGAAACTAATTGCAGGGAATAGGTTCCATGGTTAAATTTAGACCACTGCCTTATTGCAATAGAGTCTGGACCTCTCTTGAGCTAACTCAAAACAGAGAAGCCATTAAGGATTTGTTATTAAAAAGGGGATATTTCATGGCCTTAGTGCTCTTTTTATCAAGGAGAGATTTTTCAGGATTGGTTGTAGTGAACCTTGGAGCCAGCAGACAAAAAGCAATAATCTAACAAACTCCTGTGTTGTCAACACACTGTAAGCACTGGCAACTCCTTTGAGCACTTAAATTGTATTAAGTTGTACGCCGCCTAATCTGTAACTTATGTCGGCCCGCCTTGTATTCTACCTGCATGTCATGCCTGTTTATTTGTTACTATGTATCAAGTTCATGTGCCCAGTTACCCCAGGGATAGGTGCGCTTAATAAATAAATAAACTAAACAGAACTAAACTTTTGGAAAGAGATAATTTAATGCTAAAGAGTATAAGGAAGCAGTTTAAAAAATCAGAGGTTCCCAGAGCCTTAGTAACCACTGGGCAATCAAACTCTCCAATGGTGTTGAGGGGTATCTTGACTATTTAAAACCTAAATATCTGAGAGTACTCTACATTACATTTAGTATTGGTATATGGCCTGTGCCTCGCTGTTAAATAGATGGAACAGTGGAAAGTCAGATAAATGTTATCATTGTAAAGACCGGGTGGAAAACTTGCTACATTTAATGTTGATATGCCCGTTATTCATGAACTTGAGAAAAATATATCGGAAATCTTTGTTTTTAGCACAAGGCATTGGAGGGACTGTACAAGCCATTGCCATATGAAACTGATGATTAATTCACTTTACGTTCTGTGGCAAAATACCTCTAGATAGCATGGCTGAGAAGACAAGCTGTGATGAAACTGGCAAATTAATTCTCTTCATTGGTGTAGGCTCATGAAGCACTTTGTATTTGAGTATTTTCACAATTGGTACTTTTTATGATGCATTTGTGCACTGCTCAAACATGAAATAATTGTGTTTTATAATAGCATATTATGGATTTGTGTATTTATCTATTGTGGACTGAATGTCCTTCTGTCGATGAAGGTAAATAAACAACTGCAAATGCCACACAAGTTAGCAGCAGAGGCTACAGTGTTTAGGAAAGAGTTGTGATATGCACACTACAAGAAATCAGAGATGGGTCAAGTAGGTTTTCAGAAAGGATATATGGCTGGCTGTCACAGGGTAGATGGTAAGTCAGCATGCCAGAAGAGTTGTGAGAGGAAGCAGGCATGGCCCTCCATGTTGGCAGCTGCAGGCCATGGTTACTAGGGGCACAAATCTGGAAGCAAGCCAGTTGGTGGGGAAGAGAACAGCCCACATCAGTGTTGTTGTGTCTGTAGAATGGATGTGGCTGTGCAGCAGATCCACAAAGATGCCAGTCACACACAGAAAACAATGCCACCTAGAAACGACAACCCCAAATTGTCCCCAGACACCACATTACTAGCACAATCCAGAACGCAACAGACCCCCATCTTGCAATCCCACCATACAGTGACAAGAGATAGATAATCTGATGCTGGCTCTACAGCATTGAAATGAGGATGTCCCCATTTCCCTTCTCACTGGAAAGCACCAGCAAACTGGTAGCACTCTTCTGCTCTCAAATGAAAATAAGCAACGCCGTCTGGTAGGTGTGGTGTAGTTCCGGCAGCAATAGTGTTGAGGCAATACTGGGAAAAACACTTTACTGATAGCAGCAGCGGACTCTAGGTTAGAAGGTACACCTGGCTAAGTATCCGAAGCCACTACCTCCTCACGCAGCACAGTTAACAGTAGACCTCCTACTCTGGTGAGGCCTGCGGGCATGGGAATGGGTCTGTAAACTGTGAAAAATGTACTACTGCATTGAGAAAAGAGGTCGTAGACCAAGCAGGTTCTGATGAAAGCACACCTGAGGTGTAATTTCCTGGTTCAAAAGGAAGAGAAGACAGATGGATCAGAACATTTTAAAATTATGAACTAAGACGCAGAGTGGTCTAACTGTGTGACAGACCAACAACCCAGAGGAGGGGCTCTGACACGAAACGGGACCCCAGCTAGGGGGAGCAGGCAGCCTAAATCCAGGTAGAAATGTGCCAGCTGGACTGTGGGATGAGGGGATTAGGGAGGACCTCAGCATGGTGGCAAACTCAGACCTTTGCAACAGAATCAAATACAAACAGATAGTGGGAGAAACTTGTAGAGTCTCAAGGGTGGACAATCAGACTGGGCTCATAAAAACATGGGGGCGGAGTGGACAAAAAAGAATCCTGGAGAGATAATGACAGACAGGTTTTTGGCAGGCAGCTCAGTTGTGTCAGAGATATCACCATTTCCACAAATCCTTCATACAAGACCTGCAGCATCAAATGGAGATGGAGAGTCTCCTTACTCAGAGGATGGATCTTGAAAAGATTGATGCCAGGAATCAGTGGATGACCAATGTTGGTCTAATTGAGCTGCCGACCATGCATGGTGCGTTGGGTCATGCATTTATTACTAGACCACATCCATGTATGCTATTGTCACTGCTCTGTAATTTCTTCTGTAATATTTTGGATATATTTTGGATATATTGTTATTATATAGAGATAAATACTGAATTGTTTGCCAAATATTGGGCATCGGATTTAACTAAAGGACTCAGGGACAAAACGAAAAAAAACAAAGATCCAACAATATCAAATACTTCTCCTTTGAGACAGTGCTAAAAGAGTTACTTTAGCGGCTGGAGTGTCTTATTTCTAAACAATGTCAGAGGTTAGATATCTGTTGACCTAAATAAAGGGTACCTAATTTTTAACTATTAAAAGCCACTGGCTATATTTGCAAAGGAGATACAATTCGTGTATTTCTTCTGGGAAGCAATCGTTCTGCATCTGGCTATGCTTTCTTCGGTTCTGCCAGCTTCCTAGCTGGTTTGCAGGAACGAAAGGGAGCTTGTGGCATTTCCAAAATTCAGTCAGCGGCGGCTTGGCTGCGCTTTCAAAGCAAGTCTGGAATAGACTCCTGAAACCACATCCAAGAGCCACCGCAAACGATGCATACACACATGAACTAATCGCACGAATACCGTTGGGCCTCAGCGTGGAGGCCAATGGGAAAACAACACCCCATGGAGACAAGGCTAGGCCAAGGCTGTAAAGAATCTGCTTTTCTTAGCAGGTGCTTTCAGTTTCAACATCTGCTGGCCATAGAAATCAAAGCAGCTTCTACTAACTACCATGTACGCAATTGAATGACGTGAAAATCCAAATACACTATAAGAATACGTCTGTTTTACTTTTCTTGGCAAGGAACATATGCGGAGGGTTCAGAAACTTTTCGGAAATATGAACTGAAGGTAAATCCTGCTTTGGGGTGGGAAAGAACTATTTTGTCAAGTCTTTGTCTATTTTTTTCTATCACACTGTTTCATTTTTGGAAGTGTCTTAGGGCAGAATGCTCTCCGAAAACCAACGCATCCACTTAACTATGATATTTTGTAGAGATGTCGCGAGAGCCGTAACTCTCGCGAGATCTCGGCCCCGGCCACTAGGGCCGCCCCCGCGCGCCTGGCGCGCATTTCGGGAGCAGCAGAGGATGAGGGAAGACGTCCTCTTCCAGCTCCTCCGAGAAGTAGGCCCCGGCCTGCACAAAGACATTACAGCCTCCCAGCTGCATCCATTTATCACCGAGGCAAGCTGCCCAAGAGGCCTTACCAATCATATATGCATATGTATGTTGAATGATGTCGCATGCTGATTAAAGGACATCGCTGTTACAAGAGGCCTCCTGTCATCCTTGCAAGTATTATACTACATAAATTGGCGACGAGGATCACCACTACAACCCACGCGAACCATGCAAGGCGCAACACCACCTCCGCCCTTCCTACAAACTCCAGGTAAACCCGCCATCCCGTGGCCGCAATGGCAACCGTTATTTATGACATACGTAGAGGCAGTAGGCGGTGCAGGATTTTCGGCGGCACGGCGCAGGGCAATGTTACTTAACGCCCTAGGGGTAGAAGGACAAAGGGTGTTTGAAAGTCTCACCCCGGGCCAGGTGGTTGGTGACAACGATGACGTATTCAAGGAAGCAGTTAGAAGAAACGTAAAAAGGTTCGCCAGTAAGGAGAACACGGTTCTGCACAGAATACATTTTTATAGCCGCAGGCAAGAAGCCTCAGAACCTGTTGACGACTACGTCACAAAGCTACGCAAATTGGTAGCGCTGTGCAACTTTGGTGCCAATGCGGAGAGCCTCATCTGCGACATGCTGGTAGTTCACACCAACAGCAGGAAAGTGCAAGATAAATTCATTATGGAGAAGGAACTACTGCTAGAGAAAGGAATGGAGATTGCCAGAGCAGTCGGAGAAACAGCTGGGAGAAGAAAAGAACTCACGGGAAGCCTTAGCTCCACTGAAATACAAGCAGTGGCGTTTCGCCCGAAGAAAGAGAGACAAGCATCGAACATGAAAGAAGAAAAAGGCAGCACGAGAGAACCTCTGAAATGCCACAGGTGTACCAGCACGAAACATCTGGCGTTCGACAGGGAGTGTCCGGCCAGAGATAAGGAGTGCTCTATCTGCAAACGCATGGGCCATTTCTCGATTGTGTGTCGCTGGAGAAACAAGAAAGTCACAAACGTCAACATGAGTCGCAACACGGAAAGAGAGTCGTCCTCGGAAGATGAAGGTAGGCCCACCGTCATCATGGTGAACAGCACACGGGCCAGGAGAGAAAAACCCCATTGCATAATCAAAATAGATGGGATGGAAACAAAAGTCATGGCGGACTCAGGGTCGGACCTCACCATAATTCCCATTCGCACATACAAAGAAATGATGGGGACAGAAAAGGTTCGAGTGCTCACCACACAGCACAAACCCACGGTTTTTGGAGGTGCGTCAGTTGACCTACTGGGCTACATCAATGGGAAAGTAGAGTTTAAAGGAAGGGAAACCACCACCAGAGTATATTTCAGCCAAGAGGGCCCAGCTGTATTAGGATGGGACGACCAAGACAAATTGAAAATCAAGCTGGATCCCAGTTCGGAAGACCAAGTACTCTCTGTCTGCGGGAGGAGCGTACCAATAGTCAAAAGTGATTATCCCAAACTCTTCTCGGAGGAGCCGGGGCACATCAAAGGATTCGTCCACAAAATTATGCTTAAAAGGAATGCGGTTCCAATCAAACATCGTGTGAGGCCAGTACCAGCAACCGCGAGAGACACACTCAGGAGTCAATTGGACAAAATGAGGATGGATGGCGTCATCGAAGAAGTAGAAGCTTCAGAGTGGCTAAGCCCAGTCGTGCTCATAAAGAAACCCAACTCTCAAGAGCTAAGGGTTTGCATTGACCTTCGCAGTGTGAACTTGGAAGTCATCACGGACAGCTACCCACTACCGAGCATAAATGAACTAATTCTTATGATGAAAGACGCCAAAATATTCTCAAAACTGGATATGAGAAACGCGTATCACCAAATACAATTGCACAAGGAATCCAAGCCCCTCACAGCATTCATCACTCCATTTGGCACCTATCAGTTCACCAAGATGCCATTTGGCTTATCCTCGGCTGCATCGGCGTTTCAACGAATGATGGATGTCCTGCTACGGAAAGTCAAAAACGTGGCATACTTTCAGGATGACATCCTCGTCTACGCAAAAGACGAACAGACCCACGATACCACGTTGAGAACTGTCCTGACCAAGCTGCAAGAAGCGGGGGTGAGGTTACGCTACGAGAAATGTGTATTCAAGGCGAAGGAAGTTGAGTACTTAGGGTACAAAATATCCGAGCAAGGGATAAGTCCCAAACAAAATTTAATGCAGGCCATAATTAAGGCACCAGAACCCACCAACAAAGAAGAAGTACGGTCGTTCCTTGGACTGGCGGAGTACTACGCAAAGTTTATCCCTAAGTTCTCGGAAACTTCAGCACCTCTCCGCGAACTCCTCAAAAAAGGGTCGGAGTACTCGTGGCAAGAACCCCAAAAGAAAGCGGTGGAAAGTATAAAACGCCACATAATGGAAGCACCGTGTCTGCAACCATTTAAACCCGAGTGGGGTACTGTCATCACCACAGACGCCAGTGCATACGGATTAGGAGCAGTTCTAACACAGAAGAAAGGTGACACAGAACACGTGGTAGCCTTTGCCTCGAAAGCCTTATCCTCGGCCGAACAGAACTACTCCACCATAGAAAAAGAAATGTTAGCGTGTGCATGGGCCGTAGAACATTTCAGAACATATGTGTGGGGCACAAAATTTAGGTTGGTAACCGACCATAAACCCCTCATCCACATGCTCAGTCCAGGAGGCACCAAAGCGTCAACACCCAGGTTGGCACGCATAGCAGCCAAACTGCAGGAGTACACATTTGAGGTACAGCACATCTCAGGATGGAAGAACTCGCAGGCAGACTGCATGTCGAGATTACCTGAGGGTAAAGACAAGGCCACCACGTTTTTGCAAGAGGAGTGCATAGTGGCATCCATTACAGATCTCAAAGATCCGGACTACTTAGAACTCAGTGAGAAGCATTGGTTGGAAGAAGACGGAAAGGACCCGACCATGGCGAGAATACGAGAGTGGATCAGGAAAGGGTGGCCGAATGAAAAAGCGATTCCAGAAGGCATGAGGCCATATTGGAAGGTGGCAGATGAGATATCAGAGACAGATGGAATAATATTGAAAACGGACCAGATAGTCCCACCTGCAGGTATGAGAAGAACCATTCTCTGCAGAGCTCACGCGGGCCACCTAGGGAACACTATGACCCGTCGCAGAGTGAGAGAGGCCTACTGGTGGCCGTCCATGGACCAAGAGATTCGCATCATGATAGAGCGATGTCATGAATGCCTCAACAGCGGCAAGCTCTTAAAGATCAGACAGGCGCCGTTAATTCCCACAGAAGTACCAGAGGCTGTGTGGTCAAAAGTAGGTATAGACTTTATTGGACCCTTGGAGGCGATGGCGCCCGAACATCGCTATGGCGTAGTACTAGTGGACTACTTATCAAAGTGGGTTGAGGCAGAGTTTGTCCCCAACATCACCACAGCGACAGTAATTGAAGTCCTCACAGAAATTTTCCAAAGGGAAGGACTCCCCGACGAAGTGGTAACGGACAATGGGGTACAACTAGTCTCGAGGGACATGGAACAATTCCTGAGGAAGCATCACATACGCCAGAAGAAAGCAGCGTTGTACCATCCTCAAGCAAATGGACTGGTGGAGAGAGCCAACAGGTTTATAAAAGGTGCCATCCAGTTAGCAACTGCTTCCGGAATGGACCCGCTCAAGACCACAAAGGAGGCCATAGCGGCCCACAGACTTACTCCCAACGGGATCACTCAAATATCCCCGTTTCGAATGTTAAGAGGGAGAAGAGCAGCTTCGACGCTTATACCACCATGGCTGACTAAAATAAGAGAAGATGAAGAAGTAGACATGACAGAGGTGGTGTGGAGAATGGAGAACAGCAAGACACGCATGAAAACGTGGAGCGACAGAAGGAGAAGAACTAAACAAGCGTTAGACGTTAAAGAGGGAGATTGGATCAAAATACGACTGCCGACAAAGGATCAAATCACGGGCTCTCGATACAGCAGACCTATAAAAGTGATCCACAGAGGAACCAACCACGTCCGCACCGAAGACGGGCGCAACTAGAACTTGGAAAGAGTAGCCCTGTTCCAGAAGAGACAAGAGAGAGCAAAGACCCCGGAGAGATCAGAAGCAGAAGGAAGAATGGACTGCGAGAGAGAAGAAGAACGTGAGCTGGAGAATGATGGCGAAGAAAAGGAGGAAACAGAGATGGAACCGGAGGCACCTACAGCAGATCGAGAACCTGAACACCAGGATGCCCACAGCGAGAAAGAAGACCGACCAAGAAGAGAACACAGAAGACCGGTGAGATACAATGACTATGTATTGCAATGAACTGCCTTTGCATTATCAGGGGGAGGTGTGTAGAGATGTCGCGAGAGCCGTAACTCTCGCAAGATCTCGGCCCCGGCCACTAGGGCCGCCCCCATGCGCCTGGCGCGCATTTCGGGAGCAGCAGAGGACGAGGGAAGACGTCCTCTCCCAGCTCCTCCGAGAAGTAGGCCCCGGCCTGCACAAAGACATTACAGCCTCCCAGCTGCATCCATTTATCACCGAGGCAAGCTGCCCAAGAGGCCTTACCAATCATATATGCATATGTATGTTGAATGATGTCGCATGCTGATTAAAGGACATCGCTGTTACAAGAGGCCTCCTGTCATCCTTGCAAGTATTATACTACATATTTGCATTCCGTGTTCTCCAATGATGCAAGCATTTTCTGTAATTCGATTTTTGATATGGCATACCACTAATCTTCATGTTTGTAAACATTATCTTTATATTTAATTTCATTATTTATGTTAATAAATGACTTCACCAGCAGTACCCTTCAATCATCTCTCAATTCTGCACCATGATGACTTGCGTTACTAATGTTTCGAAGAAAGCAAGGAAAAGACTGGATTTTTTTCAAACAAATTCCTGCATTCATTCTGTCTTCGTCTCGTTGCCACCTGAAGGGGCTGTGTTCCTGTTTAGCAAACGTGCAGTACGTTTAAAGGCGACTCAGCATTTTATTGGAAGATAAACTATCTGAATTATCCAAAATCTAGTAAACAAAGAACATCAAATGAATAAAACAAACATTGGCATAGCCAATAAGTCTGTCTTTGCAGATTTAGAGGGAACGTTTATTTGTGAAGGGTACAAACACACATTATCCTCTCAATTGCAAAGCCGGGCCTTTTGGCTTTGCCTGTTGCTGATATTTTAGGTTTGCCATTGAGGGGAAATCCGAATGCTTTCAGCGGCCAGATTATCTAACATTTGCACCATTGCTAATAAGTGAGCAAACGTTTTGATAATACCGCATGGACAAACAGGTTTGATCACAATCCGTATAATCCGTATTAGCTAAACACCTTTGCACTAGGGAAAACATTATTTCGATCGTTTTTCTACTAATTTCACTGCATATCATAAAAATAAATCACTGTTTACTACATTTCTTTTAATGTTACACTGCAAACATAATAAATAGAACTGTCTTTTTGATAATCCAAATTGGGGCTAAATCTGTTTGTTCATTCCCAATGATCTAAGCAGCAAAATTGGTGCTACATTCATTTGCTCCGCTGTTATGCACAAGTGCAAAAGTTTAATATTATGGTCCCAGTTCTTGATATCAGCTAGATTGACAAATGCCATGTTATCACTGCAGCCTTATTCGTTTGTTTTAACTACTCTGTCCAGCACCTGTGAAGCATGCTCCAAAAATCATCTAGCTCTCATTTACAAAACCTTTAAGCTCTGTTGTTTGTACCAGGCTTTGTGGGGATGTATTTCTGAGCCCCCGCACTTGTCTCAGACCTCATTTCATTATGATGTGGTGTTTTTGAGACTTCATTATTACAATGGGAGTCACAAAGTCACACAACAAATAACAGCACGCTGCACTGGTCATGGTCTCTGCATTCTGTGCCGGCTCATTGTTATTCATGAACCGGATGACCCAGGTGGGCAGGGCAGTGCTAGCTATCCATTTTCATTGATAGCCATGAGTTGGAACGCGGCAATAAGTCATGAGTGATTGTGCTGGCCATGCTCACATAGTGCTCAAGTCATCCTTCATGATATTGGTGCAGCTCCACCACTGTAATTACCAGGAGCACCACCACAGTACTTGGGTTGACATGAACTGGGGAGTCACCATCCAGAAGCATCAACAAAGAGGCAAGGCCAGGCAAAAGGCCACTGCTGAAAACGAGTGGCTGTCATGAATACCAACCTGTACAATAGGTTCTTGATGCACTCTTTGACAGGAAAGTTAACCAGTTCAGTAATGATCTTTCCTCAATTATTCAATCTATTTTCTACAAGAGGTAAGCATGTTGCTCTTTTTCTGTTGAAACGTGGTCAAAATGTTCTATTTCCTAAATATAGAATCAGAGCCAAATGGTAACAATGATGTGTTTAAAGAAGCACTTAAATATGTGTATTATTTTAAGACAGAACTAGTACGTTATGCTATGTTATGTTAAGTTGAGTGGTGTCTGTAAATCGCACATATCACTTCAGTACTGCATATATCACCTAACATATTTGCAGTTTTAACTCCAAATATGCCTGGAGCAAAATAAAAGAAGCAATGGCTGGGAGGTTTTGAATTAATCCTAAATACGGCATTGCTCTGTGCAACTACCTAGACCATCGTTCTTTGCCTGCCACGCCATTTCAAAAGGGGAAAGACCATTTGAAAATCAGGCAGGGTCCCACCCCAAAAGGGGCAGTCCAGTCCAAACTGCATGGTCATATCCCTTCTGCACGAGACCATAAGCAGCCCCAGACATGTTTCAGCCTCTTTGGGCATCATCAGTGAGGACTAGCTTAGGTCTCTAGGCCCAACAGGCAAAGGACTCACGTCTGGGCATACCTATCGCACTCGGGGTGCCTAAAGCAAAACAAAAGAGGTGATGACTAGAAGGTTTTGAATTAATCTTAACCTCTGACATTGCTCTGGGCAACCCTCAAGACCATCGTTGAACACCTGCCAAGCCATTACAAAAGGGGAAAGACGATATGCAAATCAGGCATGGTGCCGCCCCAAAAGGGGCAGTCCAGTCTGAACTGCTTGGTCATATCCCTCTGCACAGGACTATAAACATACCCAGACATGTTTCAGCTGTGTTGGGTCTCATCAGTGAGAATCATAGAATGTTTTGCAGATTGAAAGGCACAACTCCTTTTCCCGATTCATGGAACAGACTTTGTGTGTTTTTCTGGGACTCTGCATGGGTCACTCACATCTTTGCCTGCAGATGAGCGCTTTGCGCGACACTCCTTGCAAAGTGAGGCACGGGTCTACTCAAAGAAATAAATAATGTGAGTGTTCAGAAAGTGCAAGTGCAGAGGGGAGAGTTGTCTGGGATAGGTGCTCTGGTGCTCAGGAAGAGCAGCAGGTAAAGTGATATGAGAAAGGTAAGTGCAACCTGCAGTGGTGGAGGATGAGCCAAGGAAAGTGCAGGGGATAGACAGTGGCTGGGATGATAAGATGTGGGAGGTCAGGGCCACAAAGATGCATAAGGGCCGTGCACACCAATCAAGCTACTGTGCGATTAGCAAGGGAGAGAGGAAGGGAAAAAAGAGGTAATGAGGAAGGTCTTGAGGCTTTTGGGAATTTACGTTAGTCCTGCTCAAGACGAAGAGGGGGGGGGGGCTGAAGGAAGCCAGCTGAGAAAAGCGATCGACCACCTGCCACTGTTTAGCAAACAGCTTGCACACAAGGAGTTGGTGCCAGAGGAGAACAGGTGTCTACAGGGGGAATATTCAATAAGAAAGAGTTGCTGATAGAGTGTTTGCCGGCCCCAGACAGCCTTGTGGATGATGCAGAGGGATTTGAATTTAATCCGTGCTGCTAACGGGAACCAGTGAAGACTTTGTAGGGCAGGAGAGATGTGGTCCCTGGGCTTGACTCCAAGGATAAATCTTGCTGTCATATTTGGGATTAGCTGGAGGGGACACAGAGTGGACAAAGGTTGATTCAGGAGGAGGCTATTGCAACAGTCAAGCCTAGAGAGAACCAGAGCGTGGGTAGCATTGAGTCTCTGCGGGAAGGGGAGGAAAGGTAGGATTCCTTTGAGAAGGAAAAGCTGGAAGTGGGACTTCTTGGCAATGTCTTGAATGTGAGGGAGGAAGGAGAGAGAGGAGTCAAATACGACTCACAGTTTTCTGGATTCTGAGGAGGGAGCTGCGGGAGTGCAGGGAACATGTCGGGTGGCAGGGTACCAATAGGAAGGATCTCTGTTTTGCTGGCATTGAGGCAGAGATCATTAGAAGTACACCAGGCCTGGATGGCAGAGAGGCAGTCAGGGATGATGGAGGGTGCAAGGGCGTCTGCAGGAAGGTTGAAGAAAAGTTGTGTGTCATCAGCATAGCACTGGCAGTTGGAGGAGAAGGAGGTAATGAGGCGTGCCAGCAGAGTGGGGTGGATGATAAAGAGCCAAGGAAAACAAATGGAGCCCTGGGCGACACCACAGGTGGAGAAGGAAGTAGGAGGTTGAGAAGGTGCCCTGTATAACTTTGGATGAGCAGTTAGTTAGGAAGGAAGTCAGCCAGTCCAGTGCCCAATCTGAGATACCAAGGGTGTCATGGAGTCTTATTATGAGGATGGAGTGGTTGACTGCGTTAAATTCAGAAGAGAGATCAAGTAGGAAGAGAACAGTGAGGGAGTTGGAATCAAGGGATGTGAGCAGTTCTTCGCAGGTGTTCAGAACAGCAGTTTCCATGCCTCTTGATGCTCAGAATCCAGATTGATGGTCGTGGAGACCGTCAACAAGTTCAGTGTGAGAGTTAAGTTGGGGCATGGCCAACTTCTCTAGCAGTTTACCTAGTAGGGGGTTGATGGAGGTGGGGTGATAGTTGGCTGGACAGGAATGGTCTGCTGATGGTTATTTAAGGAGGGGGTGCACAAGGGAGTGCTTGAGGGAGGATGGAAATGTACCAGTAGCAAAGGAGTGGTTACAAAGATCAACGAGAGCAGGGGTGAGAGAGAAAATGTTGTCCTTGATGGTTCTGGGTGAGCAAGGGGCAACCTGTTTGGAAGAGACCTTGATGGAGTTGATAACTCTTGTGACTTCTACTGGAGAGACAGAAGCGAAGGAGGAAAAGGAGGAAGGAGAAGGGGGATGGGTTGGAAGAGTGTGTGACAAGGCTGTTCAGGATGTCCTGGGTTTGGAGGTGAAGAGAGTGGTGAGTGCATTGCAAAGGGCCTGAATAGGAGTAGGGGCAGAGCATACAGCGGACGGGTTGGCAAGTTTCCTGCAGATTCTGAAGAGTTCAGCCGTTCTGTTGGACGTGCCAGATACTTGTGGCTGAATGTGGACCCTTTTTGTTGGCATGGATAGAGGGTCTTTAATGCCTTTGGAGCAGACGGTAGGCCAGTTTGTCAGAGGGTGAACCTGAGGTTGCACTTACATTTCAGGTCTGCAAGTTCGGAGCCGTACCAAGTGTTACGCTTTGAGGCAAGTTTCAGGTGGATCCTCATGACTGGGGCAAGGATGTAAAGTGTTTTAGTGATGATAGATAGAGGTTGCTGAGAGCAGAGTCAGAAGTAGAATCTGAATTGGGTGAGCAAGGGGGAATGAAGGTGGAAGTGAAGGCAGTGACTGACACTCGTTTCATCCGATGGATGTTTGTGAATGAGGTTGGCAGAGCTTTTGGAGGCATTGTCACAAGACCATAGGGACCCAGGTGGGTGGAGAGTAGGGAGTGGTCAGACCAAGTAAAAGGTCGGAGTGGATGAGGGCATCCAGAAAGTGTTCAGCAAAGTGGGTTGCACCAGAAGGAATAATGGAGAGGAATAGAGAGGTGCAGAGGTCGATGAAGAGAGTGGATGCAGTGCACAGGGAGTCTAATTGGATGTTAAAGTCAACGATGAGTAGCAGGTTGGGGGTGGCTGAGCGTATGGAGGAACAGAAGTCAACGCACTCAGAGAGAAACAGAGAGGAAGCGGCTGGAGGCTGGCAAACAGTAGCAATGGTCATGGTGGAGGAGGGGAAGATGACCGATTTGCATACTAGGCTCTGAAAGGATGATTAGAGCTGTGTGGGTAGGATGGAAGAAGGAATCCACTCAGGGAAGATTAAGGCAACCCCACCGCCAGCCCTGTGAGGTTGAGGCTTGGTGATCTTAAAGACATTGAGTAAGTGTCAAAGGCAGTGACTGAGCTGTCATTGTACCAAGTCTCAGTGAGTGCAAGTATGTCAAGGTCAGTTTCTTCAAGAAGAAGGCAGATTTATTTATTGATTTGTTTAATTATTTATTTATTTGTATTGCGCCAGTAGCTTGCAAGCTTCGGGCGCAGAAACAAGAACACACAGCACAAGAAGTAGGCGGAACACATAATACAGGACATTAAAATAATAAAAAAGAGCTGAGAAGGATTGGTTTCTTGGCTTTACTTAAAGATGTGTGTTTTCAATAGTTTACGAAAATGTAGATAGTTTGATTCAAATCTTAGCTGAACTGGGTGGTTGTTCCATATGCCAGCCACTGATATGGGAAAGGATTTGCCTGCACCGTGTTTGTGTCTGAAGGGGGCCACAGCAATCAAGCCTTGATCCACCAGTCTTAGCTTTCTAATGGGCACGTATGGAATGAGTTTGGATTTTAGGTAGGCAGGGGCTTTACCAAAAATACATCTGTATGTCATTGTAAGAGACTTAAACTGGACACTTTCCTCAATTTTTAACCAATGCAGTTCTTTTCTTGCTTCGCTGATATGCTGGTTTCTGTTTTTCTGTTTGATGATTCTTACTGCATTGTTTTGTAGAACTTGGTAGCTATGATAGCATTGTTTGTTGGAGCCTAGGATGAGAGCATTGCCATAGTCAAGGCGTGATAAGATGGTGGCTCTTGCGATCGTGGCGCTATTTTCTTCTGATAAGTAGGGTTTTATGACTTTTAGTAGGTGAAGATGGTATGAGCAGGTTTTTTTAATGTATTGGGTTTGGGTTTCCGATCCCAGAGATGCTTCCAGCATCATCCCAAGGGTCTCGACCTTGTTCAAAACTTGAATTTGGGAATTCTTTATTGTGAAGGTGCTGTATGAAGGATGGATCCTTGTTCTGGCTAGGTTTGTGCCAAAAACCATGAGCTTTGTATTTTTGTCATTAAGGCATATCCAATTTGTATCCATCCACTGCTCTACTGCGTAGTGTACCGAGGATCGTTTCTCTTTTCTTATGGTCTCCGCTTAATTTTATTACCAGCTAAGTGTCATCAGCGTACTTGGTAAAGAAAGTATTGATGTTGTCCAGGAATGTACAGAGAAATCGTAGGTATAGATTGAAAAGGAGCGGGGACATACTAGCACCCTGTGGAACTCCACAGGTGATTTATTTTTCTAATGAGAACAGGTTTCCCCAGTGTACTCTAGATGTTCTGTTTTGGAGGAAGGACATAATCCATCCTATCGATTCATCTGAGGAATTTGATGTTTTCTTTAGTGCTGTCTTGAGTAGATTATGGTCTAGCAGGTCGAATGCTGCACTCAGGTCTAAAAGGATAAGAAGACCAACTTTCCCCTGATCTATGATGTTGAGCATCTTGGTCTGTAAATCCAACATAGCCGTCTCTGTGCTATGAGTGGGACGAAAGCCTGATTGTTGGTTGTGAAGGGATTCTGAGATTTCTACATGATCTTGGAGTTGCATTGTAGCAATCTTATCTATGATTTTAAGCAAGAATTTGTTTATGTTTATTGAATTTATATAGCGCTTTAAGCCAAATCGCTTAATTTGCAGTTGGTAATGGGTCTAAGATTGTTTGGGTCCCTCTGGTCAAGATTGTTTTTTTACCAGTGGTGTGACTGTGACCCGCTTTATGCGTTTGGGCACATTTTGATCTCTGAAGGAGGTGTTAATCACTTTTGTTAGGGCTGGTGCGAAAATATCAGGGTGGTCTAGAATAATGTTGGCCGGAAGTATATTTTCAGCACAGGTGGTAGGTTTCATGGATGCTAGTGCTGCTTTTATCATATCACTGGTGGTGATAGGCTTAAACCTAAACTGGGCCATAGGATGGGTTGGTTCCTCGGGTGTTAATGAGGGAGGCGTCTTTGTAGCAGCTTCAGATTTAGCTATGATATCCCTGGCTTTGGTGATTTTGTTGAAGAAAGCTGTCTGCATTGCATCACACTCTTCTTGAGTGGGGGAAAAGATGGGGTTGATCCCTTTAGGTTTTTCAACCTATTTCAATATGTTAAAGAGTTTGCTAGTGGAGTTGGCTGCCATGGAGATCTGTTTGTTGTAGTAGTTATTTTTTGCCTCAATTATCATATTTGTATAGGTTTTCTCGCTATTTTTCCAGAGTGCTTTGTTGTCTGGAGTAGGCTTTATTCGCCATTCGTTTTCCCTTTTCCTTTTGATTTTTTTCTGTTCCAGGAGTTCCTCTGTGAACTACTGTTGTTTTTTTTCCTTTTGATCTAACAGTTTTAGTTATGGGTGGTTCCCTCTGGTCGACAAGTATCTGTAGGTGGTTAAGAAGATTAGACAGAGTGGTCTCACATGAGTCTTCATTATTTCCTTCGATTTCGAAATTGACTAGGCTTTGTTTCAGGTGCTCTTTGCTAAAGTTTTTAAAATTTCGCTGTGTTATTTTGATCGGAAGGTTAGGAGATTTAGGCTTTTGTGTGGGTGGGTAGATATGGAAGGTGACACTGTAGTGATTTGACCAAATGCAAGGGTCAGTTCTGTAGTCTCGGGATGTGAGGTTGTTGGTAACAACCCAATCCAGTAGATGTCCATTTTCCATGGTGGGTTTGGTATTCTTCACAATGTAGTCAATGTTATTAAAGAGTTTCTCCAGTTTAATGGCTGTTCTGTCTTTGGGGTCTCCCTGCCAGCGGTTAAGATCACCCAAGAATAGAGTTTCAGTGTTTGGTCCTTTAATCATGTTTAACTGGTGGGTTATTTCTTTGTTAAATTCAGGCATAATGGATGGTGGCCTATAGACTACTATTATGTTTAGGCTACTATTGCTAGTTTGGAGGTGTTTGAGGTGTAGGATTTCAGTGCCATGACATAATATGTTAGAAGGGAAGAATTGTATGGTGTCTTTAGCAATTATTCCCATGCCACCCCCCTATCCTGTTTCTCTGTTTGTGTAATAGATGGTATAACCCTCTGGAACCGCCGAGTCACATATGGGACCAACCGGCTCTTTTAACCATGTCTCCGTGATGCACATAATGTCGATGTTGTCCGTAGTTATCTTATCGTGTACACATATGGCATGTTTATTAAGGGATCGGTTGTTTAAAAGACAGATCTTTAGGTCTGATGTGGATTGCAGTCGTACTTTCGTCATGTTTGAGGGCTTTTTGATTTTTTTCCCCATCTCTTGGTTGCAAGTGTTTGTTTTGTTGGGCTTTTTTCAAGGCTAATTCTGTCAAGGATTGTGTCGCAAGCCACTTTGGCTAAGTTTGCGCTTTGGTAGTTGCGTAAAATGGAGCATGTTATATCAATGGGTAGTAGCCCCATAGTTACCTTTTATTCTGCAGGTGAATTTTGGTAAGTTTTCCGGCAGCGTGGCCTGCACCGGATGCCGTGGATGGCGAGGACCGGCGCAAGACCGTCTGGTCCCTGAAGCACTGGCGCTGAAGCGCCTGATGTTCCTCTAAGAGGAGCACTGGTGCTTCTGGGAAATGTGGTCCCAGAGAGCCTACTAGCCAATAGGATTGGTTCTTTTCACGGGCTTCTCTGATGTGTGCGCTTTTTCCGAGCAGGGGAGCTGGGGAGAAGCTGCATGCAGTATGCCCAATCAAGGTCTCAGATGCAGGGAGAGACCAACGATCCTGCCGCACTACACACACTTATGAGTAAGTTATCTGCTGCGTTTTAGGATACGATGGTATTCAGCTTGCAATGATTTAAGTGCCTAGGTACAATCAAGGAAGTCACCACAAATGTCGACAGAATTTCTAGGTACTCATTCAGGAACAGGCGTAATGGCAGGCACACACAGATTATTGGCAATACAACCTGCGTGGTGACAGAGCACCAACCTCCCACCTCGAGGCCTGGTGCTGGCAGATGTCAGTGTTTGCTGGCTGAGGGTGCGTTGAGGGTCACCAGGTGGAGACACTTGCTGCCTTTGAAAGTTTTTTGAGGTGGAGTGCAGGGTTGTGGTACTTCAGTGAGAGGTGGTGGAGCAGGGGGAAAGCAGGGGGAGAGGCAGGAGAGAGTAGAGATGTGATGAGTGGCAATTCAGGAAATTTAGGGATGATGGCATGTAGTTGAGGTACCGCTTGGAGTTAGGGGTGATCGTATGCAGATTAGCAGGATGCTGACTTGATTTACAGAGGTTCGCACGCAGGTTTACAGTCGCTGCATTTAGTTATGTGAAAAGGTACACAGATTATCGGGGTACGGTTTTGGGTTGCAAGGGTTACAGGCGTTACTGGGTTTGTACGCAGTGTTGCCGGCGTGTTGCCTTGGTTGCAGGGGGATGGCCTGCAGTATTGCCAGGGTGCTTGATGGTGCAGGTAAGGTAGGCACAAATGTTGGTATATGTCGCTGGTTTTGGTTTGCATGGAGGCGTGCCGTTGGCATTCCCGGTGCTAATATATATTTTTTGTGCCTAGTGTTACTTTGCAGTTATAATTCCATGAATATGCAGAATGCGCAAACCATGCTTTTGCATGAAGGTTGGTCGCAAAGTAGTTTTACGCTCAAAATACATTGCAGGGTCATTGCGCTTTTTCTATGAATTGAGCCTTGGGCTGCAATGGCGAGCAGCCATGGATGGTGGCAACAGTGTGCTGGGAACTGCCCTCCAGGATGTGTAACAGGAGTGCTAGAAAATATTTGGGCCCGTGCACTTATTTCTATACAAATTAAGCACTGTAGGCACTCCTGCTATCTTCTAGACATGAAATAGCAACATGTGCTTAATCAAAAGCTATTTACATGCAGTCTCCTCTCAGCTCTGCAGCTTTGATAAATTTCATTGAAAATAATAACACTATCTTACAAAAAAACGAAACTCTAAGTGAAAATGTTCACCTATGATTTAAAGCAGTGATTCATTGTGATGATTGGTTATATTACGTGCCTCAGCTCAAAGCAGGGATGTAATTTCACCGAAATGCCAGGGGTAGAGGAAGTGACATCACACGATCCTTGACCTCTGATGACATCACATGAAGTGTTGTCATTTGACCCCACCCCAAAGTGACATTACAGGAAGCGATGTAACCCAACCTTTCACCCCTTGACAAAACAGGAAGTGGCATCACATAGCATGGTTCCTAAGTACACTACAATAAATACGGTTACGATATCACTGTAATGTGATGTACATTTCATACAAGAATTAATCAACATTTGTATTGTTAATATCAGTGTGTATAGGCCCATATTATCAAATTACTGTGAATGCAAGCAGACGTCCAAGGCCAAATGATAATGATTTGTTATTATAAAGCACTTACGCTTAAGCACTTTATTTAGAACAAATATACATACAATATTACCCGACCTGTGGTGGTACTCATTTATAGACCTCCGAAGGATGAAATGCTGAGTTGGCCTTGCCGTGATTGTAACCTGCAACCTGCAGATCACACACACATCGCAGCAGCGAGTGCACAACCCACTGAGCTATCTTACCAGCTATAGCTATCTTACCTAGTAAAATGAGCAACTACATGTCTGAATGTTCTCAAAGTCAGAAAGCAAATTACACTCTGTAGTGGATACTAATAAACTCGTAACAGATTTAACAGCAGGCCAGTTCCTCCGCAGGTTTGGTACAAAGTTGGCCACATGTCAAGCCTGCATGGATCTACTTTTCAGGCTTCAGAGTTTGGCAAAATACATACCATTGGGAGGGTTCATAACTGTATATTAAAGAATTAAAGTAGTGCAGGGAAAGCAGCGCACTCACAAAGCATCCCGTACTCTGGGCGCTCCTTACCTCAAACATGCAAACAAACATCCTGAACAGCATACCAGGGAGATAGGAAAGATAAACACATTACAACAAGCATTAATCGTGGCACAATGAAATCAAGGGCCACTTGATGTGCTATGGTCAAATATTTCTAAAATGTACACAGTATTTTAGGCACAAGGATTTTGTCAAGTGACCGAGGACACAGAGAATGTCTTGTGATGATTGTAACAGAGACAACGGCAGAAAAAAACATGCTATAACTGCAAATTGGGAAAAGCAAAATACAGATATCTTTTGTCTGCATTGTGAACTTGATGTGTTTAAGGACAGAATAAATCAGTGACTCACCCCTGAAGTGTGCCTAAAACAAACCTTTAATGTCAACCATGCCATCCTGCTCAACCGTCTCCGTGATAACCTGGGTATCACTGGTCAGGCTCTGGCGTGGCTGACCTCTTTCCTTTCCAATCGACCCTCCCAGGTCAAACTTGGGTCCTTCCTCTCTGACATCTTTTTCTCCACCTGTGGTGTTCCCCAGGGATCTAATCTCTCTCCCTGGCTGTTCAACCAGTATCTGGCACTCCTTGCCCACCGCATCGCCGCCCTCTGCCCCAACTTTCAGTGCTATGCGGACGATACCCAGCTCATTTTCAGGCTACCCTCGGCCTCCTCCTCTCCTTCCCTCATCTCTGACTGTCTGTCTGCTATCCAGGAATGGTGTGCCGCCAATGACCTCTGCCTTAATGCCAGTAAGACTGAGATTCTACTCATCGGCACACCCACTCCCACCTTCCCTGCAGCTCTCTGGCCAGCCTCTCTTGGCCCTCTTCCTGCTCCTACCTGCAAGGCAAAAAACCTCGCGGTCATCTTCGACTCCACACTCTCCTTCTCTCCTCATATATCTGACGTCTCTAAGAAGTCACACTACCAGCTGCACCTCCTCAGAGGTATTCTTCCCTTCCTCTCCTTCCCCCAGAAGCTCACTGTCTCCCGAGCCCTGGTTCTCTCGAAGCTGGACTACTGTAACAGCCTCTATCTTAATCTGCCTGCCTCCACTCTCCGCCCTCTGCAACTCATCCAGAACAGAACTGCGAGACTTGTCATTGGCCTCAAGCCCAGGGACCGTATCTCTCCAGGACTGAAATCTCTACACTGGCTCCCAGTGGCTGCGAGGATTAAGTTCAAAACCCTCTGCATTGTCCACAAGGCCTTCTGGGGCCTGGGGCCTAAATACCTTCAACTCTCTCTTCCTAAATATCTTCCTTCCCGAGCCCTTCGCTCATCCGTCTCCAACTCCCTCAGGGTCAGCCGCTTCTCGAAGCAACGAGCTGGGGGTAGATCTCTCTCCGCAGCAGGGGCCTCCCTCTGGAACAGCCTTCCTGCCTCCCTGAAACTTGAGGAGAACCATCTCCGGTTCCGGAAGCACCTCAAAACCTTCCTCTTTGCTTCTGCTTTCTCTCTCCCCTGCTAAATTCTTCACTGAAACTGCACTGAATCTGCAACTGGGCCACCCTCGGTCCTGGGCCCAGCCACTCTCCACTTGCACTGCCTCCCTGGCAACCCCTGCACTGCGGGACTGTCTCTGTATCCCTACAGCCCCCCCTTCCCAGCACTTGTCTGCACTTACCTTGCACTTGCCACCAGCTGGCCCTGTTTATTTATTTTTTATTCTACTTACTTTGTACTGCACTTCCCCCCTCCCCTTCCCCTTGCACTTTTTCCCTTCCCCCTACCCCTGCACTTGCGCGGTCTGAATGACACCTGGCCTAGTAGGATCGTTGTCTGTCTTCCCCTTGTTTCCCCCTCCCTACCTCGTCGCGCCTTGAAACACTTGTGTATAGGCGCGTTACAAATGCCATATCATATCATATCATATCAATGAGTCTAGCAATTATTGTACACTATTCCAGAAAGACTATTTGCTGTTCCTATTCTTTCTTATTTAGGGTCACTGCTCAACGTGTTACATTTGCAGAACCCCCTGTTTTTTAAGAGGCCTGAACAAGAAAGGCAGCCACTCCAGAAACAAATAGCCACATGGCTCTGGCTAGAGCCCAGGAGGTCCATTAACAAAAAATATATATATATACATATATATATATATACATTTTGATGGCCTGAAATTTTGCTTGCCGAGTTGTAAGGATCCAAATAAAGAAAACTTTTTCTACCAAACGACATTTTTTAATCCAAATGCTTTATTTATCTAAAACGACTGTGAAGAGTGCCACTCACTTTGCCTGATGAAAATCAGTGCCCTAAAGATATATATATATATATATATATATATATATATATATATATATATATATATATATATATATATTTATTGTTTTTTGGGGGTAGCAAAGGAGACCCCAGGGGTAGCAAGGGAGACCTCAGGGGTTGCAGCTGCGACCCCGGGCGACCCTCAAATGGTGTCCCTGGCTCAAAGGGATAACACTGAAAAGAAACAATGTAATGGAGATGACCCAGACAAGTAAACAATAATGTTCTCAGGAATAGGCGTGAGTTAGGTAGTTTGTACAAAACTAAAACCACCTGAATTTGGGGGTTTTGCGCCCCACACACCTTTAAACCTTCCTTGTATGTTGGTCTAGTAGAGTTTGATAGGGGTTCATAATTGGGTCCCTGAGAGAGAGGGCAGGTTTCCTCCATTACCTGAAGGGCACTATGACACATTCCACATCCAGGAAGGTGCTTGGTATGCTCCCACATGTCAGTGGTGCATGTTAAACGTTTTTTCTAATTCTGTCGTTCTTGCGTTAGAAATTGAAAAAAGGTTTTACGGATGCAGGGGGATGCTGTGGGGTGTTGGAGGAGGTATGGGATGCATTGTGAGTGTCAGGAGGTGGATTCACACCCTAAAAGCAGCCACAGAATTTCACAGGTCACCAAACCTTTGATTCATGTGCCACATTTTTGGGGAACTTCACCCACCCTTATTCAGCAGTATTCTACCATTTCAAGATAGTTCCAGGGAAAGTACAGTAGTGAAATGAAAGGCACTCTCTGAAGCATGGAGCAGCGGATTATTATTAGTTGTGTGCCCGTCATTATATCAGTAACCACACTAATAATGACACCCAAGGATAATAAAAAACACATTCTAATAACAAAACCATAAATGTGCAACCAGCATATTCACCAACAATAATAGCAAAAAAGAATCTAATTCACTACATAAATGTACACAAGTATTAATGTAGCAAGCAACATGGAAACAAAAGACGTTCGTAAATGCAACATTCAATAATGTTCTCCCTAAATTGCAAAGTTGCACCTCCTTCTAGAAAATGGCCAGAGCTATAAAAGAGCTTTCTTCATGATGTCTCTTTTCTGCATCAGTGAAGTGGGTAAACACCAGTTTCCTTTTTATAACTCTTTTTAGTTCTGTCAGAGACATAAAGATTTCTGAACAAAACCTAAAAAGGTAGCATTAAATAAAGCAAATACATAATAATGTCCTCATATTACCATATCTCGAAAGCCCAATTATTGAAAATAGAAAGCCAAAAACTTTGCTACTAGACCTGTGAACATCGGTATTTTTTGTTTCTGCAGAATCCATAAAATGGTATGTTGCACGTGGTGAGCATTTCAACTATCCAAGATCATTAAATGGGTACTAATTATGGTTGCATTTAAAGAAAATAAAATGTGATAATAAAAGGTTTTTTGCAGGATTCAAAATGTTCAAGATCAGATTGACACACTGCTATGCAATTTGCTGAAAATAAAATATATAAAAAAGTTTAAAAGAAATATGTGTGTTCATTTTATTTCAGAGCTTCAATAATAGGGATTCCGGGACTACAAATCATCAAAAACAAAGTCCAGCAGAGCAATGAAATTTGCTGGACACAAAACACGCGTTCCTTGTTTAAATTACATCAGTGTATTGTACAGTACTTCCATTCAGAAATGGTATTTTAAAAATATAAACATAATTAAAGAACATACTCAAATCAAGTGCAAAACAAAGTGTCTTTTCACTTACTTTTATCAGTTGAAACAGGTATATACAATGTTCATATAACTTTGCAACAGGGTTAAGATAAGTTCTTTTCCTGAAAAAAGCGTTCAAAGTTTTTCAAAATGGTATTTTAAAAATATAAACATAATTAAAGAATATAATCAAATCAAGTGCAAAACAAAGTGTTTTTTTCACTTATTTTTTATCAGTTGAAACAGGTATATACAATGTTCATATAACTTTGCAACAGGGTTAAGATAAGTTCTTTTCCTGAAAAAAGCGTTCAAAGTTTTTCAAAATGGTATTTTAAAAATATAAACATAATTAAAGAATATAATCAAATCAAGTGCAAAACAAAGTGTTTTTTTTCACTTATTTTTTATCAGTCGAAACAGGTATATACAATGTTCATATAACTTTGCAACAAGGTTAAGATACCTCCTTTTCCTGAAGAAAGCTGAAAATATAAAAATGTACTATATACTTTAGTGGGGATTACTTTCTTATTTTTCTGGGGACAAATAAACCACCTCTTTGTTATCTAAGAAGTATACTTTAAAATGCTGAAGACATTATTATATTTCTCAGTAAAATAAGTGAAACATCCATAGTGACTTTTTTTATTTGTTAAATATCTTTCTGGGGCAAGGGAATACACCATATCAGCATTTTAAAAAGTGTGAGCAACATTGTATAACTGTTTTATAACTGTAAAACAATGTCAGTATATTATATTTCCCAGAATAATAAGCAAACATCATAACTTCACTATTTAAAATGTTTTCAGTTTTTTGCTGGGAGAAGTAAAACATGTGTTATACACTTTATTATTAGTTGTTTAACTTCCCTATGAAGAAACGTAATAACGTAAACATTTCAAGTAAAATATTCTGACCCTGATTCACACAATATGTTTGCCACATCATATAATGAATAAACATTTTGTATGCTCGTGCTGTTGGAAAGATAGCTCAGCAGGTTGCATGCATGTTCGCTGCTTAGATCTGTGTTATGTGTAAACTTTATATCGACTTATCTGGAAAAACAACTAAAATGACTAAAACACATTTCATTGAGCAGTCATCCACAAATGTTGCATGTAACTTTCCCACCAGTTATCACAGAAAATTGAAAAAGATAGTCGACAATTTAGGGTTTTTAGAAGCATTATTTGTTATCACTGACTTTGGAAGTGTTGTTGAAATTATTAAAATAACTTTGACAAACGTGTGTCTTCATATTATCAATGTTAGCAGAAGTGCTAGTTGGTCCCCCACGGTAACCACAGAAATTGTTTAGCATTTGGGCACCTATTGAGTGTCACTTTTAATTCAATTTAAATGGGTGGCATGAAAGCCATACCCTACATTCAAATCATTTCCGTTACAAAGAAAAGTGATAACTGAAAATGACCTGCATGTGGGAATAACTAATTTGAGGCATAAATATGGTTAATGTATATTTACGTTAGATGTGTTTGGTAATTTCTGAAATGTAGGTGCATTTAAGTAAACGATCAAAACAAAGACACTAGTGAAGAGTGATAAAATTAATGGATAGGTATATCAAAATAATATAAATATAAAATTAAACAAATAATGCAAAAATATTGCAGACGAAATTGGAAAAAATAGTGAGCAGATACTACAACTATGAATACATACTTACATTACAATATAGAGATACATTATGAATTAAATTATCCTTGTAATTATGAAGGCAGTATAGCAATAATGTGAATATATTCGTATTGTTATGTTTTATATTATGGTCACCATACTAATGAAAACGTTATTAATGGTTAATTAAATTGGTTTTATAATGTTTATGTTCCAAACACAATTTTACAAATACATGGTGTTATTGGTGTGTAGGAAAATGTATTAAGGATGTTTTTTAGAAGTAACTCATTCTGCCGTTCAGTTGCTTTATCTTGCTTTTATGGGGTACATAGATGAGATTCCAAATGTAGTCAGCAGACAAAGCTTAGAAACATCATCATCGTACTTAGCATTGTTTCTGAAAACTATAACATTCCAAAAAAGTAATATAACAACATATGGAACAATAAAGTCATATGCAATTTTTATAATACAAATAATCATATTATAAATTATTCTCAGAATGCATCAATAAAACGGCATTATTCAAAAGATTTATTTAAAACCTTCTTTAACCAAAATGTCCTTTTCATATATATTTTCACACACCAGGTACTAGGAATGTGTCTCATACTCAAAAGAGAAATTAGGTCTAGCTGGCAATGAATTCAAATGTAAAGACATTAGAATTAGAATAAGATATCTCTTTCGTAAATTTGCATAATTTGGGCAACACAAGAAAAAATGCATTATGGACACAAGTATATACAAACAAAAAGGTAATGTTAAACAAGTACTCTCGTCTATTAAAGACAATTTCAAGTCAAGATCTTAAAAGTGACCTCTTGTGAGTAGACTCCTGTCTTTCAAATATGTGGATCAATTAATGTAAGCTTTACTTATTCCCGCAGTGTAATTTGTGAAACATTTGTGATGGCTTCCTAAGCTCCTTCAGTTCCCTAGCTTCACTCCAGTTCACCATTAATGAATTCTTAATCACATTAACCTGTGTATCAGAAAGAGCATTAAACCAATTACAGTTTGACAGATGATATACAAGGCTAGTAATGGCTACTGTCTAGCTAACATACAGCAGCCAAGGTACATTACATGATCTTTCACTTAACCAATGTTCATTATAAATAGAATTGGTCACGTGGTCTTTGTTACTGGAGAGCTTAAGAATAAGACAATTGGTGTGGCATTAAATAAATCTGCTATACAGGCTGGAGGTAAAGACAACATCTGTTTGCAACAAGCATTTTGTGTTTTATGTAGTCGCTTGCTGCCGATAAATCACCAAACACAAATTCCATAAAAACCCAAAGATATAGCCTTAGATTTAAATATCTTCAACAAAGGTTGAACTGGTTGGTCCCCAAACTTTGCAGAAAACTTAGAAATGCCATCATTGACTTGAGTCATTCTACACTTTTGTTTGCAGATACATGCAATACTATTAAAATATGGTGAAAGACTCATACCTACATGGTCAAAATGTTTCACTATAAGGAAAGGATGTATACATATACCAGGATAAAAAGAAGCTGATATTATAAACCTATCAGAAGAAAAAAACATTAGTGCAATTTATATTTAATCCATAATCTCCCATGTAGTTAGTGTAAGTGTAGGTTTTTGTAGTAACCCTGAGGGACCTTGTCAAAAGCACACTGTCATCTGGATAGGTGGGTATTGTGATGTTTAGTCTATTTACTACTGGAGTATCAGCTCTGCAGTAACATAAAACCATAAAAAAAGAGTTTGTATATGTCACATCCCGTTCTTGTTGGAAATTGCCATGGCATTTATATGAGCGCTCTTCAACACACAGAACCCGTTAAAAAACTACAATTCCCATCTTCCTGCTACGTTGGTCACCTGACACGCACGCACCACGTTGCTTTGTCTTCTGAAGACCGTATTTAGTACTGTCTGTTCGAGTGCCCAGCGCTCCTAAACTGTGTTAGTTTCGAGCGTTGTTTCCTGACTCCTGTTTAATCCTGAATCCTGTGCTAACTCCAAACCTTCGCCCCTGCCTTCTCTTCCGTTTTCCAACGCCCGCCCCTCTTCGACTGATTTCCCCGGAATCCTTGAACTCGGCTTGCATCTCGACCTCCACTTGCTAAAGTCCTTTGGCTGTGACGCTTAATATACTCGAACACGAAAATAAAGGAACTAGCGTGAAGTAACGCTTATTTTCTTTGCCCTTCATTTTGTTTACTTCAATTCATTCTTTTTTGACACTGTTTATTCTGGACGCTTTGCTGAATCTACATTTGGATTGCTTTGGACATTTTGGGACGCTTTGCTGAATTTGATTTGGATCACTTTAGGATATTCTTTGGGACGCTTTGCTGAGTCTATTTCGGAACACTGTGGATTTTGATTTGGAACGCTTTGCTGACTCTACTTTGGAACCCTGTGGCTATCTTCTTGGGACGCTTTGCAGCACTGAAGTCCTGAGACACTGGTGTACTCCTCCTTCACCGTTGATATAAGAATCCCCCTTTGTGTCCATTACTAGTAGGTTACTGGTACATTTTGCTACGGAACAGGTAAGAGTGGGTACTTGGGGGGTGTTGTTTGCTGTTGATTCGGCAATACCTGGCTGCATTCTGAACGTCTGCTCTGTTCTTCCCTCCTTTAGCTCTGCTGAGTCTGCTCCTGCCTTTTCACTCAAGCCCTCAGCCTGACAGGTGGAATAGATTCATTGTAGGCTGAGCTCTTGGGAGGGAAGTCTTTGGCATATCACGTTAGAGACTTCGTGTTCGAAGACAGAAGGTTACTTTTCCGGAACTGGGAGAGTAGTATCTGCGGCAACTGGGATACCATACCTAGGTTGTGACAGATTTAGGAGCCTCAATTGTAAACCGTCTCTCGGTTATGGAGGCTGCCTCAGACCCATTGGCAGCCCTCATGCAGGCTTTTTCTGCTCTTCGTACCGATATGGCATCAGCACATGCGACATTACATCAACGCATGGATGTTTTACAGAGCTTTGTGCAGCCCTTACCCCATGACGAGGAATTCGGTGACGCCGCGGCTGCGGCGCCTCCTCCTGTACCACCTCCGGCTCCAGTTCCTGTAGTCCTCCCTGGGCCATTCCCTTTGGCCCCGCCAGAACGCTTTTTGGGTGATCCCAAAACGTACCGGACCTTTGTGAACCAATGTCGCCTTCATTTTCTTTGTCGTCCCTTGGCATTTCCAGATGCTACTACAAAGGCGGCATTTGTTCTTTCCCATCTGGGTGGCACTGCTGCAGCATGGGCTAATCCATTGCTAGAAGCAGATGACCCGGCTCTGTATGATTTCGATAGATTGATCCAAGCCATGAACAGTGTGTTTGATATGAGATATAAAGCACAGTCCTCGGATCTGGAATTCTTGGCTATCAGTCAAGGCAAATCGGATCTCTTGACTTATCTTGCCCGTTTTAATCAATTGGCGGCTGAAACCACATGGCCAGAACAGAAGAAATCGGCTGTGTTTTATAAAGGTCTGTCAGATGACCTGAAAGATGCCCTATCAGTGGTACCTGCTCTTCCTTCTGGCTTCCCTGAATTGCTAGACTTAGTCTTACAAGTCGATGCTCGACTCCGGCAAAGACGAGGCGAACGTCGCTATCCCGATATTCGCAACACCCCTCGATCAGATGGAAGTACCCCTGTTTCCCAGGGGGAAGTTGAACCTATGCAAATCGGGGCGATTAGGGGTCCATTGTCCAAAACTGAACGAGAAAGGCGGGTGGTGAATAATCTATGTTTCTATTGTGGACAGTCAGGCCATTACATCCGTCTGTGTCCTAAAAGACCCGCTAAGTCATCGGGAAACGCCAGGACTCGCCCTTGAACCGGGCCTTCCGGACGAGTCAAATGATCCCAGGCCCGGGTGAGTGTTTTCCGTCTTCGCATGTTTACCTTGCCATGTCCTTTGCGGCTCCCGGCGTCATTACCTTTTCCAATCCGGTAATGATAGACTCAGGGGCTAGCGGGAATTATATGGATCTTAAGTTGGCCAAACGTTACGGGCTACCTATATTACCTAAAGAAAGACCTGAGGAAATACATGCGGTAGATGGTTCACGTTTAATATCCGGACATGTGACGGATCAAACAGGACCACTACAAATGTCTACATTACAAGGACATTCGGAATCCATCACTTTCGACCTTATCACGGCCCCTCAATTCGGCATCATTCTGGGGCTTTCTTGGTTGCAAAGTCACAATCCTGTAATTGACTGGGTTGAACAAACCGTACGGTTCTCTTCCTCTTTTTGTATACAGAGGTGCTTTACGTCCCGTAATGTAGCGGTATTGTCCCCTTGTTTGGCGATGGTAGATTGCCTCCCTTCTATCAATGCCACGTCATCTAACCCCGTTTCGGTCCTCCCTTTGGAATACCAGGAATTTTCTGATGTGTTTAACAAAGGTCTTTCGGAAAAACTGCCCCCACACAGATGCTATGACTGCCCCATCGACCTGATACCTGGAGCAGCAATTCCTCAGGGTCGAATCTACTCCCTTACTCAGAAGGAGGAAGAACATCTACGGAGCTATATTGACAACGCCTTACGTTTTGGACACATACGTCCGTCCCGTTCACCAGCGGCCTCCCCAATATTTTTTGTGCCAAAGAAAGAAGGGGATCTGCGCCCCTGTGTTGACTACCGCGCCCTTAATAAAGTCACGGTGAAGAACCAGTATCCGTTGCCACTTATTACTGAGCTCCTCGATAAAATGACCTCCTCCACTATCTTCACCAAGTTGGACTTGCGGGGAGCATACAATTTGGTGAGGATGCGAAAGGGAGATGAGTGGAAGACTGCCTTTAAGTCAAAATATGGGCTTTATGAATATTGTGTGATGCCCTTTGGGCTTTGTAATGCCCCGGCGACATTCCAGCATTTTGTAAATGACATCCTCAGGGATATGCTGGATTGCTATGTTGTTGTCTATTTGGATGACATTCTAATCTTTTCAGACACTTTGCCCCAACATATACAGCATGTGCGCTCTGTTTTACTTCGTCTAAGGGAATACTCTCTCTTTGCAAAACTGGAGAAGTGTGTGTTCCATGCATCATCTGTAGAGTTTTTGGGGTTTCAGATTTCCCAAAAAGGAGTACTCATGTGTACCTCCAAGGTTCGGGCAGTTTTGGATTGGCCCGTTCCGAGCTCAGTAAAAGCTCTTCAATCCTTCTTGGGTTTTGCCAATTTTTATAGGCGTTTCATTGCCTCATTTTCTGAAATAGTAGCCCCATTAACTCGATTGACTAGTTCTAATGTTCCTTTTTTGTGGGATGAAGAAGCGCAAACGGCATTCCGGAACCTGAAGGACGCATTTACCACCGCTCCTGTATTACAGCACCCCAATCCAGCTCTCCCATTCATCGTGGAAGCGGATGCTTCAGCCATTGCAGTAGGGGCCATCCTTTCGCAGGTTTGCCTCGCTACTCAACGCCTACACCCAGTAGCTTTCCACTCTCGAAAACTTACCCCAGCTGAACGTAATTATACGATTATGGAAAGAGAACTCCTTGCAATCAAGGTGGCGTTCAAGGAGTGGAGGCATCATCTCTTAGGCGCAAGACACCCGACAACTGTGTATACAGATCATCGAAACCTTCAGGCCTTGTCGCACGTGAAATGCACCAACGCCAGACAGATACGTTGGCATTTGTTTTTTACCATGTTTGATTTCACGGTGACATATCGCCCTGGTCCATTACATGGAAAGGCAGATGCCCTATCCCGCATTGGTACTGACACGGAAACTGTCAAACATTCCACCCCGGTATTACCATCAGGGGCTGTTATATGTGTTTGTTCGGTCTCTCCCTCAATTGTAGTCAGTTTACGGAGATGGGCCAAGGATCATGTTTCTGTCCTGAAGGAAATGGACGCTGAACTGATCTCCGGACTTCCTTACATTAAAGGTCTGCTATACCTACCTGACAACCAAACCAGACGGAAGGCCCTTGAATGGTCCCATGACCTCCCGTTAGCAGCCCATCCTGGCCAGGCAAAAACCTACGATCTTTTGCACCGTTGGTGCTGGTGGCCTGGAATGAAGAAAGATACCGAACAATACGTCCGTAGGTGTGCCGTTTGTACACAATGCAAAAGACCACCTGGTAAACCTGTTGGTCTTCTAATGTGTATGCCTTTACCACCGCACCCATGGCACACGGTGACCCTGGATTTTGTGGTAGAACTCCCCTGTATCAGGGGTATGTCCACAATTCTTGTGGTAGTGGACGTCTTTACCAAGATGGCTCGGTTCATACCATGTTCGGGAATACCAACTGCTCCCACATTAGCTAACTTATTCTTTGACCATGTGGTACGCTTTTTTGGTCTACCTACGATTCTAATTTCCGACCGGGGGTCTCAGTTTACCTCGCGCTTTTGGCGCGTTCTCACTTCCTCATTGGGTGTTGATGCCCGCTTGTCCTCGGCCTACCACCCCCAAACGGACGGCCAGACTGAACGTACCAATGGCACCATGGAACAGTTTCTTCGATGTCTGTGTCTACAGCATCAATCAAATTGGCTGTCGGTTTTAGGTGCCGCGGAATTTGCCTATAACAACTCCCTGCACTCATCGGTTGGCTGTTCTCCGTTCTATGCATTATATGGGTTGCATCCAAGGACCCTTCCACCTGTTTTGCCTTCCCTACGGCAAGTTCCTGCAGTCAATGCAGTTAGGGATTCATTGGTTGCCATCCGTAAATCTGTATTGGCACATCTACAAGCTGCACAACATCGCACCAAGATACAGGCGGACAAGCGGCGTGCTCCGGCTCCTCCTTATTCCTGTGGGGACCGTGTATGGCTCTCAACAAAGCACCTGGCCATTCGGGGTAAACGGAAGCTTTTACCATGTTTTGTGGGTCCTTACACGATCCTGCGGTGTCTCAACCCCGTTGCTGTTCGTCTGGACATCCCAGCACATTGGAGAGTGCACCCGATCTTTCATGTTTCCTTGCTTCGGCCATTTGTACCTGGCACCCGATTGCCTCCCATCCCGGCCCCACTTACCGTCCGTGGTGAGGAGGAATACGAGGTGCGTGCCATTCTGGACACCCGCCTCTGTCGTGGGGTTCGGTCCTATTTGGTTGACTGGGTGGGGTATGGCCCAGAGGACAGGTCCTGGGAGCCAGCCTCTAATCTGAGTGCACCCCGTTTGTTGCGTGCTTTCTGGTTACATCGCTTGCGTGGGCACAGGAGTAATCGCCCTTTGTGGAGGGGTACTGTCACATCCCGTTCTTGTTGGAAATTGCCATGGCATTTATATGAGCGCTCTTCAACACACAGAACCCGTTAAAAAACTACAATTCCCATCTTCCTGCTACGTTGGTCACCTGACACGCACGCACCACGTTGCCGTGTCTTCTGAAGACCGTATTTAGTACTGTCTGTTCGAGTGCCCAGCGCTCCTAAACTGTGTTAGTTTCGAGCGTTGTTTCCTGACTCCTGTTTAATCCTGAATCCTGTGCTAACTCCAAACCTTCGCCCCTGCCTTCTCTTCCGTTTTCCAACGCCCGCCCCTCTTCGACTGATTTCCCCGGAATCCTTGAACTCGGCTTGCATCTCGACCTCCACTTGCTAAAGTCCTTTGGCTGTGACGCTTAATATACTCGAACACGAAAATAAAGGAACTAGCGTGAAGTAACGCTTATTTTCTTTGCCCTTCATTTTGTTTACTTCAATTCATTCTTTTTTGACACTGTTTATTCTGGACGCTTTGCTGAATCTACAATTGGATTGCTTTGGACATTTTGGGACGCTTTGCTGAATTTGATTTGGATCACTTTAGGATATTCTTTGGGACGCTTTGCTGAGTCTATTTCGGAACACTGTGGATTTTGATTTGGAACGCTTTGCTGACTCTACTTTGGAACCCTGTGGCTATCTTCTTGGGACGCTTTGCAGCACTGAAGTCCTGAGACACTGGTGTACTCCTCCTTCACCGTTGATATAAGAATCCCCCTTTGTGTCCATTACTAGTAGGTTACTGGTACATTTTGCTACGGAACAGGTAAGAGTGGGTACTTGGGGGGTGTTGTTTGCTGTTGATTCAGCAATACCTGGCTGCATTCTGAACGTCTGCTCTGTTCTTCCCTCCTTTAGCTCTGCTGAGTCTGCTCCTGCCTTTTCACTCAAGCCCTCAGCCTGACAGGTGGAATAGATTCATTGTAGGCTGAGCTCTTGGGAGGGAAGTCTTTGGCATATCACGTTAGAGACTTCGTGTTCGAAGACAGAAGGTTACTTTTCCGGAACTGGGAGAGTAGTATCTGCGGCAACTGGGATACCATACCTAGGTTGTGACAGTATATAAACTAAAAAAGGGTCAGAGTCAAAACTCATCCCTGTCAAACGGCACGAGAAATATTGGATGAGGTAGTTGATGCACCGTTTAAAACATAATTAAGAAAAGTCTCATACTTTTTGTGTAAAAGAGTCAGTGCTATTAAAATGATTGGGCAAATCCCCATTTTCTTCAATCTCTGCCTTTAGATTATTTTTGCTACAGCCTCAAAAGCAGTTGCTATAGCTATAACATCAACATAAAGTGGTTCTTTCTTAAAAATTAGGGACTTAGCAGCCAATAGATAGAAATTCAGTCCCGGGTTTATAGTTCCCAATCTTAAGGCCAATTTGTTAGGTTAAGGAATATTATAAAGAAGATAACCAAAGATTTATTTTTCTCAAAACAGCTGTGCATACATTTCATTGAGCAATTCAATAAAGATATAGGATGGAAACAGTATGGTGACATCCTAGCACTGTTTTAAAGATAGGAAAACATTTGGCGCTTCTACAGGACTCTGGCAGCTTGCCCTATTGCAACATCTCATTAAATAGGTACTCCAAAGAGGTACCCAGACATCAGGATACAAGCTATACAAAATGTGTTGGCCAGGGGGGTTCATTGGTTTTAAAGACATCAATCCCACTCAATTTCTGACAAATTAAAAAACATATTTCCCACGGCCTATTGCAAACAGATTTGAGGATAATGTAGGGAATCAACCGCCATATTATTACTGTTTGGGCTTCTCATTTCTGCATAAAATAAAATAAATGTTTATGCTAGCTCTCACCCAGAATCTTTTTCTCCAAGCCTGCTAACAACACCTCATTTGAAGTCATGTAAGAACATTTTAGCAAAGGCTGCCCTAGGTCTCCTACATTTATCATAACTCCAGGCATGCAAGCTCACTCCCAACTATCTCAGAGGTTTGCTAGCTTTAACATCGTTTTATTTATCTTTTTTTTAATGTATTTATTTTTGTATGTGCTTTATACAAACCTTTACACAATATTGAAAGAAAGCATTTGCAGCTAAATTGCTTACAATTCCATTACAAACATATTTAAAACAATACATTACATTTCTTGTGATATAATAATTTAGAAAAACATATTACATTGAAATACATTTAATGAATATGATTCACAATTCCTATTAAAATAATATTAAGATACATGAGAAGACAACTAGAAATATCACAATAAAGAGCACCTAAAATCTTCCTAATATCAGAAATGGGGGTAAAACAATACAACCAAATAGATAGTACATTGTACAATAGTTTTAAATATAAAACTATATATCATTAAAATACATTCAGAATTTCAACCATATTATATAACTGAATTAATTCAAGTTCTGGGAAATTATTCGGACATCAGCTCTTTTCCAAACAAAATAAGCAGCCCCTGACATAACAACTGATTCCGGTGAAAAGGTTGCAGCCCAGATTTGATCCTTTTCAATATGTGCAATATTAGATACAAATGTATTATAGCCATAAACATACTCCCTCTGTAGTTTTATACATTGGGTAAGAATATGTCTAGAGGTTTCGATTTTAAACCCACATAGGCGACAAAGCCTTTCCTCCCTTGGAGTCCGAGTCCAATGACCAGTATGTTCAAAAGTAGGTAAAATGTTAAATTGCAAATAGATTATGAATATTCTGATTTATTTATCACAGATTTTTATAAGATATGCACATGGAATACCCAATTTGAAGGACTAAGTGCTATATTCCTTATAAATAGTAGGCTTAGATAAGTGCTCAATATTCAAAGACCTATCATACTCTTTTGCCTTCTTCTTAATAAGATTCATTTGGTTAGGGTTCGTTAACATCTCTCTGAGATCTAAATCAAGAAGCTTTAAATAGACCTCCACAGATTCTTTCAAATTGACCAAAAATGGGTTATTACAATTTTTATTGCATTGCTCCAAAATAAGTCCAAAAATCAACCACCGAAGTTAGGATAATATTAGAATACAAAGCACATTTTTGAATCAATCGTATGGTTTTAATAGATGTAATACCTAATTCCATACGAAGTGCCGTTACCAAGACTGTTTGGGGAAAATTTAAAATAATTTGCATGATTTTAGCTTCTAAGGTCATGATTCCATCTAAATTAATTTCTGGTATAGTCGTGGGTCCGTAAGTAATACTAGGGATAATACTAATTTTGTAAACCTTTATCAGACCTCCGATGTTGTTACCACCTTTCTTATACATAATACTCCTAAGAAAGAGCCACTTTTTCTGGATCTTTAACCATATTTGGGTACAAGAGAATTCCTTGCAAGGAGCATTTTTAATAGGAACTCCTAAATAGTTATACACATCGACTACCTCCAGCTTAACACCATTAATACACCAGGCAGATTTGATTGCTGTTCTACTATGTCCAAATGTTATTATTTTAGTTTTTAAGCCATTTATTTGAAGATGATTATTATGGGCATATTCAACTAAAGCATTAACTCAATAGGGATGCAATCCATAATGATAGCATCATCAGCATAGCTGATCCAGGGTACTGAGGAGGTCCCAATCATAGGTGGGAAGTTGCAGACTTTATTAATACATTGATCCATATCTGCTAAATGCAAATTATATAGTGTATGGGCTATTTCACACCCCTGCTTAATGCCTATATTAGTAAGAATATCAGCAGTGAGTGCACCAGTACTATTAACTTTAATTATGGCAATAGTGTCAGAATACAATGCAATGATAACATTTAATAAAATAGGATTAATCCCCCATTTTCTGAGTTTTTCCCAAAGGCATGGCCCAGAAACCGTGTCAAAGGCTTTACTAAAATCCATAAAACAAACATATAAATCGATCCTGCTTTTTCTGTTTAGTGGCAGCAATAAAATAATGAAGTACGCTGATGTTAGTCAGCGTATTCATACCTCAATGAAAACCAGTTTGAAACGCAGGTAGGATGTCATTATCAGAAATCCACTTATTTCATTTTCTAAGGAGCAAAGCAGCAAAGACTTTTTGACTGGCATCAACATAGCCAATGATCTATAGTTGGCAGTTTTGGTATGGTCTCCAACTTTAAAAACAGGGAGCATAATGGACTTCTGCCAGCTAATTGGAATTTTCCCCTCTCGTAAAATGCGTTTGAATAATTTTTCACAAACAGCTGCTCAAAAATGCGGGTTATCCTTCAACATATTGGATCGTGGTCATGCTGAAATCCCTGGCTCCCAAAAAACTAAAAACTATTATGGGATATTTATTATATTTTGTTATCTGAACAGGTACCATACAGTAATTGAAGTGTTTTTAATAAATTTCAGCTGGAAGCAGTAAAATCTTAACAATGCACATTATGCTCCCGAACGTATTATTTGGTTAACCTTGTATATTAAAGGGTATCATGAATAAAGAGAAGATTTCAAACTAAGAAAACAGAAATAAATGGCTCACTGTATAATGAACTCTCAAAGGCTCATAGGAATTGCTTATTATGCTCCCGAAAGCCTTGGCTGGGAAATGGCTACACGTTTAAAATGTCCCGCTCTTCCCATAGGTAGAATTTGGGCTCTGTGGCAAGATTCTAATGAGTTACCCATGTGTCGTTTCTGGCCACACGTGGTGGAGTTTGGGTTTCACTTTCTGTTGCTCTGCCCTAGATATGAGGCAATTTGTGACATGCCTGTGACACCACTGCTACAGCCTTGAGGGTTTAAGCTCGTCCTCCACGGGCCGTATGTCATCTCCAACCAACTCAAGACCAAGCAGTGGTGGCGGCATTAAAACACTTTTTCAAAACTGTACAAGGCAGAAAAATGACCACTGATTGATAGTACAGTTGCTATCATATTTACATATGTGGGTGCATTTTAAGTATTTCTTTTTATGATTTGTATTGATAAAATGCTATGTATTTGTTAACTTGTGTATGTTTTATGGATAGTATCCAAATAAACATGATGTATATGAAGAAGATTAGAAAACTGTGTAGGTGAGTTTCCCTACCCATTCTGCTGATCCACATCATTGAGTTAATTATTTAAGTAAGACCAGTTTCTAAGCGTGGGACCAGGATTCAAACCTGTGTTGCTCTTCGTTTTCTTGCTTCCAAGACAAATGTGTTGACCCTGAGCTTTCCACCCACTGGGCTAGTAGCAGTCTGGAATAGTGGCAGGCCGGGTTTGTAGCATTGATGTCAATTAGGGGTCCCCAGAGGTCGCAACTTCGACCTCATGCTTCCTCTTTGTGACCCCTGGCATTACCATTGCGATCCCTAAACTAGGATCAGAGTAACAGCATTGGGGAACTAATGTTAACAGGGCGCACTCACAGCCACATGTAGTTTCATTTTGCAGCAGCAAACGAGACACTGCTGAGACACTGGGGCCAAGAGACAAGTGGGGAAGGTGCACCCACCTTCTCCCACCTCCATCCCCTCGGCAGTCTCCTATATGGAGGTGAGAAAAAAGGCGGGGAGGGGCTAGAGGTGGGGCATTTCACTCCCCTCCTCAATGCCGAAAAGAGCGCTAAGGCTGAAGACCGGCATCAGCCTCTGCCCTCCTCTGTGCAGCTTCCAAACAACTCGTGCAGGGCCCTTTACTGTAGGAACTGGAAGAGGGCATTAGGAGCAGGAGCTTAACATGAGAAGGGTCGTTGAATCAACAAATGCACTGGGGCACAGAGAACTGTTTGCATTTGTAAGTGCAGAAAAGGTAGGAAGCACTTCAGTGCTGTGAACACGATTTGCAGTGCACAGGCTATTTCAAGCGGGGAATGGTGACCCTGAGAGCTAACAGAGAAAGGCCTGGGGATGGAGAACAACAGCGATACATCTTCTCTCTACCCACAGATGACTAGCATGTTGGTGTTTTCGTGACATAGCCGAAGCATGCTAATATCTACTGCTGGCAGGTGTGTGTGTAACTCTTAAAAATGGCTTCTCGCCCAGGGTTTAAACAGTCTCTAAATGTAGGACATCTCTGTTTTGGACCTGAGTTGTGTGGGACATGAAATGGGAGACAGCAGAAATAAAAAGAGCAAAAAAGTCACAGTGAATGAAAAAGAGAAGACGTCACTGAGAAAGAAAAGGAAAACAAAACGCAGAAAGGGAAAGACAAAGCGACAAGAGTAAGGGGTGGAGGGACCGAACTATAGAAAGAAGGCTGCCCTTGCCACAAGCAATCCCGATAGAGGCCACCCTGCCACAGCTGAGGGGTGGGTGATCAGAGGGTGGGCAAACGAGACTGACGGGGAGATGAAAAGCAGGAGACAGATGAAATCATATAAGAAATGAGAGAAAGAACTGTTAAAGAAAAATAAGAATTGAAAGAAGCATCATGGCAGAAACGGAAATAAACAGGAAGAGGGAGAGAGAAATGCGAAGATAGAAAAAAAGAGTGGCAGAAACAGGCAGACGGAAGCTGAGCGATGGGGACAGAGGGGCAAAGAGAACAATTAGAAGACAGAAACAAATAAAGACAGAAAGAGGGACCTGTACGGAGAGATACAAGAGACCGATCGAAAGAAAAAGCAGACAGTGCGGTGATGGGGAGGAAGAAAACAGAAAGGAAGTGTAAATGAGCGATACATTATATACATGAAAATGGGCAGAAGCAGACTTTGAGAGATCTGTGCACAATGATTGCAAAAGTGGAGGCTACTTTACAGCAGTGGGAGCAGATGTAGCCATGAGATAGTGGGAAAAGTGGCGAGGTAGAGCGGGCACAGTCTCCATGATTCTCGTAGTGACAGAGAGACAGGAAAGAAATGAGAGACAGAGGAACATATGTATTAAAAAATGGGGGCCGGTGGGCTTAAAGAATATGCAGTGATTTCCCATTGTGTCAGGCACTCCGCAGGTGGGGAGCACTCCCTCTCAGCACATGAAGGTGCCCGGTTCCATGGCTCCCATGCACTATGGCAGCCAGCAGGACCCAGATAAGTTGACAGAAGCCCCTAGTGATCTTGCACAGCGTATGGTAAAGCCCGGTGTGCACATGAAGGTAAACTAGCGGTAACCACTGAATGCTCAGCAGCATCCGCTCAGAAAACCGGCCTAGGCCTCATTGCTGAGTCTCGGCCTCAGGCATTGCACTTCCGTAGGCACTATGGACAGCAGACACTGTGCCCTAATCTCCAGTGTTAACTCTCTGGATTGCGACAGCAGCTGCAACCATTAGAAAATACCCATGTGCGCCCAGTAGTAGTGGGTATTGACATACTCTTGTTTCTTTATTCATTCTCTGGATACCCCATTATTTCTCCTACGCAAAGCATGGCCAGAAGCTATTGTGTCCTGCCAGTACCACTCTGATATATGCAGGTATGGTGACATTGCACTTCAATGCCAGATTCCATTGTGCCCCGTAATGAATGCTGTGCCAGATTCTATTGTGCCCCTTAGTGAATGCTGTGCCAAATTTCATTGTGCCCCGTAATGAATGCTGTGCCAGATTCTATTGTGCCCCTTAATGAATGCTGTGCCAAATTTCATTGTGCCCCGTAATGAATGCTGTGCCAGATTCTATTGTGCCCCTTAATGAATGCTGTGCCAGATTCTATTGTGCCCCTTAATGAATGCTGTGCCAGATTCCATTATGCCCCGTAATGAATGTTGCGCCAGATTCTATTGTGCCCCTTAATGAATGCTGTGCCAGATTCTATTGTGCCCCTTAATGAATGCTGTGCCAAATTTCATTGTGCCCCGTAATGAATGCTGTGCCAGATTTCATTGTGCCCCGTAATGAATGCTGTGCCAGATTACATAATGCCTGGTTAGCACAGCAGTGCGAGATTTCATCATACTCATTAAGGACAACATTGTCCGGTTGCTTTAGTTTGCTTTAGCACAGAAAGGCACAATATTATTATGTCCAGTTAGCCCTCCATGGTCACATCCCATGTGGGCTTGTGCGTGCAGTGCTGGGTTTGCATGTGTGCATGACTGAGGGACATGTGCAAGCAATGCATGGGTCCGTGTGTGCACAGTGTTGGGGGGAGGGTCAGTGTAGAGCATGTGTGCACAACTTACGGCCCGCGGGCCAGTTGCGGCCCGCCATGCTCTTTTGTCCGGCCCGCGAGGCACAAAGACTTTCCTAATGGAGGGCGGCCCGCGGCCGCCCTCCATTAGGAAAGTCTTTGTTGTCTTCCGGGCCGGACAAAACACTGGCCGTCATTGGCTCAGCACACATGCACCACGTTGCTCCTACGAGCCACGTAGTGTGTGTGTGTGCTGACCCAATGGAGGGCCAGCACTACGGCTGGCGTGGTCCATAAGGCTTGATGCCGGAAGGCATTTCAGCCTTGGACCACGCCAGCCGTAGTACGATTCCAGCGTTCCTGCTTACCTGCCGCTTACCTGCCTGCCTTCCAGCACGTCTCCGGTAAGTGGTCTGTTTGCGTTTGTGTGTCGGGTCTGTTTCACTTTATGTTTGTGTGTGTATGTTGCGATGGGGGGATGGGGGGGTGTCGGATGTGTATGAATGTTGGAATTTGAATGTATTTTGTGTGTGTGTTGAGATGCGGGGATGGGTGTCGGATGTGTATGAATGTTGGGATTTGAATGCATTTTATGTGTATGTTGAGATGCGGGGGTGGGGGGGTGTCGGATGTGTATGAATGTTTTGATTTGAATGTATTTTGTGTGTGTGTTGAGATGCGGGGGTGGGTGTCGGATGTGTATGAATGTTTTGATTTGAATGTATTTTGTGTGTATGTTGAGATGCGGGGGTGGGGGGGTGTCGGATGTGTATGAATGTTTTGATTTGAATGTATTTTGTGTGTGTTGAGATGCGGGGGTGGGGGGGTGTCGGATGTGTATGAATGTTTTGATTTGAATGTATTTTGTGTGTGTTGAGATGCGGGGGTGGGGGGGTGTCGGATGTGTATGAATGTTTTGATTTGAATGTATTTTGTGTGTGTTGAGATGCGGGGGTGGGGGGGTGTCGGATGTGCATGAATGGTGGAATTTGAATGTATTTTGTGTGTGTGTTGAGATGCGGGGGTGGGGGGGTGTCGGATGTGTATGAATGTTGGAATTTGAATGCATTTTATGTGTATGTTGAGATGCGGGGGTGGGGGTGGGTGTCGGATGTGTATAAATGTTTTGATTTGAATGTTTTTTGTGTGCTGAGTTGGGGGGGTGGGGGTTCGGGTCTGTATGGGTGCATGTTTGTGTGTGTGCTGAGTTGGGGTTGGGGGGGTTCGGGTCTGTGTGTGTGCTGATTTGGGGGGTGGGGGTTCAGGTCTGTATGGGTGCATGTGTGTGTGCTGAGTTGGGGGGTGGGGGGTTCGGGTCTGTATGGGTGCATGTGTGTGTGCGCTGAGTTGGGGGGTGGGGGTTCGGGTCTGTAAGGGTGCATGTGTGTGTGCTGAGTTGGGGGGTGGGGGGTTCGGGTCTGTAAGGGTGCATGTGTGTGTGCTGAGTTGGGGGGTGGGGGTTCGGGTCTGTATGGGTGCATGTGTGTGTGCTGAGTTGGGGGGTGGGGGTTCGGGTCTGTATGGGTGCATGTGTGTGTGCTGAGTTGGGGGGTGGGGGGTTTGGGTCTGTATGGGTGCATGTGTGTGTGCTGAGTTGGGGGGGTGGGGGTTTGGGTCTGTAAGGGTGCATGTGTGTGTGCTGAGTTGGGGGGTGGGGGGTTCGGGTCTGTAAGGGTGCATGTGTGTGTGCTGAGTTGGGGGGTGGGGGGTTCGGGTCTGTATGGGTGCATGCTTGAGAATGTGTGTGCTGCGTTGGGGGCGGGGGGTTCGGGTCTGTATGGGTTCATGCTTGAGAATGTGTGTGCTGTGTTGGGATGGGGGTTCGGGTCTGTATGGGTGCATGCTTGAGAGTGTGTTTGGGGTATAGTGTTTGGTTGGGGGTGAGGGGGCCATGGGGCATAGTGTTTGGTTTGGGTGAGGGGGCCATGGGGCATAGTGTTTGGTTGAGGGTGAGGGATAGGGGGCATAGTGTTTGGTTGGGGGGTGAGGGACAGGGGGCATAGTGTTTGGTTGGGGGTGAGGGACAGGGGGCATATTGTTTGCTTGGTGGGTGAAGGACAGGGGGCATAGTGTTTGCTTGGTGGGTGAGGGACAGGGGGCATAGTGTTTGCTTGGTGGGTGAGGGACAGGGGGAATAGTGTTTGCTTGGTGGGTGAGGGACAGGGGGCATAGTGTTTGCTTGGTGGGTGAGGGACAGGGGGCATAGTGTTTGCTTGGTGGATGAGGGACAGGGGGCATAGTGTTAAGTTGGGGGTGGGAGCCATGGGGCATAGTGTTTGGTTGGGGGTGAGGGGGCCATGGGGCATAGTGTTTGGTTGGGGGTGAGGGACAGGGGGCATAGTGTTTGGTTGGGGGTGGGGGCCATGGGGCGTAGTGTTTGGTTGGGGTGGGGGCCATGGGGCATAGTGTTTGGTTGGGGGTGAGGGGCCCATGGGGCATAGTGTTTGGTTGGGGGTGAGGGGGCCATGGGGCATAGTGTTTGGTTGGGGGTGAGGGACAGGGGGCATAGTGTTTGGTTGGGGGTGGGGGCCATGGGGCATAGTGTTTGGTTGGGGGTGAGGGGGCCATGGGGCATAGTGTTTGGTTGGGGGTGAGGGACAGGGGGCATAGTGTTTGGTTGGGGGTGGGGGCCATGGGGCATAGTGTTTGGTTGGGGGTGAGGGGCCCATGGGGCATAGTGTATGGTTGGGGGTTAGGGGGGTGAGGGGGCCATGGGGCATAGTGTTTGGTTGGGGGTGAGGGGCCCATGGGGCATAGTGTTTGGTTGGGGGTTAGGGGGGTGAGGGGGCCATGGGGCATAGTGTTTGGTTGAGTGTGAGGGACAGGGGGCATAGTGTTTGCTTGGGGGGTGAGGGACAGGGGGCATAGTGTTTGGTTGGGAGCCATGGGGCATAGTGTTTGGTTGGGGGTTAGGGGGGTGAGGGGGCCATGGGGCATAGTGTTTGGTTGGGGGTGAGGGACAGGGGGCATAGTGTTTGCTTGGGGGGTGAGGGACAGGGGGCATAGTGTTTGGTTGGGGGTGGGGGCCATGGGGCATAGTGTTTGGTTGGGGTGGGGGCCATGGGGCATAGTGTTTGGTTGGGGGTGACAGGCCCATGGGGCATAGTGTTTGGTTGGAGGTTAGGGGGGTGAGGGGGCCATGGGGCATAGTGTTTGGTTGGGGGTGAGGGACAGGGGGCATAGTGTTTGCTTGGGGGGTGAGGGACAGGGGGCATAGTGTTTGGTTGGGAGCCATGGGGCATAGTGTTTGGTTGGGGGTGAGGGGGCCATGGGGCATAGTGTTTGGTTGGGGATGGGAGCCATGGGGCATAGTGTTTGGTTGGGGGTGAGGGGACCATGGGGCATAGTGTTTGGTTGGGGATGGGAGCCATGGGGCATAGTGTTGCACTCCAAGAGTGAACTCAATAATAAAGCTAAAACAGGCACAGTTAGGAGATGTACATCCTTTGCTTTTTTGAGGAAACCTGACTCAACGAAGGCCATACTCCTCTTGGGTAACCCAAACAGCAAACTATAGCAGTCCAAAATAACGGAATGTCCAATCAAGGGTCAATAAAATATATATAATTTAATTAAACAGACGATATACAATAACTAAATCGAAATAAATGATAGCAATGGAAAATGTGTAGTACAACATGTAAGTTTGAAATGCAATAAAAATCGTTACCCCTCAAAAACATCTTTTTCCATGTGTTTAATACAAATTGGGGGTTGAAAAAGCCTCCTGACATGTCCCGCCTACCGCCCCGCCCACTTTTACTTTTCGGCCCACTATAGCCCTCATGTAAGGTACTTTCGGCCCTCTGTCAAAATCAGTTGTGCACCCCTGGTGTAGAGGCTACTTGTGGGCAGTGACAGGGACTGTATGCATAGTGCTAGAGGCGGTGTCCACAACGCTATGGATTGATTTTGGAATGCTGGGATCAATGTTGGAGGATATGTATGCCTTCATTGTGCACATCTCGTTTGGAGGTTCACCAGAGTGATCTGTAGGCTGTGGGGTCTGAGCTCAGTGTACAGGTCTCTCATCTAAACCATGCACTTCAGAGCAGTGGCTGCATATATGAGGAATGAGAAAAGAGGTAAAATACTCAGCATCCCAAGGACCACCTCTGAAATCCCGGGGCAAACATATGCACACATATGCCTTGTGTGATCTCTCTCAACTTTCTTTCAGCCATAACCCCCTTCACTCCTTCTGAGGTGGCGATGTAAGCAGTCTGAGCTAAATAAGTATTTCAACCAAGTGTTTTCAAAATCTATATTCTGCACACAGTCGACCCTTCTCCACTTACTTGGTACTCTGGCCGTGGTTGTCCCGAAAAAACAGATATCATTTATTTTCTTAAAAGGTTTCTCTCGTTGTTATCCCTCAAAATATTGTTATAATTCCCCCACCTTTTTAGTTTTGGCCATTAGGCTGTGCTTTTGCTGCACCTATAAAGTCAACACTATTGGTGCATGAGTCCAGATGAGGGAGATTTGATGTGAGGTGGAACATGCAGCCGATCGATGCTGTTTGGCCTTTTACCCACCCATTGACAGCCCATGTCCATGCTAATCCCTATGCCCGTGCCACCCACCACCTCTCCCTCCCAGGCCAAAACACCCCCTCTTATGATCTCTTTGATCTAGCTCTATTGTACAATAACTTTCAATCTATGGGCTTTTTTTTCGAGTTGCTTTTCTTATTTCTAAGCAGTCTTCTGAAAGTTCATGGTTTTATTGCAGCTGTAAATCAGCTACTGGTGTAATAAAATGTCTTAAACATGTGTGCCTTCAAATACTTGATTTGTAAGCACTATGGGCCTCATTACGACCCAGGCGGATTTCGCGGTGCTAAATGCACCGCGAAGCATGGCGGAAAGCCGCCGATAGCGCCATGGGGGTTGGCGGATTTACCGCCCCATTCCGACCTTGGCGGGGCGGTAAATCCCCAATCCCCATTCTGCCCTTCCCCATTCCCATTTTTGCCCCATAGGGTATAATGGGAGTGGGGAAGGAGTTAATTACGCCACCGTAAAATACGGTGGCGTAATTAACAACGAGGTCCCGTAGCGCCATGGTTTTCTCCGCCTGGTAAAACCAGGCGGAAAAGGCCGCCATGGCGCTACGGGAACTCGTAGTATGGCGGAGAGGTACGCCATGCACTACGCTGGCGTAAAACCCTCTCCGCCAGGGTCGTAATGAGGCCCTATATGTGTACTCTTCTCTGTTTTTTGCAATGATTTGCTGCGAAAATCAATCATTAGCCACGCCAACAGTTTTTATTTTGGCATTTTTATGGGCATTAGATAGGCATTATACCTTTAACATTAACATTTACCAGGCACTGTCATCATAGGAGCAAGTACTCACACAACTTAACAGTTATTGCCATCTCATGGTCAGGAAGTATCATTATGGCAGTGCATGTCAAATTTCTGTGCCATGCCTACACAAAAGCCACAACTCTTGGCTCTGCAAATTCTTTCCTGATTGTTTTGACTAAGGAACATTCCATTTTAGAATGCCATAACACAGTGGCTGGTCTTGTACAACCTGTAAACGTCTCTCTTGGCCAAGTACATCCCTAGGAATACATGGTAGCCCAGCCTCTTCATCTTCACTTTGGCTCAATTCAATGCTGCACTCATTGCAGTAGGTACCGCGATATTTTCCTTTTCTACAAATGGTCAACTACTAACATAGAACAGCTGGTTGAGTGCATGCCCAAGATAGGTGTGCATATTCTACCACAGGGGAGGTGAAGTAGCCCCAATGGCTTGGCTAAAAATAAACATAATTCGTATTTAGCACTAAACTAACCCCCTCCTTCTTGCACTGAAGGCCATTGGCTTTACTCAGACGCTCCTGGCTCCTACTCACAGATATGGACACACTCTGGATTGGGTTTTGACAGACAGCACACCTGCAATGGACACTAGCATTAGCCATTGTCCTTGGTCGGATCACCTTCTGGTGAATTGTATTCTTCTTTAGCCAGTTTCTTCCTTGATGATTAATTCTAGCTTTAAACAGTTTGCAACTGTCAGGAACCTGAAGAAGGTTACACCTCAATTGTTATCTTCTCAACTTTTACCCAAGCTTATTCCAGCAGATTTGTTCACCAATTCAAACAATCTTGCGTTTCATTTTAATTCTACCATCAATGACATTATTGAAGCCCTTGCACCTAAAAAATGCAAATTAGTTAAACCCAATTCCAAAAAGAGTGCCTGGTTTGATGACACAATTATTACCCTATGGCGTGTTAAGCAGAAAGCCGAGAGGGATTGGTGGAAGAACCCTTCTTCCTGCTCCGTCTCCTTTCATAAACAATCGGTACATAATCTGAAAAAGACCATCATTGATGCAAAATGAGACAGTTTTAATAACAGAATTTCTTCTGCAAAATGCAACACGCATGAGCTTTTTAGAATCCTGAAAGAGTTTGAGGGGAAAGCCCCTGCCGAAAAAATAATTATGCAACTCTGCCTGGTGGCCACCGATACATGATGAGTTTACTCATAAAATTGCCAGTCATCAACAATCCATAGCAGCCCAACAAAATCAATGCATTAAGCGGACCAAAAGTCCATCCAGGCCTGCTGTCTCCTCAGTACCCTTTCTTAACAAAGAACACGTACAACCAATATTTGAATTTTAGTCCTGTACAGAGGCCCACATTTGCAAAATTGTTGCAGGTATGTAACCCACCTCCTGTCTAGGGGACAGCTGCCCTTCTAGCATCTTTAAGGACTCTATGGACACTCTTGCTCCCTGGGTGACCAAACCTGTTAATCTTTCTTTTATCGAAGCCAATGTGACTATGGTTCTTAAGGCGGCATGGATCACTCCCCTCCTGAAAAAGAGTAATCTTGACCCTTACATAGCGAAACACTACCGACTTATAACCAATGTTCCACTTAAAATCTTGATTGTATCGCTTACACTCAATTTCAGGAGTTCATAGAGAGCAACAATCTACTTAATACAAGACAGTCAGGCTTCAGATCTAGGTATGGGACGGAGATCACATTACTGGATCTGAATTCCAACATTGTCAGCATTGTTGACAAAGGCAAGCCATTTCTCCTTATGCAGCTCGATCTATCTGCTGTGTTCGACCTAGTGGATCACTCTTTGTTAGTTGCTAGGCTAGGTGAACAGGCACAGTGTTCTAACACGGCTTCCCAATGGATCACATCTTTTCTCAGTTCCAGGAGCGCGAGAGTAGCTCTGGACAATTCCAGCTCAGCTCACGCACTGGTTACCTGTGGGGTTCCACAGGGATTATGTATTTCTCCCACTCTGTTTAATATGTACATCATGCCTTTTGTCGCCGTCCTTGACGACCTGGGTGTTGAGTACACTATAATGGAGATGACACCCAGGTCGTCTTTGAATTGTCTGGTTGTTATATCCAGGACTCAGATGCTATTCTAATTTATGAGTGTATTCAATATTGGATGGGCATCAATTCTCTGGCATTGAATGCCGAAAAAACTGAACTTTTGATCATAGCATCAGGATATAAGAATGAAAAACTGGCCTCTGACTATGAAAGTTTCTTTGTATCAGGGAATAAAATCACAGTCTCTAAGAATATAAAGACACTGGGCATCATTTTGGATCCCAAGCTTTCTATGAAATCCCAGGTCACCCATGTTTGTGCCTCTTGTGGATATGTTACCAAACTATTGAATTACATTCGACCCTACATCTCACTAAACATAGATAATTACTGGGCACAGCTCCTATTAACTTGTACCTTGACTATTGCAACAGCTTGTTGTTAGGTATATCAAAGGCCAATTTTCAGGCACTCCAAGTTGCACAGAATGGTGCAGTTAGAGCTGTTTTTGGCTTGTCTAGGCGAGACCATGTTGAGGAGGCCAGGAGAGAGCTTCACTGGCTACAGATTAAACATTGCGTTACTCACAAGCTGCTCTCTCTTACAAGTGTTTTAATGGCAAGGCTCCAAAAAACCTGGCAGATCGTCTTACCACCCTACTACCAGGTCTCATTTACGTTCCTATGACCCTCTAAATTGGTACAACCAAGGTTTGAGCTTGCAAGCTTCGGAGGTACCTTGTTTGATGTTCAGGCCCCCTACTTTTGGAAGAAGCTTCTACCCTTTCTCAGGTGAGCAAATTCCCTTTCAGGCTTTAAGAAGGGCATCAAGATCCTCCTCTTTAATTGCAATCTAGAGTAACCTCTGCCTGTCTTAGATCAATATCCACTTGCATAACTGCTATCTGATGTGTCTCGCCCATTGTATTTGTGTGCTCTGAGGCCTATGGCGAGTAGGACATTCCAAAAATTAAATAATAATAATAACAGGAAAGGCATCAGGGATGGTTGGATTGTATAGTAGCCTAGTCTGCTGTATCTTGCAGTCCTGGTGGTGATGCATACTGTCCAGTATTGCAAGCCAAAGGGAAGACTAAGTGCTAAGGGCATGTATGTTCATGCTGAATTCCTATAAGGAATTATTGTGGGTTCCGCCCACTCCCACAGTTAAGTTTAACACCTTATGCATGGGAGAAACACAGTTATATAATCCTGTAACATCTCTGCATGCATTGTACCCGACAGAATAGTTTCACCACAACCTCTACACCAGACTGAGTGCCAAGGTATGGTCACTTGGTTTTTCCCTGCCAAGGTGACCATTAGATCAGTGTGTGTAGACAGAGAACTGGTTATATATATCCAGTGAGTTGAGTGTTACTTTATCCACCATATATTGACCATAAGGCATGTAGTGCAAGAAAAAGGAATACATTCAAAATAGGGTTAGTCATTAACATAGCACATTGGATGAGAAGAAGGTGCATGGGGAAGGAGGCAAGAGTACACCAGTGAGAATACTTAAAACAAGGGAAGAACATGGGCTCAAGGCAGGGAGGGCAGTTGCAGAAAACAGGGTCATGATCAACACACATGAACTGGAAAGGTAGCAGCACACAGTTTCAGAAGGGGGAGGGCAGACAGGATTTCTAAGACGGACATGAACAGGCTTCGAAAGAGGAACAGCAAATATGTCAAAGAAGCAGGATTGCATGAAAGCCCACGAAGAGAGCCAGCATCGAGGTTCAGGTAGATAGTCAGCAGAAAAAAAGCCCTTGCACAATCCCTGAAAGGAGACAGTGCAGAGGCTCTGGGATAGCGAATATAGACTCAGAAAAGGGAAGACATTCAAGCACAGCAGAGATAAAAAGGAACAGTTTCATGGAGTGGAGAGTTTCTAAGAGTGGCATAAACTACATGGATGGGGTGTGATAGTTCCAGAGGGGGCACTATCAGTCGATACTGGGAACATGTCCAAAGCAGGCATGACAGTCCCAGATGGGACACCACCAATCTGGAGTTGTTGCACCCAATCATAACTAGTTCAAAGGGGCCAATGACAGGTAGGGAGTATGCACTACCTATCAAGAGGGGAAAGACATATTTTACAAGAAGATTACCATGATATTTGAGGGTTGTGGGCTGCACAGCGAGTATCAGGCATGGCAGGGAAATCAGTGGTCAAAGCTCTGCCTGGGGCAGTACAGATGATAGGAAGGAAGCCTCTGGAGGCCCTTAGACTGAGAACCCATCCCTGCAACATATTAACCCACGACCCCTTACTCTCTTGTCCCACTTATCTCTATAGTCTACATCATCTACCCCCTTCAACACAGTATTTGGTGGGAGACAGGAGACAGATGTATGCCTGCACACCTTCCATACAAGGGGTTTCACATATGCAGTATTGCAGGACATCTCAGACAACTGTAGCTAACTGCCATGGTAATTTGGCATCCACATCCTTCAATGCATTTATTTCCATTTACACCTCCACCATTCAGTGCTTTGCCAGGACTATTCTCAGCATGAGGATCATCACATCGGGTTTCATGTGGCATGTGTTGTGAAGAGGCTGCCAGATGCTTAAGCAGAAAATAAGTCTTTGGTAGGGGGGAATACATCAGGGGGAAATCCTCCATTGGAGGCACCCGAACTCCAACACTCACTTCTGGCCCTCACGGTGAGCTGTTGAAACCCTACCACTTAAAGCATCGACTATAGAATGCTTGAGCCACTTCCAGCAACACTCCACCCATGGGCTTCCCAATGAAACGTGCTGTTAGATGGTTGCATAGGAACAAGCAAATGCAGGAAGTTGCAGGGATAGGCAACATGGCCCGTCAAGATGACTTGTGAAGCTGAGTGTAGGGGCACACCTGGGCTAAGGAACCTCTAACTAGTTTGCTGCTAGGCTTGATTTTGGTGCCAGGTAGAGCAGGCTTCATGAAAAACCTTAGACAAATTCACATCTCTCGCCTGCCACTCTTTGCAAATGCACCTAGGTGTTTCTCCATACTCTGCCAACATAACTGCTGATGGCTGTTGAAAATGCAGTGAGTGAGAGAAGAGACAACAGTATTGAGACCTTCTGGTGCTGTCATGCTACACTTTTATTGCTTAGCACCCAGGACACCATTGCATCTCTATCAACCTACAGATTGAGGTTATCAATAGAAATGCGGGGAGGTGCACTTCGAAGCTGGCATTGTGGAAGCCATATTTGAGTCAGGCAGCCTATGAATATTATTGTCACATCACTTTGAAAGAACACATAACAGTAATGTTCACAGGAGAAGCATTTATTAAGTACTTCTTGGAAGGTCATGGAACTCACTCTCTAAACATATTCATTTTAATTTCAGTAAGATTGAACTTGCACAGAACCAAGGCCATGGGCAGGGCTACATGCTGCCAAGAAAAGAGAACGATGCAGGAAGTGGTATGGCAGTGCAGAGTTATCAGGGGGATACTGCGGGGAGAGAGAGAGTGGGTACTGTGCCTCTCACTCGTTTCGTGCATCGTTAGAGGTGCATGGTATCCATTCTCTTCTTCTGCCTCTTTGTGTGTGCAAATGCATCCAGCCAATATATCATCTTGGTGACTGTTCATGGTAAGCAAGCAGGCTGGCACTGCTGCATCCAATAATGAAGCAAACAGCAAGTAACACTGTTTTATCTCTGCAAAAATGGAGAAACTTTCTTTAGCTAATTCCTTTGGCCACTAAGATGTCATTTGTCAGCAGCACTAAAGAAGGTTCAATTATCACCAGATCATGCATTAAAACACAACTGTTTAGGGGCCATCTGCTGTCCAAAAAATATAATGTAACAGCATGATTCCAGTCTGCTACTAACCAGGGACTTCTTTTTTACCAAAATGCCTGGGGTAGCGGAAGTGACATCACATGCCCTTTGACCCTGCTGATATCACAGTAAGTGACATCATATGGCCTCTTGTGACATCACAGGAAGTGAGATTACATGACATCTGACCCTGATGACATCACTAAAGTTGAACACGAATTATGATATTGCGAAACGCTATAAAAAGCTGGTTTAGCTAAATATGTTTTAATTATACATTATCCTGTTAAGATGTGCTAGGCTATAACTTCTTATTCCCACCCCCTGCTTATGCAAAGTCAGATTCATGTGTCCAAGTAAAACCTTCTTGTGCCCAGGTTTTTGTCTTGTACATCAATATCCTACATATATCCTATATATGTATAAATATTTAATATGCTATAATTCTCTTAGGATGTCTGTGTATTGGGAACCAAGCATGAGCAGCACAGATGATAGCCCCTGGACACCAATCAAGTAACTGATGCTGCAGCCATTCTATTCTGAAAGCCAAATGCTAAGGCTGTCCGAATCAGCATATTTCGTATATTTAGTTCCATGTCACAAGCATTTAATGTTAGGCTGAGGCTTGTGAAAAATGAAACGAGCGCCAAGCCCAGTGTGCATTACATACTTAGTCAAGCCTACAACCCTTTTGTCACAGACGTATTTGCAAATATAAAGATGTGTGGTCATTCGTATGCTCCCAACATGCACTTTTATTTTATGCAAGAGTTGGAGACCTCACTGGCCTCATTTGTTTCCTTTCCCTTATGGGTATTTCAAAGAGTACAATAGGAGGGTACCAGACTGCCACCTTTGAATGCTAACTTATCAGAAATATTTCCATTCAATAGATATTCTAGTTTTTGATAATGTGCTTTGCTCAGTAAAACAAATGTAACATCCTTATTATGACTAAAATATATGGGGCCTCACAGTTGTGCCGCCCAACGCAATTTGAATTACTGCAACTCGGTCCGGCGCAATTTAGTGGTAAGGCAGTAAATCCCCAATCTCCATTGGGTCTGTGACGCTATTAACACCGGCGCAAATACCACCAGCAGTAATAGCGCCAAAATAGCCCATACCGCCAGCGCATTCACCTCCATCTCGGAGCTGTAGGTGAATGTGGCCATACTCAGGATGAGTGGAGCAATAAATGCAGCAGTAACAGCATTACCGCCACATTTTACCGCTCCGCCCAACTCGTGATGAGGCCCATACTGTAACTGATAATCAGAAATGAAAAAGTTACCTGGGGGCAACCAGACGTGGACTCCCTGCTCACTGTACTCAGAGAGGCACAGCTTCACCTCACTGATGAGGCCCAACAAGGCTGAAACATGTGTATGGGGTTGCTGTCGGTACTCTTGTTCAGAGAGGAATTGCCATAGCATTTCGGTGCTGGACTGCCCATGTGGGTGGGACAAAGACTGATATGCAAATGCATATTTCCCATCTGTGAAAGGTACAGTGAGCAAAAAGCGTGTGCTGCAATCTCTCATCTCAGAACAGGTTTTCATGCCATGTTCTTTCTGGAGAGGGGTGCCTGCTACCTTTTGTGAAATAATCAGAAATGAATACTGCAAATTGCTAACCTCTATAAAAAGCAAACCCTCGACAAAGATAGATCTGCTTTCTTTCTCTGGCAGTGCAAGTCCAAGCAACAGTTAGGGATGCTCTAGCAAACGCTCATCTGACAACCCTACTCTCTAGAAAGAGACAGTGTGAAACAGAGAGAGAGTGTGGATGAGAAGAAAGAGAGAGAGAGAGAGAGAGAGAGAGAGAGAGAGAGAGAGAGAGAGAGAGAGAGAAAGTGTATATGTATTTATGTCATGGATGATCTCATATGTCAATTTACAACCATCATATGTTCAGGTGCTACTGTTTTAGGCCCCGTCTCATTCGCAGACTTGTTTTCCCATATGGTCAGATGGGCCAGGTACTGCAAAAATATGCCAAGTCTGGCCTTACTGATGTGACCGCATATATTCAGACAGAGCCGCAAATTAACAGACACAAGCTATAAATGCTTAGGTACTACTATGTTATGCCACACCTCATTGTGCCAGTTATAGGCTCATCGGTGCAGTACAATGTTGTATACCAAGGTAACGTACAGCATACCTCCTTGTATAGCTCCCATCAAGCACTGCCCCATGATTGGGGTGGCAAAGAGGATATGATAAATCTAACCAGGATAGCGGGGGTCAGTCACTACTAGTTCACATGGTAGCATGCAGTACAAGCGATGTATACATGTGTCCTCACCAGGATTCCCTTATGGTAAAACGTATGAGTGGCAACATGATGTAGTCCTGTCTCCATAGACACTCATTCAGCACCTTTATTTTGTACTTAACTTTAGCTGAGAGGTGGCTTCGCTCTGACTAGAGAAGGTCAGCTTCAGACTGTTACTAAATAGGTGATATTGTATGTTGTATGCGGTCACTATCGCCTTATTCTGCATTACTCGAAGAGCTAGGTGACTCCCTTCACATCCATCAAACATGGCGCTTGAGAAAGATCTCTCTGTATTACTGCAGGCTCATTTATGAGGCTTTTCACATCAGTAGAGATGAACTGCAGGACATTTCAAACATGTGCCAATCTATCTAAATTAGAGATGTACACCACCGTTGATGCCTCCTCTGTTGTTGAGAGGTAATATAGACAAGGGCAGGTGTCAGTCCAAGAATATAACAACTGAATAATGGGTATCATTCTTCATGCCAGAATACTGTATAGAACCAACTGTGAACAGGAAGAGGAAAGAACAGTCACGCAGTGGTGTGGTAAGTGAAGGGGGTCAATCTTCTGCTGATGTGAAACTGATTCAGTGATGGTTCCTACAGATTACTACCCATACCACCTTGTCAAATAAAGGATGGCATATGTGATAACTAGTTCAATTTAAGAGTTGAAAATACACTCCATATACCAGCAGTTGTGATATTGTCCAAAACCATGTGATTTTCCACATAAAGTCTGCAGCGAGTTATGTTCTGGACATACTACTCAAATCTCTCATGCTGCTGAAATTAAAATAAGCTATGTATCCTATTTTCAGGAACAGAAACATTTTCGTTCAAAGGTGAAACAAAAGAACAACCTTTTTTAATGTACATAATGTTTACAGTATATTGCCCTCACGTAGAGAACAGGCACAGAATGGAAAGGGCAGTGCAAGCTTAACTCACATATATAAAAGGTAAACAAGGCTAAAACCCCTAATAAACAAATGTAAAGCATGGGCAGTGCACGTTTCACTTAACCCAGAGGTCAGTTGCAAGGCAATCTGGAGAAGGCACAGAGTTTTCCACATACATAGCCAAGTAAAGAATGGGCCGGACCATTACAATTTTCCTTCATGCTGAGAAAAGGCACAGTATGGAAAGTGTTTTGTTGAAACCGCATTTTCTACTGCCAGGCCAGGCTCCGAATAAATCCACGTTTAAATAACTGAGAATAAGTTAAATAAAGAAACAATAATAACGGAAAAATATTGAATTTTAGTTTTAAATGTATATGGGTTGGGCTAAGGGGTTAAAATGGGTGGTGAGGTTGTGGGTTTAAACGCATTGGGAAATAGGGGCTTGGGGTGGACCCCCAAAATAAAATAAATATTAAAACAAATCGATAGTCTTCATTATAAATGTTTTGTTATTAAAGCATTCTCTGTAATTTAATTCGTCATAATCACTTGTGATCATATAATGGTACTCACCATTGAAGTTCCATTTTAAATGTACACATAAGAATCTGGCACTGCCCTGTTACGGACCATAATGCTTTGGCAACTGGGCATAATGGAACCTCGCATGTCTGTACGTACTGTGTGCAGTCGAATCAGATACTGTGGTGCAAACAGGACATAATGAAGTCGGACACTAATATGCCAACTGGTTCATTTTCAATGACTCCCTCATCTCCGGCAAGTATCGAGACTCATGCCAACTCTTGCCTCGGCACCAACAAACAAAAGAATGCAGCTACACACCCCGATTAATTTGGCTTGTCTGCACACATACTTACACACCTCAACATTAGCCTCAACAGTCTTTAGAATGCAACTACAACCCTTGAAATACGGCCTAGCTGCACACATAACACTGTTCTCAAGCAACCAGCACCTGCAAAATGCATATGCCATAGTCCGTTGGTCTTGCTGCACACATTCTACTGATCTTACACAACCACTGCATCACACCTAGCTGTAGATGCAGCTACACACCACCAATTGCACTCGGTGGCACACATACCGAGTGCACCCTGGCACCTTGCACTACACTACCATCTCTACTGACCTGGACTGTGGTCCCCAAGGGCCTTCGACCCACAGCGCTTTTGATTCAGAGCAGTGGTAAAAGGTGCTACACAAATGCAAAATAACTGAACATAACAATCCATTTAAATGCCCTGCCATCGAATTGTACTGTAGTGACTACCTATGGTGTTTATGGAAATACCAGACAATGGCCTTGGCTTTGGATGACAATGGGCCTGATTCATGGAACTTTTAGCACTGGTGCAAAGTGAATTTGCACTGCGAACAAAAACCCAGATTCACAGAGTGGTGCAAAGTGTATTTTTGCAGTGCAAAGTGGCTTTGCACTGGTTGTACAAAATCACTTAGCACCGCGCTAAAAGTTCAATTAATTGGTCCCAATATGTTGTATCTGACAGTGATACCGGTCATACACTATGGGCCTCATTATAGGTCCAGCGGTAACCCTGCCGGTGCTACCGGGGGGTTGCCACCAGACCAGTAAATGTTTTACTGGACCTGACTTCCTGGTGCCACCAGGCTATTAAAAGTCCAGCGGCCGGGAAGTCAGGTGCCGGTACATTTGTTAATCCCCAATCCCATAGAGTCGTATGGGGCTCTATGGGAGTGGGGACATGGGAGCACCGGCACCATTAGCAACAGTGCTGGTACTCCTGTGACAAGTCTGCCGATTGTGGCCACTGTGCCCAGTACGGTCAGACCTGTCGGGCACGGTGGTCCCAGCAGGCAGACTTGTACTTTACCAGTCCGCAAACAAGGGTGCCAGTGAGCTTACCAGCACCTTTGTTTCCAGACCAGCAACATTGTAATGAGGGCCCATGAGTACCAGAATATGTAATGTTAATACCTGATAAATGATTGTACCTCCTAGGCATAGTAGGCAAATGGTTCAAGCACCAGTGTCAATCGAATGGCAGCCTACACATCAGCCAATACATGGTCAATGTTTGTCAAAGATCAGAAGGAGTTGTTTCTTTGAGGCCAGCTTCACTGCAAAGTGAGTCGCCTCAAATCCTTGAACATACAATAAACGCTCCAAGGAGTCGAGGTGTGTTATAAATAAAATAGAAGCTTACTTTCATGCTTAGAGAAGGGTGTCTCATGGTCGAGGAGCCGCCTTTAGAATGACCTACATGATTCGAAGAGAAGAGCTTCCAGAATGGCACTGGCTGCCAACGGACACTACCCACCAGCTTTACTCCATTTCCGTGAGAGGGGGCGGTTCTGAAGAGAGCATTAAGCAAATGGCTAATGGAATTAAGGATATAATAATAGAAGGATATAGGGAGACAATTGTATTAACAAGAAATAAATCTGGTGCAGTATGAGGTAAGTGTTTTTTAATTGATTGATGGGGGAGGTGCTCTGCAGGTTTTCCCGCAGATTCGCAGCCATTTGTCTCCTCCCAATACAGTAAAAAGCTCCCAAAAAATGATAAGAAAATTATACAGTCAGGGTGATAAATTGTTCACAGAATTATAGCCAGTTTGTGCTAAGGTCACTAATGTGAAAGAGCATTAAATCTCATGCAACAGCCACATTTTTTATCGGAAGTAAGCAGCAGCCGGAGAACGGTAAAGGGGACTAAAAGCTATCTGAGGGCAAACACTGTTATAGAGCAGTCGAATTTCACAAGATCTGAAAGGTAACATGAGCAAAGGAGGAGTTGTCTATGATATCATACAGAAATGCTAGGCGAAATGTACCACTTTGTTGATAGGTATTCATCTACAAGTAAATGTTGGTTATGGCCTCCACCTCTCTTTTCCACCCTTTGTGCTTTTGCCACAGCCCACCACTGCATGGGATGGAGAAGAGAGGTTGGGAGACGCATAGGCAACCAGGGCCTATGTCAATGTAATTAAGGTTCTGCTGTCCTCCCCACCTGTCTCTAATGTTAAACTCATTTCCACCCTCACACTACTGGAGACCGTAGGTGGCACAACAAGCCAAATTCTTCTATCATGATTTCCATGTTGCTATGAGGTGGTATCCTAGCAAGAGGACACATAATTTATTATTTAGAAACACCATCATGCTCTAATGATTATTCTGCGTTCCCCTGTATCACAGATTCACCTGCACTCTTTTTTTATTGAAATGGTGGAGGCACTTTAGTAAACTCCATTCCAACAGCTGGTTGCTGTTTTCACTCAGCTGCTTTGCTCACCATAGTCTATTTCCATCACCAAGATAAGCGACTTTCACATCAGGAGACACTTAGGGCCTGATTCACAGGAGCGTTTTATAATGGCACAATCCCATTGGAAAATGATCTGTGAATCAGTCCCATAGGGTCCAGACAGAAAAAAGAGCCGAATCACAAAACAGCGAACAATGACATTTGCGATCACCCATCGTGTAAACACATGTATCCGCGGCTTAATAGGTGGGAGGTGGTTTACTTGCACTAAGTCCCCCTTTGTTTGCGAAAATGGGTGCGTCTGGATAAGTGTCAAACGTCATTAAATTCAATTAAGGAGCACATCTAGACGTCCTAATGGGGCATCCTGAATCACAAAAACAGAGAGTCACGTGACATGCAACATTGTTCCCTCTTCAGATTTGGAAACTGGGCAATTTTCCTGGAATACATTGGACTTTTTCAAACAGGTGTCAGAGAATGATTTGCTTCCTTTAACCTCTTCATGTTAAGCTTTCCCATCTTCATTTTACTTTCCAATATTTCAAAAGCCAGGTGTTCTCTTTTTGGGTGAATCAAGATAATTGGCATGTGCATGTTAGGACAGGTGTAAATGGCACTTGATGGATAGGAGACGATTTGACAATCATTATGCATGTGCAATTTGAGGTTGTCGCAGCTGCAATTTGCGCCGTCTGATCTTTGCATGCAAAAAATGATTTCCTCATTGACGTAATAATTTTTTAATGCTGATTAAGGGAATGAGACCTACATATAGACACATAGACCTCAGATGCAGTTGGATGCAGTTTGTGGATCATGAAACCGGTTAAAATAGCAGTAGTTTATGGACCGCCCATTAACACATATATCATGAACCAAGAAAGATACAATAAGTGAAAGATCAAAAACCCTTCATAATGGTTGAGCGCACATCTATTACCTACTATCATATGCTTACCTGCATTTAGACTAATTGTGTAAACTCTCTGATTTCTGCTCCTGACCTATTTGCATGGTTGGCCTCTTGTTGGCTGTGGGATGTATTTACCCATGCATCCTAGCCCTACCTCAAAACTGTGCAGTCCTGACATGGAAAACATCATGATGGCCAGAGCTTCCCAGAAAATGCACAGGGAAATGCATGAAGAATAGGCTGCCACTCATTTTTGCCGATGTTATGGGCACAGAAGGACACTGCCTAAAACCACCATTGGACTACCCGCACAGTAGTCTGAAACCATTGGGAATGGCAATGCTGATTGCCAAATGCAACCTAGAATTGTGGGGAATTCATTTTCTTAAATCCCAAAAATGGGTGCAGTACCAGTACTCACCACTATCCAAAAGCCGGTGTTTTAAAACCACTCTGTTTCCCTGAAGGCAAGTCAAAATGCCTATTTTCAAACATTGCAATATGTGCAAAATATTTACTGAACACCAGCAGACATTTGGCAGAATGGAGTTTTGTGTGCCTACAAAATCTGGGAAATGAAGATCATAAGACAAGGTTTATAACAAGACTGGCTGCGCTGTGGATTTCAGCAGTTTAAGTTGCACTGGATTTAAAGACACTAAAATCGAAAATGTTTAGATTAAATGAGTGAGCTATGTTTGGTGTCACATGCCTTTGTAACTGTTTAAATGTCATAGTTTTAAACTTAGAATCAGCCTTCTAGCTGCATGTGTAAAATTGCAAGTTAATTTAAAAAGCAACAAATAACATGACAGTAGCTGAAAGTCTGGCTTAAGGAACTTGATTCTGCCTGGCAGCTACCCCCATCAGCAGTGAAACTTGAGTCACAACTGTGTTCCCAGGCCAACCTTCCTTTTGCTGCCCAAACTAAGGATATGCCATCTATCTGATAATTGAATTATCTGTGCTCTGCAAGAGAGTGAACAAAGCCCTCTTCACTCAGGCAAAGGTTTTTATTACCGCAGTCGTAAATTGTAGCTTCCTCTTGGCAGGAGCTGGGAGGAGCACTGCCTGTGAGAGCAAGCTGGCTTGGCAGAAACTGGAAAGACTGGTTTCTATACCATGTGCTGAGGGTAAACCACACCCCTTTGGAGCCAGAACATAACTTTAAAAAGATGAATAACTCATAGAGCGGACATGTGAAAATTTTATAAATGACACCATAATTCTTGTGATTTTTCTGCCCACATTTTAAGAGGTTTTTCGAACCGGTGGTATGTTCAGGGGGGTTTTAGCGGAAAGGTGGATATTACTCTAAATGTGTGCATGTTAAAAATCTGAAACTTCATCAGTTAATGTCCCTACCCCCTGCACACATGTATGTAAAGTTGGGTCCATGTCGGAAATTGAAAAAGCAGTTAAAAAGTCAATTATGTACACTCTTTGAATGCAAGCTCCGAGAATGAGCAGATTTGGACATAGACATGGCTAAATTCAGCCACACCATGTATATGTAATTTCAAACAACTGTGTAACTCTGAAGTATGGATTTTGATCATATATATATTTGGGTGCACAGATGATAAGGGAGGTTGTTTCAAGAGATCATAAAATGACATCAATCTGACTCACAGTTCAGTTTGCCAATCAAGCGGAGGAATGGAAGCCTGACCAATGACGAATGAGAGGGGCAAGTCTAGTGATGCAACACACACACCCATTCTCAAGAAACAGATAAAAGCAGAGAGTCAGGACACATAGAGACATTCAATTTCATCTGCCGCTGGAAGCCCTGCCGGAAAAATCCATACTTACCTCCAACAAACTCCAGAAAGCCAAACTAGAGACTTCAATCTATCCAGAGCAGAGACCAGACCAGAGAGAAAGCAGTGCTGTGCCTAGCAGAGACCAGACCAGAGAGAAAGCAGTGCTGTGCCTAGCAGAGACCAGACCAGAGAGAAAGCAGTGCTGTGCCTAGCCGAGACCAGACCAGGCGCTGTGAGCAGAATCCGGAAAGACCTGACCAGACTGAAGATCGTGACCAAGTCGCTTTCCTGTTCAAAATCTCTTGTGAGTACTTAGCAAAACTCAGAACACATCTCTTAGTTTAAATTCATCTAATTCAATCTATTTAACCTAAGTAGAACTGCCTCCTATCTGTCACCTGTCATTTCTAGTAAAATTTGTCATTTTGAAAAAGTGTGCGTTTAAAATTTACAAAACCAAAAACGACCTTTACTAAATTACTCATATCTCCGCAACCGTTTGGGATAGAGACTTGCAATAACTTTCATTTGGAAGCTGAGATCCCAGGCTTTCCTAGGACCCCAAAACGTCCTTGCGGTTCCTTTGTAATAGCGCTCGGCGCATCCGCGAATTTTGCCGCGATTTGCAATTTCTTCACATGTAAAAAAACTGCTGCTGCCTGATTTCATTTGCCAGAAATTCGTTTAACCTGCTAACTATCCCTGCATCATTGCTAGTGTGAGCCTGGACTAATATTAACTAGATACCACTCATCCTGAACCTCTAAAAGGGAATTAAGAGCGTTTCCAGCATATTTCTCATTCATTGCTAGCACCTATCAAAGCATTTGCCTGTGTTTTCAAACTTCTGTTTAAGCTTGCTGGATTGAACTGAATTACAGTTGATTGCATTTCTGAGAACTGTGTGTTTTCCTTCCATTTCCTTGCCTTGCATCAAGGGGGGGAGGGGAGTAGCCAGAGAAAAGTGATTACATTGTTTGGTTGAAATCATATTGCGTATTTTCTGTACTGCATTCATTGAATATTGCATCCACCTGAGCCTACATAAAGCATCCTCTACCACATTATACTTTTGTTCCTATTTACCAGTGTGCTACCTTATCCATTTCATGTCAACTCATTAGTGATTAAAGAAGTGTGCTAGTGCCAGATTCTCCGTTGTTAATATTTACCATATCAGATTAAGTGTGATATTCAATTATTAATTTATTAAAAAGTGTGATATATATTTTAATTTATCAAATAAACCTTTTAAACTTGCAAAACAGAATTACTTCTTGGCTCAGTGGGGTCAGGGGGATTCCAAGAGAGGGGTGTTATACAAGGGTAGTCATCCAGAACGCATGAACTGGACCTAAAGATATATCAATAAGGGTTTTCATTCAGTATTCTAGACTAGGCGTTAACTTGGCTGTAGTGCTGAATTGAATCCTCTTACAAAGTGGGGGCTCGAGCCGAGACGTTGGGTTAGATTTACCAGTTGTGCAGCTTAATACAGTGTGCTAACTGACGGGATACATACACCCGGTCGGATCACCACGCTGCATTACGCTGTGAAGCATTCCTCAAAAGGGACACTCCAAGAAAAGTTCTGTTCTGCAAAAATAAAATACTAACTTCTGTAAGTCAGGACAGAGACCAATCTCTAGAATGACGACCTTAGTAGACATGAAAATAGCCAGAGAGCACCTCTTGCATAAGCTATTTGTGAGAGGTGAATGGACCGAACAGGGCCAGGATGTGTGGTTGCAGGCCATCACACAACAGGTCACTGAAACAGGGTCAGATATATATAGAGATCAGGGTCCCTTACATGTGGCCCTGAGTGAACTATATATGGCTCCTAAAGCCAAAGAGGAACACAATAAGATCGCCAGGATAGCAGCATACCTGTACCTATATATGGGAGACATGCAGGATAGATGTGCTGAAAGCCAAAATCTGGCAAATAGGCAACAGATGGCATTACAGAAGGTCCAATCTGATCTGGACTCTTCTGAGCAGAGGCTGCAGAGGAGCCAGGAGTCAGAAAATGACAGCAGACTGTACATTACTAAAATAAAGGAGGATATGGATGTGCTGCAAAAGGAAAAGTCAGAACAGGATACTAGATTTCTGGCCCTGCAGAAGGAGCACCAAGACAGTTTGGACTCCTTACTGCAGAGCCAGAAAAAGCTGGAGCAACAGATCAATTTCAACAGGGCATGCACAGAGCAGGTAGCCACCCTGCAAATCCAACTAGACAGAGAGAAAGAGGAGAGCAATAAACTGATCCTGAAAGACCTGGATACCCAGGCAGAGTTTGATCAGGAGCACCAGAAAGCTGGTGCCTTCCAAAGGCAAAGGGACGACCTGGCGGCACAAATGCAGGCTCTTAGTCAGGAAAGAGACGCCTTAGGCCAGGAAGTCTGCCATTTAAAAAGGAAAATGGAAGAAAATCACCTGGCCCACCAGGGACTGGGTGACCTCCAAAAAGAAAACCAGAACTTGCTAGAGCACACCAGGAGGGTGGAGGATGCTCTAGCAAGAAAGGAGCAGGCCAATAGGGACACAGCTCAGGAGGTAACCCTCCTGCAGCAAAGACTGGCCCAGTTCTCCAGGACCAACCAGGAAGCACAGAGGGAAAATGAGGCCCTCTGTCAACACAATGATAGGCTCCAACAGCAGGTAGCGATGCAGGAGAGACTGATAGAGTCGAGTAAGGCCTTAACTGAGGAACTGAAGGCACAAATGCAGGCTCTTGCATTGCAACAGGGAGCAGGGGCGGATAGAGATGAGGTTCGCTGGGAAATGGAAACTCCGGAGCATAACCTCAGGAGCCCTAGTACCAGAGGCCCTCATACCTCTCAGTCCCTGGACTCTGCCACCCCCATGTCCCCTGGCGCACATGAGCACAGGGCCACAGGGATGGCAGATTACTATCCAGCCAGAAGCATGGGGCTCATAGGCCAGTACCATCCAGGAATGGAGGGGTGGGCATCCGGGTATGGGCACCCAAGTACAATACAGTTCAGTGGGGAACCCCAGGAGAGTAGGCCCATTAAGGGCATCCTGAAAACCTCTGCCCAGTTAGGTCAGTGGAGGGGGTACCCATCAAATCCTGACAGCAAGGAGGAATCTGAAGACTCCTCTGAACTGCGCAGGACACAGGAGACCAGGTCCCCACATTCTGCCAGCCATTCCCAGGCTCGCAGAATCCGGGAAAACCTGGAAGAACAGACGGGAACCTCTGGGAGCAGTGCCTCTGAGTCCGACGAAGAATGGACAAGGGTTACCCAAACCAAAAAGGCCAATAAGGCAAAAAGGGCCTTGCTCAAGGACCCCTTAAAGCAGATTAAGGCGATCAGGAGCGTCATCACGCCTTACCATAAGAACGCTAAGTATTCTGTTTGGGAGCACTTAGAGTTGTTTGAACAAATGATGGAGACTTTCCATTTGAAGGACAGCCAAAGCTGCATTCAATATGTAAAGTGGACCTTCTCCCCGGAATACTCCAGTTTCTTTGCGGGGCTGGAGGACCAAAATCATTTAAGATGGTCCACCTATAAGGCGGCCATCCTGAAACATTTTTCTGTTCACAGAAATCCTCAAGAGGCTCGCAAGGCAGCCTACAATTTGCAATGTGGGGAGGATCAGGCCCCACAAGAATTTGTGCAGGAGTTAAAGCGGGCTTTTGCACAGACCACAAGAAGGGTGCGCACGGATAGCCGTGAATTTATAAACACGTTTTTCCATGCCTTGCCCAAATATATCATGACCCAGCTCGTGAGGGATTTTCACGAGAAAAGATCTTTAGACTGGGTCATTGAACAGGCTACCCGCATCTATGAGGTGCAGAAGCCCATAGAAAATAAAATCAATGCCCAGAAAAACCCCAAAGCCAACAGCACCCCTGCTGCTGCCAAGGTGGCAGAGGTAAAGGTCACCCCCGTTTTAGATTTGGAGATGGGGGGGCCTAAAAACCTACCTGCACCTAATAATGCTAGGCCCAGGAGGTCCTCGGGCCAGTCACAGACAGGGAGCCGGGGAGGCAGCCCCACAAATGGGGTCCCTCGCTCTCCTGACTATGTAAGTCCTCGCTACAAAGGTAACAGACCCATCCTGGGTTATGTGTGGACTCCTCCAGCCCAAGGGGGGGGATCCAGCCAAGCACCTAACCCAGGGAACTTCCCTCCAAACTTCCCACCGGAGGGCAGAAATTTACCAAACCCTGGGCAGAACTTTTTCCCCAGATATCCACCCGACTTTCAGCCCCAAAACCATCCATCCTTCTTTCCCCAATTCCCTGAGCCCAGACCACTGAATCCGGGAGAGGGGAGGCCAAGGGTGGAGGGGTACCCAAATCTTCCCAACCCGGGGTATTACCAGAGGAGGGACAGCTACCCTTCCCGGGATCAGCCCAGGGGAGAAAACAGGGCCCCGTATCAGCCTGAGCGGGTTTCCCAGTTGGAGCGCCAGGTTCAAAACATGGCGCGGGATATGGGTCACATACTGAGGGCTCAGCAGAACCCTCAGATGGGCGTGCCGGCGCAGAACGCACCCAACTCTGGACCTGGTGCTCCAGAACAATGACGGGGGCAGCACCCCGATAACTCACCGGTTCCCAGGGAGGAGGCACAAAGGGAAGGGGGGTGTAAAGCCTTGGAGGAAGCTTCCTTCCTCACTTGTAAACAGCCCCTGGAAACCCAGGAACCGGAAACGAAATCTCTTGCCCCTGAAAGTCTGCCTCCTAAGGAGCAGAGGGGGGGTAGGAGAAACAAAAGACCCAAACAGACTCAGTTTGAGGAGGAGGTACAGATCTTCCAATCTGAGGGAGAGGGATCCTCAGAGGATCCTGGGAAAAGGATCTTCTCCTTCAGAGAGGGGGGAACTCCTCCCAAAGAAAAATGGGTCCCTAGGGATGCAAATCCAGACTGGGGAGATGTGGAGACTGAGCTACCGCCGCCCACCATCTCATCCCAGAACCAACAGCAAGAAAATCCCCTGGTTCAAACCCATCCTGGCGACTGCCTCCAAAAAGGGGGGGGCGGCCCAGAAACGGAGCCAGGGGAACCCACAATGGCTCTGATCTCCAGTTGCAAATTTTTTCTTTCAGATTCCCAAGACTCTCCACAGAATTCTGCCCAAATCTCCTCGCTAGCGATGTCCAAAACCAGAAAATTAGCCCACCAGTTGTCCAAAAATGTACATTATCTGTGCCACCTTGAGGAGAAGGAGGGAAGATATTATGCCCCGGTACAAGTACAGGGGCAGGGTAAAATCTCAGCACTGGTGGACACTGGATCTCAAGCTACCCTTCTGTCCAGAAGGGCCTTTGACGAACTGAATGCAGGAAGGGGAGAGAATTACCAAATTCCTCTCACCTCTCTTCCTGGACAACTGCAGAACTTTGACGGGAAGGAAATTCCCGTCGAGGGGACGGCAGACTTGGACATTAAGATCGGGCGACATAAGTTGAAACACCCGGTCATAGTTGTGACCCCAGAGGGCACCCCTTGTTTACTAGGGAATGACCTCCTGAGAAGGTTGTCACCCCTAATAGATTGCGTAAACAAGGTCCTCTGGACTCAGACTAGCCGACCCATAAAATTAAAACAGAGTGTCAACCATGTTAGTTTAAACGGCACATGCCACATGGTTGAACAAAAATCTGACCAAGTAGAATTTCACTTCCAGAACAACCAAATTCCAGACGTGACGGTAATAGCAGTAGGACAACAGACTGGTGATGGGGGGTCCTCTCTATTTCTGAAAATCAACCTTCCTTCCAGTCTAAAGTGGTATTCCACGCTGGAAGGAAACACTCTGAAATTCTATACTAATCCACAATCAGAAACCCCCACTCCTATAGTCCAGAAAGATGTGAAATCAGCTCAAAGCCTGGCTGATATTCAGCAAATTGGAGAGCAGTTGTTCATCCCTGTTCAGTTAAATGATGGGAAGGACTCTGTTCTCGCTCGAGTGTGTGTGAACAACGGTAAGAGCTTCATCAGCGAAGCCATGTTCCGCCAACTCCCAAAAGATCCAGCCATTCCCCCCTTCAAACTGATAGACAAATGGGAAATGGACCTGGAAGCACCTGACTCCAAACATCTCCTGCCAAGCAGGTGTATGCTCAAAATCTCCATTGGCAACAAGAGCATAGTCCATAATTGTTGGGTCGTGCGAGACGTCACTGCCGCCTTTTACTTAGGCAGTGACATTCTCAATCGCTTTGCCATTAGTTTGGACCTAATAAACTTCAAAGCTTGGTCCCGATTAGCGGATAATCCCATGGGCTTTGATGATCCAGAAAAAGCATTTAGGTCAGCTCAATTGCTACCTTATGCAGTTGAAATTCAGGTTAAAGAGGAAGTCACCATCCCAGAAAGGACCCGACAATTCTCCCTGGAAGTGAAAGTTAAAAGGGGACAAGAGTTGAAAAACCCTGATGCTTACATACATCTAAATGCTTCTCTCCAACAGCAAGGGTTGGGGGTAAACCCGACTCCATTAGTCAACATAGAACATGACCCCATTCTAATAGAGGTGGATAACAGCGACTTAAAGAGTATTACTCTAGCCGCAGGCACCATTATTGGAATGGCGGTTGATGACCGACATTTCTCCATTGATCTTGTAAATGAACTGTTAGGACCCATCCCCAAGGACTGTTTTGACAGTGACAGTGATGACAACGCAACACCAGACAGGATTTTTACCCGGCATGGGGGGAACTTCCTGGTGTACACTTCCTGCCCCTATGGTAAGGAAGATGTGACCTGTGACTTCAGGAGGGATGAGGTGATTTTCCAGGTCCATGAGGGCTGCCTTTCCCACCTGAAGCCTCCCGTCCAAATCAGCACTCTGACCAGGGACTTCTCCACCCAGCTGGAGGAGGCCGCGGAGATAGCCAAACCAGAAGTCTTTCCAGGCTTCAGGCAGATGGTGGAAGAGAGAGTCAACCTAGCTGATGCCTGTGTGACTCTGGAACAAAAGCAAAAGTTGAAACAAGTTTTCTTGGATTTCCAAGATCTCTTTGCGGTAGACTCATATGACTGTGGTCGCACCGACATCCACACCACAACAATCCCCACGGACCTGGCATGACTCCAGTGTTTGTGAAGCAATATCTCTTGCCTCTCGCATCAATGGAGTCCCTTACTGAAATAATTAAGAACCTTGAGTCCCGGGGAATAATCCGTCCAGTCCACAGCACCTTCAATAATCCGGTGCTGGGAATATTGAAGCCAAACGGCCAGTGGAGACTCTGTGCCGACCTCAGGGAGCTCAACAAACGGGTCCATACTTCCCGATGGCCTCTGCCCTACATTGACCAAGGGCTGGCCCAGATCCAGGGGTCACAGGTATTCACTGCAATAGACCTGACCAATGGATACTGGACCGTGCCTGTCAGCAGGGAGGACCAATACAAACTGGCTTTTACCTTTGGGGGCCAGCAGTACACATGGACCCGGACTCCCTTCGGATACCTCAACTCCGGCAATGAGTTCAATATTTTCCTACATAAGGCCATGCCCGACCTGGGTGCAAGGGGTAACCTGGCTTATGTAGATGATGTCCTCATCAAAAGTTCATCTGTGGAGGAACATATAGCGGAGATCCGTTATGTTCTGACACAGTTGAGGGCCGCCGGAGCAAAACTTTCCTTTCAGAAAGCACAGTGGTGTAGAACCCGTGTTAATTTCTTGGGGCATGAGATTACTCCTCAGGGTCTTTGTCCCCAGGAAAAGAAAGTGGAAGCACTTCAGAAACTGAAAGACCCCACAACTCTGCGGGAACTAAGGAGCCTCCTTGGACTGACTAATTACAGCAGAAAGTTCATTGAGGGCTACGCAGAGATCACCAGACCCCTGATTCATCTCCTGAAGGGGGGGGTCAAGTGGGAATGGGGTCCAGAACAAGCCGAGGCAGTAAAACAACTCAAAAGAAGCCTCTCACAAGCGCCTTGCCTAGCTTACCCTGTCAGAAACAAGGAGTTCTTCCTGGAGACGGGGTTCTCTAATACGTGCTTGACGGCAGTATTATATCAAAAGCATGACAAGGTCAATAAAGTAATCTCCTATGCGAGCAAAACTTTATCCTCTGTGGAGGAAAAATTCAACGATTGTGAGAAGGCACTCCTGGCAACGGTGTGGGCATTGAAGAATTACCGCCCGTTTATCCAGGGGGAACACATCATAGTGGAGACTCCACACCAGCCTCTGCAATATCTCCAAAGTGACAGAATCCGGGCCGGAAATGTGAGTAATTCCCGAATTACTTCCTGGATTCTGTCAATGCAAGGCTTTCCTGTGGAGGTCAGATATGGCCAAAACAAGAAGAGTCCCCTCGCGCAAGGTCTGGCTGACTTGCATGATTGTGCCAGAGAAAACTGTCTCGAGGACGAAAGTCTAAAAATAAAGGACAACATGGAGGCATACCTTAATTCCCCCCACAAAGTCTTTGAAGAAGACAAGTGTGAGGGAATGCCCACTGTGTATGTGGATGGATGCTCTTACCATGTCGACAACAACGGGGAGAAAGAACTGGTGGCCGGCGTAGGGAATGCATGGGTGAATGAGTCCCCAGAACCCTCCGCTGGATACAAAATTGGTCCCCGAAGTAGTCAGGTGGCAGAATTGATGGCTGTGCATCAGGCCATCCTCACTGCTGTCCAGCATCAACTCCACGAACTGGTCATAATCACAGATTCGGATTATGTACGGAACGGGTTCGTGGAGCACCTGGTTAATTGGAAGACCAGAGGCATGGTATGTGCTAACAACAAACCCTTGAAACATGGGAAGTTGATCCAAAACATTGATGATCTGGTCACCTCGAATGGGATGACCATCTATTGGAAGAAGATCAAGGGTCATTCCAAAGTAGAGGGACCAGACAAAACTGGAAATGACTTAGCTGATCAGCTGGCCAAAACCGGGGCCATCCAAGGGGATCTAATTGAGATTGAGTCCCTGTTGGGGGAAATCCAGGTCACTGCCATCACTAGGTCCCAGACAAATGCTCACAACGACCTCTCAATTGCACAATGGAGTAAGGAGACCCCTGATGCTGATTTGATTACTGCTCAGAAGGGGGATCCAATAATTGGTAAATTTTACCAGCACCTTGAGGACCCTGAGAACTTTCCCCTGACGGATACCGATTACATTGGGAAAGAGGACCTAAGAGTGTTGATGAAATGTCCCAAAATGTTCCGGATCCAAGACGGTTTGTTGGTAAGGAAATCCAAAGCTGGCCACGATCAGTGGGTGGTTCCTACCTCATTCCGAAGCCTGATGTTAAGTCACGCCCATGATGCGGCCACTGCCGGTCATAGGGGGTTTCACACAACATTGGAAATCTTAAGAGAGGTTGCATACTGGCCACACATGGGGCAGGACCTCGACCAGTACCTGAAGGGTTGCCTTGTGTGTGCACAATTTCAGCCATCATCCCTCACACACCGGGCGCCTTTACAAAAGAGGGGAATGACACTGCCATGGTCAGATTTACAAATCGACTCTGTAGGCCCTGTGATTCGCTCGGCTAGGGGGAATAAGTACATGTTGACCGTGACATGCTTGTTTACCAAGTGGGTGGAATGTCTCCCAGCCCCAAATTGCAAGGCAGAAACTGCAGCGGCCTTGATGATTAACCACATCTTTTCCCGTTTTGGTCTACCTCAAAGGATTGAGTCAGACAGAGGTAGCCACTTCACCAGTGAAGTAATGACAAAGATGTGGGAGATACTGGGGGTCAAGAGAAAGCTGCATATTGCTTATAGACCAGCTTCTTCTGGGGCAGTAGAGAGATATAACCGGACAATTGTGAGCATATTAAAGAAGTTTGTGGCAGATTCTGGGCCAAGTTGGGATATCCGATTACCTCTGGTCCTAATGGCCATCAGATCTACCCCTTCATCTGCAACCAAAATGTCACCATTTGAGTTGATGACTGGGCGCAAGATGGTGCTTCCGCAGCATTTGCTCTACAGGACCCAAGAGCAGACACTGATAAATGCCTCCACTACTCATGAGTATGTAGAGAATTTAAGGAAACACCTCCAACATGCTTTTGCTTATGCTCAGCGGAATCTAGAAAGATCGACTGATAGCATGAAGACCCATTATGACCTGAAAACTTCCAGGAAGGAATATCAGGTGGGAGACCGGGTCTATCTATACAACTTCCAAAGGAACCAGGCCAAGCAGCGCAAATTTTTGCCTACATGGAAAGGACCCTTTGAGATCATCGACAAGATCTCCCCTGTGGCCTACAAAATCCACATCCCCAAAGGCGGTTCGGCAGAGGGGGAAGACAAGTGGGTCCACATAAACCAGTTGAAGTGTTGCCATCCCAGGCACACTCTGCAACAACTGGAGGAATCCTCTGGAATCCTAGCGGGTACTGTCTCAGACTAATTCAGTTCCAATCATAAAACATACCACATCTAGTCTCTAAAATATTGTGATTTGCATGAAACTGTCTCTTAGTTATACTGTTTTTTTTTTCAAAATAAGAATGTAATGTTTCGTGATGATGAAATGCATATGCTGCCCCACTATCTCAACGGTGGTGGAAAAACGTCTATGAATAGGTATTGCCGCTCTTCCTTTGTCGTCCTAGGAGAAAGAAAACCTTGAGACGGGCCAAGGAGGACGATCCGGAGACCGGGAGCTGAGACGCAACGGGCTCGGGGTACCGCCCAATATTCCCATCAGGACCGGCGAGGAGAACCGATCGATCCGACCGGATGGAGGAAAAGATGCTGAACTGTGCCATCTATTGGAAGAAGATGAGGAAACATCCCAGATCTTGCGAGTCCCATCAGTGAAACCGAATGGCCATCGCAAGAGGGGGGCTTGTGGGATGTATTTACCCATGCATCCTAGCCCTACCTCAAAACTGTGCAGTACTGACATGGAAAACATCATGATGGCCAGAGCTTCCCAGAAAATGCACAGGGAAATGCATGAAGAATAGGCTGCCACTCATTTTTGCCGATGTTATGGGCACAGAAGGACACTGCCTAAAACCACCATTGGACTACCCGCACAGTAGTCTGAAACCATTGGGAATGGCAATGCTGATTGCCAAATGCAACCTAGAATTGTGGGGAATTCATTTTCTTAAATCCCAAAAATGGGCGCAGTACCAGTACTCACCACTATCCAAAAGCCGGCGTTTTAAAACCACTCTGTTTCCCTGAAGGCAAGTCAAAATGCCTATTTTCAAACATTGCAATATGTGCAAAATATTTACTGAACACCAGCAGACATTTGGCAGAATGGAGTTTTGTGTGCCTACAAAATCTGGGAAATGAAGATCATAAGACAAGGTTTATAACAAGACTGGCTGCGCTGTGGATTTCAGCAGTTTAAGTTGCACTGGATTTAAAGACACTAAAATCGAAAATGTTTAGATTAAATGAGTGAGCTATGTTTGGTGTCACATGCCTTTGTAACTGTTTAAATGTCATAGTTTTAAACTTAGAATCAGCCTTCTAGCTGCATGTGTAAAATTGCAAGTTAATTTAAAAAGCAACAAATAACATGACAGTAGCTGAAAGTCTGGCTTAAGGAACTTGATTCTGCCTGGCAGCTACCCCCATCAGCAGTGAAACTTGAGTCACAACTGTGTTCCCAGGCCAACCTTCCTTTTGCTGCCCAAACTAAGGATATGCCATCTATCTGATAATTGAATTATCTGTGCTCTGCAAGAGAGTGAACAAAGCCCTCTTCACTCAGGCAAAGGTTTTTATTACCGCAGTCGTAAATTGTAGCTTCCTCTTGGCAGGAGCTGGGAGGAGCACTGCCTGTGAGAGCAAGCTGGCTTGGCAGAAACTGGAAAGACTGGTTTCTATACCATGTGCTGAGGGTAAACCACACCCCTTTGGAGCCAGAACATAACTTTAAAAAGATGAATAACTCATAGAGCGGACATGTGAAAATTTTATAAATGACACCATAATTCTTGTGATTTTTCTGCCCACATTTTAAGAGGTTTTTCGAACCGGTGGTATGTTCAGGGGGGTTTTAGCGGAAAGGTGGATATTACTCTAAATGTGTGCATGTTAAAAATCTGAAACTTCATCAGTTAATGTCCCTACCCCCTGCACACATGTATGTAAAGTTGGGTCCATGTCGGAAATTGAAAAAGCAGTTAAAAAGTCAATTATGTACACTCTTTGAATGCAAGCTCCGAGAATGAGCAGATTTGGACATAGACATGGCTAAATTCAGCCACACCATGTATATGTAATTTCAAACAACTGTGTAACTCTGAAGTATGGATTTTGATCATATATATATTTGGGTGCACAGATGATAAGGGAGGTTGTTTCAAGAGATCATAAAATGACATCAATCTGACTCACAGTTCAGTTTGCCAATCAAGCGGAGGAATGGAAGCCTGACCAATGACGAATGAGAGGGGCAAGTCTAGTGATGCAACACACACACCCATTCTCAAGAAACAGATAAAAGCAGAGAGTCAGGACACATAGAGACATTCAATTTCATCTGCCGCTGGAAGCCCTGCCGGAAAAATCCATACTTACCTCCATCAAACTCCAGAAAGCCAAACTAGAGACTTCAATCTATCCAGAGCAGAGACCAGACCAGAGAGAAAGCAGTGCTGTGCCTAGCAGAGACCAGACCAGAGAGAAAGCAGTGCTGTGCCTAGCAGAGACCAGACCAGAGAGAAAGCAGTGCTGTGCCTAGCCGAGACCAGACCAGGCGCTGTGAGCAGAATCCGGAAAGACCTGACCAGACTGAAGATCGTGACCAAGTCGCTTTCCTGTTCAAAATCTCTTGTGAGTACTTAGCAAAACTCAGAACACATCTCTTAGTTTAAATTCATCTAATTCAATCTATTTAACCTAAGTAGAACTGCCTCCTATCTGTCACCTGTCATTTCTAGTAAAATTTGTCATTTTGAAAAAGTGTGCGTTTAAAATTTACAAAACCAAAAACGACCTTTACTAAATTACTCATATCTCCGCAACCGTTTGGGCTAGAGACTTGCAATAACTTTCATTTGGAAGCTGAGATCCCAGGCTTTCCTAGGACCCCAAAACGGTAGAGATAGTCCTTGCGGTTCCTTTGTAATAGCGCTCGGCGCATCCGCGAATTTTGCCGCGATTTGCAATTTCTTCACATGTAAAAAAACTGCTGCTGCCTGATTTCATTTGCCAGAAATTCGTTTAACCTGCTAACTATCCCTGCATCATTGCTAGTGTGAGCCTGGACTAATATTAACTAGATACCACTCATCCTGAACCTCTAAAAGGGAATTAAGAGCGTTTCCAGCATATTTCTCATTCATTGCTAGCACCTATCAAAGCATTTGCCTGTGTTTTCAAACTTCTGTTTAAGCTTGCTGGATTGAACTGAATTACAGTTGATTGCATTTCTGAGAACTGTGTGTTTTCCTTCCATTTCCTTGCCTTGCATCAAGGGGGGGAGGGGAGTAGCCAGAGAAAAGTGATTACATTGTTTGGTTGAAATCATATTGCGTATTTTCTGTACTGCATTCATTGAATATTGCATCCACCTGGGCCTACATAAAGCATCCTCTACCACATTATACTTTTGTTCCTATTTACCAGTGTGCTACCTTATCCATTTCATGTCAACTCATTAGTGATTAAAGAAGTGTGCTAGTGCCAGATTCTCCGTTGTTAATATTTACCATATCAGATTAAGTGTGATATTCAATTATTAATTTATTAAAAAGTGTGATATATATTTTAATTTATCAAATAAACCTTTTAAACTTGCAAAACAGAATTACTTCTTGGCTCAGTGGGGTCAGGGGGATTCCAAGAGAGGGGTGTTATACAAGGGTAGTCATCCAGAACGCATGAACTGGACCTAAAGATATATCAATAAGGGTTTTCATTCAGTATTCTAGACTAGGCGTTAACTTGGCTGTAGTGCTGAATTGAATCCTCTTACATGGCACTTAGCCTACTTGTGCAGTTTAGCCATGTTCTGCATTTGGCCTAATGATACAGGTTAACCACATGCTCCCTGCTGTGCTCTGAGATGTGACTTGTGTGACCTCTGTTTTGTATTGAGGTTTGCTGGCTGTAGTTCAGATATCCAAAAACAATACAGGAAGGCATTATTGTCCACAAATTAAGTTCTAAAATATATGTAATTTTAATGGAAGCAAATTATTTACAAAAAAGTAAATTAGAAAGTTTAGAAGGTACACAGCAAAAGAAATACTGCAATGTGAATTATTAATATATTTCTAGAAACACTTTAGAAAAGAAGAATAGCATAAAAAAGATAATACATTAATTTCCCAAATTATAATAAGAAAACAATATGAAAGGTATAAAATACCTGTTGTTTAAAGATGTTAGTAGTAATTCTGCAACACAGACAATTTGCTGGGTGAGGATAATTTCAGTAGCTGAAAGCCAAGAGATGGTCTGACTAAGGATTACAAGTCACATTTATATACTAGGATAAGGGGGTGTAATGGGGCATGTACAGGTAGAGGACTATCCTTAAATTCTGTTAGACCTGTGTTGCAAAACAGCATTCAAGGAAACTGTCTACGTCCCCCTGCAGGGCTGTTGGCATATGTTGAATCCCATGGAGAGCATTCAAAGTATTAGTCATAGACACTGTTTCTGTATTGGCCATTCGGCCAATGACATTGATACAAGATTCCTTTGTGTTGTAGATTATGTCCAGCACTAGGGTCATTCTAGACCTTCCACGCCAGTTTCGCGCAACCCACCCCTATTATCAGAGCATGGCAAAAGTGAGACTTGCCTTTGATAAGGGGGAGGGTGTCAGGATGAAGTGAGGGGATTTTTTCTGTGTCTGCCTGCATGGCTGTTGACACATGTTAATTCCTATGAAGAACCTTAAAGTGTTAGCCATAGGCACTGTGTTTGCATTGGCTGTTTTGTAAAAGCAAAAGTAAATATCGAGGCTGAGTACCACAAAAGCAAATACACCAAACACAGGCTTATAAAGATTCACAGATCTTTATTATACTGTGCAGTTACAAAGAAAGAAATCAGATAGCTATCTGGCCCTCAGTACATCACAATAAGTACCAGCCCTTCAGAGTGAGGAGTAAGAGGTACTGGACATCTGGACACTCGTATATTTATACAATTTAGTAATAATGTCCAGCCCCTCTGCAGGTTAATAATCTGTGGTCTAGAGTTCGTGCCAAGTTCACTTATGGCTCTTACAACAATATGCACACAGATTACATTTGGTATACGTTCAAACAAGTTACATTGGCAAAGTGTACTCCCTGATTTAGCAGTAAGCCTTAGCACATCTCCCTTCACAATGCAGTTCAGCCAGTGTCCACACTCGGCATTTGCATTACATTGTCCTCGATGTATGTTCGTGGATGAGGCTTGTTGGTGCACACAATCCTAAAACCACATGTCATGTACGGGACAAGCTCTCATTACCCAGTCTAAACATTCGGCCCGCGGACAATCTAACCATTAACTGGGGCAAAGGTCGGGAAGGCTTGGTTACAAGTTGGAAACACAGTCCACCATTTTAGAACACAGAATTACATATGAACAGAAATCAAAATGGTGGATGATCCTAAAATGGCAGCAAAGTCAATCTAAAATCGGAACTTTGCAACTAGGCTTAGGCCAATATATATTAGAAGGAGGCACAATATGATTTCCCGTTTAACAAACCCTCCTTTTGGCCTAAGCCAAGCGCTAAACTACTTTTAGTCACTTTACGAGTAACTCCACGTCTCAATGACCATACACCCTGAATCACAAGCATCAGAGATATCGATCGCAATAAGGTCTGAAACGGAAATTTCTTTCAATGCAAATTCACTAGTCATTCTTTCCGGTGCGTGTACCTTTTGTCCTAATGTTCCAATCGTCTGTGCACAACATCCTCCTGACACTGAACATATGACAGGAAGACACTGTGTACAACAACAGCAGAACAACAGAATACCCAAAATAATCAGGAAGACTGAAAGTAGCTTCCATCCCCAAGATTGTAAGAAGTCCCAGAACCAAGCGCTAAGATCCCAGTTTCCCTCGGGAACGTGCTCTTCTGAACTAAGGACGTGCAGATTTTGTATAGCCTTAAAGATGGTTGGGGAGGAATCTGGCACGAAAACGCAACAAGCGGACCCCGCTAATTTACATACTCCACCACGCTCTGCCAGGATGGCATCTAATGCCATCTGGTTTTGTAGGGCCACTAACCTTATCGCTTTCTGTTCTAAAGTCGTGTTATAGAGTATGTCAGTGGTCCGGTTGATGGTCCTCTCCAGTACTCTCGCTAGTCTTCTGATATCCTCAGAATTCAATATTTGTCCCCAAAAAGGTACAAAAGATTTCGCTATGTCACCCAGAACGTATGATGAAGTATCGTCATTCTCATCCCGCCTTGGACAAGCTTTAGAGATTTCTATGGTGCTGACTATGAATATCCCTGGTAACAGAATTCCTAAATACCAGGTTCCCTGGCAATCCCTAGGTAGCCATGGGAAAGCTTCATTACCGCAAACGAAATAAACAGGTTCGCCTACATACAAAGGTCTGTCCTCACTGGTCAAGTTCGCAACATTGGTGCAGCCCTTGAAATTGCCCATTGACTGAGTACCATTCCTCTGTATACAGTAAGAAACTGAATCGGGCTGTGGTTAACAGTGTAGGAAGGTGGTGTGGCATCCCTGTTGCCTATAGGAGCCATCTTGAAAGAGATCAGAGATTGAAAAGGTTGGGAGAGTCTATCAGAAGGCCTAATGGAAGCAGCATTAAGCTTGCTCCTATTTGCGAAAAGTGAGCATCCCAGGGGCATTAAAACACGTTTCTCAAAATCATTCAAATTCATTCCATCAAAGTTCCCCGAGATGCTATCATTCCATCGCCCAAAGAATAGTGACCTTAAAGAAGCATAACCTGCAGTAGTCAAAGGCAAAGAATGAATATACCAGTCCAACACCTTATCTCCATGTTGCGGTAAATGAGAGCAGACCCAACAATTAGACCTATTAAAAATGGCATGTGTGGCATTCATTATGAGTAGTAAAGTGTTATTGTGGTAACTCTGTCTGTACTGAGAGTCTCTAGGAGATGGAGTATGCAGATGCAACAGTAGGTACATTTTCAGTGGGCAAAAGAGTTTCAAGTGGGTGTACTTCTTCCAAATACCATAATCCCAAAGCAATTACTATTGTGAAGCCAGTTAACATAATTACAAGACAACAATACATTTTAAAAGACCCTGCTTTTGATTTTCCATTGTTTCGATTGGTCACATAGGGTTTTATTTGTTCCTTACGAGTGAGCGTGATTGCAGGCATTGTTTCTTCAAACGAAATACTCCAGAGTTTATTTGCCGGCGATCTCTTGATCGCGCGTTTTCTTAGTCTTTCCCTATCCCTAGCCAACAGATTTCCTTGAATGCAAAAGAACAGGGCCAAAAAGTCCTATAATGATTTTTTCTGTTGGCACAGCCGAACTGTGCAGTAAGTCTAGCTCCGTGGACGCAGCTCGTACCTTGTGACACTTGGTACGTTGTGATCTGCGAACAACGTGTCCTTGCTTCCTGATGGAAGTGGTGGATTCGCAATGGAATCTAACAGTGGTGAAAAAGGATCTGTAGGAGAGTGTGGAGATGAAGCGGCTGTTTCCACAGGCCCCACGGGCTCAGGGAGAATCTCAGAAGCACTCTCGATGCTGCTCAATGCTGAATGATCGCTGGAAGCAGAACAGGTAGGAGTTTCTGTATCTTCTGTATCGTGTGGCGAAGGGAATCCTCTTGATATGCGACGCGTGGATCCAGTGCTTTCGTCCAGTCACTCGTACAGCGGTCTGTGTGGCCAGTAGGACCTGATGAGGGCCCCTCCAACGCGGTGCGAGACAGGATGCTCTTGCGAATGCTTTTATAAGCACCCAGCTACGAGGTCGGATACTGTGACCTGGCCCATCGTATTTAACTGGGAGGGCTTCTCGCACCTGTTGATAAATCAAATACAGATTTTTAGTTAACCGGTCACAGTAATCGGAAAGGAGTACATGTTCAATGTCCCGCAAGGCCTTTGGTTTAGGCAAATTCCAAATGTTAGCTGGCCTACCCATAACCACCTCAAAAGGGGAGAGCCCAGTCCTAGTCTGTGTGGTTGTTCTCATTGTTAGTAACACGATCGGTAAGGTGTCCGGCCATTTTGTGACGGCACACGTCTTCACGAGCTTGTTCTTTATGATTCTGTTGTGTCTTTCTACCAATCCAGCACTTTGAGCATGTCTAGCCCAATGGAACCATTTATCGATCTGTAATTCCACGCATATCTGCAGGATTACAGCAGTGATCAAATGTGGATCATTGTCCGACCAGATAACCCTTAGTAAGCCAAACCTAGGAAGATATTCCTTCAGCATGTTTTTCGCCGTTGTCATTGCTGTGGCATCTTTAACAGGGAAGGCTTCAACTCATTTACTAAAGGCACAGATAACAACTAAGACATACTTAAATTTATTGCAACGCTTCATTTCAATGAAGTCAAAGTGGATAACTTCAAAGGGGACAGAAGGTGGACCAAAACTACCCCTAGGTGTCGATTTGCCCTTTCCCATATTATGCTGTAGACAGATCATACAACCCTGAACAAAATGTTCGGCTGTTTTCGAGATTTTATCATTCATCCAGACATTTTCTAACATTTTGGAAACCTTCCTTGCACAGATGTGGGTGGGTCCATGAGCCATTGCGACCATCATTGTAATGTACGCATCTGGCAGCAACCATTTTCCTTCTAACTTATCCACCCAACACCCATCATCACCCAACCTTGCCAAACCCTCAGCCCATTGTTTAGATTCTTCTAATGTAGCATTGGCTTGAATATTCTTTACAGGCTCGATACCCTCATCCATAGTACAAACATTTGTGGCTTCCCTTAAAGTATACATTTCTGAATAGAAATCAGTGGCAGTCTGTTTGGATATCTGGTCAGCGAAAGCATTCCCTTTTCCTACATCATTTATGATTTCCTGATGCGTTGTGCATTTCATTATCACTAACTGAGTAGGGAATGCAAGCACTGAAAGTAACCGTACTATCAAGGAGGCATATTGGATCTTTGTTCCATGTGAGGTCAAGAAACCTCGTTCTGCCCAAAGTCTGCCAAAGTTGTGAACCACCCCAAAAGCATACTGACTATCAGTATATATATTTACTCTAAGCCCTTTGGAAAGTTCACAAGCTCGAGTCAATGCTATAATCTCTGCGGCCTGCGCGGAGTTATGCGTGATTCTCTTGGTTTCCACAATCGTGCTTAATGTGGTGATTGCATAAGCAGCCGTGGATGTACCATCCGGAAGTTTGAAACAGTAGCCATCACAAAAGAGCTCCCCTTGAGGGTTAATCAAAGGAGTATCTTTCAAATCTATTCTGCCTTTAGTCTCTTGCTCTGTGGTGTAGAGGCAGTCATGTGACTCTTTGTCACTACAAGCAGTATCTTGTGGGAAAGGTAAAAGTTCATCCGGATTCAATACACAACACTTCTGAATTTTGATGTGCGGTGCGAACACGATCAATTTGTATCTCGTTAATCATGCGGAGGTGAGGTGTTGCGTTTGTGTTCTGTTTAATAGAACATCTACAGAGTGAGGTACCATCAGGGTTAAAGCATGGCCTAGGACCATACCCTCGCTCTGTTTAACAGATGCAGCAGCAGCAGCGACAGCTCTCAAACATCTTGGCAAAGCACATGCAACAAGATCAAGGGCAGAAGAAAAGTAGCCGCACAGCCTATTCTTCCCTACATGTTCCTGCGTTAATAAAGCCAAAGCACATCCATCACGTTCATGCACATACAATTTGAAGGCCTTTTCATAATTTGGTGTGCTGAACACAGTGCAGTCTTGAGCAGATCAAATGCTTGCTGGTGTTCCAAGTTCAACGGCAATGGCAAAGAAATGCCCTTCTTTGTCAGAGCCAACATTGGTTTAATCGTTAATGAGAAGTTCTGGATCCACTGCCTACAATTAGAAGCCATTCCTATCAAGGCTCTGATTTGCTTCTGTGTATTTGGGACAGACATGCTAGAAATTATTTTAATCCGTTCAGGCGTCAACCTTCTTCCCTCCTTTGACAGGAGATAGCCCAAAAAGGGGAACCTCCAGTCGACATTATTGAAACTTTTTGAGTGAAGCTTTGTGTCCATGTTTTGCTAGGTGAATAAACAACAACACTGTGCCCTCCTTACAGGCACTTTCTGAATCAGCAGCTAAAAGAAGATCATCTAAGTACTGAAGCAATGTACAAGTGGTAGGCAACACGAGTGTATCAAGCTGCTCTTTCAAAGCCCTACTATAGATGCTCGAACTTTCCGTGTACCCCTGTGGAGCACGGGTGAATGTAAACGAGTGTCCCCCTACATATATATCTGCTATCCTTGTGTATAGGAATGCTAAAGAAAGCATTCTTAAGATCTACAACACTTAAATGAGTAGCAGAAGCTAGATGCATGGTTAGTATTGTCGTTACTTCAGGCACAATAGGAAACTGTGGAGCAACAATCTTATTGATGGCGCGTAAATCAATGATGAAACGAAAAGGAATTGTATTATTGCCTTTCTTAAACACAGGCAAAATCGGACTATTACACAAACTACCTGTAATTTCCTCAATTACCCCTCGTGTACAAAATCGGAGACTATGCACTTCAAAGCTTGCTCACCATCAACCAAAATCTTATACTGGGGAATACGTGGCAATTTTACTCCATGTTTTAAAATTATCTTAACAGGCTCAATTTGTAGAACACCGACATCGTTGTCATCAATTGCCCACAAACACTCCGGAACATCACTAAATTCCGGCGGCAAAGGTCTAGTCAGGAACTGAGAGCCAGAAAGTTGCTGTGGTGAAATCGTCAAATGCATTCCATCCAAAGAACAATGAATTACTGCATTTAATTCCTTCAACAGATTCAACCCCAACAAATTCTCTCCACAGTTCGTTGTCAAAAGAAATGGACAGTGGTTCGTGAATGGACCCAGTGTAATCGGTACCGGCGAAGAAACCGGACAAACTACTGGTGTATCAGAAAAACCTACAGAAACATTGGTTTGCCCTGACAATTGAATGCTTGGAACCTGTGAATGGTCAATGGAACACTTCTGTGCTCCTGTATCTATCAAGAATAGATGTTTCCTATTTCCCACTATCATTTCAACGTAGGGACCTTTCTGATTAACGGGAATAGGCGTCGGTTCCAAACCCTGCTTCGGGCAATCGTAGCGAAACAAAATGTCATCAAAAGGAAGGTCTTCAGAAAGATATGCAGCAGAAGGATGATCAAAAATGTTTCTATTATTCACACTCGGTGCCTGATTATCCTGTGAAAAAGGTTGCACATTTTGAGAAAACGGACTTCTACTAGGACCGCCTGCACCAGCGCGGCCTCTGGATCATCTACCCATGTTAGCAAATGCGTTATTCGACCTCTGTTGGAGGATCAGACATTGTGCTCGCCAATTACCCTCATGTCTGCAATAAGCACATTGGTTCGCGTGTACAGGACCCAATGGCACATTACCCTGTGGAGCATACTGTCCCTTAATTGGGAATTACCCCCTCTAGGGCCTCTAACAATTTGTTGTAATAGAACTTTAATTTTCAAATCTCCCTTTCTCTTTTCGATTCTCTCTTTCTCATTATTGAATCGGTTTTCATAGTACCGAGCCATATGCAATACTTCAGACTGAGACTTAGCTTGCCAAGCGCTCTCAGAAGACATAATTTGCGATTGGATGTCAGGCAACAATCCACGCACAAATTTGTCTACAAATAGTCATTTTCCAGACTCTGTGCTCAAATCTTGTCCATGATGTCTTGAGAGCATAACCTTTCTCACTCCTTTTTTAATGGTTCACGGGTGCCCACAGGTATGTTCCTCAGTTTGTGTACCACAGGTTTCGCCCCTCTCTTCAGTATTATTCGATGTTTAAAACCTCTGAGCACACCAATACTGTCATTAAAAACATTAGGAAAACTTTGAGCCAACCCTTCAGCAGAATCACAACAGTTATCCATGACACCCAAAATGGGCGTACTCTTCCCCGGATGAATCTTAATTTTCAATGCAGCTTGCTCCCACCAGCCCACTATTGAAAATCCTTCCCTTGCTACATACAGCTTACAATATGTTTGTCTCCCTTCAAAGGCCAAATTAACCCAAACATAACCTATGATATCGATAGGAGATTTGCCATAGCCAGTTGCTCTGACTTTGGTTACATGTAGATCCTTTGTTTTTTTCTTTAAAACTCCCTGGAACGTATCCGTGTCCACAATAGTATAAGGAGATCCTGTGTCAACCATAACTTGTAGAATAACTCCATCAATGGTCATAGACACCCATGGACCCACTGTTCTCGGGATCGAAAAGAGAGCCAAAATTTGTACTTCTTCCTCAAAGTCGGTTGTTATTGCTACTACCTAATTCGAATCATGAGCCTCTTAAACAACTCTCACTCCTGATGTGGCACCTCTAGACGGCTGGGGGTAACTCCTGCTGACATTGCCACGTACAATAAATCTTCCTCTCCCTCTAGTACTGCGGCATACTTTGCCAAAATGGCCCACTTGACCACATCTGAAACACTCAGCCATCTTCGCCGGGCAGTCCTTGTCTGGATTTGCATGCTTGTACCACCCACATCTGTAGCATTTATTTTGAGATCCCAGAAACGTCTCTCTGTTCTGCTTGGGTTTTATTCCCAGATCGGATCTTACAATCTTCTTTACCATAGCAACTAAAGCTTCTTCATCATTATTCAATTCCCCGCTATGTATGGCCTGAATAGACTTTCCTTCAAGAAGCTCTCCGCTATTCTGTACTTCCCTCATGCATTTTTCTCCTAATTCAATAGACCTTGCAATCTCCAATGTCTGTTCCAATGTTGGATTCTTCGCCTGCCAAAGGCTTTGCTGAATCTTGGGATCAGCAACATGCAGAACAATCTGGTCTCTTAAATATTCGTCGGGCACCCCCGTAAACTCACATGTTGCTATGAGTCCTCTCAAAGTTGCAAGATACATATCAACAGATTTGTTTTTTAGTTGCTTCCTAGTAAAGAATCTGTACCTCTCTAGTACTATGTTCGTTTTATTTCCAAAATGTTTGCCCAGTTTTGACAATTCAGTATCATACTTCCTGGAACTGCTTGCGGAATCTCCAGATACACCTCCACTATCACTATCTCCTGGTAAAGTCCGAAATATCCTCAATGCCTCAGCTCCCACACAGTTAAGTAGAGTGGCCTCCTTTAAATCGTCATTAAGTTTTGCACCACCAATGGCCCTCAGATAAACTTGGAAGTTGTCCAACCACTGCTCCCATGAACAGACTGGATTGCCCGGTTGAGCCAAAAAATTTGCAGGAGCCACAATATTTTGCATGGTGAAAGCGTGACCAGGTGCACACTCTCACTCTTAATGTGAAGTCAGTTATTTTTTTTAATTTTTTTTTTAACTTCCTTTAATTATATATAGTCCAGCAATTACTTCCTTTGTAGCTCTGTTCAATATGTATAATGTAGATATTGACTTCTTGTATATGTATATAGCCTTGAGGATCAATGTCTATGTATACTTTTCTCAAACTCAGAGCCAACTTCCATATTCAGTTCACTGTATTTGTGCGCTTCAAACAGTAAGCAGTGCCGCTTAATTGGTTAATCTGTACTATCGTTTACTCGCGTGCCGGCGTCAGTTCCCTTGCACTGTAACAATGTTTATACAACTCTTAGTTCTCATTCAGCGGCAACCAAACTCTGTGTGAGGTTGCCATAGGAACGGGGACAAGATGGCTGCACGCAAAGCACGTACTAAGGTGCTTTACTCACTCGCTTCGTCCGACATCGCTGACGTGCCCTGTGTCAGCGTATTATGCTCGGGACTGGAGTCGTTGCGGCTTGCGCATCATTTAAACCTCGCAGCTCCAAGATTGTAGTTCACGGTATGACGCCTTTTCTATCTTCCTTTCTTTTCTCATTATATTCATGCACAGACATAAACACCCAGTACCTTGCGACTCAATACTTGTGGGTTCCGGCTGACTGTGCTTCTTCCTGCAGTTCAACTCGCCATGGGGAACTCTCCAGTGCTCAACTGACGGCCTCCTTGTCGCCACTTATTGTAGTGTAACTTCTCGAGTACATAAACACTCAGCACCTCAGTAATACTTTTAGTGTGTTTGTTCGTAAGGAGAGTTCCCCTCAGACTCGGCAGCTCTGCTCCCGTCCTCTTCTCGTGTGACTCCGTAAATTCCAGAATCACACGAGAAGAGAACTCCACCCAGGACCTAGGATACAAAACATTCTAAAGGTCTTCTACATCATAACAACTGTGCTCAAATCTTGTCCACTGAAATCTGAAAACACTTGTTCAAACCAATTCAAGAATTTGGTAGCACCCTCAGACTTCCCTTGGACACAAGCAGTAAGTTTGTCCCAAATAATCCTTCTCTCAGGAATTATAGTTTTTAATTTCTTGACTATTCTATCGGGCAAAGTCAGTATTACCTGTGGCAGTCTCTCACCAGCTAGCCTTTCTCTATCTAGTACAGCTATATTATCCCATGTGTCCCCTAACCCTGGTACATCGTCTACAGTTCTAATCTCTTTCCACAAATCAACGGGTAGGAGCACAGGAAATAACAAATCTATATCGCTCAGAGTAAATACTGACGACTGCAAGACAGAGTCTATCTCTTTATTGAATCCTGTCGGATTCTTCATAATATCAGGAATAGATTGTTTAATGGTGTTCACTTCCTGTCTTGAGAACGGGACGTGAACAAACTGCGATACATAATGAGCTGGAATATCATAGGCAGATGTGCCTGCTGCGGCATTATCTGGAACATCGACTTTTGGGACAAATGTCGGCGGAACCTCTCTCATAGGCAATTGAGAGATAGGAAACTCTGAACGCTTACTGAGCAACAGAGCTAAATCGAGCGCTAAAGTTGCTGAAGGAGTGTCAGACGAAAAATCTCTCTTAAAGATATTCAATAATTCTGCGGGACAACAAATCTTTCTTTTTTTGCATTCATCCTGCAGGTATTCTACCATTACCTGTATCGCTTTCCTCTGCATTTCTGGCGTATACTGACTATACGTGTCATATACTTCTACTGGAGATATCGACATGTCTGAAATCCATCTAATTGCATCTTGTGTGAAAATTTGTGTTTCCTCACTCATTGACTTACAACAAGGAAGGAATCATTTCTGTACAAAAATAGCGCTCAAACTATCACCATCATTTTCTTCATTCTGTAACCTTTCTAACTTCCTTCTATACTCAAAAACCCTCTCAACATGCTCATATACTTTCTCCGCAGTATCCCTTGAATATGCTAAAACATTCAGATCCCTCAACCCTTGTGGGAGACCTATATCATCCAGTCTGTTCCACATTACACATAAATGAATTCCCAACCCTTCAATAAAAACACTTTTCTCAGGAAAACTTTCTAGATTAGAGAGTGTGGCAAAAACATCAGCTTGTTCACCACTCTCCATGCATTGTTTAGTCCATACAGTCAGATTGCGCTTTCTCTCTTTAGACACAGTATTACAAGTTACAATCTTTGATTCTGCTCCCTTATCAACTATAAGTGGGACAGAACCACTCGGAAGAGAAAGAGTAGACAAATCTTGTACAATCGGTAAAAAGGGTGCTATCACTGGTGCAGAACACAAATCTACCAAACCTGTAACAGTAGGCAAGGCGGAGGTGCATGTGGAGGAGCAAAGCAAGGAGGAGGAACAATAACCGGAGGAAGAGGAACAATAGGAGGAACGATAGGAGGAGCAGAAATTACTACGGGAGGAGGAACGACAGCAGGAAGAGGTAAAGCAGCAGGAATAGGTACATACGGAGGTGGCGCAGTGGCACCATGCCTTCGTTCGTTTAGAAGTTTGTCAATTAACTCATCAGATACATGAAAGTCTTTAGACAGATACATTTTCTGAATACCAAGCAGAAAAGCCCTATCCATATTTCTAACTGACTCAGATTGTTTATTTTTATCATATAATAACGCTTTTTCGGCATTGGACATATGACAGCGTGCATGTTTTTCTCTACTTTCAAGTTTCCCCATAGCTTCTTTCTTCCAATTTTGTAATACGTCAAATGCTGCAGGTCTAGCCTTTTTCTAAATATTCTATTCGAGGAATTTCAAAACTACCATTGGTTGGCCACTGAAGATCGGAAGCATGTCTAGTTTGTCTGTGCCAAATATCATTAAACACTATACTACCACTGCCGTACTTACTGTCATGATGCCTACCTCCAAGGAGCCAGACCAGGCCCAGCTACCCCAGAGGCAGACATCATGTCCCCGAGGGAAGTCTCAGCAGCCCCAAGTAGGGGCCCTTTGGACTCAGTCCTGGCGCCTTTGGCGCCAGGCTCATATTGGACAACAGTCCTGGCGCCATAGGCGCCAGGCTCATAAAAGATGACTTTGTGTTTAAAGGTGCTTGGTGTAAACTTACCTGATGCAGACGATGCTGCAACATCCGGGCCATCTAGAGGCCTGAATGGGACTACTTTCTCTTTGGGGACTACTTAACCACACGGGTGTGGCCGGAGGAAGAATACATACCTGAGAGGAAGGATACATACCTGGAACTACTTTGAAGGCTATTTAAGCCACGCCCAAGCAGCAACTCACGCTTTGCGTTGTTCTGCATCTAGCAGCTGGACGCTCACCGTGTCTGCTCCTGCATCCTGACTTCTGCCACGCCCGCCAGCATCCTGGAACACCTGCAAAAGGAGAAGAGAAGAGAATAGGAGAAAGAAGAGTCCTTACCTGCTAAATCCGCATTCCGGAGACATTTCGCCGACGATCCTGAAAAGGAAGACATTCATTTTAAAAGCACATCGCATCGATCACTGCAGCGCCGCATTCCACTCACCTTTACTAGGCGCCTCCATGTTCATCAGCGACCATCTGGATCCGCAACCACATTTCAGCGCCTAGGGAGAAAAAGACAAGAACAAAGGTGAACTAGGGAAGAGAATAAGAAAACCTTAATTTACCATCATAAGACTTACCTGTTGGGTCATTCCCACTTCATTTCGGGTCGGTGCCGCATCGTGGCATTTCCGGACCCCGGCCCCTAAGGGGAAAAAGAGACATCAGCGTTAGTGAGCGAATGCTAAGACATTACCTGAACGCTCATTAAAGACTTACCTGATATCTACTGGAACTGCACCTTTCACTTCGGGTCGGTGCCATATCTCCGGCATTTCCGAACCCCGGCCCCTATGGGGAAAAAAGACACAAGCATTAATGCAAGGACACTAAAGGAACCTCTCATCAAACAACTCACCTGAGTATCCTTCGTCGGTTCCATTGCTCATCTCGGAATCTTTGTTCTGCAACTGAAATAGAGACAACGGACAATTATTATTTCGGGCTCATACTTAAACAGAATTCTCACAGTACTTTACCGAGAAGGTCAAGCAAACTTGAACTCTCTACAATCGATGATCCAGTGAAGTAACTGGATTACAACGCGCCCCTGCATCAGAAGCAGGATGGAGAGCTCGTCCTTTCAGACCCTAAGGTGAGACTTCACGGGGAATCGCAGAAGGGTTTCGTGGAGGGTGAGAAGGGAGTGGGAGGCTTACACATTATCCCGCAGATTGTTAATACTCCCTTTTCACACATAGAAGGATATTTCTGCGAGCCAGACAAGCCAGATTTGAAGGTCCGGTCCTGTCCATCTTCCGAGTCCTGCGCTTCACCATAGAAGAGGCAACAGCACTCCAAACCAGGCCAGCGCCTCCGTGGGAGTCAGGTGAGCGTAACACTTACAGTACATAGTACACGCCGCAGACCCCTCCTGTGGCGCCGGATGGCTACACTCCAAAGATTAGGATAACGGAAAGACATCCAAAGGAAACGATTCAAGAAATATGGTATCAAGGATTTTATTAAACCTGATATTAATTTAATATATCAACCAAATCGTGATTAAATCTGCACTTGTGAAAACAATTTACATAGCAGGAAACAACTTTTATTAAAAAGAACACATCTATATAATAAAATTCATCTTATTCACTCATCCAAGCATACAACCTCATCCATCCATTAGACAAACCACTCATACTAAACACCAATCAATATACAATGTAAAATCTATAAGAAAATTCATCACAGTTAATTCATCTGAAATATTTATAGAAAAAAGTATGAAATCAGAGCCACAACAGGTAACATCAGTGGCATAAGCGATTGAGATGGGTCCCAGAATTTTTTGACCACGACCTCATCTTAGTCCAAACTCAACCGGTTTCGACGTATATACTTTAGTGTAGTGACGTCTTCATCAGGAGTAACAAAAGTATATTCTAACATAAAGAGAAGAAAGAAACACAGATGGGACACATCAATATATGAAACCCCTAAGCTTGGAAAGAGAACATATAACATCAATAATAAAATTGATATATATAATGAAAAAATTAAAAAATTAAATAAAACAATGGGTAATCATGTACAAGAGCCTGCTGCCACCCCGGGATAACTCTGGGATGGGCCTGAGGTGTCTGGTAGAAAGTAGTGCTACCCTCTTATATTGGTGTCTCTGGGAGGCAGATACGATGTAAAACCAGGTCATAAGCAGAGTCACAGATATACACACAAATGACAAGGCCAATGTATAAAACCTTCACTATTGCGGCCCGTGAATAGAACACAAAAGTCACATACTTAAGATTGTACCAGTGGTGTAAGGGCATGACCGCAAAGAATATAAATATAAACTAACCTTCATTCATATAGTAAAAGGCTGTACGTCTCTGCCTTTAATTATACACTGGGTCCATTTGTATACACTAGATAACAACGTCCCAGTCGAAGTTCCTGCAGATAACAGAGTGCGTGAACACCAAAGTTCTTCTCTGCAAAGTGTAAACAAACATTTACACATCATCCAATTGGCTCCCACTGTGCAGATCATAAATTAAATGTACAAGGGTGAGCCAACAGGTCTTACCAGGAATGTCCAAACACTCGTTGAGCCCGCAGCCATAAGTGTGAAGATGAATCCCCGGATCCAGGGAGGGCTGCGCCTGATATTATATGGGCCTAAACACGACACAAACATTTAAGTGTGTGAAAAAGTGCCCAATTGTTCTTACAATTATATCATTCACTAGACCCAAACGGAAGCTACTGCAGATTAATAAAATAAGTGCATAAACCAAAACCAGCTAATATGTGCAATATCTAATTATTTACACAAATGCGGCTAATCGAATTTAGCTTACTGAAAAGATTACTTTTTTGGAAATTTAAACTAAAACTAAAATTGCTCAATCTATCTGACTCCACACGAATTAACTTTGCTGGAGTATCGCCTATAGAAGACCCAAAGATATGGGGCTCCTTTCTGTATGTAGTAAAGGCAAAAAACGATTCGAAAGAACACCCACGCAGCTGAGTATTTACCTTAAGCGAAGGAACTCTCCGGTTCTCGCGGCAGCTAGTCACCCGTATAGCAGCTGGGTCCAATTAAAAGTAGCGTGCAACAGAGTATCACCGTTTCAAAGATGTTAATATACGCGTGGAAAGCATCATGTGATCACGTAGTCAACCATGTGACCACAAACTGAACTGGCCTACGTTCTACGTGGCCATACGATCTTAGAAGAAAGACGCGCATAATTGAGCAGCAAAGTGGTGTACTACACGACGTGTCCACACGATCGTGAGGAAAAGACCGTAATTAGAGCATGACAGATATGGAAATAACGCACACTGTAGCAAAACATTTAGAAAAAGACGATCTCTGTTATGTATGGGCAAGATTTTAATTTATGCACATTATAATAAGTGCTGAAAATATTGTAAAAACAACATTTAATGTCTTTCTAAGATTAGAACGGTCCAAATATGTCGGATATTGTGGCGAGTAGTGTTTAGTTACTCGAGTTCCATGGTTCCAGGGTATTAAGGCCCAATGTTAATGTTTTTAGATTAAATATCCACATTTGTTCTTTGTAATCTAAGTTTTTTAATAGTTGGGGTTGATTTTGTGCATATACTTTTTCTATGCAGAACCATTCCACCTGGTCAGCCGTATGACCCATCTCAATAAAATGGATTACCATTGGAGCATTGAGGTTTCGAGTTCTAATCTTAGAACGGTGTTCGTTAATGCGGGTACTCACTTCTCTAGTTGTTTTGCCTACATAAAACAACTGACATGGGCAGCGAATGGCATAAATAACATTCTTACTTTTACAAGTGGTAAAAGTGCGGAGGGTCCACTTTCTAGTCTGTGATTCAAATGACATAGTTTTTTTAGAAAACTTACATGCGACACATGAAGTACAAGGGTAGTGTCCCACCACTGGGTTGGAATTAGTATCGCGAATTGTACGCACTTTAGGAAAGGTTCTACTGGCACGAGTAATCTTTTGCTTCAAATTTTTACCTTTTTTGAAAGCAAATAGAGGCCTGGGTATAGATGTTCCTGAAGTATTAAGGATTCGCCAGTTTTTTAGAATAATACCTCTAATAGCATTGCTATGTTGACAAAAGGTTGAGACACATACTAGTTCATCTTTCTTTTCAATGTCTCGCTTAGGTGTCAATAGAAGATCTCGGTTGGTATATCGAGCTCTCTTTTTGGAATTTTTTATAAGTTTCTTTGGATATCCCCGTTCTAATAGTCTTTTTTCCAAAATCGCTGCATGTTTAGCAAAATCTGCGATATCTGTGCAATTACGGCGCAGCCGTAAGAACATCCCATATGGTAAGTTACAAAGTAAACTAGCTGGATGTTGGCTCTCGTATTTCAACGTAGTATTTCTCTCTGTGGGTTTTCTATGTAATTCTGTGCAGAGATGCCCTTCTTTGACAAAGATGGATAAATCCAAGAAAGGAATTCTGTATGCTGAATATTCAAAAGTAAAATGAATATCTAAGTCTATCTCATTAAGCCATTGAACAAATGAAGTCAATGATGTTGATGAGCCTTCCCAAATCATGAATATGTCGTCGATATATCGACGGTACACCTTGATTTGACCCCTAAATGGGTTGAATGTTGACAGAATTTTTTCTTCCTCAAAAAGTGCCATGAAAATAATGGCAAGGTTGGGTGCAAAAGTACACCCCATTGCTGTCCCTTTACATTGCAAGAAGAATTCCTCCTTAAATTTAAAGAAACTGTTCTTAAGAACTAACTCTGCTGCTTTACATAGGAATTCTGTAGGAACCAAGTGTGGTTGCACGCGCCGGTCTAGCATTATGCGCAGGCTCTCCACCGCTCTATCCTGAGGGTTATTTGTATAAAGCGCTTCAATATCAAGCGTGACTAGAATTTGAGTGCTGGGATCAAATGCTTTTGTTTCCACCAAATTAATAACATCTCTTGAGTCAAGGAGAAAAGTGGGCGTGGCCATCGCCAGTGGTTTAATGAAAAAATCAATATATTTCGACAGGGGTTCAAGTAATGAACCACATCCCGAGACTATAGGTCGTCCTGGGGGGTTCTCAATGTCTTTATGTATTTTAGGCATAATGTAAAATAAAGGTATGCGATCTTCCGAGAGGTTGATGAATTCAACCTCTTTAGTGGAAAGGAACCCCAATTGGTTTCCTTCCTCGGTGAGTTTAAGTACCTTTAATTTAATCATTTCTGATGGATCTTTCATCAACTTAGAATAATGCCCAGGGATGTGTAGAAGTCTCAGGGCTTCTTGATCATAGCGATCAGCATCCCTATCCCACCACCCTTATCTGCAGCCTTGATGACTATGGACTGATCCGAGGCTAATCTCTCAATAGCTTCGAACTCGGAAAGCCTCAAATTGGGTCCTTGTCGGTTTCTTGGGTGGCGGATAACTTTCTCTATTTCTTTGAGAACTAATTTTTCAAAGATCAAAACCTCTGAGGGCAGATCATTAGAGTTGGGGGTAAAGGTGGAAGGTCTTGAAAAGCCTGAGATATTAGGTTCTCTAGGAATCATATTATTCGAAAAGAAGAACTTTAATCTCACTTTACGCAAAAAACCTTTCACTTCACTTATGATTGACATTGCGCTTGGATTTTGAGTAGGAACAAAAGATAGACCACATTTGAGAATTGATGTTTCCGCAGGTGTTAATGTACGGGAGGATAAATTAAAGATTGGCATTGTTTCATTTACCACCTGTACGCTCGATTCCGGGTCTGGAAATCCCGGTGCATCATCCCTTGTCCCGGAGTGCTCTGCATCGGCATGTTGTGTGTCATTTGACCTTGGGAGATATTTCTGCGGCCTCTTCGGCCGCCCCTTCCTCGAAAAGGGTGGTTACCCGAGGCTTGGTTGCTCGATTCCTCATTGCCTGAATTACTGGAAGAAGTATCTGAAAATGTCACCCATCTTTTTTTATTTGTATTATTGGGTCCCATATTCCAATTAGTATTAGTTTTCCAAGCTGTCTGGGGATTAAAATCTTCCGCTAGATAGGGATACACCAATTCTTTCTTAAATAATGCAATATCCTTTTTAAGTTTATTAGTCTTTTTTTCAATAGTAAGCTTCTTGAATTCCTGAAAAGATTTTTCAATCTGTTCAAACTTTTGTTTAGATTCCACAATCAGAGTATTTGTCAAAAAAGATTTTTCTTGTTCAGCCAACGTTTCTTGTATCTTCCCACTAACTCTTTGGGCTGTGGTTATGGTTAATACTAGCAAATCACGGCTGCATTTGGTCGCAACTTGACTGAAAGCCACTTTATAGTCATTATCATCCAGAAAAAGGCATGGGATAATTTTAACCTGTAGACCTTGTGGAATAATGCTGGATCTCAAATATTCCTTAAGTATATGGCCATGCATTTCTGTGCGGAATTGCTTCTTCTTTAAATTCAGAAGGGCATCTCCTGTGGCGCCTTGATTTGATATTGGTAGTTGTAAATTTTCAAAGAATGATGGACCTTGAATGAGTTCTGTTATCTCTGCCTCCGAAAAGGAGATGGTATCTGTTTCTGCCATGACCTGGGGAAATTCCACCAGTCCGGAGTACACCAAAATGACACACCCAGTGCAATAAATGTGAAAAAAGTTAAACTATCCTAAATAGGAAAAAACATAACAGTGTTAAAGAATATATATATAACCTGTACAGCCAAGGGCTGGAAATATGTGTTTCTCTGAAAGACACAGGGGACCCCACACTTTGGATGGGAGTATTACTTTAAATTTGGATAACGGAAAGACATCCAAAGGAAACGATTCAAGAAATATGGTATCAAGGATTTTATTAAACCTGATATTAATTTAATATATCAACCAAATCGTGATTAAATCTGCACTTGTGAAAACAATTTACATAGCAGGAAACAACTTTTATTAAAAAGAACACATCTATATAATAAAATTCATCTTATTCACTCATCCAAGCATACAACCTCATCCATCCATTAGACAAACCACTCATACTAAACACCAATCAATATACAATGTAAAATCTATAAGAAAATTCATCACAGTTAATTCATCTGAAATATTTATAGAAAAAAGTATGAAATCAGAGCCACAACAGGTAACATCAGTGGCATAAGCGATTGAGATGGGTCCCAGAATTTTTTGACCACGACCTCATCTTAGTCCAAACTCAACCGGTTTCGACGTATATACTTTAGTGTAGTGACGTCTTCATCAGGAGTAACAAAAGTATATTCTAACATAAAGAGAAGAAAGAAACACAGATGGGACACATCAATATATGAAACCCCTAAGCTTGGAAAGAGAACATATAACATCAATAATAAAATTGATATATATAATGAAAAAATTAAAAAATTAAATAAAACAATGGGTAATCATGTACAAGAGCCTGCTGCCACCCCGGGATAACTCTGGGATGGGCCTGAGGTGTCTGGTAGAAAGTAGTGCTACCCTCTTATATTGGTGTCTCTGGGAGGCAGATACGATGTAAAACCAGGTCATAAGCAGAGTCACAGATATACACACAAATGACAAGGCCAATGTATAAAACCTTCACTATTGCGGCCCGTGAATAGAACACAAAAGTCACATACTTAAGATTGTACCAGTGGTGTAAGGGCATGACCGCAAAGAATATAAATATAAACTAACCTTCATTCATATAGTAAAAGGCTGTACGTCTCTGCCTTTAATTATACACTGGGTCCACTTGTATACACTAGATAACAACGTCCCAGTCGAAGTTCCTGCAGATAACAGAGTGCGTGAACACCAAAGTTCTTCTCTGCAAAGTGTAAACAAACATTTACACATCATCCAATTGGCTCCCACTGTGCAGATCATAAATTAAATGTACAAGGGTGAGCCAACAGGTCTTACCAGGAATGTCCAAACACTCGTTGAGCCCGCGGCCATAAGTGTGAAGATGAATCCCCGGATCCAGGGAGGGCTGCGCCTGATATTATATGGGCCTAAACACGACACAAACATTTAAGTGTGTGAAAAAGTGCCCAATTGTTCTTACAATTATATCATTCACTAGACCCAAACGGAAGCTACTGCAGATTAATAAAATAAGTGCATAAACCAAAACCAGCTAATATGTGCAATATCTAATTATTTACACAAATGCGGCTAATCGAATTTAGCTTACTGAAAAGATTACTTTTTTGGAAATTTAAACTAAAACTAAAATTGCTCAATCTATCTGACTCCACACGAATTAACTTTGCTGGAGTATCGCCTATAGAAGACCCAAAGATATGGGGCTCCTTTCTGTATGTAGTAAAGGCAAAAAACGATTCGAAAGAACACCCACGCAGCTGAGTATTTACCTTAAGCGAAGGAACTCTCCGGTTCTCGCGGCAGCTAGTCACCCGTATAGCAGCTGGGTCCAATTAAAAGTAGCGTGCAACAGAGTATCACCGTTTCAAAGATGTTAATATACGCGTGGAAAGCATCATGTGATCACGTAGTCAACCATGTGACCACAAACTGAACTGGCCTACGTTCTACGTGGCCATACGATCTTAGAAGAAAGACGCGCATAATTGAGCAGCAAAGTGGTGTACTACACGACGTGTCCACACGATCGTGAGGAAAAGACCGTAATTAGAGCATGACAGATATGGAAATAACGCACACTGTAGCAAAACATTTAGAAAAAGACGATCTCTGTTATGTATGGGCAAGATTTTAATTAATGCACATTATAATAAGTGCTGAAAATATTGTAAAAACAACATTTAATGTCTTTCTAAGATTAGAACGGTCCAAATATGTCGGATATTGTGGCGAGTAGTGTTTAGTTACTCGAGTTCCATGGTTCCAGGGTATTAAGGCCCAATGTTAATGTTTTTAGATTAAATATCCACATTTGTTCTTTGTAATCTAAGTTTTTTAATAGTTGGGATTGATTTTGTGCATATACTTTTTCTATGCAGAACCATTCCATCTGGTCAGCCGTATGACCCATCTCAATAAAATGGATTACCATTGGAGCATTGAGGTTTCGAGTTCTAATCTTAGAACGGTGTTCGTTAATGCGGGTACTCACTTCTCTAGTTGTTTTGCCTACATAAAACAACTGACATGGGCAGCGAATGGCATAAATAACATTCTTACTTTTACAAGTGGTAAAAGTGCGGAGGGTCCACTTTCTAGTCTGTGATTCAAATGACATAGTTTTTTTAGAAAACTTACATGCGACACATGAAGTACAAGGGTAGTGTCCCACCACTGGGTTGGAATTAGTATCGCGAATTGTACGCACTTTAGGAAAGGTTCTACTGGCACGAGTAATCTTTTGCTTCAAATTTTTACCTTTTTTGAAAGCAAATAGAGGCCTGGGTATAGATGTTCCTGAAGTATTAAGGATTCGCCAGTTTTTTAGAATAATACCTCTAATAGCATTGCTATGTTGACAAAAGGTTGAGACACATACTAGTTCATCTTTCTTTTCAATGTCTCGCTTAGGTGTCAATAGAAGATCTCGGTTGGTATATCGAGCTCTCTTTTTGGAATTTTTTATAAGTTTCTTTGGATATCCCCGTTCTAATAGTCTTTTTTCCAAAATCGCTGCATGTTTAGCAAAATCTGCGATATCTGTGCAATTACGGCGCAGCCGTAAGAACATCCCATATGATAAGTTACAAAGTAAACTAGCTGGATGTTGGCTCTCGTATTTCAACGTAGTATTTCTCTCTGTGGGTTTTCTATGTAATTCTGTGCAGAGATGCCCTTCTTTGACAAAGATGGATAAATCCAATGCTGCAACATCCGGGCCATCTAGAGGCCTGAATGGGACTACTTTCTCTTTGGGGACTACTTAACCACACGGGTGTGGCCGGAGGAAGAATACATACCTGAGAGGAAGGATACATACCTGGAACTACTTTGAAGGCTATTTAAGCCACGCCCAAGCAGCAACTCACGCTTTGCGTTGTTCTGCATCTAGCAGCTGGACGCTCACCGTGTCTGCTCCTGCATCCTGACTTCTGCCACGCCCGCCAGCATCCTGGAACACCTGCAAAAGGAGAAGAGAAGAGAATAGGAGAAAGAAGAGTCCTTACCTGCTAAATCCGCATTCCGGAGACATTTCGCCGACGATCCTGAAAAGGAAGACATTCATTTTAAAAGCACATCGCATCGATCACTGCAGCGCCGCATTCCACTCACCTTTACTAGGCGCCTCCATGTTCATCAGCGACCATCTGGATCCGCAACCACATTTCAGCGCCTAGGGAGAAAAAGACAAGAACAAAGGTGAACTAGGGAAGAGAATAAGAAAACCTTAATTTACCATCATAAGACTTACCTGTTGGGTCATTCCCACTTCATTTCGGGTCGGTGCCGCATCGTGGCATTTCCGGACAACGGACAATTATTATTTCGGGCTCATACTTAAACAGAATTCTCACAGTACTTTACCGAGAAGGTCAAGCAAACTTGAACTCTCTACAATCGATGATCCAGTGAAGTAACTGGATTACAACGCGCCCCTGCATCAGAAGCAGGATGGAGAGCTCATCCTTTCAGTCCCTAAGGTGAGACTTCACGGGGAATCGCAGAAGGGTTTTCTGGAGGGTGAGAAGGGAGTGGGAGGCTTACACATTATCCCGCAGATTGTTAATACTCCCTTTTCACACATAGAAGGATATTTCTGCGAGCCAGACAAGCCAGATTTGAAGGTCCGGTCCTGTCCATCTTCCGAGTCCTGCGCTTCACCATAGAAGAGGCAACAGCACTCCAAACCAGGCCAGCGCCTCCGTGGGAGTCAGGTGAGCGTAACACTTACAGTACATAGTACACGCCGCAGACCCCTCCTGTGGCGCCGGATGGCTACACTCCAAAGATTATCTGTGACTGTGAAATAACGCCCTGAAGCAGGCAGACAATTTCTCAGGCATATCAGATTCCTGGTGTTACCTGGTCAATAATTGTACTTGCAAGAAGAATGCACCAAAACAAATTATCAGGATATTTAAGAATCGGGTCACGATCCACCTGATCAAAGGCCAAAGGAGGTCCGATCGGATTACAAAGGACCCATGTGGTTGGTGTTTTCGGCAAAACTGCCCGCCTCGATATATGGACCCTCGTCAAGATGCCACCTCGGACCGCGGGCTCACCGTCCAGGGATCGGATCGTGCAGTACTGTTGAGGTATTGCGTCTCATCCAAGAAAGGGCCCCCCTTTTCACCATCCAATCCCGGTCGGATAGCCGCGTCAACTTTCAACAAGTTGGCATCAATCTTGAGGGTCCCTATTCGAGCACCATCTGTAAAAGCAAAAGGAAATATCGAGGCTGAGTACCACAAAAGGAAATACACCAAACACAGGCTTATAAAGATTCACAGATCTTTATTCTACTGCGCAGTTACAAAGAAACAAATCAGATAACTATCTGGCCCTCAGTACATCACAATGAGTACCAGCCTTTCAGAGTGAGGAGTGAGAGGTACTGGACATCTGGACACTCGTATATATATACAATTTAGTAATAATGTCCAGCCCCTCTGCAGGTTAATAATCTGTGGTCTAGAGTTCGTGCCATGTTCACTTATGGCTCATACAACAATATGCACATGGATTACATTTGGTTTACGTTCAAACAAGTTACAATGGCAAAATGTATTCCCAGATTTAGCAGTAAACCTTAGCACATCTCCCTTCACAATGCAGTTCAGCCAGTGTCCATGCTCGACATTTGCATTATATTGTCCTCGATGTATGTTCGTGGATTAGGCTTGTTGGTGCAGACAATCCTAAAACCACAAGTCATGTACGTGACAGGTCTCATTACCCAGTCCAAACACTCGGCCCGCGGACAGTCTAACCATTAACTAGGGACAAAGATCGGGAAGGCTCGGTTACAAGTTGGAAACACAGTCCACCATTTTAGAACACAGAATTACACATGAACAGAAATCAAAATGGCAGATGATCCTAAAATGGCGGCTAAGTCGATCTAAAATCAGAACTTTACAACACGGTTTTCTTCGCAGAGCGACTAGGCTTAGGCCAATATATATTAGAAGGAGGCACAATATGATTTCCCGTTTAACAATTTGGCCAATGGCATCTGATGGAAGATGCTTTAGTGTTGTGCATTATGTTTTGGCACAAGGACCATTTTGGCATCCTTCATAACTGTTGGCCCACCAACCCCAAATATCAGAGCATGGCTAAAATGTGACTTGACTTTGATAAGGTTAAGGCTTTGGAATGAAGTGAGGGGGAATTATCTACATCCACCAGTAGGGCCATTGATATATGTTGATTCTCATGCAGAGCCTTCAAAGTATTAGTCATGGAAGTTGTGTCCGTGTTACCCATTTGTCTGATGCAGGATTCCTATGTGTTGTACATTATATCCAGGAGTAGAGCCATTCCGGCACCTGCCACAGCTGTTGGCCCACCAGCCTCCATTGTCAGAGCATGGCTTAAGTGAGACTTTCCTTTGATAAGAGGCAGGGCATCAGGATGAATGGAGGTGAATTGTCTACGTCTGCCTGTGGGGCTGTTAACATATGTTGATTTCCATGGCGAGCCTTCAAAGTATTTGCCGTAGGCACTGTGTCTGTGTTGTCATTTGGATAATTGCATCTGATGCAAGATCCCTTTGTGTTGTACCTTATATTCGGCACTAGGGCCATTCTGGCACCCTCCATGACTGTTGGCCCACACATCCCCATTGTCAGAGCATAGCTGAAGTTAGACTTGCCTTTGATAAGTTAGGGGAATTGTTTACGTCTGCCTGCATAGTTAGTGGCATACATAGATTCCCATGGAGAGCCTTTTAAGTATTAGCCATAAACACTGTTAGGTTCATTTCTGGTTCGGAAATAATGTGCTGTTAACAACGTGTAACTGCACCTTTCCGGACCAGCAAACTCCAAGTCTGCCGGTAGGGGCTGTGATCTACCAGCTGGCCTGAGCTGCCAGTAGTTCAGGCCCCTACCGGCAGACAATTGCTGTAATCACCGGCACCGGTATTACCGGTGCTTTTGATTGCGGCATCCCCATCCCATTAAGTCCTGTGGTACTCCATGGGAATCAGGAGGTACTGGCATCTCCGCTGCCCGCAATATCCTGCTAAAACCAGTATATCTGGCAGTGGAGAAGGAACTGTAGTTCCCCAGTATCCCGCCAGAAATATCAGCGGAATACCAGGGAACTTATAATGAGCCCTACTGTGTCTGTGTTGGCTATTTGGCCAATAGCATCCAATGCATGATTCCTTTGTGTTGTACATTAGGTTTGACATTAGGCCGCTTCTGGCATGTTGTACAACTGTAGGTCTACCAACCCCCACTGTCAGAGCATAGCTAAAGTGAGACTTGCCTTTGATAAGGGGAGGGCATCGGGATGAAATGATGGGAATTGTCTAGGTCTGCCTGCAGGGTTGTTGAAATATGTTGATTCCCATGGAGAGCCTTCAAAGGATTAGTCATAGAGGTTTGTGTTTGTGTTGTACATTATGTTTGCACTAGGGCCATTCGGGCACCCTCCAGAACAGTAAGTCCACCAACCCCCATTGTCAGAGTATAGTTAAAGTGAGACTTGCCTTTGATAAGGCAGAGTGCATTGGTATGTACTTAGGTAAATTGTCTAGGCCTGAATGCAGTTGCTGTTGACATATGTTGATTCCCATGGAGAGCCTTCAAAGGATTAGCCAGAGTTACTGTGTCTATGTTGGCCATTTGGCCAATGTCATCTGATGCAACATTCCTTTGTGTTGTCCATTATATTTGGCACTAGGGCCAATCTGGCACCCTCCATGACTCTTAGCCCACCCACCCCCATAGTGAAAGCATGGATCAATTGAGTCTTGCCTATGATAAAAGGGAGGATCTTTGCTTGAAGACAGTAGAATTGTCTAAATCTGCCTTTAGTGCAGTTAACATGTGTTAATTTGCAGAGACAGCTTTCAAAGAACCAGCCTTATACACCTTTTATGATTGATGTATGGTGTGAATGGATTTTGAAATGACTGCCTTCTTTGCTTACCAAGACCACCACTATTGCACCTTCCATGCATATACTGCAATGCAGCTCTTGGTATCAAAACAAATGAGAGTGCATCTCTGAGTACTTTTATCGTGATTGTATATTACTATTTTTACGACAGAAAAATTAGCAGTATGCCTGATACGCGGCTACTCACTGTGAATACAATTTAGAAAATGAAATAAAAAAAATAAATAAACAAGTATAAGAAAATTAAGCAACACGATACTGAGTACTTGCACTTATACACATGACAGCTTTTGAATAGGTATCCATATTAGTCAAACACAAGGACATACTAAAGAAAACAGAGAAAAGATACAAAATATAAACATCCCCATCTCATAATTACCTTAAATGTGGTATGATTTGGATGACTTTGACAAGACCATTTAAATTCTGATCACCCATTAATCTTTTTGTTATAAGATTAGTTTTTGGAAAAATGATGAAAGGTCTCTATGGTGCACCATTTTACTCATTTTACAAAAAACTCAATTTATTCATGAATGTAAATGCTTGCAATGTACCGACGTGGTCAAAACGTGTTAGAAATAAGGATAGCAATAAGCAACGGGATCACTTATTTATGCGTTTAAACCATGCATTTACAGCAATGTATAAACGCACTTGTGACATGACAAACAATAACCACAAGGATCATATAAGTGACCCCATTGCTTAAAACATAATTAGGATAAGTTAGTAAAAAACACAATGATTTAGTTCATGTGATTTCCTAGTAACTATTTTAAATGGAAAGAATAAGATGAATATCAACGTTAGAAAAAATACATAATTTAATGTAAGTATCTTTATAACAATTGTATTAAATATCTGAAATAGATCAACATTACCACTTATATAAAAAAGTGAAACTATGTATAAAACTATGTGTTATATTAATTATGAGTTGACTTTATCTGAACAAATCCAGTGTATTCCCCAGAGTTGTTTGGAAATGCCTCCCGTTATGCAATTACGACACATGGAGGTATGACTGTAGGGACTCTGTAGGGACTCTGACCCCCAATCTTCTGTGAATCCACCACATGTAGGCTCAATAGGCCATTTACCTCTGCCATCTGTGTAATTAAGAGAAATGGTTTAGTTCAATGAAGTGATACTTTTTTCGCTTATCTTTTTAAAAAGTATACAGAGATGGAGAACATTAAATTGAAAGTATTGTTCAAAGATGTCCAACAACAAATATGTGGAAGATAAAATATATAGAATTACAATCTTATTTCATTACATTTGTTGTGGGACAAGCTCTAATTTAATATATTGAAGAGACAGAAAGTGTATGTTAGTTTATCCTTGTGACAAACAACGTAGTACACTATTTAAAAAAAAAAGTATTAGTTGTTCATAACACAATTACGATACATTTGTCAATTCAAATGTAGAGGACGATTAGGATAGATGCACAACAGCATTGTAAAGTAATTGCAAAGCAAATTACACAAACTTTATTCTTTTAGAAGGGATGGACAGAATGCTCACTCATTTCTGGGGACTGAAGGGCGAACAGTACCACGAAGTTCATACATTAGCAAATCGGCATATTGAGAACCAAACTTATAAAGCGCGCTGGCCTAAAGTCTCTTTATTGGGTTATGCATATTGACAAAATATCTTCTTCTGATGGGAAAGCCCAGCAGGTGTTTTTTGCAGGAACATGTATTTTCACCCAAAGTTGGCATCACTTGATATTGAAGGCATGTGCACCAAGTGGAAACATTTTCCATTCAGCTTGGTTCGAGATCTGGTAAATCTTCACCCCTGCAAGTAATCATCCGGACCATTTCTTGTCATTCATGTGTTCTGGTTCAACATGAACCCCTGAAAACCGGCCATAATGGGTGATGAATGACAATCGATAAAAAACTAACTGTATAAAAAAAGGACCATTATATCGTAATTAAAGTTGATTTTCAATAGGCTTTAAAAATACAGTAAAGTACATTTTAAAACGCTCCTGAATAAAGGAAGATAAAGTCCATAATGTATTTAAAAAAACCTCCGTAAATAAAACAAATTATAAAAGAGACCATGGTGTAAACAAAACATCAACACACACAAAATTGCATAAGAAAACCTTTGCACAAGATGCATTGAACTGATTTACAAAGCATTTTTCATGGTGGGGGATCCCATTTAAAAATGCTTTTGTAAATCAGGCTTTATAGAAATTCGAATCCTCTATAGAGAAGAGTCATTTGAAGCAGCAGAATTACATTATTGTGGTATAGGTTATGGTGGCTTTAGTAGCTCTATACAACACAAAGTACGGATGTAGACGGGCAGATAAAAATTGGTCCAACACCAAGCGAGCTAAAACAATAATAGTGTGAAACAGAAAGGGTTGGCTGATATTTATTTAATGCAGAGGCGTTTTGCACATTTCCGTGGAGACACATCCATGGTTTGCGTATAGAGGGCATTTGTCTGTCATGCACTAACGTCATTACAATGGGCATTGCATAGCATTCTGGCCTGCTGAGGTCACATGTTTCGTCACCACCAGGGCACTTTAATTTACGGTGATCACACAGTTTATTAGATTATCAGAAGATGGCGGTTGGGGGCCGTGCAGTTTGCAGATATTAATTTCACAAAATGTAAATTAAGATCCACTGAAAAGAAAAATGTAAATGATCGGTATAGGGTCAAATAGAGGTGTCTTTGTGCTTGCTAGACTTTAAAACGTGAGTGCACCCCACCTTTAATGCTGGACTCCTCCAGGTTCAAAGCTCCGCTTGAGGACCGATATAATGTGGCACTGAGTCCTCTTAATCCCAAGGCAAACACGTGGCACTGAGCTATTCTCCATTCCATTGTTTATCTGTTAGAACATTCTGCCCCCGTTGACGGGACCTGAAGGAGAATTCATCATATTGCATTCTTCCTGTAATAATTGCTAATCTGTGCTATTCACTTCGTATCTTGCGTGTCCTGTCTCACAGTATTTCAGTGCATTTATCCTGCAATAAAAAAAAATGTATGTCATTTTCTCCAGTTACATTGCTTGTGCATTTCTATAACGATTGCAAAAATGCAGACTTTTATTCTGTAGTAAAACTCAAATTCAGATTTATTTTGAAGTTTATATCAACTCCATGAATGTACCCAAACCAATAAAACAATAAAGCATTCAAGACCCTTTGTTAAATCATTGCCTATGGGAATGTCCAGGCTCTGTGGAAGCACAATAACATAACATCTTCAGTCCTGTTCACCCACTTTTGAAGACATTAAAAAAAAACATCTCTTCAGTTTACTGGGTTACAATAAAACCTTCCCTTCGTGGAATGTCCTTGGAGAGAACAAGCAAGTGTCTAGATGACTGACATCTGTCCATTTGGGAAAGTAATCAGCCTCAAGGCCTTGTAGTTTGTCTCAAAAAGCATCACAATTCAAACATAAAATAATCACCTGGGAATAAATAAAGATACAAAAATGCAGGCCCCCCCCTTTAGGATTGGTGCCAACATGTTCCTTTGTAAGTTGTTGTACACGTTGCAGATCAAAAGAAAATGCATTGGCGTTTCAATCGTGGAGCCAGCACAAATGCACTGCTTTTCAACACATTCGACCTGTCATGGTCAGGAGTGGGAGGCGGCCATATTGAACGTGTTTCAAAAAAGTGCTTGCAGTGCTATTAGACACTGACATGAAATAGGGCTTGGTCCCCAGTATGGCTCTCAGCTGCGAGTGGCCTCTAACCAAGCGTTTCACTATCCTCAAAACCTCGCTTGTTTCCGCTGCATGACATAAAAACAGATTCCTCTGTGTTGTACCATTCCCTTTGGCATCCCTTTTGAGGATAAGAACGAACCCTCTTTTGGAATCTTGCCAGCTCCTGACACACCTTAAGCAAGCCATTGGAACCCATCCAAATATTTGCAAATATAGATCAGTTTAAGCGGTCGCTTCCACCCAGGTGCACCACAAACAGGGACATTGCCATTATTCTGTCCCGGATAAGAAGTACACTCAACTTCTGATGTTTTGGGGGGACTGGACCTATGCCCAAAACAGTGTCAAAGAAGCCATTCGCATTTTCTGAAGTTCCCTCGGTTTCCTTGCAGTTGGAGCCCCTCATTTTGTATACGTAGTGTAAAGTAATGGTTACTCACCAGCAGGGTGTCTGTGGGTGCCCTTCTTAGCTGGTGCCCAAATCTGTTGATGTGTATTGTATGGGAGATCAAAAACGCACCCCTGACATGCTCCCCTCTCAACTACAAAGGGGTCCATCAGTTCACCTGTACATCAAATCTGACCATTGTGGTCAGATTGTTTTTCCAGTCATCCAGCAGGCACCCGAAGCAGTCGGGCGGCCGGTATAACTATTATTGTTACCCAAAGCTATGCCATATTGAGCATTGAAGGGCAGTACTTCAATCCATAAAGACACCTTTCATCCCCTTAAATATGTGTTTACCAGTTGGTACAGGTTGAGACACTATGTCACCGTTTCTCTGTCCTCCCTAAACCCATATTGCACATTGTCTAAAATGTTCTTATGCCCCTCTGCCCATGTCTGGATTTGTACAAGCACTAGTCTCCTGAAAAGCTTGGTCAATGCACCAAGGGCAGTAACCCGATGAAGGTCCGCCTACTTCCATGTAATAATGAGACCAGAATGATACCCCTCCAGCTGCACAAGCCCATGTTACAGCAGAGGAGGGCACAATAGTGTTGGTGAGTAAAGAGATCCATATGTCAGGCTTGTGTTTGACTAGATTGATGAGTAATATATCCGAGCACAGTCTGAATGGTGAATAAATAGATAAATCCCCTCCTATGCCTGCCCAAGTCAATACTAAATGACCTTCAGTCAGTATACTGTTTCTCCATTGCATGGTTTTACAGCATGTCTGACACATTCTTCTCCCCAGTGTTACAAGCCATTCGTCCCATTCGTCCCATGTGAGGTTCCTCTCTTCTTAGGGATATGTAATTATTTTTTTTTTAAAAGCATGTTACTAGAATCTATCACAGCTTGAAGACCATCCGAGGCCTTCTTTTCAGTCTTTACAGGATCCAAACTGTATATGGACTTTACCACTAAAACCTTTTTGCTTTTTTAAAGACAAGAAAATGAAAAAATAAGATTAGAAGGAAGCAAACTAATAAATGCTACCCCTCTTTGTGAATGAACATAGGCACTCTGTTGTTTGTTTTGTTACTCTTTGTTCTTTGATGAAATTATTTCCTTGGTACACTGAAATTAGGGAAGTGGCCAACACACATGACAAAGACATAAGCCTGTTTGTCTAAATAAACAACAAACAGCTAAAATTCCAGGGGTACGAGGCCCCCGCCCGTATTGATACTTCTTTTCAGTCTGCCTTTATACCCACGTCCTGGCAGCTATTGAAAACGTATCTGGGTTTGGCCCTTTGATAGTCCCAAAGGATATTTTCTTTGCTCTAGTGAGTGGCCCATCGAACCAGCCAATTGCCTCCTCACGTATATTTCTCCTGTTCAGGACTAATAGAGCCACTGAAACGTTTCATAATAGCCATCCAAATGCAGCGAGCTTAGTAGTATGGGAACCTATTAGATGTAGAGAGAGTAACATTTCATCAGAGAAATCTGTGACAGTGTGGTATGCTGGTATACATTTTGTCCCAATTCACAGTCTTCCCACTACAGAAATTCACTTATGCAAACCTCTGCAGTGACACAGCCCCATGATCCTTGACTTTTTTGGGTTTGCACCAGTGAGTTTTAGTCATTTACTTGTCTTCCTGCTGCTCTCATGTCGGTAAATGATCCCCAAACATTTATCCTTATGAAATAAACTATTATGTTCCTTGGTTTTCGCAAGGCTCCCAAAACGTACTTATTTGAACCTTCTCGGTATCATATGCTGATTCTTGTTGGATGGCCTACCGGTTTGTCTTTCATCGGCTAGATGCCCTTTGGCCTTAGCGCTTAATACATTTTAATAATAACAGTAATAATAATAATGCTAGACCGGGTTCCAGTTCGGTCGGTTGTGTGAGTGTCATGTCTGATTTAGTTTCACAAGTAAATGATCTCAGTCCCAAGTCAATAAGCAACATACCCAGCCTTGCTCTTCTTTGTCAGATCAAATCTCAGTTGCATTGGATGGAAAATTAGTAAATAGCGAGAATCTTTCGTATAGGTTTTTATCTTTTGAGAGTAAGACACCCCACTTGAGCCACGTCACACATTTCACAATGCTATCTAGTTGCCATCACTGGAAGTTCACCACCAGTTACAAACTGCATCAGCAAGGCATTATGGGTATGCAAATTAGCCTAAATCCAAACCTGTTTCTACAGGAAATTGTCTTTGTATCAGAGAGCAATGCTACTTTTTACATAGCCTAATCAAACCAAGACAAATATTTTGCAAGGCTGTTAAGACAACTTAATTCCTGATCATGTGTTATTAAGTTCTCTGACCTTGTAAACACTTCATTCATGGGGAGTCCACACCCAAATGTTACCCCCACTTGCCCCGTCTCTGCAGGTCATCGCCCCAATCCTCAGCAGGGCAAAGATGATACGGCTTGTATCACAAACGTCTTCCAGGCTAAAAATAATCAACCCAAATTGTTGGCGACGAAAAAATCGATATTACTAGCTCTGTGGATTATAAAACAGAGGTTGTCACTGCATTTAAAACACTGGCTTCCTTCGAGCCTCTGGCTTCTTCATCTATTCGGGGGAATTTAAATCTTCCTGCTTCTATGTCCACCGCCTCTGAGTTGTTGCAAAAATGCTCAGGGAGACAGTATTCTTTTTACAGGTTTGTTACTTGATTCCCCGTCTTTGTTTCTTGATCACCTATCTGGAACCCATGAATTATCGCTCTCTTGTCAATCGTCCCAGGCACATAATTCTAGCCCTCAAGGTAGGGAGGTTTCAAATAACTTTCATCGGCTGGGATCTGAAATAATTAAGGCCCTGAATTTTGTTTTGAACTCGATTGTGTGTCTTTATAATAACTTAAGTGCTGATTTAAGGCATAACAAGGCATCTTTAAACTCCATTAACACCACAATGAGTTTTTCTAGAAGGCTTTATTTCAGCGCAAAAAGTAATGGCAGTACCCTTGGTTGAGGAGACTACCTCTTACAACGTGGCTGATATAGTTTCAATAAATCATTCTCTCACCCAGTCTGGTCCTTCTGACTTTAATACTTGTGACCATCTTTACTTGGGCACAGTTTAGAAACGTCACCACAATCTAGCTGACCCTTAAAGAGGATCATCGGGTGAAAAAGTATAGATACGTTAAAAACTTGATAACAAAAAAGAACTGGGGTTTACTCAAATCTTTTACGAATTTGAGAGTGGCAGAAGAAAGCACAAGAGTGAAACAAATACTTAACTAAGAGGCCGCTTCTGGTACAGAATCTCTTAAGCAAACAAAGAAAAAGAAGGAAAGGGAAAGAAGTTCAATTGCAAAGTATAATGACAACTCAATCTTCCCCTTTCTGAAAAAGGCTCTGTTACCCGATTGCTCATTGGGGAATCAGTGGATATGGATACAACTAGTGACCAGTGTAATCAATAGGGCTCCTGGCAATCCCCTGATCTATCCAGGTAAATCAAGTAGTAAAAGCACAATTGATCAAGGCGATCAAACGAGAAAACCACACCAATATATTCAATAAATTAGACAGCAGATGCCATTCTTGTTTTGTTTCGCAAATACATTTTAGTTTTCAAACAGGTGATTTGATACAAAAATTAGTAATATATCAATATTCCAACAGGACAAAAAGTGTAGTAGCTGTACAATGGTACATAAAATCAACAAACATGGTTGTCAATACAGTGTGTGCAGAACAAACATAGAACAAAGAGGTCCATATAGTCTTCTGGGATCATGTAATCGAATTCAGGGAAAACAAAGTTGATATAAACAACTGAGAATAGTAGCAGTGTTGGCATTAAACACTGGAGAGAATGTCGACACAAGTGTGTTTCAGCCACCGGTAGCTGGTCTAGTGTGCTTGGAAATGGGTGGCCTTCATCAGGACAAAATAGAGTGTTTGTTGGTGGAGTCCTGTCTTGCTCTGCCAAAAGATAAACAGAGCAAAGTGTGTAACAGCATGTGTGGTCATTTGGATCAATTATTAAATGTTCTTTATGAGGCATTTAATGCTCCTTATTTTAAATGAGGCACCCCTCTGAGAGGAGGGAAGTGGTTTTCTTACTGTGTATGGCTTGTTCAACACTGGGCATTCACTCCGGATTTAATGGTGGGTTCCAATCAAGATGCAATGGTAAAAGACTTTGAAACTTGATTTTGTCACTCAAGGAGTTGCTAAAAAGTAACAATAAAAATGATTTGAGGTGACGTTCCCAATCAATGTATATGTGGCCCCGGTTTGTGTTTAATGGGAACTGGAGCTCTACACAGACAGTGAACTGTCCAATGAACAATTCATGGTAGAAACGTATAAATCGTGATATTGAAATGGTCTGGGCTGGCACCATGATGTGACATGTGTTAGAGAGGTCTGTCTTAGTTGATGAAGAAGATAAATCACCCAAGAGTCTAAACCAAAAGCGTTCGATTTTTTGTATCTCTGTCCATTCATTCGTTTTCTGGTACTCAGTGTGGCTACTGGCGAGTGTGTCAGGAAAGGGGCCATTATCCAACGTGGATATCATACAGTTAGCATTAGTTAGTCAGAGCAAACAGAAAGAGTGGCAGGCGCAAGCGGGCCATAGTGAAATTAACAAAATGATTAGAGAAATGCACTGGGTGCTTGCGATGTCGGTTGCTAACAGCCCTGGAGCCATAGCATGTTGTAGCTTACTTGAGTCTTTTGTAAGGGGTCGGGCTGTGCTCAAGGGCTGTTTGAGGTGGCAGCACTCAGAAGATAAATGAGAGATGAGGCAAGGTAGCTGAAAGAGGTACGGGCTAGTTTGCCTGGGAGGATGCCGGGACATGTGGTGGGATTCAGGATGCGGGAGGGAACAGCCAGGTTTTGAAGGCTTTCCTAAAACCCATGTGATCCTCTATGGGATGCAGAGCGAGGCGGAGGGAGTTCCAGAAGGTGGGTGCAAGGACGGAGAAGCACGCTCCTCCTAGCTTGGAGAACTTGAAAGGGGGTATTACCAGGAGGTGTGCAGAACCTGATCTGAGGATTCGGGTGGGGTGGTAGAATGTGAGTATGTTTTGGCAGAATTCAGGGCTTTTCTTATGATTGGCACAGTGAGTAATGCACATGGCTTTGATGGAGGCCCGTCGGCTGATGGGTAACCAGTGAAGTACCGTGATGGTGGGGGAGATGTGTTCTCTGGGGCAGAGGGCGAGGAGATGCCTTGCTGTAGTTTTGGATCTGTTGGAGCTTTCTGAGTTGAGATGCAGGTGTGCCTAGATAGAGGGAATTAGAGCAGTCTACGTGCCAGAGGATGACGCCCATGATTGTGGAGACCCTATGGGGGTAGGAGAAATATCGAAATAATCGACTTGAGAATGCAGAGGTGGAAGGTACATGATCTGGAGACAGCATTGATGTGGTGGGATAGGGTCACGTCCAAGCTGGAGGTGCATTCAGGTTTTTTACTAAGGGGGGATGCAACGGGTGCAGGTCCTAATGAAGGCAGCCAAGGGGTCGGTTGATATTTATTATTGCTATTTTATCTGTATCACGCTCGTACACAAGTGTTTCAGAGGGCAACAAGGCAACGGATGGGAACAAGGGAGAACAAAAACAACGATCTACTAGGCCCAGTGACATGGCAAATAGTCCAACCTAGAGAGAATCAGGGCTCAGGAGACATTGAGCTTTTGGGGGAAAGAGAGGAAAGGCAGAGTACCTCTGAGCAGAGAAGAAAAGTGTGGAATGAAGATGACCCCAAAGTTCTTAGCCTCGCAGGTGTGGGTAGGAGGAGGGCCAAGGGAGGCTGGCCAGAGAGTGAGGGCAAAGGAGGGTGAAGGTGTGCTGATGAGTAGGATATCTATCTTGCTGGCATTCAGGCAGAGATCATTGGTGGCACACCAATCCTGAATGGCAAATAAGCAATCAGAGATGAGAGATCGAGAGGAGGTGGCCGGGGGAAGCCTCAAAATGAGTTGAGTGTCATTAGCATAGCAATGGAAATTGGAGCAGAAAATGGCACTGGGTTTGGCGAGAGTTGCCAGGTATTGGTTAAAAGCCAGTGCGAGAGGTTAGACCCATGGGGACCACCGCAGTAGAAAGGGAGATAGATGAAGGGAAGGACCCAAGTTGGACCTCAGAAGGTCAATCAGAGAGGAAAGAGGTCAGCCAGGCCAGAGCCTGATCAGTGATACCCAGGTTGTTACTGAGACAGTTGAGCAGTATGGTTTGGTTGACCGTGTCAAAGGCAGAAGAGAGATCGAGTAGGATGAAGACAGAGGGAATGTTAGAGTCAAGGTTGGAGAGCAGATCTTCACGGATGTTCAGGGGAGCAGTTTCTGTGCTTCTGCCAGCTCTAAAGCCAGACTGGTGGTCATGGAGACAGCCAACAGAATCATAATGAAGGTAAAGCTGCAAGATGGCCAGCTTTTCCAGGAGTTTGCCCAGAAAAGGAGTAATGGAAATTGGGCGATAGTTAGCCAGGCAGGAAGGATCAGCTGTGGGATTCTTGGGAAGAAGATGCACAAGAGAGTGCTTCAGAGGGGAAGGGGAGGCTCCTGAGGCAAGAGAGGTTGCAGAAATCGGCATGGGTATCAATGTTGTCCTTGATGGTTTTAGAGGCACAGGCATTAAGCTGTTTTGACAAGGCTTTTATAGATCGGACTTGTCTAGCAACCTCGTCAGGGGAGAAAAGAGGAAAGTAGGAGAAAGATGGTGGGGGGTGGCTGAAGGAGGGTCGAGTTCACAGAAGGAGAGGGGAGAGGAGGGGCAGAGGAGGAGAGGGTGGACAGGATATCCTGCTTTTTGTTAGATGAAGTGAAGGTAGCGAAAGAGATCTGTTTTACCTCATATCAGAATTTTGTTTTTTCTGGGGTTGAGGAGGAGGTGGTTATTCGTCATCCAGCAGTCAATGTCTGAGAGGCGATTTGCCAGATCTGGGTGGGGTGAAGACGGGGAGTTGGCAATCTTGAGGATAATCTGAGTGTCTTCAGTGTAGGTGTAACAGGTGAGACTGTGGGAGCAGATGAGCATGGGTAGAAGCGAAAGAGTAAGAGCAGAGGGGGGGTTTGAACTCACTGATAATCATTTGGAGTTCTTTCCATGGGTTAGTTACATTGGTGATGCAGGAGCTGTAGAAGGCATGTTTAGCTTTTCTGATTTCTCATCTGTGGGCTCTTGTCTGTCTAGCAAGAGTGGCTTTGTTTTGGGTGGGAGGGTTTTCATCAATGGCGTTCTAGGCGATGATTGAGGGTTTTGACGTATTTGAGGGAAGTGCTGAACCACCTGGGAGAAGAACCTGTGCAGTGGGAGAGTGGTATTGTGTGCAGTTAGGGTGGATAGAGCATCAGAGAGCCATTGTTTGAAATGAATTGGGGAAGGGGTCCCTCTTTGGAGGAGGCAATTGGGAAGGGAGGAGATTAGTAAGGAGGATAAATCAGGGAGATAGTTACCTTGTTCCAGGGAGGGATCATACAGGTTTTGATAGGGATGGTGAGGGAGGAGGGGAGCGGGGGTCAGAGCTGAGAAAAAAATAACTGAGTGATCAGTCTAGATGAGAGGGGATGAGAGCAGATTGGACAAACTGAACACTGCATATAGGGTGTGGACAGTAATGTGTGTGGGGCCTGATATGTGTTAGGTCATATTGAGGGCTTCCAAGCTGTCAATGAGATGACTGGTCATGGGTTTGAAGGGTGTGTCGGACTAGATATTCAGATCACCTATAAGGGTAAGAGTGGGATAAGAGATCATGATGGCCACTACAGAGTCATTCAGAGAGTCAGCAAAATGTCTGTTCTAGCCCGGGGGTCTGTAAAGGAGGAGGAAGCTGAGGGAGAAAGTGGAGACAGTTGGAATTGGGCTAACAGGGATTTGCAGTCGTCACTGCAGGATTGTATCTCTGCATGTAGGGGTGTGAGGTGACGTTTGTGGAGGATGGCTATTCCACTTGCTCTGCTGGCTCTGTTGTGTGTGATCAGAGAGAAGCCTGGGGTAGGCCTCATGTAAAGTGGGGGGGAAGTCGTCAGAGAACCAGGTTTCGGTGATGAAGAAGATGTCTGGGTTTTCATCGGAGATGAGATCATAAATCATGTGTTTGTTTCTGGCAACTGATCTGGCATTGATCAGGATGCAAGAGAGAGGGTTTGGAGGGCAGTGTCCTTAGGAGGGGGTCCTTGTGGAAGGAGATGCTGCGGATAGGGATGTGGGGCAGGGGAAGGGGAAGAAGAGGGAGAAGGTGAAAAGGGGAAGGAGGGGAGAGGAGCAGGAGGGAAGAGCTTGGTTGCTTGAAGCTTGGGGGGAGTTATGGGGTGAGAGGGATAAGCAGAGTTACCAAGAGAGAGTTAGAGAGGGTTAACAGGGTTGGGCAGAGGGGAGATGGGAAAGGGTTGTAGGAGAGTGGGAAAAAATGGGGTTGCAGGAGGAGGGTGAGGGGGAAGTGTGGTGGGGGACCTGCAAATTGAGGATGTTCTGTGCCTTGGCTGATGGGAAGGTGCCAGTGGTGAGTGTTTTAGTGTGTGAGGGTCTGCTGATTGGGGCATTTTGGCCAGGGCAGTGAAAGTTGAGGGTCGGGCAGGAGGGGTTCAGGCAGGGAGATAGGGGGAGGGAGGAGGGGGCAGGGAAGAGGGGGCTGAGGAATATACAGGAGGTTAAGGGGAGGGGGCTAGTGGAGTTAACAGGGGAGAGGGAGAGGTGTTGGTCAGGGTTGGGATAGTGTCAAAGGATGGAGGTGTGGGAAGGAGGATCACAGAGAGGGGAAGATGGGGGCGCTTGAGTGGTAGAAGGGGTGGGGAGTGTAGAGGGGGCTTTCTAATATGAGCTTTCGGAGGGAGGATGAGTGTGTCAAGGAGGGGAGGTCTTCTGGTTTTTGATGCTCCAGCGGGCTCCTCTGGCCTTGGAGTTGTTTGGCATGCTGGAGGAGTTGGTTGGGAGTGGAAAAGTGGGAAAAGTAATGGGAGGGAGATTGACCAATGTGATCTGGGATTTAGAAGATGCACAAGGCCAGTAATGTGGGAACGATCACAATATAAGGATTGCTAGAAAGAGCACCTAGTTCAAAAAGGTGTGCAGGGCCTCAAATCCACAGGCAATCACAAGGTGAACAATTCTTAGAGAACACCTACATTCAAAAGGTGCACAGGGCCTAAAATGCAGAGGCAATCACAATTTGAAAATGTTTGGGAAAACACCTAGCATTAGAAAGAGTTTACCCGGGTGCTTTGGCTCATGATTTATTGTCAAACCTTTACCTATACCAATGATAGAGGGATGCCATAAGCCCCCACACAAGTTGAGAACACCCATAATACAAATATAAACTCTAAAGGGGTTTTAAAACACTACCATTATATTGAGTATTCATCTTTGCGTGAACAACGTCAATTTCTGCTCTTTCATTATTGCATTGTGGTACCACCAATTTGTGTTTAGGCAAAGAGGGGACCCAGAAACTTTCTCCCTCAAACCTATCTAGGTGGAGTCAATTTGGACATAACTCACCACTTTGCCCCAGTGAGTGACCCTATAGCCGAAGAACCCAGGAACTCTCTACAAGCAGTGCAACCCAGTTTCGGTCTGTCATATTATCATCTCACATCCTATAGTCTGTCCCTCCCATTTGATCAGTTTCTAGTACAAATTACCCAACAAAGCTATTCAAGTAACAGTGTACCCTTTAGAGTGCCACCACTCTAGGCAACACCCTTGAAGGTATCCGTCTAGCAATTCACTTTACAGAATTAGGGATTGCATTAAGAAGGAGGGTGCTAGAGAGCCCAGCCATGATGGCCAGGAGACCATGAGCTCCTTCACATCTCACAGATCCGAAAGGAAATCCTGCCTCTTCCTGGTCGACCTGAGTCCCCACAAGCGGCGTTAGAGTGGCCGAACACTCTGCCTGCAACTTGGAGAAGTTTGGGGGGAATTGAGGGCAGATTTGCACAGGAATTGGTGAAGTCGCAATAGCCCAGCTGCACAGTGACTCGAAGAAAGACCCGGCCTTAGCGGTATGCCACGAGAATCAGCCGGCATAACCCTAGATCGAGACATACTCCTGGGTTGGAGCCTGCAGTAACGGCAACAGTGGAGCTGGGCCACCGCAGCAAAGAAGTGGAGATAACCCCAGAGGAGTTGTGGCTCGACACAGGGTGCGGGAGACGAGAACAGGGAAATATTCAGAGGCGGAGGGTGACTGAGGCCCCAGAACAACAAAGGTGCTCAGGTGCAGACCCTGTACAGCCAAGTCAATGCAGCAGGGCGCACCGGCCGAGCAGCATCCGAGTAATGGGATCACCCGCTCAGAGTAGACTGGCTGGTATCCGTGCATCACACCACTGCCCCGGCCCATGGGGGGGATGTCCCTGGCCCTCCCCCTACCCAATGAACAAGTGCCAGCTGCTGTGAGGTGTGGGAGGGAGCCTGGCAATGACACAGCCCGTACCCGACAGATTCCCCCAGGCAAGAGAGGAGCTACAAATGGAGTCCATGGCTGTGGCACTGGACTGAAAACTAACACCACCGTGGAGAGGGCTTCTCCCCAAATGCTTCGGATGCTGAAATTCTGGCCTTGAGATATGTGCAAACAAACCAAGCAACTCCAGAGACCACCGGACAGACCAGATTTGACCTGCCTGAACCATTGTGAGGCACCAGAGAGGGAGAGTGCTAACCAGATCTACCACCATAACCCTGACCATCACCCACACCGGGCCAAGGGATTGCTGGACATATACACAAGGTACGTACCTGCCCAAGGGATCTGGCTAGGCCCTGTCATATGGCAGTGGGAATCTGCACATGTAATTTCATCATTCCTCCCATCCACACGGAAATAGAGGACCCCGACCTCAACCCAGCCCACACCCCCACCGTGGTACTGACTGGGTAACTGCCTCCAAACCTAGATCTACCTACCGCGGAGAGAGACTGGGTGCAACAAATAAGGGGCCGACCACCCTACGCAACCAGAGGAAATACTGGATTACCAAGAACGCTGACCAGGTTTAGACATAGGCAGACCACTCTGGGGAAGGGGAGAAGGCAGCAAGGGGCACAGGGAACCTAGGACTTCACATAAGGGAAACGCTGAGACACAACAGACCAGTGACCAATGGAGAGACATGGTTCGCAGATCCACCGCTGACCCATTTGACAGCTGAACCAACAACAGGAGACACGCAGAGGGGAACCATGACACTACCTTTGGAAGTCAAGGGGGATATATCAACTCCCACTTGATCATCGAAATAGCAGCATATCCACTAGGTTGCCAGACAGGATGTCCAAACCTGGCAAGGGAGGGAAACACGGCAAAATCCATGGGACCACAGATGACATATCCAGTGGGAGCACCCACTCCACAGATCAGGACACTTCTGGGGCATATCGAGATATCAAAGGAGATGTTTAACCAACTGCAGAACTGCATACAATCTCCGGATGGGAAAATGGACACCCTCACGTGTAAAGTGGACCTCATGCAAGTCTGGCTCAATAAGCTTATGGAGAGACTAGATGAAGTGGAAGGCCAAGTCTTGGCGGTCGAAGATGAATCCTCTTCCACGTCCAGGGAAATGACACAGGTGAAACTAGTGCTGATAGATTTGGCAGATAAGCAAGATGATCTCGAATCCAGATCCAGGAGGAACAACCTGAGGATAATAAGAGTGCTGAAATCCGGGGAGCAGAGATTCATTGAGTCCCGAGTTCAAGAAATACTGAAGGAGACGCTGGTAGCTGAAGAATTTATAGCTGCATTCTTAGTGAAAAGGGTGCACAGGATACATAGTGGGAAATAACCGATACCAGGAGCCCCTCCACATCCCATTACAGCTCAGATGTTGAAGTATCAAGATAGGGATCTCGCCCTCCAAAAAGCATGGAAGAAAGGACCTTTATTATGCAAAGGGGACACTATCAGAATCTTCCTTGGCTACTCGGACAAGGTACAAGCCTCCTGGAGAACATACATGGATGTAAAGAAACGTTTACAGGAGTGAGGCATACGTCAAACCATGATGTTTCCCGCTAAACTGTGGATAGAGCACAAGGACTGGGTGCTCTTCTTTCACACCCCGGATGAGGCCAATACCTTTCTTTAACAACTCCAGCGAATTCCCAGACAGCAGGGAAATGATGGATAACACTGCCTACAATTTCACTGGTTCCCACTAGTGGCCGCGGGGCAATATGTAATGTAAGGAATCCTTTTGTCAGCTGGGGAATGAGTGCTGACATTATAGAGGTGTGATGGAGGGCTGGGCACATAGCAGCCCCTCATGCGGAAGCTCAAGTTTGTAGGGAGGGGGGAAATGTTGCTGACTTGTTGGGTTTGTCATCAGGTGACAGGGTAGGGGGGGTTGTATTTGTGACAGGTTGGGGTTGTCTGTGGGGGAGGGGGAATGGGGAAGATTGTAGATGGGGGAGGACTACCAATATACAGGGAAACACAGGGCCGGGAAGTATGATAAGGGAAGCACACAAGCATCGAGAGTCAAGTTATGATGCTGAATTACAGGCAACCTGGCCTGGGGATGGTACGCGATCTATCAAATCATGGTCAGGGATGTTGACGCAAAGGAGTAATGACTGGGTCACTTAGGAGTATCACATGGAATGAGAGAGGGTTGAAATGACGATTCAAATGCCATAAAGTACTGCTATATATGCAGAGGCATCAGGAGGTAATAGTGTTCCTACAGGAAATGCACCTAACATCAGAGGTAGAATCCAAGTTTGGGAAAGACTGGGGATGCCATTGCTATTTCTTCTCTTACTCCAGAGGGGTGTGCATACTTGTTCATAAAACGGTTGGATTCTGGCTGGTCTCCACAGTGAAAGTTCAAGAAGGGCAGTGTCTGATAGAACACAGAATCATACAAGGTAAATTATACACCCTGGTCAATTATTATGGCCTGAATCAAGACACCAGGGAGGCAATGGAGTAGATCGATATCCAGTTGGGAAGGTTAACACCCAGGGATCTAATCTGGGCAGGTGACTTCAACATGGTCATGGACTCAGCCCTGGACCATACTGGGGGCCCCCCACCAGGCACCCAAGGGGATTAATAAACTCGAGGGCATGTGTCAAACGTGAGAAGTGGGTGACATATGGAGAATCTGAAACCAACATGCATATGGGTACACTTACCATTCATCACTTCACAATTTGGCATCTCGGATGGATTTCTTTCTGTTTTCTCGCACTCATGGGCACAGTAACTGTGATAGACATTCTTGGGTGCACATTATCAGATCACGCACCAGTGTTACTAGCGGTGGAGCTCAAGGGATGAGGAAAGGAAAGGGCTCCATGGGTCTTTAAGAGTAAAGGGCTCACAGACATATTGTTTCGTGAGGGCCTGACTGGAGCCATAGAAACTGTTTTCGAAGTCAATGAGGGCTCAGTGGCATCGGCAGGGTACCTGTGGGAAGGTTTTAAGCGTGTAATGAGGGGTGAAGGCATATCAGGGGAATCTGGGATACTGAAAAGGTTAAGAAGGGAACTGGCCTATACCAGAGCCCATACAAGGGGACTACAGTGCAGTGTACCCACACCGACACTATCGGAACAGGCCGAAATTAAAAAACAGTTGCAGGGGTTCAAAGGATTGGCAACTAGAGAAGCCAAATTCCTCAGCAGTGAGACAGTATGGAGAAGGGCATAAGTCGGGCAAGCTGCTCACAAGAACTGCAAGGCTAGATAACCCCAAGGACCAAGTGGTATCTGTAACCGACAATCAGCAGGTGGAAAAATGTGCGGACAAAGAGATAATACACAAATTGTGCAGGTTCTACGAATGACTATAATCTTCCTATATTCAGGTCGCCCAACAAGAAGTAAATGCATACCTAGACAAAGTAGTTCTGTATTGGTGTAATCAAGAAGAGAGGGAATGGCTGAACTGCCCGATATCCCTGGAAGTGGTACACAGAGCTAATAGATCCCTTACATCCGGGAAATCCCCCGGACCAGATGGATTTACAGCAGAGTACTACAAACACTACACTGGAAAACTTGCCCCATATTTACTGGAGATGTTTCATCAGAGTCTACGGGATGGCCAGCTATCGGTGTCTCTTCAAGAGGCAGTAGTGGTGGTGCTCTTCAAACTGGGTAAGGCCCCGAATGACTGTTATTCATGTAGACACATCTCACTCATCAACATAGATAATAAAATTCTGGCTAAGATATTGGCATCCAGGTCATCGCCTTTGATGCAAACGATGGTAAAGACAGACGAAGCAGGCTTTATACTGGGGTGCTCCACCTCGCACGGCATACAGAGGATGTTCAGACTGATAGCCGCACTACCACAAGAGGAACCAATAACTGCTGCCCTGCTGGACGCCACCAAAGCATTCGACTCGATGCAGTGTCCCTTTCTTTTCACATTACTCCGAAGGATGTGGATCAAGGAACTATTTAGCTTGATGGTGTCACTGTTATATTCATCACTAACTGCTCGGATATGGGTGAATGGCCAATTCACTCCGAACATAAAGCTGGAGAGAGGCACAGGACAGGGCTGCCCTTTGTCACCACTCGTATTTGTGCTGGCAATAGAGCCACTGGCAGAACAAGTAAGGGAGAGTTACCTGCACAGAGGAGTCCAGTTGTATAAGCACAGGGTGTTTATTTCCCTTTATGCCGATGACATGGTGTTGTATTTACCAACCCCAAACACAATCTAGATCCAATAATGCAGGATGTTCTCCTGTTTGGAGACTTCTTGGGGCTCAGGGTAAATGCAACTAAATCAGTCCTATTTCCATTAACGGAAAAGGTAGACCAATACTCGGATAGATGGGGGTTTCATGGGATATGGACCAATAACGATACCCTGGGGGTCAATATTGCCAGGGATCCAGTTCTAATATATACCGACAACTACCACAAGGTATTGGAACAAGCCAGATCCACACTGGTCTGGTTGGAGAACCTGGCCCTTAACATCTATTGTAGAATCTCCCTGATCAAGATGGTGCTAGTACCCCAGTTCTTACATATTTTTCTCAATGTCCCGCTGATGCTACTGGGAGAATATTTCTGTGACCTTAGATCAGCCATACTGAGGTTCATATGGGCAGGAAAGCAAGCCAGAATATCATGGGACAAACTGACAACACTGATTCATGGGGAGGCCTAGCCCTGCCAGAGTTTGAAAACTATTACAATGCGGCCCAGTCCAGCTTTCTTTTATATTGGTATGGGAATCTAGGAGGAAGGACAAATGTAGAGGTGGAACGCGCAATAGTGGTGCCTTATCTGCTACTCTCACTTATCCTCACTGCACCTGAGAGAACATCAGGAGCAGGGAAGATGGTAGAGTTGACCTGCAGGGCGTCGACACATATCGAGCATAAATCTAAAGGGGGCATGTTTTACTCCTTGGAGTTATAGATCACACACACACACGGGATTCCCCTCACTAGCGAACAAAGTTATGCTACTCTTATGAAAAGATTACACATGACCTGTTACAAGGATCTCTTCCTGGCTGGGCAATTCATGTTGGAAGAACTCAGAACAAGAGGGGTACTCAACGCCCTAGATGTGTTTCTCTGTGGCATATAGTCCCGACCTTTACCACGAAACTGGAGGCGGCTGAAATTCTTGACAAGGTCATCCAGAGGGGCTACAGTTGCAGAGTGGTTTCAGCTATATACGCAATGTGTGTCAATCAAAGGGCAGATCTGACGACCTACTCTAGAGAAAAATGGGAACAATCACTGGGTTGTCAGATAACCGTTGAGGAATGGAGGTACTGCTATGAAGGCACCAGGAAGGTGGATATTAATGCCAAATTCAAACTAATCCACTTTAAATACCTGTACCAATTTTATTATCCACTGATGAACTCCGTAGGTTTTTACCGGAGAGCCCCAGGGGTTGTGCAAGATGCCATCACACTATGGCAGACTTTATGCATGCAGCATGGGAATGCCCTCCAATCTCTCACTTCTGGGACTAAGTCTTTAACACACTGAGAGAGATAATAGGTGACAGGTTAGAACAGAACCCGCTGACTGCAATGCTGGGATACACAAAGCTCATTACTAAAGGCCTGAGGAAACTGATCGGCTACTCCTGCTGCCAGCTAAGAGTTGGGTAGCAATGTTGTGGGTGAGGGCCGATGTTTTATACTGTAATGAAGTTGAAACAGAATATAGTACCCTGACATATAACCAAACAGGAACAAAATATGTCTGCGGCCCATACATAAATCATTTGGGAACACAGCTGCAAGAGACACAAGGTAATTCCTCAACAACATTGGGAAACTAGAGCCACAAAGAAGACATGTGGGCAGTTCCCCTCCAACAACACTCAATGGGATCACACTCACTCTGAATTAGTTTGACTTTCTCCTATCGACAATGCAAAGGACGAGACCAAAGTTTGCGAGGAAGTAGCTAAAAAAACAATGCACAGAACATGCAACCATGATATGCTGTACTTGTAATGTGTTAAACGGGTGGGCGGTTGCTAATGATGGCAACTGCCGGTTATGTTTGAAAATGCCAATAAAAGAGTTTTAAAGAAAAGCATTGCATTGAGAATATAGACTTAGACCTAATACTACATGTGATAAGCAGTTTCTTGTGTGGCTCTATTGCATAAAAATGACTTGAGACAATTGCATTTGAAAAGACGTCTGGCTCAATTCTAATAGAAAGCATTCTGCTTCCTATGACTCTTGATCGGCTTTAAGCTGTCTGTAGTCTGATAGGAAAACCCGCTAGACCCAAAGGTTGTAATAAACAAGCTCACTGATCAAAGGTCAATGATCCTTACTCAGGCTGATATAAGACAGAAACTATTCTGGCATCAGGTTTCATTTGTACTTTAAATTGAACACTCTCTAAACTACAATGGGAAGATGGGAACCGATATCACTAACTCAGCCTGTCTTGACATGCAACACATGACTGTGCAAGGCTCCAGATAGAGGAACTGTCCACATGGGGCCATGGTAACTAAGCCTTTTGGGACCTTCATCTAACTGTGTTCCTCTTCATAAGAAAAGGCCGGTTTGTCATCCAATTGAGAGGCACCTACAACCTAGCACTAAACAGGGAAGTGAGTTGCCATTCTCACTATATTGTTTCTCTTCTCCACAGAAAGTTCCCTGTGCTGTTTTTTTTTTTTTTAAATTGTTTGTGGTACTTAATACAACTCCAAGTGCAAACGAAACAGCTTTAGAGTGTGAAGGAGCCCCCAGGGGGATAAGGAAACAGGGGAGCCAAGACACAATCCCCTCTGGGGAAGGCACAAGGAAAAAGGCAAAGAGAGAGGGGCACAGGTTCTTAAATCGAAGCATGTCCGGAGGAAGTTGCAGGCAAACAGAACCCTGTAGTCATCGTTGTAGTGTTTCTAAAGAACATCAGGATCAAACATACAAAGTCTGAACATCTAGGGGAAGGCTGGTCACTAAGTATACTCTATGCTTGTCAGGGGTGGCATGTCACACTGTGCACTGCTTTCCTGAAATGGCATTTGTTTTCCTGGAGTCTGAGGCATTCATGGAGGCTGCTCCAGTGTATGTGACCAAGGGACTTCAACCCTCTGCTGTCTATGTATGCTCTTTTGTGGGGTTTACACTGCTTAGCAAAGTCCCCACTTGTCTGCATCCCTGAACTGTACGAAGGGAGAATCACCACAGGCCATCTCCTGCATTGATGGCCCCGGGCAGGAATGGATTCTGATTGAGAAAGTAGGAAAGAGGTGAGTTGGGGGATCAGCGTGGTGCCTCAGGAACACAACAGGAGGATACTCTGACGAGAGTGTAGCCAGCCGTCGCCCGGATACGAGCACTTGAAAATCATACATTATGAAGTCACTGGATGAAGAAAATGGCGAATAAAAACACTCCCCATCCTGAGTCAACTATCCATTGTTTGGCTGTGCTTTTGGACATGGTTATTTACCTGAGCCACTTATATTAAACTCATTTATTGGGGTCTGGCTGCTACATTTTTGACACATCTCTAAAATGAAAAACATGATGTTAGTCCCAATTTACCTGGTCGAGAACACGGGTTAACAACACCCATTTGGTCTCTTATTTAATGTTGGTTTTTAAAAAAATTCTGTACATTTGAATTCATCCATATTATGTCGCGCATGGCAACAAGGGAGTGCGCCGTCCTGAGGAAGACGGGCATCAACCGAAGTACTGCTAGATGTTTTAATCCATCGAAACTACCTTACATGATGTAAATAACTTTGCTAGGTTGGCTCTAAACTTTTCTGCAGTCCCTACAATAGTATAGTCGATGAATGGCACCCCACCTGAATGAATTGTGCAATTTTTCTATGTTGATTGGATTTTATTCGTATATAGAAGCTTCCGCTGATACACTTGTGAATACCAGTTCCCTTTCGCGTGATCCCCTTCAACCAGTTTGGCTGCCTGGTTCTTCGCTCGTGCACATGCCGTATGAACCCCATTGTGGTTTCCAATAGAATGTTATTAGCACTTTAATTATGATGCACTTTACCCAATATGTACTATGGGTCAAATACAGATTTAATATGATATTTTATCTATTTGTGAATAAATAATAAAATGTAACAAAATGTCGTTTTAAACATTGTCTTTGGGATGTATGTTGATCTGGTTGTGCATCTCTGGGCATTGGCCCTTTGAAGTCTGTTGCAACACGTATGCATTAATTTGAATTTCGTTCCGCTTGGCATGACCCTTGTTTGATTTTTGCCTCAGGAACACAGAGCACATAGTGGACTACCTAACCAAACTCGGAAAAGCTTAAGGTGCTTTTGGGGGTCTTGCCTACAAGAAAGGTTGTTGACATGAGGTCGGGGGCTTACTATGAGCTCACCGCTCAGCTCCCAAGGTTCCAACAACCCTGCACCCAGAACAAACCAAGGACTCAGCCAAGAGCAAGTTAGAACTGTTGTTTATTACAAAAACCAACAGGGATCATACAGGACATTCAAAAATCTATGCAGTCACCATTCACAAACTCATGTCACCTCGTTTTGATACAGAATTGCATCACAATCTGGGCCATCCCCAAAGAACCTACCACACATACTCATTGGGTGCTCGGAGTAGTAGACACTATAGTTTGCCCTTATACATCCTACTCAATTGGTCACTCCATGTCAGGTGGCTGGCCAGCTCCTTCCCCATGAAACTATCGATTACATTCTTGCAGGGTCTCAGGATTACCATTGGCCCTTGCCTCCTGCCATCCACCGGTGGATGTCTGTCCCCTGATAGGCTGGAACTGGTCTCCTCGGGGCCTGGGACCCAGTTCGGTTCTCAGCCTCTGTCGACCTCTTCAAGGTGACCAGAATGACTATGTGTACCCATTGTATCTGTTAGCCGTACCAAATTTGCCTTTGAGAGTGCTTGCCATGTTGCAACGTTGTTAACTTGTTCATGTTTCACTTTATGTCTGGGTTGCTGGGAACTGCTCATCTTCCCACCGTGGGTGGATAACCATTGTCTAGCTCAGCCGCATCACATGGTTGAGGAACACAAAACTAAGCTCTTTTGGTCTGCAATTATGAGGATTTTTTTTTTATTGTTTAATCAAGACAGATTTTTAAAATACAATACTTTCTTGGCGATTCCTTACAGTGGATCAGTGCTTATCTAAGTGTTGCAGTTGTTGTTTGTTCACCGGCATTGCCGTTAAGTAGGTTTTGCTCAATGTGTTCTAACATTTTAGCCGTAGCAATTTGCCAGGTAATTTTATCGCCTCCAATGAGTCTGCACCACCATGTGTTTTCTTCATGTAGGATGTCAAAACCATCCAATTGCCGCAAGTAGTGCTGTCTGCTGGATGCAGTAGCAGGACATACCATAAGTAAATGTCTTATAGTCTCTTTTATGGGATATATGGTGTTGTCACAGAATCTACAGCCGTTTGTTTGGGCTTTTCCTCTGATGTGTAATATCTCATTTGTTTTTAATAGATTAAGTCGTGCTCGTAAGATTAAGTTTCGCACCTGTTTGTTTGGAAATTGCTTTATAAAACTTTGCAACTCATTTCTTTTCTGCGTGTTGAGTGGCAAATGAGAGGTAAGCTGTAATTTAGCAGACGTATCTATTGTCCTTGCCCAGTCTGCATCTTTGATTTTTCGTAGAACTTTAAATGGGTTACCAATAAGTTCTTCTTCGTCTGATGCAATTTCGTGTAGCACCGCAAGATTTCCTTCTTGCCATGCCATCAGCATGTCACAACTTTTGGTGTCCATTTCGCGTTTTATCATATTGAATATCTTGTTGCTGCTGTCCTTTCTGGTCTTTCTGAAAAGCATGATGGTGTTGCAGGTTACTGGTCATTCTAATGACTGGAGACTTAGTTCCCGACAAATGGCTGCCCCTGATGTAGAGTTGGGTAGTTTCAGTATTTTACGCCAGAACAAGGCCTCCAGTTTTACCCATATTCGCTTAGGGATCGCGGGCATTGCTTCAGTCCCATATGTAACAGCCGGCACAACCTTAATTTTATAGAAGTTTAGTGTTGGCAAGAGTGAGTACTTTCCGAATTTGCTATCGATAGCCTTTGCTTGTGCCGCTAGTTTGTTCATCTTCGCGTACAGTTCAGATTGCATTGTGGCTTCTTGACATGAACTGTCCAGGAGTACTCCAAGATATTTGAACGTATTCACAGTCTCAATTTTTGTTTGACCCAGCTGCCAGTTGAAGTTGCTAGGTTTTTTATTATGATTTTGAAGGATCATGATTTTTGTTTTGCTTATATTGATTTCTAGATGGTTGACCATAGCATACTGTTGTAAAGAATTGAATTTGCGTTGTAGCCCTATTTGCGTCTGATCGAATATGGTGAGGTCATCAGCATACAGAAGGTGACCAATTTCCGTTGTCCCAAGTTTCGGCGGAAAAGCTCTTACTGTTTTCGCAATTTCTTGCATATCGCCGATATAGGTCAAAAAAAGAGCAGAAGCCAGCGGACACCCTTGTTTCACTCCAAGTGTGCTGTTGATTTCGGCTGACAGTTCGCCTTCACGACTGAGTCGCACTCTCATTGTGGTGTTGCGGTGAAGAGCTTGTATCGGAGCCAAGATGTCATCGGGACAGTTCCACTCCTTTAGCTTCTTCCATAAGAGTGGTCTCTCTACTCGGTCGAAAGCTTGAGTGAATTCAATGAAGACCACGAATAAACTGCACCTATTTTACAGGGCTTTACTTTTTAATATGCTGCAGGCCAGGATGTTGCACGTGGTGCCTGCGTTTTTTTTTAAGCCGGCTTGAAAGTCGTTGTTACAGCCCACACTTGAAATCTCTTCATTAATAGTGAGGCGTAAACCTTGCCTATGATGTCTAATAGGGCTATAGGACGAAAGTTCATTGGATCCGTTAAATTGCCTTTTTTGTAAATCGGTATGATTATCGCTTTTGTCCGTGACTTGGGTATGACTTGACTTTATGAGGATTTATTCCATTTTTCTTTAGCTGGCCCCTTGTCATCTTAAGTTTGGAATGTGCTGCTTGTCTCTCACCTTGGCTGTGAGCCCTGGCCTTCCTGCTCTGTGCATCCGGGTACTGCTTTTCTCTCTTCACTCGTCCTGCAATTTGAGGCCTTATGTGATTTTCATCATACTTCTACTATGATTTCTGCACACTTTTATCTGGTCCTGCCAGGCTCCTTACATGATCCTGTAGTTCCATTGGGTTAGTTGCCATAAGCGTCTGCAAGCTTGCTCTGCATCTCTTCATTGCCTTGCATTCAGCGTTTCTGCATTTGCATTTCTTTTGTTTACTTTTTCCCTTTTTTTTGAATGGCTACCATGGAAAGGGAGGAGTGACCATGTACAGTCCATTCTCCTTTACCATGGCAGCCATTGTGTTTTGTTGCTAGGCTTGGTCTGTAACTATGGCCCCGGGGCATTACTTGAAGTGGTAATGCCCCTCCAAGCCTGCGAGAGGCTGATTGCTTAAATAAAAACATGTATTTAGACCGCATTTTTCTTGTGTCATGTGTATCATTGCGCAAGCGGTCTACCCCAATTTATAGAGCTCTGAGCCAATTCAATATCATGAAAGTGAGATAGAGAAATGGTTGAGTTTTGTAGATATATTTTCATTACAAATATGTGCATAGTACTCACTAACTGGCAATCCCCTATGCCATGGTTGTATGCCAAGGCTTGTTTAAGTGAACTATGCAACCAAAAGACCATGAAAGAGTGCTGTGATATAATTTCCCTGCCTTATCCTACCATAGATCATTCATTCTCTCTTGATTTACACTTGTTTTGTAAGTGAAATTGTTCTTTTTCCATGTATCCATATTCATGTATTCATTTGTTCTAGAGCTCTTGGGTTGGTTGATTTTGGCAGGCCATTAGTAAGGGGCTATGCCAGAAAATACATGTAGAGTACACCAAACTCTATGTATACAAGCTTCTTAGATACAGAAAACACCAATACTATATTACAACTGTTATTTAATCCCTGACACTGTTTAAATTAGGAACTTTCTAATAATTTCTAGAGATTTCTCTAGTTGACAGAGGCATTTGGTCCAACCCCTTTCCAAACTTAAAACCTATTAGTACCCGGTGAGGGGGGTTGGCAGCCTCCCAGCAAATGAGCAGGATCAGTCCGTGGGTGTTACCAGATGGTGAGGTAAGTCTTTCCCTCCCCCATCACCAGAATTCCCCACCCGCACTCCCACCCCCTCTTACCTTCTATTCTGTCCATTTCTGGAGTGGACACACCAGGAACACTCCTATCCCCAGCGCATCCGCTCCCCACCTGTGACACGCTATCACTACAAATAGTCCCTTCTTCCCTTCCTTGGCAGCCATTTCTTTTGTTTACTTTTTCCCTTTTTGAATGGCTGCCATGGAAAGGGAGAAGTGACCATGTGTAGTCCATTCTCCTTTACCATGGCAGCCATTGTGTTTTGTTGCTAGGCTCGGCCTGTAACTATGGTCCCCGGGGCATTACTTGAAGTGGTAATGCCCCCCAAGCCTGTGGGGCTGATTGCTTAAATAAAAACATGTATTTAGACCGCATTTTTCTTGGTCATGTGTATCATTGCGCAAGCTGTCCACCCCAATTTATAGAGCTCTGAGCCAATACAATATCATGAAAGTGAGATAGAGAACTGGTTAAGTTAAAGAGATATATTTTCATTACAAATATGTGCATAGTACTCACAAACTGGCAATTCCCTATGCCATAGTTGTATGCCAAGGCTTGTTTAAGTGAACTATGCAACCACAAGACCATGAAAGAGTGCTGTGATATAATTTCCCTGCCTGATCCTACCACAGATCATTCATTTTCTCTTGATTTACACTTGTTTTGTAAGTGCAATTGTTGTTTGTCCCTGTATCCATATTCATGTATTCATTTGTTCTAGAGCTCTTGGGTTGGTTGATTTTGGCAGGCCATTAGTTAGGGGCTATGCCAGAAAATACATGTAGAGTACACCAACCTGTATGTATACAAGCTTCTTAGATACAGGAAACACCAATACTATATTACAACTGTAATATGTGTGTATATAACTGTTTAGTCACACAAAGCCAATTAGAATATAGATTTAAATAAAGCAAAAATGGTGTTAAAAATTCATCATCACTTATTGATCACAAAATCTTAGACACTGCATTGTTATTTCACACCTTTGTTAAAGACTAAACTGTTGGATGACGGCTGTTCCAATGTTTGTTTTTCATTCACTGAAATTAGAAATTGCCCATGTCCTTTGTTTGATACAGATGTATTACTTATCAGAGCTGTTACATTCCCACAGAGATCAAATCGTTACCTGGTACAACTCATTATATTGCAATGGCCAATATACACATTGGGCTAGATTGCCCTACACATTCCACTACTTCTTTCTTCCTAGAAAATCTGATCATCTCAACCACTTTCTCCTGGCCAGCTCAGGCCCTTTGGGGGTCACATCCTTAATGTAATTTTTTCCTCTAATTACTCCATCTCAAGGGCCGGCGTGACTCCTCTTTCTTGGTCTGACCACTTCTTATATCTGCTAAACTGACCAACATATATTCAAGATACAACCCCTCTCCCATTTACCGCTAATCCTCCATCCTGGTACGAACTATGAAAAGGGTCTCCTAACCAGATTCAGAGAATCTATCTCCTCTTTGAAGTCCTTCCCTCTAGGAGCATGGGATCTGATGGCACGCTTGCTTTCTTTAAAAGGGCTGTCAGAAAACTGTAAAGAAAATTGTTCAAATCTAAAAGGCAATTCTGTGAAGGTGACATGCTTGCATCACCAAAAAGGTTATCCTACCCTATCATCAGAAAGAAAAAAAGCTTTATTCAAAATCAGATAATCGAGCCAGAAACTCTCAAAAGAATTACAAAATCTTACTGAGCACAGCTAAGCCAACACCCTATTCAAACACCTTGCAAAACGAATGAGTCTCAGGCATCACTAAACTCATCAAATCCCCATCTGGATTGGATCAACATAAATGTGCTGAGGGCACAGGTAAAAGCTCATTAGGCACTTTTAGCCCAATTCCATCAGAAGACCTAATTTATATTTTGGCCAAAATTAAGTCCACTTCTGAAAATGCCCACCTGTACCTTGTCATGACAATCAAGGAAAATATCCTGACACCAGCCCTGCCACTAACAGCACGTGTCAATTTGCACTTTGGATGATCCTATGTTAATGTGTAATTTAACAGTAACATTTCAATCAGAAATATGCTGGATAAAGTGGGATTATATCAACTATGAGATTGCACAGAACCTAACTGCTTTTTACAACTAAATCAGCCTGGCTTCCAACCAGCCCCCAGTACTGAAATCACCCTAATTCCTATGAAAGAGGTATTTCTGTCTACCATGGATAACAACTGTCCTACTCTTCCATTTTTAATTGACCCACTAGTGGCATTTGAACTCTCCATCACCAAATTCTGCAAAAGACACTTCAGCAATAATTTTGCATTACAGGCACCACTTTTAAATGGGTCTCCAAGACAGAACTGTTAATGTTAGATCTGAGCCCTTCCGCTCCCAACCCTTCACCTTCAGATCTGGTTTCCCTCAAGGCTCAGTCATATTGCGGTAGCTGCTTAACTGCTGTGTGAAAGCACTGATCGATATCCTAAAATCCTTCTCCACCCCCTTCCAGATGTTAGCAGATGACACCTAAATCGCTTTTAGGTTGCCTTTTGGGGAAGAGCACATATCATCTCTTTTCAGTCTTGGTACTCTGCAGGACTGTAAGATTGACAAATGCCTCTGCTTGAACATGGCTATGACAAAAGTTCATTTTAAAGGGTCCAGCTGCCCTATCTGCCCAACCTCCAACTGGCTTTGCTCCATCGGTCCTCCTCCCCTTCCTGCCACTGAAAGTAAGAACTACATTATATTCTCATCCACAAATCATCTTTTCGCCTTTCAACGATAGGATCTGAGAGCTACCCAAATCTTGCCACTATCACCTCCAAATGCTTAACCACTTCTTGTCCTAGCCTCATATGAAACTGTATCCCCGTGCAAAATACAGATGGTACGAACAGTACATTTGCCCCACAGAGTGCCCGTACAAGCAATCTGAATCTGCAGTCAGGCAAGGCATGGTCAAAGTGCAGGTACAAAGGAACCATTTATAGCTGTGTTTTCACATTAGACCAGTGATGAGAAATTGTGTGTTTTAAATATAGAATTCAGTGGTGAGCACAGTTAAAATCCTAAAGAAACAACTGACACTCGTTCATCATTTCTTATGAGTAGGTTTAAGAAGTACCCACAAAAGTGTTAATCTTGGCCAACATCTACCTACTAGTGCACATGCAAATGTTTCAACCCATGTAGGCTTAGTCTAGGCTAAACTATTGTTTCTATTTACAACTCTCAAAACCAGAAATACATTTATGTGACAATCCTGCACATTAGTCATATATAAACCACCTGTGTGATAGCACAAGAGAGAAAGTAAACAAAAAAGGTAAAAAAGAACAGATGAGACTTAATCACACACAGTTCCATATAAAACTTAAAAATCTCTGCTTTGTGAGTACCATTCTACTTCATTATTATAAAAACATTCTAAAAGGCAGATGTCCACCCTCCATATAGCTCTATGGTTGGGTGATGTTGATATTTATATTTTCATATATATCAGAATAATAGAATGGTATGTTCGCTAATGCTAGCCCTCAATTCCAGTCAATGCATTCTATTTAATGTGTTACCTATTTCTAAAGTATATTCTTAAAATCTTGACTTGTCCCTAAGAATTTTAGGTCTTGTGATGATTGTCTGCAACCAAAGAGTCACCAATTAAAATGATGGTTGACTATTGATATAGATGCTACAAACTAGTAACCAAAATCATGGAATGTTTCTAATATGATAATTGTATTTGACCTCCCGGTCTTCACCGATATGTCACATTGTTATAGAGTAACAGTAAGATAATCCTGGTCATTCCATTCATGTTTCCTAAAAGAATAGATGTGGGACTGTTGTCACATATTTGTACAGCAATCTTCATATTCCCCAAATAACACCCTATATTATTTTTAGAAAGTATCCTGAGGTTGCATTTACCTTATGAAACCTGTCGAAATACACAATACTGTGTTGAATTGTAATGCTTTCATCACTGCTTAAATGTTGCTTCAATGCATGAAGTTCCAGTCTTGTATCTACTATATAAATGAGGGCTACCACTAATTAGCCTTACAGTCATGATAATGTTCATGTTCCTATTGATGTTTAACCAATACATCTTACATGTCGTTACTATTTGGTATTGTTTCTAAATGGGGCAGCGTTCAGTATGGTGGACTTTTGCCGCCATTTTGAAAACCTATTTCTGTTGTTTGGGTCAGTATCATACCGATGTGATGATGTCACATCAATGTGACAGCATCTTTATCAATTTTTTGACAGTATATTAATCCGATCATCGCTCTGTGTGTGCATTATATATTAGAATCCATATCTGTTCTGCAGATTGATTTCTGATGCGATCATCATGCAAATTGTTAGTACTTCTTCAAAATAATATATATTGGGAACGTAATACTAAATTATTCACAAATCATTTGTTGTGTTAATATCATGCTACAATGGCATGGGACATCATTCTAGACATTATATTGATGCTTACAGAATGTGCTTCATAAAAGGATCTTCCATTCTACTTCGCCTAAAAGTCATTCTGCACGAACAATGACACAGTTGCCTTCATTAATGTTGATAAGAATGTATGTGATACACACTTGTTCTGCTTCAAATTGGTATTCGGCTTCCAAACCTGCTCATATTCCTAATTCAAGATTATGATATTCTTAATTAACTCCTACTAATAGCTTCTTACTATCTGTATCTCAACAAAGCACTAGTGATTCTTGAGATCAGTGTGTGTTGTGAATTCTGTGACTTGTGCGTGCAGTAAGTAACATTTGTCCTAGCCCATGTCTGCGTGTATGTGCTAGGTCTATCACATACAATTCTGGATTGGGTTTGAGATCACCCCTTATGTTTATGCAACATCTCTGAAATTAACTCTGCATTTCTCCTTCATATTACTATTAAAGTATAAATATTCCATTTGAGGATGTAATGTCTCAGATCATAGATTTTTCAATCCCTGTGTTGAGTATGGACTGTGTCTGTCCAGGCTGTAAGGATATGGTTACAATCCCCTTTCTACAAGATAGGGGAACTCTTAGGATGAGTACAGTGGCATGGTTACCCTCTGTAGTATCCAATGTTACAGCATATCTATTCACATTCTCAATACATACAGTGTGCAATATTGGCGGCTGAGTAGTTGTCCTAACTCATATGTGCAATACCAAATCATGATGATCATTGTTCTATACCTTAGGGTGAGTGAAGTGGCATGCTTACTCCAATATTATGACATAACTATTCACATTCACATTGTGAAAGGTCGATATACAATATTACCCACTCAGTAATTGTCCTAACTCCTATAGGCAATCTACAAAGTGTGTGTGTTGCTCCTCATATCTCCAGATTTTGATGTACAAATCATATTGTTCCATACATACCTGCTTGATTGATTACAGTCTTTCATCTCATTATCTTGTTGAGACCATATATTGTACTTCTAAAACTGCAGACGATTTTGGCCTCTTATTGTCTGAGAGTCCTTTCCCAATTGCCCCATTGGTCATCTATCAGAATGTATTTGAAGCCGATGAACTTGATCTGATCTTTATTGTCCATTTGGTGTTCCTGAGCCCAGTGTTCCTGTAAAGATAGTCTTCTGTAAAGTACTGTTAACATATCCAGATGCTCCCTTATCCTTAATTTCAATTTGTGAATAGTTGATCCCACATATTACATACACATATGATTATGTAAGCTACAACTGTTCCACGACAGTTAAGCAAATCTTGTATTAGTAGTTTCCGATTATGTCTGTTGACAAAAGTTTGAACATTATCCATTAATTGTTTACACTTCGAACAATTAATGGATTAGTAAAATCATTTATTTTAAATATACATTGAATTATTTTCATTTTATTTGTAGCACTTTTAAAGGGCAAACCTTATCAACAATATGACTATGGAGTGCTTTACAAGACTAACAGCCCTATTTTTTTAAATGAGGCAGCACATTAAATGGGGGCTTAAAAGAGAGGTTTAAGGATTTAACACCTCCATTTAACGGCCGCCTCATTTTGTAGCAATGATGAGATGGAAGAGGGGCACAGAGCAGAGACAGTGATCCTCCTCCGTGCAATCCTCCTCCGTTTTGTTAGTGCTTTTTGTTGAATGCCTGAGATTTACATGCCGGTGTACAACAAATGGATTCCTTTGGAATCCACCTCAGTTTTGCACCTGGTCAAGACCAGGCAGATCCCATATGCATTCATTAGTAAACACAGTCTGTAAAGTCTATTTGCAGGCTGCGTTTTCTTTTCCACGATACAGAGTTTGCCTTACTTTTCCTCTTTTCTTGTCTACTCTGCCTCGTGGTTGTTTAGAATAGCGTGCAGGCAGCCCACAGCACATAAGTGCTAAGATTGGCAGCCCCTCCATGTAATTAGGACTTTTTGTAAAATGAGGCGGTGAATGTTCACATAAACCTTTATAAACAATTTCTAATAAAATCAAAACATAACAAATAAAGAAATACAATAATTACAACTTTTTGAAAGTTAATAAACATTTAGGAAAAAGATACATTTTCAATAGTTTCCTAAATTCTATCAAAGTGTAAGCAGTGTGAATACATTGGGTAGACTATTCCAAAAATGATTTGCCCTAGTAGAAATGGCATATCTCTGGGTTTGTGCAACGTCTCTTGAGCATTTTATTTTCTCCCTAGTCAATAAAGTTTGTCTGCAAGATAGACATGATGACCGAATCATAGTGCTTTGAAGGTTAATCAGCCCAATTTGAAAAGAAAGGATTTTGTAAAAGTAAGTAGTGTAAATGTTCCAAAATAAGTTATACAGAATTACATTTCTTGCTCCTACAATCAGTTTGGCTGTAGAATGGAAGCCATTTTCTGAGGTTTTAAGGGTTATTCAGAGACAGCCAACATCGTATTGGATCCATCAATCTGTGACATACCCAAAGATTGAACAAAAGGAAAAAGAAAATCAAAGAGTAAAAAGGATTTGATTCTAGGATGGAGAAATAATTGATAACGTACTACTTGCACTTTATTTCACATGAGAAATCAGTGAAAGCTTGGAATTAAGGAAAAATCCTAAAGATTTGGGTGGAGCATTTGCTTCTAATGTTGTGCATTTCCAGAACATAATAATAATATCATGGATTGAGCTAAATTGAAGATTGTACCTGAACTAAATGATAGAAATTGTGTTTTATAATTATTACATTTTAAATGATCGTATTCATTATTCAATGTCTGATAGACAATAACACAGATGGTGGATGCCTTTTTCCGAGGACAAAGATAGATATAATTGTGTGTAATATGCATATTGATGGATGGAGATGTAGTGCCTGGAAACCATGTCCCCCTGAGGTTCAATATAAATATGAAAGAGGATAGGTGACAAAAGCAATAGCAATCCCCCTGGAATGCTGAACTGCACAGGAATCGGAGGGAGAAGTTTATAATCCCAATCAGAAACCTTCTGATATGTTTTGGGAAGAAAAGAGCAGAGCCATTTGAATAATACTCTCCCTTCACCCATGCAGCATGGGAGGATGTTAAGAATCCTTGGGTGGTCCAAGATATTTATTTAATTGCAAAGATACAGTCTTCTCTGGATTTCCCCAATGAAAGCCAACCTGGATACTGGACTATAGTTCTTTAAATTGTCTGGATCAAGGCACGGGCCACAGTGGGGACTTTCACGTGATTCATCACGTGACATGGAGGTGAATTAACATCTTTGCTTTCTCACTGGCTACAACGGCCGAGCTTGGTGTACCTCTCCCATTGACAGAGAAACGCTGCCTGATCGCCTGATCCATGGGACAAAGTAGTGACTGTTACATGATTTATCAAATTTTATATTTCATGCCGGTAAGATCAGGTGTCCATTCTCCTGGGGCATGCAGTGAAGTGTGGGAGGTAAAGAACCAAATAATGATCTCTGTTTTTTGCCTGTTATTTCTGGATTGCAGGTAGTAGGCTTATTTACAACATTTATTGCAGGAAAAATTACAAAATGTGTTATTCTCATAACTTACTGCTGATTCCAATTTTCAAATCTTGTCTTTTTATATATACAAGTTATACCACTGGAACTAGGGTTAACTACTATAATACTGTTATTGTACCATTGTAAGCAACAGAAACTGAGAAATATGTTAAAAATAGTATTATTAAATAATCCCTGAATTGTAGACCAGGGGTCACAAATTCAAACAAAAGTGAAGAATTGATTATACAGAATAAATGTGACTTATTTTTCTTAACGGAAAACATGGCTTAAGGCTATCCCATATATTTACCTTGACTAATTTTATACAGAATGACTATTCTATTTTACATATGGATAGAATTGTGAACAAAGGAGGTGGTATAGCTCTAATGTATATGAATATTTTTAAGTGTACATTGATTCATATTCGAAAGCCATCTTTATTTGAATAGCTGTCTACTTCTTGTGCTTTAACCAAAAAGCCATGTCATGTATTTGCTCTAGTTTATCATCCCCTGGCCAATGTTCATCTTTTTCAGAGGAATGTTTAAGCTTAATAAGTGATTCAATGAGTACCCATAATTTTAATGTATTTGTGGTGATTTTAACTTACCATCTAATGGTTCAACACTGTTTATAAGGGATTCACTTGTTCAAGTCATAGTAACTCTAAAATGAATGCAGCATTTCTCTTCTTTCACACATGTTGGTGGTAATTTATTGGATTTCATATTCGCTAGTTCTTCATTCTTACAATGTTATCAACCGATCTAGTTATACTGGACAGACCTTATTCACATTTTCTGTTTTAGCTACCTTATTTAAAGGTTAGCAAAAAAGGCAACTAATGAATTCTTTCCTTTTTTGATCTTGTTCTTTAGATAAACATAAAGAGTCTTCCCATCTTGTGTACCATTTCGGGAATTATCTATTCCAACAAGTACTGTTATGACACACAATTCAAACTTTTGGATACATCTCAGAAGTTGAAACTAAAACCACACTATTCTTTTTATATGCAGAGTATATGTAAAATAAATGTATTATTTGCAAATTGGAAAAGCGATGGCATAATTCCAAAAACCATGAGGACCTTACAAAACTGAAATTAGCCCAGCAAAGTGGGAAGAAACACATATAGAATGAAACAGATTTCAATTCTGAACGTTCTTTTTACCTAACGCCCTCAGCTGAAAATGATTCTCGTACTCTTTCTTTTAGTGCTGCCAAAAAGTGTGCCCATCTAGTCAAAACCATCATATTGGAAGCTTCCCATGATCTCTTTGAAAAGTGCAATATCTTTTTGTTGAGAAAATGGATCTCACCAATAAAGACTTTGAAAATCAAAGTCTTCCAATTCAAACAAGGATGCACTTCTCTATGCCTATCTTATGCATGTTCGTCAGTATACTTGTCTCCTTAAAACCTTTTGTGAGGGGTCAGCAATGCAAGGTGGACAACTGTTTGATATTTGTTTAAAATATTCCATTTTATTATAACCAAACTATGGGAACACATTCTAACACAGGAATTCTGGTCCTCACACTAAACATAAAATACAAAAGAAAATATATGGCAATTCAATTAACATCAATAATGACATTGACAACATATTGATAGTCTTTTAGCAACCTGGGTGAACTCCCATCCCCAGGATTCAAGGTGTCTTCCTTATTAACTTTCAGCAGAAGAATCTAAGGAAAATCCACAAAGGTAGTAAAGTCTGAGATCAGTTCTTGAATAGTCAATGCCAAGGAAAAGATCAGTCTACCACAGTTCACAAAACAACAAAAGTTCCTGTTCTGCTAAAATAAAGACTTTCCACTTCCTCAGAATAATATCAATGGTTTTCCCTGTCACAATGCCTTTTTACCACTTCCAGACTTTATACAGTTCAAAAGGGAATACAACTTCCAGAGGTTAATGGAACAAAAGTCTTATTATTTATTTCTTCAGGTTAAAAATCATAGTAGGTATATTTGTCAGGATGACTTCTCAGTTCTGTTGCTTCTACCACAGTTTACCATGAGAACACTCTCATTGCCCTAATAGAATTCTACTCCATTTGAACCACTGAAGTCTTGCATCGACTGACAACCAAAATATAGCAACACTGCTTCTGCACTTTGCATTGGAAAGACAAGTTTGGCTTCAGTGCTTTCTATTATAAAGACAGGTTTAACTTCACTTGTAAATACTGGTTTGGACAAGATTCACTTTAAGATATTCCAACACCTTAAAGTAGGCAAGGCACTTTTCCTCTGACCATCTCTTCAAAGGGGGCAGCCTCTTAGCCTCTCATCTCTTTCTACAACTACAACAACTTCAGTTTTGTATTTGAGCAACAAGGTTTCCCTTGCCCAGCTTTGCCTTCACCTCTTTGCCAATGCAGCCACACCATCACTCAAAAGCTTTGGTGCCACTCTCCTGGCTTTAGGTAATGCTTGCACACTTGTATCTTAGGCAAGTTTGATCTTCTGTTTTGCTCACAATAATTATTAGAACAGTTTCTGGCTTTGAGAAAGGCTGTTTCACTGTCAATCGGGGAATACTCTTGGCTTGGGCAATGCTTCCGCTCTCTCCAACTTCAGATAAAACACCTGACCTCTTTTAAGAACAATGATTGTTTGTTTAAATGAAGAGTTAAAGTTCCCCTCTTCACTTTGAAAATGAAATTAGGCACATGTGATCACGTCATCATATAGTGTAAAGACTTTAAGGGCCTGATTCACAGAGGTGTTTTAAAATGGCGCAATCCCATAGGAAAACATTCTGTGAATCAGGACCTAAGTGTTTAACAATGATGTTTCATAATATTCATTCGACTTAATGAGATACACGCAACCAATAATGTTCACTCTTCCTTTAGGAAACTAAATCAGGTAAATGCGACCACTCCTACATGTAGTTTAAAGGCGTTAAGGGTTTGACAATGGGGTTCCGGTAACATTCAGTTTCTAGGCGAGTAAAAGAAAACCTTTCCATTCATACTCGAGTGTTACTTCCATTGTTTCCCTGTTAGCAAAATGCATTAAACAAATGCAGCTTGCTTCTGCTTCACCACGAGTGAAAGAAAGACTGGATACTGTTGCTGGCAGTGCTTCTTCTGCGAGATGCTTGAGTTTCATGTCTTCGGGCACAACCTCTACTACTTCTGGCTACTTAGGGACCCACACCCTTCCTCTGCTCAGGTGTCTCCAGTTCGGCCGCTCGACTACGAAGCCCCTTTCGCTCCTGAGACCTGCGACTGGCCCCCAGCTCCTTTCTTCAGTCTCTGACACGTTTCCTTTCCAGCTCCCATGGCAATCAGGTTCACATGGGGAAAGACAGCCTCTCTGCACGTTTGCCACTGCGCAGCCTCTATATTTCAGAGTTTGGGGAACAGGAGCCTCTCAGAAACAAGGGAAATCTGCTGCATCCACGTTTTGGTGTCCCTTTGGTTCTCCCTCTTCTGCTTGGTTTGCCAGCTCTGTGCCTTATTCTTTCTTCTTCTACAGCTACTGCTGCATGCACTGCAGTCACAGTTTCAGTTTCCTCCTCTCGTTTTCTCCATTTCCTACAACTGAGGGGGCCTTTTATGCCTCCCAGGCTCCTTCAGGTGTAGGCTGTTAGGCTTAATTGCCTGACTACTCCTGTAACATACCTCTTCAGCCCTCTTCTTCGTCCCAGTACTTATGGGATTATGGGAAATGTAGTCCCCGACAACAAAGTAATTTCTTGTAACATTTGCTGTTTGGCAAACAGCCATTGACATTGTGGGATTATGGGAACGGTTATACAGGGGGTTTTCCCAGTTTGCCTTCCTTGCCCCCCCCATGTGACCCTCCCGCAGTACACCACCCCCAGAGTCGGAATCAGGAAGTGTCTGCCTTTTCCTGGCCACATGAGAAGGGTCCCAGGGCTGGTTTCTGGGAGGAATCATTACTGATTCATCATACTATATACTGTTCCAAAAACTTAATTCCAGGTAAAATCATGAAGGGTTCATCAGCAACCACTTTAACAATACTGATTCAGGTTATGATTTAATCTCTTGAGGAAAGTACTTTCCTATTCAACTGAAAATTAATATTTGTACAAGGTTATTGAATAAATTAAAGAAAGAAGAACGATGTGGACATCTATATCTCTGAATGGACATCCATGTCTTTCAATGGAAAATAACTCACCAGAGCTGGAACTCACCTTAGCTCAGAACTCTGAAATCTATTGGAGCCAACAAGTGTCCTCAGCAGCACCTTTGGCCTGTGTTTGCTTGTTTGTCAGCTCAAGTGAACCCTCATGTTGCAAGGCATTCTTCCTGCCACCTGTTCTTCACCAATACCTAACATTGAAATGTTATTCCGACTTCCTTGCACCTAGACGAGGAAGAGGGTGCACCCTCCTCTGACCTCATACTAACCTGCAGATGTCAAAAATTGTGTGGGATCGCTATAAAACTGTGTGCGCTCGTTCCCACTCAAAAAACTTGTAATGAACATGTTTTCTGCAGGTTATATCCTACCCTCAAGCTTCCCACAAAGCTTGTAAAAGTGAAAATTAGAATATAAGGTTCGGGCGGATATCTTGCGCTCTAACCATATGTTTTTTAACTTTAGTTTCAGAAATTATTATTTTTACAAGTCCATCCTTTTTATCCATAGATCACTTCCAAGTCAATTCAATAAACCGCTGGCATAATATATCTCTAAATGAGTGAATTTATTCTTCAAGTAAACACACAGCCGACACGTGTTTCGACCTCAGGTCGTTTTCAAGGCTGTACCAAGTAACATCACATATATACATTTGTGTATGTTTTTTTTTTATTTTTATTTTTTTTAAAACAAAGATTGGTAATAAATAAAATTATAATCCATACCATACAGTGTCATATTCCAGGGCATGATGAGGGGAAAGTCACGTCATATTCAAATAAATAAATTCCAATTTCAAAGAAAAACAAAATAGAAACCTCAAATTAGTGTTAAATTTAGGTTCAAATAAACAACATTATATAAGCCTCATATATGGTTCATTATTGTTTGTCAATTGGTGTCCCACATTCCATGTGACCCATTCCAGCAATCCCACATTGTGAGTGCCTAATTAAAGACTAGAAATATATTCAAATAGCATATTGGTGCATTAAACACAGAATTTAAGGGTTTTATGGGATTTATGCTTACCCTAAAAAGTTCTCCCTATATCTTTTTGATTTCGGTTGTCAGTATCCGACAATTTCATTTGACAATTCCTTACAAGCCTGTATAGAAAAAACTCTGATATATTATATATTATTATGAGCAGTATCTACAGTTACATAAATTGGTTCTTGTATAATTGAAAAAAGGTTATTAGAAAAATTCACTAACCTGGGCGGATGATTATGTTCGAGTATTATATCGGTAAGTTATTTTTAGTGCTCCAAAGTTTAGAGTAAGCATAAATCCCATAAAACCCTTAAATTCTGTGTATCTGCCCGAAACTTGTATTCTAATTTTCACTTTTACAAGCTTTGTGGGAAGCTTAAGGTTAGGATATAACCTGCAGCCAACTTGTTCATTACAAGTTTTTTGAGTGGGAACGAGCGCACACAGTTTTATAGCGATCCCACATAATTTTTGATAGTCTTTCCCATAGTTGCTGTTGTGGGCACTTAGCTGAGGTGCGTGTGCCCCTTGCTGAGCTGCACCATTCCTCGTACTGCTCAAGCTCCAAAGTCCAAAAACCAGAGAGGCACAAAGAGAAGATCTGTGAGAGTGCCACTGCTGCCTCCAGTCTTGTGATATTTGGGGATGACCTGCAGTAGAGCTCCGGTCCTACCTACCCTGCACCCCCAAAGTTACCCTGGCTGAACTTGCTGAGAGAATCTTGGCTCTTAACCCAGGAAGTTTTCCCCCCTTAAGTACATTTCATATAATCTCCATAGGTCTGTAAAAGAAAGTATAAATAAGTGAACATATTGCAAATAAGCCCCATGTGTGCAGCATAAATATTCGAGTTGCACATGAATAATAAGAGGTTATTGGGGTTGGGTTCCGATTCACTGTTTAATTTTCGAAAATGTGTATGGAGTTAATCAGAGTCAGAGCATTGCTACTCTTGTGTACACATGTTTTGAAGCTGTGTTTTCCTTGTATGAAATAAATAAAGCAGTTTATATTTAACAGTGACATCTAGTGACCATTTTGAAAAAATATGGTGTGCTTTTCTAAGAATGATCGTGTGTGAAGTCTATCTCATTATGTGTGCCATTAGCAAAGAAAGGTGATTCAATGTCCCTGTTAGTGTTAGTGTACAGTATTTCATCTGAACAGTTTCAGTTGCCTCTGTATACAGAATATCCCCTACAGATCTTGAAATGCCTTAATGTATTCTGCCTGTGTAATATTTAATCAGATGTAATGTTTTTTTCCCATTGAACTGTGTAAATACTGCTTAAATATCATTTTACCCATGTCAGAGTATTCTGCTGAACTGGATAACCCAGCCCTTTAAGATGAGTAGCAATTACCCTGGAGATGGACGGGGATGCAGATTTGTATTCATCCATCAATAATCAAGATGACTCAGGTAATTGGCAAAAGGAAGACTGTTTCAATATCAGTTATCTAAAACAGGGAACATAACGAACATCAACGAATTCGCTCGATCCTTTTACTCAATGCATTCTAGAAAAAACTGAGATCTCGTACACAAAACTCGTCATCAATGATGTTAACCTACGTGTGTTTACTAACGTTATCCTACGTGACAAACTACAAAACCCTATGAATATGGGCGATTGGCTCTGAGTGAACATCTAAGTATACGATCCATACTAGGCTAAAAAAGTGTGAATATGTGATTGGTTACTCAACATCAGTTTGGGCAACTAAGCCCTCCCCTAAAAATGACCCCTATGAACGTCACTAAATATACAACGTCCCACTGGTTTACACAACTATAGGACCCTTAATTACACAGTCTTCTACAATTGGTTGGCACTCTAACCACCGTCAGTACTTTTCCATCTATGTCTAGCAGCATGCGGGCTGGCCATCCAGGTGCTGGGGAGCTCGCTTTAACCATTGCTTCCCACCAATTAGCATATCAATCTATCATCACCTCAGTGGTCTACTGTCAGTTAGGCTTTGAAGCTCGGCCTTGTGAGTGTTCTTAGCTCAGAGAAATTCAGGGAGTAAAAGCATGCTCTGCCCTCGTGCATAGGTGTGACCATTTCTTACGTCCAACTTCATCCTTCCATGTGACTAGAGACCATAGAATCGAACTTCTAGTGCATTTTAATACTATTTTTGAATAGACCTCTGACTTCTTCCTTGTTTTGTTCATGCCTTCTGAACAGGAGTTCTGTTATTTTACACGATTTGTATCCAATGTCAGTTTACTCCAGTTTGATAAGACCTTGGCTTCTTTGGCTCATCCAGCCTTGTCTGCTGAGATTCACTTTGTAATTCAATTTGCTTTTTAACTGCAACACTCTGGAAAGGAGGCTTTCTTGGCCTTTTTGCACTGCTATAATGTGTAGTGGAGCCATCCATCCTTTACTTGTCCATATGCATGTGTATATATTGGCGCTTGCTGCAATCTATTCACTATAAAGCTAGCCTCAAGATTACTCTGTCTGCTTGCATTTCTTTTGCATCTGTACATGTGTAAAATAGCTTGATATCTTCATCTGTTTCTGGGGCATAAGTTTCTTCACCTTGATCCCAAGATTCCACTTATTCCTGATACTTTCTTGATGCCTCATAGAATATCGGCATTCTCTGGGCTCTGCATCACTTCTAGGTATGTCAGTTCAGTTCTGTGTGACGTCACCATTCTTCCTTACAATTTATTTGCTCTACTTCTTCCGGAGTTTTATTTAGACAACCGTCATATTTCCCTGTATGCAGATATGGTTTCCTCAATGGGAATCTTGCCTCTAGGATTCCCTTTGCCCTTTGTTGTTTCAACTGCTCTGTGTATGTCACACACTCTGGTTTCCAACATACAGGTAATAAGGGCAGTATTCGTTGCGGTGGGGGTACTTGGCTCCACCTCTACACTCCCCCCACTGGGTGATTCATCAACCACTCTCTCATCATTCTTCACATCTAGGCATTCAGGTCTGAAGAGAAGCTTCTTTGGGATGTACATTTTTATGACACCCTTCAGGCATCCTGCTGTTTTCACATGCTCGTCCTTGTTCCAAGTCCAAGTCATGAGCATGCATTGTCTATTTGGACTGCAATAGATCCATCTTCCTACATACGTCTTACGATTCTTTGGATACAGGAACTCCATCCCCTCAGGTGCATGAATACTGGCCTTCACAAAGTCGCTTATTTCTTCGTCCGTCAGGTCTTTGCTTTCCATCCTGGTTCGACATCGATCATGATCTTCATACCTATGGATTTCTTTGCTGTCTGGTACACTGTGAGGTAATCAACTTAATCACACAAAATCTAAGTAATATCATCATTATCAGGGCTCGAAGGAACTTGAACATGTCAGCCATCCATTGTGGAACCCACAAAAAGAAATAAGGCACCAGGCTAAAGTGGAATAAGTATGCAAATATTTTATCAAGATGTTTCCCTTAAAAAGGTGTCATTATGCAAGTTCGGAAAAGCTATAGGAAAATAAATGGACTATATTAAGTTAAAGTATGCCATAATAGGTATATGTTATAGGATAAGGCCAGGAACCTGACCATGCCATTGTGTACATTTTTACAGGGTGACAGGGGAGTGTGGCATTGTCAGAGGTCGGCCGGGTCAGTTAGTGGTCTGTACAGGTGGGCCACGAGGTGTCTCTTTGCTGGCTAACAGGTGGAGTTTTAGTCTGTTCTTGAATACTTCGGCTATGTTTGATGTTAGTGTGGACACCGTTCCAGTTAAAAGGGGCCAGCAGAGATAACGAGTGAGAGGAGGCACAGGAGGGAGACACAGGAGGGCGAAGGACAGAGCGATTGAGGAGAGAGGAGGATCATAGTGTGTGAGGGAGTACAGGATAGAGATGTGAAGTTAGGAACCTTGCAGTAGAAGGACTTCAGACAGATTTGTTGATGAGGAGAAGGAATGTATATATAGCAGATTTGCTTGGATAGCTAACCCACATCATAGTGATGTGGCAAGATGGGCAAGGATATCTACAGGTTGAAGAGGGCATGAGTGCCAAAGTGAACAACTTTGTTTAGAGGAGGGTAGGAGTAGAACGGGAGACCAGGAAGTCGGCTCAAGTAATAGTCCAACTTCTTGAGGATGAGGGTAGATATGAGAGCTTTGGCTAAAAAGGGGGATGAGGCAGAGTTTCCTTATGTATGTTTATCCTAGGGGCCACAGCAGAAGCCATTATGAATTGTTGGAGTCATAGATAACTGTCAAATTGGACCCTGAGGTTACAAACCTTGCTTGACGGAGTGAGGATGTCACAAGGGAAGTAGATGGGCAGGGATGGAGATATGTTGGTGTTGGAGGCTGGGGGATAAGTAATTTCAGTCTTGGGGGAGTTAAGCATTAGGCAGCACATGGCCTTTCAGTGGTGGATGAGTGTGAGGAGGCTGGTGATGTGATCCAAAATTACACTGGTGAAGGATGGGAAGGAAAAATGTTTGCCTAGACAGAATGTTTATAAGGTAAAGAGGAGTGGGCCCAGGACTGAGCCTTGAGTGGCTCTAACTGGGGGAGATGTGCAGGATGAGGTGTTAGAGCTCCAGCTGATGGAGAAGATTGATTATGAGCATTAGGTTATACAGGTCCTTGAACCAAGGGTGGGTTGGAAATGGTGCGGTTGGTCCACGGTATTCAAAGCTGCAGAGAGATGAAGTAGAATGAGTATAGAAAAGAGGTGAGAGTGGTGAACTTCGACATATATATTAGAGACTTGGACATATATAGATGAGAGCAATGTCGGTAGCGTGTTTGCTCCAGAACTCTTATGATGGCGATAGGTATTGTGTCTTTTTTGTTACGGTTTGCAAGATTGGTGTGCTGGTCTGTCTTTGGGTCCAGGTTTAGGATGCCTGTTATGTTGTTAAAGCACATGTGGTCTGTTGGGAGTTGCATAGCCGTGCTGGCACATCTGATTGGTTCTGGTGACTCTTAGAGTGCCAGTCTGGTGTGGCTAGAGGTTAAATATTCTGGTTGGTCTGGCCCTCAGAGGGTGCCATACTTGTTTATATGTTGTGCACACCAAACAGACAGATCTTCAGAGATTTTCTTAAGACAACGTTATCTTCCTCTATCTCTATGCAGAGTCACCTAGGCTTTGATTTCTATAGCTTGTTTGATAGAAAATAGAAGAACAAGCCTCAAGGTCCTCAGTTCATCAGCCTCTGAAGGATGAGTGGCTGAGTTGCCCCTGCCAGAATTCAGGTGTGTATCTGAAGGTATCACACAGATGCCGGGCACTTTATTAGTCTGAAATCATGTAGCAACACTTATCATTGGTTTGAAATATCTAATTACACTATTCCGGCTCCTCTATCCCTATGGAGGTTCCCAATAGAGCAAAGGGTCATCTTGAATAACTCACAGGGAATCCTGGGGTGCGGGCCCACAATACTTATGGAAACGTTTTCCAATCTCTTTTTAGTGTTTTAAACATCGCAAAGGACTGGAGGAATGTCTTTGGGGCAAAGGTCTAACTCCCTGCTGCTCATGTAGCTTAAACGCTTTTGAGTTCCCCCGATAAGGACCCTGATGTAGAAGTCTTTGCTTTTAACACCCTTCATTTCAATTGCTTGATCCATATTCGTAGTTTTCTTATTAGACTTTAAAGTCACAAATACTAGTCCTAGAATGCAATGTGATTATCAAATCTGGTTTAGTATCTAAAACCTGACATGAGTTAATTTAAGACTTTTTTAATCTTCCCAAGGCGTAATACATGTGAGGAAGTCACCTGCTTTTAGTCATTGTTTGAAGCATCCATGTGGATACAAGCTATGGACATCAGGCCTTTAATGAGAAGAGACATTGCCCAGAGTTCAATAACCTCATACTATGCACTCATCACTGCTCAGCTTCAAACAATTTGTAGCCAGAGACTGTTTTTACCAGAAGAGACACCACTCATAGTTCAGCTTCAAATGCTATGGAGTCAAAGACAGTGGGCCTCATTATAACCCAGGCGGGACGGGGTTAATGGCGCCGGTAAAGGTGCCGGCGCCGTCAACCCCGTCCCGCCTGATTACGAGCGCCCCTCTCGGGCCCCGGCCTGCACATCTGGTTTAACCAGACGTGCAGAGCGGGTCCCGCGAGGGGAGGAGGGAGCAAACAACGGGCCGCTCGTAATCGGCCCGTTGTTTGCTCCCTCGCCCATTCCCATTCAACCCTATGGGGGCGAAATGGGAATGGGGAAGGTCCGGGTCCGAGTTCCTAGAAGGAGGAATTACCGGGCCCTCCGAACTCGGAATGGCCTGGTAATTCCTCATTCTGGGAACCCGGACCCGTACGCGATTTTGGCGGCAGCCATGCCGCCAATAGCGGCATGGGTACCGCCAAGGTCATAATGAGGCCCAGTGTGTTTTTTGGCACGTATGAGATGTGCATGCCCCAGTCTGTTTACCAGAAGTGATATCACACAGAGCTCGTTTTTCTCATAGCGGCGACCAGTACAATGCAAGCATTTATTTTCAATTGAATGTTTTGACACGTCAAGAACATATTTGAGACCATATTTTGGGCTACAACACTCAAAGGAAGAGCGAGAAAAGTGTGGGGAGTTTCTGTGTGCAATTCCGCAAAGACCTAACCATAGAGAACAGTAAATCAACTAGCAGCTTCAAGTTCCAGAAACATGTTTCATTTTGTAATTGCCTCCTTTGTCATATGATATGAAATTGTAAGCAGCACGTTTAGCAGACAGTGTTTGACACCATGTGGGAATGGCCCTCACAACGATGCCTCAATGGCCCATATATTCCTGTGGTGTCTGCTGAAGGCCACAGAAAAAGGACAGGCTATGCAAATAGAATCCTTGAAAACATGTTGGCCTACTAGAACCTTTAATGATTGCTGCAAAGTGTCCTTTGCCAGAGGGATGGCGCTAGGGAGACCGAGCTCAAAGTAAGTGGACTGAGCACCAATGAGGCAGGGCAACGGGTCTCTAACCCACTTTAGGAGCACCTATGCTCGTGATCAACTATGAAAACGAGTTTTCAGATAAAACATATATAAATCACTTGCGAGTATTAAACAAGGGGTATATTGGTCATTGTATAACAAACAGGTATACGAATTTATCTGTGCTTTCCAAAGTTTTTTTTTTTTTTTTCTCGTCACACTCATTTGCGCCTGTAAGCAAGTGGTCATGCAATCATTTCTGCATTTCCGAGGTTTGACCTAAGAATATAAAATAGCTTTTAATACCTTGGAGCAGGCCCATTCAAGTGGTAAAATGCTGCATTGGCCAGTTAAATGTCTGCAGCTGTGCTGCAAAGTGTTGGCCTTGTTGTTCTTTAATGATGCTGGAAGTGGTTGGACAGCAGGGTATCCTTTGCTGGGAGTCGACAGGGGGTCCTTTGACACTTGCCTTCTCTCTCGCTAATGGAGGAAGCACTTCAGGCGAGCCTGCAGGTATCCTTTCCAAGACGCAGTCAGCGCTTCACAGGCCAACATCAGGGATCCCACTTAAATGGCACTCCTAGGGAACACTGACCCCGCACCTAGCGGGGTGGGAAATTGGACGAGATTACAGGACCTTGAGGTGTTGAGTAGTCGCCGCCATTTCAGGTCACTTATGGTGGCTAATCTTTAGCATCCTGGTAAACGTCCTATACCCTGCAAGATAGCACAGCTTGTCTGCAAATGCAAAGGTGTGATTATGACCCTGGACTCTGTGAAGCGCAAGGGCAATGCTAGAAGTCTTCGAGGGCATTATGTTAACAGGGATTTGCTTAAGCGCTGTGAAATGTGGTTCATTTTTAAAGAAGACAATATTCAACGAACTTTTTTAAAACACGCGACGTTCAAAAAGGAAATGTTTATTAACATGTGATTGGTTTATCCACACTGTCAAAACAGATATATGTTGATAGAGGATTACAGCACTTAAAAACACATGAAGTAGCATTTGAAAGATTAAGGCAGTGTATTAAAAGATACACGCTACATAGGGCTGTCTGACATTTGCTCAATAATGACCTATGAAAAGATATGACAAAAGAAGAAAGCTACTCAATAGCAGGTTTTTCATAATAAAAGATAATTTCGGGATACTTACAACTTCATTTGCAGCCTTTTCTGAACTTTTTAGAAATGTGTTTGCAGTTATCTCAAGGGTGAGAGGGAAATGTGCAATACTATGCAAAAGTCGATGAAGACTTTCTGCCCAAACCATAGCTTAGATAAAAACGTTTTTAGCATCTGGTCCAACCAAAAATCATATTTTGGTTAAATGAAATTCCATCTGGCAGCTTTTAAAAGATATTTCTTCCATTGCATCAACTGAGTTTGGGTACCCTAAATTTGAATTGAAACCCAGAGTAGAAATTGGTAGAGACCAGACTAAACTTTTGTATGGCTGCCATCTTGGGTCTGCTGCAGACTCAAATGCGGGTAGCCATATTCCATGCTGCAAATGCATTGTGGGGAGAATATTGCAGCCCACCTATGGAATGTCCCAAATGTAGAGGACCAAGATATGCCCCCAGGTGGCGGCCTATCTCCCTATTTGGAAAAAGGGGCCCATCTGGCTGCAGGATTCAAATTACCAAGGGGTGAAGTTTTGTAAATATTGTCATGCCCTTTCTCACATACAGTTAGACAAAGTGCCCCATTTATCTGAAGATCTAAGGGGCAATGTGGGCCTTGCAAAGTCAGGCCTAAGCATTAGGCATGATCAAGACAAGTTAAGCAAATCTCAAACCTCTTGAATTTCAACAGATTTGACCAGGTTCGGCATTCTTTAGTGTGTTCTAAGCCTCGAAATATGGTTTGCAGTGTTAAGTACGAAACATATTAACAAACAGTGAAAAATAAATAACACCATTTAAAAAAAAAATGTTAAACGTATATATGGGGTGGGGTAAGGAATTACACAGACTAAGGGGCGTTTGGATGGTAATAAAGCTGGGGAAACGGGGGGCTTGAGGGGCACCCGCCAAACGAAAAAAAGAGAACAAATTCAACATTTGTTCGTTATTTTTCTGTCACTGAAAAGGTTTTCGCTAGTTATGAATTCTTTATAAAGACATGGAACCTCGTAATATGGATTAAAAGTGAGTTTTCCCATATGCCTATATAAACGCAGGCAAGCAGAAAGGGGTAACATTCAGTGATTGGTGTTTGAAGAAGCAGGAGTGATACCTTGAGCTCCAGCTAGTTAGGGAAGGGAATGTGTGTAGCCAGGATATGTTTGGGATTTGTAATATGTTCTAGATAGATTGAGAGGATTTCAATTTTGTGTGGGCCAATGGATCACATGATTTGTGGGTGGTGAAGTTCACCAAACCAATGAGAGACATCAAGCCATGTGAGAACCCTGTGTAGACTTTGTACGCAGGGGAGAATCCCAAACCAGTGTTAGCCACATGTGTGTGTTGTAAGTGATAAGAAGGCAAAAGCAGTGACAACCACGCATTTATTTTGTAGGTGCACATGAACGCCAAAGCATTGTTAAACTCATGGGCATTTTATGTGCAGATAATAATGTCAAAGCAGTGTTAGGTATACTTTTGTTTTGCAGAGAACACCAAAGCATTGTTAGGCAAAAGTGTTTTGTAAGTAGGAAGAATACCAAAGCAATGTAGCCTATTGCCTATTTGCATTTCATAGCGCCTTATGCACTATACTACAAAGGTGTAGCCCATTGCCTATCTGCATTTCATAGTAGCCCATTGCCTATCTGCATTACATAGCACCTTATATACTATACTGCAAATGTGTAGCCCATTGCCTATCTGCATTTCATAGCGCCTTATGCCCTATACTGAAAATGTATAGCCAATTGCCTATCTGCATTCCATAGTAGCCCATTGCCTAACTGCATTCCATAGCGCCATATGCACTATACTGCAAATGTGTAGGCCATTGCCCATCTGCATTTCATAGCACATTATGTCCTATACTGCAAATGTGTGGGCCATTGCCTATCTGCATTCCATAGCGCCCTATTCACCATACTGCAAATGTGTAGCCCATTGCCAATCTGTATTTCATAGTGACTTATTCACTATACTGCAAATGTGTAGCCAATTGTCTATGTGCATTCCATAGCACCTTACGCACTATACTGCAAATGTGTAGCCCATTGCCTATCTGCCATTTCATAGCGCCTTATGCTCTATACTGCAAATGTGTAGCCTATTGCCTATCTGCATTCCATAGCGCCTTATGCACTATACTGAAAATGTGTAGCCCATTGCCTATCTGCATTTCATAGCGCCTTATGCCCTATACTGCAAATGTGTAGCCCATTGCCTATCTGCACACTGTAGTGGCCCTGGAGGCTCACTAGTGCATTCCACCCCTCATGCTCTGGCACCGCCCATACCAGCTACTATGCTTGCCCAGAGTACCATTACCCGCACACTCTCTGCCCCATGCCTCACCCTTATCTTAGCAGCACTGCTTGGACTACTTATACACAGGTATAACACCATATGTGTAGCCTCACCCACAGTGACCTGCCTACTCGCCCATCCCTCTTCATCTTGTGTATCTGAACCCATACCCAACATGTCTTTTACCCTACATGTATCTTGCCTTAGCGGCACTTCAGGTACCACACAGCAGAAACACACTACTTCAATGTCTACGGTTGACCATTTTACCAACCTGTACCTCAATGACCCATCCCTTTGGATCAAACACTTTGCCATGAAACCAACACCTAACCAACCTTGCATTGGCCCCATGAGGAACTTCAGACTTGGTTCCAGACTCTCCCATTTGTCCCACCGGCCTACCCCTACTAGCCTGCCTAGCAAACCATCACGCTTCGAGACATCACCCACTGCCCCTCGACACACACCTATACCTACCTCTACCATTACCCCGGATTCAAGTACCTTACACCACAGCCCATCCATTCCTCTTAAGGCTGCCCTTATCAACACTAGGTCTCTCACAGCACACGCACTAGACATGGCTGACCTCATCACAACTCACGATCTGGACCTCATAGCCATCACTGAAACTTGGCTTCACGTCGCCTCAGGACCTCTTTTATCCCTAGCTATTCCTGATGGCTACACTATTATTAGAAGTGACCGTAATACCGATCAATCCAAAGGAGGTGGTTTAGCCATTATACAAAGAACCTCGCTCAATCTCCGCCTTGCCACTCCCTGCCAAATCACCTCAGCTGAACTACTCACAGCCAAGCTAGCCATCACCCCTAGCCAGACTATTACACTCCACATCATCTATAGACCTCCTGGTCCTCTTTCTACATTCTCTGAGAATCTATCCCACATCCTCGCCAACAACAATAAGACTAAGTCCCAAATCATTGTACTAGGGGACTTCAACCTAGGCTACCAAGACCCCAATGATGCCTCTGCCCTTGATATCAACAACCTGCTACTCAACGCTGGTTTCACACAACAGGTCACCTCGCCAACTCATTCTAAGGGTAGGATTCTTGATTGGATAGCTTACCTAAACTGCAACCCCATCTTTGAATCCAACCAACCATGTGCCTGGACAGACCACCACCTACTTACTTTCAGCATCCCAACCAGGATCATCCACATGAACACGGATATCGCACCTGCCACCACCACTAGAAACAAGTGCAATATAACCTGTGCCAAATTACTCCCACTCATCCTCCCTGCTCTTAATTATCTCTCTTCCTCCTGCACTGATCCCACAGTCTTGGTAGACACGTATAATCAGACAATGCTGAAAGCCCTTGATATTATTGCACCTGCCAAACTCAGAAAACCCAAACCCGGGCCCACCTCAACTCATGGTTCACGCCACAGGTGAGAACCTTACGCAAGGAAAAAAGGACCCTAGAAGCTTGTTGGAAAAGTTATTCAACGGAAGCTAACAAAGCTTGCATTACCGTAGCTACGCTAAATCAAAAAGAAGCCATACTCCAGGCTAAAAAAGAGACATACAATAAACGTATTGATACAGCCCAATCTAACACTAAGGAGCTATTCATAATCTTAAAGGTACTTGAATCCCCGGCCACTCCACCTGACACTTGCCCCAAAGCCAGCACTTGGTGTTTGAACATTCAAAAGGCCCTCCTTGGAAAAATCGCCACCCTCCAAACTAAAATTAATGATAAAAATCAGCCTGTAGGAAAGCCTGTACCATAATACACCCCTGGTTAACATTAACGCCAGCTCTGAATCCGTGAAACCATTCAGCTTCGCCTCCCTCTCCATCATCGAAGTTGAACAGATTATTAATAACCTTAAACCCTCCAATTGTCAGGGTGACTCATGCCCTGCCTCCATTATCAAAGAGGCCTCGCATAACCTAGCGCCCTTTATCACCACACTCATAAACTCCTCATTCAGTTCAGGGGTTGGCCCGGACAACCTTGAGGATGCCTGGGTTATCCTTCTCCTCAAAAAACCCACTCTGGATGCTAATATACCCGCTAATTACAGAACGATCACTACGGTCCCTTTCCTCTTAAAAATTCTGGATCGTGCTGCTTACTTACAAATCCAAGATTACTTGGAAACTAATAAACTCTTGGGACTGAGGCAATCAGGCTTCCGTCCACGATACAGAACTGAAACTGCTCTTTTAGACCTCAAAACCCAGATTGAAGACCTAAAAGACAAGGGTAAACTGGCATTACTTCTCTTAGATCTCTCTGTGGCGTTCAATTTAGTAAATCACCAAATCTTATGCCGCCACCTCAAAACTGCAGCCCACTTCTCAGACAAAGCCACAGCCTGGATTACTTCCTTCCTTGCTAATAGATCCATGAGGGTCTTTTCCCCCACCGCCACTGCTGATCCTTCACCAGTCACTTGTGGAGTCCCTCAAGGATCATGCGTGTCACCGACAATCTACAATGTGTTTACAAAACCACTTTTTGACATTTTGGATTATCTGGGTGTCACTTATACTAACTACGCCAATGATACCCAGATACTTATCCCTATCACAGGCGACCACAAAGCCAACTCTCTAGCCATGAACGCCATTTATCAAGTCATCCAGGCCTGGATGGCCCAACACGAACTGTGTTTAAATGACAAAAAGACTGAGCTTCTCATCCATGGCTCCCACCAAAGACTCAGTAAACTAGACGCATCATTTAAATCTTTCACTATTGATGGTAACTACATTAAAGTGGCTAAAGACACAAAAACACTTGGAATCTACATTGACTCTACCCTTTCACTAGCGAGGCAAGCCAATGATGTATGATCGGCTGCCTCTTACACATGCAAGCTTATCACAGCATGCCGTCCCTTCCTATCTCCAGACAACTGCACTACACTAGCCAGGACCTTGGTCCTATCCAAAATTGACTATTGCAATGCCCACTACCTGAGCACCAACCAATGTAACATTAAAAAGTTACGAATCATACATAACAATGCTACCAGAGCGGCTCTGAACTCGCCCAGGAACCTCCATATTTCTGACACCAGACGTAGCCTTCGATGGCTTTCAGTCTCCCAAAGAATCTCTTTTAAAGCACTTGCACTCACTCACAAAAGCCTCGCCAACCTAGCCCCTAACTACCTAGCCAGCAGATTCACACCAGACACAACTGCGAGACCCCTAAGAAGTGCTCAAACCAATTGCCCTGCTATTCCACGCTTCAACCTCCAGAGATCCGATGGTCGCAGTTTCCCTGTTCTAGCTTCAAAACTTTGGAATGCACTACCTAATCCTCTCAGAGCAGAACCTACCTTCCCGGTCTTCAAGCGCAAAGTCAAAACCTGGTTGTCTGCCCAAGACCCACCTGGACTGTGATCCTTTAGCAAATGAGCCACAATTCTCTGCTAACAGCCCTCTGGTACGTCCTTACAGTGATCTGTATATATACTGCATCTCGTCTATAACTTGCACAATTTGCTTAATGGGTATCCTTTATCCTATACAATGCCTATATATTGTACTCCTCCTGTATATTTTGTATAACCTGTAATATTTTGTATATTCTCTCCCAATGTAATGACTGTACATAACTCACTGTCCTGTTTCTATGCCTGTAACTAAGTGACGCGCCCGGATGCCCTGTGGCCTGGCGCGCTATATAAATAAAATAGATACAAATACAAATGTGAGACAAACTTATATTTTGTAGATGCAGAGAATGGAAAAGCAGTGTTAAACACACAAATGCTTTGTAGGTGGAGGAGAAGAGCAAAGCAGTGATAATGCTGAATGAAATTTGTGGGAGAAGAACACCAAGGCTTTGTTAGGCTGACATACATTTTGTAGGCCAAGGAGCACACCAAAGCAGTGTTGACCACACAAGTGTTTTGTAAGCAGAGGCGAAGACCAAAGAATTGAGAACCGCACATGCATTTTGCAGTTTGAAGAGTATGCCAAAGCAATATTAGCCAGATTTTGAATTTGTAAGTGGGAAGAATGCCAAAGCAGTATAAGACATGTGCATTTTCTCAGCATAGGAGAGTGCCAAAGCAGTGGTATGCACTCATATGTTCTGTAGGTGTAATTTAAGGCTAAAGCAATGTTTTACACATGTGACTTTCGTAGGCAAAGGAGAGAGTTGAGCAGTGCTGGGTACATATGTGTTTTGTAGACAGAGGAGAATGCCACAGCAGGGCTAGGCACACATTTATTTGGTAGGCAACGAGAATGCCATAGCAGTGTTTGGCACTTGTGCATTTTGTAGGTGAAGGGGAACACCAAAGCAGTGTTAGGTATACATGGTTGTGCATGCAGAGAGAGCGCCAAAGCAGTGTTATGCACGCACACGTTTTGTAGACAAATAAAAGAGAAAAACAGAGTTAAGCCCCTGTGCATTTTGGAGGTGATGGAGAACGAGAAACCAGTGTTAGCCCATGTGTTTGTAGGCATAGGAGAGAAACATGACCATGTAACACACACATGTTTTATAAGCAATGAGAATGCCAAAGCACATTAGCACATGCTCATTTTGTAGATGGGGAGATGACCAAAGCAGTGTATGGCGCACATACATTTTGTATGTGTGGAAGAGTGCCAAAGCTGTTCAAGGCCCACATGAGATTTGTAGGCAGATGAGAGCACTAACATCATGCCAGACACATTTGCCCTTTGCAGGTGGGAAGAATGCCAAAGCAGCATTACACACACACGTGCATTTGTGTAGTGGAGAAGAATGCCAAAGATGTTTTAGCAACACGTGCATTTTGTAGGAAGATGAGAACACCAGGACAGTGCTAGGCAGAAGTGCCATTTGTAGGCCGGGATAATCTCAAATCAGTGTTAGGCACGCATGTCTCATTGTCGTGGGAGTGAGACAAAGCTGTGTTCGGCACACATGCATTTTGTAGGCAAGGAAAACACCAAATCATTGTTAGGCTTTGGTCATTTTGTGGGCGAGGACAGCACCAAAGTAATTTTAGGCAGTTGTTTGAGCTGTGTTCTTCATTAATGCCAACTGGCTACTAGTGGCAATCCAATGTAATTCTACCATGCAAAGCCGTCATTGTGGCCTTCTGTTCTGGTTCAGTCAGCTGTGGAAACCCTGTGGCTAGTGTGACATGTAAACAGATTTCTAGTGCAGCTGGGACCACTCTGTCAAACCACGGGAAATACCTCAATCAGACACATGTGAGGGAGCTTACTTTTATAAAGTACATATTTTTATTTTTAGCATTACATCATTTAATTAGACTATCACAAACACAGCATAGGGGTGCAATTGTCCCACAGCCAAATGATTTCAGTGTTAAAAAATGTATCTCCCACCTACAACATCTACTGCAAACACTCAGCCAATGAGTTAGGCGGTACAGCTGAACTGCAACTGGATGAACATTGGATGGATGAAACCCACGTTTGCCATTACATAGAGGGATGTTGAAATGTTTCCAACCATTTCAATAAAATATACTAAACGTGGCAGGAGTGCGCCCATGACTATTTTTCCAAAATTTTAAAAATAACCTGTACTAAAGCTACACCTTCAATGATCTAAGTACTGCAATGAGGCATATACACCCGCATCCATTTACACACATTAAACACTGAAGCATGAATGTTGATGTCAAGTAACATAGAACCTTACAAAATGGATGTCACATACTTGGGGGGTGAGCAAAACAGTGATACAACTGTGTCCCATTTAATGTATTACCCAGGGCCTGGGAATATTACCTTGATTATTTGTTCAATGTACAGGGGCAGACATACAGTGGATCAAGCCTGAACATCAATTTTTGACTTAGAAATCTCTGAGCATTACAGTTGATCTGGTCAGATAACGGGACTATCCCTTTTTTTCTCTTCTCGCCTTCTGCATTTCACCCATAGTCAGCTATACAGCTCATACTAGACCATGAAAACTGTTCACTAAGGATTGAATTAAAGCCAGCAAATATAATATTCACAAGCTATCAACATCCTTGGGTGATGTGTCGCTGGTTACTTATTTAGGTTCTTGGAATGACCAGCTACTGGAAATAATTAATTATATAGCCCACTAGCAAAAAGTACCCATTCTCCAAAGTGATTCTGGGGCCAGACATGACAACACTCATCACTTGTTGAAAATCATTGATCATGTAGGTCGCTGATCGGATTGGCTTATCACTTGATGTGCTTTGCACTCTGTAGTAAACTGCAATGAGGATGGGCAGTTGTGGCTTGCTGACATACCCCGGAGTAAACCTTGGGGGGAGGCGAGAGGTTGTGTGCTGCTGCATAGTAGGACCTACTGTGCACTTTCCCCACTTGTTGCCGCACCCTGGCACCCATAAACTGTGTATTCTAGATTGAGGACTGGTCCTTCTACGACCACATTGATGTTTTGCCAATTTCAGGCAACCGTCTCATGTGTGAAGGTGCTGAAATCCGAGGAACGGAGTTAGGTGTCCAAATGTTATATAGCCAGTAATGTCGGAGGTTCCTAACAGGTAACTATGAAACATTTGGTGCAGATTGGTGAAACAGTGTGACATTGTATAAGGAACAAAACTTTGCCAAGCCACATATCCACAAACACATTTTGCCTTTGGCTGAAATCTGGGGAACGGAGTGGGGTGTCCAAATACCATGTAGCCTGATTTGTCCAGTGGGTCCTAACAGTTAACTATGCAAAGTTTGTTGCAGATTGGTTAAATGATGTGGAACAAGGAGAATGCACACACCCACAAATGTCCCATTTTATAAATATAGATGTCGAAATGTCAGCTTTGAAGAAAGGAATGACAAGCACAATTGTTTTACAAAGGAAGTTAATTTTTTATGTCAAAAAAATATACATGTTTATAGGAAATTATGTGAATCGCAAGATCGTGTTTTAGAACATCAGTACAGAAAACAAATGTAGCTGAATAAATATTGAATCTTTAAACCGATATAAGCAGTCACACCAACTGTCAATGTACTGAATCTTCCAAAATAACTTTTTACTATAATTGCTAATTTGAATATACCTCAAATTTCCTCTAGCACTGTTTAGAGCTGCATTATGTTGTTGGTGATGTGGAGTTGGATATATTCCATAGGCTGACACAGGAAGATCTGGATGCTTCATTAGTATCTCCTAAACGCTCTGGGTTTTTCATTAGATCTTTAACTTCCAGAAATGGCTAAAGATATGGTCTCATTGCTTAGTCTTGTGTTTCTGAATTTGCACAATCGCTCACGGTATTGTAGTGTTGTGCCAGACAAGTGAAAAACAGCTGTAATATTCTCTCTGTTGAAAAAAAGGCCCTTAATGGATTCTAAAGAGATGTGAGAAACCTGAAGGTGTCTCACCCGCTAGTCCCTGGGGATCTGTCATCCAGGTGGCAGGGCAATACAACAGAACTTCATGATTTTCTCACCTGGATCAACATCCAAAACAGGTTCCTGCAATTTACTTCGAACTCGATTAGAGAAGAACTGAACTTTCTGGACATCACAATAACAGTGGACAAACATTCCAAAAGCCTGTTTGTGAAACCATACAACAAACCAACGGACAGAAACTCCATGCTTCACTACGAGAGTTTTCACCCAAAACATGTGCGTGATAATCTACCTCTAAGTCCGTTTTTGAGATTGAAAAGGAATAGCTCCACTAAAGAGGATTTCGTAGCAACAGCAAAAAACATGCAAACTAACCTGGAATTAAGAGGTTACCCGAAACAAATAACCACACAAGCTCTAAAAAGAGCAAAAAATAATCATCGAGAATCTCTCTTGGAATACAAAGAACACAGTTCTTGGAAAAATTAAGACACGAAACTGGTGTTTGTAAACACCTACAGCAACATGTCGAACAAAATCAAGAAGATCATCTTAAAAAACTGGTCCGTATTGGACAAAAGCGAGACCCCGGTCCTGAGACTTGTAGTAGCATTTAAACGCAGCAAGAACATCAAAGACCACATCACCCGGAACGATATTATGCCAAAAATTCAACAACAAAAAAGACTAACGGAAATATGGATTTTGCCTCCAATATCAGGCCATTTCCCATGTGGCCATTGCATTTATTGAAATTCGACAAGACGAAGCACAGAAGTCGATTTGGGTCTACGCTCTCCTTGGAAACAAAATAAACACACACATTGTAACACAAGCATGGTTATCTCTGCCATCTGGTGCCCATGCAAGAAATTCTACATTGGGAAGACCGACAGGAAGGTCAAATTGAGGATTGGGGAACATAAGAGTTGCATAAGGAACACAACCGCTGGTGGACCTTTGGAACGAATTTGGCCATACGGCCGAGGATGTCAAATGGACTGTTTTGTTTAAACTGACACCCAGTCCAGATACCAAGAGAGATAAATGTTTACTTTCTCGTAAAGAACAGCAAATCATCTTTTTGACTAAAAGTGCGACCTCAGGGCTGAATGACAAAATCGACTGGCTGAACATTTGACCATCGAGCTGAATTCATCAGACCAGGTTTTACTGGTAAATAGTCAAACAGATTATTCCACAAACATACGAAACAGAATGCCCCTCTCCCGGTGTGATGAGCACTTCACATGTGCATTAAGAGCACTCATGGAGGTACAGATTCGAATTGTGAAACCACAGGAAAATATGGCTATGTACAAACAAGGGGTCTCTTTTGGTAGAAGTATATACCATCCGAAACGAAGAATTCTTGCAACAACTTGCAAGCCAGCGTGTCCATCCTTTCTGCCAAACACGTACATAGTAAAGAGCATTATCAGCCTAACGACTACGGGGGACACATAGTTATGCATGTGTGAATTTTCACCTCCCTTGTGCATATTGACCTCGGCTGGACTTGGTCATTGCATACCTGTCGTCGAACTTTGACAAGGGCTTAGCCACTTTGATTAATGTGGTTTCCAGTTGAATCCTTTCCCTTCCGTTTGGTGCAATCTGGACACGTGCAAGAGGGGTTAATATATAAGCGCCAAACCTAACCACAAGGAAGGGCGGCTCACGACCCACAAGTTACAGCCGATCATTAGTGCTGCATGAATCACGCCCATTAAGAGAACATTGTAACACGTGACATTGCGTACACCTATCATAACCCAACCTCACTGACGTCCTTTCGTACTTAAACAGACGCCGGTATCACATAATACACGCATCCTGGGCCACGCCCATGTCTATTCCGGAAGACTGCACAGAACGGAACGAAGACCGACCTCCACAGGTATGAACGAGACTGCAACTATTAGGAGAACGCTCATAGCCCATATTGCGCCCACTATCTTGCCCCACTGAACGTTTTAGTTGAGGCTGAAGTTAGCTTGCTTTTCTTTCTTCCCACTTTTTAGTCTCGAGCACCTGGCAGACACAGCTGCCATGTTTATTCGACTAGCAAGACTTGTTGCTGTTGTGAAGGTACGGCTCTCCGCCGCCCATTGGATTCTCCACAACGTACAGCGATGCCCACATTAAGACTCCGGCAAAAGTTAACTTCAGGTAAACTCTTTGTCCAACATGGGGTGTCATTAGACAATGCGAGTAGTACCACCTCCCCCCCTTTCTTCCCTTTTTTTGTCTGATGTGGGCATATTTTTCTGCTTTTCAGCACAGCAGCCCATCAGGCACATGACCTAGCCCTGTCTTTCAGTAACAAGCCGTGAGGACTCTACTTTACTACATAACTATCCTCAAGACAGTGTCCCTCGGTGGACCGCAGGAATTGTTAACATAGACCATCAATCAGATGGTAAGTTATTCCCAGACGTATCCCTCGAGATGCAATTTGTGTCTGTAGACATTATGTGTAGTTGAAAGAATTTATCCTCTGATATCGGAATTAGGTTCCAATTTAGGAGTCCTTTTCATAGTGTTTTGAAAGCTGTCCATTTTCGGATTCTTGTGTGGCCCCCTAGTTGGCACCTAGTGTTTATATAGTTTACACTTACTAGTTTATAAGCCATGGTGGGTTATTAAGAAACTCGGAGCTGGTAATTCACTACTAGTTGTATTTGACTTGACATTTGGATACATTTCCTGATTGTCCTTTCTTGTTTCTTTTTTTCCTCAGGTAACACGTGGACTGACAAAGTGCTTTCTTTTGGATGCATTTTAAGTAGAAAATACCTTTAGCAAACTTATCTCACGCTATTGCTTGTATTTCATTGTTGTTAGTATGGAACTCTAAGCACTCAGTTGAGGGGCTTCGTTTTTTTGCATTTATCATAGCTCACAGCGCTTTAGGCGCTACACAGTGTGTAATTTGTGCGATAGACTCAACTACCTTGGACAGTTCCCTGACGAATTTCCCCATACTTGGTTTACACTCTTTTTGTTTGTTGGAAAGAAACATGTTTTTTGTTTGTTGGAAAGAAACATGTTGGATGAGTTTGTGTTGAGAAGGGTGTTTATGTAGCATTTTGAGTGAGAGAATGAAATGTTGTATTTAAAACCTTGTTTGTTTTTTTAAAACAGTTGTGTATTTGCACAAGCATACAACACTTTCTGTAGATACCACAGACCCTAGAGGGCTGTTACTTTTTCTAGCCCCCTACACCTACAAGACCTACTGTCTGCTCTATGTTTTGCACTGCTGTTTGTTTATTGTTGGCGCTGAAGAACAGGAGGGGCATAGTACAGTGGAAGTAAAACACACTGCTCTATTTCCAGATCTGTTTCCAGATGTATTGCCTGTCAGTACAACATTAATTGTGTTTGGTGTTCTTTTTGATTACATGCGTTTGATTTTTGTACAATAATAAAATAATATTTTTTTAGTCCATTGACACTGCCTGTTAGTTTAATTAAATAAGAGGCAGACCAGCATTCATTAGCATTGTTTGGTCCAGTTGAGAAATGGAATCTAGATGCCCGTTTGACCCTAATGTTGCTTACTAAAGGTTGTTGACCTTTCTGAGGGTTGGGTGAATACGGGTTTCCTTTCACTTCTACCTCCTTTTTGTGTTGTTGGTATCCAGGTGGCCAGGTCACGGCCATTGCTTTTGGATCCAGTTCCTGGGGTGAACCAGTGCATGAGGATCACATGGAAGACGGGTCCTCAGGGAGTGGAAGTGGGACACCAGAGGGCGAGACGTGGTATCCCTTTCCCTGTAACACCTTTAACCCATCTTACCAGTTAGAGTATTTAGAAACTCACCCCCCTCCTTTTCAAGCACAAACACTTTCTCATGGACAGCTCACTGTGAGAGAAAACAGACTAAAACCAGAGCCGTATATCTGACATGTCCCAATACAATGGTCAGGTAGAGTCACTCAATTACTGATCATTACACACACCTGACTTCCATCACACTACCCCACACAGATAAAAAGGCGAACAAGCACACTCTAAGCGAGGCAAAGCACACGAGAAAGCAGCAGCTCCATAATGGCAGTTTAATACCAGTAGAAAAATGGCAAGAGAGAAGAGGATTACTGGAAGGGAAGTGTTCTTGACCTTTTTAGAGAAAGACCATTACTTTCAAGAGCCTGGATGAATAAGAAACGTAAGACCTGGAATCAAAGCTGAAGAAACCTGCATGGTATGTCGTAGGTACTTGGGGATTATGTGGCAAGCGATGCGAATATGATAATACCGCTGAGTGATTGACTTTGATGCCAAGATACAATACCGTAGACAGAGTGGTCCAGCTCCATGTGGGGCTCATTCAAAAGTCTCTGTTAGTTTTCCGACTGAGAGGAGGCAAATGTTATAAAGAAAAGGAATTGTAAAATCAAAGTGGTCCTGCAACGGGTTAGGCAAAACATTTTAAAGTCTTTGATAGTAAGAATATAAAAAAGTAAAGGAAGTTGGGCCTAGCCCGGCAAGGGAGATCAGCTAAGAACTTTGTGGTACAAAAACTGGGTTAAGAATTTACACTTGAGATTGGTCCGAACCTGGCTGAGAGAGACTAATTATGTCAAAAAGGGTCTGAGCACAGCTGAGGGGGACCTGGGGTGAACCCTGAGTCGCCCGAGAAAGAATATCATACGAACATTGTGAAAGAGGATCTGAGCAGAGATGAGGGGGCTCCTGAGTGAATGGTGAATCACCTAAGAAATGGAGTACTTGTGAAATCTGAAAGAGGAGATAACTTTTTCTTTGTTTGTAGCATCAGGCCCTCTGAAGAAAGACACTTTGAAAGACAAAGAGACTTTAGCACAGAAGGCCCTGATGCTAATGATAGAACTGTATCCTCATGCTAGAGAAGCCAGAGACAGTGCTAAGCTCGAGTGAACCGCTTTTTACCGTGCTGAAAATGTGGGCAAGAGAGGCCAATGGCCTGAACATCATGACATATCATTTTGTGCACACTTCTTTCTTTTTGAAACATTGTTTCCTGCACTATTTGTATTTAGAGGTAAGGATTGGCAATTGGTTTATTAGTATAGGCCCTTTTATTTTGACAAGGAACCACTAGGACTGAGTTAATATTATTTTATGGTCGTAGCTTGTTCCCATATGCAGATTTAGGATTAGATAGGCATTTTTCATTGTTTCAAGTTCAATAAACACCCTTGAACTGTGGTCACTTGTGTCTGTCTTACTGTTGATACCATGCCTTCCTACACACCTCCAATCGGAGACCAGAAGAAACAGAGAAGGGTACCTTATGCTTTGGGGAAGCTGATGAACCACCTACCACTGAAGAAAAAAGGGAAGAAGAACTTACCATTTTTCCTGACCTGGCCTTCACCCAGCGAAGTGACCCAGCTCTCGCTGAGGCTTTCTTACAAGCAATTCCCTAGTAGCAAGGATTGCTGTAGAGAAAAGAAACATCCACAGAAGGCCCAAGTAAAACTCAGTTAATAATCCCCAAACCCCACCGGAAGATCGTACTAGAGATTGCACCTTCTCATCTGACAAGGAGACACTTCAGACATCTAACACCCCGGCCCACATCAGTGGGACATTTTACTGGCCAGGTATCCATGCTGATATAAAAAACGTTATTCAGACATGTGAAATATGTCAGAAAACCAGTACTCACATTCCATTTCCTGCCCCTCTGAATCCTTTACCAATAATAGAAATCCATTCTCAAGGATTGGGATGGATATCATTGGAACTCTATAAACCTCTACACTGGGTAACAAATATCTCCTTGTGATTGTCGACTACGCGACCAGATACCTCGAGGAATTCTCTATGCAGAACAACAGCACCCAGCAGATTTTATAGCACCTCCTACCATATTTTTCCAGGGTTGGCTTTCCTAAGGAAATACTGATGGATCAAGGATCCAATATTTCCGTCGAAGGAACTGCAGATCTGGACATAAAAATTGAACGACACCGGCCGAATCATCCAGTGATCGTTGTGACTCCAGAGGGCACACCTTGTTTACTGGGGAACAATCTCCTAAGGAGATTAATACCTCTGATCGACTGTGTAAACAAGGTCCTCTGGACTCAGACTAACCGCCCTATTAAATTAAAAATGAGTAACAATTATGCAAGCCAGAATGGTACCTGTCACGTAATTGATCAACGCTCTGAGAATGTAGAGTTCCATTTAAAAAATAACCAAGTCCCAGACATCACAGTCATCGCTGTAGGAGAAGCAACTGGTGATGGGAACCCTTCTCCATTCTCGAAAATTAACCTTCCTCATAGTTTTAAGTGGCAATCTATACTGGAAGGGAACACCCTAAAATTTTACACCAGTTCAAAATCAGAAGAAACCTTGAGTCCCAAGAAACCAGACTAGGAAGAATCTGCTCAAAGTCTGACAGACATTCAGAAAAAGGGCAAGCAGTTGTTTTTTCCCCATTCAGTTAAATGAGGGGGAGGAACCAGTGCTCGCAAGAGTATGCCTGAATAATGGAAGGAGTGTCATCAGCAAAGAATTATTCAGGAAACTCCCAAAAGATCAGACCATTCCCACATTTAAATTGATTGACAAATGGGAATTAGGTCTGGAAATCCCAAATTCCAAACATTTCCTGACTAGCAGTTGTATGCTAAACATTTCCATTTGCAACAAAAGTATAGACCATAATTGTTGGTTCGTGAGAGATGTCCCTTCCGCTTTTTATCTGGGAAGTGAAATTCTCAACCGATTTGCAATCAATTTGGATCTAATTAATAATAAAGCCTAGTTCCAACTGGGGAGTAACCCCATGGGATTTGACAACATTGAAAAAGCATTGCATTCAGCTCAATTACTGCCTTATGTGGTTGAAGTTCAAGTGTGAGAAGAGGTTACCATCCCAGGACAGGTGTAACAATTTACTCTTCCCCTCAAAATTAAGCGGCGACAGATCCTCAAACATCAAGACGCATATATAAATATGAATTCCCATCTTCAACAACAAGATTTATATTTAAATCTGACACCTCTAGTAGACCTATAACATGACACCATTCGAATATTGGTGGACAACACCGACACTCGAAGTATTACTTTGGGCAGAGGCACCTTTATTGAATTGGCGGTTCATGCCCAACATTATTCTATTGATTTAGGTAATGAAATCATATTACCAATTCCAAACAACTGTTTTGACATCAGCGATGGTATTCCTCCAGAAAAGATTTTTACTAGGCATGGGGGGAATTTCCTGTTGTACTCTTCCTGCCCCTACAGTGTGGAAGAGATGACCTTTGACATTAGGAGGAGGAGGTAGTGTTCAGAGTGAAGGACCACTACCTCGAATCCTCTGTCCAGGTCAACACAATTAAAAGAGATCTCTCTACCCAACTGGAGGATACCGCTGAAATTGCCAAGCTTGAGGTCTTTCCAGGTTTCAGGCAGATGGTCAAGGAAAGGATCAATCGGGCTGATGCCTGTGAGACCAAGGAGCAAAGACAAAAGCTAAAACAGGCCTTCCTGGAATTACAAGGTATCTTCACAGTGGACTCAAATGACTGTCAAGGCTTATCCATTCATTCAATCACCGTTCCCACTGACCCTGAGATGGCTCCTGTATTTGTGAAACAATACCGGTTACCTCTCACATCCATGGAGTCACACACAGAGATTATTAAGAATTTAGAATCTAGTGGAATAATTTGTCCCATTCACAGTACCTTCAACATCCCAGTACTGGGGATCCTCAAACAAAACAGCCAATGGAGACTAGGTGCAGACCTGAGGGAGTTGAACAAACGGGTCCGCATGTCAAGATGGACCCTGCCATACATCGATCAGGGACTGGCCCAGATCCAAGGGTCAAATGTGTACACCCCCATTGACCTGACCAATGGTTACTGCACAGTATCCGTGAGTAGGGAAGACCAGTATAAGCTTGGCTTTACCTTTCAGGGGCAGCAGTACATATGTACCCAAACCCCCTTTGGATACATAAACTCTGGCAATGAGTACAACATCTTCCTACATAAGGGCAAGCCCGATTTGGGTGAAGGGGGAAACCTGGCCTATGTGGATGATGTTTTGATCAAGAGCTCAACTTTAGAGGAAAATATAGCAGAAATCTGCTATGTTCTTACCCAGGCTGGAGCAAAACTGTCCTTTCAGAAGGCACAGTAGTGTAAGACCCGAGTGAACTTCTTAGGGCATGAGATCACACCTGAGGGTCTCAATCCCTAGACAAAGAAGGTGGAAGCCTTATTAAAATTAAAAGACCCTACCACTCTGTGAGATTTAAGAAGCCTTAATGGACTCACTTATTATAGTCGAATGTTCATTGAAGACTATGCAGAGGTCACTCGACCCATGGTTCATATATTAAAGGCCGGAGTCAAATGGGAGTGGGGTCCAGAACAATCCAAAGCAGTTAAACAACTGAGAAGAAGCCTTTCCACGGCTCCTTGTTTGGCTTACCCCATAAAGAATACATTCTTCTTGGAGACAGGGTTCACATATACTTTCCTAATGTATTGTACCAAAAGCATGACAAGGTCAACAAAGTCATTTCATATGCGAGCAAGACTTTGTCCTCTGTGGAGGAAAAAATCAATGACTGTGAGAAGGCACTCCTGGCAATGATGTGGGCACTGGAAAAATTACCGCCCACTCATACAGGAGGAGCACATCATTGTCGAGTCTCCTCACCAACCCTTGCTGTATCTGCAAAGTGACAGAATCTGGGTGGGGAATGTCAGTAATTCCAGAATTACTTCCTGGATTCTGTCCATGGAAGGCTTTCCTGTGGAGGGCACACTGCTTCACGCCCAGCAAAGGAGAACGCCAGCTTCGGTGGATACAACTGTTCCAAGGGTTTTTTTGCCTTTCAAAAGCTTTTTTTCCCTCTTGGCTACTGCAGGACTGGGGCCACTGGTCTTCAGGTCCTCCTGCAGTCCATAGTGGCGTTGTCCCGTGGTAGGCCATATCTGCATAAAAAGAAACCAGACCTAAGACGCAAAGGAAGAAAAAAGTCACCGGTGGAGGAATCTATTAGCCCAGGTGAGGAGTGGTTTTTGAGTTCTGAGTCCAGTAGTGATTCTGACAGTTTGCAACGCCCACCTACACCCAAGATGGCAACAGCAGAGCAAGTTCAGGAGTTGGTGGCCGCTGTACAATCGCTCATGATGGAAGGTCAGAATTTGAAAGTGGAAAACACTGTGCTGCACCAGTTGGTGTCAACCAGGGACCCCCACACTACCGATCTTCTTCCCATGGCCCTCTCCTCAGGGAAGTACGATGGCTCCCTGAAATGCCTAAAAGAATTAATTGAGGCATGCATTGTGCATTTTGCCTTCCGAGCAACCACTTACGCTTCAGATTTCAGTCACGTCGGCTTTATGGTCTCTAATTTGGTTGGGAATGCCCGGGCCTGGGCCACTGCTCTAGTGACCAACAATGACCCAGTACTATGTTGACAAGATAAAACAGACCTTTGAATGCCCAGAAGTCACATATACCGTCTGTGAGGAACTGCTGGATATACAGCAAGGTTAGATGTACCTCTTGTCTTACATCACCTTGTTTAAACGTTTAGCCATAGTGGCAGGCTGGCACGAGCAAGCTCAGTTTGCGATTTTCCGGCAAGGCCCCAAGGAAGACCTTAAGGACGTGTTAGCCAGGATTCCTCGTCCCTCTTATTTCCCTGAGCTTTTATCAACCATCCTACAGATAGAATACCGCCTGGAAGAATGCAGAAGTGAGAGAAGAAAGACTTGGGGAACCACTCGGTCTTCTGCTTCCCCACCTGCGGTTCCACCCACGACTCTACCTACAGCTAAAGAAGAACCAATGCAAATTGGGACCACCAAAGCCCCACTCACTCCGGAAGAAAGGAAACACCAAAGAGACGTGGGCCTTTGTATGTACTGTGGGGCTTCCACCCACTTGCTACAGAACAGCCCTGAGGTGCCTACCCGATGATGGGAAACAAGCCACCTCGAACCTAGGTGGGACCAGGGTCTGAGGTACTACTGGAAGTCCCTATGTTACTTTGGCTATTGCTCCCTCTCGCGTCTCTGAGGATTTGTGTCTCATGGTGATTTCTCTACATCTGTCCTGGAGAGATAAGACCGTTGACACATTTGCCCTCATTGAATGTGGGGCTGCAGGTAACTTTGTAGACACTCTGTGGGCCACTAAGGTTGGCATTCATCGGTTCCCAATGAAGAAGACCAGAAAGTGGAAGGAGTAGATGGCACCCCCCTCTGTTCGGTACCTATCACTCACTCGACAGAGAGCTTACAGGTTACGATACAACATCACAAGGAAGATCTGTCTTTTGACATAATTAGAGCCGCTCACTTCCCGGTCATTCAGGGTATTGTTTGGCTACAGAGACACAACCCTACAATTGACTTGTATAAGAATCTCCTCAGTTTCCATTCCTCTTACTGTAAGCAGCATTGTCTACAATCTCTGTACTATGAATGAACTAACCTGTCGGCCGCTGATTCCAGCACACCCACGGTTCACTGTATTCCAGCAGAGTTCAAAGAACATGACAGTGTCTTCATGAACAAGGAGGTTCATGATGCCCCCACCCCCTCCAACCCGAGGATTGTGCTATCGACCTCCTACCAGAGGCATTAGTACCATTTGGGGCATGTTCTCGCTGTCTCTTTGGGAGAAGGAGGTTCTTCGTGACTACTTGGACGCCAACCTTAAGCACGGACTCATACAACCTTCTAGGTCCGCCGCTGGGGCTTCTCTGTTCTGTGTCGCTAAACGAGATTCCACAGAACTCAGGCCATGCATAGATTACCGGGGTCTTAATCAGGTCACCATCAGAGACCGATACCCTATGCCCTTGATCTCGGACATAATAGAGGCGGTACAAAGAGCCACACTTTCTTTTCAAATTTGACCTCAGGAATGCATACCATCTGCTCCAGATCCACAGAGGACATGAATGGAAGACTGCCTTTAGGACCCCCTATAGGCACTACGAGTACAGAGTAATGCCCTTTGGTCTGGTTAATGCCCTAGCGATATTTCAACGGTTTATGGACCGCACGTTCTCCGATTTACTGTTGCATTCGGTCATTGTTTACCTGGACGATATCTTGGTGTTTTCTCGGTCAGCCCAAGAACACCCCACTCATTTATGCGCAGTTCTGGAAGGGCTGAAAACCAATAACTATTGGTCAAACTGGGCAAGTGCCAGTTTCAGGTATCATACGTCCCATATCTGGGTTTCATCTTGTCCAAAGACCGGATCATGATGGATCAAAGAAAGGTGTCTGCCATTATCAGTTGGCCTTCTCCGGCGTCCATCACGGATGTGCAGAGGTTCTTGGGTTTATCGAACTTCTACCGCAAATTTATTTCCAACTTTTCCCACACGGTGCTGCCCATCACTGGTTTGCTAAAGAAGACTAAAGAACCTTTTCTTTGGACGGCAGAAGCGGAAGCAGCCTTCCAACTCCTCAAGGATAAGTTCAGTTCAGCTCCCGTTCTCTGACAGCCGGACCAATCTAAGGGCTTTGTGGTAGAAGCTGATACCTCCGCCAATGCAGTGGGTGCTGTACTCCTCCAGAACCATGAAGGGATTGAACACCCGGTGGCTTACCTATCCAAAACCCTCACAGCAAATCAAAGCAAGGATTCTGTTATAGAGCAAGGTTTACTGGCCATGAAACTAGACTGAGAAGAATGGAGGCATCTCCTCCGAGGTGGCTCTCAGCCGTTTGTCATCAGAACTGATCATAAGAACCTCAAGGTCCTTCAGAACATGGAATGCATTAATTCCTGTAAAGCCTGGTGGGCGCATTTTTTTGCACAATATGAATTCGAGATTACCTATATCCCAGGTAGCCAGAACTTCATACCCAATGCCCTTTACCGCAGAGGTTCCTATGAACGTAAATCTGTCGATCTCAGGGAGAAAATGTTCCCCGGAAAAAAGATTGCATCTACAGTCTCTTCGTTCCTGCAGCAGGTCAAGGCAGCCACATACTGAGTACCCCTCTCTTTACCGTCCAAGCCTAGGGTCGGAGTTGAAGAAAAGGATGGTCTTTTGTTCCTCAACAAGAGCTTATACATACCCCAAGAGGGTCTCTGCCTCAAAGTCATGTCATGGTGTCACAATCACAAAACTGTGGGTCACAAGGGTAAAAGAGGGACAGATGAACTCACCAAACAGTCTTTCTTTAGGCTAGGTAAGTTGACTGACATAGAGGAGTATATGAAGGGATGTGCCCGGAGCGCCAGGTGTAAACATCGCAGCCAGCAATCCATCGGGCTACTGGAGCAGACTCCTCTGCCAGGCCTTCCGTGGGGCCACATCTCCACCCATTTTATTGTGGACGTTCCATGTTCCCAAGGCTGTACTTGTATCATGGTAACTCTCGACTCTTTCACCAAACTAGCTCACTTCTCCCCTTTCCCGGGTGTTCCCTACGCACCTGACATGGCAGAGACATTTATCGGAGATGTATTTTTCCTCCATGGATTACCCAACAAGATCATCTCGGATCGAGGAAGACAGTACACCTCAAGGTTTTATGCAACAAACTGGAAATAGAAAGGGCCCACTCTTCAGGGTTCCATCCTCAAACCAATGGCCAAACTGAATGGTTGAATGGAACTCTGGAGCACTACCTAAGATGTTACGTCAACAATCTTCAAGACAACTGGTGTCTTTGTTACCCATCACAGAGTTTTCATACAACAATACTCTGCACACAGCGTTGGGTGTTAGCCCTTTCTACTGTACCACTGGAATGCATCCAAGAGGTATCCTTCCAGTGGTATCACTCAGCTCCAACATACCTTCCATCGAAGATAAACTGTGGGAGATCACAGAGGCTCACAAGACCGCTAAGCTAGCCCTCAGTGAAGCTCGGCAGAGGTACAAGACATAAGCCAATCGCAAACGCACCTCAAATCCTTCATTGGGGGTCAGGTCTAGGGTTTGGCTATCTACAAAGTACCTGCCAAGTTGGGTACACCCTACCAAGCTGTCACCACATTTCTTGGGACCCTATAAGATCCTGTTGCAGATCAATCCAGTTGCCTTTCGATTGAAACTACCTGAAAGCCTAGGGCGCATTCATCCAGTCTTTCAAGCTTCACTCTTACGTCCTGCAGATGGCCGAGCCACAACTTCATCCATCCATAGACCGAAGCCTCAGACACCAGCCACCAAAGACGAATATGAAGTATCACACATCAGGGACTCTCGCTACAGGAGAGGATGCCTAGAATACCTGGTTTCATCGAATGGACACCCCTCATCAGAAGACTCATGGGAACCCAATTCTATTGTTCGGGCTCCCATTCTGGTGCGCAAATTCCATCGGCCCACCCGGGCAAATCCGGCCTCTCCAGGAATCGGAGGGGGCATACTGTCATGCTCCCATTCTATCGGCGCATCTGGGACCTATGGAGACGGGTCCACCATTGCTTTGTCCCATCACGTTTTCTCCCGCATCTCTCTGCGGTCTAGTTGTTTCAAACATGGCCACCGCCTGGAGCTCTTAGCCCTTCCCCTCCCGACGGTGGCCGTGTTGCAACTGTGCAGTTCTTTCTCCTGTGTTGCCACGCTCCATAGTCTCCCTTGGCTTAGGTAAGCCTGCTATACTTTTCTCCTGCTGATGCCTGGCAATAGCCTTTCTCTGTTTCTCTCTTTCTGTTTCCCCAGCACCTTTTGTGCCCTGCACGCTGTCCCTTCTTCGTCTTCAGTGCCTCTGCTTGGTTCTACTCCCCTCGAGTTCTCTGCCATTTAGACTTTCTGACTCTTTCCTCATTGCTCCCCCCACCCCTGCTCTCTCTCTGCTCTCTCTCTCCCGGCCTCGCCGATATTAGTGTCCTCTTTGAGCTCCTGGGTTCACCCCGTTTCCTCCACTTCTGGGACTGCTCTTCTGCCATTGTTCCCATTGGTGAAATTGGACTCACGTGTCTTTCACCTCCATTCAACGGACTCCACACTGCTTCACGCCCAGGAAAGGAGAACGCCAGCTCTGGTGGATACAACTGTTCCAAGGGTTTGTTTGCCTTTCAAAGGCGTTTTTCCCTTCTTGGCTACTGCGGTACTGGGTCCACTGGTCTTCAGGTCCTCCTGCAGACCATAGTGGCGTCGTCCCGCGGTAGGCCATATCTGCATAAAAAGAAACCAGACCTAAGATGCAAAGAAGAAAGAAGTCACCAGTGGAGGAATCTATTAGCCCAGGTGAGGAGCAGTTTGTGATTTCTGAGTCCAGTACTGATTCTGACAGATACCCACAGTTTATGTGGATGGGTGCTCCTACCATGTTCATAGCAACGGGGAAATAGTACTGGTGGCTGGCATTGTGAATGTCTGGGTGAATGATACCCCATAACCCTCTGCTGGTTATAAAATAGGTCCCCAAAGTAGTCAGGTTGCAGAGTTGATGGCTGTTTATCAAGACATCCTCACTGCAGTGCACCACCAACTCAATGAACTGGTCATAATCACTGACTCCGAATATATCAGGAATGGGTTTGTGGAGCACCTGATTAACTGGAAGAATCGAGGCATGCTTTGTGCCAACAACAAACCCCTAAAGCACGCCAAACTGATCCAGTCGATCAATGATCTGGTGACCTCCAATGAGATGACCATCTATTGGAAGAAGATAAGAGGTAATTCCAAGATAGAGGGGCCAGATAAAACTGGGAATGACCTGGTTGACCAGCTAGCTAAAACCAGAGCTCTGCAGGGGGATTTCATAGAAATGGAATCCCTCCTGAGTGAAATCCAAATGGCAGCTGTCAGCATGTCACAAACTCAGGCTAACAGCGAACTCCCAACAGCACAGTGGAGTAAAGATAGCCAAGATGCATATTTGTTTACTGGAGAAAAAGAGGACACGATCATTGGGAAATGTTATCAACACATTGAAGACCCCATAAGCTTTCCTCTAACAGAGTTGGATTATGCCCGTAAAGAGGATCTCCGGGTGTTGATGACGTTTTCCAAGATATTCCGGATCCAAGACAGTTTGTTGGTAAGGAGAGCCCTATCCGGCTGTGACCGGTGGGTGGAACTTACCTCACTCCAATGCTTAATGTTGAACCACACCCATGACACAGCCACTACCAGTCATAGGGGGTTTCATAAGACATTGGAAATCTTGCGTGAAGTAGCCTACTGGCCACACATGGGCCAGGACACTTACCTAAAGGGGTGTCTGTGTGTTCTCAATTCCAACTCAGTTCACTCACACACAGAGCTCCCCTACCAAAAAGGGGAATGACACTGCCTTGATCAGATTTGCAAGTTGATTTCATTGTGCCAATGATTCGCTCCTCTCAAGGAAACAAGTGCATGTTGACTGTGAAATACTTGTTTGCGAAGTGGGTACAATGTCTACCAGCCCCGAATTGTAAGGCAGAGACAGCTGCTGCACTAATGATCAACCACATGTTCTCTTTTTTTGTCCTCCCACAAATGAATTGAGTCGGACAAAGGAAGCCATTAAACCAATTAGTTGATGGTGAACATGTGGGAGATTCTAGGGGTAAAAAGAAAACTCCCCATTGCCTACCACCTGGCCTCAATTGGTGGGGGTGGAGAGATACACCAAAACAATTGTGAGTATCTTAAAGATTTTTGTGGCAGGCTCTGGACCCAGTTGGGACATCTGATTGCCACTTGTCCTGATGGCTATTAGGTCTACACCATCTTCTGCAACAAAGATGTCTCCATTTGAGCTCATGACCGGATGGAAAATGGTTTTACTATAGCATCTGCTCTATAGGACTAAGGAGCAGACCCTGATAAATGTGTACACTACTCATGAGTACATTGGAAAATTAAGGAAGCACCTCCAGCATGCTTTTACTTATGTACAGCACAATTTAGAAAGGTTGGCTGAAGGAATGCAGACCTGCTTTGATCTAAAGACCACCAAGAAATAGTATGCAATAGGGGACAAGGTTTAACTGTACAATTTTCAAAGGAATCAGGCCAAGGAAAAGAAATTCCTCCCATCTTGGCATGGTGCCTTTGAAATTGTAGATAAAATATCACCTGTTGCTTACAAGATCTGCATCCCAAAAAGAGAACAGACAGAAGAAAAATGCGTCCACATCAATCAGTTGAAAAGCTGTCATCCCAGACATGCTTTACGACTGATTGATGGGCCAAATGAAAGTCAAGCAGACAAAGCATCTGAAGAATGAAAAGGAAGAATGAAAAACCGGATGTAAATTGTGTTATTGTACAAATGAAGAAATAAAGAAAATGTGTTTTGTGAAATGGAAATGTCATGTTATAACTGTATGCTGTTGTTGTTGTAAATCATATGTAAAGCTTCCCAGGGAAAAGTGTGTAAAAGCTACTGCAACTCTTTTTTTGTATCTTTTATTAGAGAACTAACTGCCTTAACTTCCAGCCTGGAGGTGAGAGTGGAGTTCGGTGAGAACCTCAGGGACTTGGAAAGGAAGGAAGAAAGGGGGTGCCGTGCCACGCCCTCCAACCCAAAGATGGAAGGGGAGGCTGGAGTGCCCACTCCCTGATGAAGGAAATTACACTTAAGGAAACCCCACTCTGCCCTGCTCTTCCCCAACCAAAAGTCATGGAAGAACAGAGGGGGAGGGGTGCGGGTGCATTTAAAGGCCCCAAACAGAAGTCCATTTCCCATGAATGGCAAGCATTTTAACAATGAAACAGAAAACGGCCTGGCTTTTGTTTTTTTTTACAAGCTAAGTTAAAGAGCCATGTGGAAAGGGGTCTACCTGTCATTACCAATGGCCAAGCAGCATTTTATTTTACAAAAGAAGGAGGAATCAAAGATCCCTGTCACATGGAATACAGGATTTTTAAACATTGAAAACAAAAATGCCCTGCTCTTGCGTGTGCAAATAAAAATGGCTATAAAAAAAGCGAAAGTGGAAAAAATATCAATGCTCACAGAAAAATATCAGGAAAACAAAACATGATGCGTGGGTTAACTAAAACAATGTACATTATGTTTCACCTATAACACTCCAGTGACATTTGAGGAGCCACTTTGCCTTCATGGAAAATGTCAGCCCAAGACAGGTCAAAACTTCACAAAGGAAATCCCCCACTTCCAGCCTGGATGTCACATCTTCCATCGTATGACCCCCCTCAAGAGAATTTGCTGCTGAAAGTCTCAAAAGCCCAGTGTTCTCCAGACTTGCTGGCTCTGAAAGCGGGGACTTAAAGGAAAGGCATCCTTGGCTGGAGCATGACTAAAAGGTGTGAAGACTGGGGGCCGCAACTTCAAAGAGCAAACTACCCACTTCTGAGAGACTCATAAAAAACTTCTAGTCACAGGCTGACCCAGTGAAAACAAATGGCTGGAAGGCAGAAACTGCCATTTGTTTAAAGGACTATTATCATGTAGGCCTTTTTCTCAGCAACCACAATGTGGATTTATTTACATTTTTGTACAATTTGTTTTATGTCATTTCCAGGCGATTTTGGGGATATAAAATGCAGACTACCTGTGACTCTGGGAACTGTAATGGCCTGTAAGACTAGGTTTCTGGCTGTTCTGAACATGTTCCAAATGTGAGAGTTGGTGATCGGGTGGAAAAGGAAATTAGGGATGTGATTAATAACTTACATTTTAATAACTTTTAAGCTTTTCATAGAAATGGCAGACATGTGCCACATGGCATGCTACATCGTACAGATTTGGTGGTCGGCTTAACTACTTCTCCATGATTAGCTAAAACAGAAAATATGTTTAGTATGGCAGTTGCTAGTAAAATTATGAAGTTGAGTGACATAACTAGTTTTTGCCAAAAAGTTGAAAGGAGAACAAAGGGGTGATTACAGATAGCAACTGCCATATGTTTCTCCAGTCCCCTAAACTAATCCTGACTTGGAGGCGGGGTTGGGAGGAGAGAGGGGGTAACTGTCCAATCCTAGTGGCAGGGATTATTGCAGGGTATTTCCCCAAGATTGTAAAATGGGTGATGTAATTTCTGCTATATGAGAGGACTGCACTAGGACAAGGGACAAAAAAAATGGGAGACAATAAAAGGAGACAGACAGGAGGACAGAGAAAAGAGACAGACTATCAGGAAGGCTGCTCAAACTTACCATCTGAGAGCTGTAAGGAGACACCAGAGGAGATTGCTGAGAGTGCATCTGGGTGGAGATGTCTATTTATAGGAAGGCCTCAAAACTGACTGGGTCCTGTGGTGGAGAGCGGGAGGCCATCTTTGAGAGTGGAGTGACCAGATCCCTGCCCTTTCTTTCCAGAGTGTCCTGAGATGCAGATGGCTTTCCTGAACCTTAAATAAATGCTTGCCATGTAAGTAGAACTAAGCCCTGGAAAACCAAAAGGTGGGGGGAGTCTGCTTGCCTTGAATCCTTTTCCCTTTAACTGTGTAGATCCTTAGCCTATGTAACCAAAAATATTAATTAAAATAATTCCCCATTTGGAAGAACACTATGGGGTGAATTTTGTTAAAATCTGAAATTAACAAAGCTCACTTCCCAGTGTGCGCTGACAACTATAGCCTGTAATTTAATTGGGTAATCCTTGTTGTCCAGCTGACCCTGACTTCTATAAGGAAGAGGGGTATCTTTGCTCTTAAATCAGTCCAACCTTTTTATCCAGCTTCCCCAACACAGGCTGTTCAGTAAGGGGGGCCTGAAATACAAAATTCTCCAAAGCATTCACATTTTTCTGTCTGATTTCCAAACATAGACCAAAGAAAGGGGGGGGCTCAAAAACAAAGCGATAAATCACCTTGTGTTTGTTTTAAACCGGAAATTGGGCAAATCGCACAACAGTACATAGGAGCCTTTGTCATTGATCAGTGTAATTATTTTGTGAAGTGAAATTTGCAGAAAGTATGAAGTGTGTCTGTGTTCTTTTTAACTCACTTTTGTGATGTATTTATGCTGAGAGAAGTTGTTTGTGTTGTGCCACGGATAAAGTGGTGTTTAACATTTTCATGCTCATTTCTATTACTGTTAATTTAAATAAATACCACTATATTTCCTGTATGCCAGCATGGTTCTTGGCTCATTGTTAACTCAAGGGTGAGGAATCCAAGGGGCATGATATGTGTCTGAGATAGGGCTAAAAAAGAATCTGTTAAAGAGTTTGTTGTGTCACCACTTGAGTGGGGAGGGAAGGAACTTCCCGTGTTGAGAGTCGCTTCTCAATAAACCGTTACAAAGTGCAGTGGGGGGGTTCAGTTTCTTTACCTATCTGAAATGGTTGAGGGGGTGGAAGCTCTTAGGCTACAGTTTGTGCAGACATAAAGTCAGAATAATTCTACCCATATTGTTTGGACATGATAGTTTAAAACCTCATGCAGCATTTGGAAAAGTGCCATTACAGTGACTCTTAAGACAGTGTTTGGGCAATCATACTGCTGCTAATAAAAATCTCTACAAAATTACAGACACTTGATAAACACACTAATCGGGCCAGCGGGAGAATGCAACTCTAGGTCGGTGAAACTGAAAAGGCAGCTACTAAACCATGAGCGGTATTGATGGTTCAGGAACTACAGACTTTGGACATTCATCCGAAGCTGGTATATTTTATCTGGAAAATGTACATCACCATAACAATGATTGAGTTTTATACTTGAAGGAGATGCTGAATTGCGGAGAATGTATTCTGTTTATGGATGAGCAGGTATCATAAGCCTTCCTCAATAGATCACTCAAGGTTGTCCTCAATAAATTCAATAGACACACAGATTCCCCTTTTTCTGGAGAGGACCGGCAGTGAAATCTACCTCAATAACATTTAGATCTTTGCCCATGGTAGGGCTTCATAGAGATGTTTTCTTTAAAGTAAAATGTGGTTGATGATTGTATCTTTGACAGCTAATAAATACTTTGAAAGAATTAGGAGTCCGAGAGACATGATTATATACTAATGTAATATGGATTTCCAAATGTATTAATAATGTGATACAGTTTGTATTTAAACTTTTCACATATCAAAAGAAATACATTAATAAAATACACTAGTGAATCATGACACAATACAAAAATAATTACATTGTACTCTTAAAAATAAAACTGAAGTATTAGATAAACATATCATTAGAAATAGCTATAGAATAAGATCCTAAATCGCTTCTTAAAATTGCTCAACCGCTTGAAAAAAAAAAAGAATAATGGATATATGGATTTGCATGTAAAATAGAACTGTGCATTATGGCATCAGGTCATTACACCTCATAATAATTGTTCAGATAAGGAGTCAGCCTGACCATGATTGTAGTTATCAACAGGTCAGCATTCCAGCCTGTAGTTATGGGCTATACCAGCTGTTAAAGGGCTAAAACCCAGTGCCAATCTCTGAAGGAATGGGACAATATCCTTAGTCCTTATTTGGGTGGTGATGTTTCTTAAAATCGAATTTTCACCCCAAATTCCTTTTAACAGGAAATTCAAATATGAACTATCTTCTCACCTGCCACAAGATGAAATGAAAACAACCAGGCAAGCACATAGATTAGACATTAATTACATATTTATGAGCTTTTGCAGTTGGTTAAAAAAGTTGGATAGATAGAGTGGAAATGTCCTCCAATTATAAAAAGGCAACATCTTCATACAATGTGTGATTTGTTTAATTGTATATTTAACATGAATATAAGACTTGATTGTCCACAAAGCAATGATGCTTTCATATGTCATATGTGTTCATTGTGTCATGTCAGGTCGTACTACAATGTTCAAAGAGCGTTTTCCCAGACTTTTCATGTTTTGCATCTAAAACCATTGAGATAGATAGTAAACATGTTATGTTGGATATTGTACAACATGAGCATTGTGAAATGAAAGACTTGGTATTTATTGCGCCTAGGAAGAGCAGTTGCAGATTTCAAGAATGTGATTATAGAGCAACATTATAGAGCAACTATGACGAACTGACTTCTGCCCTGCAGGAATACAAGGCTGAGCACAAGCTAAAGCACCTACTTAGCCCTCACACCTCTACAAAACAAGAGCCAACACAATCATAAAGTTTAAACTTGAACAGATAAGAGATATATCTCCTTCACAGTTTGTGGTAACTTGGGCTAAGGGAAGGCTATACTCACAAGAGGCATGTGAATGTGGTTCAGTAGCAACCCAAACGGAAAGGTATACAGTCCAAAATAAAGGACTGTCCATTCAGGGTTCTATAAAAATATATACTTTAATCAAACACACAACGCACAATAATAACTAACTAGAAAACTCTGTAAAAACACACCCATGTAGAAGAAGACAGAATACCCAACAATAGAATGGTTTTTGCAAAGGTACTTTTGGCCCATACCTGACCTCTTATGGGCCTACAGACTGGTTAGGACAACGCTCAGTTAATATCCATTTTGAACCTGCCATTCTTCCTCTGAGGCCCTGTTTCACGATTGAAATCCCCTTTGTGTCAGTGAGTTGCTGAAATGAGCCAAGGACAACAAAAGCATCAGAACACTGATTCGGTCAATGTTCAGAGTGTCAAAAACTGACCACCTCGAGAGGGGAATACTTATATTCTGTCACTGGTGGTGGTGTTGTTTTTATATATGTGTATTGACTATTTTAGCTGGTTATTATTTAATTGAAGATGTATACTTTTGTATTGTTGAGTGATATTGTTGTTGCACACGTCAACGGAATTATGCAAAAAGGTGTGTTTCAGTATTTTGGTTTCTACACTAGGAGTGACCTTTTCTGTATATTACCCTAGAGTCTCCCTAGGTTGTATCAGTTCCGCTTTAAACAACAGTAAACGCTGTTCCATCGGGATACTCTTCGAGTTCCTACCAGTCAGGCATAACATAGGACAAGTACTTTACAATGGCAATTTAATGCTCAATCCAAGAAACTCTTGGTGGCTGAATAGAAAACGTGTGACATCAAAGCAGGGATTTCATATTGCATTGCTTCTATAACAGAGCCCAAACAGCTCACAAAGGCGGACTCCCAAAATAAAGCACATTGGCAGATCAGAAGCAAATGCAAAGCTTTCTAGGACTCTGGAAATAATTACATATAAGGGATGAATGACCAGTAAATGTGAGGGCTGAATTGTTAATGACAAGGTGTCCTGATAGCCGGAAAGCATGCTCCAGCATAAGAGGAATGTATTCCAAGCACATTGTAAACTATACAGTAAAATATATCAACCAGCTGTTGTGAAGAAATATTCGTACAAACTATGATGCCAATTGGGCAGGAACTAGTCTTCAGAGAAAATGCATATATATTTTGGAATGCTCGCTGGTCAGCAAGAGAATGGTGTCTGATCGCAAGCTGCAGTTTTGATCTCAAGAAGCCGTTTGCATGAACCTCTGGACAGATATATGAGGGCGGGAACTCTCCTACATCAGGCACTGAAAATGGAATACAGGGTTTTTTGTCAACATCCAGAATGCAACAGTACAGTTGGGCTGCTAATACGTTTGTTGGCAAGACACATTTCCTCTACTAGAGGGGCCACACCCTCTCACTCTCAGATCAACTTCCGTTGACAAATATGTGGGGCTCATTAGAGGAAATAAACATGGGCATTTGAGACACAGTTATTTGGGGGGTCAGTATGCCCAACAGAAAGCCATGCCCACAGTGTGGCTGAGTTACAGCGATCAAAAGTGATCGGAAGAACTAAGACAGAAGAAAAGGCATGTGAGCAGAAGCTGCTCTGCATTGCATCACATAGCACAACACAGTCATGATTATGGGGCCTCTGGAAACAGAGACATTGGGAGTCAATATGAGTCCAGCAGTATATGTTTAAAGTGTCAGTAACAGAGTTACCACCACTTTAACGTACTGTAGAATCATGAGTCAGAGATAATATCATTGATGGTAATACTGTTGGTGGAAAATATGCCGATGTTATTACAGTCAACGGTATTACCACTGACGGTAATATCGTTGACAGTGCCAAAATGTTATTACCACCGTATTACAAATTGAGAAAATGGCAGTAATACTGCAGAAATTGGGTGGTGATATCGCCAAAAACACAGCAGAGCAGGTGGAGGTAAATGCATACAGGAGATGGAAATAAGGCCACAGGCGGCCCAATGCATGCAGGAAGGGTACATAATGACCTCACCTTCTCCAAAACCACTTTCCAACACCATCATGCAGCCACTGGTTTCTGTGCACATGGACATGCAGCTGCCTCAGCTCTGCATTTAACTGCAGGGGCTGGAAGATGAATATAGGGTACAGGAAGCAGAGGAGAGCAGGAGGGGGAGGAGGAGATGCCATGCAATGCGAGCGTCCATACCCAGGTCATGCCCTCACCCGGGTCCCTGAGAGACAGCCCACATGCTCAATACCATTGCAGCTCTGTAGTGCACCCAAATGGAGTTGGTGGCATCGCAGGCATCAGAAGAGGTATTCTGCAACCAGAAGCAGCACTACTCCCTCAATGTCCAGGCCACCTGTGATCTTGTCCTCATCATCACACACTGCTGTGCCAGCTTCCCTGGCTCCACCCACGATGCCATGGTCATGTAGAATAGCACACTACAGGGATAAATGGAGAGGCACAGAGGGCAACGGACCTGGATATCGGGTGAGTACAAATGCCATCACACTATTCTCGCAGCACAATTGACATGCTATTTGAGGGAGGAATTACCACAGATGTAGATTGCATGCCCTGTGAAGGCCCTTTACATGCAGAATTTGCCTGCATGCCCCACCCATGACAGACTACAACCCACAGGATTAGGACATGAGTGATAATGATGGAGTAAATTGCCAATGCATATTTTTCCAACAGGCTAGCTACACAAACATTGAACTAGAGGAACCCCAATGCAACATTACACATCCCTAAACATCTGAGGTCTTCAAACTGGGGGGCTGCCTCCCCAGGGGTGTCCAAAGTATGTTGAGGTTTGGCTCCCACAATCTGCTTTAAAGGATTAAGATGACTAGTCAATATACAAAAAGGATCAATGTTACTGTTCTTAATATGAAAAGGGATTAAGGTGACTGATATATACCGAATACAGAAGCAGTACACAATCTGAGCATGTTATGAAGCGCCTGGTTCCCCCATACATCCTTTGTGCCTCATATGGCAGGGGGGCTAACGCCTAGGTGGGGGCCCACAAACACTATCTGAGCTCACATTGGGCTTGGCATGAAAAAGTTGAAAGACCACTGCTATACTTGGAACAACATGCTTCTAATCACTGAATAAGTAATTTGACACTAGCAGATGCCATGTTATGTACTCAGGTGACCATGCATGTTAATCCATCATGGAATAGACATGCACAAGTAAAACCAAACACCCGTCAGGGCACATGCATGGAAGCAACGCACAGGCCCAACACACGCACCATGACATGCTACCCTGTCAATCACAGACCCTGAAAGCAATGAGTGCTGGCTGTGAGCTGTGTGCATGATGTACCATGACAGAGCAAATGCATCAGCTGAGTGAATGACTCTATATGTAAGGACTGGAACGGGAAATCATGTTGTGTGACAATACTTGTGAAATGCATGTACAATCTGTTCATCAATATGAAATTGTAACAGGCAACACATCCACAATGCACTGTGACCGACACCTACGACCTTTGCCCTTGTAGGTAAACCCGTATACCCCCAGCTTCCATGGCTCATAATAGCAGTGCAGAATCCACAGACGGCACAGGAGGACACCTACAACATGGCACATGTCCAGAATAGACTCTGTATTGAGCTAACCTTTGCCGTCTTGGAGGCTTGTTTCCAGTACCTACACTGCTCTGGAGGGTCCCTGATGTGAAGGCCAGATAAGGTTGGTCAAATTGTTCTTGACTGTGCAATGCTGCACAACATTTGCATCACCTACCTGTAGGTGCTGTGCTGCCATGCAGTGAGCGGGAAGAAGGTAGGGATGGACACCTAGTTTGGCAAAAACTGATTGACAATTTATTTGGATCACCATTGATATGCACTTGCCACGCACCTATGTACATAATCACATCATAAATTAAACACTTATGCACAATAAGGAATGTCCTACCATTGCTTCTAGTAATAAATGATTTAATGTGAAAGTGTGAACCGACCCTCCACAAAACACCCTGCCCAAAACACTGTTGCACTGTCCAACATTTACTTCTGCGCCTCTTGGGCATCGGAGCCTGCTCTGGCTCCTTGCCAGTGCGGTGGCACTGTGAGTGGCACCTTGTGGTGCTTGGTTGGAAGCCCTCTGTGGGGCTCACAGAGCTGGAGGACTCTGACCCCTGGGCCCGGATAAACTGCAGGGTGATCTACATGCACAGGTTAGTGTCTCAGACAAGTATGAGGATGCCTCTGTGTGATTCCACACTCTCTGTTCCACTGATCTCATGGCAGCGGTGGTATGACCACATGAATGGGACATCCTGTGGCTAGACCCCTGCAGAAAGTTATGCATGACCTGCATTTCTTTGAGCTACTGGCCTGCCTGTGTCTGTGTGGATACCTGCTGCTGCTCTTTGGCCTCTAGTCTCACCCATACAGCCAACATAATGGGCATAGGCAGAGGTGGTGGTCTGTGTGGAGGGTTTGGGCTGTAGCATGGTGATGCAAAGCCCATGTCATGCTCCTCCTCATCTCCCTCATCCTTGTCGGTGGTATGGACATGGGCCCTGCCATGATAGACCAATGGCTGCATTGCTCAGATTGGAGAGGAGTATGTGCTGGAACCCTGACAACTTCCAGCCAGAGCAGGCATAGCAGCAGTCTGTCCCATGACAGGTTCTGGCTTTGTCATGGTAGTGGCGGCTTTGGTGACATCCATGTGGCCGGTGGAGGGGCCACTGAGTGCTGTGGTGCAGATGGTGACTTCTTCCAGAATTGCTGGAGTTTCCACTATTGTGGTAAGTGATGGTGGCCTTGCGGCCCTGCTCTGCTGCTTGCTCAGACTGGAAAGGGGTCTGGATTGTGCAGCGTTGGAGGCGGATGATGTGTCAGCATTGAAGAGTCCTGCCTCATCACTGTCCATGGACTGTGTACGTGTTGGGAATAGAATGACATGCTCTCAGTCATCTTGCAGACATGTCTGTAGGTTTGCAAGATGCTCATGTGACATTGTGTGTGTTCTAGAGATGCACATTTTGTACGATAGCATCAGTGGCATCGGTCCAATGAGTGCTGCTACTACTAGGTGGTGGTAGTGCCTGCTGTTGGTGTACATGGTGCATGCATGTGCACATTGCCTGTTGACAGCCAAGGTGGCTTGTTGTTGTGGGTGCGGTGGGGCATCACTTGCCGACATGGAATGTCCATGGCACACATGGGTGCTTCTGATGTATCCATGTTTTTGCATGCATGTTTCACCTACAGTGCAGGTGCATTGATACTTTTCCCTACCTCCCCTGGCACATATCTGTACTCAGTGTGCATTTGCTGTGATTGCCACATGTGTCACGCCTTGCTGCAGCCCCCGTTCTCACTGCCTACTCCACGTACCTGTAGTCATTTAGTGGCTGTATCCACGATGGTGTGGGCAGACGGGTCGGCATACCGGATGCCTGGTGGAAAGCCTACGAATGCAGGGGGCACTGGTGGCATGCTGCGCAGGGGTGCCTCAGTCGTGCAGGATGTTTCCGGAGTCGGTACCGCACCGTGCCTATGTCACAGCGGGGTCTTCATAGCTCAGATCACCGGCCTGTTATGTCCAAATCTCATAGGCAACCAACAATGCTTGATTCCCTCTAACACACTATTAAGAGCTCTCTGTGCCTCTGCTCAGTGCATCTTAATGCTATCTTCGGTCAGGTCTGTTTTTGTGCCTCTCCTTGGTCCCTTGAGCTTTTCTTTAACACCTTGTTTCCCAGTTTGGTCTACCATCTGCCTCCTGCTACCTCCCACCCTATGACCAGTTTTTTCTGCGTTGCTAGCTTCTTCTTCCTTGACTACCTTCCAGTCATTTATCTTTATCCTGCCCTTTCTCTCTCCGTATATTCCTATCTTCCTGAGAGATCTCTTCAGAAGGTGGCTCCTTTGACTGGTAGCCATCACCTTCTATGCTTCCCGGCCGAGTGGGACCCTCGTGGTTCTAATTCCGGGTAGCAGTACAGCCTGTGGTGTGGGGGACCTGGTCCTTGACCTTGCCCAGGTTACTGTCCACCTGGGACAGAAGGGGGCTGTGTCCTCTGCCTGCACTGACCTTGGTTCATCCTGGACGACCTGCGACCCTGTGCCTCCAAGAAGAAAGGGAAAGGCTCCTCACAACCAGGAACTGGTAAACAGCATCCTAGTGATCAAGTGCATGACAATATGTTGACCTATTCCCTTTCCCATTTTGGAAATCTCTGCTGGGGGGTGCATGTTTTTGGACACTGCATTCACATGCACATGGGATAAGATAAACTTACTGCCATTGCCGTGGGACCATTCTCTGGCCTCTGCACTCCCAATCCCCTCTATGCCCTCCATGTGGAGTATGGAGTTGGCCATCTCCTCCCAAGGGATGAAGTTGAGGGGTTCCACTGTGTCACCTCCTGTTTAAGCACTCTCCCACCTGTGTCAGGCAATGAGGCTGCGGACCCTCACCTTCAGATCATCCCACCGCTTGTTGCAGTCCTTGACATCACGGGAAATGGTGCCCACTGCCATCACCCTTACCATGATGTCAGACCTTATGGTCATCTTCCTCTGCCTGCTCCCAAAGAGCTCTTCCACATGCTCCACAATGGCATTGGCCAGTGCAGTGAGCTCTGCCTCCATAAACATGGGTTTCTGCAGCCGGAATTCTTGGAGGTGTGCCTTTTTTCTACTGTGACACAATGCTACCACAAGCTTTGCAACTGGATGGCAATGGGAAATGGGAGATTCAAGTGGACTGAGTTTTTAAAAGATGGCCACTGTCATGCTTCCTGTTCCAGCAGTGTTAAGATTGATTTCTTTACTCTGGCCTGGTGGTCCGAGGTTCAGAAGGCCAGCCTAGTTTCTTGCAACAGGGTAACCTTCTGGACAAGCCAGACCAATCAAGGTAGCATTGGCGGCGGTCAAGACTAGGTCTCAGGAGGGGTGAGGGTGACTGAAAGACCTTGATGAGCAGAGTAAAGGACACTACAAATCACTCCCAAACAGGTGTATCTATATTAAAAATATAAGTACATTTATTCAAGGCCTTTGAAATTCAACACACAGCAATTATCAATAGCAGTTACCAATTGGCAATTATCAAAACATCAAACCAACACAACACTCCTATAATACATATACACAATACCAAGTGGCCTAAAGGGATAAAAGCACAGCATGGGTCCACCACCTAAAAGTCGAAGGAAACAAGCAATGCAAATAGTATTTAGGCAGTTCTTCATAAAGTAAACCCTAACTGAGAGGCAGTCCAGTACCTACGAAGAGAGGAGCCTAGCACTCAATGTACTTTCAAATGCTGGTGCACGAGATAGTGCAGAAGGGCAAAAACAGGGTATCTTGCAGGGGCTGTAGCAGCAGCTCAGGAAGGTGGGTAAAGCAATGAAGAGCAGGTTCCCACTATTCATGGAGGGTCTCCCCAAAAGGGCAGAACAGGTTCCAGGAGTTGGAAGTGGGACAGCTACCTGTGGAAATGTGAGTGGCCCTCAGGGGACACCTGTGCGTAAAAGTGGATGGATAGGCTAGGGGCCACAGGTAAGGGTTGAAAGTACTCACTGACCCACAGCGCACTCTGGAGCAAACTTCACCAGTCGAGTCCACTTTGGTTGCAGGTTCAATTGCAGCAGTTGTGCGGCTCTGCGGCTTTCAGCAGCCAAGTTACAGCAATGATTCCCAAATGGGACAGAGACGATTTCTCCGCTCCTGGTGGATGGGTAAGGCCAGTTTCACTGCAGTAGGCTTCAGGGCACAGAGGGGCCCAGCAGCAAGGCACCTGCGAAGTTCGTCACCACGGCGGGGTGACACGGTAACCGCATGTACTCCAGTTCAGGTGCTCTCTCTTTATTCCAGACCTGGGAAAGCCAAGTGTACGAAATTCGGTGTGAGAGTGCCGTGAACACAGGGCTTGCGATGTAGCAAGTTTCAAGGGTCTCCTTAAAACAGCAGCAGTGACAAGCAAAGGTCCCGCGCAAGCTGGTCAGCCCACTGGTTGGCCCAGGAACACTTGCAAGAAGGTTTACTTGCAGGGTTTGATCAAGGTGCCGAGAATAGTTGGTCCCACTATTCCAGTAGGTCAAAGCATCTTTGCAGACCTTCTAGTTCGATCAGATGGAGAGTGGTCCAGCGGGACAACATCAGGCTCACGGTGCCACACCTTCCAGTGGGTCACCAGCAGTTCCACGACTCGGCGTCTTAGTTTAAGGATACTTGGATCCTATCCTAGGTTCAGTGAGAACTCAAGAGATCGACCAGGTGTGATAGTTTGGGGCCTTCTCTTATCCAGAATCTCATTTGCACGAAAACGAAGAGGACCCAATGGGAGATCTGCTCACATACAGGCACACCAGATGTGGACCAATCATGGACCACAGTGGAACTAGTCATTCACAGCACATCAGACTCTCTGGCACCCAGGATGTACATTGGAACCAGACATTCCAGCACACATCTTGGAAGCGCACACATAAGGCATGCAAAAGCCAGCTAAAGCTTGGTGTTTCGCAGGAGAATGCATGCCGAAATAAGTACTGATCCGGGTCGGTACGACCTGGGTAAGGAAAAGGGGCAAGATGGCCAAAGGACATGACAAAGAACCATGTGGCATGGCCTTTTTGGAGCCAGCAAATAATAAGGTGGGGGGATCCTGGGAGTCCTTCTGCCAGACATTAGTCCTGGTTACAAGAGCCTTACCCAGAGTCTTTAGCTCACTATATTTTACAGAGGAGAAATATCCAAAACATATCAGTCTTTGTCCTGCCCTGGAGCAGTCCAGCACCGAAATGCTAGGCAATACTCCTCTGAACAAAAGTACCAACAACATCCCCAGGCACATGTTTCAGTCTGGTTGGACCTCATCAGTAGGGTGGAGCTGATCCTCTCTAAGAATAGTGAACAAGTGGTCCACGTCTGGATTCCCATAGTAACTTAGAGTGAGACCCAAAGTTACTTAAAATATGCAAATAATAAGGGGGGTCCTGGGAGTCCCTCTGCCAGACATTAGACCTGGTTACGAGATCCTTACCCAGAGTCTTTAGCTCACTATCTTTTACAGAGGAGAAATATCCAAAACATATCAGTCTTTGTCATGCCCTGGGTCAGTCCAGCAACGAAATGCTAGGAAATACTATTCTGAACAAGAGTACCAACAGCAACCCCAGATACCCATTTCGGTCTGGTTGGACCTCATCAGTAGGGTGGAGCTGTGCCTCTCTAAGAAAAGTGAGCAAGGGGTCCATGTCTGGATTACCCTAGTAACTTAGGGTTAGACCCAAGGTTATTTAAAATATGCAAATAATAAGTGGGTCCTTGAAGTCCCTCCGCCAGACTTTAGTCCTGGTTACAAGAACCTTACCCAGAGTCTTTAGCTCACTATCTTTGACAGAGGAGAAATATCAAAAACATATCAGTCTTTGTCCTGCCTGGGGCAGTCCAGCACTGAAATGCTAAGTAATTCTCCTCTGAACAAGAGTACCAACAACAACACCATACATGTGTTTCGGTCTGGTTGGACCTCATCAGTAGGGTGGAGCTGTGCCTCTCTAAGAACAGTGAGCAAGGAGTCCACGTCTGGATTCCCCTAGTAATTTAGGGTGAGACCCAAATTAACTTAACATATGCAAATAATAAGGGGGGTCCTAGAAGTCCCTCTGTCAGACATTAGTCCTGGTTACGAGATCCTTAACCCGAGTCTTTAGCTCACCATCTTTTACAGAGGAGAAATATCCAAAACATATCAGTCTTTGTCCTGCCCTGGGGCCGTCCAGCAACGAAATGCTAGTAAATACTCTTCTGAACAAGAGTACCAACAGCAACCCCAGCCTGGTTGGACCTCACCAGAAGGGTGGAGCTGTGCCTCTCTAAGAATAGTGAGCAGGGGTCCACGTCTGGATTACCCTAGTATCTTACGGTTAGACCCAAAGTTACTTAAAATATGCAAATAATAAGGGGGTCCTTGGAGTCCCTCTGCCAGACTTTAGTTCTGGTTGCGAGAGCCTTACCCAGAGTCTTTAGATCACTATCTTTGACAGAGGAGAAAGATCCAAAACATATCAGTCTTTGTCCTGCCCTCGGGCAGTCCAGCACCAAAATGCTAGGCAAATCTCCTCTGTACAAAGGAACTAACAGCAACCCCAGACACATGTTTTGGTCTTGTTGGAGCTCATCAGTAGGGTGGAGCTGTGCCTCTCTAAGAATAGTGAGCAAGGGGTCCACGTCTGCATTCCCCTAGTAATTTAGGGTGAGACCCAAAGTTACTTAAAATATGCAAATAAGGGGGGTCCTGGGAGTCCCTCTGTCAGACATTAGTCCTGGTTACGAGAGCCTTAACAATACTCTTCAGATCACTATCTTTTACAGAGGAGAAATATCCAAAACATATCAGTCTTTATCCTGCCTCCTAGGACCCCCTTATTATTTGCATATTTTAAGTAACTTTGGGTATAACCTTAAATTACTAGTGTAATCCAGACGTGGACCCCTTGCTCACTATTCTTAGAGAGGCACAGCTCCACCCTATTGATGAGGTCCAACCAGATTTGTGCATTTTGGAGCCAAGCCATCTTTGTGTGTCAACCGTCATAAACACGGTTTGCATGGCAAGAAAGAGTTAAAAATATGTGAAAAGATAAGCTGCCACCAGCCCTGTCCAAGGCTCATCTGCACTTCTAACACATCCTTTGAGGGAGTCCAGGGCTTTTGGAAATTACAGGACGACCAAGCACACTGTACTGTAAGGTACATTGTGCACTTGTAACATGTTGCAGAAAAGTTACAACATTGGAAAGGACTAAGGGGAACAAAATCTCCCAGTACTGACTGTCTTTAAGAGCATGTCAGTTTCCCCATGATAAATTGAGCAAAAGCCCAGAGGAGTAGAGCTGAAGGCTGTGCTTCACTGGCAAAGTCTGACTATGGTGTTAAAACAGCAGCAAAATGTTGGGGGGTACACAACTGGAGGGAAAACTTCACATAAATGGGAATCTTTCCTAACAGGCGGTGATGTTATTTCCACCGCTGGTAGTACCGGCAGAGGTAATAATGTCCGGTGTGCCTTCGGTAATGGTAATACTGCTGTGATTTTTGTGGTTTTGCTGTGAGATGGCCGTTGCCGAAAGGCTAAGGCATCCCGTTCATTCACACAAAATGCTTTGCTGTCAGCACCCTGGGTTTCTGGATTCAAAACCCTTGGTGTTTAATAGCAATGATACCCAATTTGGTGGGCCACATCGGGTGTAACGTTGGCAGGGCCCATCGTTAAGGCCCATGCTGTACTCGGGTTTACAATTTGGGCCCCAGACCGTTACCCCTGATCCAGATTTTCATAAAAGTGTTTATGCTGCATTCTGTGAGGAGTTTAATAAAGTAATGCAAGTTTACTTTGTTGATTTTAGACTACAAGCTAACAAGGTTTTGACTTTAAATGTTTATGAGCCGAACTGCCATTTGGGTTAGAAGTTGCATTTTTGTTGGAGAAGTTGCGAACAGTGATAAGCACTCCTAGCTGTTTATTCAAGATGGAATTGAGGAACTGATAATAGAGTTTGGGTTTTACATGCAAAGATATGAATTCCTGTGTCTTCCTTTTTTACATACAATTGTCATACACAGGTTTAACTGTATATTCCTTCTAGCACTCTATTGTACCTTATCAGTACAAGGTAATGTGGGTCCTTGGCAGAGGGTTTTAAAGAAAGCACTCTATTGTACCATATCAGTACAAGGTAATGTGGGTCCTCGGCAGAGTATTTTAAAGCATTTTGTTCATTGTTCTTATAACTAGTACTAGTACCCAGCAAGGGGGGAGTGGCGGCATCTTAGCCAATAAGTAGGCTCGGATTGGGGGAATTAACAGTGGTAATACCCCCACTACGAGCCGCCTCGTGGCTGGAGGCTGCCATCTTCCCCTGCCATGAATGAGGTAAGTCTTCCCATGCTCCCCTCCACAGATTTCCCTTCAAACCCTCTTCCCTCCACGTACCTTCTTTTTCTCTCCTCATCAGGAGCAGACGCGCTGGAAACACTTCTGTCTCCAGTGCGTCCGCTCCCGACCTGCAACAGGCTGCCATGGACAGGAAGAAGGGAGTACATGTATTCCCTTCTCTCATTTCCATGATGGGCGTTTTTTTATTTACTTTTGTTCCTATTTTTTAATGGCTGCCATGGAAAGGGAGAAGGGACTAGATGTAGTCCCTTCTCCCTTTCCACAGTGGCCATTTTGTTTGTTTACTTTTTTATTGTTTTAAATGTATGCCATGGAAAGGGAAAACAGACTTCGCTTCCCCTTCCCAGTCAGCCGGCTGAGGTACTAATAACAATAAGCCCCTCACAAGGGGGGGGGGCATTACCACTTCAGTTAATGCCCTGGGACCTTTGTTATTACCCGATGTGGTAATGCCCCCCTTGCTCAGGGCTTATTGCTTAAGTAATCGCATACTGTACGTTTTAATGAAAGCTATATGAAACGTAAATCAGGGTATGGTTTCTACTTCCAAGTCCCAGGTGTCCGAAGGGGTGTCAAATACTTGGTATATGTTGTAATTGTCATGAGGCTTCTCTTGATGAAAATTGTATATCTCAGAGATTTTGTTATATTAAAAGTAATCACCAAATTGCCCCCAAACAACAGATATTTTCAATGTTGTCACAGAGCCAACTGAGCTGATAATGTTTAAGTAAGGGTGACGATTCAAGTCTCAGGAGAAGCTAGATCCATAGCAGTCACTCCTAAATTGCAGGTGTCATGTTCAAAGAGTTTACTCTGTAGACAATCAAATCACACCAGAGTTGAAGACCGCAAGGATTCTACTTGAAGTGGCAATGAATTGGATTACATCAGGTTTCTATGGAAATGGTGTCTACCGATTTACAAATTACGTGCCAAGTCAACCGGAAGTCATATTTGTAGTATTCCAGAAGTGCAGTACATTGTAGGAAATAGTTATGTTAAATAAGAAGAGCTTGTCACCAGGAATTGGTTAATTACATTATTCTGGAGGGCAATGTTCTCACAGAATTAACAGTGTTGGACAATCTGGAGTTGCATTGTTTCACGAAAGTAGCCGATTGGCAACAGTTTAATCAGATTTAAGTAAGGTGAAAATGATTGTTGGTGTGGATTAGCTGTATGCTAGCTTATTGTTCATAAACTGCACCTCCAATTGTTCCAACTACTATTTGTGGTCTTTGTTTCTGGGAATGAGAGGGGGGGACCAGGTTTCAGTTGTCCCTGCTAGACAGCGCTGCCACTCACAGGAGAACCAAATAGGGGCAATTGATCCCCAACACAATCCTGACTCAGTGGCGAGGGGTGTAAATTAAAAGTTTCACCACTCCTTTCTGCCACAGGCAGGGGTATATCTGGATGCGATGAAGGTTGTACAACAGTCCAGGCAGTGTAAATACAAGCATGAACTACAAATATAACACTAATTTTCTTTCTATAAGCAATGCAACATTGCACTTCAAATTTCAGGTTGAGAAGAACCCTACACATCTAGAAGAATAGTGATGTTTAAGTTGCGGCAAAGAACATAGAGGGCAACTGAAATGAAGCACACCTGTGGCATTGGAGAAACAGAAGCTATACAACATCTCTGAGCCTAAACACAGTTGCAATGACGTTATCTCTATGAAAAAAGCAACAACAATCCAATTAAACACCACTAGCAATGGGCCAGGTACACAACCTGCCAAGGTTACCTGATACTGACACATTGTGGCAGAGGACTGTAAGCAACAAGGGATTAAGTCATACATAAATATTGACTGGAAGTTATGTAAAATGATGTTATGTTAGCTCTCTCTCCACACTCCCGGCTGAAGTGTAGGGCTGTTTGGCTGGTTGGGACTCTAAATTTGGGAAAGAAAATAGAAACGCATTGCACGACATCTACTAACTTATTGCGTGCTGAAGTGTTAACAAGTGGCTCCATAAACAACATGCCTATTTCTTAGTGGTCCCTGTTCCAAGTCTACCAAAATGAAATCTGGATTGAGGGTTAGACGACTCATTAGCCAAAAAAGAACACCATTTGTCCTGACGAAGGCCTTGGGGGAAATCTTTTTGAGGACGGGGTTTATCCCATGAGAGAATGGCCGAAACGCATTGACACATCATCTTAGAAACATATTAGCTTGAGAAAAATCTTTGTATGTAGAAAAGTGACAAAATAATTGGTTTCGAAATAAGAACAATGTTTGTAACAGAAAGCTATGAGAAGTGACCACCTCATGTAAAACTCTTGAAGAAAAATGTATTGTGTATTTATAGTGTTATGCTTTTGTATAAAAAATCTGTAACAAAGATATTCTTGTTGAAAATAAAATGAATCAAGCAACAATTATACTTGCTATAAGCAAAAAGCACTGAGCCTGGGTATTTTAATATGATGGTATACATCACCAACATTGGATGTCATAATATATGGTCTGAAAAAGTATTTGCGTTTTGAAACAGGAGATAAGGGTAGTTTATGTTTATTTCCTAGTGTACTTCAAGCAGGAAGGGAATCATCAATCCTTCAATCTTGTAATGTAATGTTTTATTTCTCCCACAACTTGTCAGATTATTGGAAAAAGTTTCAAATTATATTGTGGACATCAATAATATCCTGCACTATAATATTAAGAATAGCATTGGGGCTCATTCAAGTTTGCCAGTCCGGAAAATAAGTGCCATTAATAACGTTTACCAGCACTTTGGTGGGTCACCTCATTTACCGCCAAGGCAAGTCAGGTGCCTTTCAGGCAAATACAGCCTCTATTATTGACACCGGTATTACCAGTGCAGGTTGTACAGGCAAATTCCCCCATGGAATACAATAGGACACCTTGGGATGGGAATTCGCCTCCCTTGCCACCACTTTTAATTCAGCGTTAGTTCCATTGGACCAAGTGGTGGTAACGGTAAATCCGTTTGCTGATATCCTGGCGGAAATTTCACATGAATACCGGCCAACTTGGAATGAGCCCCATTGATTCTGTTGTGTTAGTTTAAATGACGTTGCTGTTTGATTCAACCTAAAATAGTGCTCATGTCAAGTTGAACTGGGTTTCAACTTGTAATAGAACATCACTCTCACCTTTAGGAGTCTTCAGGGAAGAATGTTAATACTTTCAATATGCAGGCTTCACACAAGATTTATGTCTAGAGTGAACAGAAGGTCGGATTTACAGGCCAGCTTCAAACAGTTCATTTCTCTTAACATGTCATGTTGAAGAACTCATAACCACAAAACCCCAGATGTGTGTTGGCCTAATGCAGTGAGAACAAAAGGACCGGTTATCTTATTTTCTACCAATCACTTCCTGGACCATTAGATAGTTTTATTTACATGAAGTCAGGTACAGAAGCACGGCACCTTAGCCCACACTTCTGTAGCCATGTGACTTTTAAAAAAATCAAATGGTGTGCTGCAAAATTAAGAGTATCTTCTTCGTTTGGACACCAAATTTGTTTGGTTTAAAAAATGAAAAAAATGTATAACTTTATGGAGCAATTTGCTATACAATAAGGTTGCATATCCAAATGTGAGTCTGCAAGCACACATTCTAACAATATTTTCTTTACTGAATTAGCATATTGCTGTCATAAATTGTGGAAGGAAAAGAAAATGCACTTAAAAGTATTTGGAGTTGTTTTTGAGCCCCACCTTTTCGGACCACAAATATAGAAATATGAACATCCAATGAAGATTGGGGGGCGGGGGTGAACATTCAGTGGGAGTGTCTTACTGTTGGGTCAGCCAAAAGCAGGACCATTCCATCAAACAGTGTGATATAATTATGAAATAAGATGGGGTGGAATGTTTGACTGTTTAAAAGCAGTGTGAGCAAAGATGGAAGAGCTGCAGGAAAAAACACCACCTGCTTCCGTTGTGTGGATTAAAGAGAGTTACCTACGTAAGGGATGCAGAGGGAAGGTTCGAGTTCTAGTGGATGATTCCTGACCGCAAGGGAAGTAAAAGCAGTGTGAGCAAAGATGGAAGATCAGCAGGAAAAAAACACCACCTGCTTCCATTGAGTGGATTAAAGAGAGATGCCAATTTAAGGGCTGCAGAGGGAAGATTCCAGTTCTAGTGGATGATTCCTCACCGCAAGGGAAGCAGTGAGTGTGAGCAAAGAGGAAAGATAAGCAGGAAAAAAACAACACCTGTTTCCATTGGGTGGATTAAAGAGAGATGCCAATTTAAGGGCTGCAGAGGGAAGTTTCCAGTTATAGTGGATGATTCCTGACCAAAAGGGAAGCAGAAGGGTGTTCAGCAAAGTTTCTGGCCCAGAATTGTGGGGTGGAACTGCATATTAGAGGGCATGAGATTGGGGAGCCCACTTAAAGAGCAACCCTGATATTCACATATTCTTAAAAATATATGTTACATGCTGGCAGAAATGCATTTGATCAAATCTGGTGGATTCCATGGGAATCCATGTAAATGCCCCCACCACACTCTTTGTGGGAGGTATTTATGACTACAATGAAGTTTAATCAATGCACGCAAACCCAGGTCCACCCAGATTTCAAACACTGAAATTATTGTGACGGGAAATGCATGCATGTAAGCACACATATTTGGAGTGGCCTCTTTGCTAATTAAGAGGCCCTGGAACATAAGATCCTATGGTTTTTACACAAGTGCATTAACCACTGGTAAATGAATAATTACAGAAAAAGTGCAATGTTACCTGATATTTTCAAAATTGCAATGATTAGCTAAAATAAATGTATGGTACACGGAAACTGCAATGTCACACAGTGTATTGTGTGCTGTAATCTTCATCAGCAATGTATACATTATTAAATTCTAGGAGACAGATTTTCTAACTTTTGCAGGAGCAGTAACAATCGAATGCTCTTGGCGCCAGTTTCGGTGCTTAGGTAGTATTGAATGGATCAGAGGTTCTGGGCCGGGTAATAAAGTGCTATTCAATGGGACTCCGCATTGTAAAATGATTTCGTAAATCAGGCACTTAGTCTTAATCCGCATTATCGAGAAAATAAATGCACTACGTTAAAAATGAATGAATCAGCCTGTTTTGTGTACAAAGTTTTATACATAACAAAACATGTGTTTAATACATTTCCTTTCACGTTCTCTAGCAAACTGTGTAAAAAAGAGCTTGCTTCTTGTTTTCCCGTGTTGCAGAAGGGACATTTTTAGACAATTATACCTAAACACCCTCTTTCTCCCTGAAATAAAAGATTAGAAGTTACGTTAAGAAGTTTAGGGAGAAAGTGATTACTCATAGGGATGCTTACACGCATTTTTCTTAAAAAAAAAAAGAAAAAATACTGCAACGTCTTTTCTTGCGTTGCTGGGAGTTGGGAAAGCCACTAACAGGGTAATTCATAGAATTTCGCACAAAAGTGGAGCACGCGGCTGGCGCACAGTGTCCCCGTGCGATACACTGCGCCAGCCGCGTGCGATAAAATCCATTTCATCGCACAGCGTATTCATGGATTTTAGCCTCCAAAACCAGCCGTGGCGCAGAGTGGCGCAGCAACGCTGCAGCAGCACCAGTTACGCCCCCAAGAACGCCCTCGCGCAAGGAAAAGCCATCAAAATTCCCAATTCATCGCAAATGTCTGCGCTAACCCTGGACCAGTTCACAGGGCTGCCAAACAGCAAACGCCAAGCGGGAAACGTATATTTCAGCGGTTCGCGGGAAGTTTCACACGCGATTGTCCTGAGTATGTGTACATCAGGGGTGCGCGTGAAGTAATACACGCGAATCCATCAGGGCACGTGTATTCCAGGGGTGCGCGGGAAGTATCACACGCAAATTCAGCAGGGTACGTGTATTTCCAGGGTGCGCGGGAAGTATCACACGTGATTCCATCAGGGCACGTGTATTTCAGGGGTGCGCTGGGAGTACTACACGTGAATTGGCCATGTGGGCCCTCCCAGGTGTTCCCTCTACACCCTCCACGGCCCCTGCAGGCAGCCCACACCACAGGGGACTACCCTGCACCCCTGCTCATGTTCCGCAGGCAGCCCATCCACCATGGGCATGCCCCCCAGCCAACCCACATGTCACCTTGCACCACTGATCAACAACGCATGTCTCCCAGCACCCTCACCCCCCAGCACTGTGGGGCACCTGCCAGCAGGCCCCCACATATGTCCAACTCATGTCCCCCTGCACCCCCCAGCACTGTGGTGCACCCTCCACCAGGCCCCACTCATGTCCAACTCATGTCCCCCTGCACTCCCACCCCCCTGCATCCAGGGCCACCCTCCACCAGGCCCCCACACATGTCCAACTCATGTCCCCCTGCACCCCCACCCCCCCAGCATCCAGGGGCACCCTCCATCAGGCCCCCACTCCTGTCTCCCTGCACCCCCACCCCCCAGCATCCAGGGGCACTCTCTACCAGGCCCCCACTCCTGTCTATCCCCCCACCCCCCAGCAGTGCGATTCACCTGGGTACGTGTATTTCAGGGGTGCGCGTGTAGTCTGACACACAAATTCATCAGGGTACGTGTATTATGGGTCCACGTGAACTTCCACACGCAATATCAGCAGGGTACGTGTATTACGGGGTTCGCGGGAAGTTCCACACGCGCTTGCCCTGGGTACGTGTATTTCGGGGTTGCTTGGGAAGTTCCACACGCGATTGCCCTGGGTACGTGTATTTCGGGGTGCGCGGGAAGTTCCACAAGCGATTGCCCTGGGTACGTGTATTTCGGGGTGCATGGGAAGTTCCACACGTGATTGCCCTGGATCCGTGTATTTCGGGGTGCGCGGGAAGTTCCACACGCGATTGCCCTGGGTACGTGTATTTTGGGGTGCGCGGGAAGTTCCACACGCGATTGCCCTGTGTACCTTATTTTGGGGTGCGCGGGAAGTTCCACACGCGATTGTCCGTGGTGCGTGTATTTCGGGTTGCGCGTGAAGTTTCACACGCGATTTCAGCAGGGTATGTGTATTCCAAGGTGCTTGGGAAATTCCACACACAAATCCAGCAGCCTATGTGTATTCCTGGGGTGCCGGGGAGTCCTACACGTGAATCGGCTGTGTGGGTCCTCCCAGCTGTTCACTCTACACCCTCCACGGCCCCTGCAGGCGTCCCACACCACAGGGGACTACCCTGCACATGTCCCGCAGGCAGCCCATCCACCATGGCCATGCCCCCCAGCCAACCCACATGTCACCTTGCACCACTGCCCACCAACGCATGTCTCCCTGCACCCCCACCCCCCTGCATCCAGGGGCACCCTCCACCAGGCCCCACTCATGTCCAACTCATGTCCACCTGCACCCCCACCCCCTAGCACTGTGGGGCACCCTACACCAGGCCTCCACTCATGTCTCCCTGCACCCCCACCCCCTGCATCCAGGGGCACCCTCCACCAGGCCCCACTCATGTCCAACTCATGTCCCCCTGCACCCCCACCCCCACCAGTCAGGGGCACCTGCCAGCAGGCCCCCACTCATGTCCAACTCATGTCTCCCAGCACCCCCACCCCCCACCAGTCAGGGGCACCTGCCAGCAGGCCCCCACTCATGTCCAACTCATGTCTCCCAGCACCCCCACCCCCACCAGTCAGGGGCACCTGCCAGCAGGCCCCCACTCATGTCCAACTCATGTCTCTCAGCACCCCCACCCCCCACCAGTCAGGGGCACCTGCCAGCAGGCCCCCACTCATGTCCAACTCATGTCTCCCAGCACCCCCACCCCTCACCAGTCAGGGGCACCTGCCAGCAGGCCCCCACTCATGTCCAACTCTTGTCTCCCAGCACCCCCACCCCCCACCAGTCAGGGGCACCTGCCAGCAGGCCCCCACTCATGTCCAACTCATGTCTCCCAGCACCCCCACCCCCACCAGTCAGGGACACCTGCCAGCAGGCCCCACTCATGTCCAACTCATGTCCCCCTGCACCCCACCCCCCAGCACTGTGGAGCACCCTCCACCAGGCCCCCACTCATGTCCAACTCATGTCCCCCTGCACCCCCACCCCCCTGCATCCAGGGGCACCCTCCAGCAGGCCCCACTCATGTCTCCCTGCACCCCCACCCACCTGTATCCAGGGGCACCCTCCACCAGGCCCCACTCATGTCCAACTCATGTCCCCCTGCACCCCCATCCCAGCACTGTGGGGCACCCTCCACCAGGCCCCCACTCATGTCCAACTCATGTCCCTCTGCACCCCCACCCCCCTGCATCCAGGGGCACCCTCCAGCAGGCCCCACTATTGTCTCCCAGCACCCCCACCCCCCACCAGTCAGGGGCACCTGCCAGCAGGCCCCCACACATGTCCCCCAGCCAACACGTCATCACAGTCTAGATCCCTGGCCCTTATGGGCAGCCTCCACATGCCAAACACCCACCCAAGTATTGCATCCACCCACTTAGAAATGCCAATTACATGATACAACCCCAATGGCAAGTATGTAAATGAAGACATGTCCCTCACATACACACAATGGGTGTCAGTGAATGTCAAAACCCATATCATGACATGCATGAAACCAATGAGATGATACTACACATTGAAGTATGATGAAAAAATATGTATTAAAAGCAACATACATGGAATCAAAAATAAACAAACAAAAATGGGAATTAAAAACAAAAAGCAGCATGTCCGTAAAATAATGTAAAACCACAAATCATAATCCAAAGGAAAGGTGTCCAAAGTCACAGTTCACAAAAGTAAATCCAATGGAAAATAAAATCCAAAAACCATTGCTCCATGGGTAAAATCAAAATAAATTAAAAAATCCAACAGTCAACTATATACAGAAAAACAATCCAGGGTCCATGATCCCAACAGAAGAAATTAAACCTATCTAATAACACTACCTAATAAAAAAAACTATATGCAAAAATGTGGTCCATTGTCCAAAAGGTCCAAAAAATATAAAAAAGCAAAGGAAACCTAACACTAACTACAGAACTATTTACAAGGGCAGCGGGCCAGTCCGACGGCTCACTTCGGAATGTTCCGGGCCAGGGCATCATCGAACTCCTGCTCAATGTCCCAAAGACGGTCCTCCTCCATGGCCCCGAGGGTCCGCAGGGCAGACGACATGTTCACCTCCAACTCCCTGTGGATTGCCTCGAGGCACTCGGCCCGCCTCAGGGCCCTCCGCATAGAGTTCTCCGCCCTGACCATCATGAGCCGTGCCTCTTCCACCCGCTGCCGCTCCGCATCTATGGCGTGGCCCAACCGCTGCCACATGGAAGACACTTCCCGTCCTGGGTCCTCCTGCCCTCCGGCCGATGCCTGCCCCTCCGATGTCGAAGGCCCCGAGCTTTCATGGCTCCCACCTCGCTTTTGCTGCTGCTGTGCCTGTGCCCATGCCCTGGCTCCTGCTACCTGCACATCCTCCACCGGCTGTGGTGCAGTCGTTGATGTGGCCACCCCTGCTGGACGTCCGACTCCCGACTGTGGCAGAGATGCCTCCTCCACCAGCCTGGCCGCACGGTCAGAGGCAGCTCCACAGGGCACCCAGGTGACAAATGGGTGGGAAGATGGAACGGAGGACGACTGGCGCATAGGGTGTTCCGTTGAGGAGGGGGTCGGAGCAAGCTGCAGCAAACGGAGGAATCCGGCCTGGGTGACCTGTCCCAGTAGGCCGACACGGTCAACGAGCCATTCGAGATGACGTGCAGTCTCCTCATGAAAAGACTGCAGGTCACCTCGCATGGCCCGTTGATGCAACGCCACACCAATCAGGACAGGCTCAACCCGTACCTGGATAGCCACGTCCGCAGGCAGAGGAAGGCCAGTTGTTGTGAGCTCATCCCCTGCCTGAAAACGGGTCTGGACGTAGGCATCTCTGCTGGTGCAAGATGATGCAGTGACAAGATCAGGGACAGGATTGCACACAGGCACCTCCGCGGCGGCCTGTGCTGCCTCCTGTCCCTGGTCCTGCACTGCACCACTAGCACCAGTGGAATCCCCACCTCCAGACCCTGTCTCTGTCGCTTGCACGGCCTCCTCCTCCACCAAACCCCCCACCAACCTGGATGACTCTGTGCCATCTTCCCCCGTTGGGCCCTGTGGGGTCCCAGCTGCCCCTTCTGCTGCCGAGGAGTCCAACTCCGACCTCCGCCTCTTGGACCTCCTCCCGGCAGCTGCGGCCCGGGACCGGCACCGGACTCCTCACTCCCCGACGAGATCACAACCTGGGAGGGGAGCCGGGCCTTGTGTCTCCGGCTGGCGGTGCGATCCCCGCCGCTGTGCTCCACAGCACCTTCTCCGCCCTCTTCATCAGTTGACGCTGCAGACAGGGAGAAATAAAACACAGGCATCAGGGCACTGTACAATGGACACATACACACATGACAGTTGTACATGAGTGGCATTGGCAAACCTCAGACATGGCATCACAATCGCCAACACACATGTCATTTCAACTCGCACACATGAGCCATACCACAGCCATATCGCAACAGCCAGCACCATCCATACACATACAACAGCATGAGCAGGCAAAGGTGAGACAGACATCACATGCAACACAGGGAGTGCACTACACATGCACACACACCACCACACTTGCATGCATGTGTACACCTCTGCCAACTGTCGCAGTGTTGAGATTGGCATCCATGTCACATCTGCCAATCAGGCTTCCACATCCCGATGTCACCTGCATCCATGTTGCATCACTGTTGCACCCTTGTCAAATACACACACATGCACATGTACACAGTGCTGATACATGCAGCTGAAAACAACATCCATGTGTGACATCACGAACATGCCTACTTACATACACATTCATCCAAACATGTGTGCCCAAACAACTGCATTTGGCATGCAAGCCTACACACACAAGCACCATCCATGTCTCACACATGGCTGCCCTTGCATGTGTTAGCCTCACGGCTCTGTACACCCCCCCATACTTGGCCCCATAAAAACACATGTGCAACCTGCACACTACTGGCACATCACCACACGCTCAGCACACAATCATGATGCATGTACACTTACAGCTCGACTCCAGACGGGTTGCCTCTCAAGGACCTGGACGTGGAGCGCTGGGGATATGCGTTCCAGGACCCTCATCTGATCGTCCGACAAGTGGCCCCGGCGCCCCTTAGCATCCGCTGCCTTCAAGAGGCGCCGAGCCTTGTTGAGGGTCCTGGACCTGAAGTCCTCCCAGCGCTTCTTGACATGATGGAATAGTCGGACTGCCACCCCCTCCGCGTTGATGGCAGTCACGATGTCCGTCCAGATCCGAGTCCGTCCTTCCTTGTCGGCGTACAAACTTCCGAAGAGGGCATCATACTGCCCCAGGACTTTCTCCACCAGGACACCAACTTCAGTGGCAGTGAAGCTGGTGCCCCTCTGCCTCTCTGGCCGGGGGTTGTCAGTGGTGCCAGATGTTGCAGTGCCCGACATGACAACCCCAGAGGCAGGAGTGGGTGGGCAACTGGGTCCTGGGGCTGGTCTGTGGAGCGATGGAATCCCAGTCGGGAGTCTTCGGTTCCAGCAGGGGTGGTCACAGCAACAGGACCCCTGGCTGATGTGCAGGCAGCACATGGCAGGGCACGTGGGCAGCAGGCAATCAGGCAGCAGCAGATTGCAGGTGGGAGTGTGCTCGGGGTTCTGGGGGGCAGTAATTCGGCTTTCTGGGCAGGAGCGTGGTCTTCCGTGTGCTTACGCGTGGCCAGCTTGATACGGAGTGATTTGGCACCTGAAAATCCAGCACGTCTGCGTGTAATTTGAGGAAAGGGCCTTAGCGCGTAAGCGCGTCAGCACACGTACGCAAATTCATTGGCCCAAAGGCCACCAGCACGTATGCGCGTCTGTGACGTGCGTGCGCGGGCGTTTCCCTGTACACGGGTGCATGTTACACGTCCAATGACTGCACGTCAGAGTGTCAGCTCGTGTAATTGGAGAATGGGGCCTTAGCGCGTACACGCGGAAGTGGCGCTGGACGTGTGGGCATGTTTAAAAGGTACGTGTAGAACGCCATTTCCTTGTACGTGCTTTTCGTGGAGAGCGAGTGGGTGAAATCTGTACTTCTTGTCGGTTCACACGCGATTTACTTCACGGCGTTCCAAGTTCGTACTCCCTGTTACCTCTGACAGCTTTTTCTCTTCTTGTCTTTTTCCTGGGCCTGTTTCCTCAAACAGCGTTCACTTCTCCTGTTGTCCTGTCTCCTCAGACAGCGTACAATTCCTCTTTTGGCGAGGGTGTTGCCAACGCACACATGCGCGGATTTTTCACGCGATTTTTCCTGGCAGACTGTGAGTCGCGCACGTATTTGACATCTGTGCTTGCCCCGTGTGTTGCCTACCCCTTCAGAGGTCAGTCTAGGCTGCGTGTGATACGCATACGTTCATTTTTGTGTTTCTGGGTGCCACAGCGTAGTGCAGGTTTATTTTTCCATTCACGTGGTCTAGGAGGGGTTGCGTGCACATGATCTCCCTTTTTCGGGGTGCCTGTGCGTTGCGTGACCCGTCATCTTCCCCCAGGGGTCACATACAGCCTTGCTAGAGCACTAGGGTATGAATTCCATCTAGCACCCTATCCCTTTCACCCCCAATTGCCCAGGACAATAGTTTACTGCAACTCCCATACGCAAAACAACATCAGTGCCATGGTTGGGAGGCGAGCACGCGGTAAGGGTGGCAAAGGTGGGCGAGCCACAAGAGGTGGCTGTGGTGGATACGGTAGGGGACGTGGCCGGGACTTGCAGGGTGCCCCTAGCACCCCATGTGTGGGTGACCAGTCAGGGACACCCATGCCCCCCCCCCCCTGGTTGAGGATAACGTGGCTGACACCATCCCTGCTCAGCCCTTGTTGGACCAGCCCATTGTGGCACCAGACCTGGCACAGGGTGACTCCATGGCTGACTTCCAGGTCAGCAGGTCTAGGCCACATGTGGCGGTGCACGTTGGTGTCACCAGCTCATGTGGATCAGGGGCAGCTATGTCATCTGCTGCCCCGAGTAGGCAGGGTGGGGAGGCTGCAGGGGCAGCTGCGGCTCCATCCACCCCAGCTCTGAGTCTTCCAGGCAGGACAGTGTCGGTCCTAGTCCATCCTGCTGACGCTCCCCCTGACTACATCACACTTCAGCTAATGCCTGCACCAAGTCCCATGGTGAGTGTTCATTTCCACACTCCTAGTCCACAGTCCACCGGGGCTCCTGCCTCTAGTGTCCAGAGCGGCGTAGGACACTCAGTATCACCACCACCTTCCAAGCGGAAGAGGAAGAGTGCTCGTCGAGTACAGGCTGATGCCCCAGACACGGCTACATAGTCCGGCCCACCAAGGAAGCCCAGCTTCAATCAGGCCGAACTTGATGCACTTGTGGAGTATGTGTCCGCACATGACATCGAAATGGTGATTACTGCAGTATGCAAGACCACACCTGCACAACGCCAGGCACACTGGCAGACCATCGCGGACCTCATAAGTGCCCTTGGATTCATGAGGCGTACAGCTAATGATTGCTACATGCGCTGGAATGACCTGAAGCGCAGGGCAAAGAAAAAGCTGGCCTCAAGTCATGCCGCAACTCTAGTGACTGGAGGTGGGTCTCCAGCAGAGGACACAGACCTCACTCCACATGAGTATGTTGTGGGACCCAATTCACGGAGGAACAGATCCAAGGCGTGGGAGACCTGCCAGATTACGAGGCATTGTCCGGTGAGTGCACATGCATGTGTGTGTCATCCATGTGCATGGTATGTGTGTGAGTGCTTCTGATTGAGTGCCAGGTGAGGAGGTGTGTGCCTGAGTGGTTTGGGTCACCCAGGTGCTTCATCCAATACATTCTGCGCACCAGGATTTGGGTGTTGCAGTATCCCTTCTGGCAACAGTAGACATTCAGCCCAACCTCACGCCAGTTGCCCTTGAAGTGTCATCTTGCCAGAACATAGTTGCATATTATTCTGTGTTCATTCAGGCTGATTGTCTGCATTCCACCACTTTCACTAGGCATTTCTCAGTCCTATTATCACATGTGTGACATGGCTAGGGTACATGCCATCTGTGTGATGGCATGTGTCATGTATGTGTATTGGACATGCCAATCACAGGCCAATGTGTGATGGCGCTGCTAGCCAGCATGCAGCAAATGTGTTGGTCTTCCATCTTGGTGTCATCAATGTCTGCCATTTGCCTCCCCTTCATACGCAGTGACAGTGCATGCATGGGAGGGTTATAGTCATGTGGGACATGTGTCAAAAAAGTACTGTTTCTGTTGCTTCTCAGCCCTAATTCTGTGCCATGGTGCTAATGCCTGTTCCCATTTCTTTTCTTTCATGTCTTTGCAGGGGATGACGAATTTGATACTGCTGGGGTTGTGGAAATGGTACAGACCCAGGAGGAGTCTCAGGCCCGACCGGGCACCAGTGAGGGACGTGGTGTGGTGGTGGGTAAGAACCCACACTTGCTGCAGACCATCATCTCAAGGGGTGTCTCTGGGTGCACCTCCCCCGAGCTCTGTTCAGGTGTCGATTCGGATGATGAGACCTATGTGCCGTCACAGGTAAGTGTTTTTGGGAGGGATTCTGTACTGTCCAACCCACCTGCACCAGGGATAGAACCCTCAATGGGGATGTCAGTGTTGGTAGGTCCGCCTTTGGTGGTTACGGATGCAGGGTCACACTCTGCTACATCTGATCCTGTTCCTGGGCCAGCAGATCAGAGGGGGAATGCAGTCCTGCAGCCTCAGGCAGTGCCGGCACAGCAAGGCGCAGTTCGCCTTGCCCCAGACAGGTGTGGTGCCCGCCGACGCAGTGGCCGTACGCCACCTGGCAATACCGCATGAGAGCAATCCATATACGGTATGGCAAACCAACAGGCAGCATCAACTGAGATGATGGCTCAGGCCATGGATAGGGTGGCCACTTCCATTGTCCCCCAAGAAAGGCTGATTTAACAACTACAGCAGGCAACAGACTCCATTTGCCAGTCACACAGGGAGGACATGTTGGCGTCCAACAGGGACAGGCGAGCGGCACTGGAGACTCTGCGGGAAGCCATTTCTATTGAGTCCCAGGGCCACAGGGAAGCCCTGAGGGTGGAACTCCGTCAGCTCAGGGTAACTCTGGTTGAGCTTGAGGCTTCAGCTAACACGAGGACAGAACAGCAGCTGGAGCGGCTCACACGTACGCTCTCAGCTGAGATGCAGGCAACTAGGGAGGAGGTCCGGGCATCCCGTGAGTTGTTGCATGGGGACCTCCGCACGATTATCCTCCAGAACCAGACCTTCCACACCCGCATGCTTGCTGCCATGGAGGACCAGACTAGGGCTTTGCGTGGGCTGCCTCCCGTAGTACCACCACCTCCTGATGCAGCTGCAGAGGGTGAGGAGAGTGACAGCAGCGATTCTCCCACAATAGGGTAGCCGTGCAGGCCATGAGCACATGGAGGTGTTTTTTTTTTTCCCAAGATCCACACAGGTGGGTTTTGGTGTGCACCCTGTCCTCGGACCTCCTAGGTGGCCTCCCCCAATCCCCCCTGGCCCATTCATGGCCATTTTTGATTTTTGATTTTTGATTTTTGATTTTTGATTTTTGTTTTTTGATTTTTGATTTTTGATTTTTTGGACAGTGTGTTGCCTTGTGTGGCTCCCGTGGGCATACGCTGTATTGTGGCTGGGCACATGCAGGCTTGTCCTGAATTTGGGTCAGATGCTTGGGTTTGTGTGACACACACCCCTCCTGCTTCCCGTTTCCATGGGCTTGCAAAGGGTGTGCCCAAGTGACATTGGCTTACACAGTGACGTTGGACTCCCATTTGATGTGTGGGCAGTCTGTAGTCAATACTGTGTATACATTCCTAGTGCATATTGTTGTTGTATTGTACACCGCATGGTGTATTGAAATGTGCCTCTGCATCCATCTCATCCTCCTAATTTGCAGGTACATTTCTTATGTCTTCACAAGGCGGTCTACTTTGGAAATGGAGTCCATGTTGTAAGCAGTGCACCTACACTTTTGCGTGGCGCTAACACAGTACAGTTGGAAGTGTTCCAAGTGCTGGCATTATCAGGTAATGAGGCTACCAATTTTTAAAGTCTGTACTGTCATGTTTATGGTCGGTTGGAGGTTGTGTAGGTGATTAGTATTATTGGTAAATATTTGGTAATGTGTGGCCAGTTTCCATTAGGGACACTGTAGTTGGTGACACTTGTGTCATGTTGTGGGGATTAATTTGTTTGCTCTCACATAGCATGACATGCCATGGTGTGTTGTGTGGCGGTGCCGGGGAGGGGTTGGGTGACATGGCACTGTTCTCATTTTGTATTTTGCAAGTGGGTATTCATTTTTGCAGCATAGAAGTGTGTCTTTTGATGACACTGCATTGGTGGTGTTTGTGTAGGTAGGGATGCACACATTGTGACACTTCCAGGTGAAAAATCTCAGGCTGCTATGGTTCTGACAGTTGACTGTCCCTTAATTCATCAGAATTGTCAGATTGAGTCATCATTGATTGTCAGATGGTATGTGCCAGGGATGTGTGCACTCCACAGGGGTGAGATTTCTATGTGAAGTAATTAGCCACCAGCTGCGTACGGGCTGCCTCACCCTGTGCCCTTTCCCCTCCCATGCACAGCAGGCGTGCATGTGGTTGGGGATGTGGGGGCATCACCATGTCCACAGCCAGGCCCCGGCGTGTAACAGCTACCTGCCAGAACGGTCAAGGGAGCGAAAGCGTGACTTGAGCACTCTGAATGTGCGCTCCACTATGCCCCGGGTTGCAATATGGGCTGTGTTGTATCTTACCTTGGGAGACGTGATGGGGTTCCGAATTGGCGTCATCATGTGGGTGCTCAGAGGGTAGGCACTGTCCCCTGGGGAGGTGGTGATGGGGATCATTAGTGGGGTAGGTACATTACTCTGTATCTGTCATGCATGCGTGTGCTGTGGCATTTATACTCACCAAGCAGCCATGCATCGCCATGCCGCCCAGCTTCCATGTCCCGGTTTAGGGTTGACATCCTGTAAATGAAGCTGTCGTGGGTGGACCCTGGATAGTTGGCATATACTGAGGTGATGATTCCCTTGGCATCACATACTACTTGGACGTTGATGGAATGCCAGTGCTTGCGGTTTCTATAGATGTGCTCAGATGCCCTTGGGGGGATGTAGAGCCACATGGGTGCAATCAATGGCACCTAGCACTTTGGGGAATTGTGCCACCCTGTAGAAATCATGGCTGACAGCCTGCCTTTCTGCAGGTGTTCTGGGCAGGTATATGTGCCTGCGGACTGATGGGCGTGCAGTGATGATGGCCAACACCTGGTGTAGGCACCGTGACTGCGTGGCCTGTGACACCCCCCCACTATGGCACTTGTCCGCTGAAATGATCCGGTAGCCAAGAAGTGCAGTACATTGAGGACGTTCTCCAGGGGGCTGAGTGCTTGGGAGCACAGGGTGGGTGATGTGAGGTCATCCTCCCACTCACTGACCAGGTCGACTATTATGTGTGGTGGAAACCTGTACCTCCCATACACCTGGTCATCAGGCATACCAAATAGGCTGGTTCTGGGTGTGAAGATTCTGGCCCTGACTATCCTCCTCCTCCTCCTGTGGTATCCCACGGCCACTGCTGCTAGGAACGGTATATTCATCCTTGCGTCTGAGCTTGTTTGTTGTTTGCGCACTCTTTTATGCTGTGCGGGACATGCACCGTGTTTCCGGATTGGACCTTTTTTTTGGGCGCGTTGTAGGTGACCGTGTAAATCTTCCCGCACACCCCAGGAATACACGTAACATGCTCTCCTAGGCCCAGTCGCAAGTAAATATTTCCGCCCACCCCAGGACTACACGTACCCCACTCTCACAGGCCCAGTCGCGTGTGGAAGTTCACGCGACACACGTAATACATGTACCCTGCTGATATCGCGTGTGGAAGTTCACACGGACCCATAATACACGTACCCTGATGAAATCGCATGTAAGACTAACCGCACACCCCTGAAATACACGTACCAAGGCAAATCGCACTGCTGGGGGTTGTGGGAGGTGGGAGACATGAGTGGGGGCCTGGTGGAGGGTGCCCCTGGATGCAGGGGGGTGGGGGTGCAGGGGGACATGAGTTGGACATGAGTGGGGGCCTGTTGGAGGGTGCCCCTGGATGAAGGGGAGGTGGGGGTGCAGGGAGACAGGAGTGTGGGCCTGGTGGAGGGTGCCCCTGGATGCAGGGGGTGGGGGTGCACGGGGACATGAATTGGACATGAGTGGGGCCTGGTGGAGGGTGCCCCTGGATGCTGTGGGGTGGGGGTGCGTGCAGGGGGACATGAGTTGGACATGAGTGGGGGCCTGGTGGAGGGTGCCCCTTGATGCAGGGAGGTGGGGGTACAGGGAGACAGGAGTGGGGGCCTGGTGGAGGGTGCCCATGGATGCTGGGGGGTGGGGGTGCAGGGGGACATGAGTTGGACATGAGTGGGGGCCTGGTGGAGGCCCCTGGATGCAGGAGGGTGGGGGTGCAGGGATACATGAGTGGGGGCCTGGTGGAGGGTGCCCCTGGATGCAGGGGGGTGGGGTGCAGGGATACATGAGTGGGGGCCTGGTGGAGGGTGCCCATGGATGCAGGTGGGTGGGGGTGCAGGGAGACAGGAGTGGGGGCCTGGTGGAGGGTGCCGCTGGATGCAGAGGGGTGGGGGTGCAGGGAGACAGGAGTGGGGGCCTGGTGGAGGGTGCCCCTGGATGCAGGGGGGTGGGGGTGCAGGGGGACATGAGTTGGACATGAGTGGGGCCTGGTGGAGGGTGCCCCTGGATGCTGGGGGGTGGGGGTGCAGGGGGACATGAGTTGGACATGAGTGGGGGCCTGGTGGAGGGTGCCCCTGGATGCAGGGGGGTGGGGGTGCAGGGAGACAGGAGTGGGGGCCTGGTGGAGGGTGCCCCTGGATGCAGGGGGGTGGGGGTGCAGGGAGACATGAGTTGGTGGGCAGTAGTGCAAGGTGACATGTGGGTTGGCTGGGGGGCATGGCCATGGTGGATGGGCTGCCTGCGGGACATGTGCAGGGTAGTCCCCTGTGGTGTGGGCAGCCTGCAGGGGCCGTGGAGGGTGTAGAGGGGACAGCTGGGAGGACCCACACGGCCAATTCACGTGTAGGACTCCCCGGCACCCCCGAAATACAGGTAGGCTGCTGGATTCACGTGTGGAATTTCACGCACACCCGGTGTACACGTACACTGCTGAAATCGCGTCTGGAACTTCACACGCACACCGAAATACATGTTCCCTGAGAATTTGCGTGTGAAACTTCCCGCGCACCTTGGAATACACGTACCATGCAGAAATCGCGTGTGAAACTTCCCGCGCACGCCAGAATACACGTACCCTGGCCAATCGCGTGTGGAAGTTCCCGCGCACCCCGTAATCCACGCACACGCTATTTTTCACACAGCGGGTGTCCGTGTTTGTCGGTACCCCTTTGCACCTCATTTGTCCTAGAGGGCCACATTATGGATCATTCATCATAGCTGTATATAGGTGCTCTTTGTTAGCGCACATTTTGGTGCACATTTATTTCAGGCACAGGGACGCTAACGCCTACTTTCTTGTGGCGGACTTGTTTGACCCTGTGCGCGTCTTTGACCGTGCGCTTGTTTGCCCTATTCGATTCCATGAATACGAGTTGTGGGCGAGCGTGTGGGTGTTACGCGCACTTGCCTCCTGTACTTCCCCCGTGACACCCATATTTTCACGCGTTGTTCCCCATTCCGAGTGCTACGCCCCGTGTTCCACCTACTTTTGTTATGTGCGCCGCGCTATGTGCGATTTCGCAGCGGCCGTGGCGCACGCCATTGAATGACCTGTGCGCCGGCGTGCGCCGCACACTTTTTCAGCGCACATCCAATATTTTTCTCGCACACGGACTTCCATGAATCGATGTGCGCTGGTTTCCTTGCGATTTTCGCAGTTGCACTGCGATTTTTGCACTTTTACTGCGAATCGCACGTTTTGGCACCTCTGCGCCGGAATTTTTGGCGCACATTAATTCCATGAATCGGCCTGTAAGTTTGGCCGTGGGCGACTACACATGTTGCAATTATTTTGGGGCAAGTACATAAATGTAGGGTCTGTGTTGTATCGACCATTTTTTTAGTCACATGGGAAGGTACCTAATCTGCTGCTTCGACGAACCAGACTACAGATGTTGAAGAACTATCTGCAATGTTAACTTATCAGTCGAACAAGAGCATACTTCTGAGTGCACACCTGTAGGGCTTACTCAATTCCCTTTAGCACTGTGCGCTCCTTGAAGAAAAATCACTCCGAGTTCTAATATTGCGATTCTCTGCCTGGCCATTCGTTTCCTTTCGTTTTTTTGTTCTTAACCAACTCGCTCCTCGGAGGCACATTCGCGCGATAATCATCTTCCCCTGCCATTGTGTGCGCAGTACAAGCAAGTGACAAATCTCTGCGCACGAGAAGGTAACAAGAGGCTGATCAGTGGCTTCAGTTATCTCCCCTTCATGTTTATTGCAATCTGCCATGGGTATTTCAAAGGCCCAGACATTGATCGACAGCTCCTATTAAGGCCTGCCCGAGGCAGCTGGATAGAACAGATACATTAAATAAAGCCGTTATTGCTTTTCATTGCCTGCCCGTAAAATACCACTGCTAAATAGCTTCTGCCATCAGATGCAGTTAGGTACACGGTTTTAATTTGAGAGACTGCTTTATAACACTGCGCAATTGACACGGGCCTTTGTTTCCCCTACAATAAAGATTGTGTACATCCTGGAGAATTGATGGGCTGTCTTCTGTGGCGGGGCGCAGCGAGGGAGAGCGAGCGAGCGAGAGAGAGAGAGAGGACAGGGGCTCCGGCTCCGTTGTTCCCTTTTTATAAACGGCCCGCTTGTCAGTTGCTCGCAGCCCGGGCAGGAATAATGTCAGTCGAGGCCCCTTATCGCGGGCTGTTGTAATGTAACTGCTGTAAGCTCTCGCTTGGAGACAAGATAAGAGCAACCTTACACGCATGGCGGGGAGTAATAGGGGAGAACCAAAGGGCGGAGGCATGGGGGGGTTATTGAGCCAACAATGGCAGAGCTGTCGCTCTTACATTACGGCTCTTTCTAGCGGCAAGAAAATGTATGCACATTGAGTCGAGAACCGCCAGCATGAAAGTAAAAGCCCCAAATGCGCATCTAATAATGATGTATTCCTAACAGGATTATGCTGCCTAGCGATGGCGTCTCTTTATCTCCGCGCTAAACGGTGGGGCAGCTGTGTTCTTTGGCATGGCACTGTGTGCTTTTCATTGTGGCCTGCATATTAGTCTTTATTGAAGTAATTAAACGTGCGCTTAATGGCGGCGAGCTGGCAGAATGAATGTACAATTGAATTAGCAGTTATGATTGGGAGCATGCTCCAAGATGAACTAAATGCAATTACTGCTGGCATTTCTTTATCCAAGTCAAATCAGGCGGCACGACTTTGCTTGATGGCAGGTTGTTGGGAGTCAGTGCTCTCTGATCTCGCGGGGCAATGCACCTGAATGTTTCTTACACTTGTCTAGTGTCCACGTGACACACACTGTAAGGCACAGATGCACGCATGCAGAGCGAATGAGATACAGACGCGCCAAATATCACACCCAGATGCATACACACACATACGTGTAAACATAGCGAGCACAGATTGAGCCCGATTTACAAAGGGTTTTTCAATGGAAACATGCCATTGAAAAACGTTTTGTGAATCAGGCCTGTTATGTCAGGCATTTGCGGTGCGCAGACCTGTACCAGAAGGAGGGTTGGCATAGTGTGGGGGCGGGGTACTTGAATGTGGTTGTCTATGATTGGACAGATGTTTCTTGAGGGCAAGGTTTTCATTTTTTCCCGAAATGCTGGAGAGAACGGGCCAATCTGATATGAGAGGGTATGCCGTTCGGCAGTTTATTTTTTTGTCTTGTCCTTTGTGTTGTTCTTTGTTTCCAGTTTGGCGATTGCTTGCTCTTTTCTGTGGCACTCGCCACAGTAGATGGTGAGTTTGTCTTCCCTGAAGAAGCAATGTATGCTGTGTGGATGGTCGGGCAGGCTTGATGAGGAACTGAATGGAGCGCTTTCAGGATGGATGTGATGTAGCAGGATTTAGACTGCCTTATGATGAGCTGGGCATGGCCTTCAGGTGTGGAGGGCAAAGTGGCAGCAGGAATCCCTGCAAGGTGAGCATTCGCACCGTCCATGACGGAGGGAGAGAAGCAAGGGTTGGATGACAGTTCTAGAATAAGTTGTGGGGATGAAGGGCTTGAGGGGCAGAAAGAGCTGGTGCCACGCTGTCTGGGTTTACTTGATAATGTGTGTCTTGAATGAGAAGACACATGATGAACCCGAGTGATTTTGCACATGAGCTGATTAGAAGTGTCAAGGGGCCTCATTACGGCCCTGGCGTTACGGGGTTAACTGCGCCGTAAAAGGTGCCGGTGCCGTTTACCCCGTACCGCCTCATTACGAGGTTCCCTCGTGGGACCCAGGAAGTGGTCAAACCAGATGTGCTTACCGGGTCCCGCGAGGGGAAGAGGGAGCAAACAACGGGCCAACTCGTAATGGCCAATTGTTTGCTCCCTCTCCCATACAGCCCTATGGGGGCTGAAATGGGAATGGGGAAGGACCGGATCCAGGTCCTTGGAGGAAGGAATTACCGGCCTTCCGAACTCGGAATGGCCCGGTAATTCCTCAGTCTGTGGACCCGGACGCGATTTTGGCGGCAGCCATGCCGCCTACAGCATCATGGCTACCGCCGAGGTCGTAATGAGGGCCAAAATGTCTTATTATAGTTCAGTCAGGCAAGAGCTATTTTGGCTTGCCTTTATATAATCATGCAGAAATGCAAGTGTGTAATACAATATTAACGTCATATGCTATTTCCTTTAAATGAGTTACTTTTGCGCAGAGATGCTCTCTGGTGGCTCCTTTCATGAGTGCTCACTTCAGGAACCCCGCATCATGCCTAAGAAGGCTTCAGATAAACAAGAAAGCTAGAGATTTGAATAGCATTTGGCAAAGTTCAAGTAATGACTGATGGCATCAAATTGACAACTAGGGCCCTGATTCATGGAATTATTTGCCTGTTAAAGGGGGATTTGTGGGCCATTCTGCCCGCAAATCCCCATTCGTCACACAGGGATTTGCAGGAAGAATGGCACGCAAATCCCCGTTTTACACGCAAATACTTCCATGAATCAGGGCCTATATCGTGATTCCAAAGTGCCTGAGCCCATAATAGACACGATGTAGGTTTTAAGGCACTTGGATAATAGAGTTACTTGCCATTTCAAGCCTTATCTCATTAATATGGAATTTGAGGGCAAGCATGAGAAAGCAATACATTAAATCACCATTTAAAATGTATCTTCTTACTAGAAGTGTTCATTTTGCCCATTACAATTCTGCCCTATTATTCCTGTAGTGAAGCTATTTGTCCTAAGTGCCAAACTCTCAATGTTTTTTCCCCCCAAAAAGATGTGCCTTATTCTGAAAGGGCCTTTGAATGTGCGCATTATAGATGTGTTCATTCAACTGCCCTTGTATACCCCTATGCACATTTTTGCAATTCAGGAGTGTTTCTGTGCATTTTAAAGGGTGCCCCGAATGTACAAACATGATTTTTTGTATTTATTTGTTTACAATATATACAGAAAAACAACAAGTCAACAAAGTAGAGCTACAAAAGAGAATACCAATACAACAAAAAATTAAAAGAAATCATTAAGCACATTCCAGATCTTCTCATACAAAGACAATTTACATTTCAACTTGTAAAGCAGTTTTTCCGTCCTTGACAGATTGTGCATCTCTTGAATCCATTCCTCAAGGGACGGAGGGACCCAACCTTTCCATCCTCTGAGAATCAATCTTTTGGCCACAATGAACGCCCTAAAAATCAATTTCTTAAGGGCGGAGCTGACGTCAGCCAACCCAGAATCATCACCAAGGATTACCGTCCTAAAATCCAGGACAGAACCTCCACCGGAAACCCTGTCACACACACCACAGACTTCATTCCAAAAATCTCTGACACGCACACAACTCCATAGTATGTGTTCCAGCGACCCAACTTCCCGGACGCATCCCCAACAGTCATCATTATCAATCATGCCCCTCTTATGAAGGGTTTCAGGACACCAATAAACTCGATTCAGAATCTTAATTTTTCGAGACCTCTCACCCAGATTCAGTGAACACAGGGAGACATTACCACACATATTCTGCCAGTCGTTTACATCAATCTCCGACCCAATTCTCTCACTCCAAACTCTCCGCAAATTCTCATTACTCTGATAATGTGACACAATTAGCCTGTACAGCCTACTGGCTAGACCACCTTCCTTCCCATTCGGATCAGCCAGAAAAATACCTACATCCAAAGAGTCAGACCAGTCCACTTCACCCACTGACCTCTTCAGGCGTCTATAAGTAGAGTAAGACAAACCATCAAAATTCCATCTCTCTCTCAGCTCAGCAACAGTCAACCACCGATCATCATTCCCTAAGTCAGGGACCCATTTGATATCCATCAAAAAACCAATCAGGCCAAAAAACTGTCCTCGAGTTATCCCTAATCCTAGGATTCCGCCAAATAGAGGCACACCTGCACTTAATTGCATCCCGGCCTAGTAGTGACCAAATAGCAGTCCATGAGTTGCGCAAAAAGGACGTCACCAACAAGCCACCACCAGGAATCCTAGTATTAGTGGTCAACAAGGATGCAGGGCCTAACGGCCCATAGGCATTCGACTCCGCCACCGCCCAGCTGTCATCGCCTTTCAAAAATGGAACAAAAGAATGAGCTGAAAAGGCCAAATGGTAGGCCCGAAAATTCGGGACACCCAAGCCGCCCAAATGGTCCGGAAGCTGTAACTTCCAAAGATTTAGCCGCGGCGGTTTTCGGTCCCACAAAAAACCTGTACTAGACGGTCTAGATCTCTCCAATAACCACTCTTAATTTTCAAAGGAAGCCTACTAGAGGAAAAGTTAATTCTGGGCGTTAAATTGATTTTCAGGGCATTGACTTTACCCCACAGGGAAAGATTAAGCAGTGACCACCTTTCCAAATCCATTTTGCAATCCCGAAAGACCGCACCCATGCTCTCATCAACCATCAGGGAGACAGGATGCGTCAACCATACCCCCAAATATTGCATGCGCACATCACACCAGGTAAACCCTAGCCCCGTAATTAGAGTCTTATCACACCCATTGGACAGAGGCAACACTTCGGACTTCAAGCGGTTAATCTTGTATCCAGAGCAAATGTGAAAATCCGACAAAATCCTCATCAGACAAGGCAGTGACTCTTCCAAATTCTGCAGCACCAATAAGATATCATCTTCATAAAGCCAAGCCTTTTGCATGACACCCCAACAATAACACCTTGCAAATCCGGGTCATTTTTAATACATATCGCTAGAGGCTATATCGCAAGAATGAATAACAGAGGAGAAAAAGGACAACCTTGGCGCGTACCTCGATTCAAACAAAAAGGCTCCGTTATCACCCCATTAGTCTTAACGTCTGCAGAAGGATAGGCATATAAAAGAGCAACCCAAGAAACACAATTATCACCTAGATTCATCCTCCTGGGAACCGAAAACAAGAAATCCCAACTGACCCTATCAAAAGCTTTCTCCGCATCAAGCGATAGGACCGCAGCATCGCAGCCCGCTCTATCCGCCATTTCCATAGTAAGCAACAACCTCCTGATATTACTAGACGTACGTCGATTTTTCATGAATCCTGATTGTTCTTCATCAATCAAGGAGGGCATGAACTGTATTAGACGCATGGCAAGAACCTTTGCAAGAATCTTATATCGGTATTGATAAGGCTTATTGGACGATAACTAGCAGGGTCATTACAATCCTTACCTTTTTTCAAAAAGACCGAAATAGACGCATGACTAGTACTGTTAGGCAAGTTCCCATCCAGTTTACTAGAAATAAACATATCTCTCAAGAGCTCTAAGACCGAGTTCGGGAGGATCCTATGAAACTCACAAGGGAGGCCATCAGGACCCGGGGATTTACCCACATTCAGCCCCGAAAGCGCACTTTTGATCTCATCAACCGTTATCATACCACCAAGAAGATCACGTTCGGCATCCCGAATCCTAGGCAAATTCAAATTCCCAAAGAAGTCATCGCCTCTACCTGTTATACCAGCCTCAATACCATATAGATTCTCATAGAAGTCACGGAAAATTGAATTAATTTTCTTGGGATCAAATGTAATTCTACCCACCCAATCAATCAAAGAAGCAATAGCTGACTCTGAAATCCGTTTCTTCAACCGGTAAGCCAACGATCTGTCACATCGCTCACCCTTTTCGAAATAAGTGCATTTAGAGAAGAACAGACCACGCTCCGCCCTTTGCGACAAATTTCTTTTTTAAGCTTTTTCAAAGTTGTCAATTTTGCAGTGTTAGACGGATCAAGCATCAGATCCCGAGAGATCTCACCAATACATCGACCTAGATCACGCCTCCTACCCTCTTCCTTTTTCTGTTTACCGCTAGACAGCCCCAAACAAACACCACGCATACAGCATTTAAAGGCTTCCCACGTGTACGCCAAACTAATCTCTTCTGAACGATTCTCCATAACAAAATAGTTTGCTTCCGAAACAATCCGAGCTAGAATATCGTCATCCAACAAGATAGAGGTGTTCAGTTTCCACAAGAAGTCTGAAATGCATCTCAACGGGGGCATGATCACTCAATAAAATATTACCAATATCACTAGAGACAACACTTTCCGACATATTCCTGCCTGTAAAAATCATGTCCAGTCTAGAATAAACACCATGTGAATTAGAATAGAAACTGTATTGGCGTTTATCCAGATTCTCCAGGCGCCACGTATCTTTCAGATTGTGCTCCACCAGAAGTGATCTAAGCGCCCGGTGATGATGAGCACAACGCAGTACTCTCTGGACCTGACTTCTGTCTAGTTTAGGTTCAACTACAGTATTGAAGCCCCCCGAAGGAGAGTATTGGAATTATTCAAATCTAAGAGGGTCTGGGCAACCATTCTAAAAAATGAACCATCGTCCACAGTAGGAGCATACCCATTGCACAGCGTTAATAACTCCCCTTGAATCTCAACCAACAAGGCAATCATTCTACCATCCTTATCTGCACATTCTCGCAAAATTTTCACAGGCAATTTCTTCCAAAACAAAATAACCACTCCCCTTGACCTTGATAAAAAGGAAGAGCCATAAGCAGAACCAACCCACTCCTTTTCCAACTTGGGAATTTCATCCGCCAAAATATGAGTCTCCTGTAAAAAACAGATGTCAGCATGCATATCCCGTAACATTTGAAATACCTTCTTTTTCTTTAACAAATTATTGACACCGTTCACATTCCAGGAGACTACTCACAGATCATTAACTGTCCCACCTGTGCAAGAAGTCGCCATCATAATTTGAAGATCTGGATCGTTAAAAAAGTAAACACTTGAAAAAGGACATACACATGAAAATTAAAATGATCTAAAAACAAAAAACAAAAAACCAATAGAACAGATAAGACTGCAAAGTCTATTCAACCAAAAAAAACAATTGAAAACACATTTAGAACCATTCCCAGGACCCCCCCCCAAAGTTAAAAAAAGTATATTAACACATTGAAGCAAAACTATCCAAGTAAAGAAATCAGAAAAGTATATAATGAAAACCCCAAAATCCACAAAGTCTACCCCTAAAGCCACCATCCCCCCAAAAAGGAGTCTGTAACCATGCATAACAACACGCAATAGTGTGAAATAAGCAAACAGTACATATATCACAATATCAAAAATCCAAAAAAGGAGCGATAAAAAAAGAGCCATTCCTCGAGATAGAGTTGAGAGCCAAAAGAGAACAAAGCAATAAGAACATAACCCAGATGTACCAAAGGACCAGCATGAATGTCCAAGATATTCAGCCAGCATCCCAGAATTCAACATGCGCCTATCGCAGCATTCAGTCATGTACGCCACAGGTTGCAGATGACTGAATTCCAATTCATGTGACATACTTACTGACACCCAGGTGGAGAAGCACAGAAAAATGTACAAAACAACTTGGGGCAATTCGAAATCAAACACCACCCTGCAGGGAGGGTCACATATATGCACCACTCCAATGCATCCTTGGACCCTATGTCATTAGGGAAACTAACGGAATCCAGGGTCAAACAGCAAAGGCAGCACCAGCATCAAAAGATCCCGGAAAACTAGCTGCAAGCGACTGCTCCGGCAGTTCGTATTCCCTGAGCATGGGCTCACAGTTATGATGTTATCAAAGTGAAACTCGCAGCATTTATTCCCAGGCCTAGTGCCAGGTCCCAGTCTCAATTCCACCGGAACCACAATGTCGACTAATTAATGCGGTCTGTTCCTAACACTTGTTACTTGGTTCCAACATACAGTAATTCCCTGTTATTGCTCCAGAGTTCAGTTCTGACTTGATGCAACATTAAGCCCCCGCTTCTCGTCATAGTGACCGACTCCCATTTGAGAAAGGCATCAGGCAACGGCCCTTGTCACTTCAGCAAGCATCAGGGACCGCGCCAATGCAGGCATGAGTTTCTCGGCCCCACCTGTGAAACCAGTCGATCTCCAGGCAGCACAACCACCGAGGGACGTCACTGCAGGTTTCATCCATAGCCCCATATTTGTAAATTTCACTGTCATTAGCCAGTCGGCACAATTGTATCCCCCATCCACCATGCATCCTACCTTCCAGCGATAAAGACACTCGAGGCTGCCTGCTCTTCAAACGGAACTCCATACAGAGTTGAGTGGAGCACGGGCCAGCTGCCGACAACATTATCCAGTTTCCCGGAAGCACCACTGACACTGGAAACAACACAAAGCCAACAGCCGGTCAGCTGATCGCAGCGTGTGTATGCGTGTATGTGTGCACGTCACTGAATCAAGGTTCCTTACTCTAACGAGTCCGAGACCACACCGAGCATGGGCCAGGACTTCCACGCGAGTCAGGTGAATTCCATCGTATTTAAAAAAATTCTTTATTGCAACTGTCATCCAGGAACGGCGCCATCTTAACGTGCTCAAATATTACAATAAACCAATTAAAACGATGTAAAAAAAAAAATAATCAAAAAGTCAAAAAGGTGGATGGGGAGTGGATGGAGGGGCACCAGTAGATCCAAAATCACCCCATGGTGGGAGGAGGCACAGAAAGGCTCCTCTTATAGGAATCCAACCAATCCAGCGCTTGTACAGAGTCTGAGGTACACTTATCACCATCAGGAAACACCACAGTGAAAACATTATTTCTGCTAAGAAAGGCTCTTAGAGAAAGCTGTCTGGCAACTTCTTTAGCTCCCAGAAACGATGTTCTCAGGTTTAAAACTTCTCTAGGATAGTCAGGGTAAACAAAAACAGCTTTACCTTTAAAAGTGACATTCCCAGCCAATCTTGCAGCTTTCATCAGGCGCTCCTTAGATCTGAGGTTCAAAAAAGGTAACCAAAACATGCCTTCCCTTGTCTCCCAGGTATTTGCCAATCCGAAAAATGTTATCAATGTCCTCCAGTTTGATAGTGGTGAACTTAAAACTGTCTTTAAAAACCTGAAAAACCAATGAAGGCAAGTCTTCATCATCACCAATATCCTCCACACCAACCAATCTGATGTTCCTTGCTATGATCCTAAATTCCAGATCCAGACTTTTTTCCTTTTCTTTCTTCAAGTCAGCCTTCAGATTATTGTAAGCCTGAAAGCTACCAGCTATCTCAGAGCTCATGATAAGGGAAGATTTTTCCAAATCAGTGACTCTGCCATCCAACTGTCCAGTCTTCAAATTAAGCTCTGCCATAGTTAGGTTAATATCACTAACATCCTGGGCCACCTATAGAATAGTCTTGTAAACATCAGAAAGGCTTGGGGTGTCCTCCATTTCAGTAACCTGTTTGGATTTCTTAGAAGCAGGGTTTTCAGCCTCACACATCTTTTTCTTGGAACTCATAACAATTTCTTTATAAATATATTCAGGGAGAGGTCCAGAGCAGTTGAATGAAGCTGCTACTCCGCTGCCAGCCATTCTAGAATCCTAACAGTTCCATGTTGAGTAATTCCTAACAGTTTCATGTTGAACGCTGCTGTCCCACTTGCATTTCTATCCCTCAAAAGGGATAGAAATGTTTTTTTTTGTTTTGGTCGCATTTCACAATAGTAGAAATATTTGTGTTTGCCATTAAATTCATTGGCTCACATTAGGATGCCATGACTAATTTCATGCCCCCGATATACAGTCCCACCCCATAATGCATGACAAGAAAACAGATGTGTGAAGTGTGAGATTTTTCAAAACTTAAATCTCACTCTTAAAAGAAAGGTGGTCTCCAGCTTCATACCAATGAAATCACTACACTGTTAGAGGCTAATAAACAGTTGGTCAGTAAAAGTAAATTTGATATGATATGATATTTTCTTTATGGCGCGCCTATCCACAAGTGTTTCAAGGCACAGCGAGGCAAGGGAGTACAAGGAGGACAAGAAAAAAAGGCAAGGGGTACAAGGGAGGACAAGAAAACAATCTCACTAGGCCCAGTGACATTGAGATCGTGCAAGTGCAGGGGAGAGGGAAGTGGGAGAGTGCAGGGGGGAAGGCGAGGAGTGGAAAGTGCAGAACAAGGGATCAAGACAACAACAAGTAGTGCAGCCAGAAGGAGGCAAGTGCAAGAGTTAACCACGGACAACAGGTGTCAATAAGTGCAGGTAAGGGGACTGTAGGGTTGCAGATACAGACCCAAGTGCAGGGTTTCCAGGAGGCAGTGCGGTTATGCAGCCAGGTGGGCATGGAGCTGGGACCAATTTAAGAAGGTAACCATATGACCAGTTGCAGTAGCAGAAAGAGATCAGCAGGGGAGAGGAAGAGAGAAGGCAGAAGCAAATAGGAAGGTCTTGAGGTTCTTCCGGAACTGAAGATGGTTCTACTCAAGTTTCGGAGAGGCAGGGAGGCTGTTCCAGAGCGAGACCCCAGCCGAAGGAAGAGATCTACCGCCAACTCGTTGCTTGGAGAAGCAACTAACCCTGAGGGAGTTGAACCTCCCTACATGAATCTCACGAACATCAATTCACATAAGCTTCCATTTTCATAATCAATTCTATACATATAGTATGCTCTAAAAAACAATAGGCTTTCAAAAAACATCTATTGCTTGTCATCCTTAACTTCACAAAAGCATTTCAACATGAGGTGTAATAATTCTGTTTAATTGAATCAAAATAAAGTCTTAATTTTCCCCAATGACATATACCATTTACAGATCAAAATGCTTTCTCTATATTATATGTGACGCAGTGGATTCTTACTTGCTCATCCAATCTTCTCTGAATATGTTTGTGCAGCTTTAAAAGAACATGGGTGTGCAGCTTTCAATATACATGTTTGTGTGTACAGCTTCCAATGTATATATGTGTGCGTCTGTATGTGTGCAGCTTTCTATCTATATGTGTGTGTGTGTAGTTTCTATCTTTTTCTATTCATTTACCTTCAGCTCTATAAGTTTGGGCTGGAGATTTAACATTACCAATGTGACAAATAAACTTCCGGGGTATAAATGTTCCAGGGCTGAATATCGGTATCTAAACCATCAATCAGCCCACACCTCTAATACACCAGATTGGAATAACAAGCACATTATAAAACTCCTTGTCAAATTTTGGTAACATGGACGGAAGGTCATGCTTATCTCCGAATGGTCATGTATCATTGGTTAGTTGCAACACAGCGAAAATACAATTATAACCCAATGATAAAAAGGACTATCCAGTCAAGGTTGTATCAAAAATATCTACTTTATTCATCTCACGACAGACAGTTCTACCAACACTACGAAACAAAACCCACCCTGTACACGGATGCAGAGGACAGACAGTTTCAAAGAAGGAAAAGAGATGCATTTTGGATACTGACAAGAGGATAGTGCGTATGGTTAATAATCACAACAGTTTAAGGTAACTTGGCTTCAGCATAAAGGGAGCAATGCATCTTAATATGTCTTTAGGGGCCTCACAGGAAGGACTAGGGGGACAGAACCACAAAGTACCTTGTGCTGTAGGTGTTCTGGGTGCTTGACAGGGTTGAGTCAGCTTCATGGTGCTTTGCAGGCTACTGCAACAGAGTTCAAGACCGGAGTAAGCTGTGGGTATCAGGTGGCAAGGCGGTTCGGCAAGCGAAGCTGGATGAATGGTTTCAGGCTGGCCTACACGCAGCTTGGGGTCAGGAATCATTGTCTCAGTGCTGATCGGTAGTTCTGATGCACTGGTCAAGGCATCTCAGATATCTTTAAGTGGCTGCAGCTTGACAACAGTCAGCGTTGCAGTCGGTTGCATCTTGAGGAACTCAACAGGCTCAAACATGTCCTTGGTGGATGGCAGTAGATGCTTGTCGATGCACTTTTCACAGCTTCAATGGGCTTGTATCGTCCTTTAAGGTGGGCATCCCACAGCTGTGGGGTGTGTTGCAGGCAGCTGTCTTGTCCTTGTTTGTAGGTTCAGAGACCTTCTGGCACTTCCTACCTATGGAGCCTGCTGCAGAGCCTAGCAGGGTGTGCCATCTGCTGTCTGGGTACCGGCTGTGGAGTGGCTCGAGGGTCCTCTGAGTTCTGCATCTCCCTCTGTTCACTGGGGATGTTTAGTGGAGGAATATTGCTTCCCTCTTTGGAAATACTGGCCTTCCTTCGCAGCCAGAAGATATAAGGCAGACTGTAACTTCAAAAACAAAGAGGTGATGGCGGGAAGGTTTAGAATGAATCTTAACCACTGGCAATGCTCTGGGCAACCCTCCAGACAACCGTTCTTCGCCTGCCAAGCCATTACAGAAGGGGAAAGACCATATGCAAATCAGGCTTGGCCCCACCCCAAAAGGGGCAGTCCAGCCCGAACTGCTAGGCCACATTCCTTCTGCACGAGACCACAAGCATCCCCAAACATGTTTCGCCCTTGTTGGGGCTCATCAGTGAGGAGTAGCTTGGGTCTTTAGGCCCAGCAGGCACGGGACCCACGTCTGGGCATACCCGTCCCACTCGGGGTGACAAAGCAAAAACAAAGAGGTGATGGCGGGAAGGTTTAGAATGAATCTTAACCACTGGCAATGCTCTGGGCAACCCTCCAGACCACCGTTCTTCGCCTGCCAAGCCATAACAGAAGGGGAAAGACCATATGCAAATCAAGCTTGGCCCCACCCCAAAAGGGGCAGTCCAGCCCGAACTGCTAGGCCACATCCCTTCTGCACGAGACCACAAGCATCCCCAAACATGTTTCGCCCTTGTTGGGGCTCATCAGTGAGGAGTAGCTTGGGTCTTTAGGCCCAGCAGGCACGGGACCCACGTCTGGGCATACCCGTCCCACTCGGGGTGACAAAGCAAAAACAAAGAGGTGATGGCGGGAAGGTTTAGAATGAATCTTAACCACTGGCAATGCTCTGGGCAACCCTCCAGACCAACGTTCTTCGCCTGCCAAGCCATTACAGAAGGGGAAAGACCATATGCAAATCAGGCTTGGCCCCACCCCAAAAGGGGCAGTCCAGCCCGAACTGCTAGGCCACATCCCTTCTGCACGAGACCACAAGCATCCCCAAACATGTTTCGCCCTTGTTGGGGCTCATCAGTGAGGAGTAGCTTGGGTCTTTAGGCCCAGCAGGCACGGGACCCACGTCTGGGCATACCCGTCCCACTCGGGGTGACAAAGCAAAAACAAAGAGGTGATGGCGGGAAGGTTTAGAATGAATCTTAACCACTGGCAATGCTCTGGGCAACCCTCCAGACTACCGTTCTTCGCCTGCCAAGCCATTACAGAAGGGGAAAGACCATATGCAAATCAGGCTTGGCCCCACCCCAAAAGGGGCAGTCCAGCCCGAACTGCTAGGCCACATCCCTTCTGCACGAGACCACAAGCATCCCCAAACATGTTTCACCCTTGTTGGGGCTCATCAGTGAGGAGTAGCTTGGGTCTTTAGGCCCAGCAGGCACGGGACCCACGTCTGGGCATACCCGTCCCACTCGGGGTGACAAAGCAAAAACAAAGAGGTGATGGCGGGAAGGTTTAGAATGAATCTTAACCACTGGCAATGCTCTGGGCAACCCTCCAGACCACCGTTCTTCGCCTGCCAAGCCATTTGAGAAGGGGAAAGACCATATGCAAATCAGGCTTGGCCCCACCCCAAAGGGGGCAGTCCAGCCCGAACTGCTAGGCCACATCCCTTCTGCACGAGACCACAAGCATCCCCAAACATGTTTCGCCCTTGTTGGGGCTCATCAGTGAGGAGTAGCTTGGGTCTTTAGGCCCAGCAGGCACGGGACCCACGTCTGGGCATACCCGTCCCACTCGGGGTGACAAAGCAAAAACAAAGAGGTGATGGCGGGAAGGTTTAGAATGAATCTTAACCACTGGCAATGCTCTGGGCAACCCTCCAGACCACCTTTCTTCGCCTGCCAAGCCATTACAGAAGGGGAAAGACCATATGCAAATCAGGCTTGGCCCCACCCCAAAAGGGGCAGTCCAGCCCGAACTGCTAGGCCACATCCCTTCTGCACGAGACCACAAGCATCTCCAAACATGTTTCGCCCTTGTTGGGGCTCATCAGTGAGGAGTAGCTTGGGTCTTTAGGCCCAGCAGGCACGGGACCCACGTCTGGGCATACCCGTCCCACTCGGGGTGACAAAGCAAAAACAAAGAGGTGATGGCGGGAAGGTTTAGAATGAATCTTAACCACTGGCAATGCTCTGGGCAACCCTCCAGACCACCGTTCTTCGCCTGCCAAGCCATTACAGAAGGGGAAAGACCATATGCAAATCAGGCTTGGCCCCACCCCAAAAGGGGCAGTCCAGCCCGAACTGCTAGGCCATATCCCTTCTGCACGAGACCACAAGCATCCCCAAACATGTTTCGCCCTTGTTGGGGCTCATCAGTGAGGAGTAGCACTCGGTAATACCCGTCCCACTCGGGGTGACACAGCAAAAACAAAGAGGTGATGGCTGGAAGGTTTAGAATGAATCTTAACCACTGGCGTTGCTCTGGGCTTTGTCACCCCGAGTGGGACGGGTATGCCCAGACGTGGGTCCCGTGCCTGCTGGGCCTAGAGGCCCAAGCTACTCCTCACTGATGAGCCCCAACAAGGGCGAAACATGTTTGGGGATGCTTGTGGTCTCGTGCAGAGGGAATGTGACCTAGCAGTTCGGGCTGGACTGCCCCTTTTGGGGTGGGGCCAAGCCTGATTTGCATATGGTCTTTTCCCTTCTGTAATGGCTTGGCAGGCGAAGAACGGTGGTCTGGAGGGTTGCCCAGAGCAACGCCAGTGGTTAAGATTCATTCTAAACCTTCCAGCCATCACCTCTTTGTTTTTGCTGTGTCACCCCGAGTGGGACGGGTATGCCCAGACGTGGGTCCCGTGCCTGCTGGCCCTAGAGACCCAAGCTACTCCTCACTGATGAGCCCCAACAAGGGCGAAACATGTTTGGGGATGCTTGTGGTCTCGTGCAGAGGGAATGTGACCTAGCAGTTCGGGCTGGACTGCCCCTTTTGGGGTGGGGCCAAGCCTGATTTGCATATGGTCTTTTCCCTTCTGTAATGGCTTGGCAGGCGAAGAACGGTGGTCTGGAGGGTTGCCCAGAGCAACGCCAGTGGTTAAGATTCATTCTAAACCTTCCAGCCATCACCTCTTTGTTTTTGCTGTGTCACCCCGAGTGGGACGGGTATGCCCAGACGTGGGTCCCGTGCCTGCTGGGCCTAGAGACCCAAGCTACTCCTCACTGATGAGCCCCAACAAAGGCGAAACATGTTTGGGGATGCTTGTGGTCTCGTGCAGAGGGAATGTGACCTAGCAGTTCGGGCTGGACTGCCCCTTTTGGGGTGGGGCCAAGCCTGATTTGCATATGGTCTTTTCCCTTCTGTAATGGCTTGGCAGGCGAAGAACGGTGGTCTGGAGGGTTGCCCAGAGCAACGCCAGTGGTTAAGATTCATTCTAAACCTTCCAGCCATCACCTCTTTGTTTTTGCTGTGTCACCCCGAGTGGGACGGGTATGCCCAGACGTGGGTCCCGTGCCTGCTGGGCCTAGAGACCCAAGCTACTCCTCACTGATGAGCCCCAACAAGGGCGAAACATGTTTGGGGATGCTTGTGGTCTCGTGCAGAGGGAATGTGACCTAGCAGTTCGGGCTGGACTGCCCCTTTTGGGGTGGGGCCAAGCCTGATTTGCATATGGTCTTTTCCCTTCTGTAATGGCTTGGCAGGCGAAGAACGGTGGTCCTGAGGGTTGCCCAGAGCAACGCCAGTGGTTAAGATTCATTCTAAACCTTCCAGCCATCACCTCTTTGTTTTTGCTGTGTCACCCCGAGTGGGACGGGTATGCCCAGACGTGGGTCCCGTGCCTGCTGGGCCTAGAGACCCAAGCTACTCCTCACTGATGAGCCCCAACAAGGGCGAAACATGTTTGGGGATGCTTGTGGTCTCGTGCAGAGGGAATGTGACCTAGCAGTTCGGGCTGGACTGCCCCTTTTGGGGTGGGGCCAAGCCTGATTTGCATATGGTCTTTTCCCTTCTGTAATGGCTTGGCAGGCGAAGAACGGTGGTCTGGAGGGTTGCCCAGAGCAACGCCAGTGGTTAAGATTCATTCTAAACCTTCCAGCCATCACCTCTTTGTTTTTGCTGTGTCACCCCGAGTGGGACGGGTATGCCCAGACGTGGGTCCCGTGCCTGCTGGGCCTAGAGACCCAAGCTACTCCTCACTGATGAGCCCCAACAAGGGCGAAACATGTTTGGGGATGCTTGTGGTCTCGTGCAGAGGGAATGTGACCTAGCAGTTCGGGCTGGACTGCCCCTTTTGGGGTGGGGCCAAGCCTGATTTGCATATGGTCTTTTCCCTTCTGTAATGGCTTGGCAGGCGAAGAACGGTGGTCTGGAGGGTTGCCCAGAGCAACGCCAGTGGTTAAGATTCATTCTAAACCTTCCAGCCATCACCTCTTTGTTTAGACTGTAACTTCAGCCAGGATCCACGTTGAGTTCTTCTTTGTTACTTCAAATGAAGTCTTCAGATGATCTGCCAAAAGAGGGACTCAGCCCTCTTTTAAATCCAAGTGGGCCACAGTGACACAGTGATTGGTGTAGGCTTATTCTACCTTAATGAACCAATCCTGGGGCCCCTACCAACAATCACCTGCAAGCATGAAGTCCTAACCAGAGTGCCACCCATCTTCCTGTCTGTTGTTGATCAAAGAGTCTCTCTGGATGATGGCTCTCTTTGTGGTTCCTGATTAAAGCACGGGTCTCCCTTGAAGCTGTGGTGAACCAGACTCTCTGGCTCCTTCAAACCACATTCTCGTACCTTATGAATGGGGTCCCACTACCAGGGTAGCCTACTGTAACACAGTCCCAGACAAGACAGATCACTGTTATTGATAACGAGGGCAGAAGCTGGCTTCAGGTTTACACCGTTACATATGAAAGGTTTTTGGGTTTCCTGTATACTTTGTTAACCTCTGCAGCCAGGTCCCATGTGGGTCTGTTTGAAGTACCATCTAATTGGTATGTTAATCGCTGCCATCAGCTGCAGCGCCTAACAAAAGAGCAGGGCGGACAGGTGGGGCCTTTCTAAGTTTATCAGGCTGGCCATGGTAGGTGGAAACTTGGTCGACCTCCTTCCTGAAGATGAGATTTGAGTGTATTTTTGGCTGTTACATTCCAACTAAATATGACAGAGTGGACTGTGCCTGTAGACTTTGTCCACCCAGAATACATGGGTCTATGTGTTTGTTGTGGTGTGAGCATAGGAACATTTGTGTGGATTAGCCCCACACATTTTCCTGAGGTTGGTCTACCATCATTCCATTTCATTAAAAAATTCAAAAAGCCTAGACGAGCATACGCCCACCATGTGGATGTAAGAGGCACAATGTTAAAGCCATTTCACATTACATATAGGTCTGCCTGTTCATTTCAAGATAAGGGACTTGAGGGGTTCAAAAATCATGCGTAATTTTCTGTAAATAAGAGGAATTCTCTGTGCTTATTTCGGTTGTACAAACATCTAATTTATGACTAGACTTACACCGGCCACTATTTGCATGATATCAATATGATTACATGTTGATTCTATGCAGGCATGAGCCAAGAATTCTGTTTTACTTTGGTATAATAGTACAAAAATAATTTGCATTCAGTTTGCAAAAAAATGTTCTGAGTTTTGAATTGCACCTTTCAATACAAAAATCCATTGGGACTTTTGTAAATGAAATCTCACTTGCAGTCAGTTTCAATTTAACACAGCACCTGAGTCTTTGTCAAATTAGCCTTGCCCCCAGCTCCTAGTCCTTTGTTCCGAGGATTTACCATGGGCAGCCTATAAGGACAATCTGGAGTTATATATTGGGCTTTCTATACTCACATTTTTAATGTGGCTTGTTATATTTGGAGAATAAGCAGAGACCCAATCAGTCCGGAATTACTCCATCAGCAAGGTTTGTTTTCAGCTGCCGGTCTGGAAACCAATCTCCAATGTGGGCTGATCATCTGTCTCTGAAAGAGCTTCTTTCTCCAGCCTGCCTAGAGACCAGTCATCCATATGGTTTCAGCTCTGCTCCCCCATCACCTCCTTCCAGTTGTATCCAGAAATATTCTTCAATATTAATCTCTGAATATTAATCTCTCAATTCTGTGTGCAAGCTATTTCATAATCTTCGGCTCCTCCTCTCATCTTGTGTCTAGTGTGGCTTCCACCACTCTCATGACCTAGAAGGGAGGGGAAGCTCACTCCTAAACATACAAAGAGGTCTTTTTCTTGTGTCAGGTAATTCTGGATGTGAATGTGTGAGTTTCATAAACCATATCCTGCAGATCAGAATGCAGCGTTCACAACACTGAATGTTCCTGTATGATGTGTTTTCGAAGAGATCATTATTTGTCCTACTTTTTGTATTGTATCCTCATTATGCTGTAGGCAAATTTTCCGCAGGTTACAAGATATCATTTTTACCGACAATATGCAATTTGTTTTAAGTTGGTAGGACCTTCCAAAAGATTAAAGTTTGTCATTCAAATGTAACACATGTCATTTTCCTATTCAGTTTATAAGTGAAGAAATGCTGACTTCAGCCAACAGTGGTCACTGTCGATACATCCCTTGAACATTCTCCTTCATGATATTGCTACATGTCCAGGCTAGATCCTATGACTTTAGCGAAATCGATTTTATGAGTGTCCAAGGTTTGATATATGTGAGAGGACTCTGAATCTGACAATGTTTTATGAGGTCTGGGCTTGGAACTAGTTTCAACACATTGAATCAGGGCCTTAATTTGGCCTCATATCTTGTTTTGGTTGCAGTTATGGAGTGAGGTGAAACCTAAGTCAACTCTAGCTACATCTACCATGGAGTAGAGAAATGAAGGCAAGATTTACCATCCAATAAGGGTGTGAACCAATTCAATACTTATTACATATCTTATTTTAAGTTAAATAAAAATACAGTATTTTTCAAAGTGAAGTTAACTGCATGGAAAAATGTGATGGACCTTTGAAGTATATTTAGTTATGATCCATAAGTACATCTTCTGTCAACAACATAAGAACTATGGTCCTGTGGCGAGATCCTGGAATTGTTCCTTTTTTTACATGGCTCCAACAAATGTTTTGGGTCAAGTTGAATTGTTTTGGATGTGACAAACACAATATATTTACATGTGCACAGTTCCCACTTCCCTGTGCGTTGTCCACATACTAATCAGGCAATAGTTGAATCAATACACGTGTGTCTTCAAGGCATGACATTAAGCCTTTTTGCACTTTTACATGTAGAAAGTTCCCTTTTAAATCAGTATAGTTCTTGGCATGTCCTTAGCATTAACAAGTCAGTCTCTGGACTAAATGAAAGGCCTTAGAAATGGTTGTAGTTTGTAGAATTATCTTTTACCCTATGGAAAAATGACTCTCGGCTGAGCACGACTGTGTATAGTTCACAGTGTCGCCCTTTTTACCATGTAGTGAGCAAGATGTGCAACCCAACAGGAGGCATCATTTAGTGAACAACACCTCGCGCTCTTTCAGCTAGACCTTCTGTTGTCAGTCCACTTTAATAAAGCTATCTGCAGTGCGTTTACTTCAACACAATGCTGGGAGCCTGTAATGTATTAGTGTCAGAAGCATGCTCTCAATACTAACACCTGCAAAAATACAAATTTATGTAAGGGGCTGGCCAGCACATATTGTTTTTGCACTGCTATCCAGCCCTCTGAAATTCAGAGGTCACCGTTGAGGTCAGGATGACTGGTGCATTTCTAAAGTGAATACACATTTAAAAAGAGCATCTTCTGTGTTGTTTTCATTTGTATTTATTCTTGTTAATCTGTTGTAACAACTCATGAATTAATATGGCAGTCCACTCTATCAGAACACCAGCCCGCCACCACATGGAGCCTACATACTCATTCCCGCAGTCTAAAACATGTCACTAGAAGGAGTCCCAGAGTTGTTCAGAATAAGTAAAATCACTTCTTGAGGTTGAGTAATGTACTAGGATTCAAGAGCTTATTGTATATAATAAACAATTCATAGGTTAAATGTTCAGTCAAGGCACAAAAGAAAATAACACCGCCCGTCCATTGTAATTTACTGGGTTTGGTAAAATCCCAAGACAGCAAATTCCTAATCTATCTTTTAATGATAGACAGAGAAGGAGAGGAAGTGTAATTTCACAACAAATGGATTTCTGTGAGAAAAAAAGTTTGTGCTCCACAAAAGCATCTTGCACTGGATAAAGGAGGATAAAGGAGGAGGGAGAAGAATTGCTCCACGTTGAGTCAATATCCTATTTCCTGGGAACATTTCCTGCACAGAAAACTATATGTCAGTGTCACAGGGTTTTAAAAACATGTCTAAATTGTAGCTGGGTTAGTAGTTGATTTTCGATCATTTACGTTCCCCAGGTTTGTAGGGGATACCCATCTTTTGGCTATAATATTAGTCACAAGTAGGCCATATTTGCCCATGATGTGAAACAACACAATATAGTTAATGAAGGTACTCCAAACATTTTCAGTAGTTCAGGCAGAATGTTTCAGGTGGTTTTAGATAAAATAGTATATATGTGGAATGCATGGTTCTGTTTTGGAATCAGTCTTGTGTTTTGTGTTTTGTGAAAGGAGGTCTCTAGAGCACTTAAGGGAATATGATTTAATTGAGGGGGAGGTAGAGCATTACTAGCCTTAAGTTGAGAGTAATGTCAAAAATTAAAATATATTTAGTTGTGTTAGATGTAGAACATTAAAATATGATTTATTTGAGCGGTAGGTGTGTCAATCTGACAGCTATAACTGAGATAACAACACACATTTGATCTTCTTGAGGCTATGGAGAAGTGATTACTTTTGAGTGGCAATAATTCCAAAGCACCTAAAAGTGCCAAAGGGAGGGGGAGACATGTGTTGGTGGTTCCTCCCACTGTATCTTGGACGGAAGGGGGCACGCCTTTGCAGTCTATATTTACTTTTGTACAGAGTCTTTCAAATGCTTCATTTCAGATCTGAAAGTACAAAACATCAGTATATTGAAACCACTGCTTCAACTCTGTAACCACCACCTTTGCAGACAGATGAGCATAGAAGGTTACATCATCTTGATCCAGCAAGAAAGTGCAAAGTATGAAACGTCTTTGCACTACAGAACAACAAACCACAACATCTCATCACCTGCAGTAAAACGTGTTGGGGAAATGTTGAGACCAAATGGGGATTACATTTTTGGAGTGCCATATGATGCACCAACATGAGCAGTACTGGGATGAAGCCAAAGTACCTCGTTGGCAGTCCCGGCATCAGCAGCCAGTCACCATACGACCCCAGTCTATACTATCATCTTATAAAATATTTCATCTTTTTTGTCACTTCTCTAATTTTTGACTGCAGGCCGTTGTGACTGACTCTAACATGTGCAGGTTCCAATAATGTATGCTACTATTGTAATGTTCTTGGGTTCTGCTTCTGCCATTGTACAACTACAGTAATGCAGTGCCACCTTCCAAATAAATGGCACACTGAGGTACCACTGGCAATTTTTCACTCCTCCCTGTCAAACAAGAGTTCCAAACACGAGCGTTCCTTGACTAATTCACCCCTGCATATGAGAACAAAGCCAGAAACACATGGGCCTCATTATAACCCTTTGGTCCCCAGGTAATTAAGTGGGCCGGTTCAGGACCGGCCCCCGTTATTACGGGAGCGCTGATTATGAGGTTCGCTTTGTGGGACTCGGCACAGACGTCTGGTAAAACCAGACGTCCTTTCCGGGTCCCGCGAGGGGAAGAGGGAGGTAATAATGGGCCATTTATAATGTGCCCGTTATTACCTCCCTCCCCATTCCCATTGAGCCCTATGGGGGCTCAAATGGGAATAGGGAATGGTTCCTGCAAGGAGGAATTACTGGGTCCTCCTATGTCGGAATGACCCGGTAAGTCCCCATTGCAGGAACCCAGGAATGGAGTCCAGTTTGGAGGCAGCCATGGTGCTAATAGCACCATGGCTGCCTCCAAACTCGTAATGAGGACCATAGTGCTAGTTTCATCTGCAATAACTCGTGGTGCATTATCTTTTTCTACAGCTTTACCGGCTTTCGGGTGGTTTTTCAAAAATGCTAAAATCTAAAAAGCTGTTTTAAAAAACATTGTGAGCTGGGGCCTCCCAGGCCATCCCCGTCACCTCGCCAGTTATGACGCCACCTCTATATGAAGCACAGCATGCATATCCAGATCCTAAGACTATGCCCCTCCAACTCCCACTTCAACATGTCCTCTTCCTATGTCAGATGCAAATCCTCCACCCTCAGCCCTTCATCTTGATGCTGATCTGCATCCTCCACCTGGGGCGGCCCTCTCTCCTCCTCCTCCTCTCCATTGTCCCCTGTGGCAGTGAAGGCCAAATCTAAGCTGTCAGCTCTGCCTCGACTCCTTTTCTTCAGTCATCCCTCAATGACTCTGCTCACCTCGGGCAACACATGTTGTGTCTGTTGGCATCTGCCACACAGTGAAAAGATGTGCACCAGTCTTCCCTGAGACCTCTACCTAGCAATTAACATCCCTTTACTTGAAGTCAAAATCCTCTTTCTCCTCTCTTCTCAAAATAAAAATCCCTCCATCACTTCAAAATTGTAATTATTTGCTTCTGAAGGACTAATACTAAGAAAAATGTAAAATAAAGTGACTGACTAGTGCACACAAATGTATTCACACAGGTTCTCTAGCACACAAAGTAATGTGACTAAAAAAGGAAATATGATAAGCTCTTACTCAGGTCCATACTACTATTAGAAAATCAGAGATCACAATAATATAAGGATGAAACCATCCCAGCAAGAATGGTATTTCTTCTTAATCTCTTTAAGGTAGCAAGAGCCGAGGGCAGACTATACTTTCAGGAGGGTGTGAGCCAGGATGGAAGCATCCAAATAACAATAGTATGGTAAGTACCAAAATAAAATAAATGTCAAATCAATAGTAAGACCTTAACTAAACAAAAAGAACATGCTCATAAAACAAACTCATAAAACCCACACCTGTAAAGAGACACACAGAGAATGGAGACTTAGGGAGAAAATAGCACTTTAGACATTGAAGAACAGGGGTCTCCATGTAAATAGTCTTGTAAAAAAGTCAAAAAAATTAAAGAATATGTCTTAAGCTATAACATGTCACTATGGCTCATAGAACAAGGCCAGCATGACAGAAACAACGATTTATACATTTGTATCTTTTTTCAGACTCAAAAGAATCAAGGCAGTTTTCTGGTTGCTTCACAGTTTCTTGAGTTGGGTCCAAGTTGCTGAGCTGGCTCTATAGGATTTAACAAAACAGTGTTGTTTGACAAGTGTAAACACTTCGAGCTTGGAGAATCTTAGACAGGCAGGTGATGTGGAGTTGCCATGGCTTGAAGTCTCGGTGGGGTCTCGATGCTGGGAAAGTGGAGATCTGTCTTCAGCAGTGAGCTTGCTTGACTGGATCCAAAAAAGCAGCACAGTTCCTCCAGTGTTAACAGTTCATGGCTGAAAGAAGTTGAGGGACAGGCAGGTGATGTTCAGGTGAGCATAGCTCGAAGGTGCTTGAAGCTGCTCAAATTTTAAAAGAGTCTGCAAGGTTGCTCTGTTGGGGTTTTACAGTGGCTTGAAGAGTCCAGACTGTTCAAGATGGCGCAAAACTACAGGGAGAACCAAGGGCAGTTTATTCTGGTCCATGGCATAGTATAGGGCCCTTCACCAGGTCCCTGGGGAAAGGTGAGTCAGTCTTCTGCCCTTTGCAGGTGGCAATGTTTTTAGGGACACATAAAGGTCTTGCCATTTCAGAAGACAGTCTCCTTGGTACCAAAGTCCAGCAGAAGTGCTCGACCTCATCATCACCGCCCTGCCCACCCTCCCCCACAGCTCTCCAATCCTGCTTCACTGGTCAGACCATATAGAAACCCCCTTTGACATTAGTCACACCAAACCAGTTAAGCAAATCCCCCAGAAACCCTGAAAACAAACCTTCAGATCATTCAAGAAACTTCCAGTGGAGGCTCTCAAGGAAGCCTTGCCATCTTCCACCTCAAATGGGCCTATCTACACCATATGAACCAGGACTGTGACTCACTTCTCCACGACCTCAACAACACCCTCACAGCCAACATCAACTGCCATGCCCCAGTGAAACAATGCACCCTCAAGCCTAAACCTTCTACACCCTGGTACACTCAAGAACTCAACTTCAACAAACAACCATCAGAAAACAAGATAAGAGTTGGTGAAAATCCTGCATTGCATCCAACTCACCCTGCTGGGGGAACTCTGTGCTATGCACAGTTGACCGCTCATCACTGCCAAGGCCAAAAATGAAAGCAGAGACCTCTTCAACCATCTTCCTGAACCAACCATACTGTACTCCATCAAAAACTCTATCACCACCAACTCTTTTTTCATCAACAAGAACAGCACGATGCCCCAACACATATGGGCCTCATCACGACTTGGGCGGTAAATGTGGCGGATTATCCGCCGGACCTAAATAGCGCTAACGCCAAGGCACCCGATGGATAATCCGCCAGATCACGACTAATCGTGCACGCGCCCCGGTCCAAGGCGTAAGAGCTATTAGCGCCAACCCTTAAATCCGGCGCACCGTGCGCTACTGCCAGGTCGCGCTCATAGCGTGTGCTATGAGCGCGCGCTATGAGCGCACGGGAAACGCGTCACCGCCGGAACGGGAAATAAAGCGGCGGCCATTTTGGAAATCACAATCCGTCGGATATCTCAGGCACTGGAAGCCATCCACTCCATCCGAAGGCAGTAATGAGTCAGGAGCGCACCAGGGGCAAGTCTGCCATGGATAGGGTCAGAAAACCTAAGTTTAGCGACCAAGAACTTGAGGTCCTTGTGGATGAGGCACCGACTCACCACCACGAGCTGCAGCAGCGCAAAACAAGCGCAATGCGCAGAGGGCAAATATGGAAAAGTGTGGCACAAAGGGTCAGTGCAGTAGGCCGCGTGCCCCAGGATGGTGAAGACTGCCGCAAGCGGCTCAATGACCTGCGGGTTCGGGTGAGAGGCATCCTGTCCCAGCACAGGAGTGCAAGCAGAGCCAGAGGAGGAGGCCCACCACCCCCCCCGGCCTCGAATACATGCATCTGAATGAGAGTGAAGACATGTGTCTGAGGCATTGCATACACCCGTAAGTGAGGGCCACATCCCTAGAACGTCAGTGCTGCCTAGAAGACCCTGTACGTGCAGTGCATGAATGACAGGGGCAGGGGATAGACTCCCATAGCCATAGGACAGCTAAGTAGAGTGGTACTGTGCATCAACACAACCACAAAAGCCTGAGCGCAGTCCACCCCAAGCACGCTTAGCCATGCTGTGTCCCTCCATGCACATCCACAACAAGCCCCACATGTTGACTGAAGAGAATGCAAGTTGAATGCGTCATTGTCACTGTCTTCATTCACACTTGTTGGCATGACCTGCATCACACGAATGTATGTAGCATTGTACTCAAACCACCCCCTATGTACCCCACAGGCACACGTCGATCCCAAGAGGCCGTTGATGATGATGATGAGGCCACACCAGCAATGCGCCCACGACACCATGCCTCCACCAGCAATCCGCCCCCGAGGCCGCACCCACGGGAGAGAACACCGTGGAACACCCTCCTCACCCCAACTCAGCCCCGCCAGACAGCAGCTGCAGCCACATGGCCGCAGGGAGGCTACCGGCAGCTCACCGGAACCCCTCATCCATAGCCCCGACGCCGAGGGAGAGAGGCCGGATTCGCAGCCGGATGTGGGAGTGACACCTTCACGTGGGCATCATGCCACCGCAGCACACATCCACAGCAGCAGTGATGGGGAAGGGGCATCCACAGACCATGGAAGGCCAAGCACTGGCAGACAGCAGGCAGGGAGTCGGCATGTGGCTGTGCCCCGCTGCAGCACACCCCAGCCCGATGTCGACGCCCCGTCATATGGGAGCCCTGAGGGCCATCATTGCGAGCCAAGCAGCCCAGTCTGGTTTGGTGACATGTCACCATGCAGCCCCCCCCCAACAGCGCACAATTCGCGGTCCACCACCTGACGCGCCAGGAGAGGGCCTTGTCACTGGGGCAGCAGTAATGGGCCGCCTGGACATAATTGAAGCCAAACAGGCCCGTGTTGAAGCAATGGCCAAAGTCCAGAGCCGCCATATCAAGGCGGTGAGCAACTCAATCCGGCATGGTTGCAAGAACATTGCCCGGGACAATGCACGCAGGCTCCATGTCGTGCAACAATGCACCGCTGCCCTCACAGGCTTTGGCCAGAGGGTCCGTGAATTAACGGAGGCTGTGTCTGCCCTAGCAGAGCAACAACGTGAGGCCAATGCCCTCATGCGCCAACACATGATGGGCAGTGCTTCCGTGCCCTCGACCTCAACAACACCAACAGAGGGTTCACTGGACCCATCTCCAAGGCGCCGGTCCTTGCGCCACCTGAGGGCACACACATCGGAGGGTCCTGGGAGAGGGAAGCGCCCGCGCCCATCATAGGGGTGCATGGCATCATTGGTGTTGGCCTGATTAGGCAACAGCACAGTTTTGGGTGTTCACTGGGGGGAGGGGCGATTGTTGGGTGTTCACTGGGGGAGGGGGGATTGTTGGGTGTTCACTGGGGGGAGGGGGATTGTTGGGTGTTCACTGGGGGAGGGGGGATTGTTTGAGGGAAAAATAAATCACGTTAAAATAATCACAATGCATGGACAGTGGTGATTGTTACAAACGCAATTCAATGTAGAAGTGACATATTCTGTATTTACCTATTACCCCTTTTGAAAAGAATCCATCAATCAATCCCTTCCCTCAGGACCACCCTTTGTGCATGTGCTACACCTTCTGGACCTTCATCGTCCTCACTGCCATCCTCAGGTGGCTGCACATGAGCTTCAGGGGGCAGTGGCACATATCTGCAACAGCAGATGTTGTGCAGCATGGCACATGTCAGTGAAATTTCACGACTTCTTCTGGAGCATACATCATAGCACCTCCTGTGCGGTCGAAGCACCGGGAGCGTGCCTTCAAAAGTCCAAATGCCCTCTCCACGCAGATCCGTGTACGGGCATGGCCAAGGTTGTATGCCCGCTACGCAGCCGTGTGTGGGTGATGCACAGGGGTAATGAGCCACGCGTACTGGGGATATCCAGATTCATCTGTAGGGGAGAGAAAGCCGGTATGGGGACAAGGTAAGTCCAGTGGGTGTACAGAGCCCTGTCATCAGTGTGATTTTGCCATATTTCTCATTTGGCCTGACATTGTGGAGTGCGCTGTCCTATGGGCACGATTGAATCAATGGGGTAGTCTCCACTTGGTAAGGCTATGTTTCGATATGTAACAGTACTCATTCACATGTCGCAGGATGAGGGGGCCCTTCCATCTACTTCTGCTTGACAGAAGTGGCTGCCTCATGTGTCATTGCTAATCCATTGGCGTATAGTTGCATTTGCTGCTCTTCACTATTCTGTACTGTTCTCAATGCATTCCCATGGCCATTTTGGGGACAGTGTTTGTGGGATGTGCATTGTCATCACTCGGCCTACTTATGTGTGGAGCATTCGTGGATGTGCCAGGTGATGGTTTGGTATTTCTTTGCTGTCGGGTGGCCAGGGTGGGATGTCTGGAGTGTGTCAGTGTTGGGAAACATGGTGCTACTCACACTGGAGGCTTTGTTGTGGTGGGTATTCCATATGTCACGGTGCCGCTACATGACTTATATCCTGCATGGGTGTGTTCTGCTGTGTTGGACATGTCCAAGGTTCATCGTGCTTTCTGCTTGTATGTGTATGCTGCTGTGATGCTACTGACTTTTGGGAATGATGGATTCGGTGTCAGGCAACATCAGTTGTGGATTGACATGCTTTGTGGTATACATTTGTACTCACCCAGTAGACATGTGTTTTGCCCTTGGTACCTTTCCATGTACGCTGGCAGGGTACTGTTGCGTAGGAGCATGGAGTCGTGGGTGGATCCTGGGTAGCGGGCACAGCAGTGGCTTGAAGGTGAGGTCAGGGCCACATGTCACCTGCACATTGAGGGAATGGTACTGTTTCCGGTTTCTGTAGGCAGCCTCATGTGCCTGGGGTGGTACAAGTGCCACATGTGTGCAGTCCAGGGCTTCAATTACATTCGGTACTTGGGCAATGGCATGGGATTGACCCTTCAGCTGGTGCACCTGTGCCTGTGTGGCTAGCAATGCAATGTGTTCGTTCACATGATTCAACAGTGCATCAGGCACCGGTACCAGCATAGCACTGAATGTGGACTGGACCGTTCCATGCATCATGGCAACGGTATGGTGGTCGCTGCCAGTCCCAAGTGATAGTAGCACAGACACGAGATTCACTAGGGGAGGTACTGCCGTGCTGCTGGATATGCGGCTGCATATGTCCCCCGGATTGTGTCCATCAACTGGGTGATGGTTGCCCTGTCCAGCGGATATTCTGTCACCAACTGACCATCAGTTAGGGCCTAGGGTGTTGGCCTGACCCTGGGGATGGCTGGGCGCCTTGCTGCTGCTGCTCTCCTCCTCCTTCTCCTCATCCCCACTGCCCCCTGCACTCCCAGGGCCCTGGCCTGGTTGACTGGCCTCTGTAGCTCCAGGCGCAGGAGGTAGTAGTCGACATGAAGGCTCCCGGTTCCAAATGGCAGCATGGTGTTGGGGAGGGGGTGTTGTGCATGGGTGGGTCCTTTGTAGGCCTCTGGATTGCATTGCTTACACCTGGGCCCTCATTGCCGTGGCCTGTGTACTGTTACCTCCAGCTTTTTGCTGGAGGTATTTTCGGCGGATTATCCGCCGCTTTCATGGCACTAATAGCGCTTACGCCGGACTCCTGTTCGATGATGTTTTAGCGCTAAGGGTTCCTGGCGCTGTTATGGCCGGCGCTTGTACAGCCGGCTGTCCTTGCGCCGGGTGTTAATCGGCCGGCGGTATTAGGAGTTGTGATCCGACGGACCCTTAAAATCGGCGCTGTGAGCGCTACCACCGATTTTAAGGGTTACCGCCCAAGTCGTGATGAGGCCCATAGACATCAATGCTACAACTGACAGTACACTACACATCTCATCTTGCATAACCGCAACTACCTGGATAATTTTCAAAGCCCTCACTATGGAATTCCTCAAAGTCACCCTTGCATCCCTCAAGGTCACATCGTACGGTGACAACATCCTCCCTGCATCCACACTCAAGACCCTTCCTATTGAAGCACTCCTCCCATACCTGACAATCATCAATAACTCCCTAATGCAAGACACCTTTGCCACCTTTGCCATGACCCTCAGAACTGGGCAAATTATCACAAAGCCATCACTAAACCCTGACGACCTGAGCAAGTGCCACCCCATCATCCATCTTCTCTTCCTAGGTAAGATTCTTGAGAAAGCAGTAGCCATGCAACTCTTCCAACACGTTGAAGCCAATAACCTCCTTCAGTCCTACCAATCTGGCTTCAGACCCAGGTGCAGCTTAGAGACGGCTACCACCAAGGTGATTGACAATTACTTTATAATCCTTGATGGTGGCCATCTTTGTCTCCTGGATCTCCTTGACCTCTCAGCAGCATTTGACACAGTAGACCACCAGATACTCATCCACAATCTACATCACTGCACAGGGATCGGCAGAATTGTCCTCAGATGGTTCAAATCATGCTTTGCTAAATGCCACCAGTTTGTACAAATGGACTCCTCCAGATCACCAACTCTACTTATCACCTAAATCCTACAATGATACATACTCCCCCATGTGATCTTCAATCTTTCCATGCAACCAATTAGAAGCCTCCCCCTCCGCACAACAACCACATCCACCAACACGCAGATGGAACATAGCACTACCTGAAGATATCTTCCATCAACAACGTCCATAGTGTGCCATACATTTACCAGCCCCAACAGAAATCCCCTACAACAAAAACTGCATTTCCGCAGTCACCCAAAAACAGCAGTGATTTGGTCTGCTAAGCTCATGGGGTGGCACGCTTTAAACACTGCCCCTACAAAGAATGGCTGCATTTGCTTCTTTCATCTAAATCAAGCAGGAAATGACCTATACTCAGAACAGCATCCCATTTGGCTGTTCTGTAATGCTGAATACTAAAGCTGCACACATGACACCCAAGACGGCTTTGCAATTTACTCTTGATTTCCTTTTAAAACATCACAAAGTTGTGCCCTTGAGGGAAACCCATCCTGTCATGTTTTACTTCTGCTGAGTAGCAAGAAGTGAGGCAAAAACATTCCCAGAACAGCTGATGTACTGGGAAATCACTTTAAAGACAAAGGACCTCATTACGACCCAGGCGGTAAGGGATTACCGGTACCGGTAAGGGCACTGGTGCCGGTAATCCCTTACCGCCCTATTCCGAGGTCCCTTTGCGGGTCGTCCCTTAATGCCTGGTTTTACCAGGCATTAAGGGTTTTACCAGGCGTTAAGGACAGGACCCGCAAAGGGACTTTGGAGGTAATAACACTACCGCAATTTGCAGTACAGTTATTACCGCCTTCCCCATTCCCATTGAGCCCTATGGGGGCAAAAATGGGAATGGGGTAGGGCCATGGTGAATGGGGAATTACCGCCCTCGCCAACCTTGGAATGGGGCGGTAATTGCTCCATTCACCATGGCGGAATCGGTAAGGTTCCGGCAGCAACCATGGCGCTAAAAGCGCCATGGTTACCGCTTGGGTCGTAATGAGGCCCAAAGAATTTGGATTTTCCTTGAAATACGGCCTGTGTTTTCATTTACTATTAATCATCACGCACAAACCGCAGTAAATGAGAGAAAGAATGCTGTGCTTCTTTCTCTTATGTCAATTTCAAAGAGATGCTTGGCAGTATGTCTCTATATGTCCAGAAACTGACTGTGTCTATAAAAGCCCTCCAGAAGGCTAATTGAAGCAACTGTGTGCTGAAAAGAAACTGCATTGGTAAACCCAAAATGAACAGAAATAAACACACGTGTGAATTTGCTCTACTGACAAGCAGAGAAAAGGTCTTTTAAAGTTAGATGTCAAATATTTCACTGTTGCTCGCACAAGAAATATTATTGTACTTGGGGCTGGGGGCTGCAAAGCCATGTATATTATGTATTTTCCCCCAACAAAGACTTCAAGCAGCCTAGCTGAAGCCAGGAATTCCTGTCAAACCAGCTTAGCAGAAAGACTAATTTCGCACCTGCCAGTGAATTGATGCTGCCAGGGCATGTGCTCTGTTCCCATTGACCTGAAGTGTAATAGTTACAGGCTATCCCAGACCTCCAGGCAGAACTGCTCTCAAGGACAAAGGATGGGGGGACGCCCTGGGTTTGGCCTCAGAAGTGTGAGTTACTCACATTCAAACTGGAGTACTTCAATGTGGGAGTCAAGGCAACCCTTGTGCAAGCTGACATGGGGCGGAAGACAGTTGGGCTAGGGATTGGAAAGACCGCCCACATCTGGGATAAATCCAGACAATTTGATTTGAAGACCTTTTCATATTAAGACATTTTTCTCTGCAATCTAAATAAGCAACAAATTGATATCATGTCAGTATTTTATGTAAGTAAAATAAGACTATGGGCCTCATTCCGAGTTGATCACAAAATCCTTTGTAATCACTTGGACTCAGCTGCCCACTTCTCCCAAGAAGCCATTGGCTGGATCGAGTCATTCCTCAGCAATAGATCCATGCATGTCTTCTCCACCTCTGCTGCTGCCGACCCCATCCCCATCACATGCGGAGTCCCTCAGGGCTCTTGCGTCTCCCCTACTCTGTACAACGTGTTCACGAAGCCCCTGTTTGATGAGCTAGATGGCCTGGGTATCACCTACACCAACTACGTCAATGATACACAGATCCTCATCCCGCTGACGGGAAACTACACAGGATTTGGCCTTGGTGAACAAGGTGTACCTCATCATTCAGGCATGTATGGCTGTGCACAGTCTATGCCTGAATGATGAGAAGACTGAACTCATCATCCTTGGTCCACCTCAAACCTAACCAAACTAGACCACAGCTACACCAACTTCATCATAGACGGGAACCCGATCAAGGTAGCCAAAGAAGTGAAAACCTTAGGAATATACCTCGACTCCTCCCTTACCTTCCACAAACAGGTCAGCTCCATGGCATCCTCCACGGCCTACACATGTAAGCTTATAGGAGCAGCCAAACCCTTCTTATCCACTCAGAGCTGCATTACACTAGCCAGAGCTCTGGTATTATTTAAACTGGACTACTGTAATGCCCTCTACGTAGGAGCTAGCAAGCAAGTCACCAACAAAATACAGATGCTACAAAACAACGCTCTCAGAGCAGCACTCAGCATTCCCAGGAGAGAACACATCTCCAACATTAGGGAAACCCATAACTGGCTCAACACCACAGACAAAATCCAGCTTAAAGTAGCCTCTCTAACTCACAAATGCCTTAACAACGCTGCCCCACTCTACCTAGCTGACAGAATAAGCAAATACACCCCCAACAGGCCTACCAGAACCTCCAACGCAAACCTGCTCATAGTTCCTAGGTTCAAACGTACCAAAACGGGTGGCAACAGTTTTCAGGTGAAAGCAGCCCAACACTGGAATGCCCTACCACCACACCTCAGGACACCACAAACTTATACACACTTTAGACACAACTATATCCAGTGGATAAAGAACAAGGCCCACTAATACTACTAGCCCACCACACTGTTGCATTCCATGTAAAATATGTTCATTTGTAAATTTGTAAAATATCTGCCTTATTGTAAATCTGTAAACTTTTCCCTCCATTGTCATATTGTAATACTGTAATGTGTAAGCAACCTGTAACCAAGCTTTGAATAACCATGCTGCTCATGCGCCCTCATACCCTCGGGTCTGGAGCGCAATACAAATGAATAAACTAAACTAAACTAAACTAAACTAAATTAAAATAAGGTCTAGGATTTTTGTAGGTGAGAAGGAAACTCCCGATGAGAAACTGTTTATGAGAAAAGGTAAACAATGAGAATAGTTTCCCTGAGGTAGCGTTACTTGTATTAGATGGGAGAGAATAGTGTTGGAACTTCCTAGGCTGTCTACCTGATCTGCAACTACAATAGAATAGTTTGCCTACTACGGAGAGTGATCCGAAGGGCGAGGAGCGGCTGAAATTCCAACCGCCAGTTTGTGTCGGAAGATCCGCAGCAGATGAGAGGAGGAGTTTCCCCACGCGAGTCTGAATCGAGTCAAGGGCAGGAAAGGCGAAGGGTGAATCTGTAGGAAAGAATCTAACACACATACAGCAGGTAAGAAAGCAAATCTACAGCAGGCAGGTTCACAGAGGAAAACAAGTTTGTTAGGAAAGTAAGAACCTAGTATCGAACTTATGAAGCGTCTCTCTGAAGAGTAGCGATGCGTTGTGTCCTCCCGTTCCGGCATCTATAAACAGTCACATGATCGCATGAACGCAGAAGTCCTGAGCGGACACTCATTACGACCCTGGCGGTAAGGGGTTTACGCCAGCGTTAGCTGCGCCGACCCCTTACCGCCAATTACGAGGTCCCTTAGCGCCATGGCGCTTTTAACACCTGCTTTTAGCAGGTGTTAAAATCCATGGCGCTAAGGGACCATGGAGTTAATTACGCCACCGTAATTTACGGTGGCGTAATTAACGCCTTCCCCACTCCCATTATGCCCTATGGGGCAAAAATGGGAATGGGGAAGGGTAAATGGGGATTGGGGACTTACCGCCCCCGCCAACCTCGGAATGGGGCGGTAAGTCCGCCAACCACCATGGCGTAAACGTAGTTTACGCCATGGTGGTAAAGTCACGGCCCAGGCGGTAACTTACCGCCTGGGTCGTAATGAGGCCCATGCAGGCACACTGTGACGTGCTCGTTTGGTGGCCATCTTTGGACGGGTAGAAAAGGCTGCATAACAATATCTATTCTGATGCCAAAGAGACCAGCACCTGTAGTGATTCAGAACATCATCTCTTCGATGAGGTGGGAGAGATGAGTATTCAGTATGTGAGAATACTGACTGATATGGATGGTATTCTGGAGGTATTGAAGATATTTGATTAAGTACTCTGCTGGTAACACTGCCATTTGTCTGAACATTCTGGTGTCCCAGACATTGATGCACATAATGCTCCGAACCCAGGAAAAGAGTTCCTGCAGACCAATTCATGTATGGATTATGCCTCCTTAACCAGGGTAATCGTAGTATGACAGGGTAATGCGCAGTGCTGATGATATCTAGTATTAGAGTCTCCCGAAGGAAGGAAATGTGCAATGTCAGAGAACAAGTATGGTCTTTAATGGGTCCAGATGTTAACGGACTACCATCCATGCTTTTCACTGGATTTCTATGGATTTAGCCAATCTAGGTATACCATGATCTCTGGCCCAAGAATCATCTATAAAATTCCCTGCAGCACCACTATCTATCAATGCGGGCACCTTTTCTAGACGAATATTATTCCAGGATAATGATATCTCAAGTACAATCATGGTGTTCTCCGAAGGAGTTGATAGCTTAGATTGAGCCATTAGTAGGAAACCTGTAACTGAAAGAAAGCCCTGCCCCGTCGTTCCCTTCACGGTCGTGCTTTGGCGTTTCCCGTCTTCCTCAGAGGAGCAATAGGACATTCCTTAACAGTGTGGGTACTGGCTCCGCAGTACATACGTTGACCCTGGGATTTCCGCCTAGCCTGTTCTTCTGCCAAGAGAGGCCCACGAGTGATCCTTAATTGCATTGGTTCCTCTGGGGAAACGGGTTTGTTTGGAGGGGAGCTACTTTCTGTATGCTGTTCTTCTTTTCTTGATGTCTTTTCCTGAAGGCGATAATCTAGTTGCATCACTAGAGCAATAAACTCAGACATATTATGAGGACGAGGGACCCTAGAAATCTCATCTTTAAGTTCTTCTGAAAGACCTCATCTAAAAATAGTGATTTGAGCATCGTCGGCCCAAGAGTTATCTGCCGCCATTTGTTTGAATTTAGTGATATAGGACAATATGTCCTGTTCCCTTGTTTGAAATCCAGTAAATGCTCTTGAGAAGTGATGGTAACCTCTTGTCTACCGAACATACTTTTAATGCTATTACAAAAAGCAAGGTACGAATCGAGTATAGGATTATTGCTAGTCACTAGCGGGTTAGCCCAAGCCAAAGCTGCACCCGTCATTTGGGATATCATGTGTCCTACCTTATCCCAATCTGTAGGGAAGAATTCTGCTTTAAAGGCAAATTGGATCGTGCAGGACTCTAAGAATTCCTTGACTAGATGTGAGTTTCCATCAAGTCGTCCGCAAGGTAGGGGTCCAGGAGGGACCTCGGAACTTTGAGCAGATCGACCCACTAGCTGCCGAAGGTTGTTATTCTCCTGCTTGAGTTGTTGCATCTCAGAGGAGAGCGCTTGCATAGCAGTGACTAATTGCTGGACTTGCTGCTCCATGGTGACTGTTTCTCAGATGTATTATCCACCCGTCAACACGGGGTGGAAGCTTGTGCCTTTTCGGGCATTGCTAACTGTTAGGTTTATACTGATTCACCACAAATGTTTCCACCTCAGTGTTTGACAAATGGGTAATGTAAACCGAAGAATCGCCTACCTTGTCTTCAGGAGCTGCTTGAAGATGGGAGAAATTCACCTGACACGCTCTCTACCTGCCTGATAATGTGGCAACAAGAGAATGCGCCAGGGAAAACCTTGAAGGGGAAAAAACCCTGTGTAGCTCGACAGCGAAGTACAGGAGGAATCGGGATCGCAGCTAGAGAGCGTAGATACTATCCCTCTGGGCTGTAAATTGTCGCGCTAGGTATCCCTCTAATTCACTGACTGGCTTCTATAAGTGGAAAGAATAATTAGTATTGAAGAATAGATATTGGGCTGCGTATAATAGGAGGATAATAAGAATACCTTTCCTGTGCGCCGGAGTGGCCGGAAGTAGTGGAAAGTGAATCGGAATTTAGTTGGTAACATGAGCAAGGAGTTCCTTTAGAAACAAAGAGTGGAGTGTAATGGTTACAAGCACAGGGAGTTTGGATCTGTTAAGTGTTCTAGCCCCTACGCTCCACTTACCAGGATAACTAACAGAGAAGTCTGTGACGTAAGCGGATGGAATGCTGGGTAATGTAGTTTCGGAATTGGGAAGCGCCTTCTATAAAGAAAGTTAAGAGGCCGTGATACAAATGGCAAAGGAAGTAACGGAAAGGAAATTAATGGAATGATATGATATGATATGATATGGCATTTATAATGCGCCTATACACAAGTGTGAATGAGAGGACGAGACACCTACGACATGAATGAGGTTACACTGCCTATCGAACATCTCGAAGTTCGTGTCGAAGCTAGGAGGCTGAGCATCAGGGGATCCCCTGGAAACATAAAGCAATGAAGATTCGGGGTAGAACGGGAGAGGGACCAAAGGTAAGAAATTACAAGAAAGTCGTAAGCACCAATTACTCGAAAACTCACGGAGTGTAACCACCAATAGCAGTAGCAATGCACTGCGGTCTCGGCTTCTACATCAGAAGTACCGTTTCCGGGGAAGAGGGAGGAGTCTCCCGTGTTCCTTCTTGCAGCACTGGAACGACACACTGGGAAGAGGACGTCATCTTGGGAGGAAACAACCAGACTGAGGATAAGTGACGCCAACGACGCCACACAGACCAGTTGCGTAGACCCTTCATAACAATACCAACCTGTCAATTTCATGACGAACTGAGTGTTATCAGCATTATTTGTACACCAGACACCTAGGTCGTCTAGCAATCTCAGAAGTGGGATGATATAGACATTAAAAAATGAAGGCGAGATGCAAGACTGAAGAGTGACGCAACTCGTGATGGGAGTGGGCATAGAGTAAGCCTCACCTGAGAAAACCCTGCCATTCCGAGGACCAAGAAATTAGTTGATCCAAAGAGAAGCCAAGATGAAGCAGCCAACAATAGATTGCAGTCTGTCCGCCAAGATACTATGGTACACAAGATCGAATGCGGAGGAAAGGTCCAATAACAATAGCAGTGCTGGTTGCCCTTCATCGACGATTTTAAGGAAATTAGCCTTGAGCTCCAACATGGCTGTCTCCGTGCAGCCTGGTGCATACGGATCGCTGTCTTCTTAAGGGCAGGAATCAAAGTCATTCTACGCATACCAACATACCCTGTACAAAAGAACAGCAGATGTGGAAGATCCTCACGCAAACGGCCACAGACCAGACAAGCCGCAGAATCAGGAAAACCTTTCCAAATAAAAGTATTTCCTTGCAACCGGAGGCAATCAAACCGTGCCCTCGTAGTCAACCATCTCTCTTTTTTATATGGGCTATGTGTCAAATATGGTTGAATTCCAGTAAGCCTACTAATACTAGTATGAAATTGGCCAGATTTTTGGCCATACTCTAGGAGAATTCTTTTCCTTACTACAATTTCTCCCAGTGTTGCTTTATATGCAACCCCCGCGCTCTTTGTTATTAGCGAGTCCGGTGGAAAAAGGACACTTAAATTTACCCCAGCTTTGAGGAAACATAAGCAAGCCAGGGAAGTTTTTTCCATCCAGCTCTGCCCAACACAGTACGAATAATAAAATGACAAAGAGAAGCATGTTTGTTGGCCCACAGGCGAACCCAAAATAAAAGAGGTGCCATCGCCCACTGGTACTCCCAAAATTCCACGCCCAATTCCCTGTGGATCGCTATTCCAGAAGCACTATTAGGTAACCCCAACAGATTTTTGAGGAACTTGTTTTCTTTGCTTTGGATTTCCGTCACATTTTGGAACCCCCAGATGGCTGCACCATACATAGTAGTCGCCACAGTTTGTGCACCATATATCTTTGCGATCACATCAAGAGGCTGGCCCCTACACTTCGACATAAATCTATAGATACAGCCAATCTGTTGACTCATCTTTACAGATTGTTTGGCCACATGGTCCCTACCATTAAGGGCCTCTGCGAAACGTATTCCAAGGTAGTCAAAGTTCCTTGACTCTAGGTATAATTTCCCCTGCACAGAGTATTGGTTTCATGGGCACTGGGCGTTTTCTTCCTACACAGGCCATTACCACTGACTTCTTGGTAGTCATTTTTAGGCCCAAATTATCCATACATGTTGAATAGGCTTTAATTAGGACCTGTAAAGCCCTTGGTGTTTTTGCTGGTAGGACTGTATCGTCCGCATAGGCCAATACTGGGAAACCCCTTCCCCCCAATACCAGAATGTGAGCCAGTATATCAATAAGGTCCTTTGAAAGACCATTAATATAAAGGCAGAAGCACATTGGGTCCAGTACACAACCCTGCCTTACTCCACACCCCACCCGAAAGCAGGCCGTGCAATGCCCACCTGGGCCGCTACGTACACAAGCCTCGTTGTCAGTATGGAGATCGACCTTCACCCGCAGTATATCCCCGGGGCATCCTAAGGACCCAAGCACAGCCCAGAGCTTTGCTCTATCCACTTTATCAAAGGCCGTGCTTAGGTCCATAAAAGCCAGATATACTGCCTCGCCCCGGCAAAAAAACGAGTTAGCCACTAAAATATATAGATTGAGGCTCTGTTCCATCATGTCCACTCCCGGGCGAAACCCAAATTGGATGTCCGAGAGAATCGACTGTTCCCCGATCCAGGTTTCAATTCGGGCCAACAGTATTCTCCCAAATATTTTGAACGAAGAATCCAGCAAAGATATTGGCATATATGCACCGGGGCTTGATAAATCCCCCTTTTTGAAAATTGGAAAGATAATCGCCTTTTTCCAAGAGGGAGGGTACTTCCCTGCTTGTATACAGGCATTAAACACCACGGTTAGAAGTGGCGCCCACATGTCTACTGGGTCCCGGAATCAATCTGAAGGGATCATGTCCGGACCCGGACCCGGGGCTCGGTTATACGCCTGAAGCTTGATTGCCTTTTCCGTCTCCTCCACCTCAAACTTTAGGCAGGGCCCTGTGTAATCCATATGGGCCGGTAAACCCTCTGACCCAAACAGGTTCCCAAAATGGGTTAGTTTTCTGTCACTAAAGGATCAAGATTATCCTTTTTTAGAAGAGGAGTGATTGAAGCATCCTTAACGAAGAATTGAACAGAACCCACGGCAAATAACAGATTAACAAACTTGGTGACCCAGGGACCATGGACATCAATGCATACAATAAAGAGATTGGACAGGCAGGCAACCCCATGACATGAAGTAGGTTTCATATAAGAAAAAATCTCATGGATAGTAGCCTCAGTGCTAGAGTTAAATGAAAAAGAAGGAGCACTAGAAGAAGTGGATAACTCACAATCAGGAACATCGGAATCAAATTTTTGGTCTGGTTAGATACATTCCTAGAATACTGGATTACACACTTATGAGAGGACACCTTATCAACAAAGGCGTTATGGATAGTTTGACACCAGTCAGTGTCCTTGACTGGACCAGAAATGGTACAAGGTTTAATCTTTAATTATTTTAAGATAGCAAATCATTCTTTTGAACTAGATTTAGCTTCTGAGATTCTGGCCTTATAGGCCGTAGACTTAGCCTTTATAATGGCTTCCTTAAATTATTGAAGCTGGTGTTTATAACTGCTCAAAGTATAAGAAGTGGGATTGCTGTACCACCTGTGTTCTCCAGCCTGTTTCAGGTGTTTAAAATAAATGATGCTGTCACTAAACCAGCATTTTTCTTGTGTTTCACTTTTTACACAGCTACTTTTTAAAGGGGCTAGGATATTAATAACTTCTTCCTGTTCCCTGCCCAAATATTACCACTTGCTCCTTTCCCCATCCCTCTGGTTATTCTTTGCCGGACACCCCATCTATGCAGATGAAACACTACCGTTCCCACAATCCGCCTTCCACCCACAATACACCTTGTTTATTTTCTGATATTAATTCTGGTCACTCCCGTTTGCTTTCCAAACCCTCCTACTCATTTCAAAACCTCTCCAAAACCCACCCTTCCGAGATCACTGTTTCCCCATCCTATCGCCTAGGGCAATCTGACACTCCAACCCCTCCACTTTCCGAAATTAACACTGTTTCACCCCATGAAAGCAGATTAATATGCAACCTCTTATCCGAGATGTCCCAACTCAAGGGTCAGGCAAAGTCAGGCAATCGACCACAAAGGCACACACCTGACGGCCCTATCCTTTCCCCAGAGGGATAAAAGGTGGAGCAGGAGAGCACAGTACGAGCAAGGCAGACCTCACAACGAGACAGCTATCCAGACCTGGCAGTTCAATAGGAGGAGAAAGGTGGCGAATATCGAGAGGCTAACAAGGAGAGACATCTTTTGCCCTTTTCAACACAGACCTGTGAAACCTCAGCAGAGGGTATCGTAAGACCGAGGACAATAGCCCAAGTGTTCAGCAGAAGATGTCAACGGTACACACAGCATATCAACGCTGATAAGCCGGAGTGAGAGAGACTCCTGCTACCGTGGTACCAGCCTGTACTCCAGTTAAGAGGAAAGCCAATCGGTTCATCAAAGCCGGTGAGTCGAAGGGAAAACCGATAAGAACCGGGCTGTGGTCAATGAAAGTCGCAAAGTGAGAGAAGTTCAAAGAACTGTAAGATTGGAAAGGTGGAGACCAGCTGCAGAAGGGTACCGGCACCACGTGGGTGCTGCTGTGAGAAACCTTGGTCCATCCCCACCTCAGTAAAAACTATAGATACCAGAAGGCCATAAGAGGGCCACCAAGATAGGTTAAAGTGGTCATACAGGAGCTCAGGCAAAATCCTTGTACAGTCGAAAGACTTTGACCTAAGAACTATAAAGAAAAAAGGGAAGTGAATCCCACCATACGAGAAAGCGAGGGAAGTGAATCCTGCTAACATTGAAAGTAAATGTGAAGTTGGCAAGAGTGAACCCGGAAGAGGGATGCTGACAAGGAAGGGTCAACATCTAAAGTCCCAAGAAGCAGTGTGTTGACAATCGTGAACCTGGCTGAGAAATGTCCACTGGAACTGTTTAAAAAGATGTTAAGATTTGAGAGTGAAAGAAAAGCCATAGTGAACCCAGTGAAGGGAGGCTGAAAACAAAGAGGGGTCTGCGCCAGGAAGAGAGGGACTCAGGGGTGAAGCCATCACCCGAGAATGAAGCCATAGTGAACCCGTTGGAGGGAGGCTGAAAACAAGATGGTGGCTGCACCCGAAAGAGAGGCACCCAGGGGTTAAGCCATCACCCAAGAAATTCGTAGAACAGCACTTTGTATTTGTTTTGATATTTGAAAACCTATCAGCCTCTTGAAACCAGGAGACTCAGCCACCGATAGGAACTGTTTAAGATCCGAGCCGGGAGGAGGGAGATCCAAGGGTGGAAAACTATCACTAACACCAAGAAGAGCAGGAGTCAGCGCCCGGAAGAGGGGGACATAAGGCTGAAGAATCATCACCCTAAGTAAAACCAGGAAGTAAACTTTCATTTTGTTGAAGGAACTCTTGTTTTGTTATTTAAACACGTCAAGCCCTCGAAGGCAAGAGACTTTGAAAGTGGAAGAGACTTGCCATCGAGGCTGCTGATAAACTGGAACAGAACTGTCGACTCATGCTGGGAAAGCTCGAGTGTGTGCTGTGCTCCAGGATCCTACCTCATCCGTGCTTAAAACATGAGAAAGTGAGACCCAAGCTACTGCATGCTGACATATTATTTGAGAACACTTCTTTCTTTTCTTGAAAACTATTGCACACCCTTTATGTATCAGTTGTAAGGTTTGGCAATAGGTTTCTTAGTATAGGCCATTTTCATTTGACACACCGCTACTAGGACTACCTTATTTTCATTTGATGGTCGACGCTTGCTCCCATCTTAGATTTAGATTTGGCATTTTTCCAACCTGCATACAGTTTAATAAACACCCTTGAACTGTGATCAATTGTGTCTGTCTTTACTGTTGCCACCTTGAGTTCCTTACAGCCACCACCTCATTTAAAGAAAGGATAAGCAGGTTTGTAATTGATTTAGCTAGAGCCATTGAGTGGTGACTAGTAACTAATGCAGGTAACACATCTGAGCTAGGCTGGGTGGGCTTCAAACCTTTTAATAATGTCTGGACCGCATCCTCAGAAACGTGTTGCAATGTACAAACAAGTCTAGTCTGGGAGGGTGGCATACATTCTGATAGTAATTCTGAAGAGGCAGAAAGGGATTCTGGAGAGGCCACACCTTGCAGATTTTCTTGAATAGTGCTCATTTTTTATATGACTAATTCATTGGAATCTTTGTCTAATTGAGATGAAAGTTCAGCTTTCTGGATCATACAGGGAGGATTGACAAAATCTGTAAAAACTGAGAAAGATTCAGCAGGTTTATTAGCCGCTGAATGAACATGATTATGGAGACATGAAAATGTAGTACTCACTATTGCTTTTTATACAAAATGAGGGCCTCATAGCTTCTTCAAGTTGAGAGGCATTGATACATTTGGCTGACACTTATTCATCCACCAAGGTCGACCTTCCTTTTTGTTTCTTTTATTAGTGTTTCCCCATATGCACATCCCACCCCCACTCCTTCTCCATACTCATTAGCAGCCCTAAACCATAACATACATATATACATGTATACATATATGCATTTTGTCGCCTCATTTAAAAGATGGCAACCAAATTTACAATGACTAAACCAGGGGCATACAATTTTCATAGAGTTTATAACATGGCACAAAATAATTTTTAGAATACCGAAAATATAATAGTGAGGGAGAGGGGAAAAGAACCGGGATAGAGGGAGAAAAGGTGCAGAAAAATCTCTGGGTAATCTAATAAGCAGCTATGCTCCTTTGTTTAGACAGTAAAATTAAAGCATTGATGTTCATAATGTGAATTAATGTTACATGAATGAAACTTGAGCAGGCACACTGCACTGCCAGGTTTTCTACTGAAATCTCTAAGTGCCATTTTGGAGAGAGTGAAAAGCTTTATAAACATGTAGAGCAAAGCCACAAAACACACATATATTAAGTCACGTTATCAATAAGTGGGTCTACAGGTAGGTTATGGAATATGGATACTGTAGTTTTCTGCTTTGATTCACACATAGCATTAGCCAGAGCATTGCAAATAACAGACATATTAAAAATAGAAAGATGTTCATTGTCATTTTCAACAAGGCAATGCTCATGGTTTCAAACAATTCATGACAGATGTGATTTTTAGGAGCCTTAGAAAAGGCAGGGCCACACACACATTGAACAGGGTGAGCTTTCCCTACTATTCCTATATGCCGTTCAGAGGCAGAGGAATGGGCATATTCACCTCGAGTTCAATTCACGCTTTCAACTTGGAGTTCAGATTAGATAAGGAAAGGCAGCGTGAGCAGTGCCTGCTCAGTGAATATATATCTCACAGCAAATGGCCATTAAAGGGAGCAGAACTAGCTGCCTATCATGTTTCATGTTATTATAACATAGGAAGCCATTTGGGCGTTGGGCTATGCCTTAGGTGCAGGGGTTGTTTTACAGCCTTCATTCTTCCTGCCTAGGCCATAAATGAAACCCTTTCAGCCCTAATGACCACAATGACTTTCCTCGATCATGTTATTGCTGCTTTGGCACATTCATTGCTTTCACATGCACTAATGGATGAGTTGGGATATGTTAACAATGTATATATCATCCAATCCCAGGGAAGGTACCCAGCAGGACTAGCTGAGCTCCTAGGATTGAGTAGCTTTTAAGGAGTATAAATGAATTTAATGCTTTAGAAAGAGCTTCTGTAAATTATGAATCTGACACCTATTACATTAAGCTGCATTAAGCATTAATACATCTTCATTACTGGCACGCAGCCCAAACATCCAAGGTTGAAAACGCTGCTAGACTCGCCCAATGGAACAGCCACCTCTTTCTGGATTTATGTCCGGTTTGGGGTTTGGACAATCAGAAGGCACAACATGGCTGCGCCCCACCTTCCGTCACAGCGACATCTTCGTCAGTCACGCCTGTGACATGAACGCAGGCGGCTAGCGCCGCACTCGGCGTCTACCCTCCTTCCCAAGTGCAAGAGCATTTGGCTCACACTGTAGGCAATAAAATACAGTAAATCACTGGGATACGCGTCATACTAACCTTCCCGGCATCAAGCAGCGACTTGATAGATCTTCCTTTCACTGGCCAAAAATTATCTCACTCGGTTTGATGGTACTTCTTTGTTGCAAATCCTATATTAAATAGAGATCCACTACTTTGGGTTGCTGAGAAGGCATTTTGAATTGAATAAAAACAGTGCATACATTTCTTTGTATCGGTTTGTGCTTGCTTTGTGTCATTCAATAAGTAGAGGTAAAATTGAATATTGGCAGCCAAAATGAATTGACCCCTTAAGTGCCAAGGACCCTTTTTGCATAGACTTGCATAATAGCCTGGCACTTACAGGACATTTGATAACGTGATTATTAATGAGGAGAATCAACATTTAACAAAGCAAATCCTTTATTTGTTTGGCCATACCAGGAACTGCTCTTGTGGGCAGTGGGAAATGCCTTCTGGTCTATTTAATGTTGTTATGTTGAAAAGCATATACACAGTGTCAATGGCCACCCTAGTTATGAGGCCTGCTCAGAAAGTGGCGAATGGTGCCCCTGCCTGGGGTGAACCAGACCATGGACTCTGGTGGAAAGGAAATGGGTAAAAAGGTAGCAAGAATAAGAGAAGGAGGAGTAGGATAGCACCAAGGCAAATAAACAAATGTTCTAAAGCATAGGAATTTGCTTGCAGTCTGATATGTAAATATAAGTCAGGTTACACTGTCTCTGAATTAATTAAATGTACAGTATAATTTATGCATTTGACTCTCCTGGTGGCAGTGGAAAGTAAGTAAAATGTTTCACTGTCAGCACATTCTAAAAGAAAAATACCATGAGATTTGTCTGCTTTCGTGACCAACCAAACTGTCATAATTGTACCTCCATTGCTGACAAATACGAACAATAAGTGGTGTGATGAATCAGAGGTGATTATCCCAAAAACCCTGACCTAGACTCCTTCTCATGTGGCCAGGGAAAGGCAGTCGCTACCTGATCATTACCCTGGCGGTGGTATTATGCGAGAGAATCACATGGGAGGGAATGCGGGACAGGAGGAATGGAAGAACCCTCTGTACAATGTCCCTAATTGTCCAACAGACCTGATGGCTTACTGTAAAATTGATGATTTTGATCTTATGAGCATTTGGAGTTCAAGTCCCTCTTAAGGATTTTAAAGAGCCGTAACACTCCAGACCAGGACTCTTTAGACTGGCCAAGGATGCAGCACACAATTAAAATGCTTTTAAATTTATGAATTTGGATTCAACTTTGAGAAGGTAGCCAACCCGTCTCACACCCCCCTTAGCGTACACCCCGTGTCACAATGGATCATGAACCAGGCTGGTGTGTAATAATAGAATATTTATTTTTAATTTTGAATAAAAATCAAACACATTCAATTTAGGCAGCAATCATCAGTGTGGTGATAATTGCACTGTAAAATGATAGAATACACTTAGTTTGACCTTTTTACATAAGATATACAATGCACAATTGAAAGAAAGTAAGATTACTTTTCGGGTAGTATTTTCAGACAGCACCACAGTTAGTATTTCCCCTGCAACACTCCTTCAAACCCCTGTTAACCAAATTTTATGTAGGTGGAGAGGAGTAGCAAGGAGGCACGTATTCTATGCAAAAATCAGATTGAAAATCCGACGTACCACCACTGAATGGCAGGCAAAAATTGGATTGAACTCCCTTGAAAAATGAGAAAATGGAACTCAGAATTACTAAACAGTTGTTTTACATGTGCGGTTAAATGAATAAGGTAAGAATGTGTATGGTAGTATCAAGGAAGTAAGAAAACTCGCCAACTGCAAGGCAATGGACTAAACAACGGGCATACAGTTTAGAAAATGAACTTTAGAAGGAAACACAGTGCAGCAAAATCACACTTGGCAGGATTGCAATTTCTTGACTTTTATGGATTTAAAATAGCAAAACGGCTTGGAAAATGAGCTAAACAGACAAAATCGGAATGTGGTTTTAATGCTAAGGTACAAAGGAACATCACATGTATGACATGAAAGTGGAAGGATAACTCTGGTTGGATAACAGTATGGGATTCTTAAAGGGAAAGGAAAAATGGGCCTTTTAAAATGAAAGCAGTTGCACAGGGAAAATCGGTTTTAAAAAGGAAAATGACCAGTTGTACTGATACTATATTTTAGTGGCTAGAAAAGAGGAATGCCGCCCGCGACAAAGGTTAAATTGCAATTTAAACCCCTTCACGCCGTGTGTCTCTTTGTATGGGAATTAATTAATTAATTCCAAATAGTACTAAGGACTTATACAACATATACAACTGACTGAAATGATTTGGAATGAATGGCGCTAACACATGTAAATGACTATGGATTTTCCTAAGGATAGGATACACAGAGGATTCTGACAATTTTAAGGATTTTTCTAGGACAGCTATAGGATTTCTATGGGATTGGACATAATACAAGGTAACAGAGCAAGGGATGCAGTTTTTGGTTACTGGAGAAGGGTGATACTTACAACAAGCACTTGAAAGGGCTAGTTTGGACATTGAACTGGGTTTCTGGACAGCAAGGCAAGATGTGGTCACTGTGCAGTGGCAGGCACTCCTGGAAGGGGACAGCTGGGCCTAGTCTGGTCACTGGATAGCTAGGTGCATCAGCTGGGTTCTCCTTAAATTATTGGGATTTTTGTATGGTTTAATTCTGAATAAGAGGTTCAGCCTGGGTAAGAGGTTCTGCCTGGATCTGCTATCAGCTACCCCTGGCCTGGCACTGGCATCTGGAATCTTGCAGGGTGAGTGTGGAATGTCTGGATCTCTGGATGTTGATTTATGAATGCTTGATTTTCTTGAATGTCTGTCTGTCCTGAGCTTTGAATGTCTCCCCCTTTATAGGCCGGATGACATCAGAGGATTTTTACTATGTGGGCCGAACTAAGCTAGACATACCTCTAAATCGGATAGGTCAGCATATGGAAGTCACCGCCTCCCTGTAAGCAGATTGGACTGAAGGAGGTTTTATGGTGGGTGTTTTTTTACAATGTACTTTGTTCTACCAAAGTTACATTTGTCAAAATCAGTTATGGAACAAAACACTTATATTTACAAATGCCATCATCAGGAAAATTATACAGGCAGATTCCATATTTTACAAGAAACATGCTGATCCAACTCCCGAGACGATGTAATGCTGTTTAGTCATGCTGGCAATCTTTCGCAATTTACACTGAAAATATTGTATCAAACCTCCTGCAAATGGGGGGGCGCTGTTGCGCGGCAATCAAGATGGCCGCATAAACGTCGAGCTCCGGATCAGCAGAGCGATCGATCCTGTCTCGTTCTGCCCGACGCTACTGAGATCCTGCAGGACTTCACCCGATCCCGCGGGAGCCCCGCCGCTGCGGCTGGGTGCAGTCTGGAGCGGCTGCGAGCCCCGTGGACGTGGCTGTGCCTTCCTTTTCCACCAGCGACTGCGACCTCCCGCTCTCCCCACCCTGCGGCGCCGGCGGTGCCGGCTCTCCTCCAACTTGAGGCCACGGTGCTGCGGTCTGCTCTGGGGGAGGGGCGCCCGCCCGGCGAGGCACGCCGGATCATCGCGGCCGGCCGGGCCTCTCCTCACACCTCTGCGCCTCCCAGCCAGGATCGCCGGCAACTGCTGGCCTCTTCTCCATTTCGGTGAGGCTCGCCGGCGCTGACCGGCCTCGGACCCTCGGGCCAGGCCCCGTGGGGCCCCATCGACGCCGGAGCACCCGAGAGGTAGGGGGCATGTGGGGGGGGGCTGTGCCTGGCTGCTGTGGCCCCGGATCGATAACTCGCTCCTATTCTACCCTGCGAGCGATCCCCCTGCACTGGGGCCGGCGCCGCTGCTGGGCCCGTGGCGGTGCGGACCCCCCTACGCCTGCCCTGGTCCTGCCTCTCTCCCGACGTTGCTGGCGCCTACCGGAGGCCTACTGGGTCGCCCTGGACACCGTGACCCGTCGGGCCGCGGCACACTCTCCACGCCCAATCTGCCCTTAGGCTGCCTGTATCCTGGAGCTGCAAAGCCGGGGAACAAAACTACGCTGTTGCCTGCCACTATGTCCTACACCGCCTGGGCGCACTCGGACCTGCTGCATCCTCTTCGTCATCAGTCTTGGCGACACCTGCCCACCTGCCTAAGAGGGGTCATAGCCTCTCCTTCTCTCCACCCCCCGGACTCTAGGTGTGCCCACTAGTTGCTCCTCGCCTATACTGTCCCGGTATAAGCATCGGTCCCGGCGACCTGGAGGACGTGCCTCGGCACTAGTATCTAGCTCCCCCCTTCTTTCTCCTCGATCTGCGTAACGGCCAGGATGACCAAAGGGGGTGCGAGGAAGCAGAGCTCCATCAATATGTTTGCGAAGGCTGCGGGGAGACCATCCGGGGAGGCTGCTGAGCAGGCCTCTACCGCCCCGCCCGACGCAGCCCCGGAGTCCCAGAACATGATGGACTTTATACGAGAGGGTTTCACCGCTCTTCACTCAAAACTAGATGATATGAACGGCACCATATCTTCTATTAAGGCCCACATTGAGAGGACTGACAGCCGTGTATTGGAGGTCGAGACGCGGGTCGGTTCCGCTGAGGATGCGCTGGGTGCCCTGCGCACCGAGGTTGCCGCTCTTTCTACCCGGGTCCTTGAGGTGGTAAAGAAAAATGAGGATTTGGAATCCTGCTCGAGGCGCAATAATCTCCGCATCATCGGGGTCCCTGAGGATGACATTCACGAGCCAATGGAGGACTTTGTTCAGCGCACACTTCTGTCGCTCGTTGATGAGCCCGAGCTTTCTCCACACTTTGCAATTGAGCGGGCACACCGTGCCCTGGTGGCTAAACCTAGGCCCGGTGCCCCTCCTCGGCCTATCATAGCTCGTGTATTGAACTACCGTGACCGTGACACCCTCCTCAGGGCCGCAAGACTCAAGGGTGAGCTATTACTGGGCGGTGCAAGGATTCATCTTTACCCTGATTTCTCAACGGCTGTCCAGCGGGAACGCAAGACCTTCCAGGTAGTGAAACGCAGGCTACGAGACCACTCAATCAAATATGCTATGCTCTATCCCGCCAAGCTCCGCATAGAGCACACCAATCAGGTGTTGTTCTTCACGATTCCAGAAGAGGCCTCCAAATTCATCGATGAACACTTCCCTGGCTGATCCCTCTCCCCTGACCTCGGTTCAGCAGTTGTCCTACGTCCCCGATGGGGGGCGCATGGGTCCACCCGCCCTCCTGTACAGGGGCCACGCTGATCCTTCATCCCGTAGCCTGCTTGCTCAGTTCAACTTGCAGGACCCGCCCGGATCACTACTTGCGAGAACTTTGTCCAATCTACACTTCATCTCCATTGTGGGCACCTTACGTTCTACTTGCTCTGCTGCAACCCGGAGCGATACGGCCAGACAGGCCTTCAGACCCCCAGGCGCTGAAGCCTTTGTTTTGGTTTTGTTTGCAAGGGGATGGGCTTGTCATCCCTCTGTTTGGGAGAGGGGTGTGGGTGGGGGTGGGTAATGTTGGGGTTTTTGTTATTGGAAAATTAGCGCTGGCAGCGAAGGCGGACTGTGCTGAGGCACTCTGGAACTGTTGTCGTAGGACCGTTGACCCGACCCTTTGGTCACTGACATTCTACTTAATCCCAAACACCGCCACACTGTGATGGAGAGTGCCCTGACCTTTATGAGTTGGAACATACAGGGACTGGGGAATTATAGAAAGATGAGACAACTTCAGTTGCAGGCCGAGCGCCATGGATCCAAGATTCTCTTTCTTCAAGAGACTCATGCCCGTTCTGTACACTGCATGCGTTTTGCCAAGTCCTGGGGTCCCCATAGGTTTTTCACCGATTACTCCTCTCAAAGCTGGGGAGTCATGACCCTCATTCACAAGAGCCTCCATTTTACCCTCATCTCCTCGACAATCGACCCCCAGGGTAGATACGTATTGCTCCACGCCATGCTGCACCACAAGGAAGTGATTCTTCTGAACATCTATGGCCCTAACCTTGATGACCCGGATTTTTATGTGCAGGTCACCTCCCTTCTCGATGGCTTCCCCCTTGTTCCAATCCTCTGGGGTGGGGACTTCAACACGATCTTTGATGTAGCTCTAGATCGATCAGGCTCCAGGCCTCGTCACCTCTCCAGGGCGGCTTACGCGGCACTTTCTTCCCTTCCCCGTCTGGCCATGGTGGATGCATGGAGGTTCTTTTACCCGGATTCTCGCATCTACTCTTTCTACTCCTCTGTTCATGACTCCTACTCTCGCATTGATAGGTGGGTGATTTCTAACGTATTGGTCAAGAGCGTCACCCAACTAATGATCCTTCCGAGAACCCTATCTGACCAATCTCCCGTCACCATTTCCGTAGAATGGGGTCCCGATCCCGCCCGCATCCGACATAGGAAATTGAAACCCCTTTCCCTACTTGATCCGGAGTTCTGCTCCGAGCTTGAGTTGTCGATCGAAGAGTTCTTCGGGACCAACACGGGCTCGGTAACGTCCCAGGCCACCTTATGGGAGTCATTCAAGGTGTATATTAGAGGGATTGCGCTGTCCAAGGAGAATTGGATCCTTAAGTCGATCCGTAGAGACCTCGCCACCAGCGAATCTAGACTTTCGTCCCTGGAGGCTACATGCTCGCTTCACTCTACCCCGGGTAACCTGGCTGACATCGGGGAGGAACTGGACAAGTTCCGTTCTCTTGCGGACCGTGAGCAGAGGTTTCTCGATAACCCTGGCATGGCGAGGAGGTATGGGGAGGGGGAGCGCCCCGGCCGCTTTCTGGCTCAGTTGATTCGACACGAGACGGGGTCTCCGCACATCCTCGGGGTCGAGAGAGCTGATGGCTCTATGGCGGTCTCTTCACAGGAGGTCAACAAGGAATTTTTCACCTTCTACGAATCCCTGTACGCCAACGCTGATGCGGTATCGCTGGCGGAGATCGACTCCTTTCTCGACGTCCTCCCTTTGTCAACTCTGTCTCCGGAGACCGCGGGTTCCCTTGATTCCCCTCTCATGCGGGAGGAGCTGTCGGTCGCTATTGATTCCCTGTCTTTGGGCCGCACTCCTGGCTCGGACGGTGTCCCGGTCGAGTTCTATAAACGCTTCAAGTCACAACTGCTCCCTCAATTGCTGGCTCTCTGGGAGGAGTCCTTGGGGGCCGGGGTGCTCCCCCCTTCTCTCCGTGAGGCCACAATCGCGGTGCTACTTAAGTCCCGTAAACCCCCTTCGCAGTGCGGTTCGTATCGCCCACTCTCTCTCATAAACTGCGATGTCAAGATATTTGCCAAGGCTCTGGCTCTCCGGCTGGCCCCCCTCTTGCCATCTATTATCCACCCGGACCAGGCCGGTTTTATACCGGGTCGCTCTACCTCCCTGAACCTGAGGTGCCTATTCAACATTATTGACAGAATCAGTCCCGGGACACACGCTGTGGCTGCTGCCCTTGACATGCAAAAGGCATTCGACTCGGTTTCATGGAGGTATCTGTGGCGGGTCCTCGAGTGCTGTAAATTCGGCCCCTCTTTTCTTTCCTGGGTCAGACTGCTTTACTCCGAGCCGGTTGCCAGGGTCAGCACAGGCGACCATTGCTCCCCCCTTTTCAAGATCGCCAGGGGGACGAGACAGGGATGTCCCCTCTCTCCCCTGGTCTTTGCGATAGCAATCGAGCCTTTCGCCGACATGCTCCGCCAACTCCATGCTCACAGGGGCCTCCGTTCCGCGGGACAGACGGACATAGTGTCCCTCTATGCGGATGACGCTTTGTTGTTCGTGCGCTTTCCTTCCACCAACCTACCCCCTATACTAGCGGACATTATCCGTTTCGTCGAGGCTCGGGCCTTAAAGTGAATTGCTCGAAATCCATTCTTTTTCCGCTCACAGAATGTACCTCTCCCCCTCCCGACACCCTTGGTTTCACATGGGCCCAAACCACATTTACCTACCTGGGGACGGCGGTGACTCGCCAGCGCGAGCTGACCTTCCATGAAAACTACCAGGAGTATCTCACACACTTGACAGCTAAGATCCAGGTCTGGGACAAACTCTCGATTTCTCTGGCTGGCAGGATAGGTCTGCTGAAAATGGTGGTGTTGCCCCAGCTGCTCTACAGGTTCGCTAACATTCCCTTGTGGCCGGGGGTGGGCTTTTTCCGCGACTTGACTCGCACCGTGAACTCCTTTCTTTGGCACTCGGGTGCGGTCCGCCTTAAAATTGGGACCCTTTCCACTCCCATGTCTAATGGGGGCTTTGGTGCCCCTAACTTTCTTAAATACTGGCTGGCATCACAAATCCAATACACATCCTATTGGTTTAATACTACGGATCCTGCCCCGCACGTCCGACTCGAGAGGCTTGCGGTTATGGACCGGGATATCCGTTCCCTGGTGTTGCAACCCGCCCCCTTGGCAGGGGACTCACAGAATCCGGTCGCCTGCACAGCCGTTGCACTGGCAAAAATGTGGAAGCTGACGGGGATCGCCTACGCCTTCCATGGCAATCTCCCTCTTTGGAATTTTCTTCCTGGGGTCCCACGGGTTCCACCGGGTACGGTCCGCCGATGGGCAGACGCGGGCTTCGAGCTGTTACGTGACGTGTTTGACCAGGGTATATTCGTCGAGTGGCCCGACCTCCCCTTGCCCCTGAGAGGAGACCGGAGTGTATGGCTTCAATACGCATCCCTTTGTAGGACCCTTAAGCGGCATTACCAAACATTCCCTGCATTACCACCTGACGACCCTGCCATTGAGAGCTCACTTCCCCCGGCTCTACGAGGGGTAGGATCTCTAGGTTATATACCATGTTGCAATCCAGATTGGTCCCAGACTTCGCTAAACTGAAACGTGCTTGGGAGGCGGACCTCGGTGTTGAGATGACCGATGATCGCTGGACCCACCTATGCGAACGCACGCAACGGGTTTCCTTCAACTCCCGGTTTAAACTTATCCAATTCAAAGTGCTTCACAGGTTTCACCACACCCCGATCAGACTACACCGTATGTCCGCCGACCACCCTGCCAGCTGCCCAAGATGCGGCCAGGATGATGCCGACTACATCCATATGATCTGGTCCTGCCCCCGCCTCGCACAATTCTGGGAGGCCTTTTGCTCGACAGTGTCCGCTGTAACTGACCACCCCATTGTTCTCTCTCCGCTGGTATGCCTCTTTCATGATCTCCCAGGCCTCCCCCGAGATTCCACGAAACTATCCGGTCTCTGCCTGCTTCTCGCGGTGCGCTCCATCCTGCTTTGTTGGCTTCGCCCCTTGCCTCCCACACATGCCCAATGGCTGAGAGCGGTCACGTGGGCCTCTGACTCCGAGGAAGCCTGGTCCCACTTACACCCCACTCACTCCAGACCCAGAAACATCTGGCTCAGGTTCCACTCCTATATGTCTGACCTAGTCTAGACTCAGGACACCTCCTCCCCCTCCGTTTCCCCCCACCAGCTTGGGTCCTCACCCCAGTCATAGCTTCCTGATGTCCTTTTTCACGATGTGACTGTATTTTGTTCTTTGAATGTTCATCATGTGTAGTAACCTCTGCATACCTACGCTATGTACGCTACTCTTTTACATTGCTACTGCCTGACGCTGTTCGCCTGTGTTTTGCTGCCACGCTTATAATAAAAAGAAGTTTAAAAAAAAAAGAAAAAAACCTCCTGCAAATGGATATACATAAGCCTAACAGTATCAGACACATTTGCATTTAAGTTCAAAAACTGTACCATGTACGCTTTTCTCAGAAATGACATTTTTCTGGCGTTTGTGTCCCCAACATGTCAGAGAAACCTACAATGTCTTATTTTAATGGTGCCAAAATTACTTTAAAACCATCCTAATTTCCCATTACTGTGCCTTCAGGTTACTGAAATAAATACTTTGATGTGAACAGTCTCTGAAATCAAATGGGCTGGCTTTATTTCCAAATATGGGTAGTCTTTCCAACCCCGAGCCAAATATCAGGCTTTGGTCAGCTTAGCCCAGGGTTGCCATGGATTCGCCTTTGATCTTAGGCAGTTGAAGCTGAGGAGAGGTGTCAGAGGAATTTACACCTCTGTGCCAGGGCAGTCCATTGTCCCATGCTGCCACAATGCCGCTTTGTCTGACAAGGTCGCTAGATTCTCCACCTTGGCCCCTTTCATATGCCCATGGGGGCTGGTCCACTTGGGGAAGGTAATTCTGTTCCCAGGGGAGGCACGGCCCTTTGAAGCCGGGGCCTGCCAAACCTGTTCTGCTGGCCTCACAGAATTATTTTTCCCTTTCTTTAAACAGAAATCAAATCTTTTGGGAAGGAACATCATGTATATATTTATAGCAAACCCCCATCTTCCATCACATTTATGTTCAAGCACAGGGCATCATGTTAACATTTAACTTTCAAAAAGGCATTTTCCTTCTTGGGAAAAGCACCATTTTACACATGGGTTAATTTTTCTTGGCTGCTACTTTACAAATGTGGTTTTTCCTCACAAATGTATTCTCAGCATTTGCATGGCCCTAGTCAATTTCTAATACACAGGAATCTGTTCAACACAAGGGTTCTGTGAAACTGACATAAGCAAAGAGAGAGACTGGGCTTCTTGCAAAGAGATTGCCTGTGTTATTTTGTTGCAAAAAGTCAAATGCTTGCTGTACGGCCTGGAGTGAACTTCTCTGCTATTTCACAGATTTTGCCTGACACAACATGCCATTCAGTGAGGAATGCCCCCATTTGCTGGTCTACCACCTGAATATGGATGAACATGGATGTGTCTTACTGGAACCAAACTGTGTAATGTTGAAAAGATGGAAAGGGCATCAGTGCGCAGTCATTTTAAAGGCAGGACATTTTCTTTTTCAGTGGGAAGTTTTGAGCTGGCAGTATAGCAGCACTGCCTTTTAATTATTTTCTTTTGTGCACATGAAGAAAACACGCAGCCATTCTCGGGGTGTTCCAGGTTCCATCTCGCCCCATATGTACTCAGCAAAGATAGCGCAGCCATTATTTTTGTAACTGAAAAATGCAGTTTTAATGCAAGGTAATAGTGCCCAGCAGAGCCAGTGCAGCCGTGGTTCTTGTAACTGCGGAAAATGCAGTTTGGTGGTGCAGGGGAGTTCTGCTGGACTGGTAAATGTACCCCACATTCCATAATGCTCTAGGTACTGAGACGAGGAAGAGGGGTCCAGTTACCAAACTGTAATGATCGGGCTAGTGCGTGTAATCACCCACACCTGAGCGGGACCTTTGAACAACTGTGAACACTGTGAAGTGAAATGAATGTTTCCCTTGTAGTAATTGTAATAGGATTTCCCATAGTATAACACCTTTGTAACATGGCAGTAAGCTATGCTGTGTTACCACAGGTTCACATTGCGGTGAACATGGTGAAGGGAATCAGCTGTGGAAGGAACAGTGATTGCCGAACTATGCTTGTATAAATATTAACATGGTTATAATATTTGGGATGTTATTATTCAACGGGTTACTCATTTTTGATTGCTAGTCTTGTCAATTGAACTTTGGCAGATTTCGATGATTCACATTATTATCATGCACACACTCTAAGGATTGATTAGTGAAATGATGTATCTTTGTATGGTAACCCGTCATCAGAGGACAAATCAGATATGATGCATCTCTGAGAGGAATGGAGGAGTAGAATGTTTGAGGCACCTCAAATACCTATACCATTCACCTAATACACAGCAACACCAGGACTATATCCTTTCATTTCTGAGATATGGTACACTATGGAGGGTGGGCCCGAACCGCAAAGACTTTTCCAATGGACATCATTTATTCATTATGAATCAATACTGGATTAGAATAGACTTGCACACTTATTAGGGGCTTCAATACAGCCATCATGAAGTAACATGGTAATTGGGTTGCTTCTACCATTTGGATGGATATAGTATACTAATTCTAGCCCCAAATGCCTAGTTGTTTACTTTGTTATAAGCAGGGGTGATATCATCACGCTACATGCGCATGACATTGTGTGCCGCTTCCGTATATCAACACAGTATCAACATGGGGACCACGTGTACACGTGGGCCGCTGGGGAATTCCTGGCAGGACATCCTTCTAACTGATAAGTCAATTATTATGCTCCATGGGGGGCCTGTAATGACTTCTATTGAGACAATGTACAGTACATAGTTATTTCACATGGATTATCCAATTATGTGGGTCACATAATTAAGACCAGAATAGCATTTGCATTATGTTATCATGCAATAAATTCACCATTTATTACAAATGGGGGACCATATCAAGCTTTAGGTCCTTTACTTACCACATTCTTGGGCTATTTGCAGGAGTGACTTGGAAGTTGGAAATCAGACTCATCTGTTTCATCCATGCACATTAATCAGAGACTGGACTAATGATGTAAGCCTGCACACGCCTGCCAATATGATGACATTCAATTTTAGAAATGTCCAAGCGCAGTTATGATATTTGACCTCGCATTTTTTCAGCAAGAAGTGAGTCACACAATATACAGGCAACTTAAACCAACGTATAGCTGCCACACTTTAGCCCGTAAATCAATGGGTAAGTGCAACCTTACTTAATATATTATTCCATAATGGTCTATAGCCAGGACAGTAGCCAATAATCTTCACATTGATATTTGGCCCACAATAGGAAGGACTGGTGAGTTGCATTTGATGTCACTACTTTACCACATGGCAATGGCAATGTGTCAACAGGCTAGTTATAGGCACGAAAACAATGAGACACCTTGGAATTAAGTGGTTCACGCATTAATAGATTTGGAACTGAAACAAATGTAATGGTCATTTTCTGCACTATACATTGGTGATTGAGCAAGGGACATAAAGGAACAACCTGATGCTGAACTGAATGTTAAGGTCTTGGGGTGCCTCTGCATTGGCACACAGTAATTGCTATGTAATTGCTCTCTGTAGTATTGCGTCCACAGGCCTTTTGGAAACAAGACATGGTTTAATTATTATGTATCAATGATATTTTATGTTCTTCTATATCAAATGATCCAAACCCTTTGTATGTTCTTTTGTTCCCTTACCCTTTTATTTTTCCCCTTGCCCTCAAACCACGATTATGGTATGTATATATTATTTTTGAATTATTGTTCATACATGCTAATGTTGATATGACATAATGCAACTAAAATACTACTGTATCAATAACAGCTGTGACAAATACATGGAGCGAAACACATGTAGGCTGTGAACAAGACCACATTGGGAAATACACCTAATTTTGTAGACTATAATTGATTGTGTTGGAACCATTGTTGAATACAATTGTAGATCTGTATATGCATTGGGCATGAACGAGTAACTAGTACAACACATTGACTACATGCACTCTTTTAAAGACAGATTTGAAAATGCAAAACATCTAAGTGCAGCAGCCACAACAACGACTATGCCATCTCCTCCAGCACCTTTGCAACCAGTAAAGTGTAGGGGTATAGCTCTTCTTGTTCCAGCAAAAACCGTGTTGCACGTTACAGGACAAAGAACAACATCTCACAACCTGCATTCTGTGTAAAAAAAATATACACTGGCGGCCAAGCCTGCCTGCCTAACACATCTTTGTGGTGACATCTGATGCAATACCATGGATACGACCTTGATGAACGCAGGAGACCTGTGTGATGAATTTCTATGTGCGTGGGGCAGTCTCCCAGAATTTGCGATCTGTTGTAAATGGATTCTGCCATGAAAGTCAGATCTGCTAAACAGTCTTTATTTCAAATAGCGTGTTGTGTTTTAAAAACTGGTGTCAGTAGGTTTTTACCCAGATGGGCCTTCCAGTCATTGGTTGTATAATTGAACTCTCAAACTCCATATATATCCCAGGTGTACATTCTGCTGGATATCAGCAATTGGTATTTCAGAAGCTGGTAAAAACAAATACACAATACCTACCAAAAAGGTATGCACAGAAGCAAATGTGCACATAATAAAGGCGAGTAACAGTTTTTCATGTAGATTCTTTTTTAAAAAGCGTAATTGGCCCTAAGGGAACCCATTCATGTCATGCAGCTGTCTATTGACACATCTCACCTTATTCATTCCATATTAGAAGGTTTGGGAAGGTGTGATTTGGACTTACAAATGTGTTCTAGCACTTTGAAGTGTCTTTTGAGCTAGATGGAATTACATATAATGATCTCAGACCAAATAATCATACTGACTCAGAGAATATGGCTACTACTTTATTCTCATTTAATAAAGCAGGGAGAACTGACAGGCATCTGACTGCTGTATGCACACTCCCAACTAACCTTGATTATGCAAAGGTCTTATACCCCAATGTGCATCATCTTTCTATGTGGCACAATACAAAACCTGTCAAAGAAAGGGATTGGTTAAGGTAGCATATCTACTTATAGAACATATAAGGATGTGTAAGTACATCATTGGCTACCCCTTATCTGTAGGACACGACTTGAACTACCTCTTAACATGTATGGTACTGATTATAGCAGACAATATAGCAGTGGATTGGTCTATGCAACATTGTATGTTAGGGTTTCCTTCAAACCCACTGATTGGTTGGCATGCTATCCTAACCTTGGTCTTTCAACTCTTTATCCACACGTATGTTAAACAAAACTTAGGTTTTTGAATGCCATTTTCTCAATTAGTCCTTCATCTCTCATCGGTCGGCCATAAGCCAAAGTCTTCCTTTTGTAGTTTACCTTGCTGGCTGCTCACTGTCCTGGAGAATCTAAGGGAGTGTGAGCCCACCACTATCTTCATCAGTGTGAGCACACCACTATCTTCATCTGTGTGAGCACACCACTATCTTTGTCTGAGGCTCTAATGAATAGCCCTTGTTTTAGACTTCTAAGTCACATGTGACAAGACCATGAATTTGTTAATGTCAGCCTCTTATTTACTGCTATTTGATGTAATTATGCAGGTTGCTGTTGCTCCTTTTGGCCTCCAGAGACTTGCTCACTCTTTCTCATATGAACTTTGCATACTTTTAATTGACCAACAGTTGGCTCTTGGAGATGTTTTCTTCTTCAATCTATGAGGAATGTCCCACATTCAGAGATTATCCATGTAACTACCTTTGTACTCTGTGCTTATTCCTTAAAATAGCGTCCTTAATTCTGCCCCAACCTTGACTCATCATCAGTTCTGCACAGAGAACTATTATTTTGCGTGTCCTGATTCTACAGCCTTGGTTTGTCTCTGAGGTAGCTTGGTTGAATTCGACATGAGCTAATGTCCATTTTCCTATTATCCACATCCCCGCCACGTTATATATTCCTCTATAGCAAGCTTCTATATGTTTCATTTCTACCTTGCGTTACTGTGTATTTAGAGTTATTGGCCAAAAAGTTACTTCATCTTCTTTATTTCCACTAGTACATTAGCTTTAGGTACACGTTTCTCTTAGTGCTTCAGTTGCATCATCACTCTTAAGTATTTTCATATCGTTTCAGCATAGGTTCATATATCTTCTTTATGAAATCACCCTACCCTAGTCAGATTTCACTTAACGTTCCATTCTGTCCATTGGTGCATGCTGACATCCTTCCATGTGACATTTTTCCACACTTTCAGTGCAAGGGTACATTCTGTATGGCTGTCTGAGTGTATAACATCTCTCATACACTTGATGCGGTATAGGAACAATACAGGGGGTCCCATTTACTGCTCTTCTCTGAATATTCCAGTATGACAGCCATGAGGGGGCGGGAGCTCATGAGAAATCGTTTACTTGCTCCTCTACACAAACATGAATCTAAATTCATGTCAGCAGCAATGGTGCTACACTTTTAGGAAGTGACCCAGCCAATTTGCCCATATACAAAGTGTAAAACCATTTTGGTTGGCAAACCTGCTACAAATGTGCTACCAATTTACAGGTACAATCCTGACCATATATGGAAGGTGACCTCCAAAGATGACCACATTCTTATTATCGCCACTCATTTCATTAGACCCCCTATATGGTGGGAATGTATATCAAGGAATGGGTTTGCATTCTAGAAAACACATACAGGGCACAATATGTAGCTTAATGCTACTGGGTGACCATCCTTAAGAATAAGTGGTCCCGGGGCACTGTTGTGTGACAATTGGAGTCGCTGCTCACAGTCACTGGAACAGTGTGGATCAGAAGGAGAATCTGCAGGCAAAGGCTGGGGGCGCTTTCACCCAGAGAAGCAAGATAAAATCACAGGAAGTGAGAGACAGGGCTGCACGATGCACAGACCCAACATGGTGCATGAGGCCAAGATCAGTTGAAGCGGTCGGTTCGAGGGCAGGCGAATCGAGGAGCCAGGAGGACTGTTGCTGGCTTCGGGGCTCGAGCCACGGGACACTTGTCCCTTTTTCGCCTGCCTCTGCTTCCCCCGGATCGTGGAGCGCATCTCTTGAAGAAGAACAAGGGTGCTCCTGGAGGGATAGTGCTGAAGTCTGGAGTGCGCTGGGCCCTGACAGCAGGAGCGGATGGACTCCACAGTGCAAGGTAGCTTTTTGAAAGACTGTGAGCGAACAGAGAGGGTGACCTGGGGAAAGAAGGGAGACAATACAAGTCACTCAAAGCGGGGCAGGATAACTGATGGAACCCCCCCCCCTTCCTTATCAAGCTCTGTGTGGGATTCTGGTGCACTGGTGCAAACAGGGAGGTGGAGGGAGCCAGACATTGGCCCCTCCCACACACACCTAATAGCTGGTGAAAGATAGCATGTGCAACAGTGGGAAGTACACAGTCACCTCCTGGGATCCAAGAAAGAAGATCAAAGAAGAGGCTGCACCTTACACCAGTGACAATAGAAGAGAACATAACAGTGGCTGCATTTCAGGGGAGTCCTGAGTCTACCGTCGAAATGATCAGCGACAAGGAAAAGGTAAAAAATCGAACTGGCCAAACAAAAATGGAGGCCTACATGACTGAAGGAGCGAAAGAACATACTGCACCTAAGACAAAAAGAGTAGAAAATTATGAAGGAAGAAGGAACTGCGACTCTAGGGCAACCCAGGATATATTGAGGACTATCCAAGAGTCCAAAACACAGCTGGAGCAACAAATAAATACAGTAAGCCTGGAATGTGCGCTCCTGCAGCAGAACCTATGCAATGTTTCCTCAAGGGTAAAGGAAGCGGAAAATCACATATCAGCAGTCAAGGGAGTTGTGCCCCCTGCGCCCCTGCAGTGAGATATGCAGACTCTGCTAAAGAGGACGGGGCAACTAGAGAGCAGGATCGAGAACACAGAAAGATGGTCACGCAGGAATAATCTGCACCTGAGTGGTCTACTGGAGAGGGCGAAAGGGCCGTTTATGGAACTGTTCCTTGAGAAATTAATGGGGCAGCAAGTGTTGTTGACTGTTTTCCCATTGAACAGGCCCATAGGGTATTGGGCAGAGAGCCACCCCTGGTGCCCCACCTAAACAAGTCATTGTCAAGTTACTTAATTACAGAGACAGGGATGTCATCTTGCAAGTGGCCAGGAAGAAGGGCCTGCTGGAATACAATGGCGCGAAGATAGCCATATACCCAGATTTCACTAAGGCAGTCCAGAAGGCAAGACAATCTTTTGATGCGGTGCAGAGAAAACCTAGGGAGAAAGAAGTCATGATCTATCTGGCAAAACTCAGAGTGAGCGTCTCACAGGTGATGCGTTTCTTTACACCGACAGAATCTTGGGATTGGGCAAAAATGGTTCCACTACCAGCAAATTGACTAGCATGGAGGAAAGCATTGGAAGATGGTGTAAAAGCGAATACCTGGAAAGAGGCGAAAAATGGGGGGAAAATGGGAGCCGTTGAGGCCCCACACGGAAGAACGGAAGTATGCGTGTCCGGCAGCCTGGTTCATGAAGACTAAACAGCTGACTATCATGAGTGATATCAGGTGTTGGGAAAGTAACGAAATGGCGTGAGTAGAGACTCATCAATAGGGGCGGAGCGAATGTTTTGCGCAGCCTCCCCACAATAGACAATAGACCCTGGTCCCGGCTAGAGGGCGGGGATTAACAGCAATATTTTTTGGGAATGACAGATGCTTCTAGTTGGGGAGAAGCATAGGGTGGGGTGGGTGGGAGAGCCAACGGTGAAGGGTTTGGATTTGTTGGAGGTGGAGGGGGAGTTGCGGGTGGTTCAAGACAGTAATCACGCTACACATACGTAGTCAAGGACAGAGGTCACTAACAGAAATCAACAACACACTTAACGTTGCACAATGCCGAAAATGGAATACTGGCTGGCAGATGGGGGAACTTAGAACAATTAAGTGTGCCAACCGCTTTAATGATAAAATTAAAAGTGGATTGGTGACACAGTACATTTGGGAACAAAAAGCAGACGTGATCCTACTGCAGCAGAAGCATTTGATGCAAACAGTATGCAGGTTTTGGGGCAGTAGCCACTACATGGCAGTGGAACATGCTGGATACCACAGCGGATCAAGAGGAGTATCAACCTTAATCCACAAGTCCATTGTGTTCCAACTACATAAAGTTATCAGAAATAGGGGAGGGTGCTACATAGTGGTCACCGGAGAGATGGGGCGAACGGTCTTGCTTATTAATGTGTATGCTCCCCCGCCACTACAGTCGGACATGCTAGCAGAAGTGCATGACTTACTGGCAGAACATGGGGCCGACATAAGCATATTAGGAGGTGAATTTAATGATGTCCTGGATAGGGAGATGGACAGATGTTCGCAGGGACCGCGTAGACCCCAGCGAGAAGCGCGCACAATGCTAGCAACATTTCTAGATGTGACAGGCTTAAGGGATGTTTGGAGTAACCTACATCCAGGACAGCAGCAGTATTCAATCCACTCTGGCGTTCACAACTCAATGTCCTTGCAAGACTACATGCTGCTACCTTGTACACTGGCTGGAAGGGTGGTAGAAGAGGAATACTTGGCAAGGGGGCCCTCGAACCATGCTCCGTTATGCGTGAAGATTGTAGGAGAGGGGAGGTCTGGGCAAAGGGAATGTAGGCTTAACACATATTACTTACTTTGTCTCTGGAGGATAGCTCAGGGGCAACATGGTCGTCTTGGAAGAAGGTTCGATCCCCGGGCCCGCTTAGAAACCTCTGGGTATTAAGCATGTTGTAAATAATCTATCATATCATATCTTAGGAATTGATCAAATACGGAAAGAGCTCTCAGAGGGTACTGATGAATACTTTGTGTTAAACAAAGGTTTGATCGATGGTAGTAGCATGCTATGGGAAGTGTATAAAACCGTGCTTAGTGGAAAGGCGCAGGTTGTGTTTGAAGTGCATGGAAGGGAGAGAGGGGAGACATTGAAAGCGATAGAAGAGGAGGTCGCTGAAGCTGAACAAAGACATGTAGAACTAAGGACGATGGAATCTACGCGGCCCAGAAGGAAAATTGGGCCAACAGAGCTAGGGTGTATGAGCTCGGGGATAAAGAGGGCCGTATGCTGGCCTGGCTGGAGAGGAGGGAAGAAGGAGCAAGATGGGTGAAAACTATAAGAAATGGTAGGAGGGAAGCATGCACATAAGGAGACGAAATTGTGCAGATGTTGGCAGAATATTATTAGGGTCTATACAAGTAAATACCAGGTCCCTCGATCACAGAGATAGTCAGTTATTTAGATGGATGTGCCCTGCCAGTCTTGGATGAGCAATCTCGGTGGTAGTTAGGGACAGATATAACGCCAGAGGAAGTACAAGAGGTGGTAAATACCTTGCAACCGGGGAAGAGCCCTGCACCAAATTAGTTCCTGTGGAGTTCTGGAAGTGTATTGGAGTCAAGGTGAGAGATCCAATGCTGAATATGTTTAAGGAGAGTCGAGAGAAATGGGAACTCCCTAGAGATGTGAGAGCAGCCACAATTGTGGTAATTCACAGAAAAGTAAAAACCCTTTGCAAATGCTTTTCATACCAGCCCATATCATTGCTCGAACGTGGAGGCCAAAGTGTGAGAAAAAGTATTGGTGAACAGACTACCTCTGGCTATAGCAAGACTAATATACTCGAATCAGTGCGGCTTTGGGCCCAGGAGGGCCACAAGAATGAATTTTCGAAGACTACAATATGTTATAGCAGTGTCAAAGACACCCGAGGGTCCTCATGCCATTATGGCATTGAACTTGGAGAAAGCTTTCAACTCTTTGGGTTAGAACTTCCTCTGGGCAGCAATGATTAAAGTGGGACTGGGATAGAATTACCTTGAGTGGATACGACTCCTGTATACACAACCACTGGCCCGGGTGAGAGTCAACGGGCATGTATCTCACACATTCGCACTGCAGAGAGGCACCGGGCAGGGTTGCCTACTTGAACCCCGGGGCCTGGGGCCCTTTAAGATGAGGTAGCATTACTTAGAGATGGATGGGGATGCAGAACTTACTCATACATCAATAATCAAACCGACTCAAGGAAGTTGGCAAAACGTAGTACTGTTTTATTAACAATTATCTAAAACAAGGAGTTACAATGGACATCAACGGACGTTCGCTCGATTTCTCGCACTCAAAGCATTACATGAAAAAACAACATTATTATACTAAAAATGTGTCACTACTGACGTCATCCTATGTGGCAAATAAGAAAATCCTACTAGGGAATGTTATAGGCTTAAAGGGAACATATAGGAATATGTTCTATACTGATGGGGGGTTGTGATTGGGTCTCTAAGATTAGGTGGACAACTAAGCCCATCCCAAGTGCAAGTCATCTTTCGTGTTATAAAAATCACCACTCCATTGGTTACACAAACTATAGGGCTCTTTGATACATGGCCCTCTATAATTGGTGGCACGCATGTACCATTCTGGAGTACCCTTCTGGAATATTCCACTTGCTAGCAGCACACAAGCTGGTACCCCAGGTGCTAGGTGGGTTGGCCTGGTGATGCCTCTCCACCCAATTAGCCCAACATCTATCATCACTCCTGCGGTCTGTCATTCAATTAGGCTTTGAACTTGGCTTGTAGAGGCTCACTGTGTCTGAGAATAAAAGGGAGTGGGGCATGGTTTTATCTTCTGGTTTTGGTGTAGCACGACCCACAGTCTAATCCTATCTGACCATGTGACTGGAGACCACATTTTCGAGCTTTTCGTTGCATATAATACTATTAAATGATGAACTCTTGGCATCTTCAGTGTTTTTCCATTTCACCTCAAACAGAAGTTTGTTTCTTTCTCACGTTACTGTAGCTTCTTGACCAATAACCAGGCTCACAGTGGCCTCAACTCTTGGTGCTGGGAAAACCAGCCTTTCTTGAATTCTCCTTTGCCATCAGCTATTTTCAACTGCACCACACTTCAAGCCCTTTCCATTCACGGGGGTCAAATTTGCTAACGTGCACTGTGGAACATCCAGATTCTATACATTCCTATGTATATGCATTGGCGCATCGCCGCAATCTATTTACTACGTAGCCAGCCTCAGGATTACTTTGTCTATTTGCGTTACAATAACTGTACAATAGTAAAATGACTAATGCATTTTCTTCAGTGTTTCTTTGCACAAGCATCGTCATTTTGATCCCAAAATGTTGCTTTACTTTGACACCTCATCCTCACATCCTATAGAATGTCTATATTCTTTCTTCATTGTGTCTTATCCGGGGGTGTCAGTTCTGTTTCATGTGATGTCACCAGTCTTCTTTCTCATTCATTTTCATACTTCTTCCTGGACTTTTTCCAGAAGGCCATTACTTCTTCGTGAGTACATATAGGGTTTTCTCAGTGGATACCTTGTCTCGAGGATTCTTTGTGGTATGGGCATCTTCACTGGTACTGTGCATGTCACAATTTCTAGCTCCCAACATATGGCCAACATGGCGGCAGAGGTTCTGGTAGGGGTATTTGGCTCCTCCTCTCCACTCCCCCCTCTGGGCGATTCATCAACCACTCTCTCATCAATCTCGCATCGAGATATCCTCGTCTGAAGAAATGCTTCTTTAGAGTTCATATTTTTATGACTCCTTACAGGCATCCTGCTGATTTCACATATTCATCAACACTCCAGGTCATAAGGCTATATTGTCCATTGGAACTGCAGTAGATCCATATTCCCACATACATCTTGTGGTTCTTCAGATAGAGGAACTTTGTTCCCTCAGGTGCATGAATCCTGGCATTTACGTAGAGTCTGATTTCTTCATCTGTCAGCTCTTAAGGTTTGAATCCTGATTCAACATCAATCACAATCTTCATTCCTACCACTTTCTATGCAGTCTTCTTGCATTGTGTGATTATTATCCTAATCACACAGAATCTAAATATGATCATCACCAGCAGGGCTCCAAGGAACTTGAAAATGTTCGCCATCCATTGTGGAACCCATGAGAAGATTGATGCAAACCAGCTGTCATCAGCAATATCTTCCACTTCCTCTTCCATCTTGATGTGTACGTTTGTCAGCATCGTTATGGCCTCTGTCAAGGTGCCATTCTCGTTGTGAGAAGGTATGAATGTGCAACATGATTCTCCAACTTTGGCACAAACACCTCCATCCATTGCTGTAATCATATCCAAGACATATCTCTTCCGAAGAGTCAGCATATCTCTTCCGAAGAGTCAGCAGCTCCTCCTTGATAGCATTGAATCCCTTTATGGTGGTGTTAATCATCAGTAGAAACTCCCATCTGGTGTCTGCAACCACTTGGAATTTACCATCGTCTGGATCCCAGGCATAAAGATAACAGTAAAAATGGAAGCAGTCTTGCTGAACAATCTGTGTTCATATGGAATAGCATCAAATAAGATCAAAAGCCTCTATTGATTTGGCTGAGAAATAGTTTTCTCTCTTCATTCAATCAAGGAGTTCAGCAGATCTCTTCTTCCTCAAGTGAGTATCTGTTTTTGGAAACTCGCCAATGTTCAGGTCACTCTTCGGGATCACCAGTGCTGGAACATAATCAATCACTATAGAACACAGTCCACCCCAATCCCTGGGCAGCTTCATGTAAGCTCTGGATCCATTATCACCACTGTCCCATCTTTCATTCCTGGCACATCGAAGATTCGTCCGCATTGCTGATTCTCATCAACTTTTCTCGTGCCATTGTTTCTGGAACATAGCTATGCACTAGCCAAAGGCACTATCTGCAACAGGCCTCCCTTGTCTTTGACCCATGTCAGAAGCTTTGCAAGTCCCAGCCAGAGAGGTTTGCATCCTTTCTCCACTTGTTCGATAACTGGCTTGTGATGACCAGTTACTGCCGCAGCTCTGCATATGACTATGCCTTCTTCCCAGCCATCTGGAGAAAGTACTGTTCCCCAGATTCACATCTGGCCTCTTTCCTTGCAGCTTTGAACTTCTTCATCAGTCTTTCTTGGCAGTTAAGTTTCCCGTTTATCTCCCATTTAATTCGAGCTCCCTCCGTGCCAGGCTGTTCATATCTTATCACATGAATTCTGGTGTGTGCTCTTTCTCTTATCTTCAAATCTTGGACATAATCATCTTCTTCTAGAGGAGACCATTCTGTCACCCATACCAACGATGCTGTTCGACTCTGGAATTGACATCTTGTATGACAGAGTGCAAGGAGAGTCAGGCAATGTGCTGGACAGTCCCATAGCATAAGGCAGGAGAGCACATACATAGCAATCCTCCTAAGAAGTTCTTTGCCCACTTCTTTCATGTGCTGATACCACATGTTATACCCCAAATGTGCTGTGCTGTCTAAATAGTCATTTAATTCGTAATCATCCTCCCTTGCACTTCTCTTGGGTCTCTTGCTTTGCTTTGCTAAAAGGGCTTGTACCTGATATTCATTAAGAATATCCAAAAAAGTCAGTACTACAATAGGACTCCTAGGAACATTTGTCAGAGAAATCGGTGCCTTCACATGTATCACAGGTGTAGGAACAACCACATACGGCCTTGGCCTTTTTACAGTGTCTAGTTTTGCAAAGGTAACTGGAGTGGGAAGGATTAATGGAACTCCTTCCCTTTTGGGGCCAACGAAGTAAACAGTGTAGATCAATATAAACAGAAAAACGATAATAGATGCTTAACAGGCATATATTATGCACAAATACATTATGCCCCACCATTGGTGTCCCTCCACATGTCGTTGACTCTGCTCACTCTCTGGAAGTGCAATATGTTCAATAGACAACATTTTGCCTGTAATTAATTACTTTTAAGGAAGGAAACATTATTTTTAATCAGGCAACCTCGTTAAATGCTCAGGTAGTTGTCTGATTTGCTCTATAATGGCTGCCAATAATCGTCTAATCGCTGTGCCATTTTTAGGATCTTGGACAAAAGTATGCACATCAGTGCTGCGCCCAACAAGAGCAGTGTAAGCTTGGAGTATAAAAACAAAGACAACAAGAAGTAGTCTGTGTAGATCAACATCTGACAGAACCATGGGTACCTCCAAAGAGAAACTCAGTGAGAAACGAATCGGGGGAACTGCTCCCTATTCCAGTCTAGATCAGACATTTGTTATTTGCTTCAGCACTCTTTTGGTCTAATGTCAACAAGCTTTTGTGGGTCAAGAATAGTAACTTTCTCTCTTCCTGCTATAATATCTATAAGGAGTGTTTCCAGGGAGCCACGGTCCAAATGTACACTTACATCTATCTATTGGATAGTCTTTGGTCCTTCTTCCTCGTATTCGATCAAGTCTGCACATGCTGAACTTATTCTTCTTGACTTGTTTCTGAATAGATTGGGGGTATGTCGGCCTCATCCAGCGTATACTTTCACATCTCCTAAGTGAATCCAAGCTTGTCTCCCTTGGACTTTAACTGCTGAGGGAGTAACGTCTTCCACTAAAAAAGGGCCACTAAATCTGTGCCACTTTCTAGTCAAGGTCCTAATTAGAACTGTGTCTCCGGCAAAAAGTTTAGGAACACATAACTTTTCAAGTCTGGTTGCTGTATTGTCTTCATCTGTGTCCTGAGACAGACACCCTTCCACTTGAGTTGATCTGAAATGACAGGGATACTAGCGGTCATACATGTTAAGTACGCATGTAGCTAATTTCCTAACAGTTCTGCAGTTTTCTGGGCCGCACTCCTAGTCCTTGATGGAGGAGTCAGAGGTGTTCTCATCCACTTCCCTGTAACTGGCTTGTGGGGTGTGAGGTGGTGGTCTGAACCGGGTTGATTTCTCAATGCATACAATGCAAGCGGCAGGCAATGCAGCCACCCCTTCTTCAGTGTCAATGTCAGCTTTGCTATCCTTTCCTTGAGAAGACCATTGGGTCTCTCACATTCCCGTTCACTTGTGGGTGATAAGCAGAAGAAAACTTGTGCTTAATACTAAGCAATAAGCTAATCTGTTCAAATACCTTGTTTAAAAAATAAAGTCCATTGTCAGATCTCAGCACCTCACCTACTCCCCATCTTGGAAATACTTCTCGTACTAAAAACTTTGCAGCACAGGTGGCATCAGGATGTGTGCATGGACCAGTCTCAATCTATCTCATGAAGGGGCACACTACCACTATCATGTACTAGATCCGTTACATACTTGTGGCTTATCAACATAGTCAATATGTAAATGCTGAAAAGGACCATTTGGTTGAGGAATCACTCCTCTGAAAGTTCACAGCTTGTGCCCAGCAGTAAACCTTTGACATATGATGCAATTTACTACATAAAAAGCAAAGTGTTCAAACAGGTTCAGTACGAACCAGTCCTCCGCAATGGCTGTTACGAGGCTCTCCCTATTGACATGTGGATGGTAGTGTAGCTGTTCGAACGCCACCCTTTATAAGGCTACCGGCATCACAAGTTTACCAGTGCTATCTTGTCACCACAGTGCTTTGGAAGGGGATAAAGAACACCCCGTCCACGTCCACTTTTCTTTTTCTTCCTCTGGAGCTCCAACTTGAATTTCTATCAATTGTGTTCTTGATAAATGAATAAACCCTTCATTCACAACCATTATTGCAACCATTTTTTCTTTCACATCGGGAGAATCAAATCTAGAAATATCATATGAATATGCAACCCTTTTGGCCTCTTCGACTGCAGCTTGGTTTCTGCATGAAATAAAGTCAGTTCTCTTAGTATGTGCTGTGCACTTAACTATTGCAATGGCTACTGGGAGTTGTAGTGCTTTAATAAGCCTGTCCAATAATGCTGAGAGTTGTACTGGAGTGCCGTCCTCTCGGGGGTAGCCGCTCATTTTCCAACATGCTAACTTTGCATGTATGGTTGATGTCATATAGGCGGAATCACTGTACACTGTCACTTCCTGCACTGCATGATTCTCGAGCGTGACAATAAGCACCATCAATTCTGCAGCCTGTGCTAAAAAATGAGACGGTAGTCCCGCACTTGCTACCACCACTTCAAATTCCCCATTAGCTCTGTGCCTTACCGCAGCTGAACCTGAAAACCTCTCTCCATCAGTTTGATCATTCTTCGAAGACCCATCAATAAAAAGAACCTCCCTCGCTGCTAGAGCATTCTCCTTTACCCTTGGGATCTCGTCATAGAACTGCTCATAGTTAGAGCAATGAAGCACTTGCTCATCCACTGCCAATGGTTTGGCTACAACGTGGCAGGATTCACTATTCTACACCTGACTCTTTTGATTGCTGGATTCAATATAATTACCTCATAAGCAGAAGCCCTCTGAGATGTCAGTGTACCCTTAGGTTTCTACAGAACAGCATACAAAGCATGCTCAACAAATTAAATCATGGAACACCCCATTACTATGCTTGCAGATTTCTCAAAAGTGAACGCGACTACTGACAAAGATTGTTCACAAGGGAACTGACCCCTCAAACCTGGGTCTAAAATCCTACTATAATATGCTAAAGGTCTATACCCCAATGTGGTTCTCTGTGTGAATACTGCTGTCATAACTGTTCCATTTGTGTGCAAAAACAAAAAGAACGCCTCAGAACTCTTTTTTTCAATTCATCATACCCTACCTCCATCTGCTCAGTCCATTCAATTTTTTCCTTATTCACCTGTGCTTTCTTCAGAGCCTGCAAAATGGGTCTTGTATATGAACTATGATCAAATACCCATACTCTGACATAATTACACAGTCCCAGAAATTGCTGCATTTGCTTTATCGTGTACGGTTTTTACATTTTCATGATTGCCTCAGCTCTAACATGAGTAACTTTCTTTCCTTCATGCAAAATTAACTCACCTATGTATAACACCTCTTCCTGACAATATTGCAACTTTTCCTTATCCACTTTGTATCCTTTGTCTGTTAGAATAATCTGTATCAGAATCAACACTAACCCTTTAAGGGGAGACTCTGTAGCAGAATACACTCTCCCCCTTAAAGGAGAGACTCTGTAGCAGAATAAACTCTCCCCCCTGATAGGGGAGACTCTATATCAGAATAAACTCTCCCTTTTGGAGGGGAGACACTGCAGCAGAATAAACTCTCCCCTTTTAATTGGAGACTCTAGCGGAATTAACTCTCCCCCTTGATGTGGGAGACTCTGGATCATAATAATCTCCACCCCTTGATGGGGCAGACTTTGTAGCAGAATAAACTCTCCCACTTTAAAGGTAAACTCTGCCACAGAATAAAATCTCTCCGTTAATAGGGGAGACAATGTATCTTAATAAGCTATCCCCCTTGATGGGGAGACTTTGTAGAAGAATAAACTCAACCCCCTAAATGGGAGACTCTGTAGCAGAATAAACTCACCCCCTTGAAGGGGAAGAATCTGTATCAGAATAAACTCTCCCCAATTGAAGAGGAGACTCTGGGCCTCATTATGACCCTGGCGGTAAGTGGAAAACGATGCCGGTAAAGGATTACCGGCATCTCTTACCGCTAGTTCTGATTACGATCCGAGTAAGTGCAATTAGCGGCACCGTGGTTAACGGTGCCACTAACAGCACAAAGGGCGCGGGCACGCGACCCCCCATGCCGGAAATAGCGGCATGGCGCAAATTGGGGAACATCACGAGTCAAGCGGACATGCTCTTAACGCCCTTGCGAAGGCCGTAAAGTACCTTACCGCCATGGTGCAAATACCGCCATCGCGGACCAACCGTAAATGGCCATATGCAGTGTTCCCAGCTGCCACAGGTGCACACAATCAGCACAGGTGGAGGCAATACAGACTCACCAAGTACAAAAAGAGCACACCCTACCCCTTCCCACACCCAGTCACACTCCACAATGATTTCAATAGGACTAGCAATGTTGGGGCTGGAGGACCTGATTGCAATGCAAGTGCTACAACAACAACAACAACAACAGGCAGCACAGAGGAGACGCAGGAGGAGAAGGAGGGCAAGGCAGGGCCAGCAAGCCCCACCAGCACAGCCAATGCCACCACGCAGGCAGCCCCCAATCCCACGCATCAGAGCCAGTCCATTCAACCTCACCAATGAGCAGATCCACACCTTGTACCATTTGGACCGGGACACCATCACCACCATCGTGGACATGATACACAACGACATTGTCAGCATGATTGAAACACCCACCGCCACCCCCCCCTACTGAAGGTAGTGTCCGTGCTCCACTTCCTGGCCACAGGCACCTACCAGCACACAGTGGGGCACTTGCATGGCATTTCACAACCATTATTCTCACGTACGCTGATCCAAGTGCTCGATGCCCTCCACAAGAACACAGACAACCACATTTCCTTACCACGGTCTGCCCAGGAGATCGCAAACACCAAAGTGGGTTTCCATACACTAGCCGGCATACCTGGTTGCATTGGTGCCATCGATTGCACCCATGTGGAATTGGTGGTCCCACATGCCATTGAGGTAGCGTACCGCAACCGTAAACTATTCCACTCAATCAACGTGCAAATGGTATGTGACTCCAACAGGATCATCACACATTGTTGTGCCCGATTCCCCGGATCAACCCATGATTCAATGGTCCTGCGTAACTCCACAATACCACGCTACATGGAGCGACATGCAGGGCCAAGATCCTGGCTACTTGGTGAGTCTCATGTCATGGCCATGGAAATGTGAAGTGGGTAGGTGATTGACGTATCAATGCATACTTTACCTGGCTAAAAGGGGGGGGATGCATACTTTACCTGGCTGAAAGGGGGGGGAGAGATGCATACTTTAGCTGGCTGAAAGGGGGAGAGATGCATACTTTACCTGGCTGAAAGGGGGGGGGAGTGATGCATACCTTACCTGGCTGCGAGTACCAGAGGCAATGGAGCCAGCTCATACCCTAAAGCAGCCCAAACGTCAACTGACACCTGAACACATAATGCCCGATGTAAGCAGCCCTACCATGTGAATGAAGGTGTGACCCAACCATGACACAACTATCTGCAAGTGCACTGTACTGAATCGGACCACATCGACCTCAACAAAATGCACCTACATGCAATGACTTCAGCCAATACACGACACCAAACACCATCAACTGAATGGCCAGTCCCCCACAACTGCGCACAAAGGAGGCACATGACAGACAAAAACATCAATGCACCACTACACAGACACCAAGGCCCAAAAAAAATTGCCTAGCAACATTAGTAGTGCTCAGTGGGGTCATCATGAGGCTGACAGCAATGTTGCCATGATGACAGCATTGATATCACTGGACACCTGCCAGGTCAACAAAACAAACGCCATGGACTAACACAGTGGATGGGCACTTACAAGGCACTGGACCCCCCTGCATACACTGGTTGATGGCATGCAAAACAGTCCATGAGAGGAATACACATATACCGGTCACATAGTGTGACTCCATTTGTGCATGTAAATGTGGTACAAAGTAAGAGATGAATGCATGCCATGGTGGCACGTCATGATTTGAGATTTGATGTCATGACTGACACATGCATTGTTGCCCACATACAGGTGATGCAGGCTATCCCCTGAAGAGGTGGCTCCTTACCCCAGTCCGGAACCCACAGACCCAGCACGAGGAGGACTTCAATTGTGCACATACACAAACCCGTGTGGTGATTGAGCAGACATTTGGCCTATTGAAGGCACGGTTTCGCTGCCTGAGCAGGTCTGATGGGGCACTCCGGTACCGCCATGAGAAGGTGGCAAAGATCGTCATGGCATGTGTCATGCTACACAATATGTGCATCAGAAGAAATGTGCCCCTGACGCTGAACTGCAACCACCTGACGATGAGGATGAGGAGGGTGGGGATGGGGCAGCACCTCAGGGAGGCAGCGATGCACAGGCGGGACGTGACATGCGTCGGACTCTGATCAACCAATGTTTCTACCACACACGGATGGGGGGTGTCACATGGAGATAGCAATTGGGGCACTGTGTGTGTCTGGGATATGCACACTGTGGACTGTTCACCAATAAAGCACACATACGCAATGAGCAATGTCCACACATGTGATTTGTGCTCAAGCAAAAATTGTATTGTAAATGTGAATTCAATTAACACACCCACTCCCCCCTCCCCCCTCAACTCCCCAACACACCCACTTCCCCCTCAACTCCCCAACACACCCACTCCCCCCTCCCCCCTCAACCCCCCAACACACCCACTCCCCCCTGCCCCCTCAAACCCCCAACACACCCACTCCCCCCTCCCCCCTCAACTCCCCGCAAAAGTGCGTGGATGCCTGTGGTGAAGTGCCTAATGTGGGATTGTTCCACTGGGCGGCCTCTATTGGCAGCTCCTTCTGCCGGCCCCCGGGGCACCCCTGCCTGTACTCCGCAGGTTTCTGGCCGACCTGCGGACGGGGCTGCTTGGGGCAGAACTGGCAGCGGAGGAGGTAGTCGGCTGCTCACTAGGACGCATGTCCCTCATTGTCTGTACAAGCTCCAAGAGCACGTGCAGCGCGGCAAGTTCGACACAGATATCCTTGGTGGAGGATTGTATGGGTGCCTTCACAGTCTCGGCACATTTTAGCATTTCCGCACTTGCACCTCCACATTCGGCCACATGCTGAGTCAGGAGTGAGGACAGTTGGTGTTGGCGTGTTAAGATTTGGTCCAGCGACTCTTGGTTTTTTTGGGCATTGGATAATGCCAGTGGCTTGTTCATTGGGCTGCTCCCCTCCTCCACACCTTCCACTGGGCATGGAGTGGCTGGCCAGGAGTCATCAGGGGATTGCCCCTGTGTGCCATCATCATGCAGGCTACATGGGGACAGGTAGGGGGAATGAGGGTGGGCAGTGGGGGGACATTCTACGAAATCATCATCATTCCCCACATCACTATCTGAACAGGCTGGAATGGCAGCAGTCTCACCAATCATGCTGCTTCCTGCAGACACAGTCCCTTCAGTGGCCACCAGTTGTTGGATGTCTGTTGCTGGTGGTACCGTGCTGCTTGCCTTGGTGCTTATCGGTGCCCTGGCCTGTGTTGTGGCCATCAATTTTGGCTGTTGTGGGGGTTTGTTTGGTCCAGCAAAGGTGGAGGGTTGGTGTGGTGTCACTTCGGGCCTGGCCTTCTTGGCAGGTGTGGTGCCAGTGTCTTCCTCGCCAAGGTCCGAATGGGAGCCTGTGGTGGAGCAAAGGAGGGAAAGTGTTATTCATGGGTCTGCGGACAAGCAGGCATTGTGATAACTGCCATCATTTTGATAACTAGATGATGCACATTGGGGGAAGTGACATACAGGTTGTCTCCCTTTTGGGTGGGAGAAGCATGCAGGAATGTGGGTGCCTACAGTGAGAGTGTGCATACTGCATGTGTACAGGGTGTAGGTCAATAATGCCTGTAGGCAGTCTTCTGCTGATGTGTCGCGTTAACCCTATTAGGCAACATTGTGCTTCCCATGAAACTGGACTTCAGAGAGTTTTGCATGGCTTGATTTGAGACACCTACCTGCGTCACCTGATGTGGGGGCTCCTCTCTCCATTTCTCCGACCCCCTCGATGCTCTCAATGCCAATGGTTGTGGCACATATCTCCTCCCACGGCTGCAATTTTATCGGTGAGTCTGCTCCTCCACCAGTTGCCATGCCCAGGTTTCTGTTGGCAGACAGTATACTCCTTACACGGAGCCGGAGGTCGTCCCACCTTTTCCGGCACTGTCTTGTGGTGCGGGGTGTTGTTCCAACTGCACTGACCTGCTGTGCAACTAGGTCCCATAGGGCCTTCTTCCGTGCTATTGCCGGTCTGGTCATTTCTGTTGAGAATACAATGTCTGCATTTTCCCGTAGGGTTTCCGCCAACATGGTGAGCTCTTCCCTAGTGAAGCGCTCCTGCCGCAGCCGATCGCAACTTTTTTTAACAACTTTCGGCATTCTGACGATGGGTGGATGTGGGTGAAGGGTTGTGGCGGGTCTCAGGGTCAGATGTGCAATGGTTGTGGAGGATGGCAATGGATTGTGTTTTTTAAGATGGCCGTTGTGCTCTTTCCCGTTCTGGTGCGATGGCGCAACTTCCGGATCTGCTTCTTTACGGTGATCGCTAATATCGGTGGGTAGGGTGGCGGTAGTGCACCTTGCACGGCATACGATGCCGGTAGGTGCTGTTTTTGGGACGTTACCGGCATGGCACAGATTACATTACCGGCATGGCGCAATGCTCATGCCCGAGAGGTCGTAATGTACCGCTTTTAACGGTTTCTGGCAAGCACGTACACGTTAGTTGCGCCATGCCGGTAATGTCCATTAATTACCGCCTGGGTCGTAATGAGGCCCTCTGTGTCCGAAAATACTCTCCACCTTGAAGGGGGAGACTCTGTAACATAATCAACCCTACCCTTTAAAGGGTGACTCTGTAGCAGAATAAACTCTCCCCCTTGAGGGGAGAGTTTCTCTATCAGAATAAACTCTGCCTCTTGAAGGGGAGACTCTGTAGCAGAATACATTCTCCCACTTCAATGTTAGACTCTGTGGGGAAATAAACACTCGACCTTAAAGAGGAGACACTGTAGCAGAATAAACTATCCCCTTGGTGGGGGAGACTCTGTATCAGAATAAATGCTCCCCCTTTTAGGGGAGACTCAATAGCTGAATAATCTCTCCCTCTTGATGGGAAAGACTTTGTAGTAGAATGCACTCTCCCCCTTGAAGGGTAAGACTCTATATCAGAATAAACTTTTTGCCTTGATGGGAGAGACTCTGTATCAGAATACACCCCCCCTCTTTTAGGGGAGACTCTATAGCTGAATAAACTCTCCCCCTTGAATTGGAGACTCTACCAGAATGAACGCTCCTCCTTGATGAAGGAGACTCTGTATCAAAATAAACTCTACCCCTTGACGGGGGAGATTGTATCAGAATAAATTCTCTCCCTTGATGGTGGCGACTCTGTACCAGAATATACGCTCGCCTTGTAAGGGAGACTCTTTAACTGAATACACTCTCCCCCTTAAAGGGGGAGACTCTGTATCAGAGTGAACTCTTCCCCCTTGAAAGATAAACTCTGTCACAGTATAAAACCTCTCCCTGTTGATGGGGGAGACTTTGTAGCTGGATAAACTCTCCCCCTTGAATGGGAGACTCTATAGCTGGATAAACTCAACCCAATAAATGGGAGACACTGTAGCAGAATAAACTTTACCCCTTAAGGGGAGACTCTGTAGCAGAATAAACTCTCCTGTTGATGGGGGATATTCTGTATCAGAATAAACACTCCCCCTTGAAGGGAAGACTATGTAGCAGAATAATCTCTCCCCCTTGAATGTTAGATTCTGGAGGGAAATAAACTTTCCACCTTGAATCGCAGCCTCTGTAGCCGAATTAACTCTCCCCTGATGTGGGAGACTCTGTATAAAAATAAACTCTCCCCCTTTTAGGGGAGACTCTATAGCTGAGTAATCTCTCCCCATTGATGGGGGAGACTCTGTATCAGAATAAACTTTCCCCCTTGATGGGGGAGACTCTTTATCAGAATACACTCTCCCCTTGTAGGGGAGACACTATAGCTGAATAAACTCTGCCCCTTGAATTGGAGACTGTATCAGAATAAACTCTCTCCCTTGGTGGGGTCATCTCTGTATCAGAATAAATGCTCCCCCTTGTAGGGGAGACTCTATAGCTGAATACACTCTCTCCCTTGAAGGGGGAGACTGTGTATCAGAATAAACTCCTCCCTTGAAAGGTAAACTCTGTCACAGAATAAAACCTCTCCTTTGATAGAGGAGACACTGCATCATAATAAGCTCTCCCCAATGATGGGGGAGACTTTGTAGCAGAATAAACTCCCCCCTTTGTATGGGAGACTCTGTAGCAGAATAACCTCTGCCCCTTGAATGAGAGACACTGTAGCAGGATAAACTCAACCCCTTAAATGGGAGACTCTGTACCAGAATAATCTCACTCCCTTGAAGGGGGAGACACTGCATCAGAATAAACTCTCCCCCATTTGAAGGAGAAACTCGGTATCCAAAAAATACTCTCCTCCTTGAAGGGGGAGACTCTGTACCAGAATCAACTCTACCTTTTAAGGGGAGACTCTGTAGCAGAATAAACTCTTCCCCTTGATGGGGGAGATTCTGTATCAGAATAAACCCTCCTTCTTGAATGTTAGACTCTGTAGGGGAATACACTCTCCACCTTGAAGAGGAGACTCTGTAGCAGAATAAACTCTCCCCCTGATAGGGGAGACTCTATAGCTGAATAATCTCTCCCCCTTGATAGGGGAGACTCTGTATCAGAATAAACTCTCCACCTTGATGGGGGAGTTTCTGTGTCAGAATAAAGTTTCCCCCTTGAAGGGGAGACTCTGTAGCAGAATAAACTCTCCCCCTTGAATGTTAGACTCTGTATGGGAATAAACTCGCCATCTTGGAAAGGAAGCTCTGTAGCAGAAGGAACTCTCCACCCAATAAGGGACATTCTATATCAGAATAAACGTGCACCTTTGAAGGGGAAACACTGTACCAGAATAAACTCTCCCCTTTGATGGGGGAGACTCTGTATTAGAATAAGTGCTCCCCCTTGTAGGAAAGACTCTATATCTGAATAATCTATCCCCCTTGAAGGGGGAAACTCAGTATCAGAATAAACTCTCCCCCTTGAATGGGAGACTCTGTGGCACGATAAACCCAACCCCTTAAATGGGAGACTCTGCAGCAGAATAAACTCTCCACCTTGAAGGGGAGACTCTGTACCAGAATAAACTCTACCTGTTAAGCAGAGGCTCTGTAGCAGAATGAACTCTCCCCCTGAAGGGGGATACTCTATATCAGAATAAACTTTCCCCTTTGAAGGGGAGACACTGTACTAGAATAAACCCTCCCCCTTACTTGGGTAGACTCTGTATCAGAATAAAGTCTCCCCCTTGAAATGTCAACTCTGTCACAGAATAAAAGCTCTCCCTTGATGGGGGAGACACTGTATTAGAATGAGATCTCCCCATTGGAGAAGAGACACTGTGTCAGAATAAACTCTCCCCCTCGAAGGTGGAGACTCTCTAGCAGAATAAACCCCTAGAATGGGAGACTCTGTAGCAGGATGAACTCAATCCCTTAAATGGGTGACTATGTAGCAGAATGAACTCACCCCATGGATGGGGGACACTCTGTATCAGAATACACTCTCCTGTTGAAGGGGGTGACTCTGTATCAGAAAAAAACTCTACCCCTTGATGGGGTGACTTTACATCAGAATAAACTATCCCCCTTGATAGTGGAGACTCTGTATCGGATATTAACTCTCCTCCTTGAAGGAGGGACTCTGTATCAGAATACACTCACCCCCTTTAGGGGAGACTCTATAGCTGAATAAACTCTTCCCCTTTTAGGGAGAGACTCTGTATCAAATAAACTCTCCCCCTTGAAGGAGGAGACTCTGTATCAAAATGAACTCTAACCCTTTAAGATTAGACTCTGTAGCAGAATACACTCTGCCCCTTGAAGGAGGGACTCCATAGCAGAATAAACTCTCCCCCTGATGAGGGAAACTCTATATCAGAATAAACTCTCCCCTTTGAAGGGGTGACACTGTAGCAGAATAAACTCTCCCCCTTGAATTGGAGACTCTAGCAGAATTAACTCTCCCCCTGTGAATGGGAGACTCTATAGCGGAAAAATCTCTCCCCCTTGATTTGGAGACTTTGTATCAGAATAAGCTCTCCGCCTTGAAGGGGAGTATCTGTATCAGAATAAACTTGGGGGAGACTCTGTAGCCTAATAAACTCTGCCCCTTGAATGGGAGACTCTGTAGCAGAATAAAGTCACGCCCATGATGGGGGAGACTCTGTATCAGAATAAACTCTTCCCCTTGAAGAGGGAGACTGTATCAGAATAAACTCTGCCCCTTGAATGGGAGACTGTGTAGCAGAATAAACTCTCTCCCTTGATGGGGAAGACTGTGTATCAGAATAAACTGCCCCCTTTAAGGGGAGACTCTGTATCAGAATAAACTTTCTCCCTCGATGGGGGGACTCTGTATCAGAATACACTCTCCCCCTTGTAGGGAAGACTCTACAGCTGAATAGACTCTCCCACATTAAGGGGTAGACTATGTATCAGAATAAACTCTACCCCTTGAAAGGTAAACACTGTCACAGAATAAAACATCCCCCTTGATAAGGGAGACACTGTACCATAATAAACCCTCCCCATTTATGGGGTAGACGTTGTAGCAGAATAAACTCTCCCCCTTGAATGGGAGACTTTTAATCAGAATAAGCTCTCCTCTTAAAGGGGAGACTCTGTATCAGAATAAACTCTTCCCCTTGAAGGCAAATCTCTGTAGCAGAGTAAACTCTCAAGTTTGAATGGGAGGCTCCATAGCAGAATAATCTCCCCCCATTGAATTGGAGACTCTGTATCAGAATATACTTGGGGTATACTGTAGCAGAATAAACTCTCCCCCTTGAATGGCAGATTCTGTAGGAAAATAAACTCACACCCTTGGTGGGGGAGACTCTGTATCAGGATACCCTCTCCCCCTTGAAGACGTAGACTCTGCATCAGAATACACTCACCCCTTGAACGGGAGACTCTGTATCAGAAAATAGCCCCCATGCCCCTGTAGGGGAGACTCTAGGGTTAAATAATCTCTTCCAATTGAAGGGGGAGACTCTGTATCAGAATAAACTCTCCCCCTTGATGGGGAGACTCTGTATCAGAATAAACTCTCCCATTTGAAGGGGAAACACTGCAGCAGAATAAACTCCCCCCGTTGAATTGGAGACTCTAGCAGAATGAACTCTCTCCCTTGATTGGGGAGACTCTGTATCATCATAAACTCTACGGCATGATGGGGGAGACTTCGTAGCAGAATAAACTCGCCCCTTTGAATGGGAGACATCAGTAGCAGAATAAACTCTCCCCTTGAATGGGAGACTCTATAGCATAGAAAACTCTCCCCCTTGATGGGGAGACTTTGTATCAGAATAAGCTCTCCCCCTTGAAGGGGAGTCTCTATATCAGAATAAACTTTCCCACTTGAAGGCGAATCTCTGTAGCGGAGTAAACTCTCCCGTTTGAATGGGAGACCCCATAGCAGAATCATCTCTCCCCCTTAAAAGGGAGACAGTTTCAGAATAAACTCTCCCCTTTGAAGGGGGAGACGCTGAATCAGATTAAACTCTCCCCATTTAAAGGGATTACTCTGTACCAGAATGAACTTGGGGGAGACTCTGTAGCAGAATAGACTCTTCCCCCTTGAATGGGAGACTCTGTAGCAGAATAAACTCACACCCTTGATGGGGGAGTCAATGTATCAGAATACACTCTCCCCCTTGAAGAGGGAGACTCTGCATCAGAATAAACTCTCCCCTTGAATTGGAGACTCTGTATCAGAATAACCCCCCCCCCCTTGTAAGGGAGACTATATAGCTGAATAAACTCTCCCCTTGAAGGGGGACACTGTATTAGAATAAACTCTCCCCCTTGTAAGGGAGACTATACAGCTGAATAAACTCTACCCCTTAAAGGGGGAGACTCTGTATCAGAAAAAAAACTCTCCCCCTTGATGGGGGAGACTCAGTATCATAATAAACTCTACCCCTTGGAGGGGGAGACTGTATCAGAATAAACTCACTCCCTTGATGGGGGCAACTCTTTATCAGAATAAACACTCCCCCATATAGGGGAGACTCTATCGCTTAATAGGCTCTCCCTCTTTAAGGGGGAGACTCCATATCAGTATAAACACCCACCCCCTTGAAGGGTAAACTCTGTTGCAGAATAAAACCTCTCCCTTGATAGTGGAGACAATGTATCACTCTCCCCGTTGATGGGGGAGACTTTGAAGCAGCATAAACCCTCCCCCTTGAATGGGAGACTTTTTATCAGAATAAGCATTCCCCCTTAAAGGGGAGACTGTATCAGAATAAACTCCCCCACTTGAAGGCTAATCTCAGTAGCAGAGTAAACTCTCCCATTTGAATGGGAGACTCCATCGCAGAATAATCTCTCCCCCTTGAAAGGGAGACTCTGTTTCAGAATAAACTCTCCCCCTTAAAGGGGGAAACTATGTATCAGAATAAACTCTCCCCATTGAAGGGGGAGACTATGTATCAGAATCCACTCTACCACTTTAAGAGGAGACTCTGTAGTAAAATAAACTCTCCCCTTGATGGGTAGAGTCTATATCAGAATAAACTCCCCCCCTTGAAGGGGAGACTCTGTAGTAGAATAAACTCTCTGCCTTGAATGGTAGACCCTGTAACAGAATTAACTCTCCCCCTTGAAGGGGAGACTCTGCATTAGAATTAACTCTCCACCTTGAAAGGTAAACTCCATCATAGACTAAAACCTAACCCTTGATGGGGGAGACTCTGTATCACAATACACTCTTCCCCTTGAAGAGGAAAACTGTAGCAGAATACGCTCTCCCCTTTGAATGGTAGACTCCATTGAAAAATACATTCTCACCTTTGAAGGGGAGACTCTGTAGCAAAATACAATCTCTCCTTTGAGGTGGAAAATGGGTCTCCGAATAACCTCTCCCATTTGTTAAAACTCTGTTGCAAGGCGTTGTCTTGATACCGGGGCGAGCACCTTGTCTCTGTGCTATCGGTTATTTTGTGTAGTCTGCAGACAATTTAGCACAATGTTATTTGAGCGAAGCAGTATATTATAGTGAACTGAATTATACTGTATATGGTTTATTTTGTGTACTTATCATAATAAGGTGATGTCCACACAGAGATGAATCTACGCTGATGTAAAATGCTGGATTAGATTGCTTTGGTCTATTGTGCACATTGATTATCCTTTCTCTGGGGCAAGCAAGCTAACAGAGAACATCTTGAATGTCATTTAAAAACAAGGTCAGTGACATGTAATGACTAGGTTTGCAAGATCCACATGGAGGCAGTGCCAGTCGGTCCCAACACCTCAATAAAATCACAAATGTGGTTGTTTGTTTGCCCCTTCAATACACTTTTCTGGGCTGTTAGTCAGATTTCACAACCTTTCAAGTTGTCCTCAGAAACCTTTTTCAACTTTTGTTTGGCAGCCATTGTGTTGCAACTGGATTCTTTTCAGTTATTATCTGCACCTTTACATGGTGGACTCTTTTAGATTTCTTTCCTTTTGGGATATCAATCTAAGCAACAATACCTGCAAATGTCACCAAATAAGATGGGACCATGTATTACCATGAAAACTATTGAAGCTATATTGCATTGCAAACGTAAAACAGGGTTTATGCAGTCATAGTACACTACTCAGCCGGAGTCTGGAGAGATATATCTTTTCCTTGAGCATGCACTCTGCAAATAATGTCTATTCTAGCAGACACAAATGTTAAAATGCAGTTTCAATTCTATTGTTGCTTTGACATCCTCAATCCAATCAGAAGGATATTTATTGTTTATATTCTTTGTGCAGCAACTTCCAGCTGTGCTTGAACGCTACCATCGCTAGCAAAACATTGCATGTTCCCACCATGTTAAATGTAGTTTCATTCTGAGTGCATCCATTGCACTGAATCTCACTGTAGCCACAGGCATGATTCTAGGGGCCCCTTGAACTCTGACTCCTTCACTAATCTAGCTTCCTTTGAATGCACTGATAGTGTGTTAGGTCCCTCCATTGACCAATATAGCCACCAGAGCAGACACAACAGACTATCCATCATGCCAACCAACTCCCAGATCAGAAGGGCACTTTAGTGCACCAGAAACACTGCCAAACCCCCTGCCTTCCTCCTCCTTCCCTCGCACCCTCCATACAACCAGCCTTTGGGGAATCACTCCCCGCTCAGACACCACTCTCTGCCAAGCGCAGACTTTGCTCCTACAATTCCCACACCACCCTCTCCTACCCTTCTACCCCAATTCCCTCCCGACCCCCTCCATCCACAGTCTTTACATCCCTAGGTGCTGCTCTGGCTTCAACTTGCCAACACCCCTTTCTCAGCTGCCCTGCCGACTCACACACACACTGCAGGCACCCAAGAAACCCCCCAAGCACAGAATCTTCAACACCCAGACCCTCTCTGCACACCTCACCCTATCCCCCCCAGATCCCTGCTTGCCTCAACCCCAACTGTCAAAACCCAGTGAAATCTTTCTTTAACACTACCTTCAACACCCCTGGCACTAACCACCCCCCAACACTCCATTGGAAATCAGCAACCCGGCATCATCGCCAACCTTACACCCTTTCCTTCTTTCCACCTCCATTCATCAACAACCCATCTTGGCAACCCCAGTCACCGTCCTGCACGTTCTCGGGCTCTGCTTCCCCCCCTGACACCACACCTGAAATTCCCTCACTCATGCCCCCTCTGCTCTCCCACCACTCCAGACCTCCCCCTATGAACCATACATTAAAAACAATCTTTTCAGACACTCAAAGAACACCCAATGACTCCCCAACCCACCATAACATCAGAGACACTGCACCCTACCTAATCTCTCCCTTATTCCACTCTCCTCCCCAGCCCTCCCTCACCACCCTCACTGGCCGTCCACTGCTCCCTACTTCAGGGGCCAACAGCCCGTGCCCCTCCATTCTACTTTCATGCATCCTCATTAACGCCAGATCTGTCACCAAACACCGTCACAACATATACAACCGTATTTCCTCTGAAAGCCCAGACATCCTTTTCATCATAGAAACCTGGTTCATATGGTTTGATGCACCACACAACCCCATGACACAACCACTCCTGTACAACCTGGAAGCCATCAACATGACTCAACTGGTCTCAGGCCCCACACACACCGCTGGACATACCCCAGGTGCAGTATTCTGCTCCTCCAACCTTATCTTCATGCTCCCCCAATCACTCATATGGACGTACCATGCAGCCATCTTCTCCTTGATTTGACTCCAATCCCTCCTAGCCGCTTAACTAACAGGGACCATCCACCTGCTTCCCACTGTGGCATAAGGTTATAGAAACCCCAGACTTGCCATACTCCCTGCATTTCACCCTCCCAAATCTCTCAGTCCAGGAAGGTCTGCCCTCTATCATCCTCTTAGATCAATGGCTCTCTAATGCCCTCAGACCTCTCAACCCCTCCAGATCAGCCTCCCAAAGACAAGGCCCTTCCCCTAGATGGTTCACCCCTTCTCTCAAAACCCTCCAAACACTTAAGCATATCATGGAACACAGATGGCTGGCTGACCCATCTCCCCATAATAGAGCTGCCTATGCCCACCAGATCAATTCTACAAGGCAGAAATCTGGAAGGCCAAACAATCCTTTTACTGGAACAGACTCTCCAACGTCCATAACAGCAGCAAGGAATTCCACAAGATCATCTCAGAATTCAAGGCCCCTTATGCACCCCAATCGCCGAACACCCAAGCACTGTGTGATGCCCTCTCTGGCCATTTTTACAACATTTTGGTAGAAGTGAAACTAGCAGCAATCCAACCCTGATCTCCTGCACCCCCGGCCGACCGCTCTAACCCTCCCACCTCCCACCCTATCTTCTCCTCTTTCTCTCCCATCTCTCAAACCTAATGCCTGAAGCTACTTGCTAGCAGTCACCTGTCCGATTCCTCAAGAGATCCATGTCCTCCCGCCCTCCTCAAAGAAATCTTTTGTTCAATCTGTGCAGGCGGCATCAGGAGATCCATCATCAACTCCTCCCTCACATCAGGCTTATTCCCAGCAGTGTTCACAACATCACACATCAAACCACTGCTTAAAAAATGCTCCCTTCACCCTGTCCTTGCAGTCAACTACAGACCTATCTTTAACAAATGCTTCTTATCCAAACTTACTGATCTAATGGCTTACTCCCAGCTTTGACTCTTCACTGAATCCAACCTTCTCCTTAACCCCATCCCTTTCCAGCTTCAGACCCATCTGCAGTACTGAATTGTCCCTAGTCTCAATCTGGCATGACCTCAAAAGTACTGCAGACACAGAAGGCTGTGCTGCACTTATCCTCCTTGACATTTTGACAGTCTTTGACACCATCGACCACAGCATCCTCACTGACAGACTGCACTCATTCGGCATAAGGGATGCAGCACTAAGGTGGATTTCCTCATTCCTTGCTAACAGATCACCATCCTTCCTCTCTTCACCTCAATGCCCCCGCCCTGTTACCAATGGGTTCCAAGACAGCACCTCTGTTTCCCCCTACTCTTCAACCTGTATATGAGCCCCCTTCTGGCCCTTATTTGCTCACATAACCTAGCAGGCTACAACTATGCAGACGACACCCAGATCATCTTCAAGATCCCTATGGCCTCTTCAATCCCCCAACCCGATCTTGCATCCTGCCTCGCCGACATCAACCACTGGATGATGGTTAACCTCCTCCTCCTCAACCCCGGAAAAAATGAAATCATGATCTGTGGGAAAGCAGCTCTCTTCCCCAACCCATCCTTTGGCCATCCGGACTAGGCCCGACCCGCGCTGCATCTAACGCCATAAAGAACCTCAGAGGCACCATGGATGCTGATCTGACACTCTGACACTACATTAACTCTGTGGCTCAATCTTGCTATCTACACCCGTGCATTCTCAGATGCATCTTCCCTTACCTCTCCGGCCCTCACAGAGTCACTGCAATCATGGCCATCGTCCTCTCCTGCCTAGAATACAGCAATTTCCTCTACCTGGGCTCTCCCACATATCAGCACAGAAAGCTCCAATGGGTCCAAATCACTGCAGCTAGGCTTCTCCTGGCCATTGGTCCCAGAGAGCACTTTGTACCCACCGTCTGTGTCCTCCACTGGTTCCCTGTTGGGCGACCGGCCACTTGCAAAGTCATGTGCAAAACTCACAGTGGCCTCCACAGGACAGGCCCAGAATACCTTCAACAGACACTCATCCACTACCAACCCAACAGAAACCTCTGATCAGGCACTGCACTCTTCCTTATGATCCCTGCCTTCAAATCAACAGGAATAGGGGGATCCTCCTTCTCCGTCCAAGCCCCCTCAATCTGGTAACTCAATTCCCCTTAGCGCCCGATGGATAGAGGATCACCTTGCCTTCTGGAAGGCCCTAAGGACCTGGCTTTTCCCCCTGCATCCTGAAAAACCCATGCCACACTTTGGGTTATTCAATCATGTCTTAGGTAAGCCAGTGCAGCAATGAACCCACCATTAAATGTACTGAGCGATGGAGAGAATACACTCCAGCAGACCACAGGACAGAATCTATGCCACCTGTAAGAAACCAAGCAACCAACCAGGACACACATGTATGTATCACACTCCATACTTATGGAAGATAGCCGAAGGCAAGGCCACCCACTAGCACGAAACTGCTATCACACACCACTTTTAAGACACATCGCACAACACCTCTGCCATAAGGATGCAGCTATCCCCCTATACAAATATATGGTCTAGCTGGACACATAATGAGGCTCCTGCACTTGCATACTTTCCAAACAACCTCAGAGCATCCATCCACATGCCAGCTCGATATGGGCAGCTAGTAGGGACTTGACCACCTCTACCCAACTTTGTATTGGATAAAATGCACACGTACCTTTGACTTTGGTCCCCCAAGGGCGTTCACCTTACAGCGTCTTGAGACCATACCAATGGGAAAAGGCACTATACAAATGACAAATTACATTACATTTAACATGCCATCCATTCGATACTGAGTGCAACAGTTCCTGTTGCACCACCTGAATCCACTTCAGCACTACCAAACATATTTAAAGGAAAAACGTCCTACCCATACACATTCTTCAACGTATTGTACCACTCTGGGCTGCCCTCATCATGCCTGACACCATCTCTGTGGGAAAGTCAAGTAATATTCCCATAGGGCCCGATTTTCATGGGCTAAATTCCCTATGCTGCAGGGATGTGGTTGTGGTGCTACACTTGTGCAATGCCGCTTTGCAAGTGATTGAGATAGCAAGCTATCCTGCTACAATCTCCAGCTAACATGCTGGTTCTTACTCAAAATCAAAACCTGATGTGATGATTGTTGTGATGATTGTTAAATTCTACAATCTATGAGGCAGCACCATGCATACAAAACAAGTTTAAAATGTACTACAGGTTATGTTATATAGCATTTTTATAGTGCCTACTGCCATTAGTATGGCCTCACAGTGCTGTGGGGATGAACACCCTTTGGAAGACTGTAGTCAGAGATATGAGATGTGAAGGAAGGATTTTTAAAATGCTTGTGTGCATTTTTAGCCAGCATGAAGTAGGGAGGGAGTGGCTTGGTCCCTAATAACAGCCCATACATATCAGATGAGAGGATGGGTGACATGACAGATTGCTAGGGGAGTAGGTGAGTCATTTGACTGATTATGTGAACGGCTGTACCACATTTTATCGTGAAACTCAGCTGTATTGTATTGCAAGTGGTTGTGTGTTAAGGTGTGTGAAGTTGAGCAGTGTCTATTGCAGACATAGGGCTGTGTGTGGGCCGTGCCCTGTGCGGGATACATCTATATTCTGTTCTGATCAAGTGCTTGATGTTCAAGGGAAGAAGGCTGACACCTGGGTAGATGAAGACTTAGAGCTTGTCATAAGACGTGACTGAGATGCATTCTGTAGGGGGGGGGCAACCTTGTTGACTCCTCATGTGCCCCTGCATATCTGTCAGGGTTGGGTAATTGTTCACCCAGGAGATTAACTGAGTCTGTGAGGATGCTGAAGGGAGGAGCCAGGTTTTGAGTACCTACCTGAAGGCTAGGTGAGGTTCTATGTGACGGTGAATGGGATTGAGATCCAGATGGTGGCAGCTTGGACTGAGAAGAAGGAGCCCTCTATTCTGGTTGATTTTGCCATTGGGATGACGAGGAGAAGTGCTGCACCTGATCTAAGTATTCTGCTAGGCCTATAGTGTGAAATGTTATGCTGCAGATATTATGTACCTTAGTTGTGGAGAGCTTGGTGGGTAATGGACATTGCCTTGAAGGTGGATTGTCACCTGATCAGAAGCCAATGAAGGACACAGAGGGCCAGTGAGATGTTTCCTCTAGGTCCTAGAGCTAGGAGGAGCCTTGTAGCAATGTTTTGAACATCTTGGAGTTTCCTTAGTTGTGATGCGGTGGTCGCCAGGAATAGAGTGTTAGCATAGTCTGAGTTTGAAAGGATGATAGCAACAATCACAGAGACTCTGTGTGGAAATGTTGGGTAGGCAAAGATGAGGCAGAGAATGCGCAAGTGTAGGTAGCAGTTCTTTGTCACAGGGTTGATGTGATGTGATACAGTCAAGTCCCCGTCCATTATGCATCATGCATCTGAGTTTTGTTACTGCGTTGGAGGTGGAAGTGGGATGGGCCTAGAGAGACTGGAGATGAGGTGGGTTGGGGTAAGAGGGTGGTCTTCCCGCAGAGCATGATCCCAGTTTTTACTGGGTTGAGTAGGAGGTGGTTGGTTGTCTTCCAGTGTATGATATCTGAGAGACATGATGCAAGATTGAGGGAGGTAGCAAAGGGGGTCCTTTGGAATTTTGAAGACATTTTGGGTGTCTGTGTAGTCATAGCAGGTAAGACCGTGGGATTGAATTAGTGCTTGGAGGGGGATCAGTTAGAGGTTAAAGAGCAAAGGAGATAGAGAGGCACACTGTGGCACTCCGTGGTCAACTGGTTGGGGAGTCAAGAAGAAAGGATGCATGTGTAATATTTAGTATCTGCTGGAGAGTAAGGAGGATATCCACTTCAGAGCTGCGTCCCTGATGCTGAGAGAGTGGAGTCTATCCGTGAGGGTCGGGTGGTCAATGGCGTCGAAGGATGCCAAAAAGTTGAGAAGAAGTAGGGGCACAGCCTTTGGAATCTCTGTGTCTTTTAAGATCATGCCAGATGTAGAGTAGGCATGATACAGTTCCTCATAAGGGTCTGAAGCAAGATCAGGCAGGGTCGAGAATCTGGTTGGATTCTGAGAAATGTCATAGTTGTGAGCAAGCTGTTCCGCCAATTATTTTAGCTATACATCGATTGTAAGAGATGAGTCTGTAGTTGGTCAGAAAAAAGGTGTTGAGTGAGGGCTTTTTGAGCAGTGGCTTGATGTAGAAGGCTTTTAATTCTGCTCGGAAGAGGTCAGAGGAGAGAGATGAGTTGACAATTGATCTTCTGACATCCCCGGCACAGGTGAAGGTTAGGATTTCTTTTTGAAAAGTTGGGGTCAGGGGTGTCCAGGGGATCCTGAGATCTGGCTGTTAGTTAGTAGTTTAAAACATTTGGGATGGAAGAGCAGGAGGATGAGAAGAGCAGGAGGATGGTAGGCTGTTATGATGTCTCAGTTGAGGCCACAGGGGAAGGAGGGGGCAGTGATGCTATTTTAGTGACAGTGGAGGTGTTTCGTTCTAGGGCTGTGTTGTGGAAGTGGTCTGAGCGAGAGTCAAAGAGGGTTTGGGTGTGGATGGGGGTGGAGGTGGTGCTGTAGAATAATGCTGTTGAAACTTTGTTTCTTTCATTTAACTCTACACATTTCAGAAGCTAAGGACTTGTAACATTGTATCCATCGATTGTCTCAGTTGACAGTGTGTTTCCCGAGCTCTACAAAGTGGCTTCTCTGATGTTACGAGTGAGATTGTAACTGCATCGAAAGACAAACTATTAATGTCAAGTGTATGGAAAGGGATTTCCCTTAAAGGGAAAGGCATCTTTTCATATGCTGGAGCTTTGGGTCTGCTCAGAAAGAGAGTTTAAGTTTTTCTCAATTGCAGATAGGGTGTGGTACTATTGCCTTGCATGGTCTGATGAGGGATTTGGGGGGGTTACAGCTCTTAAAGCTTGCCTGACTTCATTGACTGGTGAGCAGAATCCTAGCCTCTAACACTAGTTTGTAATGAAGCAATGAGAGTCTCCCCGGCCATTTGGCAAGGATTAAGGCAGGGTGGTCAGGGGGTCCTCCCCATCCTGCAACTGGTCCCTGTAAGTCACCAGCTTGGTGGGAAACAGAGCCAGACAAGAGATTTTGCTACATATGCCCCACAAGCCTGAACTCGGAAAGGCTGAAAAGAATTGGCATTTCCTCAGTAGCTCCAGATCCTGATCTTTTCTGTCTGGGCAATAACCAACTGCTTCACAACTTAAACATCTGAGCTACATCTGGTGGCAGTAGGAGCCATGCTCATAGGCACTAGAACAGCTTTCAGTCTGCGGATTGGGAGTGATGAGACCCTGATCATCATTCGGTCTCTATGACCCATAAAAAGCCCCCTTCGCCAGACTAGAAATGTGTGTTACTGGCTCACATCTATTCCATTTATATGCCTATACATTCAGAAAGTTGATGAAAAACTGAACTGTAAGTTGATGTAAGGTCACTTCCCCTAATCAATATTGGTTACAACTATCCTTGGTATCTTCCAATAGGTGTGCTCAGGCTTTCTAAAGACTTCAGAATCAATATTGGTTATTACTCTCCTTGGTATGGCCCATAATGTATGCTCAGGCTTCCTCAAGGCTTCATATTTAATATTGCCACCAACAATATATCTGCTCTGCTTTCTCCATGCCCTGTAATCACTGTTGCAACTTTGGCTAATTCCTCCCCTTTCTCTGTTCCACCACGGTAACTTCACTTGTGGTGGGTGGATTCTTGGGGCTTGGAGTCGGGATGAGTCAGCATCCTTGACTCTTGGTCTCCTCTCTCTCAACTCCCTTGTGGAATCCTTCTCGGCGTCTTGGTTGGCCTATATGTTCAGCACAGGTTTGCCGATGGGAGGTTTCGTTCTTCCCGTTCCTTCTGGTTTCGGCTTTGCTGATCAGGCCCCAGGCCCAACATGACCTTTCTGTGGTCAAGCCACCACATCGGATTGTCTCCAGGTTTCCCCCACTGTTCCCTATTCAGGCCCTTCGGTGTACTTTTCTGGCATTCTCTTTTTCGTATGCTCTGCGGCTCCACATTGCTCTGCCCCAACAAGATGCTGCTATGTCAGAGTGCTTCCCGTGCGTATGGCTCTCTGTCTCTCTTCTCGATTGGTTAGTCCCTGTTACATTGAAGTTCACGTTCAAATGGGAGTTCATTTTTTATTCAGATGTCCTATTTGATCTAGCATTTCCTAAAGCCAAACAAAAGGAAAGAACATTACTTGTAATTGAAGGCAATCCCATATAGGCTGACAGTGTTGCTTCCATAGGGTGTTCCTTGTGGGAATGAGAGTCCTTGTTCCCTTGAGGGGAGTCACTCCCAATTAGGTCCCACTTGACTCCCTGGGGAGGGTCTTGCAGAGTGAAATCACGTCCTTAGCCTCAAAGGGGGCTATGCCCCCCCTGGGGAGAAGGGGTGAATAATCTTGATTCGCCACAGTAGCCTGGAGGAAAATCAAACTCCATCAGTGCACAGCTCCTCCTCATCAGTGTTGTATGGTTTATGCTATCCTTTTCCCCTCACATGTCACATTTGAGTTTATTACTAGCCTTCTTTTCCAGCTGTTGTCTCTCCCCTGAATGAGCAAGCAATATGGGGCTTATTCGTTCCCCTCCTTGACCTGCAGTATAGCAAGTGGTGCCTCATCCATAATGGGCGAGGGAGTGCCGACCCACCAGAACCCTCGCTCATTATGGTAGAACCAACAAGCCAGTCCAGTGTAAACATCAAGCACTCCAGCGGCAGCTTTACAAATTCAAGTGAGCACTCCTGAGCTGGCTTAAACTGTCAAAGAAAAATGTTGTTTCCCTTTGACAGTTTTTGTCCCTCAGCGTGCATGTCAAATGTACTATGCAAGTCTGTGGGCATTTTGCTTCCCTAGCTTTGCCTGGCCCATTGGGAATTCAGGATGTGGAACTGCACGTGAATGTAAATAGGGGCACGCTTGCAGTTCCACACACATAAGATCAAAACTACAATATAGGACAACTATGAACAAAGGCTGTAATTATACATACAACCAACACATGCCACTCCCCACTTTCACTGTTTCTACTTTCCTCCATGCTGTCTCTCCTCCCCCTTGTGCTGTCCCTCCTCCCCATCTTGTGCTGTCCCTCCTCCCCATTGCTCTGTCCCTCCTCCCCACCACTTGCACTGTCGATCCTTCCCCCTTGCACTGTTCCTCCTCCCCCTTGCGCTCTCCCCCCTCCACCCTTGCACTGTCCCTCCTCCCCAACTTGTGCACTGTTGCTCCTTCCCCCTGTACTGTCACTCCTTCCCCCCTTACATTTTCCATCCTTACTCCCTTGTGCTGTACTCCTCCCCTCTTGCTCTGGTGCTCCTCTCCTGATGTGCTGCCCCTCCTCTCACCTTGTGCTGTCTCTCCTTCGTCCCTTGCGTTGTCACTTCTTCCCTCTCTAGAAATGTTGCTCTGACCTACCTTCGCGCTGGCATTGGGCCCACTATTGAGATGTTGATCAGCCTCCCTTGCCCTTGCGCTACTGCTGTGCCACATTTACCCTGTCACTCATTCCCCTCATTTGCGCTGCCGCTCATTCATTCAAATGTTGTACAATGGTCCTGTGTACTGTTGCTGGCAGCTTATGGATTCTTGTATTCTTCCTTGTGATGCCATTTATTTCTTGTTCCTCCCCACATAGTGCGTATCTCCCCCCTCACCCCAGCAGTACCCTTCATTCCCTTCCATGATGACATCCTCTCTGGGCTGTCATTTCTCATTCCTTTCCTCCATGATAAATGTTAAATGCTATAAACAACTACAAATGTCAAAACGATTGGTTTTGCCAATGCTTATTTTACTGGGCATTTGTGTTATTGCAAGCATGATGTGCTAGTATGTGGCTAGATTAGCAGGTGCAGCCAGTCTGGCTATTTATTACTGTGACATGACATCTCTACTGGATATTATGATAAAGCAAGCATGAGGTGTTATTACATGGCTTGACTGGCATGTTGGTGCAGCCAGTTTCAACATATTTTCATATTGTGGCATGGCATTTTTAATGGCAAAGCCAACAGAAGTAGGTTCTTACGTGAGAATACTGCCCTATCCTGCCAGACCCAGTGTAGACATGTTTTCTTATAGTATTGTTACAGATGGTATGCGAAAAGAAAACATTAGTATGTATGTGAATACTGGCATATACAAAAGTGTGGGCATAACCAGGGAAGAATCCCCACAACCCTCCCCTTGATTCGTTCTGGGTCCCTCCCAAAGCTTGCACTACTGGTGACTCTTATGCATTTGTTTTTTCATGAGTTAGCCTACAAAACCAATTGCAATCTGTCTGCCTTTTCAACCAATTTTCCACTTAAAGTGTTCTGTAAAATGCACCATTTTCACCAATAATTGAAAAAGATTTCTCAGGGGAAGAACCTGCACCACCCTCCCTTTGATTGGTTCAGGGTCCCCCCAAAGCTCAGTCACAACTGCATGTTTTTAGGAAATATTTACGTGCCTCCAATAAAAGAATTCACCAGCCACCACTGAGTATAGCACTGTCTTTATTTCACAGCAGAACAATGCCTGGGGAGAATTGCCAATGACATCACAAACGGTCATCTGTTAAACTTGCACAAGTATCCAGTGCGTAGAAATCATAGTGCACATGACAAATTCAAATTGGTGTGAAGTTGGGCCTTGGGCACTATGATATCAGCGCATTGGGCATTTGTGCAAGTATATCAGTCCAAATGTATCTCAAAATGTGCTTGAAGTTGGACCAGTGTCTGGCGCTATACAAAAAAAATAATAATAATAATAATAAAACTGGCATCAATTAATCTGTAAAGCCCTTTCCAAAGCTAGATTTATGCTCAATAAATAAATGCAAAAATTAAAAATAAAATAAATGCTGGGAGAAGAGCTTTGGAATCATAACAATGGTAAAAGGGAATCTATGTGATCACTGCGCCACCCGTAACTGTGCCGACAAAAATGTTGATGCCAATTACGGTGCGGTTCAGTGATCAAATAGATAATTTTACCCACATCCCCGGGTGCATTCCCTTATGCGACCTCTCACCCTGCTTACATTTACGGCGGAACACTTCTGTGTGCGCCGCCGACTCCCCGCTATCCCTGCAGCATCGGTTCCTTACATGGGTCAGAGCTGACGCTGCAGGGTGCTTTTTATTTTACTTTACTTTCTTGTACCCTGTTTACCTAAATGGTAAAAGGGGGACACCCCCTGAACCCCTGACTCCCGTTACTGTGCCCAAGGAGATCCGGGCACACCCGTGCAACCCCTGCTCTGCTTGGGTGCAGTAATGGGAGTCAGTATTTTGTGCGCCCCCAAAGTCATAGTAACTGCGAAGGCGCACTACTGAGGGTGACATTTTTGTATATTTCCATAAAAGACACTATACAAATGCCCAATAACATAAAATAAGATTCAGCGCAGGACATTTGTTAATTACAGGAGTATGTTAACATTTTTGTATTGTCTCTATAGTTTTATTAAACTTTTACACAAAACATACAAAAGACATCTATCAACATAGATAAAATATTATTGTGTCCTCTTTTTCTCTTCCTTCCATCATAATCCACAAATCAAGATAATACATAAATTAAGACCTATCTTCATAATATAAACCATGATGCTCACAGCATCAGAGCAGCCCCTCGAGTAGCTCACTGGTCTAAGCTCCAGCTTGGTATACTAGCATGGCCTGATACACAGGTTTGAATCCTCCCTCAGACATTTAAAATAATGCATATATGTGCATTACAATAAAAAAATCAGGCTTGGACGCAGGGGGTACAAAAGTATTACCCCCAGATTATATTTCAGAATAAAGTGGGGGGGGGGGCAGGAGGAGTCAGTGCAAGTGTGAATGTATTTCGTGACACCAGCCTTATCTTCATATGGCATTTCCACTTCTGTCATTGAATAACAGGCTGAAAAGCCATGATCTGGAAGGTTGCCTGGAGAAATGCTGGTGATTTATTATAAATGTAAAAACTACTAGCCATCAATGGTCACCCACCATTATAAGTCATGATGTGCCCATTGATTGTAAGCAAAATAGTCACATCCATTTGAAATAGGAATGATTTTATTATAGCTGATAATTGCTGCTCAACTGTTGTTAGCTGCAACATCACACATTAATTCATATCTACAACAGTAGTATTTGTATTTCTTCCCAAACACCCACACCCCATATATATATAATTTACCAACCCCACCTAAAAAATTAGATGTTTTTTTTTGAGAAAAAAAATTGTAGCAAAAAACCCCGTGGAAAAACATCCCGCGATGAAAGGACGTCTTAAGATGTAGATACATGCCCTACATGTTTTTAAATAGGTTACAATCCTTAGTACCACATTAAGGCTATGAACTGTCTTACAGAAAAAAAGGGAAAAACATACGACTGGCACCACAAACTACCAGACACCAATACATTGTGTCCATCAGAGCTTCTTAATTAGATATCCTGGACCAGCTTAAAAGTTACACAACAACCATGAAGGCTTGCCTTTGTCAGTAAGGTCTAGAAGACGGAACTCGTATCCCACCATGGGCATCATCATACAAATGCGTGCGTTCTGTGCAAAGGGCACTTTGTGCCATTACTTCCCAAGCGGGCACATGTTGACATTACAGATGGAGCTATGATTTCTAGGGCTTCCCTTATTTGAATGGGGGCATGCCACATGCTCATGATGGGGACATGCCATTTGCTCATGTTTTGATAATAACATCGGGACTGGTCCTTGATTGTCACCTCAGGAACGCAATCTGAGGGTGCACTCCATGCTAGGGTTGTGCACTTGCAGACTGCAACCCCTGGCTGGCCATTGCCCCCTTACAACGTTCACTCGGTGTGACCCTTCACATGCTGAAAAAATCAACCATGGTCAAGATTCTCCAGCGCCAATGTTGAGTGTGCAGATGGGCTCAAGAACTACATTGCTCTTAAGCTTGCAGTGCAATGTCCTTTTCCTCCCTTGCCCCTTCTCCCACTGGTATCTGTCACCAGGCCCCAGTTTGGTCTCCATCCCATACCCAGGGTATAGTTGAGGAAAACTAAAGTTGACGTTGCCCAGAAGTACAACGCTGCACACTCAAGGTCAAGCAATGGGTGTCAAATTGCCATGGACGATATAGGCAGAGTGATGCGTTTTTCAATAACGGTGCAAGCAGCGCTTTCTTAAGAGAGATGGGGATGCTGCCATTAATGAGAGGGAGCTGGAGTGAAGGTGCCATCGTGGGAGCAAGTAGAGGCGCTTGGCTCTAAACGATCCAGGTGGGACCAGAATGGAATGCACTCAGAGGGTTTAATTGACAGCAGAGATGAAGGGCGTGGACTTATCACTGAAAAAGAAAATAGAAAGGAACAGAGCAATGACTAACAATGACCCCACCACAGAGCGTGCGATACAATGAGCTGGTGTCTTTGAAATCTCTGCAGGGAAATCTCCCAGCATCTTTATAAGAGAATGTGTGTCAAGCTGTCACAGGTTTCTAACGCCGAAGTGGTACACATTCTGGTGAATTTAGATGTATTCCAAATACACCATTTATTTAGTTTGGTTACTTTGAGCTTTGCTATGAAAACACGTCAATTTATGCATTAAATACTTCTGTGTGAAAGTGTCCCAGATGCTTGAATATTCTAGCACTGCACTTCTTTTCTCCCATGACAGGTCAGTGTATGAGTATCAGTAATTCGCAATTATCCACAGTAACGTGCAGTATTGCAGGAGACTGGTACTATTGCTAATACACTAACATGTAAAGCATGATATGTTTGAGTAATCACTAATATTAAATGATTCACTTCTCTGATCGTCCTTTACTGAATGGGCTATATGAGGCCTCATCTGCCCTTGCCTAGTACCTGTAACACTTTGGAATGGAAGAAGGGCTACTAAACTAGTATTGAATTGAATTGATTGTTTATTTGTATAGCGCCTATACACAGAATGTTTCAAAGCGCTTCAAGGAGGGAGGGAACGTGGGAGAAATACACGTACATTCTTACAAGTCCTTGAAACAGTACAGAATGTGAAAAAATTGACTATCAAATCATAACAGATATTACAAGTGCATAGAACAATAAGGGCGTGAAGAGGGGGGAAGGTACTAATAAGTACTAATAAGAGTTAACAATTGCATAGAACATTTCATCCAAAAAATGTAACAACACATTTTCCTCAACCGGCATACGAGATACGCTGTAACGTAGCCGAAATCGGCTATCTTTCCATTATTTCTTGGAAATTGCAGCACATCAAAAAATATCTATATAAACAATCGAATTTACAACTTTGAAAATGTAATAATATGAATATTTCTGTCTCAGCCCTGAGGACAAAAACGAGCGAGGCATGCCATTCCAACATGGCAGCCTCAAAAAATGATCAAGAGCAGTTGCTCTAGCGGAAGCGTGGCGTTGCCATGACAACGGGCACCAAAAGTTGAGTTGTCAAGGTAACGAATACAAACCAAAAGAGTAACGCAGAATCTTTGCAGTTAACACGGTAAAACCCTACTAGATGAAATATTACAGATGCACAAGGCTGTGTAAATGCTCTGATTCCCGGATACCATATACAACGAGTTTGGCTCAATATGAGCAGACCACATTGAACGCACAATTAGTGCTTTCTGCGATAACAGTTACATACCACGTTTTTCACAAAACATTAACGGCATGTTATTCCACCAAATGAAAGAGCAGCTCCGATCTTGGTGAATACTTTGGCATGGGCACAAAAATAACATTACGACTACCAGTACAGGCGTTACCTTAATACCTAGCTACTTTAATGATGGAAGGATCGCACCGTTAGCATATTAGTTACAGGTTCGCAGTGGGGGAGATGATGGCTCTAAGCAAGTAACAGTAAATAGAGACAAAAAGGCCCATTCATAAGCCTAATACCACCTACCTTTTGCAACCTTTATTTTTAGTTGCATGGGGATTGAACCCATGACATGACCATTTGCATTTCGATTGGCAACCAATTATGAACGGTAAGCACAGCATGGTGTGGCTATTACTAACGGCCTAACAGGCTCTAATACGATATTACCATAATAAGGTGACAACAAAACTGTTATTAACTTCAATTTTATTTTATTAATCATCTTGTCTCTTTGTTCGATTGCTTTCCCCACTCCTAACAATCCTTCCTTTAACCCCATCCTTGATTTCTGTCCACACACAATCACAGGATATATGATTTTCACCTTACACTATATAAATACTCCACATGATATGATTGGATTATTAATATGCATCAAAAGCTGTGATGTTATTTTACATGTGGATGTTTGTTTATTCTTTTTGTGTTTTTGTTATAAACATGTGTTATATTAGATTTGTATTACTTTGTTGTGCAAAGAATATTAATTTGCCCTGATTTGAAAAAGGCTAACAAGCCGAAACGTGTCATCAGAAAGGGCAGTTGGTTATTTGTGACTAATAAACAATTTGACTAGCTATCTCAATTTGGCGCAAGTTTCCGTGAGGTTCTTTCATTATTTCTTTTCTCCATATCCTGACTTTTGTGTAGATTGAAATGAGATATCCCTTCTAATTTCTACAAATACTACACTACGGGCCGGCCTCATAAAAAATGTGGCGGTATTCCCATGGTAAATCCGTTGGAATACAGCCAATTGGAATTACCATCACAGCCAGTAGGCCGGTCAGATTTACTGCCTTATAACAAGTGGTGGTAGGTGGTGTAAATACCAATGTTTGGAGTCCATAGGACTGCATGGGGATTTCAGTAGAATTACCACCAGCGGTAATTGTACTGGTGGTAATTCTGCCGATTTTGCTGATTTCGGCAGTAAGGTGGGAGTTTGGTGGAAGATGAAAGAGTAGACAAATAGTAGAGTTGAAGATCAATTGTTGGGCTAAAAGGGCATAGCAGACAAGGCTAATAGGAGGAGCACATTAGAAGCCTGATAAATAGGGAAAGGGAATGTTTTGTGAATATTATAGTGTTGGAACAGACAAATGTGCTGTCAAGAAGAAATGTAAAAAGAAAAAACAATTCTTTTAAAACTCAGGGATCAGGAATGGTGGAAAACCAGAGATTCGGTCTCCCGCTTTAAGTTATTCCACTTTGTGGGGCCAGAGGGGGAAAAAAAGCCAGATTGTACTGGGGTAACAAATAAAATCTCCCATGAGCAGGGTAAGATATACATACATGAAACTTCTTCATACACATAAAATTCTGTTACCAGAGGGAAAAAGCCATGATCAACAAGAATTTGTTGTTTCTGAAAAGATGCCTGTGCTAGAATCCCCAGAGCACCTGTTCATGACCTTTGCTCCGCTACAGAATTTAATAGAACAATACGTTTTCCGTTTTATGTTTGACTCCTTCTCTGACCAAGTGCAGTGTGCCATTTCGAAGCACTAAGGCCATTACTAAGAGTTGCAGGGAAAAATGTATGCAAATAGAAACCGGGATGGCCGGTGAAAGAAGAATGGAGAAAGAGAAACAAAAAGAGCAATGTCTTCAGTTTTTTTCTAAAAGACTACATTCAAATCAAGCTTCATAGTTCTAGCGCCAGGGAATACCAAAGGGATTTCACGTGGACTTGAAAGGAACATGCCAAAGCTCTTGATGGCTAGACAAATGGGACAGAATTTACAAAGTTATCATTAAACCTTAATTATCTACTTGGGTTATACCAATGGATCAGGTCTGCTATATAGGCAGGAGATTTACCAAACGGGGTTTTATGTACCAGGGTCAAAGCTTTAAATTTCACTCTTGCCTCAACCGGTAGCCAGTGCAGTTTCCTGAGCACAGGTTTGCTGTGTGTCTGCCGAGGGCTATTGGTCACAATACGAGCTGCCGAATTAGTTTAGTTAGGATACATGGGGCATATCTGCCTAAAGAGCATCAGCTAATAGGAAGATGTGCTAAGTATGGCATTGGCTTGGGGTAGCATGGAGATCCTGTCATCAAAGATGTGCCCAAAGATTTACCCATTATCGTTGGACTCGTAATAAGGGCCTAGGCTGTAAAGTGGCACTGTGCTGAAGATAGTGTATTGAATTTAAATATACTGGGCATATTTTGAGGTGGATCCTGGTGAGGCATACGGGATAATCCACAGATGTTTTATTGACCATCATACATTGTATTTGCTCAGAACTTTCTGTCTAGTAGATTTTCATTGTAATTTGTAATACATCTCAAAACCACTTTTTCCTGTTAATAGATGTCTTTTAAAAGAGAATCATCTCAAATGTGTCGTGCATGTTTTGCTTCAATTGTGAATTTAAATTTGGTATAGAGGTTATTCGGGATTCTTTTTACGAATAAAAAGTTTTGTTAGTGATATGTGCCGAATTGTCATTGCAGGAATACATGTCACCTTGTTTAAATAAAGATTGCAACTAGATTACATATGCAGTAATTGATTCAGTGTCAAGAATACATTATATGTAATACACACATCTAGTGTTATTCGTTGAATCTGTTTTAAGTGTTGTCTTTTAGTATACAGAAGTGTTTTTTAAGTATAAAACAGTTTATCAAAGCTGGAAAATTCAAATGCAAAATTTGTGTCAGTATTTGAATGTGTACAATGCCGACTCGTCAGAATCCCTGACCCCTAAAGCACTGAGTGGGTTATAACAGAACGTTCTGAATGGTAACCAGTGATAATATCAATGGAATAAATACCATTTTTGAAACAATATGTGTTCCTTATTGTTCTATGACCACCATCCAAAGTATTCTAGGGATGGAGTCAGATTAGTAAACTAATTAGCCCTTGAACATGTAGAAGGTGCTTTTGGGCATCAAGAAAAAGATATTGTTTCACGCCCGTTTTTTATTCCAGTGCAAGAAGGTACATCCTAACAGTACTTGGGTGCTGCTGTGCCACTGCTAAACGTTAAGAGCATTGAAACACACATAACCACTGCAGGCAAAGGCAGTGACTCACACAGGCAATCCAGAGACTGCAGATCCTTAAAGTAGTCCATGTCCAAGTCTAACCTTGGCCCGTTTGTCTCCACCCACCCACTTGAAATTGACTGATCTCCACATGCATTACGCCCCCTCACCACCTTATACTTGTCCAACAATTGACTGCAGGGCATGGGCCCTGTGGATTGGCTCCTTCTGGCCCTCATGACCCAGAAGTGGGTTTGATCACAACATTAAACTGCAAACCTAAGCCACTGCAGAATACTTCTGTCTGTATGATTTCTTATCTCAGCAGAAGGACCAGAATCTTTCCTCTGCCTATGTGAGTCTTTTAGGAGTAACCCCATGTATACCCAGTTTGGGTACCTGCCTTCCACTGTACTCTGAACTCAGCTGCTGAGCCCAGTGAATAGGGGTTTGCTAGTGGAATTTCCACGTTCCCCAGACTTCTCTCTGCTGCCAACACATGTTGCATTGACCATGGTGGGTGACTCAAGGACCTATGAGGGACATGAAGCATACATTTATTAATGATATCGAGGCACTGTATACTGTCACAAGGGACCACATCATGGAGCAGGTCACAGTCACCAGTCCTCAGGCTCTGCCTATCCCCATCCTGTGGCCTCTCTTATGTGACTTCATCATAGATTTCTCCTCTCCACCCTGACCTGCTGCATAATTCACAGTGGGGCATGGGATATTGAATATACTTCTTTTCCTCTGAAATGAAATGACTATGGCATCCATGCATAGAAGGACTGGTGAAAGACGTATGGACAGGTTTGTGATTGTAAGTATAATTGGCAGGCTTCACAGCTGACCTTACATGATTGAAGTGAAACTGGGCAGGTCTCAGTAGTTAAGGCCAATCTCTCTTTGGTTCCATATTCACAGAGAATGTGTGGAACTATAAACACCCCTTGACAAAAGGATCTTAAGATGAACGGAAGCATGAGGGAAACAGCACAGCAGCTACAAAAAACACGGAGTAGATTCATTTTTCTGGTTGATGAGATTTTCAGGTAAGTAAGAAGTAATGAAGGAATCCAGCAGTGAAAATAAGGTCTGGAATGGAGCACATACGGATTCCAAGAGTCACAGGTCAAGGCCAGGAACAGGGATTTGAAAAAGTCAAGGAGACAAGGGAAACTTCAAGGATGTGTGGAAAGAACTGAGATACTGGAAAAATGGGCTCAGAAATGAGGACTGCAGGAGGAAAAAATGGAGAATGGAAGATTCCAAGGAATGGAAAGTAGACGAAGAGACAGGAAAACAGAGCAGTGCTCGTTCAGTACTCATAGTTATGGAGTGTTGAGACGCATTGCAAAATCTCTGTGGGCCACTTTTATTCTCTGTGCTCTCTTCTGGAATCCTCTGACGTTTCACGTGGATGGTGGCCACCATCTTGAAATGGGCCTCAGCGTCTCCTGACACGCTGGCCATCTTGGAAGGTGCCGCAACCTCTCCGGACCTCGCGGTCATCGTGAATTGGGGAAAGCCTCCTGAAAATATTATTCAGCCTGTAATGGGTGTGGTACAGTCACAGGAATCTGCAGTGAGCCATAACAATATGCCCCCTTCAATGAGGACAAGGACCTGGTTTCCCTGGATACCTGGTATGGCAGAGACAAAGAGGTTGGGAAGCTGAGATTTGAGAGGTGTGTTTCCACGACCTATCACAAGGGCTGTATCCCTTCCAGTCAACCAGATATTGCAAACATCCAAAACAATAATGTGGATCACAGATAGCCTCCACTCGTATTCCGGATCAACAGGATCACCCAATGGAGGCGGAGGAGGATATTGTTGCAGAGGAATTTAGGCTGGGTTTGAAAGGACACAGCAATGAAACATGAAAGGTGGGAAGCATCCTACGCCATGAAGGAGGGACCCCACCCCACCTCACCTGACAGGTTCTGGATATCACAGCTGCAATCCTCCCCCCGGAGGTTTGGAAATCACTACCCACCCTCTAATCTGGCTGGCTCTGGCTGTCCCCAGCCCTCACCCTATTGCATTTTCTGGGTATCCCGACCACTCCTCCTCCAGCAGATTTTGTGTATCCCCATCTCCCTCCTCACCTGGCAGCCTCAGAGTATCCCAACTCCCTCTGAGTCTGACAAGTTCTGGGTATCCCATCCATCTTCAAAACCCCCTCCCATGACGGTTACTGAGCATCCCCAGCTACCTTCCTTCTCCTCTTCCTGACTCCGGGTGTCCCGAGCCCCCTCCTCTCTATGCGGGCCCTGGTTGTCCCGACCCCCTCCTTCCCTCCAGAAATGGAGTTGTCATCATCTTTTTGGGTCCTGTGTAAAGTGTTTTTGCTGAAAACGCATATGCTATGCTTTATAAATAACATACAATTAGCTGTCTCCTTTCTAATTTTCCTGTTTGTTCCTGGAGCAGGCACACATTTCCCAGCCTTTTTACAACAACAGAAAACAGATCACATTATTTAGTGTTAATTTCGCAAGAAGAATTACCACCAGAAAAGGAAACAGTAATTCCACTGTATTATCAGGTGAAATACTGCCAAAGTACTTCCAAAACAGACAGTTATTCCTTCAAAATAGCAGTGCAGTTACCTCCTCCTCTGAGGCAGAGGTAAATGCATGCAGAAGATTAAAATAGGCCACAGATGCATCCAATTGCATCCAATAGAGTTTTAAGGCCAACACCTTTCACCAAATCCACTTTGAAGCAACATGCATGCAGCCCCTACTCGACATGGATTATGGGCTCCGCAATTTGGTATTGAACACTGAGCTGCAGAGAAATGCAGTCCAGCAGCTGTCAAAGAGTGTGCCTATGTAATGGGAGAGGAAACATGTGGTGGCCATCCATATGCTGAGTCAGACCTTCACCCTGGTCAATGACAGATGAGCAGATAAACACACTGTACCAGCCAAACAAAGACACCATAGCCAAGCTGCTCACCCTCTTACAGGTAGACCACAAGAGTGGGATCAACATCAGGACCACCATCACACCACTGCTGAAGCTGGTGGCTGTCCTGCAGTTCCTAGACACAGGGACATTTGAGCATACCTTTGGGATGCTGTATGGCATGTTGCAGGCAACATTTTTGAAAGTGCTAGTAGAGGTGCTTGATGAACTAATGCAACATGCACCTAATCACATCACAATTCCCACCACCCAAAAACAGGTGCATGCAGCAAAGGCACATTTATATGCAACAGTCCAGTTCCCTAATGTGATTGGTGCACTGGTCTGCAGCAAGTGGCGTTGGTCCCACTCCATGCACAGGAGAAAATACACTGCAACAGGAAGCAGTACCATTCCATGAAAAAACAAATGATGTCCTGTCGTGATCTGATGGTGAGACACTGCTGTGCCCATTTCCTGTGTTCCACCCATGATCCCATGGTCCAGAGGAACAGCACCAGGCCAGTACACATGGACTCCACGGGGACCATCCGAGATGGATGCTGAGTAAGTAGCAACCACGAGAGTGTAATGCGCATGTGGATTGAAGAATGAGAAGGGGTAAATCCGGGGGTGGAGGGCACAGGAGTACTGCCATACACATTTAATGCTTGGCCAAACACTTTTCAGTACATGATGCATGATGCGTGTGAGTGAAAGAATGCAAGCCTACCTGGGGCACAACGTTCTACACTGCAGAGTAAATAGCCCATTGCTCACACCACTCCCTCCACACCACAGTGTTATATGAGTGGCCATGATAGTAGGGTACAGAAGATACACTGACGTGCATCCTACAATCCCTGACAATAACCATATCACACTATTAAACAGAAAGGCACACAAATTACAAGACACAAGTTCCATTCAAAAGTAATAGCGGGGCACAAATATTGAATTGAGGAAGGGCAATGTTGCAGTTGTGATAACGTGGTGAATAGGTTGGCAAAGGCATTTACCATGCAGGGCCCAGACACCTGTAATATCATGGGGGGAGAGCCACCATGCATACCTGATGATGTTCTCCATGAAATTAAAGGCATGCTGCACTGTAGAATGAAGCCTGCGTACACAACAAAGACGTTCGTCATTAAACACTTCTCTTACCTATTGCAGGTGACTCAGGCTATCTGCTGCTACCATCGCTAATGACACCCATCAAAAGCCCTGCAACACCACAGGAGGTGGCGTACAACAAGGCACACTCATGACCAGGGTGTTCATAGAGCACACATTTGTACTGCTCAAGGGAAGATTCTGGTGCCTCCACTGCACTGGTGTGACATTCATGCACAGCCCAAAGAAGGCGGGGAAGATGTTCAAGGGCTGCCCAATGCTGCATAGCATGTGCCTTAGGAAGAATTTCCATATGCCTCCAGAGGAAGTAAATGCTCACCTTGACTCAGATTCAGACTCCGATGATGCAACTAATCAAAGGTCAATTTTAGGTAGCCATGAGGATGCAAGAGAAGAGTGCATCATCCATCATGAGATAATTCAGATTTTGTTTTATACATATGAATGCACATGTCAATATAATTCTACTAAAAGCTCTTCTAAAAGGTGAACTCAATGATTACTGGGCTCATTTCATGTAGTGCTATTTTTTTTAATTAAACATAAGCAGGCCCATGATCATCCACCTCCTACATCCCCAAAAACCATGCCCGCCCATCTCCTTCATCCCAAGCAATCATGATCACCCACCTTCAACATCACCTAAATAGTGTCTGTGGCACGATACCCCTAGTTCCATTGAGTCTTGCCACATACATGGGTAGCATGTGGTGAGGGGGCCTGTCTCCGTCAAGAGTTCCTCAATGGGGTGCTGATCTAAGATTACTCTGTGGTGGGTATGGCCGAGTTGCAGCTGGTCATGTAACCCCCCAAATGTGCTGCAAAGTGAGTGGGGTGGCCCTCCACATGGTCATATTGCTGGGGGATATTGAATCAGTCACCTCCTGCACCCTTTGAGTCATCACTGTTAAATCCACAGTTGATGCCACCTTCCTCAATGTCCCCTGAATGGCATCACCCATGGCCAGAGAGTGCCCCTGTTGGTCCTGTGCCATGGCCCCCATGCACTTCTGCTTCTGCTCGATCTGGCTGAGTCTCTGCCAGTTTAAGTCAAGTGTTTCTTGGGGCACTGGTGATGGTGGGTCATGGGGCATTACCCCCACCCCCAGATTTACGGGGCCCGACATCTGCAGTGTCATCATCATCAGGAGTGGAATCAAATTCCTGATCATGATGACACTGCAGAGCCCGGTCAGTGGATCAGGGCTATGACCTGGTGGTGACAGGGGACAGGGAGGGTGGTGGAGAAGTGTCCAGCGGATGAGGCAACCCCTTGAGAGAACAGGAGTTTGTGGGGTGGAGTCATTGACTCCACGGGCACCCTTCTCCCTCATGTTGTATTTTTTACAGTGGTGTTCGGAGCGTCAGAGACTCATGAGACTATGGTGATGGTTGCAACTGTGGCTGTTGTGGTGGTACATAAGGCAGAGGTGGTGGTCGCCCCAGTATCACAACTTCTGAAAGTGGGGGTGGCACTGGCGATTTCTGTGCTGACAGCCACGTCTGAAGCTGCGGTGGGGGCCTCTGGCACACTGTCGGCAGATGCAGACTTATGTTTTTTTTTCACCCCACTTTCAGCACTCTGCCGTGCATCCCTAGAGATTTGGTGGGAGAGTAGCCGTGGGGTTGATGTTGTGGGCCGGCACCAGACTACCTGCTGCGCTAGTGGTGCCTTCTTTTTCTTCCTGCCTGCCATGTCTGTTATGAGATAAGTGACGCGCTATCAAATGCTATATGCAAAAGGGATTGGTTGTGCATTGCATAAGAGTGTTTTGTTAGGCTACCCAATACAGTCCTTGTCATGAAAGATGTGGATATTTCACATGGGACTGTTAGGTCTTGACAGCTTGGTTACATGCAACTAGTGAATGCCTTCTTGACTACCTGAAATACAGTCAGTGAAATACAGTAAGTGCAAGGGATTGTGTACTGGGAACAGGGTGGTGGGGTCTGGTACAACTTTTCATGGAGTAGACCTTCACTGATATGATAGATTATTTATAACACGCTTAATACCAAGAGGTTTCGAAGCACGGACCCGGGGATCGAAACTGTGTTGCTCCGTGTCATCTTTCTTCCAAGGCGAGCATGTTGCCCCTGAGCTATCCTCCCGAGACATGGAGGAAGCATCTCCACAGGCCTTAATATTACTTGCAGAGGCATTGATAGATGACATACGCCCCACATATGTCTGTGTGGCCCATTTCATTTCATGTTTGAGGTTGGCTGTGTGTGAAGGTGATGCTGCATGTCTAGGAACTGGAGAGTTGTTGGCCCATTCAGGATACACGAGGCACCTTTTATGTCCCAGTTATGGTACTTTAAACAGTGTCCTCTCACGGCCCATCAAGTGTTCCAGGTTGTGACCTGCCAGGTGTCTTGATCATTGATTACAACATTGTGCATGTTTTTGACAGCCCCATAGTCATCAGGTTGACGAGCAGTGAGGCCTTGCAATTCTGCACTACAATGCACTTCCATGTACTTACTAGGTCCAGGTTGGCTGACTGCTCTGCATTAATTAGATCTGACATCCTCCAGCCCTGCCAGGTGCTGACCGTCTCCTCTCAGGTGGTTAGGTTCTGCGGTGCCTGCTCCGGTGGCAGCTGTCTCCATATGGTAGTGTGCCAGCAGACTCGCACCCTGGCCTTCAGGTCATTCTAGCGCTTTTTTACATCTTTGATATCACTGGGTACGGTCCCCACTGCCACCACCTTGTCCCACACCTCTGCCCTGATGGTGGCCTTGACCTGTAGTGTGATCTGACATCTACTCGCCCCATACAGCTGGATGGCATGTGCCACGACCTCTTCAGTAAGGACGACAAGCTGCCTCTGTGAATTTAGGCTCGCACAGCCTAATTTTTGCCACTTTGCCTTTTTATTTGTCCCCGGCATGGTTTAACTTTGGTTTGGGTTTGGATGGCAGCTAGAGAAGCTGATATCCAATGGGTTGCATTTTTCAAAATGGCTCCCCTTCAGCTTCCCGTGTTCAGGATGAGGTTATTTCCGCCTTACACTAATTCTGCCGATGTATTTGTCAGAATAACTATTGGTTAATTCCTCTAAATACTGAAGGAATTGCCACTTGGTAGTGGATTTTGGCAGTAATCTGCCCGGTGGAATTACTGTTCAGCCAGGTTGATTATTCCATGGCCCTGGGCTCCTAATATGGCAGTAATACTGCCGAATATATTAGCAGTGAAGTAAATTCCACCTTGCATGATTACTGCCATATTTATCACCTAACTCGGAATGAGCCCATTTGTATTTTCTATAATCCATCAAAAAAAATGACACGCCAAGTAAACTCAATAAATATACTCATCTGCTTCCAAACCATTGTAAGAATGTTTATTTACAACTACTAGTGCACACAACAATGCCACACTCCGTATTAGCCACTCAGTTCACTCTTGTGCCCCCAAAGAATTGTCCGACTTTTTCGTTGCGGCTAGAATGTTATGTTATCGTTATCACCACAAGATGGCACACTCTGTACCAGCCACTGAATATAATCTTCTACTGCCACCAATGAATTCTAAGGCTTTGTCTTCTCATTGCAAATGGAATGTTCTAACATTCATCAAAAAAAGCTGACATACCCAGTAGAGCCCCTGAATGTAATAACCCACTGCCCCAAAATAATTCTAATACTTTTTCTTCCCAAATATTTTTCTCTTTTCCATCACAAATCGTTGACACAATCAGTACAACCACAGAATGCACTCTCCTGTGCCCAAACAATTGTAAAGTGTTTCTGTACAGCCAGTATTTTCTCCCATCACAAAACACTGATTGCTCATGCACTCTTAGAAATGCAGGTTGCTTTAACTTTTTTTTACATAGTACAAACACACCATAACAATTTGGCTATACACTAACAGAGCGATTTGTAAAATCTAATCAAAAAGGCTCAGGAACTCAATTCAGTGATGGGGAAGCATTCGAGTGGCTCTCGAAGGACTGAACAAGCACAAGCAATTGCCCTTTCCAACCCATACACATTAAGATGACAGAACTTCCGATAAAAATGGCATGACAGCGTTGTTGAATTAACTGTGTCTCAGGGAGACGGTTATCAAATTACTAAATACGTTATTTCACGATCAATAACAATGCATTTATTTTGTACTAAGGCCCACAGTGACTCTTTATTCACGAAGTTGAATGATCTTATATGGTTGCCATATAGTTATTTGAAATACTTTCAAGAGATATTGCATGAAGAAAAATAATCGTGCAGTCAAATTGTGTGTTGTGCTGCAGTCGTGTGAGCTATAGCTGCATTGGGATCTGTTTAAAGCTGCCATTTTCACTTTTTGAGTAATGTCTGCCATGAAGAAGTTAGACCGTTTCATTTTTTGCACCTCGCCATATTTATCATCTTCCGTTAACGACAGAATAAATTAGAGGTGCATCTACGCTGCGCGGTGGATGGGGCTCACATCAGAATCCATGAAAATCTTTATCTACGTGGAGATTGTGCTAGAAAGACGTGGACAGGAAGAGCTTGAACATCTCCTCTAGAACAATGGAAGGGTTCCCGAGGCGCTACCTCCTTATACTCGCTGCTACTTGCAGCTCTGCAACTTCTTCATCAGGCGCCCTGGCTAGATGTGCATTCATTTCACAATTATGTGCCAAAACAAGACGGATTGCAGTGCATCCACATTTTTCACCACCATTTTGGTGATTGTGTAATTTGGCGGTGCAGTAAAAGTGGCAGTAACAGGATTACCACCACTTTTGTACCACACAGCTAAACCCAGAATGAGCCCCTAGATGCAAAGAAAGGTTTGTGATGAGATGAACTAGCAGATCTGAAGACAACATTCTTAGAATTGTTTGGAGACCATCGAGGCATTTCAGTGGCTGCAACCGAACATGTCATCTTTTTGTGAGGAAAATGAAATATTTATTGTGAAGAATAAGTCTTATAATTCCTTTGAGGCCTTTAAGGAACTGTAAGTGTGTGTGCAACACACGTAATGCCATCTGGTTATTAGAACTAGAGAGGAATGAAGACCAGTGACCACCTTGTTTGATAGTTCTTGTTGCTGGGAGGAGAAATAACTATCTTGAGTGCCAACATGCCTGGAGCACCCAAATGTTCCATGGAAGTGCGAAGCGTGCAATGAGAGAGAGTTTGACATGCAACAAAACAGCTGCTGTGTGAAGCATGGAGGTCCGAATTGTGTGTTGCAAATTGGATCTATCAATTATATGTTCCAAAGCTCCAGGTGCCGACTTGTTAGCAGTCCATGCTCGGGTAATGCAGTCAGAAGGTCAGGTGATTAATTCCACTCTTTATCAGGCAAAGGGAGGAGAGATACCAAGTGCGCGCACTGATGAGCAAGGAGACCCAAACCACAGTGCAGAGGAGTAGGATGAGCCAGGAGAAAGAAACCACCTATAATAAAGAAGCAGGATGAGCCAGGAGATCCAACACACATGGTAGAGAAACATGGTACACAAAGGTTCTGCTCACCACCATCCTATTTAGTGATCCTGAAAGTAATGAACGTAATGATGATGAGCTAAATAAATAGTCCAAGCAGCAGCAACATGTGATTCTGGAAGCCTCTGAGAAGAAGAGTATTAAGAGTACAGTGCCACAGATATAGGCTAGACAGATGTGTACTTTGTCTTTCAAACACAAACTTTAAGATCTGGAAGATCTCACCCGTATGTGGAAGTCAAACCGCCATCTCCACCACCTCCCTTCATGGTCAGATGAGTATACTAATCTATATCTCTATTCCATCACAAAAGTCTGGAATATTTTCAGTTGGGAAAGAAATCAACAACATTTCACCACCTGCTCATTGTACAAGAAAACAGTTTGCTGGCATGCCTATCCTGGTCACAACAAAATAGAATGGCTTCTTAAATAAACTGCGCATGAGGGTCTCGAACACAACTGTGGGAATTGTCTTGCAGGTGCATTGCACCTCATCACAATTCCACATATTTCCTTGGGTTTATAGTTAATATTTCGAATTTCATTATTTCTAATGCAAAAATGTCGAAAAAATATTATGGGAAAAAAAATTCGAATGTCTTTGCATGTCCAAGCCGCTCTTTTTTTTAAAGCTCTTTTTTTTAAAACCCTTTTTTTACTCGCGAAACAAACAAAAAAACATGTAAATTAAAAAAAGAATACATTAAAAAAAAAAAATCAGTATTTTTTTTTCGACATTTTGGTCATTCGAAATTTTATTTTCGACATATTAACTGAACACCATTTCCTCGTCTCTCTGATGTGACACCAGATTTTACAATAAAAGGATTCATGGGGTGAGGCAGTCAAAAGTCCAATGAGCCCTGTAATTCTCCAGCTACCCCTAATCAACATCTGGTTCTGAAGATTGCCCCACAAAAGTCTTGAACCTATATTTTATGGGTCCATGCTTAATCTAAACAATAAGACAAGCAAGAGGAATTCTTCTGAGAAAGACCTCCAGCCATTAATCTCAGTCTGGCTCTGTCACTCTTCAGCCAGTTTGGACTTGTACAATCCTCTTTCTCTTGCAGCTTTTCTCAACCAGGTTGATATTTCTTTGGGGCCTCCACTAGCCTTATGAATTATGATTAGGTCCTCACCTGACCGAGGTTTTGAAACACGCCTTTCCTGAAACTGAACATCACAAGGAAATGCTCCTGAACCTGTTGGTGAAGGGCTTTTGGATGCAGCTTTCCAGTTCTCTGTAGCTAGAGGAAAAAGTAGCATAAGTAGCATACTCAGTGGATATCCTCCTCCTTTAGGGGTGCAAGTTGTGGATGGCTTTCGCCCTCGACCAGGATGTCTTTGCTCTTCTTCAAAGGCTCTTGGGCTCACTCTCTCTTCATGGTCAGAACCTCACCCTATATCAATGGACCTTGGATTGGTATGTCTGCATCCTTTGGAAGTGTGTCCGGGAGTCTCTCCCCTTCTTTGTTTTTCCTCTCTCTCCTTTTATTCCTCCTTCTCTGAGGGCTTGGGTGATATTCTATCCCCTGATAGGTTTTCAGCCACGGAGGTCGAATTCTGCTATGTGATTCGCTAATTTCATTATAAAGTCTACTACTCCTTATCAACTTATTATGAGTGGGCCCTGAGTATTGGTTTATAGATGTGATCTCATTGCGGACATTAGAATGGGCCTATGATCGTTGTGCCATCTTGGACTTCTCACCCATATGGAGAGCAGCTCTATGTTATTATGTGTCCTCTCCACTCCACTGATGTCCTTGCTGTGCCTGGCACTTCAATGGTCCACTGCTGCGAGGTACCATTAAGACACTTTACTGATGGAAAGCTTTCCTGAGATCAGTATTGGAATTTGAAAATTCCCTGGGCTCATGATACCATGGTTCTTGATCCACCTATGCAGTCTACCCCATGTCTTGTCTTTCAACCTGTTCCTGCCCAGCATCCTGGGAATTGTAATTCTGCAGACTTGTATTCTGCAGCAGTGTCACCCGACAGGCCCTTAACATGTCTCTAGAGGGTCAGCCAGCTGGGGAGATCCCACCTCATCCACCATCTCAGAGGCGCATCAGGTAGTGGTCAGAACAACCCAGTCCCAGGAGGCGCACTTATCCCACATGAAAGGATGTGGTGATCTTTCAACTCACTACAGGTATAGAATCTTTGTGGTCCCATATGCTTGGGAGCACGCACAGGACTGAGATGAACACATAAGATCGTAAAAGCAGTAATTTCACCAGTAGCCAATCACCATACCAGCCTCATCCCGTACTGTCACATGACAAAACATTGCTACTGTTGCAGTATTGGTCTGGTCACTAAGCTCTAGCTCCACTTCCCACAGTGTTATCCGTTTTAGATCTCCACTTCCCACTATCTGGTCCCTATTGGGCGTTCTTGTCGCTTGTCCCAAATTATCCGTGGGTTAGAAGATGCATGAGGTTCAGCACAGATGCACTCTTTGTATACAATGATATGAAAGTAGAGGTCAGAAGGGATTTGGCATCTGGGGGATAGTGGAGGAGGTGGTGGCATGGTAACTAAGCAACAAACACCTACAGATAGGCTTAGCAGTTTCTGAGAATTGATCTAGTATCCTTTGTGCTGCATTAATTGGCAGGATCATACATGTTGCTTTCTTTTTGCATGAATTTCATCTTGCCATCACACGTTTCATCAGAAATGATCATCCTGTGAATCAATTGATTGCAGTGGACCAGGCATTCAGCTCACAAATCAGCCCAGCCTACAGTGCAACAAACAGGATTAGTTACAGTTGCATGTTTCCACAACACAACATAGAGATCAGAATTGCCAACCAATGTATTTCTATTTTCACATGCTGCAGAAGCTAAGTGAACATTGGAATGTCATCAATGATTGAAGTTGTCCCAGCCAATCAATTGATGAGGCAATCTTTTTGACAAGGGAGTGACAGTTACCGTCTGATGCCTACAACCTTTTGAGGAATCCACCAGGTGTGTTGGGCAGTACTGGGCAAAACTCAGTTATGTACTTTACTCCCACTGCCGAACCTGATAAAACATAACCTGCGTGAAAGGCCCACAATATAGCAGGGGAGGTGAATACAGTCCAGCTGATGAGGGCTGCCCTCAAACATGCATGGGAATGCAAACATGGCCCCAATGAAAAGTCTACCATCTGGCTGCATTTCTAGACCAAAAATTTAAAATCACAGTCACTGTTTTGTAGCGGCCTAACAACTCTGACAAACCAGCAAATTGACACACTGTTAAAATGTGCAAAGATGCTCCTCTGCAGTGGGTGGAATTGAAATTGCATAAAGAACAGAATCAGGAAGATATTACAACTATATGTGTGCCCAACTTGCCATTAGAGAAATCAAGAATAATGGGGCATCATTACTAGTTGGGCGATATTCCAGTGGTAAATCAGCCATAATACTGCCCAATTGAATTACTGTTACCGCCACTTGGTCCAGCAGAATTACTGCCGCATTCGAAGTGGTGTGGTGGTGTAATTCACCATTATGTTTGAGTAAATTGGATTCAATGGGGCTTTTTGGCAGAATTACCATGGCAGAATTTCCGCTGTGGTAATTCTGCCGATTCTGGTGATATTTTGTTGGTGAGTGGCAGGATCTACCTCCAGGACTTTCCTGGTGGTAAGTTCCCCACTCTAGGCCTGACCTTGTAATTTGGTGTAGTGGTAAAATTGGTGATAGCAGAGTTACTGCCTATTTTACCACTTGCTGCCATATTGGTAATGATGCCACATGTTTTCTTCATCATAAGGGGGTACGTAACTCTTGTCATATGTACAGCTTGACCCATTCTCTATTAACACTATTGATGATTGTGATAGGCTGCAGAAACTGTGTGATACACTTTCTCACTCACCTGGGCATCTTCCATCTAGGTAGTTCGAGAACATACACTGGCTTTCAGCAGCAGTAATGCTGAATGCTTATCTACTTGACATATCTCACATAGGAAGAGATAATGTCCCACTGCAATACTAATTCAGTAAGTGGTCCATCTGTTTGAGTTGCCATACAGTCCTTAAAGTGCCCACTGCTTTGTACAGTGTATAATCACAGTACAGTCTTTAGTGATGCTGTGGCTACTGTGTTTGACTGCAGGAGATGCCTTACAGTACCCCATGTCAAACAATTAACATTACTGCAAATGAAGCAGCATTGCATTAAAGAAGACAATGTCTAAATACGCATCTCTAACCATTATAATAATTACATCAACTTCATGATGAAGATGTTTCCACTTCAAATGACAGACAAAGAAGTCAGATGGGGTTCTTTAGTAAGGTTTCCAATTGTTAAAAAAGAAAGCTTGAGTGACTTATTACTGGTGACTGTTGTATGTGACACAGTCAGGGACCTGATGCTATCAAGAGGGTCTGAGGTCTTGTGTAAACACGGGGCTGGTGCCCTTCCAGGGAGTTTGCCAGAGCCAGTCCTCCCCAGTAGTGGGCTGTGGGAATTGAGGGCCCCATTCTCTGTTAACACCGTATGTGTCCCATATTCAAAGTGGGAAGTACCACTATTTATAATCATAAGAGCTAAGTATAGACTAGAGATGGCAGACTAGCAGCGAATGGTAGGAGTGGAAAGTAGTAGAGATTAGTTGGAAGGGAGAGTGGTAGAGGGCTTGGAGTACTGTGTATTAGAGTGTAGTAGTGTAGGTTAGTAGGAAGGAGTAGAGTTGAGACAGAATAATATCAGAGGGACAGAAGAAGAGAAAGAGCAAGCAAGAATAGAGAGTGGGTGGAAGAGAAGGAGAGAGTAGAAGCAAGGGAAGAAATGAAGGAAGGAAGGAAGGAAGAAACATTAGGGAGAGGAATACAAGGGTGTGAGAATAAGAACAAGTGAGGTCTGCGCTGTTAGAAAGCACAAATTTCTGATCCTAAGACCTGGTACTGTACATTTCACAGAGTACAAATTCACGTAATCAGAAATGTTCGATTATTTTTCTCTGAATTGTTAAGGTAAGTAGGTATATTTGAAAACATATATGGGGGTGGGGTATGGGGCTAGGATAAGGTAGGGGGAAGTGGGGACTGCCAGGGTTCTCCCCCCACATAATAAAAAAATAAAATCGAAGACATTTAAAAAAAAAAAAGATTTCATCTTTTGGTGAAGTGGAGTTAGTGAAATCACAGACCTCCCCTTAGACCAGAACGGTTATTGTGGACCCATAAGGCTAGGATCCACCTGGGGGAGACCCTTGACGAAGTCAGAAAGACTCTAGGCCCTCAACGTCAAAAAGTCAGACATTACATAGTATGGGTTACCCATCTATATTGACCATCTTTGGGATTAGGCTACTCTGTAATAGGGTGGAGAAAGCAAAACTCACAGGAAGACAAGAGAGGGACAGATGGCCCTTAAGTGGATCCCCTGTAATTTGCTGATAAAAAGCCTTAAACATTTTCTGAGAGTTACTGTATTCCTGAGGCCATCTGTGACATGTGTTATGATGTGATGCCATTAGTGTTGGTGCGGCTATTGTTCTGTTCTTTAGTCCTGCTCCTGCTAGTATACAGCTAGAGTGAAGGAGGGCAGAGAGCCACCTTGAGAATTTTATCAGGTTCTAACGTTCCACGAGAGCTGCCAAAATAAGTATTTTTCTGGTTTCTCACTAACACACATGAGTCACCAATATTAAAATTATTGGGCTCTCTCTGCAAAATAAAAGATAGCAACAAGAGAATGTTTTGGTTCTCACCATTAGATGAAATATGTCAGCATAATGTTTTGGAGTATTCCCTGGAACAGGGGAGAGACAGATATTTGGTCTATTTGCCGTGCAATAGCTACAGCCTTAACTAACTTCCAAAATCTTCATAATACATAATAGCACTATTTCTACCCATTTTCTCATAGATCCACTGTAAATCTTTCCTCCAGCATGGTCCATTAAATGGAGGATGTTATGAGCCTTCTAAGCACTATAATTCAAACAAAGTAGAGCATCTGAGACAGAGTTTCAAAAATGCAAGGTAAAATTTATTTTGCACATATCATATGCTCGAGCAGACTTCAGGTTCAGCCACGAACAGTATTTAATGGAAAGTGAAGAAGTGAAGTGCCTGAATGGTACGTTGCATCACATGTTGTACAGAAATGAAGCCTGCATCAAAATAGGTCATTTATTATTCATTTGCAAAAGGTAATAACACAACAATGTTTAAGCTGCATATACAATAGCATACCTAAACCCACGAGTGCAGGACAAATTGTATTTTCAACACAGTTTATTTTCTATGTCAAGAATCTTCGCTTTGCTTATAGCTTAACCATCTACTTTATCCTGCCCTTCATTCCAATGGTCACCCTATTTGCACAACCTTTAAAAGAAACCTTTCGCGCATTTAACAAAAGTGGAAGTGCTGAACACTATTACTCAGTGTGTAACTAACCTCTGCTTAGTGCAGTCAGTCATTACATATCATTTAATTAAGAGAATGGAACCATATTGGAACAATGTTTCTTTTTTTACTGAATGGGAGGACCTGTCCTTAATGTTGTTTAACCTAACTTATCAGTGAAGGACAGGCAGCTAAAACATGCCCCCTACATGGAACCAGTCTTTTCTTGTATTGACTGACAGAGAAAGCTATGAACACACTTCCATTTTGTTTTACTCAATGACTGACAAAGGTGACCCAATTTCGAACTTTACTAAAAGAGCAAGATTTTGATCACAAAAAAGGGATTAGCTTAGGGCTAAGAAAGATGTGTATTATTATTATGTTCTAACAATGCCTCCTTTTAGCTTAAGCTATGTCCTTTATGTCCAAATCAGTTAGACTTTCAATATCTATGTCCATTAAATTCTGAATTTGAATTTCTTCCATCATCATAGTATTAATTCTATTATTAACTTTGGGGAGGGGCTTTGTGCTTTTTTACTACCGTATCACATCTCTGAGATATAAAGTAACAACATATAGGACTGCACTGAAAACTACAACAGCAATCTAACATTAAACCAAAGATCACTAACAGTATAGACAGTCATTTCCTTCCCCAATCCTTCAGCAAACTCCAGAACCATTGAGACCAGCTCTTCTCCTGTCCAACCTCATAATGCACTCCTTCTCCCAATATGTGTAACCGATCAATAGCATCAAAGATATCTCTAGCGCTATCAGATATGTAGATACAGCAAGAGAATCCCAGTAATTTACAAACCCATCCTTTCACAGCCGTGTGACTGTCCAACACCATCCCATTTTGAAGTGCCACCAATTTAGTAGCGTTCTGTTCAGTTGTTAGATTCACAAATATATTTTCAGTCTCATTCAACATACTTTCTACCACTCTATTTAGTCTACAAATGCTTCTAGAGTAAAGAGTAGCCCCTAACAATGGTATTATTCCTTTCCCAAAATCTGCTGCTACCTGGGCCTCAGTATCAGTCTGGTCCACTTCTATTTTCCCTCTCTGTAGTTTTAAATGCTGGTATATATTATTTGTGGAGGCCACATAAACTCCATGAAATATATTAGCAAGATAACATAGGTCTGTCCAATCTCAACCACTTATACACTTTCCCATCCTCACAAACATACTACCAATTCCAATAAGGAAGGATGGAAAGAGTATAACTGGTATAGTCAACAATAGTATTAAAGAATTGCATATTATATGTATCCCTTCCTATAGCAAACAGAGGTTCTCCTATCCTATGAGTTACCTGGAATAAAGGATATGTAACATTCATATGAGAAGTATAGCATCTCCATGGGAGGTTAGACACCATATTAAGACTTGAACGGTTGCTATTAAGGGCTATTAAGGGTATTATTACATATGTCAGATTTTTAATAGTAGTGTTAAGCATTATCCTTCCAGGAGGGGCTTGTGCTCTATTCAATCATGTATCAACCTATTATGAGACAAAGAAAGTACAGCACATAATATTGATTATTAGCTGGGACTGCATAATAGGGTATCCCTATGCCATCTCCACTGAACAAAGCCAACAATGGGCTTCATTATGACCCTGGCGGTAAGGCAACAACCGCGCCGGTAGTGTTACCGGCGCCGTTGTTGCCTCACCGCCTCATTACAAGTTCTGCTCGCGGGTCGCCCTGTACGCCTGGTCAGACCAGACGTGCAGAGCGGCACCCGCTAGCAGAACAGGATGCTAAAACCAGCCCCGGCATTAACGGGACTGTTGTTAGCATCCTCCCCATTCCCATTGAGCCCTATAGGGGCTCAATGGGAATGGGGACATACTGGGTCCGTGTCCCGCAAATGGGAATTACCGGGCCTGCAAAGGTCAGAATGGCCCGGTAATTCCCATTTTTCAGGACCCGGACCCGAGTTTGGGGTAGCCATGCCGCTAAAAATGGCATGGCTACCTCCAAACTCATAATGAGGCCAAATGTGTTCTATTAATAGCTCTCTGAACATGATCCAAAACCTGTACATATGAATTATTTTAACCATATCTTTGAAACACATCCAAGGGATGATGAATATGTGTTAAGACATGAGGAGTGAAAGGGAGCTCAGTAGTGGGTTCAGTGTCATTGGGAAGAAGTGTCTTTAAAAGATGCTCAAGCAACCAGAAAAAGGCAGAAAGTCTTACCACTAAAATCATACAAAACATCAATATTACTATTCGGTATTCCATTGTCCATAGTTTTTGTGAGCGAGAATGTAAAATCGCGTCATTGTTTTTCATTAGAATTTTATAACCCAGTGGATGCAACTCCATAATGCAGTTTTTCTTCAGTCCTTAGATAACCTGTTACCTCCTGGTGTGCACAGGGATCAGGACAGGTTGATTCCTCATAGGTGCACGGTTGACCCCAATATGAAACCCGCACTTGTAGGTTTCCATTGGGCAGAGACCGACATCAGTACCAGTAGGTTTCTGATGGGCAAAACGTATACCTTCCTGGGTCTTAAATGGTACCTGCTTACTCCTGGGATAGTGTGATCCTCAAACAAAGTGGGTGTTTGTATTGAAGACTTTAAATTAGATTTTCACAGACTCACAGGGGTGCAAGGATCCTTTATTTCAGATAAAACAGGATGATTTCCATCAGAGGGCGAGGGCAAAGGAACCAATTTGATTTGCGCAGCGTGGATCCAATGCCTTTTCCCCGGTTTATAGTGATAATTTCGACAACAAAAATGTCGAAAGTCAAAATTTCGAAAAGAAAATGTCGAAAAAAAAAATGTCGACTTTTTTTTTCAATGCATTTTTTTTTTGAAATGGGGGGTTCCCCCCCAACTCCCCTTTTTTAATTTTTTTTTTAATTGTCCCCTTTTTTTAACTCCCGAACCCCTAAAATAAATATATAATTAAAAAAAACGAAAGTCGAAATTTTTTTTTTCGACATTTTTTTGTCAACATTTTTGTCTGTCGACATTTTTTTTTAGAAATTATGACTGGCCACCCTTTTCCCCTCTACTCGAACTGCAGTTTGGGTGGCCAACAACCCCTCGTATGGTCCAAGCCAATGTGGCTCCAGGGCAGTGCTTTGTTGAAAGTTTTTGACCATCACCAGGTCGCCAGGCTTCACCTGATGTCCCTCTTGCACATTTTTGTCCAGCAAACTATCCTTCACTTGCTGGTGGATTGAGCACAATTGTTCAGTCAATTGTTTACAATAATCAACAAGCAGTGGGTGCCCAATGCAATTCAATGATCATGGTCTAGGAGCACCCCAAACATTAACTGGTCTGCCTATAACAATTTCATAAGGGGATAGCCCTGATTTGGTCGCAACCGTAATCCTCATAGAGAGTAATGCTAAAAGTAAAGCATCTGTCCATTAGAGTCCTGTGTGCGCACATATTTTAGCTATTTCGTTTTTTTAAATTCCATTGTGGAGCTCAATTTACCACGCACTTTGTGGATTGTTAGCTGTGTGAACTTTCTTTTTGATCTGCAATGCATTACACACATTGCGTATTACTTCATCAATAGTGGGGTCCATTATCAGACAAGATTACCCTGGGTAATCCAAACCTGGGGAAATATTCTTTCAACATGACATTTGCAGTGGAGATGGCTGTATTATCTTTCAAGGGAAAAGCCTCTACCCGTTTGCTAAAGGAACAGATCACCACTAGCACATATTTCAAACTATTACATCTTTCTAATTCAATGGAGTCAAAATGCAAAACTTCAGATGGGAAGGTGGGGGATCAACATTTTCTGTTGAGACCGTGGTCCCTCGTGCTACATTATATCCTAGGTATATTATAGTTTCTAACCACATTCTCAGCTGTTGCGGTACTCAATGAATTACACCAAACATTCTCCAATTGTTTATGAATAGCTCTAGAGTGTATGTGGATGGGTCCATGGGTCATGCGCACAACCCGAGGTAGATAGGCATTGTTTTCCCACTTTTTTTCCACTGTTTTTCAGACCCTGTGACCCAAGACCCCTCTTCATCCTGTATAGCAAAGCTGTCTTCCCACCCCCTTATTTCCTCTTAAGTGACCATTGCTTGTATTTCTTTAATGCTAACAGAGATTTCCTCCGTACATACTAAATCCTGAGCCCTTCTAATATTCTCAGCATTATACATACCTAGGTACAATCTAACACTATTTGCTTAGCTATGGAGTCAGCAAAATAATTTCCTTTATGAATTTTAGTCACTTTTATCTGATGGGCAGCACATTTAACTATTGCTAGTTTCTTTGGTAGCGTTAGAGATGACAACAGTCATAATATTAAGGAACCATGCTGTATCTGAGTTCCATGTGAAGTCAAAAATCCCTTTTCCGCCCATAGTTTTCTGAAATTATGTGCTACTGCAAAAGCATCCTGACTGTCAGTAAAAATATTTACAGAAAGGTTTTCCGATAATTCACAAGCACGAGTCAAAGCTATGATTTCTGCTGATTGAATTAAAGGGTATTCGTTTAGTCTCTACTATAGTTTTTACAGTAGTATCTGCATAAGCTGCGGTTGTAGTTCCATTGGCATTTTAAAACATGATCAGTCACAACATAATTCTCCTTCCGCCTTTGGAAGGGGGGTATCTTGCATATCAATTCAGCCCTTGGGGTCTTCTTCAGTTGTGAAGATACAATTATGGTCTGCTGCCTCATTGTCCCCAATACCCTGATTTGGTATGGGTAATATCTCAGCAGGGTTGAGTGTGTAGCAGTGCTTAATTTTGATATGTGGTGCAAACAATATCAATTAATATCTGGTATGTCGGGCCGTAGTCATATATTGGGTCTGACTCCCATTTAAAAGGACATTGACTGAGTGAGGTACCATCACGGTTAAAGAGTGACGTAAAACCATACTTTAACATTGTTTTATGGACAATTCTGCAGCTGCTACTGCACACAAACATTTAGGCAAAGCACATGTAACAGGGTCTAATGCGGAGGAAAAATAGCTGCATGGTCTATTCCTTCCTCCACCTTCCTGTGTCAAAAGAGCCAAAGCACATTTTGTGTCGTAAGTTGTATCAAAGTTGTATCAAAGATTTGACAATAAACAAGAAATTGGGTATCCATTGTCTACAATAGGAGGCAGAGCCAATATGTGCTCTAACTTGTTTTTGTGATTTTGGCTGTGGCATTTTAGAAATTGCTTGTATTCTATCAGGTGCTTGTTTCCTACCCTCCTTAGACAGGAGGTACCCAATGTATGCTACCTCCTGTCTACAATACTGAAGTTTCTTAAAAGAGGCTTTATGACCATGGCAGGCTAGATGTAACAATAACAATATAGTTACATGTTTACAGAGTTACTCCGTGGGAGCTGCTATAAGCAAATCGTCAATATATTGAATCAATGTAACAGATTCAGGCAATTCCAAGGTGTCCAACTGTTCCTTAAGTGCCCTACTGTCACAAGTCTCTCCCCTTCTCACCTGTCTTTCCTGTTTGCTTGCGACCTTCTTTTATGACTTCTTCCGCACGGTCCGGGAGTTATATAGGCCCGCGCGCGGGTCTTCGGATTCCAGCGTGCTTCGTTCAGATTGTCCAGGAAGGAACAATGTCCGCACGCAGAGACACGGAAACCGTGGCTCGAGCGCGGGCCAAAATCCAGTAAAGTTCTGTAAGTTTGAGGGATGAAAGGAAAGGAGGAGAAATAAAGGAACCAGGAATAGAGAGATCAGGAAAATAGCCCAGAGCGAACTCCGACAGCACACTTCAAGCTACTGAGAACAGTAGCGTTGAGACGTGCAGAGCCACGGGGGTGTTTCTGTTTAGAAGTGCTCTGAGCGTGAAACGTAAAGGCTGGCAAGCTGCGTTTTGAATGCGACGGCCATTTTGGTCGGGTTACTGCATTCAGTGCTCTATGGGTCAGGGACCACGAGGTCCAAAAGGGACGTAGGCAACGGTTCATGACACCTACTGTATATACTTGGGCTTTTTGTATAACCTTGTGGTATTCTAGTGAAAGTATAGGCTCTCCCACTGAGGAAGAAAGAAAATGAAAATCTGCTTTCTAGATGTAACGGTATACTAAAAAATGCATTTTTCAAGCCGATCACTGAAAAATATTTAGCAAACGGTGGTATCATGGTAAGAATGGTGGTAATGTCTGGAACTATTGGAAACTGAGGTACTACAATCTTGTTGATTGCTCTTAAATCAATTACAAGATGATATGGTAGATTTGTGTCCCCAAAACAGGTATGATATGATATGATATGGCATTTGTAACGCGCCTATACTCAAGTGTTTCAAGGCGCGACGAGGCAGGGGGGGCAACAAGGGGAGACAGACAACGATCCTACTAGGCCAAGTGTCATTCAGATCGCGTAAAATGGGGCTATTGTACACACTCCCCATTATTTCTTCTACAATCCCTTGTCTTACTAAGTCTGAGACAATTGTTTCAAGGGCTGAATAACCTTCAGGGGAAACTTTGTACTGAGGAATACAGGGATAAAATGCTCCCTGACGTATTTGTATTTTCACTGGGACAATATAGACAAGACCAATGTCATTATCCGATACTGCCCATAACGACTCGGGTGGCAGGGGATTTGCTAAAAACAGATTTATTTTCGATGAACTTACTGTAATGTGTACTTCGTCTGGTGTACAATAAATAGTAGCACGTAATTCTTTCAAAAAATGTAACCCCAACACGTTTTCTCCACACTGTGTAGTTAATAAGAACAGTATCTCACTGGCTGCTGGTCCTAAAAGGACAGGCACTGTGTCCGATACTTTACTAACTACAGGTGTTCCAGCAAACCCTACTGAAATATGAGTATGCCCACTCAAAGGAATATTTGGAACCTTAGCATGATCTTTAGAGATCTCTTGCACCCCTGTTGAATTGGGACAGCTGACCCAGCCCTTTAAGAACAAGGTAGCAATACTTTGACATGAATGTGGATGCAGAAGATACTCAAACATCAATAATAAAAACGACTTAGGAAGTTGGCAAAGTTAACTGTTTTAATATCAATTATATAAAACAGGGAGTACAACGGACATCAACAGACGTCTCATTGCATGGTCTCTCAATGCATTTCATAAAAAACATTCTTTACATAACAAAAACTCATCATTAATGACCTTAACCTACATATTTGCTGACATCATCCTACGTGGTAAAACTACAAAAACCTAGTGGCAAATGTGATAGGGGGAACATCTAAGTATATGTTCCATAATAGTCTAGAAAGTGATAGGCTCTTCAATATCAGGTGGGACTACTAAGCCCACCTTCAAACAAGTCACTATGAACGTCACTAAATACACAACGTCCCATTGGTTACACAAACTATAGGGCTCTTAACTACGCGGCCCCCTACAATTGGTTGGCACTCTTACACCCATCAGTACTTTACCACCCATGTTATCAGCACACAGGCTGGATTTCCCGGTGCTGGTGAGCTGGTCATAACCATAGCTTCTCACCAATTAGCATATCATCTATCATCACCTCAGTTGTCTGCAAGTAAATTAAGGCTTAGAACTTGGCCTTGGAAATGTTCCTTGCTCTGGAAAAATCAGGGGAGTAGTGGCATGCTCTGCCTCTGTGCGTAGGTGTGGCTTGTCATGTTTTTCCAGTTCAATCCATCCAAGTGACTGAAGACCACAAATTTGAGTTCAGGTGCATTTAAAATACTATTTTTTAATAAACCTCTGACGTCTTCCTTCTTTTCGTCCATGCCTTCTGGGCAGGAGATTCATTCTTTCACAGGATTGTTACTAATGTCTGCTCATCCCAGTCCGATAAGACCTTGGCTTCTTGGGGCTGATCCAGCTTTGCCTTGCTGAGATTCACTTCTGTAATTCAATTGTTTTTTAAACTGCAACACACTGGAAAAGGCCTTCATTCTCTGGTCCAGCTCTGCTATAACACGTAGCGGAAACATCCATTCTTTACTTACTCCTATATAGGTATATGTTGGCGCTTGTCGCTATCTATTCACTACAAAGCTACTCTCAAGAATGCCATGTCTGCGTGCGTTTCTTTGCATCTTTACACATGTAAAAGAACTTGATATATTCATTGTTTCTGTAGCATAATTTTCTTCATCTCGAGTCCGAGATGTGTCTTATCGTTGATACTATCTTGATGCCTTATTGACTATCTTCACTTTCGTGTCCCTGCATCTCTTCTAGGTGCGTCAGTTTTACTTTGCATGACGTCACCGATCTGCCCTTTTGCTCTCTTTTCATGCTTCTTCTGGGATTTTATTCAAATGGCCATCATACTGTCTTGTATGCAGGTATGGCTTTCCTAATGGGAACCTTGCTTCCAGGAATCTCCTTGGTATCGGTATTTTCACTGGTAGTTCACGTGTTTCACACTCTGGTTCCCAACATATAGGCAATATGGGCGAGATGATTGAGGTGGGGGTACTTGGCTCCTTCTCTACACTGCCCCCTCTGGGGGATTCATCAATCACTCTCCCGTCATCCTTCACATCTAGATATCCTTATCTGAGGAAATTCTTCTTTTGGACCCAAATCTTGATCACTCCTTTCAGGCATCCAGCTGATTTCACATGCTCATCCTTGTTCCAAGTCATAAGCATGCACTGGCCACTTGTAATGCAATAGATCAATTTTCCTACATACTTCTTATGGTTCTTTGGATACAGTAATTTCCATCCCCCAGGTGCATGGATGCTGGCATTCATGAAATCTCTGATTTCTTCACCTGTTAGCTCTTTGGATTTCCATCCAGACTCAACATCAATCACGATCTTCATCCCTATGGCTTTCTTTGCAGTCTTCTTGCATTGTGAGATTATTATCCTAACCACACAGAATCCAAGAAATACCATCACTATGATGGCTCCAAGGAATTTGAACATATCTGCCATTCTCTTCACCATGAGAAGGTATAAATGTGCAACATTATTCTCCAGTTGTTGCACAACACCTCCATCCATAGCTGTGATCACGTCTAGGACGTATCTATTCTGAAGAGTCATTAGTCGTATGGCTCTCAGCTCTTCCCTGATAGCATTGAATCCCTTTATGGTAGTGTTGATTGTCTGCAACAACTCCCATCTGGCGATCTGCAGCCATTTTGTATTTGCTGCAGTCTGGATCGTTGGCATGAAGGTCAATGGGAATATCGATAAAGTCTGGCTGAACAGTCTGTGTACATGTCTTATTGAACCAAACATAGGAACATTTGTGAGTAAACTTGGTGCTTTTACATGTGCTACTTGTGTAAGTTTGCTCCTAGAGGATATTTTCCTTTGCCTTTCCTTACAAGCCTGTTTCTGGTGCTCAAGGGCAATCTCTATAACACCTTTTTCTTAGGAAAGATATCTAGTGACATTTGTCATAGACCCAAAAACCTTTATTTGGTTTACTGGATTGGGGACAATCACATAAGGTCTTGGCTGCCTTGTAGTTGCCACATCTGTACCCTCCTTCTGCATAGGAAGATTGCTTTATTTAGATCCAAATAGTAAGCAGTACGTACTGTGAGTGAAATAAGAATCACAATGAAGAAGATGCATGTATAGATAACATATAGATATACCCACTTCATACAGCAGTAGTTTCTTGCTCGTCATGATGGCCTCTCATTATTAACAACATTATTGTTCCTGTTGATATTCCCCATTCCTTTTTAACTTGATGTTCTCAAAAAACTCTTCAAACAGCTAACTAATTGTAGGATGGTTAACAGGGTTCCTGATGTACAGAAAAGAGTTGTCCTTTCACCAAACAAAATGTGGATGCATTTCCAGCAGGAAGTAGAAGAGTACAGATAGAAGCTCTGGATCTCTTCATACAATAGTCTAATTCAGGACGTTCTTAATGTTCTCTCAGAATGTAGATTAACCTGTTTGATTATATCACGTAGAAATTCGTTAAGTGCCACTGTATTCCTCGGATCTCTCAAGAAAGTTTGAACATAAGTTTGTCTTCCAACATGATGTGGGCATTCCTCAATAAAATATTGGAAAACCAACCCTACTAGTCTATGAGCATTTTCATCAGATAGGGGAATTTGTGTTTTCCCCACTGTACTCAGGATGCTGGAGAATCTTCTCTATTATAGCTGCGAGCAATCTCCTCACGATTGGGCCATTCTTAGGATCTTGCAAGAACAGATGAATGTTAGTAGTTCTCCCCACAAGCGCAGGATATGCACGAAGAAAGTACAGAAAAATGGTAAGAACGATCCTGTGAACGTGGCCATCAGGCACTAGCATGGATGTCTGCAAAAAGAAACCCAGTGAGAAAGGAATCGGGGAACTGTTACCTTTTCCAGTCGTCGAAAAGGAACTCCAGATCTGGCATCTTTCCTTCTCGATCAAGTCTTAAATGTGTCTCAGTCCATTGTTTAGCAAGCTCCTGTGGCTCAAGAACAAGCAGCCTTCTTTCACTCCTTTTTTAGCAGCTGAAAAGAGTGTCCTGAAACAAGCCACAGTCCAAAGTATTCTGTATCTGTTTATTTGACAGCTTCTGTGTCCTTCTTCCTCGTCATGGATCTAGTCTGCATTTGCTGATGTTCTTCCCCGATGCTTGCTTTCGATTGGGGTGGGGGTAAAGGGGGTTCTCCAGTGTAGATCTTCACATGTCCGAGAAATATCCACGCATGTCTTCCTAGCATTTTCACTGTTGACAGCTTTACGTCCTCCACGAGAAACGGGCCGTTAAAGCATGGCTCGTGCCCTTTATGCGAGAAGTTGCTAATTAAGATCTGATCACCAGGGAAAAGTTTGGGAAGACATTGTTTTTCAAATCCATTTGTTGCAAGATCTCCATCTGTGTTCTGAACCCCAAACCCTTCCTGCTTGAGATACTTGTAGTCATACATGTTAAGTAGGCATATAACTCCTTTCCTAACAATTCTGCAGTCATCTGGGAATCACTTCTAGTTCTAGATGGAGGTGTGAGGGGGTGTCCTCATCTGCCTCCATGTCACTATTTCATGGGGCATAAGATGGTAGTCGGAACCTGGATGATTCCTCAACGCATACAATTTCAGTGGTAGGCAATGCAATCATCCTTTCTTCAGGGTAAGCTTCAATTTGGCGATTCTTTCTTTAAGCAAGCGGTTGAGTCTCTGACAGATCCTGTTCACTTGCAGTTGATAAGCCGACGAAAACTTGTGCTTTATACTGAGCAACAAGCTTAGCTGTTCAGAGACTTCATAAAGAAAATGAGGGCCATTATCTGATCTTAATACTTTACATATTCCCCATCTAGGAATCACTTCTCGTACTAAAAACGTTGCTGCGCAAGTGGGATCTGGATGTGTACATGGACCAGCTTCAAACCACCTTGAAAAGGCACATACTACTACTATTATATATCTGTATCCATTACAGACCTGCAGCATATCGACATAGTCGATGTTAAAATGCTTTAAAGGACCATTAGGTCTCGGGATGACTCCTCTAACTGTACACAGTGTGTGCCCAGCAGAAAACTTTTGACAAACGATGCAGTAAACTTCATGAAATGCAAAATGTTCTAACAAATTCGGAATGTACCATTCCTCTGCAATGCTCACCGCAAGACTATCTCTGGTGACATGCACAGGGTAGTACAGCTGTCCCAACGCCACCCTTAATAACGTTACAGGCATCACCAATTTACCAGTGCTTTCCTGTCACCACAATGATTCAGAAGGAGCTAAAGAACACCCCATTCACGTCCACAGGTCTTTCTCATCCTGGGGCACTTCCCCTTGAATTTCCATCAACTGAGTCTTAGACAAGTTATTAATGCTTTCATGCACACTTATCATCACCACCATGCTTTCATTCACATCAGACTATCAAATTTCCTAATGTCTTCCGAATATGCAATTTGTTTCACTTCCTCGTCTGCAGCTTGATTTTCACGTGAGATAAAATCTGCTCCTTTAGTGTGAGCTGCGCATTTAACTACTGCAATGGCTACTGGGAGATTTAGTGCTCTAATAAGTCTGTCCAATAAGGCGGCATGTTGCACTGGAGTGCCGTCTGTTCGGAGGTAGCCCCTCCTTTTCCAATGTGCTAGCCCTGCATGTACCGTCGATGTCACATAGGCGGAGTCACTGTACACAGTTATTTACTGGTCTCGACAATCAGCGTCACTAGCTCTGCAGCCTGTGCTGAAAAGTGAGACAGTAGTCGTACACTTATCAATACTTCAAATTCTCCATTGGCTCTGTGCTTGACCACAGCGGCACCTGCATATCTCTTTCTATCATTCTGATTGATTCTAGAAGAACTGTCAATAAAGAGATTCTCCCCAGCTGCCAAAGCATTTTTCTTTACCCTCGGGATTTCATCATAGCATTCCTCATAGTTTGAGCAATCATGCACATGTTCATCTTCTGCCAGTGGTTCCGCTATAAACATGGCAGGGTTCACTATTCTGCATCTGACTATTTTAATTGCTGGATTTCATATGACTACCTCATAGGGAGAAGCCCATGAGAAGTCAATGTACCCTTAGGTTTCTCCAAAACTGAGTCTTAGACAAGTTATTAATGCTTTCATGCACACTTATCATCACCACCATGCTTTCATTCACATCAGACTATCAAATCTCCTAATGTCTTCCGAATATGCAATTTGTTTCACTTCCTCGTCTGCAGCTTGATTTTCACGTGAGATAAAATCTGCTCCTTTAGTGTGAGCTGCGCATTTAACTACTGCAATGGCTACTGGGAGATTTAGTGCTCTAATAAGTCTGTCCAATAAGGCGGCATGTTGCACTGGAGTGCCGTCTGTTCGGAGGTAGCCCCTCCTTTTCCAATGTGCTAGCCCTGCATGTACCGTCGACGTCACATAGGCGGAGTCACTGTACACGGTTATTTACTGGTCTGCGTTTTTCTCGAGCACGAAAATCAGCGTCACTAGCTCTGCAGCCTGTGCTGAAAAGTGAGACAGTAGTCGTGCACTTATCAATACTTCAAATTCTCCATTGGCTCTGTGCTTGACCACAGCGGCACCTGCATATCTCTTTCTATCATTCTGATTGATTCTAGAAGAACTGTTAATAAAGAGATTCTCCCCAGCTGCCAAAGCATTTTTCTTTACCCTCGGGATTTCATCATAGCATTCCTCATAGTTTGAGCAATCATGCACATGTTCATCTTCTGCCAGTGGTTCCGCTATAAACATGGCAGGGTTCACTATTCTGCATCTGACTATTTTAATTGCTGGATTTCATATGACTACCTCATAGGCAGAAGCCCATGAGAAGTCAATGTACCCTTAGGTTTCTCCAAAATGGCAAACAAAGCATGTTCAACAAATAACGTCATAGAGCATCCATTACTATGCTAGCAGCCTTCTCAATGGCGAACACTGCGGCTGCAAAAGATTGTCCGCAGGTAAAGTGACCCCTCATTACTTGGTCCAGAATCCCACTGTAATATGCTAAAGGCTTGTACCCCAACGTGGTTCTCTGTGTGAGAACTGCTGTCATAACTGTGCCACGTGTGTGCGGAAATAAGAATAATTCCTCAGCATAAATGGGAATCCATAAAACTGGAGCTGTGCAAATCGCCTTTTTCAACTCATCAAACCCTTTTTTCATGTCCTCAGTCCAGATAATGTTTTCCTCAGTTGCCTGTGCTTTTTTCAGAGCCTGAAACAAGGGCCTTATATATGAACTGTACTCAAAGACCCATGCTCTCACATAATTGCATTGTCCCAAACATCTTTATATGTGCTTTATCGTATGTGGCTTTGCTGCTTTCAAACTTGCCTTACCTCTCTCAGGAGTAACTTTCTTTCCTTCATGCAAAATTAGCTGACCTATGTATAGCACTTCCTCTTGGAAATACTGTAATTTCTCCTTGTCTACTTTGTATCCTTTCTCTGCAAGAATTATCATTAGCTGAACTGAGTCCTATCTGCACCCTTTCCTCTGAGGTTCTACAGATTAAGATATCATCTACATATTGCAATACAACACTTTTCAAATCAATATTGCTTAAGTCCATCTGCAAGAGGTAATCTTGTGCTTTTTAACTTAGTCTGATGAAAAGTAAATTAGGTCAGATCTTGAGAATCCTTATGCAATGGGATGGAGAAAAATGCATTTTTCAAGTCAATCACTGTGAAATATCTTGCCTTAACAGGGATACTACATAAGATTGTTACCGGATTAGGAACTAGAAGGAACTCAGCCTCTCTAATCTGATTAATTGGGCATAAATCCTGAATTAAACTCCAAGACCCACCTTACATTTCTTGATAGGATCCACTAACGTATTACACAGTGACTCTGGCGTCACTAAAATGCCATGTTCCATCATGGCAGATATCGTCTTGAAAATACCTTCATCTGCCTCTCGAGACATGGGATACTGTCATGCTCGAGGTAAAATTACTCCTGGCTTCAGTTTAATCATAAACTTCTCCAGCCCCTTTCATAATGAAGCTGGCACATTTGCCATATCTTCATCGAAAAACTCAGGACGCTTCAATGCTAGCATTATCGTTTGAGGAACCTCACGTTTTATTGCTCTAACCCAATAAGTAATACTCATTTCAAATACTACTTCGTCATTTGAAGGATGGTCTCTAAACATATCCTCATCAGTGACGTCAGCCAATTTGTAACCCTCCCCAATGGCAATTACCGTGCACCATCGTATGCCTTCATAATCAACTCCATCAAGCATAGCCAGTTCCCCTCGTACTATAGCTGCTTGTAATTATAAGGGAAAGATGCGTCCTCCCTCTTCATCCCTATGTATCCTTGGACTAAATAAAAACTCATAAGGTAGCCTCACCGTTTTACCCACTAAACTTAGGAGCCATGTTAACAGAATGCGTACGCCATAGTGAAAAACCCCTGGTTCAAGCGGTACTCCTCGTATGGTCATTTGTCCTGTGAATGCCATATTAAATTCACTCACATTTAAATAATGCATTTGTGGTGTTGAACATACTATGCCTTCATCAGTAAATGAAATTGACATGTTCAATTCTGTCTTTAAATCTCGACCTAATATATTAACATGTGCCTATCTCGAATATAATAATGGTACAGACATATCACATTCTCCTATAGAGACTGGCAATTTTTCAGTAAAAGGAACTCTACTTGTAGCTCCGGTGAAACCTTGAGCATTCATGGCATTCCCAGATAATGTAAATTTCCCCGTGTCTACTAAAAAAGGAAAAGATTTGCCCCTCTAGTGATGTCAACCTACGGTTCCTCTTGAGGATTGAGAGTCACTGATAGAATTGAACACATCAAGTCTCCCAGTGAGCTGTCTTATTGTGAGAACATGCTTATTCCCGTACCTGTGAAAGGAATTTCTCCCTCGACAGTGACACCCCCTATCCTAGGAGTCATTAACTGTCCTGTGTTTGGACGCTGCTATATCTGCATGGGTGAATGTGGTGACTGCCCTTGCAGTGGATTCATTGTTGGCTGCTGTGTTTGTAAACCATGTTGAATTCCTGGCGCTTGTGTTTGCTGCACTGTCTGATTTTGGGCAAACCTCTCTCCACTTTGTTGATTGTATTCAGGTGGGTATGTGCCCCCCCCCCTCTTGAGGTTTCCCCGTTTTGCACGACCACTTGACTTCCACACATGCGTGCAATGTGTCCTATCATTCCACATGTCCACCATACAGGAGGTCTCCTAATTTGCCCTCCCTGCATGCCCTGATTATCGTTCTGTATGTTTTGAAATCCACTTTGATTATTCTGGAAATGTCCCTGATTATTCTAGAAGACTCTGCCTCGGAAGCCTCCACTTCCCCGTGGCATGAATCCATTATTTCCTTGTTCAAACTGCCTTTGGTTATCCACCTGTGGCATGCCTGCTGCTTGCTGTGATCCTGACCCTTCCCCACTAGTCAACATCGCCCCTTCTATGTCGTATTTTGACAATCTTTTCTGCACTAATTTCACTTCTTCACCTTTCCTAGCATCATCTTTCTTTTGATTCTTCTCCTGCAATAATCTGCAATAGTGTGCAAGGACCCCTGAAACACAACTTTCAGATCTATGAATGATCTGTGCTGCAACCTCTAAGTGTCTAAGTGACCGTTGCACCCCAATCTCCAGATATCGGTGTGACCCCTGGACCCAACTCCTAAATCTCGTGCTCAGGTTGCACTCCAACCTCTAGATTTCTGGGGGACTCCTGTGTCCCACTTATAAATCTCATGGTTACCACTGAACCCAAATACTAAATAACTGGGGCACCACCGTACACCAACTTCTAAATAGCTGGATCACTCTTTCATTGCAATCTCCAAAGCTCTGGGTAACACCTACATCATCTCCTCTAAAACTCTGGGAAACCCTACCCCCTCAATGTCTAAATCAATGGGTGAACATTGGAACATTACACCCCAATCTCCAAAATGCTTAGTGACTCCTGCACATCCCCTTCTAAATTTCTGAGAGCCCCATTGTTGCCTCTTCTATATCTGCTCTCAAAGTTCCTCCAGTTTCACTTTGGATTGGCTTCTGGGATCTCGTCCCATCTATGGGGTGTTATCACCAGCTCCTTCTCTGACAAACTCCCTTTCTGGCAGCCCTCTGTCGAGCAGGTCCTCTGTCACACTGGGATGCTAGTCTTATAGAAAGGGGTCTCCCTTTCCCCTGGATGGGAAAATGGACCTTTCCCGGTGCCTGTACCTGTGTCTGGAAAAACTTTAATTTAAAAGAAAATTGATTTATTTTGCTCTTGGTTGAATTAACCCTCGTATGGTCTTTCTAAGTGAGCCCAGTGTAATGTTGAGAGGAATTGTCACAGTGTGTGTCCTTTTCCTGCAAGTGGATCATTAAGGACGGTCATCTTGGATCCCCTTAGTGCCTGTTCCAGTCAATTTCAACACCTTCCTGATTGTCCCCAAATCAGGCAGGGGGTTTCATCACACTTCCTAACAGCGCTATAATGAGTAAGTACCATTTAACCTTGTTACGTTTCAAGTGACTTTCTTCAGTTTTGTTAAGCTTTAGAAGCTAGGTAGGAAGAGAGCAGTACTTTAATTTAAAAATAAGGGCAGGAAGGATAGCTCAGGGGCAATGCATTTGGAAGCAAGACAACGCAGCACACAAGTTTGAATCCCGATAACATGCTTAGAAACCACTCCTGGTATTAAGCGTGTTATAAATGAACAATTATAATTGCTCCTAGAATAGTAATCATGTATAAGTTTACTGATAATGTGAATTCCTTACAGATTTTACATTACTGTTTCTAATGTTTCCACTGTATGTGCATATATCTCATGGGTTTTAGAGACATTTAATTGATTGTGCATGTTTTTGCTCTTCTAATGTAAACTTTGGTGGCACATGTTAATGTAAAAGATACACCAAAGGGTAAGTTCTCCTTACATCTAACAGTCGGCTCACACTGTACTGGTGGCTAATAGTAAACCTGTCAGGTGCCCAAAAACAGAGGGTTTGCTCATTGTAGTACAGATCACCTTACCCAGTTCTTGAAATCTTGCATCAGGTACAACCTATGTCCTCTGCTACAAAACCCATCACTTGCTAGGGTCTGTATTCTGTCTGCTATCGGGGTGAAGGCAAGGCACTGGTGAACAGGATGTGGTTGAAATCGATGTCAAGATTAATATGCAAATTGATGTTTGTCTGCTTGTATGGCATAGGATTGTAAACTCTCAAAAATGGGTACTATCCAAAGGTACAGGTTATTTTGCCTTTTCGGATCTCTGAGTTGGTACTGTCACACATTTATCAAGTGTTGAAGGCTTGTGTTTTCACCGTAAGTAAGTAAAGGTAATACAGTCATGGACACTGCTCTCTGAGATAAACTGCTCTCCAGTCAGCCTGCAGTGATGATGCTCAACAAGAGAGAAACACATGCCTGGGGTTCATGTTGTACTCTTGTCTATCAGAAAATGTCCTGCCATTTCGGTGCTGAAAATACTTGTGGGCAGGAACAGACTGATGTGCACATGGATTTCTGATCTCTAGTGTACCACAGAGAGCTTAAACATGCTGTTGGACCCTTTTGAAAAAGCCCAAATTGAACAGCTTATTTGGCCTTGTGTGTTCTCAGTAGAAGGGATCACACCTTTTGCCACGAGTCACTTATGTTTGTAAAATATGTTGTAGATTCTTTCTTTTTCATTTGCAGGACTCGGCTGACAGCAAGAGGATATTTATCATTGCCCTGGGGATATTCCATGAAGGCAAGATAACGATTGACAAGTGTTCTAAGCACACCCTGATCATTATGATGTGGATTTGTGCACGTGTGCCATTTATGTATGCTTTATTGAGATAAAACCAGCGTTCAGATCTTTGGCTTGGGGATGCTATGTATGGGGATTTGCATTTACGGATGTAGAAGATGATTTACATGTACTGGATACAAACATTGTTCGCCTGATTCATCATCTGGAACCAGGAACACTTAATCAAGAGTAGTTCAGAGCACAGTGTTAAACCACTGCCTAATTACCTGTCCGACATTTGGCCAGGAATGGCTGTATACTGGTACCCATTCTATGTATCCTTTGTATTCAAGATGCTAATGAGTGCCTGTTAAAGATGGGTGTAAATATGCCACAGATTGGCAGGTCAGGTGGTGGATTCCACTTTTGCTGTTTGCGGGTATTTTCATACACTGCAAACAGCATTGTCTTCTGAAGTGAGAGTTTTCCTTAGTACTGGTCTGATAAAATCCTGGTATTTAAAGCCGCCAACACCAAGAATAGCTTTGCGAACTCTCAGGCCCATGGAACATGATGACGGAATATTATACTGGCATAGAATATTACTAGGGGATGAGACATTAGTCATAACTTCATTTGATGACTTGGGGTTTGTTTCATGTCATCAGGCATTTGGTAGCTACAGATGTGATAGAGCATAGCGTCGTGGCTAGGGATATCTGCTATGTTAGGGGCAGACTTGAAAACTGTTCAGCGAAATCTCCCCTAGAGGCAGAAAATGTACCCAAGTGCCAAAGATGGGGAAGCCGCGATCTATGCAACTGAATTTTGAGCCATGGACACACCTCTAGATGGAGGGTGTAGAGTCTGCTCCATCTGCCTACTTGTGCCTCTTCGCCAATGGTGTAAGAGAATTGGGGATTAATGACATAAGGAATGAAGAGAGTTAATCATGTGTCCTTTATTAGATTTGACAGTATTTGGCTTACAATAAAGTAATTTAGAAATTAGGTATGGTGCCTTGACAGATCCCGTAACCCCCCCATGGCTGCACAATGTGAGATTATTTTCTGATCTATTTCAAGGAGGGTGAGTTTTAGTATTTCCCTGATAAATTTATGAAATTCGTTTTAGTAACACAGACCTGGGTGTATCGAGGACGGTCTTCTCACATTTCCCCACACTGCCTTCACTGCAATGTGTTACGGGACATTTCACCATGGTAAAATGAAGTAAAAGTAGAAGGGGTGTAGGGTTAAATATGGGGGGTTGGAATTAAGGGACAAGAGATGGGGAAAACAGGTTGTAAGGGTTGGCCACACATAGAAAACACCAGAGAACAGTGAGGTGAAATGTATGATTCAGGGAACTGTCATAGATCCCCAAGGACACCTGTTGCTCACCTGGGCTGCAGAGAATCACAGACTAGCCCTATATTTCCTGCTGAAAGTAGAACGTGCGTACGAGTCATGATTAGATAGGATCACTGACATAAATATGTGTTGTTCATGGTTAAAATTGTGTGTTTGCGTTATATCATTAAAGGCTGTGTCAGAAAGATGGGAGAATGCTGTACTGCTGTCCTTTGATGCCACCTCCCTTGAGACAATAATGTATTTTATCTTTTGCTGCCCTGCACATTGGATGGTTAGACCAGCATGGATTAAACTCATATTGATTGTGGCTGGCATTCAGAGGATTGAAGAGGCATTTAGGTTGGCAAAGGATACCTCATCTTTTCTTTCTCTTTTGATGGTAGCTTAATCCTTTCAGAGAGCCTGGAATCTTATATTATGGGCATTCCCGTAGACCTCTGCCCATGAAACCTCAATTCCTCCAGTGATCCTGCCCTTGATGGATCCTGGAACAGTTACTGAAATATGTTGGTAAGCAGTTGGAATGGGTGACCAGATCGAATGCTTAATAGTTCATCAGGATTACTCCTTATTGTTTAGGAATCACTGAATGCTACAAACACGATGCCCACCTTCCTGTAGGATGCTGTTCTACTTCTGTTTGTGAGCCATTCTCCCTCTCTATCCAAGAAGTGTGGCAATGACTGGTCTGAAGACAGAAGCTCCACACAGATACCTGTCAAGACTAGACACTGATTCTATTAGAAAGCTGAAGAAACCATTGCTGTGAATGAGAAAGCAGGCCTTAGAATTGTCATTTCCACCATGAACTGTGAGCAAGGATTTTCACAAACAAAGCAACCAGCTTGATTTCTACTCTTGTAGATGTAATTACTACCAGAAAGGACATGCTCCATGGTTAGAACTTCAGTCTGACTTCTTCCATTGGTATAAAGGGGGGATTCTTTATTTACTGTGGAATTAATCTGAATCCCTTCTGATCTTACTAACATGCACCCTATTTCCCTGCTTCCTTTCAGGGCTAAGCGAACTCAAAGAGCAGTCAACACACAGTTACAGCAGTTCATAGCATCCTCATAGCATCAACCATCTTGATACCTGACTGGCAGGGTTTTGGCTCACTATAGGTACTATATCTGTGCTGCTTTCTGTCTTGGATGACCTTCATCTGGTTCTCAACCTGTTGATAGTGTTTGATGCCTGTGACCACACGATACATCAATAGAGGTTCCAGGAGGCAGGCACTCAGACACCAGGCTAGTTTGGCTTACCTCTTTTTTAGTGGCTTGCCAACAATCTGTTATCATCTGTCTCTGTGCTTCCAGGAACTTCTTCATTTCTTTTGGAGTACCTTTGGGCTAATCTTTTTCCACCTTTTCTTTATATGTATATTCAGCCTCTGTTGAAGCTTAGTCACCATCATGGATTTCAGTTTCATACCAATGCCGTTGAAGATGATCACCTTTGTATTGATGGCTATCAAGTGTCATTGTCCAATACCCCCTGTCACTCCCTGGCAATCATTGAGACATGTATGGAGAGACAGTGGCATAAGCTGAAGTGCAAGAGAGAGGTCCTTATATTCGGTGGCCATGAAGACGTTTGGGGCTTGTCTCTTTGGTCCCCTTATGTGCTCAAACCCTTCTCCTGCCCTCTGTCTTTCTAATGTGGACTTAAAAAAAGAACAATATTTATCCCTAAAATCAATTTACTTTTCATTGCATAAGTTGCACACTTTGCAGAAAATCATACCCTGCCTACCTCCTCAATGTCAATTTACTGTAGGAACAGTGACTATTAAATCCGTATTAGACTGAGAAAACTCCCACAAATTGGGTTAACCTGAGTTAATAATTTGACACCAGACGGTTATTCAAATTCTTCAGCAAGACAGTGGACAAGTACAGGTCAAACAAAAGTGAGCTCATATTTAATTAAAGGTCTGCATTGGCTGATGGTCCATCACCAAAGTGTGTTTAAGATTCTGTTTATCACCTGACTACTTTTCTAGGATCTGCTATTCATCAAAGAAAAGCTGAAGCATAATCTCCCTATTTGCCAACCGGCAAATGGTCTTCTATTCCATCTTCTTATGGTCCACAAGTAGAGATTGGGTGGTATTGCTTTTTTCAGTTGAATCTCATCGTCTCTGGAACTCTCTTACAATTTAATTTAAGATACATGAGCAGTCACACCAATTTTCAAATGTTTTTTAAGATATGGCTCTGCCCTGACTAGTGGTCTCTCCCAGGACCTGTCCTTCAGCCTCCACCGCTAACAGTAAATATGCAGAGAGGAGTGCTACCATGTAGCAGCAGTGGTTCGACCCAGGAGTGATACACCAGGGGGGTCAAAGAACAGCTATATATTACAACAAAGCAAAGGTCCTGGTGCATCAAAAGGTTTGTCCATATAAGGTATAAGTGAATTAGAATTATTTATCTGGTCTAAACCCTAAATAGCTAGTGTCATTGGTACATATTACATGCGGTTAGAAGTCGAAGTCATTCCTTCACAAATGAAACATAAACATTCTTGAAAGTACAAAATAAAAGTTTTATATCAAGAAAAACAAATAAACTAACATGTAGAGACATATAAAATCAGTAATATAAATGGTACATACACAGTATTTAATGTAGGTTCATAAACAGAGTGAGAACACTTAATGGTAAACATTAACAACATTAACATAAGTTTTGTTCTTCATCCCTTTTGGATAACAAATGAAATCTGAACAAATGAAAATATAGAATTGAAAAAAACAGTTATATTAATGATAAACTGAGGTTTTGGTAGTTGGAAAACAAATAAATTAGTTTATTACCCAATAGAATTTTTTGTTCTTATATATTGGGTTTGGGTCTGCCTACGCATCAGGGGGAGGAAGTAACAAAAACAGATTGACAAGAATAGAGCTTCATAGGCAAAGTATCCTTGTCCTTTGAATCGTGGTTACAAACAAGAAAAGGTCCTAGATGTCACAGTATTGTGTGATGGACCTTGTATCCCCTCCGGTTAACAATGCGTTTCGGCGGTACAGACTTCAGAGAGAATAATGATCTGTATGTCTGGAGAGAATACTCCGCCTTCATCAGGGCAATGAATAGCAGGACCCTGTGTTGGTGAAAAGGAGGAGAACCAGTTAAATGGAGAGAGAAAGACAGAATATAAAGGTGTTGTACAGAATTGTAAGAACAAGTGAAGGGTGACAAATTGTACATTAAAAATCCGCATATAAACTAGAATGTCAAGCTAGAAAATAGGCAGAGCAGAAGGCGTGAGCCTTGTCTGCCTTTTGTCTCGCATTACCAGGTCTATATGTTTGTAAAGGTGAGGAGTCCTCAGATAATACTGATGGACATGCCCCTCCTAGAAACACAACAAGATGCTGGTATTGGGTCCCCTTCGGAAATGCAATGCAAGGGTCTCCATGCAGACCCGTCGGTCCGGTGGCACACAAGGGGGAGAAAGAGAAGGATAAGGGGAAAGGAGGAAGGAGGGAGAGAGAGGGGGGGAAAGGCAGGAGAGATAGAAGGGAGGAGATAGAGAAGAAAAAGGAGGGATGGGATATGATAGAAAAAGCACTCACCACACTGGGCTTCCATCGATCAAAGGAAATTCTGGAAGGCTATTGTTGTGGTAGAGTGTGTCTCTGTGAGGTAGTTGAAGATAGGTGATTGAATCACAAAGATTTCAACATTTTCTTTTTAGGATGTTGGCGAGGTTCATAGATTCTTATCGTGGGTCATATGGACCGACTACGATATAGACAGAAACTATGCCTATATTGAAGAAAAAATAGAAAAGAAGAGAAAGGCTTCAGAACTTAGTGCAGAAATAATAAGTGTTGTTCTGCCCTGAGGACCACAGGAGGCACGTGATAATTACCTGCTAGAGTGTCTAGTCAAGGCAGTCTGCCGTAGGGAAAACAGAAAATTTGGGAGAGCAGAGCCCAGAAGAACAGGTGTCCGCCTGGGGTCACCCTTGGTCGGTGCGTCTCGAAGGTGTGATCCCTGGGCACGTAGCTGTGGAATAGGGCGAGACAGTGAACCACGGAGGAAATCAGTTATCAAAGTTCTACGGAAACATGGGGCCGGATTGGGAACATATATTGGGACCCGCGTTATTACCTGTGCAGGATAGGCAGAATGTGTCGGGTCTGCTGGTGTTCACAGTGAGAGAGGGCGAGGTCGTGCCTACGCGTCAGGCCTCGCGGGCGCCGGTAGCGCGAATGCAGGCTGTAGCTGGAAAGTGGAGGCAAGGTAACGGTTGTCCGTGCAACCAAGCTTTATGTCAGGCAACGATGTGGACAAGGAAATGCCTCCCGGAAGTGGAAAGTCCAATGGGAGGCCAGAGACCGGCTCACGTGACGGGGGGTGGTGTGTGTGTGTGCACGCTGTGTCAGACCAATGGGGAAGTCAGAGGCCAGGAGGAGTGTCATGCGGCTGTCGCTGGTTGTCAAGAGTGCTTGCAACCTAGGAAACGGATGATTAATGATTGGTTCCAGTTGTCTGCAGGTCTCGTGAGCCGCAAGGGAGAAAACTTTCCCCGTGTGTAAGAGGCCTGGGCCTGTGAAAAACGTGGGTGGAAATGGGCGAAAAAAAACTCTGCTGTAGTTAGAGGACTGCTAGACACAGTGTAATCTTAACGGCCTGTTTGTCCTGTTTGCCGCGGAGCCAGATCTTGAACTGGGGGAACTGCATACGTGCTCCGTGCGTTCCTGTGTGACAAATGTTTGTGCCTGAAAGACCAAGTGTTAGAAATTGAAAGGAATGCGTGACGCAGACGTATGAATAGGTACTGCTCGAGTGCGTGTAGCGTTAGGGGGGAAAATTAGGTGGACGGGGTGTCTACCCGGAAAGTGTACCTGTTGAGACTCTAAATGTGGAAGACAAAGGAGATGCAAGAGGAGAGTGGGGAAGAGTGAGAAAATGCATCTCAAAAAGTGATATGAATAAATGCAAAGCTGTAGTGTGGCCAATTGTACGAAATATTTACGGAGTAGACAAGAAATGGGATATTAAAAAGGAGATTGTTCGTTGAGTCCGTGTTCTAGGGAGTCTAATCTATAGATCCATCTCTTTTCCAGTTCCAGTAATCTGGTCTGTATATTTTGACCAGAATTTATCCGGTCTAAAACCCACCAAAGGATGTCATCAGGTGTGTGGTGGTTGGCCAAAAAATGAGAAACTAGCGGGGAAGTGGTATTCTTGCACCGGATTCTCGAGCGATGCTCAGAGATGCGGATACCCAAGCTACGTGTGGTTTGTCCCACATATCGAAGCCCACATGGGCATTCAATGCAATATATGGCTTTATTGGTCTTGCAGTTGGTTAGGTTATTCAAGACCCATTGTTTGGTGCCAATCATGAATGTTTGTAATTTTCTGGTGAATTTGCATACTGTGCACGTCCCACAGGGGTAGTGTCCAGTCACTTTACGTAAGTTCCAAAGACCTGTACGTGGTGCGGTTTTTGTAAAGGATGAGTGAACTACATACTCCCTGATGTTTTTCGCTCTTTTAAAGGCGAATCTGGGTATGGGTTCATCGGCTAGTTGTAATCTAACAATGGGCCAATATTTTCTGATGACTTTTTTAAAATCAAAAGTATTTGGCCCGTGGGTAATAACACATGTGAGTCTTTCATTTTCATGTGTCACTCGTTCTGGTCTTGGTGTTAAAAGACAGTCTCTGTTGGTGAATCTAGCCCTCTTAATGGCAATATTGATCAATTTTTTGGGGTAGCCACGTGAAAGCAACCTAGTGCCGAGTGTTTCGGCATTGGTATAGAAGTCCTCCAAATGGGTGCAGTTCCTTCTGATTCTCAGGAATTGTCCGTATGGGAGATTCTGTTTGATGTGAAGCGGGTGGTCACTCTGATAATGCAAAAGTGTGTTGCGATCGGTGGGTTTCCTGAAGAGATTGCAGGTGAGTTTATTATTAAGACTTGAAATCTCAAGGTCCAGGAAGTGTATTTTAGTGGTGCTATACCCCATGGTAAATTGTATGTTGGTATTGCATGTATTTAGCCATATCAAGAACTGTTGGAGTAATGTAACTTCCCCGGTCCAGATAAAGATGATGTCATCAATGTATCGGTACCAGTGGGATATGTTAACTTCCCACCGCTAACAGGCCATGGGGTAATGGTGCAGTCTCTAACACTCAAAACAGATCAAGTCCTATGGTGGAAGTGGGAGCCATAGGAAATACATCAAAGCATGACATTTTTGAGAAAGCATCTACCACATGGTTCAATGTGAGACAGTGGTTCCCATGGATCTAAAAAAAAGTGGGGTAGCTCTCCACTGTTTGAGAAATCACGGTACATCCAAATCATAAGGTAATCTAGGCTCTTCCTTGCACATTTGCCAAAGACAGATGGATATTTTTTGTATCACACACAAATAACACCCAACAAAATAAAACACATTGGATCCGTTGCCTGGACGCTCCCTGGCATATCAGTGTTTTAGTTATGTTTCCACCCAATCAATCACAGACAAATGTTGCCTTTGTAAGTGATGGGCGTCTAACTGAAGGGGGAACAATAGAAGATGCTGAGGATAGTCAGAGGCCAGCTCCCACAATATGGGCAATGAATGCTTTCTTTACCAAATATCCTGCAACCAAAACCAGCATTGCCATGTTCTCATTATCAATCTCCATCACATGAGAGAGAGTGAAAGAGACAGAGGGAGACAGGGAGAGAGATACAGGGAAATGGAAAGGGACTGAAGGCATACAGGTGAATCAGTCCACACAGGAAAGGTCACACAATTAGGTGAACAGTATAGGGATAGAAGTAATAATCCACTGAGGATGCAAACGTGTTTCTTGTACAGTCTACATGGAAACTTTGGGGATGTGGGAGAAAGCCACTTGCAATAACTGCAGATGGGATTCTGTTCAGACTCCTGACTGAAATGTTGATAACTGCAGACTGCAGATCAATGCCCCCTTACACATTTGTGTCACTTTCTCTCACTACTATTTGGAAGGATAGGCCTGCTTTGAAGACTGATGCTAACATCCTCCACTTGGAGGAATATTCTACACTTTTCTACCTTGCTAGGTGACCACAGGCGATGGTGCTGCCTTATGCAAATGAGCTCTAGAAACTGTGTCCATATAACTGATGCCAGTATCGGATCATCACTGAATCCTTTTGCACAGCAAGGTTCAGGTGTTAATTCACTATCTAGGTAATGCCTACCACAGTTCTGTAGAAAATAACACACATGTGAATTGAAGATCATGAAAAGTAAAGCTTATAGTTCTGAGAGTTTTTGCAGAACTCATGATGTTTGAAAGACTCTACAAAGCTGAGCATAATTGTCACGTGCGGCAGGTAATGGGACTTGTGGAACATATGGTCTCTCCACCGTCATTGATCCAGCACATCATGTTAGTCTGGAACATGGTGTGCCGGTCTAGTTGATTCCAAGATGGCCGCCACCTCCAATTTATTAATTCCGAACTCAGGTGCCGGTGCGTTGCAACCCATGCTTGCTTGCCTTAACGTTGAGACGCTGTCCTAGGTTTCTTTGCTCCCCCTTTGGCTTGCAGCTTGCACTGGCTTAGTGCTTTGCATTTCCGCTCCCCCCCTCTTGCTCATTCTTGCCACATGCGAAGGCAGAGCTCTTTTCCTTGCCCTATGTCCCTCCTCTCTTACTGCCTCAGTCTTCAGACTGTTCTGCACTTTCCCACGGTTTTGTACCGGAGCCTCTGTCCTTTTCCTGCTTGGCTTCCCCTCCTTGAGCTCTCATTTTTGTCCTTGGATTCCCTGGTTCTCTGGTCTCTCCATGCCACTTTGGACTCCCATTGGAACTTGCTTCTCAAGGATTTCCTTTGATCTCTCGCTGTCTACTGGATCTTGGATTGTACGTCTCATCTGTGCATCAGTCCGAGGCGTTTTTCGGCGTGCCCAGATTTATCTTAAGTGGTTTTCCATATTACCATTCTTATAAGGAAGAGTAACACTGTCTTCCATTGGACAGAAGCCGCCAAACAGCTTTCAAGCAACTCAAGACATTAGGCCTCATTACGTGGTTGGAGGTAGTCATGGCACTATTAGCGTCATGACTAAATCCAATACCGGTACCGAGTCCGCCCTCGTTCACTGGGGACTTACCGGTCTATTCCGACCTTTGCAGGACCGGTAAGTCCCCATTGAAAAAGCCATTCCCCATTGCGGTACCGTTATTAGCTCTGAAGTCCCTTAACCAGGCGTTAAGGAAGGGACCCGCTAAGGGACCTCGGAATAGGGCGCAAAGGGATTACCGGCACCAATGTCCTTAACGGAACCCAGTATCCCTTTGCGCCCACCTCGTAATGAGGACCAGTGTTCTGTGCTACCCCTGTATTACACCGACCAGATCAGTCTCTTCCCTTTATCCTCGAATCTGATTCTTCGGCGACCGCTATAGGAGCAGCATTACTACAGGAATCCAAGGGGATCGAACACCCAGTGGCCTATTTATAAAAAATCTTATCTCCTAGTCAGGTCAACTATTCGGTTATCGAGAAAGAACTGTTGGCCATGAAACTTGCCTGTGAAGAGTGGGGCCACCTGTTACAGGGAGGCACACATCCGTTTGTTATTCGCACTGACCAAAAGAATTTGAAGGTGCTACAACAAATGGAGTGTCTAAATTCCTGGCAAGCCAGATGGGCACATTTATTTGCCCAGTATGACTTCACAGTCTCTTATATTCCTGGAAGTCTAAACACCTTGGCAGATGCCTTATCCCGGGGCTACACTTGGGAATGCCCCACAGACCATTTACTAGAATATATATTCCCACAAAACAAGATCATCAATTAAGTTTCTGATTTTCTGCAAGAAGTGAAGGAAGCGTTGGTCGCTTGGCCTCCTGAACTGAAACTCCCCAAGAAGTACAATGTCGAGAGGAAGGATGGACTGGTCTTTGTCAACCAATTTCTGCTTATTCCAGAAGATGCAATGCGTCGCCAGGTCTTATCCTCGTGTCATGACAGCACTAGCCAGTCATAGAGGATGCTCCAACACCTTTGAGCTTCTCCAACGTTGCTTCTGGTGGCCCGGCCTCGGGGCAGATGTTGAGGCCTACACTCGGTCCTTTCTGCAGAAACCTATTGGACTATTGGAACAAAGCCCAGTTCCCTCCAGACCCTGGAGTCTCATTTCTACCACTTTTGTAGTCGATCTTCCACCCTTTCAGGGATGTACCTCTATCATGGTAACTGTGGATTTGTTTCTCCAAATTAGCCCACTTCACCCTATTTCTAGGATTGCCCACTGCATCAGAAATGGTCATGGTGTTCCTCAAGGAAATATTACCATTACATGGCTTACCGGGGAGCATTGTGTCAGATTGCGGCTCACAATAGACATCCATGTTTTGGAGGCCCTTGTGCAAGAAACTAGACATCAAAAGGGCCTTACCTTCTGGATACCATCCACAAACCAACGGACAGACAGAACGTTTAAACAGTACCATGGAGCAGTACTTGCAATGCTTTATCAATGCACAACAGAAGAACTGGGTGGACCTTTAACCTAATGATGAGTTTTCTTACATTAATAAAATCCATTCCGCTACGATACTTAGCCCATTCCATTGCACCTACGGACAACATCTGCACAGCCTTCTCCCTTCAGTGGCTCCATCTTCCAATCTACCATCCATCGAGGCGGTGCTCTCGAACATTGCAGAAGCACACAAGATCGCACACCAAAGCCTCGAAGACAGCAAGAAAAGGAACCAAACCCAGGCGGATCATCATCGCAGAGAGGTTCCAGATTGGCCAGTAGGGTCCAAGGTCTGGCTATCGACCAAATATTTACCTAGATGGGTTTGCCTGTCTAAACTATCCCCTTGTTATGTAGAACCCTATGCGAACACAGCAAAGATTAACCCAGTGGCTTTCAAGGTCAAGTTGCTGAAGACCTTCAGTCACCTACACCCTGTATTTCATACCTCTCTCTTACGCTCTTAGGTATTGGATCCTCATGCACGATCACAAATCAAACATTGGGTGCCCAAAGTCATCCAACCCAAGGAGTACGAAGTATCCCATATCTGTGACTCGAGATACAAGAGAGGAAGGCTGGAATATTTGGTGCAATGGAAGAGATATCTGTGCTCTGAAAAACTCATGGGCACCCAGTTCATATATCCACGTTCTTCAATTGTTGCAGAGATTCCATTGTTTGCACCCAGGGAAGCCCAGAACCACCCGGTCTTCAAGGGGGCATACTGTCACATGCAGCAGGTCATGGCGCTTGTGAAACAGATGGTCTCTCCACCGCCATTGATCCAGCACATCACGTTAGTTTGGAATGTGGTGTGCCGGTCTAGTTGATTCCAAGATTGCCGCCACCTTTGATTTATTCATTCTGTACTTGGGAGCTGGTGCGTTGCAACATATGCTTGCTTGCCTTATGGGCGAGACACTGTCCTAGGTTTCTTGGCTCCGTCTTTTTCTTGCTGTTTGCCCTGGCTTTGTGCTTTGCATTTCTGCTCCCCCCTCTTGCTCATTCTTGCTGCTTGTGAAGGCGGAGCTCTTTTCCTTCTGTGTCCCTCCGATCTTACTCCCTCAGTCTCCCATGGCTTTCTACCCAAGCTTCTGGCCTTTTCCTGCTTGGCTTCCCCCTCCTTGAGCTCCCGTTGCTGTCCTTGGATTCCCTGGTCCTCTGGCCTCTCCACGCCACTTTGGACTCCCATTGGAACTCGCTTCTCAAGGATTTCCTTTGATCTCTCTGTCTGCTGGATGTTGGATTGTACATCTCATCCGTGCTTCACTCCCAGGGGTATTTCTGCCTACCCAGGCTTTTCCCCTACTTGGCTACCTTGGAGAAGGGGCCACTAGCATGCTAGCACATCAGACAGGCATAGTGGCTTCCCTTTGTGGTAGGCCATATCTCTTCAAGAAGAAGCAATCTACTGGAAAATGAAAAGAAGAAACAAGGGGTCTGACACAAGTCCAGAAGACTCAGGTGGGGAAAGAGAATTTCTGTCAGATTTGAGTGACAAAACTGACAGTGTTGGCAATAATCAGGTGGCAATATCTTGTATGATGTGGTCTGGATTAGGCAATTATCCAGGTATGAGTCAAGTCATGTCCCCCTTTGTGAAGAATGTCAAAATCTTTATGAATACATGGGGAACTAAAGAACGCTCTAAAGCAAGGACCTTAAACTGGTACATTGATGACAGCAATGTAAATGTCAAGTAACCTTCAGTGGCCCTATAAAATGGGAATTTGTAGGTAAAACTCACCCATGCCTACCAACCCAAATACCCCATTTAGATAATTCCAATGGCTTGTCGAGAAGCCTTCATCAGGAAAGGATCGATATGGAGATTCATTCTCTTCAAGTACAGCACTGGAAGGACATCTGTTGGCCTCTTTACCAGAAACATTATAGGGAATGCCTGGGTTATTGAATGGTTGAATCTTTGTATGACTTTGAAAATTAGCTACTGCTTCTTATCCAATAAATCATTGTGTTGAACTGGTGCACTTGGAAGGGAAGCTACAGGATTTTGCAATGTATAGGGCCATTCTGCAACTAAATGAAAAAATCCTACAGGAACAATCCCCCAAATCCAGATGTCACACAAATCCTGCCATAACTTGCAGTGCAGAATTCAAGCCCCCCCCCCACCCATCCCCCTGGCCACTAGCCTGAGTAACTCAGACAGTTCCATGAAAAGCAACTTCTACCTTTCATCAATGGAAACGGTATGGAGGGAGCTGCATGAGGAAAAATGAGAAGTAAATGATGTTCCTTTATCTCGATAAGAGAGGGTGTGCTTCTGATCTTTAAATCACTTTTCAATGAAGGATTCAAGATGAGGACCAAATGGAATCGTCTCTAGAAAAGAGAGCTTACTGAGGGAACCTTTGCACACTGCTTCAACTTTATAATTGTGGAGCCAAAAGTGATGCCTGGTCAAAGTTATTTGTCAAAGTTACTCAATCGCTCTAGGAGAGACAAAACATCTGTTCTCACTTGGTATGTAGCAAGTAATAATTGTAAACCCATTAGCAGAGGCAACTAAGATGATATCAGAATTCTTCCTTATGATGTTGTGATCTTCAGGGTCCCATGGGATGGATTTTTCTGGGGACAAATTAGCTTGCACAATAAAGGCTCCTAATTAAGGTCCACCAATATATTTCCCATGTACTTAAAAGGGAACCTCCTCCAATGGGTTTAGTTTTTACGGGTACCTGGAGAATGACTAGTTCTCACTATCCTAAATGTTTTTGAGGTCTTCATAAAAAGAACAGGCAACACTAGGCGTGTCACGGACTGATTCATAAATGCATCTATGTATTACCCAAGATTCATAAAGGACTGTTTAATCTGTCTGGTACACCTATAGTGGCTGCAACGAATGGTACCCTTGGACATCTATATAGATTATTTTCTTCATCTGATTGTACAGCATACCAGTACGTACATCAGGGATACTACAAACTTTCTGACTGCCTTACCTAATGTCCTTGGTCTGTAGGGAGACATTTTATTTACCATTGACATAAAGAGTTTATATACAAATATTGCTCATAACCCGGGTATTGAAGCCGTGGAATGGCTGCTTGTGAAAGAGGGGAATGTATTAGCTATTAGCTAACAAAGAATGTCTTATGCTTCTGTTGGAAGTTATCTCCCAGAACATGTGCTTTCGGCACAGAAGAAGCTTCTACTTACAAACCAATGGCACTTCAATGGGGGCCACAATGACTACAGGATACGCAAACATCTTCATGTTTAAGTTCGAGACTGACTATGTTTTTGTCATGAAAAGAGGTTCATGGAAGATGTGGTCCCGGTGGAAACTCCGCTAGTCCTGTTTTTACCTCTCTGCAACTATGAATCTCTTCCCCTTTAAATGCAGGGAAGCCACGCCCCCTCAGTGCGTTGCAACTGTGTTGCGGTTTCCTCGCTCTCTGGATCTCTCGTAGTTCCAGCTTTCATTCGTTTCTTCCTAAAGCCCTCCGTAGAGTTCCTTCCAGAGCTATTCCTTCTGCCTATCTGTCTACTGTTGTTTCCCTTTTCCACACGCAGCATTTCTAGAATTTCGGTCTTTGTTTACTTTCACTTTCAGTCGCGGAGCTCGCCGCCTTTTTTACTCTGCTTCATTCTTCCCCTTTGTTTCCCTTACTTTCCTTACAGGCGTTCCCAGGTGTTCTGATCACTTAGCTCCCGTTTCGGTGTCTTCTTTCTGCGGGTAAGAAGTTTCCTATTTCAGGGGTTTCTCTTTTTTCATGTTGGTTCGGTGACTGTTAGCGCTAATTCTACGAAATTTCCTCTTCCTGTTTCTGGTACTCTCTCGCCCACCATTCTTTCTTCAGAACTACAATTCCCAGTTTGCAGTATCTATTCTTCGTCCGCTGGATCTCCATCATTCTTTTTGGATCTGGATTGCAGAAAGAACAGTTACTTTCAACGTACCTGATTTATCCGAATCATCCTACGGGATCGGACAAGCCATATCCTTCACACCTTCTTGCCATTCCATCTATAGGGGTTTTTTGTGCCACAGGCTTTTTCCCCTCCGTGGTCTGCACAGGGGGATTGTCATTTATGTCTGTGACTGTTACTCAGCACGACAATTGTGGCGAGCTCCCGGAACAGACCTTACCTCTTCACAAAAAAAGGAACGCCTGATCTCTCGGCGACGACTTTTTCCGGATCCGACCTCTCCTCCGGCGAATCGGACCTCGATGCACAGGTGAGCCCCACTTTTGATGACAGTTTGCAACGCCAAAAGATGGCTACGGCAGAACAGGTCCAGGAGTTGCTGAACGCAGTTCAGACCCTGTCTATGGAAGTGCAGGGAGTTAAGGCTGAAAATGCAACTCTTCGCCAGATAGTAGCTGCCAGAGAAGCCCACCAGACTGATCTTCCACCCTTGTCTCTAGCAGTTGGGAAGTTTGATGGAGCACCCAAGAGAGTCAAGGAGTTCCTGGATGCCTGTATGGTATATTTCACATTTAGGCTGGCTACCTACGCTTCGGATCGCACCAGAGTGGGGTTTCTCGTCTCTAACATGATTGGAAATGCCCTAGCATGGGCCACCCCATTGGTTACATCCAATAATCCGATTCTACAAGACTACCACGCCTTCACTACACTTTTTCGACAGACTTTTGAGAGACAAGAGATCGGAATTGCTGCCGGCGAAGCCTTGTTTGATATTAAACAGGGTACAATGGATCTTTTGTCATATATCTCAAGTTTCAAACGGCTAGCTGCAGAAGTAGATTGGCCTGAACCTGTCCAATATACAGCGTTCAGACGGGGCTTGCATGAGGATCTGAAAGACGAATTGGCGCGAGTACCCAGACCTACTACTTTGGCTGATCTTTTTACGCTGGTACTTCAAATCGAATACAGGATGTCGGAGCGTAGATCCGAGAAGAAGAAGAGCCGAAACCCAGTGTTACCTGTATCCGGATCTCCTTCATCCCTACCACAATCATCAAACCGTACTGGTGACGAACCGATGCAAGTCGGCACGGCCAGGGGACCTTTGTCATCTACAGAACGAAGCCGACGCCGGGACAAGGGTCTATGTCTTTACTGCGCCTCTGATTCTCACCTGTTGAGGGATTGTCCTGAAGTGCCTCCACGGCGTCGGGGAAACGACGGACCCCGGTTTTAGAAGGAGCCACTTACCGGGGTTCAGTCAAAGGCTCACCTTGTGCACAAACTTCAGGAGAGGACTCTCGCCACATGGTTCTTCAAGCAACAATATCCAAGAAGAATCAACAAAAAAAAAAAGTCTTAGCCCTTATTGACAGTGGAGCTGCAGGAAACTTCATTGATATCCATTGGGCCAAACAAGAAGGCATCCATCTTGTTGATAAACCGGAAGAACAGAAGGTAGAAGGTGTGGATGGCCGTCCGTTAAGTTCTGGACCCATAGTTCAGGCTGCAGTGGACCTTCAGCTTTGTATCTCTCATCATCACAAAACTCTCACTTTTGATGTTATAAGAGCAGCCCACTTCCCAATCATTCTGGGAATTCCGTGGCTTCGCAGACACAACCCGACGATCAACTGGTCTCTTAACACCCTGAAATTTGAATCTGAATACTGTGATCAACGATGCGGAGTATTCCGAAGCGAAGTTTTCAACAAGACGAAAGGAGCTGTGGTGACCTTTCCGTCCTTAACATCAGATTCATTTTCAGTCCATCATATCCATTCTATCTTCCAAGAGTTTGTAGACGTATTCGAAGACAAGTTACCTAAGACTTTGCCTCCACACAGACCCGAAGACTGTGCAATCGAAATTCTGCCTGGCTCTTCGGTCCCATTCGGGCGTATGTTTTCATTAACCATTCCTGAAAAACAAGCACTAAGAGAGTATTTAGACCAAAATCTTCAAAACGGCCTCATACGACCATCTAAGTCTCCAGCTGGGGCGTCTTTATTTTTCATTTCCAAGAAAGATTCAAAAGAATTACGTCCTTGTATTGATTATAGGGGCCTGAATAAAATCACAGTAAAGGACCGCTACCCAATGCCCCTCATAAGGGATATATTGGAAGCCGTAGAAGGATCTCGTGTGTTCAGCAAACTAGACCTCAGGGGTGCCTACCACCTTCTCAGGATTAAAGAGGGGGACGAATGGAAGACGGCGTTCCGTACTCCTTTTGGATTGTATGAATACCGGGTGATGCCCTTTGGCCTAGTCAACGCCCCGGCTGCCTTTCAGAGGTTTATGGATCACCTTTTCGCTGACCTTCTGTTTATCTCAGTTATCATATACTTAGATGACATTCTGGTTTTTTCGCGAAACCCTCGCCAACATCAGGCTCATCTCATGGAGGTCATGCAGCGTTTGAGACGTCATCAGCTGTTAGCAAAACCGGAGAAATGTCTCATTGCAGTATCCTCAGTACCCTATCTAGGTTTTATACTATCCGAACAAGGAGTTGAGATGGATCCCAAGAAGGTTTCCGCAATTCTTGCCTGGCCCTCTCCTTGCAATGTAAAAGAGGTACAAGCCTTTTTAGGTCTTTCCAATTTTTACAGGAGATTTATCGCCAACTTCTCAGAGCGGGTACTACCTATCACAGCCTTGTTAAAGAAAGATGTTCGGTTCGAATGGAATTCTTTAGCAGAACAGACATTCTGCGGGCTTAAGCAAGCCTTTTGTTCTGCACCCATCCTGAAACAACCTGATCAGAGTCGACCTTTTATCGTTGAGACTGATGCCTCTGCGGGAGCCCTAGGAGCCGTGCTTAAGCAAGAACATAATGGAGTGGAACATCCGATCGCATACCTCTCTCGCACTCTATGTCCCAGCGAGATCAATTACTCAGTAATCGAAAAGGAATTGTTGGCCATTAAACAAGCCTGCACTGAATGGAGACATCTTCTCCAAGGATCAAAACATCAGTTCGAGATACGCACTGATCACAGTAATCTCAAGGTGCTTCAAAACATGGAGTGCAGGAATTCCCGCCAAGCCAGATGGGCGTACTTCTTTGCCCAATATGATTTTTACATAACATACCTTCCAGGAAGTAAGAATATCCTAGCCGATAGTTTATCTCGCAGTCCTAATTCCTTCAATAATCCACCTTTTGAAGGTGAGGTGTTGTTTCCCAAAGTCCGTTTTATACAGGTCATTTCGAAATTCTTGATAGACGTCAAGAAAGCCTCTCCAGAAGCCCTACTGCCGCTTCCTAGAAGTCTGTCGAGCCAATTAACTACCAAAGAAGATCTATGGTTTTACCAGGGAAGACTTTTCATTCCAGACACTAGGTTACGAACACAAATCCTTCATTGGGGTCACGATTCTATGATAGCGGGACATAGGGGTGTCACCGCCACATCCGAACTCATAAGTCGGATGTTCTGGTGGCCGAAGATGTTTACTGACATCAAACTTTATGTTCTTTCCTGCCCTATCTGTGCCAGAAGTAAGGGATCCACATCTAAACCGGCGGGTTTGTTATATCAACCAAGACTACCTTTGACGCCATGGTCTCATGTCTCTACTGATTTTGTGGTGGATCTTCCCAGGTCAAAGGGATTCACAGCGATCATGGTCACAATCGACAGTTTCAGCAAGATGTGTCATTTTTCTCCCTTAAAAGGGATTCCATCTGCTCCCGAAATGGCACAAGTATTTTTGAGAGACGTGGTACGTCTCCATGGTCTACCAGAAACAATCCTGTCAGACAGAGGTTCGCAATTTACCTCAGCATTTTGGAAGACGTTATGCGCTCTTTTAGGAGTAGAAAGAGCTCTTACTTCCGGATATCATCCTCAGTCCAATGGCCAAACGGAGCGACTCAACGCAACCATGGAACAATATCTGCGTTGCTTCGCCAATGAACAACAGGACAATTGGGCATCTCTCCTCTCCATGGCAGAATTTTCGTACAACAACACTGTTCATTCGGCTATCAAGATGTCGCCGTTTTTCTGTGTTTTTGGCCGTCATCCTCGCTCTTTCCCTTTGAGTAACATCCCCAGTTCTTCTATTCCCTCGGTGGACTCTCTTCTTGATGACATTGCTAGGATACAACAGCATTCCATCACTAATTTACAGGAGAGTCGTCTCCGATATAAGCTCCAAGCAAATGCTCACCGCACTCAGACTCCAGGATGGCAAGTGGGAGATAAGGTATGGCTATCAACAAAATACTTACCTAGATGGACTCGTCCTTCCAAGTTCAGCCCCAAGTTTTTGGGTCCCTTCTCCATTACGTCCCGCATCAATCCGGTGGCTTTTCGGCTGAGACTACCTTCTCAGCTAGGCAGAGTTCACCCAGTCTTTCATTCCTCCTTGCTAAAGACCTATCTCCCGGATCCCCACCATCGGAAGAAGGTCTTTAAATTGCAAGGGAAGAAACCGGAGCCAGAAGTCTATGAGGTGGAACGTATTCTGGATTCTCGCTACCATAGAGGTAGACTACAGTACTTGGTCCATTGGAAAGGATATTCTCACGCGGAAGACTCTTGGGAACCTGTCACCAACATTTCCGCTCCCAGATGTCTAAGACGGTTCTATGCCCTTCACCCGGGTAAACCCGGGCCCGTCCCCCCAAGAAGGGGACATACTGTCATGAAAAGAGGTTCATGGAAGATGTGGTCCCGGTGGAAACTCCGCTAGTCCTGTTTTTACCTCTCTGCAACTATGAATCTCTTCCCCTTTAAATGCAGGGAAGCCACGCCCCCTCAGTGCGTTGCAACTGTGTTGCGGTTTCCTCGCTCTCTGGATCTCTCGTAGTTCCAGCTTTCATTCGTTTCTTCCTAAAGCCCTCCGTAGAGTTCGTTCCAGAGCTATTCCTTCTGCCTATCTGTCTACTGTTGTTTCCCTTTTCCATACGCAGCATTTCTAGAATTTCGGTCTTTGTTTACTTTCACTTTCAGTCGCGGAGCTCGCCGCCTTTTTTACTCTGCTTCATTCTTCCCCTTTGTTTCCCTTACTTTCCTTACAGGCGTTCCCAGGTGTTCTGATCACTTAGCTCCCGTTTCGGTGTCTTCTTTCTGCGGGTAAGAAGTTTCCTATTTCAGGGGTTTCTCTTTTTTCACGTTGGTTCGGTGACTGTTAGCGCTAATTCTACGAAATTTCCTCTTCCTGTTTCTGGTACTCTTTCGCCCACCATTCTTTCTTCAGAACTACAATTCCCAGTTTGCAGTATCTATTCTTCGTCCGCTGGATCTCCATCATTCTTTTTGGATCTGGATTGCAGAAAGAACAGTTACTTTCAACGTACCTGATTTATCCGAATCATCCTACGGGATCGGACAAGCCATATCCTTCACACCTTCTTGCCATTCCATCTATAGGGGTTTTTTGTGCCACAGGCTTTTTCCCCTCCGTGGTCTGCACAGGGGGATTGTCATTTCTGTCTGTGACTGTTACTCAGCACGACAATTGTGGCGAGCTCCCGGAACAGACCTTACCTCTTCACAAAAAAAGGAACGCCTGATCTCTCGGCGACGACTTTTTCCGGATCCGACCTCTCCTCCGGCGAATCGGACCTCGATGCACAGGTGAGCCCCACTTTTGATGACAGTTTTACAACACCCTGTGTGGCAGAAGTATCTTCAGTATTGAGGTCGCTACAATCATGACATTAGGTTCAAAACAGTATAGCCTTCGACCTGGTATTTGCCAATAAAGAGACAACACAGAGTGGATTGTGGTATGCCAAATGAAAGGTACCCCAGCTTTTATTGGAAGACTGCAGCTGGGGAGAACACAAGATCAACAGCAAAGCTCTCTCTCTCAAATTCCTCTCTGTTTTGAACAGAATAAACAGTTTATATAATGCCGGTGAGTGACGCTCATGTCATCATAATCACTGAGCTATGAAAACCTATCTCTACTGCTAATTGGTCCTAATTGCTAAGCTACATATAGTATCTATATGTTCAGTTTGTCCCATGGACTTCAAATAGTCTGCTGTGTTGTTGTAACTTGATTTACCTTAATAGTTCAACGCTCACAATGGTATCTTGTTCTGTTATGTAAACCTCCCCTATGGTGTCCTGGGCCTTGACATTCCTTTGAGGCAGCTGCCATCAAGCCACTGCAGCATTTATCTGAATTAAATGTATTTGTTTCAAATAGCGTGCTTGGTTGGGGCTCTCTCTTAAAGCTACAGAGCTTAATTCTCTGCTGTGCTGGTGCAATTTAAAATGGCAACTGGTTGTCATGTTTTTCCTTCCTCTGCAGGACACATTTGCTTTGCAATCTACCAATTTCCTGGTGTATTCCTGTCACAATATTTCCCTTCCTATGGGTGGCAGCAACCTTATATGATGACAATGTTTTGCCCTACTTGTGTACTGAGTCCCTATATTGTGTACATGCCTTCCTGTCACCTAATCAATTCTATTTTAAAACACACTAATTGTATAAGCTAATACCTTATCCGTTCCCTACTTTTGTGTCTCAAAATAAACTATTCTTTGTGTCAACTGCATGCCTGGGAGAATTCAAAGTGCAGTTTCAAATGTGTCCTTTCTTATCTTACAATTTTGTTTCTTCTGAGGAAGGCAAGGGGTTGGAGCCTGAACATGCGCTCTAGTCAATAATTGCCCCACTACAACATCTTCGGCATTGGGAATGGTCAAGTGGTTGCCCCAGAAGAATTCTTAGGTTATATGAATCTCATTAACCGAAGGATCCAATTCACAAGTGAGATTGGTTCTCTCAACATTCATTTTCTTGATGTACTAGTGGTACCTGAACCAGGGGTCTTCCGCAAACCCATAAAGTGGAATAATCTACTCCACTGTCTTAATTTCCATGCTCCTAGTCTGATTAAAAACCTCTTGTATAGTCAACTATTGAAGGTACACCGAATAGTTAGTGCTAATGAAGACTGTAAGGCCAAACTAGAACTCATGACTAATACATTCAGACAATGAGGTCATAGTGAAGTTGAATAGGTTCCTCTTAAAGGCAAAGTTGGCACTATCGCCAGAGAACAGGCCCTGGTCAAACACTATAGAGGGGAGGAGCCTGATCTGACTTAAATCTCTACATTTTCCATTCAGAGTAACCACATTAAAATAATCCTTTGTAAACACTGAAGCGTTATTACAACCCTCACACAATTAGAATCTTTGTTTGCAGATCCTCCTATCTGCACTTACAGACATAGCCAAAATCTCAGGAACTTGTTTGTTGACCCAAAGGGTAGTAGCACGGCCACAAATACATCTAAGAAATTATCTGCTACCTTCCTCTGCTTACATTGCACTTATTGTAACAATTTCATTAAGGATAACACAGTGTACCACCACAGAACTGGAGAGAAAATCAAATTGCAGTGTTATGTCACGTGTGAAACCACTTGTATTATTTATGCCATCAAATGTCTGTGCAGGATATACTCTGTGGGCCAAACTAAGAAAACAGTGAAAGTCAGATGGAATAAACGCAGCTCGAAAATACACACTGACAATTGTCATTCACCGGTTTCATGACACTAACATGAACATCAGAATCAACTTTCACAAATAAGGTTCCAAATCCTTGAGGTGGTGTATGGTCATCCGCGCAAAGACATCCAACACAAACTCGATCAAAGAGATGTTTTCTGAATGCATCATCTTGACTCTCTTGCCCCGGAGAAATTAATTAGGAATTGGATTTAGCCTGTTTTCTGTGACTGTACCGATTACATTGTTTCATTGGTTTCTGCCCAGTGTCACAGTAAGTCTTAGTCTTTCCCAGTCATGGATTATATTAATATGATTGATTATCTCATGCCTCTTTTTTTTCTTATATTGTTTCAAGTTTTTTTAATTATCATTATCGATTAGTGGTAATTGTTCCAGGCATTGATCCTACATTGAGGATTTCTGATGTTTGCTATTATATCTTTTTGTATATAGTATACTTCTCTATTCAAAATGTTTGTTGTTCATGGCAGGATCTGGGAGGATAGTAGGGTTTTGAGCTGTTTCCTGAATGCCCAATAGGATTGTTCAGCTCTTATTTGCAGCAGTAGATCATTCCAACACTTAGCAGCAAGTCCCGGGGAGCTGGACCCTCCCAATGAGGGATAGTCAGTTGGTGTGTGTAAGCAGAGCAGGGCGGCCTAGTGGCTTGAGATTTAGAGCCTGTTTTTACCTAGTTATCTAGGAGCAGAGTTCGACAGACATTTGTGTATATGGCAAGAGATTTAAAGTTAATGCGCTTCCGGATGGTAAGCCAATGTGTTTTCCTTATAGCTGCAGAGATGTGCTCACGCTTTGGTATGTTGAGAGCTGCTCTTAAGGTGTTATTCTGAATGGTTTGTAGCTTGCGGATGTTGCGTGCAGAGGTTTCTGAAAAGAGTGCATTGCAGTAGTCAAGCCTCGATCCTATGAGGGCTCTGGCAATGGTGAGGCAGCTTTCTGCGGTCAGGAATGGTCTGCATTCATTAATTAGTTTTGAAGTGTGGGCTGCAGAGGATGCGATTCCATTGACCTGTCTTGAGAGGGATAAGGTGGCATCCAGATAGATTCCCAGGCTTTTGACATTACTGGCAACCTATGTGGTGATGCCCTTAATGATGAAAGATTTGTAAGAGTGGCCAAGATTGCTAAGCGTGGATTTGAGCCAACCACCAGAATTTCTGTCTTTTCATCGTTGACACAGAGATGGTGTGAAGCCATCCAGACCTGGATGGTGTGGTAGACTGAGCAAAGGTTCAAGGAGTCTGTGTCGTAGTTACCTGTAAGAGGGAGCAATATTTGTGTATTGTCCGTGTAGTTTGTGTATGAGATTCCTTTGTTGTCTAGTAGGGCAAATAATGGCTTTGTGAAGACATTGTAGAGTGTTAGTGGGACACATGGTCCTTGTGGGACACTACATGTGAACAGGGCTGGTGACAAAGCTGCACCAGAAGAGATGACTGGTGCATGCCTAGCAGATAGTGGGTTTCCAGGAAACTCTGTATCTGCAAGAAGGCTGCACGATGCAAAATGTTTAGTAAGAAGGGGACCGTTGTGATGAAACGGTAGTTGGTAGGTATATTGGGACTCAAGATGGGCTTTTTTAGGAGAGGTAGGACCCAGGCGCCCTTTAGGCTGGAGTGGACGGAGCAGGGGGCAAAGGAAGATTTGATGAGCGAGGTGATGAAAGGAGCAAGTGGTTCTGCACAGTCCTTAATGACAGTTGCTGGGCAGATGTAGCCCTGGCACCGGGAAGCTTTTAGGCCTATGATGAAATTTGTCATCCCCAGTTCAGATATGGGTTTGAGGTAAAACAAAGGGCTATTGGTCGTTAATTGTTATGGGCCCAGTATGGGTGGCAGTGTGCGCTTCAATAGTCAAGGAATCTTTTTTGCTAGTAATCGTTTTCTGAAGCTTGTCAATTTTGTGGAGTATGGGCTTTTGGATGTGGGCAATTCGATTGTTGTCCAGTGGAATATGTATACATTTGTGTTAAGGGATAATGTGACATTGTGTTTTATTGCTTTGGGTATCCGATTTAGTGTTGTCTTTTCCAGACAGGCCCTGATGAAGGATAGCTTGGTATCCAAAATGGGTGTGGGCAATTTGATTGTTGTCCAGTGGAATATGTATACATTTGTGTTAAGGGATAATGTGGCACTGTGTTTTATTGCTTTGGGTATCTGATTTAGTGTTGTCTATTCCAGACAGGCCCTGATGAAGGATAGCTTGGTATCCAAAATGCATTAACAATGTACTGTTTTCCTCCGTTACAATCTGTAACGTTGATTAACCATGAAAGTGGTTATTGATGCAAAAATGTCAAAGCATGTTGTTTTCTGATTACAAACATTTGTTAGGTGCCACGCCTAGAGCATGGACGATGTGTGAGCACACAGCATTATAGCCAGCTTTCTATAATGTTTTTCGTATGCTTCATAAATGCAATTTCCCATATTAGGGTAGATGAAAGGAAATCTAGAGTTTAGAGCATACGAGAAGCGACCAGTTTTAAGTCTTCCTTATTCACATACTTCCTTACTTGTGGCCTGTGGAAGCTTGTCCTCCTATGGTCTATGGTGATCTCCTATCCACAGGATGTACCTTCCGTACCTAGCCTGTGTACCCCCTTCAAGCCTGACTGCCTCTACGAAGATAAAAACACACAGAAGTTCATTTTTGTATGAGCCGTAACATCAATGTGTAAGGCATTTATGACTTCCATTGACGCCATGTCTCATTTTCAATCATTTGTAGGGTGGAGAGGAGGGGCAGAACGCAACTTGCATTTCCACTGCCTTCCTTCCTCTCCACCATGCCAATGCTGGATTGTCATGCCAGCGCAAATGCTTAGGATCCTTGTGGGGCGTTCCTGCTTTATGCCAAGCAGGCGGACCCGATAGGGATCCATTGTATACGCTGCCTGCCATGTTTGCATAATTACAATCAAATGCTGCACAACCTGCTCACATATCGGGTATCATTTAATTGCCATTTGGAACACTGTTTACCATGCATGAATGGCAAGCGGCGCTGACAATTAAAAGTAAGCACTGTCTGGCATGGGAGCATCCTAGTCAGCATTTACTCACTTTGCACGGTGGAGATGCACATTTGCATTTCACTGTGCAAATGATGAACATTTGGGGGCACGGAGTTTCCTACATGTATGTCAACATGTAACAGCTCCATGCTGCCAAATTACATATTTGATAAATATTTGCTCCACAGGAGGAGGCCCAGAATGATACTCGTTTATGCACCATGAATTAGAGAATAGTGAAGGCCTCATTAAAAGATTTGTCATAAAACAGCTGGATACTGCATGTCTGGTAATATACATCTCCTGCACGTGGTAAGCATGCAGTAATGGGAAGGGCACCCCTAATTCAGAGTCATGCAGTCCCTTCAGTTATCCACCTTGATGGAGTCCCATAAGGTTCTAACATATTGTACCACATGTGGGATTTTGGCATGTGGGAATGCTTTAGTCTGGTGGATTTTATCTCCACAAAAAAGCTGGTGGTTTTGTTGCACTTAATTTGTGGAACTCTTAGTCTGGCGGTGCAATAATACATGCATTATTCCAAAATATCAGATGTTTTACCACTATTACTAGACATTTTTTTGGCAAATGTGTTTATGTATTTTTTTTGTTGTTTAGTAAATCTTCACCTGTGGTATTTAGTTTGCCGTAATTTGACTTTCTGCCTTTGTCTCTGTTTACCGGTGGCCAGTTCTTTTTATGTGTAACTAAAGAGTCAATTGGTAATTAGATCTTTCCAGCCACATTCGAAAGTAGTCAGAATTCTGGATGCTGATGCGAAATACCATAATGCTTTGGGTGCTGTAGAATTAAACGAAGCTAGAAGGGTGCTCTTTGGAAATAAATGTTTGGAGTGAGTTAGAGCAGAGCTCTGGTCAGTCCCGAGGTCCAGCTTTAGCCCAAGAAACGCTCAAAAATGCTCACAATTCAAGATTTGATACACGAGCAACCTGAGTCGGCACGTTTTTTGTTGTTGTCTGGGGTCATCGTTCCGTTCAGATATGGTAGATCATCACTTTAAGAATCACCCACTTTAATCATCAGTCTCAAGAATAGTCAAGAGAACCTGTACAAGCCTTATCTGTTGACCCCTGCCTGTGAAAGGTAAAGGTCAAGTTAGGTTACATGTAAATTACTTACACATCCTCATCTTGTCGCTGAAAGAGTGAGAGGTTGATGGTTTTTTCTTAACCACCAGTAGGTGGTTCATGGAAGAGAAAGCACGCAGGTAATGAAAGTGTACATTGCTCACTCCTCGTTGTCGCTGTAATTGTCTGGTCCTTCGATGATCTTGTAGTCCCTCGGTAGGCTGTGGATCATCCCCCGGCAGGATTCAGCTGATGTCCCCAACAGTAGGTAGTTCCTGGAAAAGAGGAGCACATCTTTAAAACAGCACAGGATTCTCCAGCAGGCCTGAACACTTTTCTGTGCGTGGGACACTGGAAACAAACCATATAACATTGACTCTCACTCAGCAGTAATTTTTGTTGTAGGGATCAGGCTCCCCAGCTCTGTGGACAGGTCTTTCATCAAGTCTCTGGTGTAGGTACAGTCACAGAAGAGGTGGCACTCTGTCTGATCTGCATGAATGCTTGCACTGGCAGAACCCCCATCCCCCCGGCCCAGGTTATGTGATGTATTTGTTCATCAGTTGTTCTAATGCGATGTTCTCCCACATGTGTTCTGCTGTTGCTGAGGGTAGATCACTACTAGGCATGCAGATGTCCTTTCTCACGGATGCGTGCGTAGATGGCCCCTTGTCCTCTATTGGTCTGGTGTAGCTGTCTCCAGCTGTAAGTCTCTCACAAATCCCTCTGCTTCTGTGCAGTACCAAGGAACCGCTCGGTTGCATGGGATCCTGGGGTTCTACTTTGCCCACCCCATTCTTCACCAAACCGGCAGTAGGATGAAGCCACAAGTAATCCCACATGGCTCTCATCGCTTGCAGGTGAAGAAGCCTCTCAAGACGGTCGGGATATATCTGGACGGTCGGGATATATCTGGCACTTCCTTCCTCCTGTCTCATGCTCCTTGTAGATTGTGTCCCTCTTCACTGGGTGCATCTTGGAATTCCAAATGAAGTAGAACACCATCCGGATTATGGTCCTCTACGTCCTCTTCTGCACACGCCAGACCTAGGCCACATACTGCAGCAAGGGGAATATGTTGTTCCTCAGGGCCAGCGTCTTCCCTTCAATGGTCAGCTTCTGCAGGCTCCAGAGACCCAGCTTCTTTATGGCCTTCCCCACACGCTCATCCCACATACTCGTCGCAGCAACTTAAAGTCCAAACCACACTCCCAGGATATTCATGTTGATCAGCCTGATGGGGAAGAGCAGTGGCTTGTGTGTGGTGTTCCAATCTCTGAAGAGCATGGCCCCTGACTTTGTGCAGTTGATCCTGGCCCCTGATGCTTTGCCAATGTCCTTGCAGGACCTCACAGAGCATCCATCTGCACAGAAGACTGAAACATTGTCCATGTAGAAGCCGGCACAGGTTTCTGGACACAGAAACAGTCAAGGTCTAACATACCATTCAATAGTTGTCCACATTGTTATATATGTCCTGCAATTTACAAACATTTTTGTTAGGATTAGTATTGTGACCAATACCAACTACCATTCCTCCCTCAAAAGGGTTCCTTAATGAATCACTATCACAAATATGTTTGACATTTTCATGTTTCATGTTCACATTTAGAATTGTGAGCATTCTTATGCTCCCATAATACTCATTGCTTTTATGCAAATTCACACAGTTTGGGTTACGTAAAGAGATGGGACCATGCCCTTTGGCCCTGCCTCCTCCTCACCCACTCCCGTCTCCCCAAGGATGAGACCGTGCCCAGAGTAAATTATTTCCATTTCCAGCACTGCATTACATAAGATAATACTAATAATACACAGGTCACAGCACTTGGAAGTTGATGGGATTCGGAACGTAGCACTTTATAAATATGTGAAATGATTACTTTATTTTGAACTAATGCTTATGTCAGGCATGCCTTTTACATTGTATTTGCACATTTTAATTTAAAAGTTACTATATCATGTACTGTCATTCTACAGACTGCCAAAATGGGCTACTGCATTCATCAAAAGTATTAACGCACAAGACAGAATAATCAAGTTGAGTGATTATTAAGGATCGTGTGAGATATGGTAGACAGTTATTCATTGAACCAAAAGAAACATGTAAACAAAGCCAAGGGAGAGAGAAATGACAAACGAGTCAGATTCCCCCTCGTGTGAACATGACACAATTAGAATGAAGCGCAGACCGGGAGCAGAAGGGCCGATGAGGAGGCTCCGAACAGGAGGCCTTGACAAGCTTTATTAGATTTCGAAGCAGAATGAGGGATGGTATGGAAAGAGCAAACATTGGGAGAAATGCAACCATCAAGGTAAGACGGTGGATGCAGATCAGAGAAAAGCACAAAAGCAATAAGCTAAACCGTTGGTAGATAAGAACAATCTATTTTTTCAGGATCCCACGTGAAACGAAAAACGTCAGATTTGTCTGATTGGAAACAACTTTTTTTGGCTTTGCTCCTATTGTTTCTTACTTTGTATGCATAAACAACATTGGGAGCTTGGTCTATGAAAGCTGTACATGGAGGGAAAGGAATCCCGACAGAAAAGACCAACCGCGTTCCCAGCAGTAACTTTGGTGGTGTAATGGACTTCGCGCTTGCCCACAAACCTACCTTTACAGCGTTTGATTTTTCCTTTGCTTTTTTTTTATTTCATGAAGCATACCATTGGCTTGGTGGGAACCATAACACTGTAAAAGAGCAAGGGCTAATAACACTAACATTCTATTTTAAATAAGGCCAGAGAATCAAGAAGAACGGTCCCCAACCATTTCCACTATGTCGGCCGTAGTCCTCTGTCCCGGGTTTGCAAGATTATCGGCGTGGAGTGGATGTAGGCATGGGTGTACAGGCGGTCCGCTGGTTTCCATGCCTATATCTACTCCATACACCTACTGGATACTTCATTGTGTACCTGGGCACAAGGCAGTGAAAAATAATAGCAGCCACCATGAAAAAACTTGGCTGCCGCCATTATTGTGGCTCCCCACAGACTCAATTTTCTCTTTTTAAAAAGCAAACGCGTGAGCAAAATCTGCAAGGATCCATGCCTCTTCACCTGCTGCCAAATTCTGATGTGGGGGGAGCGGATATATAAAGAGTGCAAACCATGGCCTGGATGTCGGCTATGCATCCTGGTCAGTGTAGTGAACTTGATCACACATCGCGGCCATTTTGCGACAAGATCACCATGAACCTTTAAGTGCCTATAGATAATTCCATTCGCGGGATGTACTCTATAAATCGTTCATACCATTACTATAATTGTTAGTGCATTGATATTCACTGCTGATTACAATTTGCAATCCAATAACAAAATCATTGTGATTTATTAGCAAAAGCAGGCATATTTCATACCCCCTTTCGAATATTAATTCACATTTTGAATTGTTTGTGACAGGATGTATGAACACAAAGGGCCTGGCTCACAGAAGTGTTTTATAATGGCGCAATCCCATAGGAAAACGCTCTGTGAATCAGGCCCATAATGTACAATGGTTTGAACTTTCTCTTTTATTTAAAAATGTAAACATCTTTTGATGGGTTGTTATATATTATCTGTAATTGTTTAATATTTATAAAGGTTTGTTTAGACGGTGAAAAGGTCTGAGAGTGAATCTTATTTTGACGTTAAAAATAGTTGCATTTGATGGATACAAGGTTGTGAGCTTGCATGTAACATTTAAGCTAAGCAGTTAGAGCTTTTTACCAACCAATCCCAAACGATTGGGTTAATTCAGAAATGTTTGTGCAACTTGTATGTCAAAGATTCAAATCCAGGCAGTGAATCATTGATGGATTAATGAGAGGTTATTACGTACATTTTGTCTAACTGTTATGATATCTTATGCAGCACCAGCAAGTCAAGGATCTCTCCCCTTGCAAAGGAAGGTAGCGCAAAAGATAACGCTTTTTATTATGACAACCATATTCTTTCAAGGAGGCTTCCAGCCCGTCTCACACCCAACCTCCACCAGCACCCTTTGTCCCAATAGGCACCAGACCGGTGTGTATCAATAAGATTTTTATTAATTGATTATTTCATGAAAAAGAAAAATCAACCAATTAAACTGCCAACAATGTTGTGGCAACAAAAAATGCAATAATCTCTATAAAACAACCAGGTTAAGATATACTATTAGAGTTAATTCAATGTTTTTAATGGCAGAACAGAAAAAGAACAATTTACCAGAAAGTGATGGCACCAACAGTTAAGCACTCCCCCCTGCACACTCACCCCCAAACATCAATTGGACTTGATATCTTTGAATGGAAGGCAGTGGCAAGGAGTAGGAATATAGGGGGGAAACGGATTTGGCGTGAGATGGGAAGCCAGCAAAGAAAGTGAAAACCCGTTTTTGGAGCAAAATGGAAGAATGGGGTTTTGATTATTTCTCACAACTGCTAGGGGACAGAATAGAAGAAAATTCATATTGCTTACACTTAGGAGACAGGCAAAGTTTTAGAGAATACTAATCAGCACACCAGGGCCAATAGAAATGAAGTAGGAAAATCGTTTTTTTGGAGAAAGCAAATGCAAAGGAAAATTACAGACGCATATGAAAATTTGTTTACACTGAGGCTTTTAATGACAGGTCGGCTCTGGGAAAGGGGTTTAGCTTACAGTAGGAAAATCGGAAAATCGGTTTCAGTGCCAAGGACAGAGGCACATAAAAGGTAGACTTCTAAAAGGGTTTGCGCACACTAATAAAACCAGTTAGGGTTTAAACTGACAGATGCAAATAGGGATTTGTTTGGTAACGCACACAATAAACAGACAAATTTGGTTTTCAGCTCACAATGTGAACAATTATTTTGGGGCAATACTTTAATAACTATAACAATTAAATAAAAGCACTATGAACAAGATTTTTGGTTTCGAATTTCAACAATCCCGATCTGTGAAATTAATTGATTTAGTTACAAAAATACTAAGGATTTACACAGAAAAATGCAGGGTTTTCTTAATGGGCATATGCCAACATATACAGGCAAACAAGAGATTCTTCTTTGGGGAGATGACTGAACTACATGGGCAATTGTGGTTTTCAATGGAGAAATATTGGATGCACTGCTACAGAAATGAAGGGATTATGCAATTTAGGGCTGGGGTTTTTGCTACTTACATAGCAAACCTTAGTTTAAGATTCAGGAAAGCCATCTGCATCTCAGGACATTCTGGAAAGAAAGGGCAGGGTCACTCCACTATCAAAGATGGTAAATTTCAGCAGCCTTCTCTCGGTCCTCCTTTTCTGTCTCCCCGATTTCTGTGTGTCTCTCTCCTAGTACAGTCCCCGTTATATAGCAGAAATGACATCACAAATTTTACAATCAAGGAGTACCCTGTAATAATCCCTGCCGCCAAGATTGGACAGTTTCTATCCCTCTCTCCACCCCCAGTCAGGATTAGATTAGTGATTTTGGAGCACCATCTGTCTTTTCCCCTTTATTACCATTCTTTGTTCTCATTTCAATTTTTGGGCAAAAACTAGTTATGTATCATAACTTCAAAATTGTACTAGCAACTGCCATATAAAACATATATTCTGTTTCAGCTGATCATGGGAATTAGATAAGCCAACCCCCAAATCCGCACGATTTAGCATGGCCAACTGTCACATTTGTGTTGTTTTCATAAAATGTACAACAGTTATGAATATGTAAGTTATCAAGCATGTTCCTAATTTCATTTTCCACCTTTTCATCAATTCGCACAATTGTCACATTTTCAGATCAGCCAGAAACCTACTCTAACTGGCCATTACAGTTCCCAGAGTCACGGGTAAATGCAATTTATATCCCCAAAACCGTCTGTAAATTACATGAAAAAGGTATGAAATTGAAATCAATCCTCAGTCTGATGGCTGCGCAAAATGCCTAAAATGATAATAGTCTTTTCGACTTAACTGGGAGTGTCTATTCAACATATGGAGGGCACTTCACCCCCCACAGCCATCTGTCTCCCTGGGCTCACCTGCGACCAGAGTTTTTTTTTTATGAGTCCCTTTGAAGTCAGTGTGGGCTCTTTTGAAGTGGGTGCAACACGGGCTCACACCTTTTTTCAGGCTTTAGCCAAGGATTGCCTTCTTTGAAATCCGTGCCTTCCTGCACGCCAGTCTGAAGAATAGGGAATTTTGACGCCTCCAGCAGCATCAAATTTATTGTGGGGTTGTTATGTGGGAGGTGCGACGTCCAGCTGAAGTGGGGATTTTCATTTGTGAAGTTTCTCCACCCAGCCAGAACAGGTTTTTCCTGAAATAAGTGCCTCTTACACTGTCACTGGAGTTTTGTGGATGAAACATCCTATACATTGGCTTTGGTCACCACCCCACATCAGGTTTTGCTTTCCTGACATTTTTCTGTGAGAAGTGATATCTCTTTCCATTTTGGCTTTTTAAAGACATTTTTATTTACAAACACAGGTGCAGGGTGTTTTGCTTTTAATGGTTAAAAATCCTGTTTTCCATGCCACAGAATTCTTTGAATCCTCCTTATTGGGCGAATTACATTGTGGCTGGTCCATTGATAATGACAGGCAGGCCCTTTTCCCCATGGTTCTTTAATTGTACATGAACAACAAAGAAAAAGCCGGGCCGTTTTTGTTGCAGTGTTTAAATTGTTGCCACTCATGTGAAAATAAAAGCAAAAGCCAGGCCTTTTTTGTTGCAGAGTTTAAATGGATCAAGTTCATGTGAAATGGGCTTCTGTTTGGGGCCTTTAAATGCACCCCACATTACGTCCTGAATGTACTAAGACAGAGAGGATGGACTGGAATTGTTCCGATATTGAAGCTGTCGTTATATTCAACAGTTGTAGAGTTTGCTATCTATCCTGATGAGGGTGTGTTTAGAGAGTGGGGAAATAGTGTATTAGATGTGTTGATTTCGACCATGCTGCATTAGTGTTTTTAGCAGTGTTTTAACAGTGTGATGCCAACTAAAAGGTCGCCTTTTACTTGCGAACCAGATCTTTCACTCTGGCTAATAAGATATGTGTTATATGTGTGATTTGCAGAACACAGCTGTCATTGGATGCAATTTTTGTTGACCCTGTAATTAACACCGGAGTACTAGGTATATGTGGCTGTGAACATACGGAAAATGTACTGGATTAGCATTGGTAATGTTCATCTTGTTACTCAAAATTGATTGTTATCTGATCATGGATTTGACTCTACATTAGACTGTGAACGGCCCCACAGCCGGGAGCCTGAAAAATCCTCAATGTAATAGGAATGGAGGTCAGTGACCCATAGAAGACACCAGAGGGCAGAGTTCAGTATAATTCAATCTATAACTGGAATAAAAATCACACTGGATAGCTCCTGGCCGGTTGCCATGTCGCTGTCCGACTTGTGATTTTGGTTATTCAGCAGAAACATAGCGGGAGGTAGGGGCACCAGGCAGCTCCCCGCTGACTTTTTGCCCCTCCCCCCGCAACTCAAACACTCAAAGTTACTTGTCTCCATACCCGCACGTTTGTCCGGTTAACTTTAGGATCGAGTGGTATGAATCTGATCACCATGCAGATTATTGGCTGCATGCGATATTTGCGCCTACCTCAATACACCCGCTCAATTACTGGTCGAGGAATCCCCTCGTCTATTCGGCGCTGGGACCCAGACAGATTACAACGGAGAGACGTAAAGCGTCCCTAGCAACAGAAAATAGAGCGCGCATGCGCGACACGGAACACTCTGTGTATACAAACCATAAAGGCATTCTTTCACTTATGTTTTCACTGTACCACTATTTTTAGCACGGTTTAAGGTTTGCAGGTTACCTTAATACCAAGTTTGGAGCTCGGTTCAAATTAGATCGTACCTGGGACCTTTGTCCCACACAAAGATGGCGCCCCGCGATGGGACGCGTCTGCGCGCCGCTCCCATGGCAACGCATTTAGCTGGGGAGTGCGGTGCAGCGCGCCCGCGTGAGCTGCTGCTGTTTCACTTTGACGTATGGTGGACAACCCGCTCGTTGTAAGTATTCATGATCCTGATGTTCAGTGTATGATAATCACGATGGGTGCATGAGCACAGTGAACAGCCTCCATTTCTTCACTGCACTTTGTACGGATACCATGGTTAACACCTTCCACTAGAGTTACGGACTTTTGCAGTTCCTTTAAAGTCTTGGCGAATACAGTCTTCACGCTACTTCACAGACATGACACCTTTGGATTCCGCTGTGCTTTACGTTTACCATGCTCACTGAAACCCTATATTTACATGCCTGGAGCTAGCCTGAATAGCCCGAATCGCCTCCACTTCTTTATTGCATGTTGCACGGTAACTACGATCAACGCCCTCCACTAGAGCTACTGACTATCTGAGATGATTGACCACAAGTTTTGGTGAATATAGAGTTCACGCTAACTTACGTTTTCCTTGATGTTGTTCGATTATTACGCTCATAGAATACATAAATTCACATGTCTTAAGTTGACAGTAACCTAGATTCTCTTCCATGCCTCTAGCTGCCTAATCCTCGTGTTACAGCCTGTCACCACCCTTGTACCCGGCGAGACATTGATGTCTTGTGACTGGGTGAGTAACTACCTTTACAGTTTGAGTATTGGTTCAATATGGTTTCACATATAGGGTCAAACATTTACAAGCTGCACTTTTTGCTATTTCAACCACACAGGTGATTATGATTCGATCCTGCTTCACAAGAAGAGCAGGTTAGTATACTTCCATTTATGTGAGCTAAATGATAGAGTCCTCTAAATACGCTTCAGACCTAATCAGTGTATCCTTATACTTTGTAGGAACTACAACTGAACTCTGATGAAACTAAAACACATCCTGCCCTGAAGATGGATTTTTACTAATCCGAAACGCGTAGGCACTAATTACCCAATAGGAGTGTCTTTAGGAACCCTGAGTAGAGTGAATGTAACTACTCAGTAGTGGGGCAACACCAAGGTGGTGATTACCCTGCATATAAATTACCCTACAACCGGTATTCTGTAAATGTACACTACATAGGTGTGTTCTTTTCTTGACCAAACAGGTTTTGTTTGAGTATTTTGTCCAGCTCAAATTGAATTGAGTTTGTTGTTTCTTTGAACCATTGACCTGTACAAATTTATCTGTGAATGCGATTAGCATTAACACACTCCAATGGAGTTGTGTGTTATTAATTAAATTGATTATGTTCTGTTATATTGCCTACTGGGTCTACTTTATATCTGTCCACTCTCAGCTTGATGTTTTCTTGTCTGTAGATTGTCAGATTGACAGAGCCCCTGACATACTGTTAATCTTTTGAATATTAGACAAAACCAATTACAATTCTGTAACAATTTGACTTCTGTCCCTGTATATCTAACTCTCCATATTTGGAGTCTTAAGCATATACAAGGTATAACTTTCACTTGGGACTAGCTCCCATTAGGAGTGCAGCAGAGGGTTACCGACTAGCAATAGTCAGTGTATGTCTTTTGCTTTATTTTTGCTGAACCTCGAGTGGCCTCGAGTTTCTCCCTCCTGCACCTGAAATACAACATACCAAAATCACATACATGATTTAAGACCCTTTTTGGGCTACTTAAAATTGTCTTGAATTCTTTATTTATTCGAGTGCCTCTCAACCCAGCTCTCGATTTTCGACCATATCCCACAGTAGTGTGTCTGTTTTTCAAGGTTTTTACTTGTGATCAGTGAAAACTGAAAAGAGGTGGGTATGTGAAAAGGGGAAGATGAAGCGTGAGTCAACACACTGGGGCTCATTTTCGAGTTCCCCGTAGCTATGTGGCGGGACTGGTTTCTTTTACACTTTGGAGTAAACAGATTCCTGCCACTTAATGCAAAAGGGGAGTGTGAAATGACACTCGACTGTACAAAATAAGTAAATGCTGCCCACCACGCATGAATGTCAGACAGCATTTACAATGAATTCCTATGGAATTTGCCTGCTTTTTTCCAGTGTAAATAAAGACTAAAAAAAGTAGGCGGATTCCATTAGAACCTAAAGCATTTTCAGCAGTATGAAAATGTATATGGTGCAATTGTGGGAGTATTTGCATGCCAGAGAGGAAGGGTGAGTCGGAATCGTAACTTACGATCTGCCCCTCCTCTCTGCCATTCAATTGATGAAAATGAGCTGCATAGTCAAATGAATGCATAAGTCTTCCGCAGGACTCTTACACATCAAATTAACAGTAAGGCTTGATGTAAATGACATTGTGTGACTCATTCATTTGACAGTTTCGGAAGGATTTCAGTCAATTTTCAACTTACCTAGGGAAACATGCAATATTATGCAATTTGCACCAGCACATTTGTCTAAGCAGAGTTGAATTAGATATGAAAGACTCCTTTTTTAAATTAAAATCACACAGCAGCATATTTTTAAAGGACTTTGGTCAAGTAAAGTTTGTGAACAAGTGGTAAAATATCCAATATGAGCTCATCAGATGCCCGTGCATCAAAAAATAATTGCTCCCTGACCAATGTTAAGTATGCAAGTAACAGAACTAATGAAATGTAATGTGCATATTTACAGCATGCCAATTAAGAACAACATTATTTTATTACTGATCCTGGGCAAACGTTTTTGGCCAAATTCCTAATCACCCAAATATTTTCTGAATCAGTCAAGTAGAGCTTTGCCGAACTACATTCGGTACGGGCAAAGCGATTTTAGTAGGGCTGGTATAATGCAGGATAAAAAGGGCATTCATGATCAGTCTTGTAGGCAGAGGCTGGATGAAAGGTAGAAAACTGTAAAATAATAGTCCATCTTGTTATGACTACTAGGGAAAGACTGAATCCCAGAGAACGACCTGAGTGACATATATGCATATTAAATTTCTTGTCAGCGATTAAGGAGTCAGAGGAAAATCCAAGAATAGTTTGGAGGGAGGCAGTGTATTACTTTTAGTGGCTTTAAATGTGTGTGCCTTCTTTTGTGATGAAACAAAATTCTAGCAGCACATTTCCTTGAAATAATTCTTTGGATGCAATAGAGCACCACAAATGACTGTAACTGAGACTACAGAAACAACTTAGAGAGTTGATGAAGTAGAAAAATGTATGCTCTAATTACTTAAACTGTAGTTCCATGGATATATCTTTGTTGTGATGAGACAAAATACTAGCTGTGGAGAAAAAGTCTTAAAATTATTTGTAGTCATGAGATTACATTCAGTGATTGTACTGGATGCTGACATGTTGTGGTGGATGAGAGAAATCACTACTGTACAAACACATCTCGCCACGATTTATTTGGCCTTAATATATCTCTGTTACAAATCTGATACAGGCATGTATGAAACTGCTTATCATTTCGCCTGTAGGTGTCTCCTTGTTAATTGACAGAGAGTAAAGCCTCTGCACTTGCATGCACTGGCCACACCTTTTTAAAGTACATATGCATTCTGGTATATATAATATCTCATTGCATTGTTGGACCTGAGGTCAAAGTGCTCATCTGGTAAACCTTGCTATCAACTTGGAACCAGGGTACGATCCAGGTAAACCCCTGACTAACCAAGGAGATGGGATAATGCCACCCAGTGTAACCCACGCTAAGGGCGTGCATGTTGTTGGCTGGAAGGCTGGCTGGTGCTTGCACCCTGTAAGAAGCAGCAAAGGAGCAGGAGGAGACCCAACAGCCCCAGGAGATGTAAAAAATGCCTCCACAAGTTGTTGTGGCTGGAAGGTTGGCTGGTGTGAGGACCCTGTAAGTAGCAGCAGAGTAGATGGAGGAGTGCTGACCCTCCCAACAGATGTGAAAAACTCCTCCCAGCAATTCCCCAGAGAAGCCTGGTGCACGTACACTGCTGTGGCTGTTGTGGTGGCTGGGCTGATGGAGGGGGAGTTGGTACATTGCTGGCTGGCCCAGCAGTCTGCTGGTTTATCAAACGTGTTCATCTGCTGGTAAGGTGCAGTATTAACCTTTCTACATTACCCTCGCCTAAGCAGTGCCAGTCCACCGTCCCATCATTTGAACTTTCATAAATCTCTCTTCTTAACGGTTCCTATTCTGCACTTATATTGCCAGTGTATAACAGGGAACCGTATATGATCAATAGCAAGCATTGGCAATGCCAATAGTTTTGGCATTTACTGATGTTATTTTCATTTTGCATTTATAGGTACCAGGGTGCAAAGTGTTAAAGGAGGATGTGATGAGGGGTGCGTGTGTGCAAGAGAATGAGATGGAAGGAGAATAGAGCAATAGCCCAAAATTAAATAACTGTAGCTGGGAAATGGAAAGCCAGACACATGACTTGCTTCTTACAAAGCTGCTGATTGGAGCAAATGTTTGTTTTCAGTGGTGTCTTCTTTCACGCATTGATTCTGGCTTGGCAGACTGGGCCTGTAAATGCACTGTTTTAATTTATTGGGAATAGCGTTTCACAGCAGTGCTTAGCAGGGCCTGGGAGGCCCGGTGCAGACCTGTGTGTCTATGGTTGCTGACTGGCAACACAATCATCCCCCATGCATGTTACCTGCAGCTAAGGCCCTCCGCGCCCACACTGGGGTCATGGCTGTAACAGGGTGGACATGAATAACAAGCATCAAGACATCAAGAGGCACCCTTAAGGGCCTCGTTTCCATGGGATCTCAGGAGCAATGTGCAAGATGGGCTGCACAACTAAAGTATGAAAATCCAACCTCAAATACCTCTAGGAGCCCTGTTTCATGTACGCTAAATTGCATTTATATCATGCATAACACAAACAGATGTGCCTGCAGGTGCCTGCAGGTGCCTGAATAAATAGGTGTAATAGTTATCACAATCAATGTTTGTAACTACTTCGAAAGGTAGTATTTTAAACAAGTCCTATTAATAACACCCAATTATAGGTTGGGAAACGCATGGACAATGAAGTCATTGGGTACATGAAGCTCACTGTCTCTAGAGCTCTGGTTCACTCAAGGCTGGACTACTGCAACAGCCTCTTTCTAAATCTACCTGTGTCTACTCTCCGCCCTCTGCAACTCATCCAAAATAGGACTGTGAGATTTGTCCTTGGCCTCAAGCCCTGGCATTGTATCGCTCCAGCCCTGAAATCTCTCCATTGGCTCCCAGTGGCTGCAAGGATTAAATTCAAGACCCTTTGCATTGTCCACAAGGCTGTCGGGGGCCTGGGTCCTCATCACCTTCAACTCTCCCTCCGTAAATACCTTCCTACTCGAGCTCTTCGCTCCTTCACCTCCAACTCCGTCAGGGTCAGTCGTTTCTCCAAGCAATGAGTTGGGGGTAGATCTTGTTCCTCTGCTTGGGCCTCCCTCCGGAACAGCCTCCCTGCCTCTCTGAAACTTGAGGCGAACCATATTTGGTTCTGACAGCACCTCAAGACCATCCTCTTTACTTCTGCATTCACTCTTCCTCTTGGCTGCTGATCTGTATGCTTCAGCACCGGGCACCTGGTTACCCTCTGATTTTCAGGCCCAGCTCCCTGCCCACCCTACCCACACACGCACTGCCTTATGGCAACCCTTGAACTTGGGTCTGTATCTGCAACCCTTCAGTCCCCTTACCTGCACTTATTAGACAACCCTTGTCTGCTCTTTAACCTTGCACTTTCCACCTTGCTGGCTGCACTACCAGTTGTTGTTTTATCCCTTGCTCTGCACTTTCCACTCCTCCCCTCCCCTTGCACTTTTCCCCCATCCCTCTCCCCTGCACCTGCGCATTCTCAATGTTACTGGGCCTAGTAAGATCCTTGTTTTTGTCCTCCCTTTTTCCCATCCCTTGCCTCGTCACGCTCTGAAACACTTCTGTATGAGCGCGATACAAATAAAATATCATATGATATCATACATGGAAAATACTGCAAAAGGTAAATAACCAATACTGTACTATACAGCATTATAGAAAATATTTCATGGGTGTAAATAGCCTCATATAATAAATACCTGTAATTAGGTGGTATTTGTATTTTGTAAACTAGGAGGCATTTAAAACACACTCTTTTTCATTACCATACCTGTAATGAGACCAGCCTTGCCTGATTTGAAAAGGGCTTTTAACGGTATTCCCCATTGAAAATGCTTTTGTAAATCATACCCATAGTCCGCTCAGGTGGGATGTGAATTTACCGCCAGGCGCTTAACCGCACTGAGCTATCCCGCAGTTCCTATACTCCTGCTAAATCCAAAATCCATATTTCATTCAAACGTATTTAATGTGTTTTTGGTTTAAGAGAAATGTACAGAGAATAAAATAAGTACCTCCTCCTAGTGTGCTCATGTTATACCTTTCACAACCGCTGGATTTACTTTCACACCACAGTCTCGCACAAGTTAAGAAAACTGTAATTGTTGATATGCAATATCAGACTCAAAAAACAAACAACCAAGTATACAAATTAGCATGGCCCATTTACACCAATAATGACTAATCCTTTTCTGTTTTCTTGCAAGGTGTTCACAATGGACAAAGTGTGCCATCAGAACAAATAGCGAACTTGTGTTTTGGGAGATTAAGAAGCAATGGGCCGCATTCTGAGTTCGGTGTTAAGGATAAAACAACTCACTAAATTTGCCAGTAATCGAATTCCCGCCACTTTAACAAACTGCTGAATTTCGAATTTGATGGTGATGTACCTTGAGGTCTTTCCACCCACTTTGCACACAATTAAAGGTATTATCAGCGGAGGAATGACTGCCCATTATAATTCCTCAAAAACGCTCATGGTGTCTCATGAACGTAAACAAATTAGGATTAACTGTCATTGACCGCATTCGTAATCTGCCAGTATATACTCCAGACCTAGGGGCAATAACGTTAAAAGATCCTAGCTGTATTTTCGTTTGAAATAATTGCCAAACTCATAATGAGGCCCAATCTAAGGTAGTGAGAAGGGGCACAACAGAGTGAAGACACTACTATGGTGTCTTTGAGCACAAGAAAGTTCCAGTGTTCAAGTGAGATTACGAACCATGTGCAGAAAGTACTCAATTTTAGATGAACTGGGAATGACCACCATCCTAGAGAGATGAGGTGAACGGAGAGAAGAGAATGGGGCCCTGAATATAAGACAAATGAAAGCACTGAATGCAGACCGAATGAGTGCACTATAACCGTACTGCAAATAATCTGCTTCATCACCAACTGATTCTCTGCCTCCACACTGAAGCCCTTCACCTATTTGGCATTACACACCGGTGCTACATCTGAAATTCAACGTGTCCTGGCTCATTATTTCCAGGTGTGCTGGAACAACTCTTAACCAAAGGTGATTGGATGTGTTTAAAATCGTGGCATTCTCTAGCAAAGTTTAAGTAGTGTTGATAACTCAGGATTTTACAGCCTCTAGTTAGAACGAAAGCCTTTTATACAATTAGGCAACTCTGTTGTAAGGCAAATTAAAAAAATTATAACAAAATGCAGTTATCATAATCAATGTGGCTATTGTTAAACTGTGTGTCTGTGGGTAAATGCTCTTTAGGGGCTCAGTGTTATGCTCACCTGGTATCCACGGGGAGGCCACCCAGCCCTAGTTGGATGATTTGCACTCTCGAACCCTCTCCTGACCCTTGATAAGGCCTATGGTTAAAGATGGGTCTGCCATATAGGAGAGCTGGATTCAATACCAGATTGTCTTTATGTTTTCCCAACTCCCTTGGCCTCAACTCCTTCCTCCCCCTTGGGTCTTCTCCTCGCCTTAATATTGTAAAAGGTGGACTCTCCGTCCTGCTCCTCGTGGCAGGGGCGCGTAGATGTGGAGGACGAGCAGTGACCAAGTTGCTTCACTGGTGCAAGCCCCGCTGTGGGAATCCAGGCCTGCTGCGACTCTGTAGGTTTGCTGCTTTACAGTCTTTATATGCAGTTCTTATTTTATTCTTAGTTCGAATAATAATGTCCTGCTTCTTTCCTTTTAGGTATGGAAAGGTATTTTGGTGTTGTCATGCAGTTTGAAGATGAGCATGGGCCGGTAGGCGAAAGCGCGATGTGCACGATGCTGTCTGGTGAGTAATGCACGATGCGCTGCATTGTTTCGCCTTTTATATTGCTATCCTGTGTCTTTTCTCTCCTTGCAGGTTGTGATGTTCCTCGCCGAGCGCCGTAATGTTCCAGCAATGATACTGACCAGGAGAGGACTACCCAGGTAAGAATTGTGTGGCTTTCTTCATTCGGGAGGAAACGTGAGTAAATGCTTTGATAATGCTGTCTTTCTTTCTCCTCTTTCCAGGTTATGGTATTCCAGGATGCATGCGGTGCCAGATGATGGAGTTCGTACCTTCAGGTGAGTGGAACTAAAGTCGGCGATGGATTGAAGACAGGATACTGTTCTAGGTAAGTTTCGTAGTGTTCTTTCTCTCTCTGCAGGTCCTTGGTTTCAGGTAAGCTGGTATCAAAGAACTGGACACGGTGAGCATTACGCTGCCCACAGCAGAATAATGCAAAGCATGTTCTGCTGTTTGGGTGCGGTTTAAATAGTCTCAGGTAAAGTAGTCCAGGTAAAATAGTCCCAGGCCTGCCACACCCAGAGTAGTCCAGGTAAAGTAGTTCCAGGCCTGCCACACCCAAAAGACTAGACCGCATAGCTCAGTTCCTTGTAACTGAGCTATGTGTGTGCCTCCATGTTGGCTGAACCCCCCCACCCCCCGCAAGTTAAATAGTCCCAAGTAAATAATTCCATTCTAATGTTGGTCTTCATGATGGTTATGAGCCTTGGATGAGGTTTTAAGGCCTTTGACTTGGCCCTAACTGGAAGGCTGACTTGCCAGTGAGGGCCAGGGGCAAGGGTCATGACAGTCAGTAAACAATCCTGTTATGTACTATTTGCAGCAATGACGTCCCTGATCGAAAATAAACAAAAGAATGACATAGACGGGGCTAGAGAATGAGTGCATGCATCGCCAATAAACAAATCAGCACACGATCAAAGGCACATTCTTGTCACGACCCTCGCCCAAAACCCCCTTTGGCAAACCCATTGGCCAGGTGGAGTCAGGACTCGGGCCTCTGGAGCCTGGCATCCTCTTCAAAAGCCCCCATGGGGCCAGTCCTGGCGCCTATGGCACCAGGCTCATACACCATGAAAAACAATGTGCTTGAGAACTACTTTATTGTATTGTCAGGCAACATTGAGGCATCCACATAGCTTGGTCCTTAAGAACCAAGCTATGCGGTCTAGTGTTTTGGGTGTGGCAGGCCTGGAACTACATTCCCTGGTACTACTTTACCTGGGCTATATAAACCACACCCTGACTGCAGAACATGCTTCGTGTTACTTTGCAGCTTGCAACATGACGCTCACCATGTCTAGCTATTCCCTCGAACCTCGGAGAAGCAGAACCTGCAAGGAGACAAAAGGAACATCATTAGCAGCAGCATCTTACCTGCAGTCTTCATCTTTAAACACTCGCAGCTACTAAGAACAGCTTCCTCGAATCTGCACGCCTCCCGGACAGAACGACCTGAAAGAGGAAGATAGAGGCAACATTAAAGAAATCTGTAGAGACATTTACAAATTACAAACTGCTCAAAAGGCTTACCTGGCTGGTCGCCTCTTGGCTGGCACCACTCTGGACATTCCACTCGTACTGAAGAACACTGCGGCCTACAAGGAAGGGAAACACATGTTAGCAAAGGCAAGACTTTGCAGCGCTGCGCATAGCACTTACTTACTGCATCATAGAGCTCTTAATGTGCCATCATTTACCAGCGGGACTCAACCAAGCCAGTTCGCTGCGCTAAATCGCTGCATACCTAAGGGAAAAAAATGAGACATTTTAAACAAAGAAAGGCATGCAGGATAGCAACAAAACTAAAGAACAGCAATAAGACCTACATGAACAATATCAAACGGGCCGGCGTCAGTGAAGTAACTGGACCGCACTCGCCCATGGAAGACAACGTGCCCCTGCAAAGAAGGCAGGACGGAGAGCACACCTAATTCTACCACAAAGTGAGGAGAGGGCGCCAGAGGGACTGAAAGCATACGGGGGTGAAGGGAGGATACTTACCCAGTCGGTCAGTCTTGAACACAGTCCTCCTGTATTTTCAGGCACAACCTTCCCCGCAGACCACATCAGGGCAAAGCTGAGAAGCATACCAGCGAGTAACTCAGCTGGGTGGCGTCCCTGTGGATACCAGGTGAGCGTAACAGAACCCGAAGACTACCATAACAAATCCATCTGGGCGCCATGGAGACATCAGAAATGGACCAATTGGCCCAATTACTAGGAGAGCTTCGTGCTGAGGTTCATTCTACCCGACAAGAGACTTATGCCCTCCGGAGAGACCTAATAGTGACCAAAGAATGCACTGAAGAGATTAGCAAGCAATACTTGCAATCACAGGCAGGACAGACGCCTCTACCTGGAAGCAATCCAACAATGCAAAACCCTGCCATACCACCCACTTCGGTACAGATCATGTTACCTGGAACAGAGCCCCTGGCACCACCAAAAAGGTTCTGAGGCGACCCACAGAAGTATGCGGCATTTATCAATCAGTGCCGGCTTCATTTTCTTTGTAGGCCTGAAGCATTTCCAAACGTCCAAGCTCGGGTAGCTGTTGTCTTATCATACCTGAGTGGTAGTGCAGCAGATTGGTCGGTGCCGTTGTTAACCCATGACGATCCTCTATTACATGACTTTGGGGGGTTCCAGAGAGAAATGGAAAAACATTTTGCTCGCCATACCCAGGAACAAGCAGTAGACAATTAACTCTTGTCCCTCCTATAGGGGAATCAGGACTTGTTAACATACATTGCTACCTTCAACAGACTGGTTGCCGAAGCTAGGTGGCCAGAAAACAAAAGAACCACATTATTCCATAGAGGCTTACGAGGCGAATTAAAGGACATCTTAGCCCAGGTGGATGATCCACCCAGAGACTGTGCAGAATTCATAAATCTGGTTGTGCAGCTAGACCACTGGTTGCAGGACCGAAAGGCAGACCGGTCTAAGACGGACTCTCAGACCATGTATGTTCGACCAAGGTTATGTTCGACCAAGGGAAAACACACCTCGTGTACCTGAAAATGCTGTAGAACCCATGCAGATTGGAGGGATACGGCCTCCATTAACAAAACAAGAGCGGGACAAAAGAAGACAACAACAGCTTTGTTTGTATTGTGGGAAACCAGGACATTTCCTGAAGGTCTGTCCAGTAAAACCCCCAAGAAGAACAGTCGGGCCACAGAGAAGGATGAAGCTAAGGAATCGGGAAACTACCAAGCTCGACAAACATAGAAGTCAGTTTGTTGACTGAGAAGAAAGAGTTGCTGACCTCGCACTTTGCAATACCAGTGATCTTAATTAACCACCAACAGTCGTCAAGAATGCATGCCGTTGAAGCATACATCAATAGCGGAGCAGTTGGAAATTATATTGATCAAGAACTGGCAGCAGAGATGGGGCTTCCTTTGTGTTCTAAACCAACTATGGACAAGGTAACCACCGTGGATGGGACAGAAATCGCTTCCGGACCAGTAACCCAGTGTACAGCCAGGGTAACCTTGCTGTGTCAGGATGGACATCGGGAGTCTATTTCATTCGATATCATCAAGGCACCTCAGTTCAGGCTAATACTAGGGGTGCCATGGTTGGTTGCTCACAACCCTTTGATAGACTGGCAGGCACGAAAATTACCCTTCCCTGGTGACTGCTCCCCTGCCTGCTATTACCAAGAGGGGAAACTCGACGTCTGTATCCCCATGACTCCCGGGGTGACAGTATCAACCCTGGGAGCAACTAATACCTTGCCAAGTACATACCATGATTTCCAGGATGTTTTCCGAAAGGACCAAGCCATATATTGCCGCTGCACAGGCCCTATGACTGTCAGATCTACCTTGTTCCTAGTGCACAAATCCCTTGCGGCAGGATCTACGCTCTCACAGAACCAGAAAACCTTCATTTGAAATCCTATTTAGACCAGTACCTTGCAAATGGATTTATCCGTCCTTCGAAGTTCCCAACAGCCAGTCCTTTGTTCTTCGTACCGAAAAAGGAAGGAGACTTGAGAACCCGTATTGACTACCGCGCATTGAACCAGATCACCGTGAAGAACCGCTACCCCTTGTCACCTATCCCTGAGATGATAGACCAAGTTAAAGATGCCCAGATTTATACCAAATTGGACCTTCGAGGAGCGGACCACCTGGTCCGAGTCAGAAAAGGAGATGAATGGAAAACCGTCTTCCGTACTAAGTACGGCTTGTTTGAATATCAAGACATGCCCTTCGGGTTATGCAACGCTCCTGCGGCATTCCAATATTTCATGAATGACGTCTTAAGGGAGTTAATTGATGTGTGCTCCTTAGTGTACATAGACGACATCTTAGTATACTCAGCCTCGGAACAAGATCATGTCAGGCATGTTCGTTCAGTCCTCACCAAGCTCCGTCAACATCGCTTGTTTGCAAAGCTTGAAAAAATTCTTTTTTCACGTCACCTGTAAGTGACTCCGATCAAGCAATCCCCCTAAGTCAGTGCCTTGTCTGGGATGCCCAGGGGAAGCCCTTATTTATGTATTTTTATGGCAAGTTATAATCTGGATGATGAACCCTTGTATAACACCCCTCGCTTAGAATCCCCCTTGACCCCACTGAGCCAAGAAGTAGGCTTGTTTTGCAAATTTAAAAGGTTTATTTGAAAATTTAAACAATATATATATATATATATATATATATATATATATATATATATATATATATATATATATAACACTTCTATAAATAAATTGATAATGGATAGTGCACTTGTGAATATAATGTTGATCAACAATGGGTAATCTCTCACTAGCACACTTCTTTACAATCAATGAGGAGTTGGTATAGGATGGATAAGGCAGCGAAAATACTTTTATGGTTTCAAGGGAAAAGCAATGAGGAATAAAATGCAGTACAGAAATAACTTGATATGATTTTAGCAAAAGATAATATAATTACTTTTTCTCTGGCAATTCACCCCCCCCCCCTTTATGCAAGGTAAAGAGATGGGAGGAAAGCACACAGTTCTCCGGATTGCAATCAAATATAATTCAGTTCCCCCCTAGCAAGCTTAGAGGAAAACAGGTAGGAGTTTTAAACACAGGCAATATACTTTGATGTGGTCGCAATTAAGTGAAAAATATGTGAAAAATGCTTTTAATTTCCTATAGGCGGTTCAGGGTGAGTGAGAGATACTTAAATAATTCAGGATCACTTTAGCAATGTTCTATGAATGACTAGCAGGTTAAAACGAATTTTAGCAAAGGAAAGCAAGGAGCTGCTGATTTTTACATGTGGCTGAAATTGTGCAAAATGTCAAATCCCGGCAAATTTAATCGCGTGCGTCGAGCGTTATTAGGGAGGCCCTATAAGGAGTAGCAAGTTAAATTTCACTCCTAGCACAAACGGTTCCGGAGATACGGACGATTTTGTGAAGGTAGTTTTTCGGATTTGAAATTTAAAAGTTCAAAATGACAGGTGACAGTTTTCAGCTTTAAAAAGGACAGAATGACACACACAATTCCTATGAGGTAGTTCTAAATAGGTTAAAATAGTTTTAATTAGATTATTTTAAACTAAGAGATTAGTCTGGCACAGTCCTAGAGTACTCACACTATCTTTTGGACAGGAATGGCTTTGTCACCGATTGGCTGGACTTCTGCTAGCGGTTCTTCACAGCGGTCTGGTCTCTGGTTCTGCTCTCAGCACTACACAGTTCTGGTCTCTCTGGATCTCTGGTCTCTCTGGATCTCTGGTCTCTCTGGATCTCTGGTCTCTGGAGGTTGATGGATTTGAAGTCTGGAGTCTCCCGGCAAAGCGTCCCGCAAGAAAGTGGAAAGTGAATGTCCTGCCTGTCTTTCAGTGGTCCTTTTTATGTCTTTAGAAAGTGAGTGTGTGCGTTGGTCATAACTAAACCTGCCCCTCTCACTTATCATTGGCCAATTCCTCCTCTCTCCCTTGATTGGGGGAAGGAAATGTGAGTCAGAGTGATGCTGTAGGTTTTATGGTCCGAGGATCCTTCCCCTGTCAAATTGCACATAAATCTATATTTGATCCAAACACACATTTATCTATGTACCATTTTTCTAATATTATAGGTCCAGTTAACATATTTTCTGTAGTACCAAACCATCCGATCCCTGTCTTTGTACGATGTTGTGTCCACTTTTGACAGAATTCTGCCCCTTTTCATCGAGATAACGACCTTTAAACCTTTCCAGATTTGACACAACTGTACACCCCCCTTCTACACACATTCCAGTAGATTTTCATTTGTCTAGCTTAAACACAGTGTCTGCAATATCAATATATAGCAGGGTTCTGCCTCAGAACATGGTACAGAGTCCTAACGCCTTTTAAAATGTGCACGGAAAAATCCCAAGAATAATGATATTATTTATATAATTTTGACCAGTCTGCACTATGAGTTATCTATCTTTTTAAAATTATGCCCTGGTCAAAAAGGGGTGTGGCTTCCCACATCACATGGTGGAATAACTGGTTTATCCACTTCCCCCAAGCTCAGCTGGCTCTCACAGGCACTGCCCCTCCCCGTTTCTCCCAAGAGGAAGCCATTTTACGACCCCCCCGTATAACATTTGCCTGAGCCCAGGACAGGGCTTTGTTCAACTTCCTGCAGTCTGCAGGTACCCCTCCCTTAATTCAATCAGAGAGGTGTGATCTCCTTTTGGTGGGGGCAGCAGGATGCCGCCAGGCCTGGGAAGAGTTGTTGAGCCAGTTCAACTCCTGTCGGGGGTTGTTGTCAGGCATAATTCAATTTCTTTAAGCCAAGCTTCAGCTAAATGTCCTGTTTGTTCCCAGTTTAAATCAAACTTACAATTTTTACACATGCAGCTAGAATGCTGATTCTAAGTTCAAAACCATGACATTTAACAGTTGCAAACTATGTGACACTCAAAAGTAGGTCACTCATTTAATTTAAACATTTCGATTTTAGTGGTTTTAGTCCAATTTCACTTAAGCTGCTGACATCCACAGCTCAGCCAGTTTTGTTATAAACATTGTTTTGGGCTATTCATCTTCCCAGATTTTGTATGCACACAAGAATACATTCTGCCAAATGTCTGCTGGTGTTCATTGAGATTTTTGAATATCTTGTGATGTTTAAAATAGCCATTTTAAGCTTGCATTCAGGGAAACAAAGGTGATTTTAAAGCGCTTTTAAGCTAACAGGCCTGTTATTTTTCTTTTGACACCACCTTTCACCCCTGGCGCTTCCGGTCCATTATGGTGGCACTGGTGGGTGGCAGGTTAGACAACAATTTTGGTGTGCGCACAACCGCGCGGTTTTCCTGGCTCTGGGATGGAATGATGGGCGGCGACATCTCATCCCCACATCTACCCCGTCTAATAATTCAACATGGGTCAAAACCCTTGACACACCGAAGTAGAATTTCTTGGTTTTATCCTTACTCCAGGAGGCATCAGAATGACGTGCACAAGGTACATGCCATTCTGAAATGGCCTTCACCGACGTCTTTGAAAGGGGTACAAAGCATGCTGGGCTTTGCAAACTTCTACCGGCGGTTCATCCGAGACTTCTCTCAGGTTGTGCACCCAATCACAGTACTATTACGAAAAAACAATAACCGTTTGCTTGGACCAAAGAAGCAGAAGAAGCCTTTCAGGCACTTAAACAAAGGTTTACCTCCGCTCCAATCCTGCGACATCCTCGTCCAGACCTCCCTTATGTCGTTGAAACTGATGCATCCAGTCTCGCAATGGGGACTGTCCTTTCACAGAGAGACCCGGAAACCGGACAGCTGGATCCTGTGGCCTTCTGGTCGAAAAAGTTCTCACCTCCAGAGATTAATTATGCCATTACGGACAAGGAACTCCTGGCTATCAAATCCGCCTTTAAATCCTGGAGGCACTACCTTCTGGAGGCCAGACACACCATTACAGTCATCACAAATCACCAAAACCTGCAATATCTCAAAACAGCCAAGGCCCAATCCTTGCACCAATTATGGTGGGCCCTTTTCTTCGCCGAATATGATTATGTAATCACATTTCGACCAGGAGTCAGAAACGGAAAGGCGGATGCCTTATCTCGCATGGGCATAGATGAAATAGTATATACAACTCCAGACCCAGTACCTATAATACCTGAAGACAAACTCTTGGGTATCACGACAGCCTTAACACAAGCAGAACTATGAAAAGAAATCCAATGGACAATGAATCCTGATACCTACCTCGCATGGCAAACTCAAGGAGAACAATATACCATCAAGGACCACCTACCCTTTTTTAGGGATCGCCTATATGTACCCAAGAAGGAATTACAACAGCATATTATTTCAAACTATCACGATTCACTGATCGAAGGGCATCCTGGGATTGCCAAAACCCTAGCTAAGGTGAAAGAGAACTTTGGGTGGCCTACCTGGCATAAGGACATCATTCAGTATATTCAGTCCTGCGGTGTCTGCGCACAAAATAAATCACAGAAACAAAAACCATCTGGTCTCCTACAACCATTGGACATTCCTCCAGTTCCATGGCACACTCTTTCCCTTGACTTCATCACTGATCTACCTCCAAGCCAAGGGTTCAACACCATCCTTGTAGTTGTGGACCTATTCTCGAAGATGGCCCATTTTATTCCTCTCAAAGGCCTCCCAGACGCAGCCACTTTATCAAAAGTGTTCCTGGAGGGCGTGGTTAAGCTACATGACTTCCCTTCGGTTCTGGTCTCTGATCAAGGCAGCCAGTTTGTTTCAAACTTCTGCAACAAATGCTGTGCAATAGCGCAGAGCGACGTTCGGCCATCTACCAGTCACCATCCCCAAACGGACGGCCAAACCGAGAGAACCAATCAGACATTCGAGCCATATTTACGGTGCATGCAGCGCCACGAACAAAGGAATTGGATAGACCTACCATGGATAGCCGAATATGCTTATAACAATTCTTTGCATTCAAGCACGGGACAAACTTCTATACCTTCATGGCAGACATCCACGTACCTCTGAACTAGACCTTGCAGCCAGCTTGGAAATGCCAGCGGTAAAGACTCTACACACAACCATTACTCAGGCTTTCAAAAGGGCAAAGGAACACCTTATTCATGAAAAAGGAAAACAAAAGAGATTCGCCGACCAACACCAGAAAAAGGCCCCTGATTATCAAGTAGGAGACAAAGTTTGGTTAGCCGCTAAATTCGTACCCATCAAGGGAACCCGGACCTTTCATCCCAGATTCTTATGACCCTATACCATTAAGGCAATCATCAACCCAGCAGCCATGAAACTGGATTTACCACCTAATCTACCCATCCACCCGGTATTCCATGTGTCCCTCCTGAAACCAATGCAACCCGGCACACAGATTGGGACACCACCTAAGTCCATAATTGTTGAAAGAGAACCAGAATTCGAAGTCAAAGATATATTGGACTCTAAATACTCTAGGACCAAGCTATATTATCCCGTCAATTGGAAAGGATTTGGACCACAAGATAGATCCTGGGAGCCCAGTGAGAATATCCACGCACCACGTCTAATCAGGAAATTCCATCAGAACTTCCCAACCAAACCTGGGACAGAAAGAAGGAACACCATGGGAGGGGCCTTAGAGGGGAGTGCTGTCACAACCCTCGCCCAAAACCCCCTCTAGAAAACCCATTGGCCAGGTAGAGTCAGGACTCGGGTCTCTAGAGCCTGCCATCCTCTTCAAAAGCCCTCATGGGGCCAGTCCAGGCTCATACACCATGAACAACAATGTGCTTGGGAACTACTTTATTGTATTGTCAGCCAACATGGATGCATCCACATAGCTTGGTTCCTAAGAACCAAGCTATGCGGTCTAGTGTTTTGGGTGTGGCAGGCCTGGAACTACTTTCCCTGGTACTACTTTACCTGGGCTATATAAACCACACCCTGACTGCAGAACATGCTTTGTGCTACTTTGCAGCTTTCAACGTGACACTCACCGTGTCCAGCTATTCCCTCGAACCTCGGAGAAGCAGAACCTGCAAGGAGACAAAAGGAACATCATTAGCAGCAGCATCTTACCTGCAGTCTTCATCTTTAAACACTCGCAGCTACTGAGAACAGCTTCCTCGAATCTGCACGCCTCCCGGACAAAATGACCTGAAAGAGGAAGATAGAGGCAACATTAAAGAAAGCTGTAGAGACATTTACAAATTACAAACTGCTCAAAAGGCTTACCTGGCTGGTCGCCTCTCCGCTGGCACCACTCCGGACATTCCACTCACGCTGAAGAACACCGTGACCTACAAGGAAGGGAAACACAGGTTAGCAAAGGCAAGACTTTGCAGCGCTGCGCATAGCGCTTACTTACCAGATCATAGCACTCTTAATGCACCATCATTTACCAGCGGGGCTCAACTAAGCCAGTTTGCCGCCCTGAAGCTCTGCATACCTAAGGGAGAAAAAAGAGACATTTTAAACAAAGAAAGGCATGGAGGATAGCAACAAAACTAAAGAACAGCAATAAGACCTACCTGAACAATATCAAACGGTCCGGCGTCAGTGAAGTAACTGGACCGAGCTCGCCCATGTGAGACAACAATCCCCTGCAAAGAAGGCAGGAGGGAGAGCACGCCTAATTCTACCACAAGGTGAGGAGAGGGCGCCAGAGGGACTGAAAGCATACGGGGGTGGAGGGAGGATACTTACCCCAGTCGGTCAGTCTTGAACACAGTCCTACTGTATTTTCAGGCAGAACCTTCCCCGTAAACCACATCAGGGCAAAGCTGAGAAGCATACCAGCGAGTAACCCAGCTGGGTGGCGTCCCTGTGGATACCAGGTGAGCGTAACAGTTCTCCCCAGATAATGTACATGCTGTATAGCCCTCAAAATCCAAGCAAAACACTCACCACCATTCTGCCCTCAATCGGTGTGGGAGGTGCAGTACAAGGCACTGTTCGGTGCCCTCTACTACCACAGCGCCCTCCATTGCTCTCCTGTTGGGCACAGGTAGAAGCACCTGAGCTACACTTAACCCCCACCATGACCTTCATTCCACGATATGGTATTGACACACCCCCTCTATGAATGGAAACAGTGAAAAGAACTCTGATGTATCATCAATCCCAGGGGCTTGTCGTCAGTGCAGACCCGCGCCCACAGGAAAAGCCTAACACTTGTTCAAAACAGCTTGCAGAAAATCCACATCCACTGATTCACAACCGAATTCCACAACTGTGTGCCCCGCACAGTGCACGTCAATAACGGTGGTTCTGCATCATGAACATCTCCTGTTCACCACCATCACGTGGCTGATTCCTGCTGCTCATTGTTTTTGCTGTTGGAAGCGCAGCCGCCACCTCGTTGTAATAATGTAAGGAAACAACACGCTAAATAATGGAATGCACTATTCTAAACACAATCTGTCTATCTTTCACAACTTCAGACTTCAAACAAATCAGGATTCAGTGAAAGAAAGTCTGCTGTGTGTCAAAAAGGCACAAACTATAGACCCAATTACATCCTGGTGACATCACACTGCATTTCCAAGCATGTACTGCTTCATCACAACACACTAGACACACACCCACTAATGAGTACATGGACATTTTCAGAGATGTTTTACAAAAAAGTATCTATACAGTAACTTGTTTATTTTTAATACAAAATACATTAAAATATGTAACATAAATTAAAAGCTGTAGTAAAGAGTTTTTAAAGCATCTTCAAGTCAAATCATTTTTAATATATAGCGGCTGCCATTTTTAAAGTATAAATGGCTGCCAAATCCAGCACACAATACAAATACAGGCAAAACGTTCAAAAGAGGTGTGGTTTTGGGTGGAGATGGGAAGGAATGGAGGAAAATCGTATAGATTTGGCTTAGAGATGGGCGTTACATGGGTGGACACATAGCCAAGCAAGACAAATCATCCTCATATGTCATCTGCATTGAAAAGCATTGCAGACCCTCATTCAAAGCCCCTATTTGAAGCTCTTATGTGAAAGCTCTTATTTTAATGACAATACTTTAATCTTAAAGGTAGTGCTTTCAGTGCCACCTAATAGCCAAAACTAAAAAGCATCTCTGTTATACATGCCAGCAGTATTAGTTTGAACTGGTTTTGTGCACAGGGAGTGAAATCAGACTATGGGTGCCTCTCAAGAAGTGTAATGTTCCCTGCACCCGCCTTCAAATATTAATTTATTGCTCCATTGTAGCATTTTTGTTTTCTCTAGTTTGTCACTTTCGGATTTATATTTTATGATTTATAATGACTTACGTCCTGGTCATGTGGTTATCTGGACTGGACAGCAACAAGTAAAACATATAAACTGCCTACTAGGATTTGTGTTGCATTTTATCATTATATCTGCACCTTTGACTTAAGAGACAACCTGTTATGGACTTGGGAGTAGACATACATTTATTAGAACACAGATTAAATGTACAGGTCTGAGCACCCAAACCTATGGATCCCCATCCAGAAAGCATATTAACTAGGTGCCCACCTGTTTGAAACTCAGAATCGTTGCCTATGGTAATTAGACATTGTTCCTAACAAACACTTGTTTTATCTTGTGTTTTACTGTGTATTACTGTGAGTCATTGCAAAATGTACTGCTAGATTACCATATCATTATTGAATCCAACTATTGTCGTTTAGCATGTGTTTTTAAACTGATTGATTAAATATTCACTTGACCACTTTATAGAACTCGAGCATCCCTGACATATGTAAGAATGGTCAAAAGTAAAGCAACCACAGACTTACTTCCAAGAAAGGCCATACAGATATCTGCTGCATTTAGTAATCCAATTGAGGTAACAAATGTTTTAATTGATGGGAGGACGTTTCAAGCATGCTACCATCCCTACATAATGTAAAGCCAGTCTTAAACTCCCTGGGAACAAACTCCTCCGCCTCCTTTTATATCATAATCAATGAAGATGGATTATCTATGTGTGGACCTAGTTTTACCTCATCAGCTAAAGGTTTACAAAATACAAGAACGATCTGTTTAATAAGCAGGTGTCTATTGCTTGAAATAATAACCATCTCAAAGGAAGCAAACAAGAAACTCAGTTGCTTCTACCTGGATTCTCATACTTAGCTGGCACCTTACCCCCCTTTGAAGTATCTAAACCTAAAATAGCAAGGGAACATTATTACAAGATCCCTGCAGAAATGCATAATACTGAAATCAGTTACTCTACAGGCTCCGAATTAATTATGGCTCCTATACAGAGTCACACTATACCAGTCGCTATTGAATGCCCTTATAGTGTGGCAGTCGTAAATAGGATTGAGGGACTAGCATTGTTTGATATTACAGGCAATACAATTAAGAGGTTGCATTGAGAGGTCAAAAGACGTGGTGACCACTCCACAAAGAATGGAGGTGAGAGTCTTGCAAATGATAAAGCAGTTAGAGAGTATATCACAGGGTTTATTGGTACACCAGTAGTACCTTGTGCCTGTATGTGTTCTAGGAACCTTTTGTCAGCAATAAAAGACACGGTGGTCCTAGTCAAAAGCATAGAAATAGATATCGCACTAGTGAATGAAAAATATGACACCAAGGCAAGTACAAGCTATGGCAAATCTCCATATGAGTTCAGAGGGAGACTATCTGCTCTTACTTAAAGAAGATCAATGCCTAATATAATTAGATAGAGAGAGAGGCAAACAGGGGTTATGCAAGCTGGCTTTCATGATACACTAGCAAATAAAGTCAATGAAGCAGTAGAAACAAATTCAGGCAGAAATACCCCAGTGAGAAGGAAAGTAGTTTACCCAGTCAACTGAATACAGAAAACAATGCATTGCCCACTGGGAGCGGTCACACACTGAAGCAGCCTCCATTTAAAAGCATATGTGGGAGAGGAAACGTTGGGAGAAGAGCCAGCACAACTGATCATGTTTTCCATGGATATAAGAATGGTCTTACATTTGGGGGAATGTACCTAATCTATACAAATATGTTAGACAGTCAAAAGATGCATTGCTGAACAAGTCCTTTTACTGAATTACACATAGGAGGGGTTGCTGTTCTATGATCAGAGATGATATTGTGGTTTGCACTCGCTTGCCGGGGCAAAATTATCCCACAAAGGATTTTGGGTCAACTTGCAGAAAGACTACTCACTTTAGAGTATAGTGTCATACCCACCTGAGGGTGTAAACATAGAATAAGGAGCATTTCCTGAAGCAAATACCTGCAAGATTTAAAATTCAGGCACAAGCACAATGGTAAGCAGGCAGTGCAGCCACCCTGGCAGGTAGCAGGCCAAGGTATTAGCTCACAGAACCTCATGAGCCTCCATCAGTGAATATAAATGAAACAGGTGTGGGGAGTTGATAGACCAAGTGCTCACCTCGCGAGCACAGTGCCAACCCCTTTGTTTTAGTAGAAGAGCATATTGCCCCTTGCAAAGTGAATAGACTCTCTTGGAATATAGAAAGGGTGGCAAAGAGCAGTCTAGGCGATGCATGGTGGTATTTTATAAGGTCATATGCTACCTGGAAACGTGGCCTTTGTCAAAGATCCCTTTCCAGGGATATAGTTGTTATGATATCCCTGCAGCTTCTGGGCAAGGGGGAAGTCCATCTAGAGTTATGACAATTTGGGTAAGTTCTACCCTGAAACTTTCACTCGAGATAGTAGACTGTGGTAGTGCTGATCTGCAGGAATTGTATGTAGAATTTAGTGATGGTACAGAATATTTACTCCTAAATCTTTAAAATTATCAAAACCCTGGGGATGGTAACAAAACAATGGATCTCGCAAACATTGTATTGAATCTTGGGAAGATAAACAATAAAAACACTTGTTTGAATTAATTTTAATCATTGTTATGCATTACTACTTATTAATTTGTTATATTGTATTATACATTTTTAGTGATTTTGGTTTAGATTTTGATGAATACTGTAGATAGTTATTGTATTTATTGTTCTTTTGTTTTATTAATTATCATACATGTTTCATTGTCATTAAATTCGATTAAAAAAATTGTATTTCCTATTATAAATATTTAGATTTTATCTTAATTATTCATATTAATTAATGGATTTATTTTCTACTTTTTCTTTTGAATTTGAAATTTCTTTTTTGCTTTATAATTATTCTTTCAGAATAATATTACGTGTATTTTGTATTTTTTACATTTTTATCATTATTATTATTTAATTTGTGTTAATCTTGAACATTGGTTGACTATTTACTATATTTTCTATAAACATTTTTCATTTTATTTACTTTTTCACTTAACATTTTGTAGACTGGGGCAAAATCAATCACAAGGGAGAATGACTTCAAGGAATCTTACATCAAAAGTGAGAAACAAGAAAGAAAATCCTCAGATGGTGCCAAATTTTGTAACAATTTAGTACAATCAGTAATTTGTCAATGTTTGATTTTAACACAATATTTGCGCTAACCAACAGAACCTCCATCAGGTTGATAGGTATGTGTAATACATCTAAACCCACATTTACAATAATAATATGTTTCTCAACATTTCATTTTTTTCTAATGAGCCCTGACTTGTGCAAATGCATGCATATTTATATTTTTGTTCTTTTGCATGTAGCTAGATCAATCAATCAAGATTAGATTTTCTGAGACGCGTAACTGAAATTGCAACCAAACAACCAAGCTGGAGCAAGCAAGACAGTGTCTCCCTCCAAGAAACCAGCAGTGTGGCTCTGTCTGGGATTTAACTATGGCAATTCTTCAGAAGACATCTACAGCAGTAGGTACCTTCTGGTGTACCGTTTCAATCACTAATACATGACATCAAAGTGAACAAAGTGAAAGTGCTGATGAGCCCCAGGTGTCATATGATTTCAATAAATGTGGAAAGAAACGACCTCTTTGGACTGTCTCGGTGCTGCAGATATAGAAAAAAAGTAAGAAAGTCCTGAGTACTTGCAGAAAGGTAAATGTTTTCAAATGAAGGTAGGAACAGTGGTAAAATTGAGGAAAGGCCAAGGGCATTTATTTCTCAGCATTGCTCCTTTTAGGAGATAATGCTACAGGTTCTCTGTGAATGGCAAGCTCTTCAAAAAGTAATATGGAAAAATCAGTGACACACTCAAGTGTTGCCAATGATGATGGTGCTGCTTTTAGCCTTAGGCATGTGAGTCTAAATGTGACTGAGCAACAGAAACACACCACAAAGGAAATATAATGTGTGGTCCACCAGTGCCATCTTTTTCCCATAAATAAAACATTACTCCATAGTAGGGTATGCAACACAACTATTGTTGCCACTGATATCCCAGTGGCAGCAACAGACGACAGTCTAACACTCCTAGCGGTCTGGGGTTCTGTTATGTCCACTAGTGAATCTACCAGCACCACCACCAAAATAGTAACCACAGACCCTGAATTTTGCTGGTGTGAAAAGGGCTAAATCTGAAGCATGTTTTGTTTTTACTATAGATAAGTACCATAAGAAGACTGCAATTTGCACATTCTGAAAAAACAACCTGTTTCTAATAGGATGCCTGGCATGAATTATGGCTCTGGGGGACTGGACTGTGGGGTCCCTTGACAAAAAGCATTTACAGGAATGGACTGCTCAAAGAAAAATGTAAAATTGGATCAGCTGCTGGAACGTCTTATAACATGACCATGCTTACCATCGAGGAAGAAGATGATAATCATGTAGAAATGTTGAAACTCTTCAGATTCAGTGATCAGTGTATCAGTCGCTATGCCCCTTCACCAGTCTCCATTTGGCGCAGAGCTGGTAACCTTGCTTGTTCATGTTCATAATTTTTCACTGATCCACACTCTCTTGTACCCATAACACTGTCCCAATCAAGGTCCATTAAACAAGCCAGTGACAAGTCTCTTTTCACCGTCTACAAAGTACTAGAGTAACCCAGGATTGTCATCACACAACCCTTGACCTCCCCGATGACATCACAGAAAGTGGTGTCATTTGGCCCTGCACCCATGTGACATCATAGGAAGTGGTGTAATGTTATTTGACACCCACCCCAAAATGACATCATAGGAAGTGATGGCACATGACCTTTCCCCACTTGACATCACAGGAAGTGGGATCACATAGCTTTGCCCCTCAGTACACTAAGAAAAACATGGTGTGTGATATACATTTCATACAAGAATTGATCCTTATATATGGCGTTATTATCAGTGTACCAAGCCCATATTACCACGGGTAATTTATGAACTGAAATCCCATCTTTGTGTGGATTTGCATTTTTTATTTCTACATGACTAGCAAGCGAAATCACATTCTGGGGGAACAGGGGTGAATAGGCAGTTATAGGGATAGGGGAAAGTTAGGGTAGAAAGAGAGAGGGAGAATATTTCACCCGAAAACACAGTTACCTTTTGCATTCTTTACTGATTCAACAAGTTACCTTAATGGCAACCTCTCAGTAGGATGTGTTGTATTGTGATGTACTGTGTACAGTTGTTTCATGGAATACATTATTTCTGCAAAAAACAGCCAGACATCTCCAATATTTATTTGCTTCAGAACTTAGAGGTAAGTGTAAAATGCATTTGATTAGTGCCTTGGCAAATACTGATAGCTCATGATATTCCTGTATCTATTCTACGTGCTTGCATAACTCAAGGGGAACAAAACGTTTCAAGTTCTTATTTCTACGCATTTAGTAGTATTGTTCTCCCACAGTTTTAATACATTATTATTTTTGAATTCCATGTACACACATACATGGTCTGAACAGGTTTGTCGTGTTACAAAAATCGGATTACCAACATTGAAAACCTGTAATTCCACTTACGAACGGAGGGCTTCTGCATTGCCAGTTTAGTGTTACATACTTATTCAAACTTTGTATTCTGCCTGTAAACCTGCAGTACCAAGCACACCTGAAAAGGATGGGTACGTGAACAACAAACAAGGTCAGATGATACCATAAAAAACATATCAACTCTTTCCCTGCCAATTTGGCTTTGCCTGAAAATGCCAGTAAAACATGAAATGCTACGGTAAGGAACCATTTCCTTGTTTGGATACACGTATACCTTGTGAGAAACCTGAAGGTGTCTCACCCACTAGTCCCTGGGGATCTGTCATCAAGGTGGCCAGGACACGGCCATCGGTTTTGGATCCAGTTCCAGGGGGTGGGCCAGTGGGGGAGGATCACCTGGGTGATGGGGTCTTCGTGGAGTGGGAATGGGACACTGGATGGCGAGATGCGGTGTCCCCTTCCCTGTAACATATTTACCCCATCCTACCAGGTAGGATATTTAGGAACTCAACCCCTCCCCTTTTCCAACACGAACACTTTCTCACGGACAGCTCGCTATGAGAGAAAACAGACTAAAACCCGAGCCGTGTACCTGAAATGTCCCAATACAATGATCAGGCAGGGTCAGGAAATTACTGACTGTCACACACACCTGACTTCATTACACTTCCCCACATGGATAAAAGGCAGAGCACAAGATCACACTTTGAGCAAGGTAAAACATACAAGGAAGCAGCAGTTCAAAGATGGCAGTTTAAAACAAGGAGAACGATGACAAAACAGAAGGGATTCTCAAGGAGGGAAGTTCCCTTGACCTTTTTGACAAGGAGCTGGTACTTTCACAAACCTTAGACAATAGAAAATGTAAAACCAGGAAACCAGGCTGAACAATCCTGCATTGTGTGTTGGAGGTACCCGGTACCCTCCTCCGTCGATAATCAGGGCGGGGAGAATTGCTTGCCTCTGTGGTACTGTCCTTGGTTCCTACAACAAAGCAGTGCTAGTGAGATCAACACAGCCGGTGAGTTGAAGAGACTGATACCAGACTTGTCAGTGTTTAAGCCACGGTTGCAAGCGGCAACATTGTATGATGAGCACTGAAGTGAACAGTGTATGAAACGCATGTAATAACCAATGCAAGTAAAAATTGAACAACAGATGAGTGATTGAACTTTGGAACCAAAATACGATGCCCTTGACAGAGTGGTCCGGCACCACGTGCATTCTCATTCGAAGGTCTATGTAAGGTATTCAACTGAGAGCTGACAAAGGCGAAAGAGTGCCAAAGAACTGTGTATCGAAGTGGTCCTGCAACGGGTCAAGCAAAATCCTATGCACAATCAAAAGTCTTGATGTTGATACTGCCAAAAAGTTGATGACAAAGTAGAATTAAGTTGTTCTGAGACAGAACGAGGGAGATTAATTGAAAGTTTTGGATTAAAGCAATTTTGTGTTAAAGTGAATAAAATTGGTCCGAGCCCAGCCTAGGGAGACTGATTGAACATTGAGATAAAAACGGATGTGAGCCCGGTTGAGAGATTCTGGATGAACCATGAATCATCCAAGAAATTGGATACATGACAATATTACCAGCATTTTGTTAAAGGGATCTGAGCCCGGCTGAGTGGGATCCGAGGTGAATAGTGAATCACCTAAGAAATTGAGTATGTGTGAAATCCTGAGAGAAAAATAACATATTGTTTGTTCGTCGCATCAGGCCCTCTGCCAGAAGAGACTTTGGAAAGCAAAGAGACTTGGGCACAAAAGGCCCTGATGCTGATGTTTGAACTGCACCCTTGTGCTAGAAAAGCCAGAGACTGTGCTAAGCTTGAGTGCGCCGCCTTATAGCATGCTGAAAAAGTGGGGAAGGGAGTCCAACTGCCTGAACATGCTGAAATATCATTTCTTGAACACTACTTTCTTTTGCATAACATTGTTTTCCACAGTATTTGTATTTAGAGGTAAGGATTGGCAATAGGTTTATTAGGATATGCCATTTTATTTTGACAAGACACTATTAGGACTACGTTATTATTATTTGATGGTCATATCTTGCTCCCAACTGTAGATTTAGGATTAGATAGGTGTTTTTCAAACCCTTTTCAAAGTTCAATAAACACCCTTGAACTGTGGTGACATGCGTCTGTCTTACTGTTGATACCATGCCTTCCTTACAACCGCCACCCAACATGTAAGAACACTCATCATGTGTTTTTTTCTTTAATACCAGAAAAACATGCAATGCCACCGTAAGACCACATATCATATTTGCCTGGCCTCTTATGTGAGTAATAAATACCATACTGTCGGGGGGAAATTCTGCCGGGGTCGGCCGGGCCGTCCGCAGACCTCCGGGCAGGGAGGCCCCAACTCCTCCCGTATATCCCAGATGAGATAGAGTATGAGACACACACAAGGAGCAAGGTGACTCTGCTGTTTATTTAGACAAAACGGCAGGGATGGGTCAAGGAGCGTACGCGTTCGTCCTGACACACACACAATCGTGGGGCTCGCAGGCCCTTTTTACTGCATTATGACGCGCTACTTGCGTCACTTCAGAAAGTTAACAAAAAACCTATCGCCACTCTTAATTGGTTGCTCGAGTGGTAGGGTTAGTATAGTACACATATAGAGAATGATATTAGTGGACAAGGTGTTGTCAGGTGGTATATCTGGGTTGTCCCTACAATTAGATACATAAGAATTGTTACATGAAGACTCCTGAGGATTGGCTAATATTACTGACGTCTGAGATAAGAGCCCCATGTTCTGATTGGTGCACTCGTGAGCTTCCCAGCCTGGGACCACCGTTGTTCCCAGCTCTCGGTGTACCTGTGATTGCAACAATGTTTCAATATGGGTACGTGCAGACAATGTGAGGATTTATTCATAGGTGGAAGGCTGACCGCTCCCACTGTAGCAGATGTCCATTGATCCTTTCAAGTGTATCGGCCTGTGTCTCGTAGCGAGGGACCCAGACGCCTTTTCTCTCCTGGGTTTTGGCATCTCCTCAGGTTCGGCTTGGTCACGTGGGGAGGGACCGTGAAAGAGGCAGAATTCTGCACAATTAATATTGTTTTTTATACTGCGCGTCTGGTTTAATTTGCCGGCGTGACTTTATCGTTTGGGGCGCGGAGTGCGAGGTTGCAACATCGTGCCTTTGATGATTTGTTCTTGGAATGTGGGTTTGCAACATTGCGACCTTGGCTGGTTGCTCCTCCGGGTTCTTTCTGCAGGATCAGCAACCTGACTCTTGCTTTGTTAATGTCCATGGGAGCTCTTGGTTGAGGCCTACTTGGGCCTGGTGCATAAGTAGTCCGTTTGGTGCATAGGTGCTTTTAGGGTATAATAGCATATATTTCCATGACCAGTATCGTGTTTCCATTATACCTCTCATGGTGGTAACGGGTTTCAAGAGAAGCGTGAGCAAGCGTTATAGATGAGTTCATGATGCGTCTTGAGTTTCTGCATTCTGAAAGCCTATGTAAAAATAATAAAGATGCACGTCCGTGAATATGCCTGTCGCCTACGTCAGAGCACTGAGTATGTTCTTCGTGTAGATTGGTGTGGAGATGTTCAGTGTGTATATTTGTACAGATGTGCTTCCCGTTGTCTAGGTCGTCATGGCATCTCTAACGACGTGTGGATTTTAGTCTAGCTGATCCGAGCCGCAGGTGTCGGCATGGCCAGTGCGGGCTGCTGGGCAGGCAGATGGACACATCCGTATGTTCCTGTACCAGGGTACCTGGTCGTCTGGTAAATGGACAAACTCTTCTCGCGGCGGGTGTCTGGGCCGTGACCCTCTAGGCCAAGCGCGAGAGGTGAAGGACGGGGGCCTGGTCTTCCATTCTCCCACTTCAGTCCCCCCTCTGGTCGACTTGTCGACCACAAACATATCCTTCTCGTTATCTCCTCTTACCCTCCATATCTTAGTTATCCCTCCGAGATGTCCATAATGGTTTACATGATCTTCAAATGACCAATACATATATTCACATGTTCCTCCAGGAGTACAGTATACCCATCTTCCTATGTAGCTCCTGGGGTTCCTTGGGTTCTCGATCTTCACTGATGGTGGGTCTAGATGGTTGGTGATGATTTGGGTGCGCAACTTCTCCCTCTCTTGTATTATCACACCTGTATGCTGGCCGTCATCTGCTGGCATTAAGGGGTGCATTCCCACCATTTCCAGCAACTCGTCAGTCGTGCGTGCCTTCCGGGCCTTCCAAAACTTAATTATGATCAGAGTAGCTCCAGCCAAAATAGTACACCCCACTATTATTTTCAGTCCATCTGACAGCCAAGATGGCATCCATGACCATAATAGTGAAAACCAGCTCTTATCCTTGTCTACACCGTTACTTTCATCCATCATTTTGGAGTGCATCTGGGCCAATTGTGACACTGCTTCTGTCAGTGTACCATTGTCAGCATCGTTGGCAGGTATGAACGTGCAGCAAGATTGTCCTATCTTTGCACAAACTCCTCCTTCCATTGCTGTGAGAAGGTCCAATACATATCTATTCTGGAGTGCTACCATCCTTACAGCTCGCAGCTCCTCTTTAATTGCGTTGAACCCATTTACTGTTGAATTGATGGTCATCATTAGTTCCCATCTGGTTATTTGGAGCCATTTTGCGTTTGCGTATGCCTGCAGTCCCGGATGTATTATTGAGGAGAAGAACATTGCTGCTCTGCTGAATAGTCTGTGTTCTGGCGGTATTGATGTTAGTTCCGTTTCCGACCTTCCCCACAGGTAATTTCCTGTCAGTGGCTCTCCTTGTCTTTTTCTCCTATTTAGGACAGTATCACTGCTGTTCTCTTGCTCCTTCTGAAGTGGTGCAGATCTCTTTCTTCTCTTATCCCCTTCATCCATTTTAGGAAATTTCGCCACATCGACATTCTTCTTAGGTACCACTAGTGAGGGTACATTGACGTGTACCATTGTGCACACACCATTCCACAGGGGAGGCAGTGTATAATATGCCGTTTCTCCACAGGCCCAATAATGGTCCATTATTACTGCTGTTCCCGCTCCCCCCTCAGGTAACTCCATCACGCTTGCACAATTGGTGTTATATCCTACGTCCACCTCTCCTTTATGCTGGTAGCATACTTTGGGCGCCGTCAATGGTAGTATTGTTATTGGGTCTTCATCTTCTTCTACCCACGTGAGCATTGGTACATACTTGATCCACGTCGTCCAACATCGATGATTGTGTGTCTCGATGGTTGAGATAGTTTCTTTTGTTACCATGTTGCTGCCAATCACTCCTATCTCCCAGCTGTTGCCCAGATACACCTTTCCTGTTATCGTCAGTAGCGGCCTCTCCCAGCATCCTTGTTTACCCGGAACTTCAGTGGCGTACCAATCACATGGTAGATACTGCAGTGTTACCTTCTTTGTTTCTCCTTTTGCAGGGCCACTTGTTATGTATCTGAATGCTTCAGCATGTAAACTGGTCTTGTGATAACTCAGATAGGTCTTGAGGAAGTTGTTTTCATATGGGTATGAGTCTCGTGTTTTCCATGTCATGTGCACTACCGTTCCTTGAAATCTTCCTTTCGTTTGGAACAGGGCCAAATATATTATGCACTGTGCTGTCTTTTCATCTATTTCTGTGGCAACAAATGTTCGTGAAGCGCTCATGGCGTATGGTATTAATGAGCAAACGTAACAGCTATCCTCACTTGTCTGCTTACCAATGCGGGTCATGTGCTGGTACCATATGTTGTTTGCGACGTGTGCTGAATCTTGTACATAATTATCAATACCTTTATTGTCTGAGTATGTGCTGCGTTTAACTCTATTTTGCTTGGGTGCAATGTTACTATTACCACCTGACGTAACACCTGTTGCAGCAGGGAACGGGGGTATATTATGTTTGGGTGCAGCAATAGAATTGATAGCATAGCTGTACTGCCAGACAGAGGCAGCCAAGAACCCGGTGATCATAAAAATCCCTATTATTTTTATTACATATGCTAATCTCACCGGCATTTTGCTCTTACCTTGCTGCAGTCCTGGCAGCGTATTCTTGTGACGTTAAAGTTGCCCGCCTAAAAATTCTCAAAAGTGCTCGTTATTAAAATGTTAGTTTTGTTTCCTTTAAGCTCTCCCTATCAAGTAGTCATTCAGTGCCCAGGCGAAGAGCTGCTCCCACGCTACTCTAAGTGATCGGTCTCTTAGGACCGGCAAGTATGGGCGGAGGTGGGGCATGTAATATTCTATGGCCAGGAGGAAGGCTGTGTAGTAGACACGTACCCTTCTCTTTTTAGGTATGTTGGCCTTTTTATTTCGTATACAAATTGGTGTGACAATTCTTCTGGGTAGTTATCGTCTGGCAACACCATCTACGCCTGTACACTGAACTTGTTAATTAGCTTTTCTTAACAATACAATATTACGCAGTTCCTGTATGTGCGAGAGAAAAAAAAAGAGAACATTCACGTGTTTACATGTGTATTGGTGCAAGCAATGTCCTTCAGTTTTCGTTACAACTGTACTTAGCAGTCAATGGGGGGGGGGGTTTGCGCTCAGATGGCGGAAGTATTTTTACTCTTTGAGCGTGTGACAATGGGGTGGGCAGTATGGGGATCACCCCTTTCTTCGTCAGTTATCGTCTCCGAGGGAACAATTGGGTCGTTGTCTGTGGTGGAACTTTCTTCCGCTGTCGGGGATGTTGTTGCTGTTCTTCCAATGGACCTGTCGTTGGCGCTGGGGCGGGTCTGCAGTTTGTAGATCTTTACGTCATGTAGGTGGTTCCAGGCACGCTTATCCTTTAGTTTTACTGCTCTTGTTGATACGTCCTCTACCAGATGGGGGCCAGTGAACCTCTTCTCGTTCCACTTTCTATTGAAATTGCGAAGTAGTACGTGGTCACCTTTGGCAAGTTTGCACAAGTTCTCCTTTCCCAATTCTGTACTTGCGCCTTTTTCTTTATTGATGGTAGACCCGCCCCGTGTGCGCTCGAGCTGTTGAGACACAAACACGACACTAGTAATCAAAGAAGACACATATTGATACATTTCATCACCTAACACACTCGCTTAACTTTCGTGGTCTGTGAATGCCCTTGACGTTGGGGTTAGGGGAAGGCGCATTTGACGTCCAGTAACCACTTCGTGAGGGGTGAGGTGGTGGTCGGACCCTGGCCTATTTCTCAGTTCAAATAAAGCTAACGGAAGGCAATACAACCAACTTTTCTTTGTTGTTTGTTGTATTTTTGCAATTGCCTCCTTCAATAAGCCATTCAGGCGTTCACATACACCATTAGCCTGTGGGTGGTATGCACATGCAAATTTGTGTTTAATGTTCAGCAGGGATGTGATATGCTGGAACATTTCGTTTGCGAAATGTGGGCCGTTGTCTGATCTTAACACCTCGCACACTCCCCACCTGGGGAAAACCTCCCTTACTATGAATTTGGCTGCTCTAAACGCATCAGGGTGTGAACAGGGCCCTGCTTCAATCCACCTGGAAAATGGGCATACTACTACAATCATATACCTATTACCTTGACATATGTTGATCATATCAACATAGTCAATGTGAAGGTGCCGAAAAGGTCCTTCTGGCCGGGGTATGGTACCTCTTATCACTTTTAGAGTATGACCGGCCGTAAACTGTTGACATGTGAGGCAATTGCTGATAAAATTTGACACATGAGGGTTTAACTCAGGACAAAACCAATCTTCTCTAATTCGTGCTGCTATTATTTCCTTGCCTGTATGGGCAGGGTGATGTAATTGGCTCAGGGCGGTATTTAACAGGGCTAATGGTATTACAACTTTCCCAGTGCCACCCTGGCGCCATAGTGCGTCGGTTGGTGACATTGTACATCCTCTTTTCACCCATACTTCTTTTTCGGCCATTGGTGCAGCCGCTTGTAGCTCCATAATCTGTGTGGCTGGGAGATGGGTGTAACCTTCTCTTATTAACATCTCCCTAGCTATTCCCCTCCCTCTCCCTCTCTGTGAGTCTGTGGGGTTCCATATCTCACCAAAGTATGCAGCATATTTCGCATGTGCGTCTGCTGCTGCATTCCCTTTTGAGACGTAGTCTTCACCATTGGTGTGTGCGGTGCATTTGACTAGGGCTAGTTCTTGGGGGTCGTTTATTACTTCAATTAGTTCAGCCAACAAGAGGGCATGTTGTACTGGAGTGCCATCAGCTCTCCTAAACCCTCTTCTTCTCCATTTTGATAACCCTGAGTGGACAGTGGATGTAACATATGCACTGTCGGAATATATGGTTACTCTTTTATTAAAACTTTCCTTTAATGCCAATATTAGTGCAACCAGTTCCGCGGCTTGAGCAGAGTAATGCTGTGGTAGTTGTACACACTTCATAGCCACACACACCGGCGCCTCCATCATTTTTACTACTGCTGCCCCAGTCCTTCGTATCCCATCTCCTTGATCAATAGTTGATGACCCATCAATAAACAAAAGCTCACCTCCCTCTAGTGCGTTTTCTTCAACTTTTCTAGTACATGAGTACATTTTAGTTATTTGGGTGCAGTCGTGGGCGTAATCTCCCTCTTCAATTACTTCTGCTAGGAACCTTGCAGGGTTAACCGTGCTACATCTAACAATTTCTAGTTCAGCTTTAGACAAAATAATCTCATAACCTGATGCCCTCTGTGTCGTTAGTGTGGACTTAGGTTTATTCAATATCGCAAATAGTGCATGTTCCACAAATAGTGTAGTTGGACACCCCATAGTTATTGCTGATGCTTTTTCTACTGCAAAAGCAGCTGCAGCAAGACCTTGTTCACAAGGGAAGTGGCCTAACATCACAGGGTCTAAGTGCCCGCTGTAAAATGCTACTGGTTTATAGCCCATGCTCGTTTTTTGTGCCAATACTGCTTTCATCACTGCTGAGTCGCAATGTGAAAATATAAAAAAGCGTCGCTCATAGTCTGGGGATGCCAGTACTGGAGCAGTTGATATCGCGTCTTTCAATTCGTCAAATGCCTCCCTCATTTCCATAGTCCATCCCAACTTTTTCTCCCCTTTATTTGCTTCCTTCAAACCCTCAAGCAGGGGTCCTATGTATGAGCTGTAATCAAATACCCATGCTCTACAGTAGTTGCACAGCCCCAGAAATTGCTGCAGTTCTCTCACAGTCTGTGGCACGGGAGTGCTTGAGATGGCCTGTGCTCTTCGTGGTGCAATCCTTCTTCCATGTTGGGATATCAGTTGGCCAATGTAAAGTACCTGTTCCTGACAGTATTGTATCTTTTCCATGTCTACCTTGTACCCCTTTTCAGCCAATATTGTCAACATTTTTAAGGAGTCCTCTCTACATTTACTTTCGTTTGTACTGCAAATTATTATGTCATCCACATACTGTAACACTGTGCTTTCCACCTCAACGTTACCCAAATCCATCTGTATTACTCTATTGAAAATTGAGGGTGATTCACAATACCCCTGTGGTAATCTGGTATGTTTCCACTTTGTATTTCGGTAAGTGAAGCTTGTCAAATCTTGTGAGTCTGGGTGTAATGGTATTGAGAAAAAAGCATTTTTAAAGGTCAATCACTGTAAATCGTGATGCTTCTGCTGGAATGCCACACAATATTGTGGCCGGGTTTGCTGTTACTGGATACTCTGCTTCTACTATGTTGTTCAAGGGTCTGAGGTCCTGTATGAAGCGCCAAGACCCCCCTTTAGCCTTGCGCACCGGGTACACAGCTGTGTTACATGGTGATTCTGAGGGGACCAATATGCCATTGTTTATAAGGGCCGTTATGGTTTCATATATGCCCTCATCTGCCTCTTTTGACAATGGGTACTGTTTCACTCTTGGTAGTATGGCACCTTTTTTCAATTTTATCCTTACACCCCCTATGCTTTTTATGCATCCCACGTCATAAGGGCTAATAGTCCATAATGATTTGGGCACCTTTGACATATCCTCCTTAAAAAATGGGACTGGGGTGCCTGCGGGTGCCTCAAGTGCCATTGCAATTTTCTGTGCTACTTGTTTGTGAGCCACTCTTAGCCATATTTCTACACTCATCATGAACACCATTTCATCTTCCTCCTTTTCTTCTGAGAACAGCTCTTCATCTGACACCTGGGTCAGCCTACATCCTTCTGCTAGTGCTATCACCGCCCTCCATGCTCTCCCTTCTTTATCTTGGGCGTGCACAGCAACATAATCAGCTGTTGCAATAATGCTCTCAATGTCCATTACAAACACCTTCCCTTCCAGTTCATTAACTGGTGTTTCTGGTCGGAACAGATAGGCTGCTGGCCTCCTCCATATTTTCCCTTCTATCCCTGGCATCCATGCAAATGCCATGTCTGTGCCATACTGGAATAGCTCGCCATCTACTGGCTCCGCCCTAATCGCTGTCTGTCCACAGTATGCTTGCAAAATCTGTCGTGCTGCGAGCATGTTAATCCCTGGAGTAGAGCAAATTATGCCATCCTCTGTAAAGGAGATCGTCATATTCAACCTGTTCATTATGTCTCTCCCCAGTATATTTACTGGTGAGGCACTATAATACAAAAGTGGGACTGACAGATCATAATCTCCAATAGATAAGGGAACGTTATCAGTAAATGGAACCAACCCTTTAGCCCCAGAAAATCCTTGGGTGTTCATGGCTTTGCCTGACATCTTAAATTTACCTTCCCTTATGCAAGACCGGGTTGCCCCGGTGTCAACAAGGAATGATAATTTTTTGTCACCTATCGTTACCTCTATGCGTGGTTCCTCCGCACTATTAGGTGTTACTGACAGGATGGGACACACCAAGGCCGTCTGTGGGCTGACCTATTGGGGGTACAATGATTGGCCATTCCCTGTGTAAGGGTTGTGTCCCAACACCGTCACCCTACCCAATTGCGTTTGTTGAGTTTGGGGTGGTGGTTGTATTAACGCTACTTGTTGTTGTGGCGGTGGCAGTTGCTGTGTTATTTGTTGTTGTGGCAGTGAATAGGTTTGTGGCTGTTGTGTTGTTTGTTGTTGTGGGTCACTCCCTTGTTGTGACATCTGCTGTCGTTGTATGCCCTGCTGTTCTTGTGAGGTCCTAGGTTGTGCTTGTTCATTCCATGCTGGTGTTCCTGGCCTGACCCTACATGTACGTGACATGTGTCCTAATAGTCCGCAGCTCCAACACACGGGTGGTTCCCTGCTTTGCCATGGGAAGCTCCCTGTGTTGTCCTGGTATACGGGTTGCCCTGTGGGGTAGTAATTTCTAAGTCCCCCAGCCTGTTGTTGGGTATTATATCCGTATCCTCTCCCCCTCATAAACCCTCCTCTCCCTCTGTTATAACTATAATACCCAGTTCCTTGCATTGGGTACCCTCCTCCCATGTTTGGTGCGTGTAATTGCAGATGCGGCACTTGCTGTATTACACCTTGTGGAGGCGCTATTTGAGCGGGATCTTGTGCAGCCACTACTTGCGTTGGGCTTTGGGCCACTGGTGTGGGCGTAGTTATTAGTGCCCCTTCCATTGTGTATTTAGTAAGTTTTTTCTGTACTAGTTTGGCCTCTTCTGTTTTCCTGTCCTCTTCCTTTTGTTTCATTTTTCCTTGCCATGTCCTGCAGTGATGTACTATAGTCAGTTGTATTTCTGGCCATGGTTTTGCTTCCATCCCCACTACTTTCTTTAGTTGTTTCTGAACTCCTTCTGGGAGCCCTTGTACTAATATATGATAAAATATGGCTGGTGTTTTGTCCCATTGTTCTCTAGTTTCCATGCGCCACTTCTCTTGAATATCCTGGATATAATCAACAGGATCCTCATTTTCACCCATCTTACGGGAAGTAATGGCTCCTATGTCTGATGTGTCTGGGTACTGCACTCTCAGTGCCTGCCATAGCGCATGTCTGCAGTTTGCAAATGGTGCCCCATCATGCGATGTGTTCGTTATTGTTACCCCATGGAATCCCGCTCTTTTCCAAATGTCATCCGCTCTATCCCCTAATATTGATATTAACAGGCCCTTCACATCTCCTACTGCTAGTTTCTGTCCTGCAGTGTGTTTTTCCATTTCATATATCCACTTACCCGCACCTCCACTTAGTGATGGGAGCCTACATTTTATATTTTCTTTATCCGTATGTTTCCAAGGTACATACTGTGGTCTAACCCCTCCTCTCTCCAACAGTGGCATTAAATTCTGTCTTGTGTCACCCTTTACGCTCCATAATATTGAGTCTTCACACCCCTCCTCTTCCCCCGTTTCCTTTACTACTTCAAATTCTTCCTTACTACCTCTGCTCCTACCTCCCTCTTCTTCCTTTCCCCTTTTTTCGTCAATTCCTGTGTTCAATATGGGTATGTTTATTTGTCTGTCTTGCCTGCGACTAGGGAGGTCCCTAAGCCGACATGCATAAGGTGTAAGTTCGTTCATGAAGGGCGCGAGCTTTATTCTGTGCAGTGAGCGTGCGGTGGTTGAACATGTAGGGTGTGACGTGGGAGGGCGTGATGGGGATGTGGGTGGCGTGGTTTCATGGGTTTGTGTTTCCCCTATTCTTTTCACTCCCTCCTTACTTCTCTCCAGCTCCTCCCATCTTCTACTCATCCAGGGCGAATCTATGTTTGTTCTAGTGAGGTATAGCTTATCTAAGCTTTCCCTTTCACTCTTTCTTCCATCCTTCTCCACTCCTTCTTCCTCCTCACTGCAAAAGTCATTCATAAATGGCACCCCCCACTCTGCCTTTTTTCCTTTTATTGTTACTGTTTTTAAGTCTATTAGGTCTCTTTCTCCCCTTTCGTTGTTACCAACTGTTCCCCCTAGTGCTGATGTTGTTGCTACCTCTCTACTTTTATATACATCTCCCCACCTTTCACTCTCCCTACTCCTCCCCTCTCTTCCCCCTTCACTTCTCTCCTCCATTTCCCTACTATTTTCCTCCCTTTTCCTTTTCAATTCCTCCATTACTTCGTTGCTCATCTGTTCCAATATTCTTTCATCCTCTTTCTTCCTTTCCCATTTCACCCTTTCTCTTTCTACTATACTCTCTATTACCTTCCCCTCTTCATATTTCTTAGCTGTCTCTGATAGTACTCTCCTCCTCCATATTTCCATTTCCTTTTCCTTTTCTTCTTCTTCCTTCTTCTTCTTTCTCAGCACTACTCTTGATACCCTATCTGCTGCTGCTTTTACCCTTTCAGCTTCTCTCTTTTGCTCCTCATTTCGTTCACTTAATTTTTCCAATTCGTTCTTACCTTCTTTCCTTTTCCTCACTCTCTCTCTTTCCTCCCTCTCAAGTTGTTTGATCAATTCGTTCTGCTCATCCCTTAGTTTTGCTAATCTTTCCTCCAAAATCTCTTCCTTCTGCCATAGTAGCTCCTCTCCCCTCATTTCACTCTCTCTGGCACTATCCTCGTTTGTTCTCTTTACCGCCTCCCTTTCTTCTCCAGTTAGTGAGCCTCGTAATTTCAATAATATCTGTGCAGCTACCCACTCATCGTTTCCTATCTCTACAGTCTGCTCTTCTCCAATCCTCCCTTCCCCCATTGGTATCTTCCTATGAGCCACATATGGTGGAGGGCTGTATGCCGGGTTCGAGTATCCTTCAGCCGCCCTGAACTGTCCTTCTATTTCTCCTAATTCTCTTAAAGGGTACAACCCTCCTCCCTCTGTTTTCACTCCCGGTGTTATGGGTATCTCATTGTTCGGTTCCTTTTTTATGTCGTTTGATTTATCAATCTTTTCTCCTCCCTGTCCTTCATTCCCCGTATTCTTTGTCCTTTCACACCCCTTTTCCCCATCCGTTCCTTCTTTCTTAATCTCCTTTTCTTCCGGTGTTTCCCCCATAGTGAACATTCCATTTGGTCCTGGTCGGGACCCCTGGAACATCCTCCATAAGTTAAACACTTCCACATGGTTTGCCAACTTCTTCCCCTTGTACGTATTGTGCAGATGGTTTAGTAGTGAATGTTGGGCATATGGATCGAAACTACCATTAGGCGGCCATGGTGTTAACATTTTGTTGTCTGTCCCCTGGGTCCACTCTATGCTGTACTTAATTAATTTCTCCCTATGTGGTGGCAGTGTGGTGCATATGTGTTGTAGTGGGGTAGTGAGGGTATTCCCCCACCCTCCCGACCCTCTCCCGTATGACATAATGGCATACCTTGTTACCCTTCCCTTTACTAGCAGTTTACAATATACAACCTTATATTGCTTACCTTGCCCCGCAAGTGTGGGGACTTACGACAATCCTTTGACAAATTATGCAATACTAATAATAAAAAAATAAAAAAAAAAAATAAAAAATAATAATAATAAAAACAAATATATATGTATATATGTATGATGTTAGATTATATTCCTTCCCCTACGGCCCCCTGCGGCCGAAGCGCACGCAGCCCCCCGCGGCTGCGTACCCCTTACGACGATCTTATACAGTCGTCCTGTTTCTCCGTTCTCCTCCCCCTTTTACACTTGCCGTGGCCGGCGTTCTCCGTGCGCAGCCACGCCCCTTTCCCCTTCTCCTCTTTCGATCCACTCGTTTATCGTTTATCTCCGTATCCGCTCCTTTATCATGTTTCTCTTCCCCACCACTCTCAAACCCAAAGTTTCTTGTGCTCGCGATATCTTATTAAATCCCTACTGGTGACGTCACCGATTTCTTCGAGCTACTGGTACATTCTTGTTATGTTCTTTAAGTTCAAAATACACTTGCAATCTACCCCGCTAACCCTACAGCTGTCTTCCTGTCTCTCCTGGAACAAGGTAATCTCATCAATAATATAACCGGACTGCGCACGCTGCGTCGCCTCGCGTGTGATACGCCCCTCAACAGGAGGGCTTAACCAGCCAATTATCTTCCGTTTTGGGCAACTATGTAACTAGCTACCGTCCACAGGGAAACGTCATCTACCTATCGAGTTTCTTGCTCGAACAATAGGGAACCTCATCTACTCATTGATCAATAAATGTCAAATCGTAGGAAACCACACACACCCACCCTCACACGTAGTCGCAATCTAGGCCATCAGTGTCTTACGAGCGGCTGCACGTGATGTTTTCGTGCCCCGCCCCCCCTCTTTCGCGTAACTTAGCCGACTGCTCTCGCACTCGTCCGCTACCATTCATTCCATTGGCAACCCTCAGTTAAACCTTCGCCGCACATCTGTACAATACCTCCCTCCTCCCTTATTTACTTCCTCCCCCTCCCTCACAATTTCGCATTGCTTGTTGTGCGTGTCATGCTCACCAAGTTCTCTCGATGCAGGGCCGCTCGACTGCGTGCACCCCTCCAAGCGGCTCGCCACCTCCCCTCGTTTGGACCACGTCTGGACACTCGCCGACCGCGGGCGGGATACTTCTCAACCGGCTCCCGAGGGCCAATATCCGGATTGCGCTGTCCGGTCTTCTCGCAGCTCCGCGATGGTCCTGTAGTCCTCAGAAGGGGGCAACGGCAGAGGGGGCCGCGCCGCCGGGCCTCCTCGCAACGGGAGTGCCTGGAAAAATTAAAAATAAAAGTCGATCTTAAACAGATCTCAGCAGTGCCTCCAACTTGTCGGGGGGAAATTCTGCCGGGGTCGGCCGGGCCGTCCGCAGACCTCCGGGCAGGGAGGCCCCAACTCCTCCCGTATATCCCAGATGAGATAGAGTATGAGACACACACAAGGAACAAGGTGACTCTGCTGTTTATTTAGACAAACCGGCAGGGATGGGTCAAGGAGCGTACGCGTTCGTCCTGACACACACACAATCGTGGGGCTCGCAGGCCCTTTTTACTGCATTATGACGCGCTACTTGCGTCACTTCAGAAAGTTAACAAAAAACCTATCGCCACTCTTAATTGGTTGCTCGAGTGGTAGGGTTAGTATAGTACACATATAGAGAATGATATTAGTGGACAAGGTGTAGTCAGGTGGTATATCTGGGTTGTCCCTACAATTAGATACATAAGAATTGTTACATGAAGACTCCTGAGGATTGGCTAATATTACTGACGTCTGAGATAAGAGCCCCATGTTCTGATTGGTGCACTCGTGAGCTTCCCAGCCTGGGACCACCGTTGTTCCCAGCTCTCGGTGTACCTGTGATTGCAACAATGTTTCAATATGGGTACGTGCAGACAATGTGAGGATTTATTCATAGGTGGAAGGCTGACCGCTCCCACTGTAGCAGATGTCCATTGATCCTTTCAAGTGTATCGGCCTGTGTCTCGTAGCGAGGGACCCAGACGCCTTTTCTCTCCTGGGTTTTGGCATCTCCTCAGGTTCGGCTTGGTCACGTGGGGAGGGACCGTGAAAGAGGCAGAATTCTGCACAATTAATATTGTTTTTTATACTGCGCGTCTGGTTTAATTTGCCGGCGTGACTTTATCGTTTGGGGCGCGGAGTGCGAGGTTGCAACATCGTGCCTTTGATGATTTGTTCTTGGAATGTGGGTTTGCAACATTGCGACCTTGGCTGGTTGCTCCTCCGGGTTCTTTCTGCAGGATCAGCAACCTGACTCTTGCTTTGTTAATGTCCATGGGAGCTCTTGGTTGAGGCCTACTTGGGCCTGGTGCATAAGTAGTCCGTTTGGTGCATAGGTGCTTTTAGGGTATAATAGCATATATTTCCATGACCAGTATCGTGTTTCCATTATACCTCTCATGGTGGTAACGGGTTTCAAGAGAAGCGTGAGCAAGCGTTATAGATGAGTTCATGATGCGTCTTGCGTTTCTGCATTCTGAAAGCCTATGTAAAAATAATAAAGATGCACGTCCGTGAATATGCCTGTCGCCTACGTCAGAGCACTGAGTATGTTCTTCGTGTAGATTGGTGTGGAGATGTTCAGTGTGTATATTTGTACAGATGTGCTTCCCGTTGTCTAGGTCGTCATGGCATCTCTAACGACGTGTGGATTTTAGTCTAGCTGATCCGAGCCGCAGGTGTCGGCATGGCCAGTGCGGGCTGCTGGGCAGGCAGATGGACACATCCGTATGTTCCTGTACCAGGGTACCTGGTCGTCTGGTAAATGGACAAACTCTTCTCGCGGCGGGTGTCTGGGCCGTGACCCTCTAGGCCAAGCGCGAGAGGTGAAGGACGGGGGCCTGGTCTTCCATTCTCCCACTTCAATACTAAAGAAAGAAAATGTCCAGTTTACCTGTCCCATTGTGCTATAAATCCAAACCCCAAACCTTTCTGCTCATATTAACATTCATCAAGTTGGCTTTGCCCAAAAATACCAGAAAAACATGTAAGAAAATGTCCATGCTCCAGCCTTGCAGGCATACAGCCATACCCATTTACTCACTAGTCACTCAGCCATTGGCGGCTCATGAAATCTATTTAATTGGAGGGGTGTAAACATTTCCCACAAATATGCCTGAGCTGACTGTGCCCATACATGCCAGTATTACCATATATGGACCGACTAATGTGTGATTTGTGCATATTGCCAGTAATTATACTATAAGAAAATATGTCCAAGCTGACTTTGCCAATATATAGCAGTCCCTCCATGTAAGGACATACTCTTTTTAGCTTTAGCATTCAAAACACCAAGTCACAATAATAAAACATGTCCAAATTGGCAGCATCAAAATGCCAATCCTAGCCAAGTAAGGACACATATCATACTTGGTGTATCATAGAAGCCCAGAATATAAAGGTAATGCCAAAGTAAGAAAGGGAAAGACTGGCTGTACCAAACTGCCAGTCTAGCCAAGTAATAACAGATATGCCACAGTAAAAAATGACTGGACTGGATGCACCAAAATGTGTGTCAAGCCACAAATAACACATACCATTCAGACACAATTTACACATGCACCATATACTCACAGACATGCACACCCAGCCACCCATGCATCATACACTCACTCATTCACATATATACACCCCTACATGTCCCCTCTTCTTCCCCAACCCCCATAACAGCTACTTAGGCCAGCATCATACATCATACACTCACATTACACAAGATGCATATACATCGATTCAAGTGCCCTCTCCCTGCCATGAGCTTCTGAAGCACAAATACTCTCCTCAGCACAGTTTTAAACACAAGCCCACACAAATTCACACACCAGTCACAAATGTACCTATTCGCCTAAAACTTACAGAAGGGCACACCCAGTCACCCACACATCATACGCTCACATTAAAATATACATATGTTCCCTCCACATGTCCCCTCTCCCTCCCACCCCTTCCCCAACATAGCTCCTCAGCCCAGCATTAACCACAAGCATGCACTCATTCACACATGCACCAAACCCTCACACAAGCACGCCCGTACACAATACACTCAAACATTCACATACATTACATAATACACAAATACACCCCCACACTCAAAGAAACGAACAGCCATCCACTCATACATCAAACACTCACATTACATAATATACATATACACTCTATGCATCCCCTCTCCCTCCCGTCCACTCCCCAAGCCTCAAAAGGTTTCCCAACCCAGCCATAAAACATAGAACACACACATTCATACATTCATCAATTCACCATAGACTCACAGACATGCACACCCAGCCACCCACCGATCATACCTTCACATAACATATTATACATATACACCCCCACACGTCCCCTCTCCCTCTTACCATTTCCCAACACAGCTGCTCAGACCAGCTTTAAACACAAGCACACACTCACACATTCACACACCAGTCACACATGCACCTATCCACCATATACTCTGAGACACGCACAGCGAGCCGCTCATACATCATACACTCACTAATGTGCATTACATAATGGAAATATGCACACACCCTTGCATGAACACACACACAGACATTAAAAATAAAAAATAAATGTTCTTACCTTTTTCAGGGCATGCGTCACTCCAAGGGACTCATCCTCTGCAGGCAGATGTCAGGCCTTTAGGTCCGTGCTCCATGCAAGACAGGAACACTTCCTGTCATGCATAGCGCAGAGTAGCCGAAGGCTGCCATCCATGTCCTCTGTGTGGGGAGTGGACTCTGAATTATAAAAGAAATAATTTCTTTTTTAAATCTGTCTGACTTCAAAAAGAGATTATTTCCATTACGGAAAAACAACAGAGTGACTTCAAAAAGAAATCAATGTAAAGAGGCTTCTCGTCTGAGTACTCTACCTTGGGTTTCTCTCTGCCTCTGCAACCCATAACCAAGGGTGGTAGAGGCAGTGCCAGTGGCCGTACAGGAGTTCCCCCAAATGACGTTCCTGGTGTAGCCATCAGTTGGTACATGTTTACAACGGGAAGATGGGCAAATGTATAGAAGTTCATCTTCCCAATTATTTGGTGGACACTGAAGGATTACAGGAATGTGTCAAAGTTACTTTTCCAAATTAAAATATACCCAGTTTTATATATGTTTCTACAGTTTCAGTGTCTGATGTTCACATCAGAAACAATTATAAAATCACTAATGACGACCACCATGCACATGTGACAATGATCATGTGGACCAGTGGATAGGCAACAGATACATTTGCATCACAGCTCATTGGGTTTCTTTAAAGGAGCTGCACAATGTTCAGGAAACCACCACTACCTCAACAGTCATACCTAAAAACATTACCAGCAAGGAACTCTTTCAATGTTTACCATGAAGAAGGCACACAAAGAAGCAAACATCCTGGTCTTATTTAATGTCAATATTTTAGGATATATTAGACCAATATCATTGACTGTTTGTTTTGTTGTGAGCAAATATGGTAGAAATATTGCACCTGCAATGTAAAATGGCAATTACTACAATGTGCCCCATTTTGTGCATTGTTTGAACTTCACATAATTCTTGAAAAAAAAGACAGAGATTATCAATGTAATGGCCATACATACCAAAATCAATGGTCAGTTTACCCATTTTGTTAAAGGCCAGGAGATGCACAGAATATTGCATTCTTTCAATGGCCTTCCCCAAATAGGATACATACAGAAAATAACAACACAATGGGCCTCATTATGACCCTGGCGCTCCCGGAATGAAGAGGGCTGGTACGGGACGAGCCCCCTTCATTCCGGGAGGGCCAACTATGAGTTTCCCTTTGCGGGACCCGGATCAGACGTCTGGTGAAACCAGACGTCTATTCCAGGTCCCGCGAGGGGAAGAGGGAGGTAACAACGGGACACTTGTAATGTGCCCGTTGTTACCCCCCTCCCCATTCCCATTGAGCCCTATGGGGGCTCAAATGGGAATGGGGAATGGTTCCTGCAAGGGGGAATTACCGGGTCCTCCAATGTCGGAATGACCCGGTTAATCCTCAGCGCAGGAACCCGGTAAAGGAGCCCAGTTTGGAGGCAGCCATGGAGCTAATAGCTCCATGGCTGCCTCCAAACTCGTAATGAGGCCCAATGAAATTTGACTCTACATGTCCTTCAATGTCTCTTAGACCAGCACAAACCAATTAAAGGGCAAGCAACATCATGAATGTCTTTGACTTCTTGGCAATGGAGTCTTGTGAAATGGCTCATCCAGCGTATAGCACATTTTGAATATAACATGAATATAAACACGCCTGCAGGCTCTTCAGAATGCAGCTGCTGGTCTTGCATTGGGAGCCCCTGGACTGTCACATTCGTGGGACCCACTTCGTCAACTGTACTGGCTTTTGGTTAGGAGCAGGGTCAAGATTAAAATCCTGTGTCTTGTACACTGAGCCACTCACAAAGCTGGTGCAAAATTCCTACGGTCTAGGCTCACCGCCTACATCCCTAGTAGGCTTCTTCATTCCACCAGTCAAGCTCTGCTGTGTATCCCCAAGTTCTGCTATGCAGGGGCTGAAGGAAGATCATTTACAGTGCTGGCCCCTAAAATTTGGAATGCTCTGCCACCGGACCTCTGCAACATTACCAAATATCTAAATTTCCAAGAAGGTCTTAACATCCCACACATTCTAAACCTGCTTTGGGTCTATCCTCATCTGCTCCTCACTAGTGCCTTGATGCCTTTCTGGTCTTTTTCTGCGCTCTAAACATTTTCATACAATACAATACACACAGGCTGTCAGCAATGATGATCCTGATGATGGGGCAGGAAAGTAGAGCAGAAGATTTTGAAGCATTGGATCTGGCAATGGCATACACCACTGCATAGCAACACATGTCTGGATCAGCACAAAATGAGTTGCCTTCGAGGGGTATTCTTTGTTACCATTTTAAACATATGCAACAGATCTCAGCTGTTTGATTTGTTTGCCTCTTTCCGAGGATGATATATAAAAACACATGCAGATCAGAAATAAATAACAGCACTGAGAGGGACAGTTCTCACTTGCAACTTCCCATGAAACAATTTAGGGGAAGCCCTCTCCTGACGCCTCTACAAAAGGCAGTCCTGGTGGGATCACCATTACCCCTACCACTGCCACAACACCCCTGGAATAGTACAAATGACTAGGCTCCCGATTGTCTCCATCTGTTACCAGTGAGCACAGCAGCAGAATTTCAAGCCTGCCATCTACAGGAGATTATCAGGTTCGGTCAAAAGGTCAGAACCCAATTTGCAAAGGCTTAGCCAAATTGGGTAAATGATCAAGCAGTATCTTGATGACAATGTACAGGTGACTACAGATTGCAAGCCTTATTTATACTGCTAAATGGAGCAGTGGTCAATACTAAGTAGGCTGTTCATCAATTATATATTGTACCCTACCACCAGTGGGAACTCTGAATGTGTTTTAGTGCAGCATGGGCAATCATCCACAACATAAGGACAAGTCAATCAGCCAAACATTTAGAAATGCTAACCATGCTCAAGATGAATCAGGACTTCCAACCCTATACATGTACTGTAGCACATCAAGCAAACTCTGAACATGATCCTGCTGCTGCAGATTCCAATTAAGCAGATGCAGAAGAAGGCAATCACAATCTATTAGTGCTGCTTTGGACTGGATACACTAGGGTGCTTTAGGACTTTTTAACACCTGTTCAACCCAGATTGATGAGTTGATAAACCTTCCCAAAAAATGATACTCTCATAGAGAACATTTACCTTGTAGGAAATTGTTAATTTGTTCATGGAGAAATGTAGAGCAGTGCCCTCTAAGAATGACAACACACACTGTACGACAACCAAAGAGGACCAACAACCTTAGGTTGAGTGTATGTCTTAATCTATCAGGATTCTTTATAGAACTCTAATGTACTCATCTTGAAACAACTACATTCTACATATTTGCCTCAATGTTTTGTTACAATACATTTTTTTAATGCACATTACACTTTACCCTACTGCTTCAATTCACTTAGTGATCTTGGTAATGTTGTGTGGAAATGGAAAATGAAACGCACCACAAAAATAAAAATATGAGCCTTGTAGAACTGTGGAAGAAGTGATCAACATTCACCACTACCACAGCCCGCATGACATAGTTGCCATAGCCTCTATGTTACCCATACCTCCTGCTATTCACTCACCTAGACAATGAGGCACTTATCTAGTGGCCCGGCTGAGCCAAACAGCACTACTTAACATGACAGTTTCCTCAAATGGCTGCAAAAGAATTTGTATTACAAAAGAAAAATAATAGAATCTATTACGTCACAGCAACAAAAAAGCAAAAGCAAAAAACAGTGTCCAAATATGATTAACATTCAAAAAAGCAACATAATAAAGAAAAAAGAAGAGAACTATAAAACCATGCAACTCTTGCGGAATACTATATCTAGCCTATTTTTTTTGTTTAATTAAACGTACAGTTTTAATACAAAAACGTTTGTTTCTCTGTTTATATCCAAGACTCAACATAAAATGGGAGTAAAACAATGCACATTTTTCACAAGAACACAGCTGTCCACATCTCAACATATTAACTGGCAAAGTTGTTCCGATACCAATCAGATCTCAAAGGTTAAAAGAAAAGTAGTTAAAAGAGAAAAGAGGTTTAGGAATCGACAGAGTAAGGAAAGATTATAAGAATTACGATCTTCCCAGGTCATCCTCGCTATTTGCCCCACCCCCGTTTTATGTTAATTGGAATGTTCCATGCTCCTTGCAGGGATATTCTCAACACATCCTGCCATGTCTCTGAATTCCTTCTTCAATATTCTCTCTAGAAATGTTAACAGGCACCTGGTTATGGACTGGTTAATGCCCCCATACAAACACACACACCAAAGTTCAGCATCAGTTCCAGCTATATTCTTCATTTTTTTGTGTAGTATTAAGGTTCTCTCTAAACAGAGTTCCGGGCAGAAGAGAATCAAATGTTCCAAAGTTTTCTTTTGGTGGTTGCATAATCTGCAGTTCTTATCCTTAACCCTTTTTCCATATTGATACAAAACTGATTTTGTATGGAGAACATTAAGGCAGAATCTTAGAAGCATGTCACGAAAGCCAGTATTTGGAGATTTCTTCAAATACTGTGGCACTATGTTACTGTGATTAATCACATGTTTTGAGAGATTATGATGTTTTGAGGCTGATCTTTTTGCCTCTGTTTCCGACCAATCAGCCGCCCATAGCATTTTCTTGACCAGTAATGGATTTTCACAAAGGGTTTTTACTGACAGGTCCAGTTGGGTCAGGATTTCTTGATAGTTTGAATTCCATTAGTTGAAGATCCATTCGTGTGAGCCTTCTGCCCTCTTTTTGATGATATCGTACTTTTTGATGATGTCGTACTGTGAGGGGCAGTTCCAGGACTTCAGTTTACCAAATTCCGAGAGAGATTTCCAGAGAATTCTAGCATGCATAGCAGTCAATCACAATTCATGCCTTATGCTTGCTATAGGTACAGTATTTGGCAATCTTAGTAATCTTTTCCAAAATGTACTCTCAAGCTTTTCCCAGGTTTCCCATGCTAGGCCCAGTCCTGCTTCCCCACCATATATTAAAGCTGGCACAACTTTATGGTTGTAGAATTGGATCACTGGCAGCAATGAAAATTTGCCATATTTTCTACAGATCACAAGAGCTTGCGCTGTCAGCTGGTCAGTTTTCAAAATCTATTTTTTGACCCAGGTCATCTCCATTCTACTGGCACTCTTCATGATTCCCAAATATTTGGTGGAGTTCGTTTGGGGTATTATGTTGTTTCCCAGGCTCCATTATAACGAGCTTCTCCTTTTTCCACCAGAATTATGTATTAGCAGGATTTTCTGTGTTTATTTTTTGGTTATTCAATGTGATATATGTCTGTAAAGCGTCTAACTTTTTTTGTAGCCCGAGGAGGTCCGACCTAGCAGAATTAGATTGCGTATAATAGCCATCTGGCTGAGCTTGTATTGATTTTTGGTGGGCAAGATCTTTGTGGATCCAGAATATTCAGCATGTCTGTAATCAAGAAATTATACAGAATGTGTGCCCCTGCTTTAGGCCCTTAGTAGTTGGAATTTCCTTTGTAAGGCACCCATTCTTGTTCAGCCGGATTTGTAGAGTTGTTCCTTAGTAAAGATCTTTTATTGCTGCTATCAGATCTTTCGGGCAGCCTCTTTCCATCAGTTTTAACCAAAGAAGATTTCTATCTATGGAGTCAAACGCTGCCTCCATATCCACACAGCCACATAAAGGCACTCTTTTGCTTTTAATGATTTGGCTTTTAGTAGACTACGGATTGGCAGGTTTAGGCCACAGTCTGCACCACTCACGAAGCCTGTTTGCCTGGAATCAAAAGATTCTGAGTTTTTGATCCATTCCTTTAGTTGTTTGAAAAGGACTTCAGCGAATACTTTTCCAAAGATGTCTATAGGCCTAAAGTTCCGGGGATTCAACCTGTCTCCCTTTATAAATATTGGAACTATAATTGCCCGCCTCCATTATGGTGGAACTTTTCCCCTGTACTAAAATTTACTCAAACAGCTTCATGCAGAAGTCCGGGCCATAAGTTAGGGGCTAATTTCAACATTGCATTGGTCATTCTGTCCGGTCCTGGAGCTCGGGACGTACCAACTTTTGAGATGATATATTTGATTTCTGTCCTATCAAGCTTGATGTTACATGGGGCGGGCGCTGTTTGTAAGGTGGAATACTCTTTGTTGAACTGGTGGGTGAATAAAGTCTCAAAGTGCGAAATTCATCCCGACTCATGTATAGAATTGAGTTTGAGAGCACCATTTGATTCTTCCCTGCCATTCAGCAGTTCCCAAGTGTTCTTTCCATTATTGGACGTGATCGCATGTAGCATGTTTTCTGAGTCCCTTTGAAAAAGAATGGCTCTGTGAGAAGCGGCCCAGTTTCAAAATTGTTGTTTCAGTTTCCTTTTTTCCTCTAGTCTACGTTGAAATGGTAATTTGCCCAGTTGTTTGAGGTCTCTCCTTAATTGGCTGTTTTTCTCTGCCATGGAGATGTCATATAGATGTTTAGGTTTAAAGAATGGTTTATCATTGTTTCCTGGTCTTTCTCTAAAAATCGTCAGGGAAGATTCATAGTACAAGCCCTCCGCCCAGTTTGAATGCCACCCACTCAAGACATTGGTCAAGGTAGGAATTGATTTCTGATTGATTCGTAACCTACCTCTATTTTGTTCCAGGGCTATGTTATAGGGCCCAATTGATCTAATGCTCTTTTTGGTATATGTTGTTATTGTTCTTTGGCAAGTTAGCATCATTGGGTTATGATCACTCTTGTTTGAGTCATATACCTGTAGAGAGACAACCCTAGAAAACTTCCTTGAGTCAGCAAAGAAATAATCCAAAGTTGCACAGGCCAGGGGCGAGTGCCATGTTATTGCTCCCTCTCGGTCACCATTCACTTGGCCATTTAACATGCATAGGTCTCTAATTTCAGCATCATCCCACCAATGTTGGGCCCTTGATGTTTTTGACTTCTGTGACTGATTCCTACACTTTGGAGGTCGTTTTGTGGCCAGTGAGAGACAGTTTATGTCTAAATCTCTGCACAGTATGATCCAAGAGTCAATGAATTATGCTCTCTAAGTTTGGCTATCCATTTAGTTATTTCTTGGATGAATGTGTCAGATTCTTTGGTCTGCGGGTTCCATTAAAGGTTAAGGAGAATTAAAATTCCCTCCTTCTCACTCGTTGAGTCCATCAGTTTTATGAGCAGTATTTGAATTAAGGGGTTCAGGTGAATACGCTTGATGGCCCTGCCCATGGAGTCGTTTTTGATCATAGTTAGAAGCCCTGAGCTAGGTCTTCCCCTATTTCCCTTTAAGGCAGCATTCAGTTGGTCAGTGTAACTGTCCAAGAGAGGGGTTTCTTGCATCCATGTTTCCTGGAAGCAAAGAATTTCCAAGTAATTCAGCCTGGTATCAATTGCTCTCATCAAGTGTGTATATCCCCTTGTGTTACATGAACCTATTCGAAACACTTCACCCTTTTTCATTCTAGGTTCTCATGGGATCTGCCAAAGTTCTCGCCATCCAGTTCCATGAATCCTCGTTGGAGATTTTAGTAATCTGGGGCAGATTTTTCTTGGTTCCCGTTAAAGCCTGGTATTTTTTGTGAATCCGTTGATGGTAATTTTTAGGGCCTCCGGTCATTGCAGATCAAAAGAAGTGTCTCTGGTTGGCTTTGAGAGGTAATCTTTGTCCATAGGAGGCCCAATCCTGTACATCATCTCCATCTATTTCCTTTGTGCCGAAACCAAGGGCCCTCAGCTCATCTGATGTGTTAAGCAGCAGAGCTATTAATAGTGGGGATGTCATATGCAACAGGAGCCTGTCATCCTCTTCCTCACATGAAAGAGCCACTATTTTTATATCATCTGACAAGATCACCCTTAACTGGGCGGTATTGTAAAAGAGGTTTATTACATTTGTTTGATTTAATGTCAATCCATCATTAGCTTTCAGGACTCGATCCAAAAGAAGTTTATCCTGAGATTTGAAACCCCTAGCTGGTGGTCTCACACAAGCTGGCTCGGTGCTCCTGATGGAATGTTCCCGCCTCATAGTCTTGTTGGATGTTCTAGCTTTCATTGGTGCATGAAGACGTTTACTGCTATCAATTTTAGATCTTTGGTCCATTTGAAGGTTAAATTCCACCACGTTTTGTCTTTTCGCAATTATTTTTCTTCTTCTTTCCTGTAAAGTTTCAAATGTCCCTGATTTTGTGTAGAGTCTACAGAATATATTATCTGCCCATTTCTGTCTAGGAGATTAAACAATTGGGTACTCCCCTATTTTTGTTGACGGGGGGTCGGATCTGTGCATTGGGAGAGAGTTACACATGAAAAATAGCAGTAGAGACAGACCGACTACCCCTCTCTAGAAGTCCCATTTGCACAACAGGCAGGGGGATAACAAACTACTTTATAATTTATTAGATGAACCACCTATTGCCCCTTAGCATGTCTCTATGTCACAACATTTTACTACAAAACAATTTTCTTTATTTTCATTTTTTAAAACAATGTAAAAAACATTTCAACTTAAATTGACTACACAACTTTTACCACTTTCATACAACAATTTTCTTCACATAAGGGGTAACTTAATTTTGCTTTTCTTTGATAACACAACAATTATTTGGTTATGCATAGGAGATAGGGAAAAACATCTCAGGTTCCCTAAACGGTCAAAATATGTTTCGCCCCTTTTGATGTGCACTACACCCTCTCGAAGGTTGTCACTCAGTATAATTATTGGGCCATCTTCAGGACAAATATTGCTTTGTCCTGAAGATGGCCCAAAAATTATAGTCGGTAGTCGGTCTGTCTCTTCTTCTATTTTTAATTTCTGTCTAGGGTCAAAGATTGTTCAGGAGCCTGGTATAAGTCCTTGTCCTGTATTTCCTCGTCGTGCTCTTCGTAAGTAGAGAGCAACAACACATCTTCTTCCTGTGTATCTGAATCTTGAACCCCTTCCTCGTCTGTGATATCCAGTTCAATGTCCTGTTCCCTAAGGTTCTTTTGGACAGGTGGGAAATCCCCCTTCTCCTTTATCTTATGTTTGACCATACAAGGCTGTTGAACAGGGTGGGGTCAGAGTGATAGTTCTTACATTTGGAATGAAGTTTGTGGAGCCTCCTCCTCGTACTTCTTTTGTTGAAGGCACATTTTTGGTATTTTTTTGTCATGTTAAGTTTTGTTCCTTTAGTTTTAGTAGGAGCTTTCATGTTGTTCTTTCAATCCTTAATGAAAATAGAGAAGTGTTCTGAGTTCTCACGTGCATCTTGGTTGCACTCCACAGATATAGTCTCTATTATGGGTGCTCTTTTCCAGGGTGTTTGTCCACTTAAGGGCATTGTGGAGGATTCCACGATGATTGGTGGACACTGCTCTACGGTGTCCCTCTGTAACCCACTACATGAAGCTCTCATAGCTTCCTCTTCACAGGCTGCCATGTGAGTTACTCTTAAGGTGCTCTCTACCATACTTGCATCAGGCCTGTTTTGTTAGGCAGGTGCTGGTTCGTTAAGTCAATCAGTGCTCTTTGGGGCAAGATTTGAAAAAAACGAATTTATCTTCTCCTACGTCTTCTATCAGGTCAATTAGGGTTTTAAAGATAACCCCCTCAGATTCTCTTTCTCTAGATCTTTTTTCTCTTGAGGCTTCTATGTACGTTTCAATGAAAACCAGCTTTGAGTGCATCAAAGCAAGCAGCGTTGATTGAGCCTTGTAGTTTTCACTTAGGTTTTCGTACAGTTTTAAGAAGGTGGAGAGTGCTATGATAACCATAGATCCAATTGACGCTTGTAATTGAGCACACTGCTCCGGCCACTTTTGTTAATCAGATGGTAGGGTTTGAGGTTGAGAGGTTGGAGACCTTTGTATATCCTTGTTCGCGGTAGCCCCTGTGTGTAAAGTTCCGTGATCTGTGTAGAATTCCTCATATTCTGATTCTGAGTCATCCGACTTGTCTACCGATGATGGTCGTTGGGCCATGGGTTTGGCAGTCTGGTTGTTACCTGAAGGGACAGTATTGCTTAAATTGCCTTTTGGCCTCTGGGTCCATGGGACACATGAACAATTCAGTGAAGTTATCTTTTGTTTTTTTGTTGGGGCACTTATGTCCCTTGGGTCGTCATCTTCGGACTCCATCCTACATCTTTTCTCGCCTCTGTTTAAGTCGGTAATGGGGGGGTGCTAGGCAGAAATCCAGCCAAGGTTGGCAGCAGTCCTTCCACTTTTTCCCTCAAGCCAGGGCCATCTTTCTGTGCTTTGCCATGTGCAGTGGGTTGGAGAAGTAGATTTGTGCTTGCTCGTGGGGATGGCTGGACCACTGACCCTACCTGGGCATCCAAGTCCCTTGAGTTCTTCGATTTCCAGTGATCAGTATTTTAGGTGCTGTTGTATGGATCCTCCAGGTGACAAAGGGCTTGCAGCTAATTCTTTGGACAGGTCAAGGTTTATGGCTTCTTCCAGTATACCACTATCAGTTAAGGTCTCTTTTATAGCAGCGATAGGTTCCAAGAAAAGATCTTGTGATATTGCCCCCTGTGGAAGCAAGCAATGGTCAGAGCCCTCAGTAGGTCCAGGTCTGAGAGGGGAACCCAGAAATCTTTTCCTTGTTGGTGGGTTTCCTTGACCAGTTGGGAAGTGGCCGTAAATTTTGGCTTAAAGTTCCATCTAATAGTGCTATTTTCTGATAGTGATTCCGCTTGCTGTTTTTGTATTTTCATGCCACTTTCCTTTACTTTTGGGGCCTCAATACCTTTAATGGGTGAGGTATTGGGCCGTAGCATCAGTAGAGAGACACCCGTTAGAGGCACAACGCCCCAGTCTATTATGTCCTCCTGCATCCTCTCGCCCGCCGTCAGGTGCCTCTCCAGCAGTCATAGCTCTTTCCAGCTCATGCTGCCGGTCAGACGAGATTGAGACTGCCAGGCTCACCGCCTCCATAACTCTCACAGGCGCCTCCCCCCAGAGCCCGACAAAGATAGGATACATGCTGTTGAGTAAATTGCATCTTGAAGTATGTCATCTGTCTGGTCTGTCTGTTCCCTCACAGGATTACGGATTCCATTTTTGGGGTTCAGCTGGCTCATGAGACTCTCCAGCCCCTCGGTCTGTCATTATCGGCCGAATCCACCTGGTTCGGGACACTAGTGGCAGTGCACCCGGATGGGTAGGGATGGGTGTAGAATGTTTTTCGCAACATAAATATCTTTAAGCTAAGTAAGTGGTCCAGGTTTCAACTAGGGTCTGCCCCCCACCACCTTTACCTCCAGTTAGCAGCTTTGCTTGACTTTGAGTCCGAGATGAGGCTCCTGCTTCTGCATCACAGGGCGGGAGCCGCTCCATGTTCTTTACTGGAGGTTCTCACCAAGAAAGCTCCTGGGCCTTGACAAAGCTGTGCACCCCAGGAACACACGGTAACACACTCCTCCCGCACTCGCTCCACTTTGCCTAATACAACAAAATAGTACTAGTAGTGTGTGCTTTGCCATAAAGTTTTATTGCATGAATTGATGTCAAAGAACATGCACCCTGACTTTGCAGTGTGTTGAGCCTGCATGTGTTTCTACACTTTTTCAAGGCTGACAATGAATGCAGGTAGTTACAAAAGTAAAATATATAGGCATGAATTTGATGACATATCAAGATGAATAAACAGATGATAAAGAAAACAAATAAATAAATGTATATACATACCAGAGACAGGATGGGTACGCAGATAAGGATTACAAACGAAACAAGGACAAATAGAAACTAATATTTTAATGGTTGTTAACATGATTAGCTTAAAGCATCAAAAGATTACTTCATGTCTCATGTTTGAGACTTATTGACCGCTGGACTTGTTAATATATAACATGCTTATTAATATTTATTGTGCACATGTGGCGCAACCTAATGCTAATACATGTAAAACCATTAAATTCTGTGCTGGATTTCCCCTCATCTAGATTTATCATGTGTTTGTCGACTGAATAGTGAGTACAAATTGTTTAGTACTTCGTTAGAACAAATATAATTCTTTAGAATGACCTTCATTGGGCTGAATTGTATGAATGAAACTCACCCTTGTATCAAATTAAGGTGATCTGCAATGTGAATTGAAAAAATGATTAGTTAAAGTTAATTGTACTGGCTGTATTAAGGTTGGTAGTAGCCGATAAAAGTGCCTTATAGCTTACCTCATGCGGTGATAGCTTCCAGTATGTTGCGCCCATAGAAGTTTCTTCGTTAATCATTAATTACTGAAAGAATGGAAAGAATGGATATTATCACTGGTATGGTATTGACATCATAGTCCCCCTCTGCCTAAGTTTTTGATTGATTGATATTTTATTTCTATTTCGCTCGTACACAAGTGTTTCAGAGCGCGACAAGGCAAGGGAGGGGAACAGGGGAGAACAAAACAGCGATCTTACTAGGCCCAGTGACATTGAGAACGCGCAAGTGCATGGGAGAGGGGGGAGGGGAAAAGTGCATGGAAGGGGGAGAGGTGGACAGTGCGAAGCAGAGGAGAAACAGATAAATAACAATAAATAAATAATAAAGGCAACAAACAGTGGTAATGCAGCCAGCAATTTGCAAGTGCTAGGTTTAAGGCAGCAGACAGGGTAGGTCTGATAAGTGCAGGAAGAAAAAAAGGGGGGGGCTGTATGGGTGCCGATACAGACCCCAGTGCAAGGGGTGGCCCGGAGGCAGTGCGTGAGGGTGGCAGGATGAGCGGGTACCTGGGGTCAAAAGACAGAGGATGGCCAGGTGCACGGTGCCAAGAGAGAACAGATCAGCAGGGGAGAGAGGGAGCGAAGGCAGAAGAAAAGAGGAAGGTCTTGAGGTGCTTCCGGAACAGGAGATGGTTCTCCTCAAGTTTTAGAGTGGCAGGGATGCTGTTCCAGAGGAAGGCCCCAGCCGAAGACAGAGATTTACCCCCAGCTCGTTTCTTAGAAAAACGACTGACCCTGAGTGAGTTGGAGGTAGAGGAGCAAAGAGCTCGAGAGGGGAGGTATTTGCGGAGGGATAGCTGAAGGTATTTTGGACCCAGGCCCCAGAAAGCCTTGTGGACAATGCAGAGGGTTTTGAATTTAATCCTTGCATCCACTGGGAGCCAGTGGAGAGATTTCAGAGCTGGAGAGATACGATCCCAGGGCTTGAGGCCAAGGACAAGTCTCGCAGTCCTGCTCTGGATTAGTTGCAGAGGGCGGAGAGTAGAGGCAGGTAGATTTAGAAAGAGGCTGTTACAATAGTCCAAGCTAGAGAGAACCAGAGCTTGAGATACCATGAGCTTAAGGGGGAAGGAGAGGAAAGGCAGAGTACCTCTGAGGAGGTGCAGTCGGAAATTTGACTTTTTAGAGACCTCAGCGATGTGGGCAGAGAAGGAAAGGGTGGAGTCAAAGATGACCCCGAGGTTCTTAGCCTCGCAGGTGGGGGTAGGAGGAGGGCCAAGGGAGGCCGGCCAGAGAGTGAGGGGAAAGGATGGTGAAGGTGTGCCGATGAGGAGGATCTCCGTCTTGCTGGCATTCAGACAAAGATCATTGGCGGCACACCAATCTTGAATGGCAGTTAGGCAATCCGAGATGAGAGAGTGAGAGGAGGTGGCAGAGGGCAGCTTGAAAAAGAGTTGAGTGTCGTCAGCGTAGCACTGGCAATTTGAGCAGAAAATGGCAATGCAGTGGGTGAGAGTTGCCAGGTATTGGTTGAAAAGCCAGGGCGAGAGGTTAGACCCCTGGGGAACACCACAGGTAGAGAGGAAGATAGATGAAAGGAAGGACCCAAGTTGGACCTGGGAGGGTCGATCTGAGAGGAAAGAGGTCAGCCAGGCCAGAGCCTGATCAGTGATACCCAGGTTTTCACGGAGACGGTTGAGCAGGATCGTATGGTTGACCGTGTCGAAGGCAGAAGAGAGATTGAGGGGGATGAGGACAGATGGAATGTTAGAGTCAAGGTTGGTGAGCAGATCTTCACGGATGTTTAGGAGAGCAGTTTCCGTGCTTCTGGCAGCTCTGAAGCCAGACTGGTGGTCATGGAGACAGCCAACAGAATTGGAATGAAGGTTAAGCTGAGAGATGGCCAACTTTTCCAGGAGTTTGCCAAGAAAGGGAGTAATGGAAATTGGGCGATAGTTAGCTGGACAAGAAGGATCAGCTGTGGGTTTCTTGAGAAGAGGATGCACAAAGGAGTGCTTCAGAGGGGAGGGGAAGGATCCAGAGGCAAAGGAGTCGTTGCAAAAATCAGCACGGGCCGGAGCGAGGGTGTCAATGTGGTCCTTGATGGTTTTAGAGGAACATGGATGAACCTGTTTTGAAGAGGCTTTCATAGATCGGACTAGTCTAGCAACCTCGTCAGGGGTGAAAAGAGGAAAGGACGAGAAGGATGGTGGGAGGGTGGCTAAGGAGGGTCAGCAAGCACAGATGGAGAGGGAAGAAGAGGAGAGTGGGTGGAGAGGGTGGACAGGATGCCCTGGGTTTTTTAAATGAAGTGAGAGGCAAGGGCATTGCAAAGAGCCTGGGAGGCAACAGGAGGGGTAGAGACTGCAGCATGGTTGGCAATCTCTTTGCAGATTTTAAAGAGTTCAGCCGAGTTGTTAGATGCCGCAGAGACACGAGTTTGAATGTGGACTCTCTTCTTGGTTAGGACAGAGAGTCGGTATTGCCTTTGTAGCAGTCGACAGGCCAGTTTGTCAGAGGATGAACAGAAAGTCCTCCATTTCCTCTCAGATGCCCTACACTTACGTTTAATGTAGTTGGTCAGGGTCATAGCAGGAATTGCACTTGGCTTTGGACTTCAAACGGATCCTCATGACAGGGGCAAGAGCAACAAGCGTATCAGAAATTGAAGAGTAGAGCAGAGACAGGGCTGTCAAAGAGACAGCCAAAGGTGGTGGGGGGGGGAAAGTGGTGGCAAAAGCCTCAACTGACACACGCTTCATGGGCCGGATGTCCGAGAAGGTAGGTGGCAGTGTTGGGGTAGGCTTGGCTTGGGGGGAAAAGAGGGAGAGATGAGATGAGAGGAGGGAGTGATCGCTCCAGGAGAGAGGAGTGGTCAGAGGGATGAAGAGGGGGAGGTCAGAGGCGATCAAGACATCGAGTGTGTGCCCTACAGAGTGAGTCGGGCCAGAGGGGAGGATGGACAGGGAGAGGGAGTCGCAGATGTCACGGAAGAGTACAGAGGAGGAGCAAGGAGAGTCTAAATGTATATTTAGGTCACAGAGGAGGAGGAGATGAGTGGTAGAGGCCAGGAGGGAGGAGGAGAGGTCTGCCCACTCAGAGAAAATTAGGTGATTTGACCAGGAGGCCGGTAGATGGTAACCACAGTAAGAGAATGGGTAGGCGAGAGAGAAAGCCTACAGACAAGGCATTCAAAAGAGAAGTAGGTCTGAGTGGGAATGATAGAGGCAGGAATCAACTTAGGAAAGATCAGGGCTACCCCCCCACCGGACCAGAGGATTTGGGTGCTGAGAGGATTTTGTAGCCATTAGGGAGGAGAGTGTCAAAGCTCGTGACTGAGCTGGCCGTGAACCATGTCTCAGTAAGACCAAGGACATCAAGGTCTAATTCTTCAAGGAGGTGGCAGATGTCAGAGGAGTGTTTGACGGCAGAGCGAGAGTTGAGAGTGTCAATATGAAGAAGGTTGCCAGCCTTAAAGACCTTCCAGGAATGGTTACAGATCAGAGGTTCGCCCTGTGGAGGAGAAAGAGCCCTCGGAGGTGCAGAGGAGGAGGAGGAGAGCGAGGGCAAGGTAGCCAAGGAGGGAACAGCAGGAGATGAAAGGAAATTGATGAGGCGAGGGAAGCGCCTATCAAAGAGGAGGAGATTGGCCTGAGGGCCTTGGACCATGACAGTGCCATTTAGGTAGATATTAATGATGACTTCAGAGGAGTCGAAGGAAGCCATGAGAACTTCCCAGCGAGTGCCACCATTAATGGGAAAGGAGGAGATAGGGCAGAGCACAGAGACCATATGAGGAGTCCATAGATCTGGCGAAGGAACGACAAAGAGGATGTCGGTAAGGGTCTGTCTGGTGGAAGCATTGGAGTAGGGGTCGGCGATAGGAAGACCAGGATTAGAGGCCAAGATATCCTTTTTGAACTTCTTCCTACCAGACTTAGTGAGAAGGGAAGGATAGTCAATGGAGAAGCAGTTGGAGAAGATAGGAGAAACAGAAAGTGCCATTTGGGTGGGACTAAGGATAGGATGGAGATACTGGGGGGGCTAAGGCAGGTAGGTGTGAGACAAAAGAGAGTTGTGAGATCACTGGGCTGGCAAGTTACAGAGAAGAAACAGTATACAAGCAAAATACAGAGAATTTCGCAATGGGCAGCAAGATTTGACTTTGTTGCACAAAGCAGAAACAGCAAGATTTGACTCTTTAGTACAAAGCAAAAACAGCAAGATTTGACTTTTTAGTACAAAGCAAAAACAGCAAGATTTGACTTTTTCAATCTTGGAATCGGATGTTAGCAAAGGGTTTTCAGAAGCACTGCGCAGCAGAATGACAACATGGGAGCAACAAGCAGAAAGAACAGTGACAGTCAAAGGCAGTAGAAGTGAATCCATAAGGAGGGAACTAACCCATAGTTCTGGAGGTGGCAAAGTCAAGGGAGAGGTGATTCAGCACAGCCTGCCTACACAACAAAGAAAACCACGGTGGCCATCTTGGAAGGCCCAAAAACAGTCAAATAAGCAGCAATGGTAGGAAAAAACGAGTGCTTTCAAAATAGCAACACAGCTCCAGGTATTAAAAAGCTCAAAAAATGGCTGCACTATGAAAATGCCAAATAAAACAGTCCTTTCCAACAATATTATGCAAATGTTCTCTATTTTTCTTTTTCTTCCTTTTTTTCAAATTTCGATTTTTCAGGTTCAATAATTCCCCAGGAGGTGCAGTAATGCACAGAAAGTGCACCTACCTAATGGAATGATCAGCAGCCAGGCACAAACTCCACATGTGCAAGAGAACAACAGATGGCCAGGAGGGTGGCAACAGGATCTCACTCCTAGTGAGAAGCAGATGAAAGAAAAAGAGCTTTCCCCTATCTTACCTCGATTTAGTGTATACTTTGATTTCCCGATCAGTATGTCGTCCCTATTTTGTCACCAGAATGGCCGGTCCTAACTCAAAATTTGAAAAGAATATTGAAATAAATATAAGCGTCCCATCAGTGCAGTTCGAGTCGAATAGTATTGGCTAGATATTGAGATTGACTAAATCACAATTATTGTTCGGTATGCTGACACTTGGTGAGTTCACATAATATAGGGAATCGGGACCTATATCTTAAGAGTGATGCTTGTAGCACTTTAAAGAAAGTGAGACTCACTTACTATAATTATATGGCAGATATCCTGTCGGGAGTCATCTGCAAGGGCATCCATGTTACTCAGCACGCGGGCGCCATTGAATTAAAATGTTTATACTTTTCGTGCGTGCATTGTGACATCACAGAGTCATTGCGCCTGACGTGCCCCTGCAGCTAGAATGCTTGAAATGTTGTAACTGGACCGCTTTGCGTTGCAGATTAATGACATGTAGTGTTACGAGTGTGGGATGTTTTATAATTAATTAGTATATACATTTCTGCTACATGATCGAAGGCAACTGGGAACTAGTTTGAATCTGGACTAAAGTATAGTCATGCCAAATAGGTTGTTCCATGTCTTGTGTAGTGCACATGAATTAGCCTGCATTTTGGGTGTGCAACAGTGCAGTTTTGATCTTTAATTATAACCTGAAACAATTAATATTTGATAATTGGAGATTTTCATATACTCATACACTCATATACTCATACAAAATAAGAATATGTCCAGGGACATGTCATCTCATTGTTTTAAGTTTTCCATTACTTGTGTTTTACTTTACTTGTGTCAGATTGAAAGACAAAAATAAGTACATCAAAATGACAGTTAAATCAGAAGGTGGTCCTACTGCAAAAAGACATGCATCTCATGTTCTGAGCTGAGACCCTGAGTAATACACCATGATAAACAAATACATATGGATTCTAGGCGTTTCAGTAGATGTTTCAGATCACCTCCACGTTTATCCAGTTTTGCTTGGAAAAACCCTATGAATCTAATGTCACATTTGTCATGCATCTGGTGACATTTTTGCCAGTGTTGTACTAGGGTTAGACTAAGATCGTGACTACTGAGACTGTGTAAATGTTCCCCAATTCATATTCTTAGTGGTCTAATGGTACTTCCCTCCCACGTATAATTTTGTACAAACACAGATGATGATATAAACTACATATGTCGTTTTGCAGTTGATAAAGTCTTTAATCTGAATTGTGATACCTTCTTCATATGTGAATTGGTCACTGTCGCAACTAGCATATTGGCACATGGTGCAGGCACCACATTTGTGAAACCCTCTCAAAATCTGCACCCAGTCACTGCCCTTGATTACGTTTGTTCTGGTGTTATCTATAAATGATGGGCACAAGAGTTTTCTGATAGTCAGTGCCCTACTGTATACAAATTATGACTTTTCAGCTATGTGCATTTTTAAGTATGTGTCCATATGCAAGTTGTGCCCATGGCTCGGTTCAATTCTATATATAATATGTGCATCTTTGGAATATTGGGTTACAATATCCACAATCTGAATGGTATCTTTGTCTTGTTTCGGGATGGATTGTAACATATCTGTCGTGTTTTGATTGAGAATTTTGTTACATGATTCTGTGAATTTGGTGTGTGACTACCCCTTCCTTGAAATCTCTGTGTTATGAGGTCACATTCTTTAATAAATTTGGCTCTTCACTCCAATTTCTGTGTGCTCTGTGAAATATCCCCCCTGGTATATTTTTAATAGTGGTTCTCCGCTGACAACTGCTAGCATTTAGTACAGAGTTGACTTCTGTCGGTTCACAAAATGAAATGTAGTGGTCTCTATTTTCCCATTTTAATATTAATATGCAGGTCCAGAAAATCAATACTGGTGGGATCACAATGCCCAGTAAGACTAATACCAAAATTGTTGTTAAGATAATCAGTGTATTGTTCCAAGAGATCCGGTGATCCCTTCCATATAATTAGGATGTCGTCAATATATCGTTTCCACACAACTACATTCTGATCATAAACTTTATTAGCTAAGGCATGAGTCTCTTTAAACTATGCCATGAATAAATTGGCCAGTGATGGTGTGTATTTGGCCCCCATAGCAACAGGTGATCAATGGAAGTATATAGAGCTGTCACATCTAGTGTGGCTAATAAAAATTCAACTTGCCATTCAATATCTTGTAAGAGTAGTAGTACCAGAGTGCTGTCCTTACGTAGGATGGTAGTTTGAGTACATGTTCCTTGATGGCGTTATCTATATATTGAGACAACCCTTCAGTTGCCCAACCTATGCCACTAACAATTGGCCGTACCGCTGGTAGGTCTTTAAAAGGTTTATGAATCTTAGGCAAAAGATATAGGATTGGCATGGTCAGTTTTTCAAAGAAAAAGACAGACTTTTCCTCACCCAACAGTAGCCCTATTCTATGCCATTCCATTATTAGTTTTTCTAATTCTTGTACTATTGTTTTGGGGGTTTAGAGAGTAGTTTTTAACATCTTTGTGTCTCCAGGTGCTTGAGACCGATGTGTATATAATCTATTCTGTTCATGATAACAACATTGTCTCCTTTATCAGCTTCCTTATTTACTATATTCCTTGTCTAGTCTATCCCCATAACAGCTAATCATTGCCTCCAAGAACTTCCCATTCATTTGTTTCACATTCTTACACATGAGTGTCTAAAAGATGTGTTGGTAGGGGCGGTCCTGGTGGTGCACTTTGGGCTTTTCTTTCTCCTTGTCATTCACAGGGGGACACTGCAGGCTGCTCTCTCATCAGGTACAATTCCCACACCATGCAAACTTACTTTTCTACAATGATTTCCTGTGATTTCCCTGTGCTGCTGGAAGATCCCAGCTGCATTCCTGCTGATTTCCAAATGGAAACAGGTATAATTTAGAATTTTATTTGATATAAATCTACTACATAGTACAGTATAGTATGGTTTAATATAGTACAGCATAGTGTAGTATAGTACAGTGTTTCTAAAAATACAGTATAGTTTACATTTTGGAGTCTGTATAGTGTAGTTCATGGATCAGGAGTTTGAAGTTGGAGTTTAGAGTTTGGAATATTGAGTGTGGCGTTTCACTGAGTTTTGAAAAGTTAAAAAGGAAATGGTAGACCGATAGCACAATATACTTGCTCCAACTTACTGACACCTTTAGCTGATGTTGCAGGCATGGGTTTCAGAGCCTCCCATACCTGCACACCCAGGCATGCAAACAAGTCTGTCCCATGGTGCAGCACATTGCCCCAGAGATGACCGGTCTGTTAAGATATACTTTAAATGCCAGTTCTCGAATGCATATGTAGGACCAACCTCTCCCACATACATGTATGTGATTTTGGGCTGTATATGGCACCAACCTAGCTAGTAAGTAACAGAGCACTGTACATGCAATTTATGGTAAGACATGAGGTAAAGAGGGGGTTACACTATGTGGCCTGGGTTTCTCGGGCAATGGATTGGGATGTGCAGTAGGAATGCCTTTCTTACTTATCAATGGTATGACCCCACCCAACTTCAGATTTCTGTGCATGTAATGTGGCACATAGCATGTTTGGCAAACCACCTCCATATCATTAAACCTACTACTCTTACAGGCTATATCCCAAAAAAGAAACAGAAACTCGCAGACATTCAACAAGAGAGTGAGAGCAAGAGTAGCCATGCTGAAATCAGACTTGTGTGTTGTGTGCAACCATGGACTTGCACGTCTAACTACGTCATGTGCACTAAGTATGACCAAACACACACAAATGATGTTATGAGTGTTTTCTTTTCTACAAAATGTGGTTTAGCAGAAGAAACATTTCACAATTGTAGTGCATGTTTTATTTCCTGCTAATTATACTATAGGAATTAATTGACTTTGCAAATAGAGGTGTGCTTCTCATTTCTTCAACAAAGCTGTAGTTTACCGAAAAATGTGAAGTACATATATGTGCACATTGGTCTTTAACAGCTAAGAGGGTGGGCAGGAAACTACCTCCACTTTATAACTTAAATGTTTGGCATTCAGCCCCCATTTACAAAGTTGTCATATCACCAATGACATTAGAAATCACATAACTAATAACAACACATAAAATCACGATGCATTCATTACATGTTGTCGGTCATTGCATCTGTATTCATTATACCATTAGAAAAATTGACTGAAACATATCCGGTACCGATTTCTTCTACATGTAAGCTGATGTCAACTCACCAATGCACAATGGATGTAATGTTGCTAAGAATATTTTCAATAACAAACACAACCTACACATGTACATCTGTCACTTTATAAGGCACATAATATGTTTCTTGTTACAGCAGCCAATATCTAATATATTATTCCAATAATGGCCATACACCCCCATAGATAGTGCAGGCTGTCACAGTGAACCTAGGTAATTGCTGTGAGCCATTGCCCCAGTGCACTGACACATGTTGAAAACTACCCACATACATTCAACAACTAGCCCTTTCACGGTCTGGTGACATTGTGTAGCCCAAAACTGGAAGTGAATGTCACCTTAATGACAGAAATAATGGACTATAGGTCTAAAGAATGTCATCAGTAATGCAAATGTAATTTGTGATATCATCAGAGAGGGCATGTATAAGTATATGAGCAGGTCACAGGGCTGATAAGGTATGATTGTTATCTTTTTTGTTGATGTGTGTAACTTTTAGATATTCTATTACAAACTTACCATTACATCAACAAAAGGCTTTTTAAAGAAATGAAGAGATTTCATGCAAATAAATCTGACTGTAATCATGTAACTCCAACCGTAAATTCACCTCAACATTTTTCAGTCAATTTCAATAGTACTGAATGCACATTATTGCACTGTAGTCTTAACTGTACTGCAACTAAAGTGTTTTGCAGTGAATTTCATTTTTGTAAGTTGTAACTCAGCACATATTAACTTTACAAATACAGTTGTGTTCATAACAATTACTAAGTTATTATTCAATTAAACTCAATATAAAATAATACTATACACTTAAGTGTCATGTTCTTCGTGACTAAATCCATCACGGTATCATGGAAATTAAAGCAGGATTTCACAATACTAAAATGAGTTTTACATACAAATGAACTTCATATCCTTCAAAATCAACATAGATGCACATGTTTAAATCAACCTATAGTAGTTGAACAATTTTCATAAGGAAACAACTTATGAATGTTCGCACATACCAGGCTCTTTATCTTTATTCCTTACGGAACAGGAAATTGTATTTAAAGAATTTAATTAATACAAACCTTTTGAAGCATTAGCTCCAATTTTCAAACACGTTCATCTTAAATTGTACCTACTATCAAAAACCAGTCCTCACTGTTACTTACATGTTTTATTTTTCGTTCTTTGATTAGTTTGAAATACATACAAACTACAGTCAATTTATTATCTCCAACAGTGACCTTTATCAATTTTCTTACTGTACTTCCGTCAGTATTCTGTAGACATACTTGAGTTTACAAAGCCCTATAGATAGTAGCACTGCTTGACTCTTTGTGTTATCATATGTTTCTTCTTGAAAATGACCTGTAAAGCTTAATGCAAATCACAAAAACAAGATTTCAATGTTCAAAATAAACTATTTTCCAACACAGCAATTTTCTGCTACATTTAAAGGTGATAAAGTACAAAGTACAATTCCAACTGAAAGGTTTTACATGATCCCACTCAGTACTCTATTGAAATATTTGATGGAATATTACTCTTGAACACACAACAACGATTGCCTTCTTCCAGTCCATTGAGAACATTATAACCAAACCTTCACTAAGAAACACAGAAACAGAGATTAAAATCCTGCAGTGTTACAACAAACCACCAAACCACAAGAAGCTTTAAATGTTCTTACATTTCATTTTTTTAAACTCTTGCGATTGTCTCAAACCACCCCCCCAGCATACTCCCAAGATGATGGATGCCACCTACTGAACCTGCTCCACAGACCATACCCAGATGACATCACCGAAGTAAACATGAAAAGGCGACATGGCTGAACACATGAGCAGAGACGTTAGCCAGGTGCAAAACAACACACATGAACTGCTTGCTCACAACGAAACTTGCTCCATCAGCAAAATGCAAGCCAGATCTCCATTGAAAAGAATTGGGAAAGCTCAAAACACATGGCTGAGGCCTGATACACTGTTTTTTTCCGAGAGATGGGAAACAGGCCTGGCAGCATGAACGGCCAACCAAGGACACTGGGGAACAGGGCTTGAGTCAGCTGAAAAGATGCAGAACCTACAAGGACAAAAAGGCTGTAATTCCTCATAAACGCCAGCAGAGAAAATCATTTTTATGTAACCTAGAGATGGAGAACAAAGTCTATTCAGACAGATAAGGTCGTTACCATCAAATTGAAGACAGAAGATGAAACAAAATGCAACACAACATGAAGATGGAGAATGGAGTGTCGTTGCACAAGGTCTGGGACGTCAGAGGGGTAAGACAATAGTGAGAATGAGCCAGTGCTCTCAGCCCACCTTCCCCCACCATCATTTTTGCTCACATGCTGGTACATTTCCTAAACTGACAAGGCTTGCACTGACTAGGGGGTGGTGCCAGGTGGAGCTACCAGATCTAGCCAGACCAATCAAATTATCTTTTGGCATCTCAAAAACTGAGCAGAGAGTACATTTGGAGCTATGAAATCCGTGCGCATATTCCTGCTTTGACTAAATAAAGCAGCAATGTGTCACATTTCTGGACTCCTCCGTTTCTGGGTATGAGGGGATTTCTCTCAAGCCTATCTCTGTTTTCCTAACTACAATTCAAGTGGTAGCAGGACAGATGGTTGCTAATGCTCTCGCAGGCAAATCGCGTCCCGTCCCTATCCCCCTGCATTCCTGCAAGCTATGGAGAACAGAAGGTGGGGTTGGCAGGCTGGGGGGAGTGACAGCGAATCTGAAAGCTGCAGCAGATCAGCAGAGATGTATGTATGAGTGCAGGAATCTGACAAATACAGGGGGAAGGAACAGCTATGGGTTTGTTGGTCTTTTTGTCAGCAGATTGTGGAGTGTAATATAGCAAATAGGTGAGCGTATGGACAGGTTCCGCTTGATGTTTGTGTTAAAAGTTTCATTTTATATATATTGGTGTTAAATATTTTACAGGACCGGAAAAAAGGGGGCGGATCACGTTGAGGGGGGACCCACTTCAGGGGAGCACAGTGATTTTTATTTACATAATTTATGGTAGAATTGTTTAGCTAGGGAAGACACAAGAGCATGCCAGTAGGATGGGAATATTTTCACAGTAAACGCACACACAGCAGGTATGACCGGAAAAAAAATGAAAGGCATATTTTCACGATACTAACTTATTGAAGGGAAGGGCACACACAGAGAAGGAGAAATTGACAAATAGCTATGAGCATGTTTCAAAGATGCAATGGTGAGAGAGGGGAGAGTGACAGCACTGACATGAGATAAGGATGAGGGGGAAAAGAGGAAAAGAGACAGCTTTTGATGAAGGGGCAGGCGAAGTGAGTAGACAACTGGGGCGAGTTTATACCAGGGTGAATAAGTGTTCAATATAAGAACAAACCCAGAGAAGGGGATGATTTGACTTTAAAATGAATTATGCTGCGAGCTGGCAGCAGACACGATAGTTACACATTAAAGGCAATACGTTTGGAGGAATGGGAAGAGAGGACACAGTACATTGCTTAAAGGGGCCAAAGCTGTGTTTTATCAGGATTTGTTTTTTGTCATGTTTTCTTTTTGGCTGAGAGGGAACGGGGCAACCATGGCAGACGGTATTATTGAAACAAGAGAATAATAGCAGAACAGGTGAAAGGAATAAGGAGTTTAACTGTACACAAGATAAATGCCAGAAAGGAAAGGCTACAGAGGGAAGCACAATGTGCAAACCAGGAATAACCAGCAAGTAATGAATGAGCGTATTAAAGTAAGTAAGACATTTTGCATATTATTAATGGAAGTTTCAATGTTCTAATGGATTTAGAGATTACATTATTTTGTGTAGCATCATTGATTGGGGCAAGGAAGCAATGCAAAGAGAAGGACAGCATTGAAGAGGTAGGTACTTGTAGAAAGTAAGATTAGGTGAATAGAGATGGCAGGTAAGTACTGGGGGAGGATACATATACATATATAGGTAAAGAGAAGGAGAAGCAGGTAAGTAACAAGTAGAAGGAGAAGGAGATGAAGAAAGTGAAGAGTATCTTTTTGTACAGGACAAGAGGCACAGATGAATCAAGGCACTAGGAAAGGGGCTCTCAGCAAGAAGAAAAGTATTGTTTTTTAATGAAATATACACAGGGCTCTGGTTATTTGAAGTGTAATGTTTATGTGTGACTGTTTATTAATGACTGGAAATGTAGTGTTTATTGAGATGCATAACCTTTTATTGAATAGAAGCATGGGTATGTAATGTTTATTTGAGATGTGTAAGCTTGTATTGAATAGAAGCAAGAAGCAGAAAAGCATGCGTAGGAGATGCTAGGCAAACTTGGGGACACATATCTCACACTTGCACGCACTAACACATTACCTTCGCTTGTCTCAGCATCAAGAAAGGTTAGGGAGGCAGCAGCATTAATTTGCAGGAACACCACAGCACAAACAAGATAGACAAGGGAAAATGCCAAGGAATGGACAGCTCATACAGGCCTGCCAACAACCAGCAACCCAAAAAACAAGTCCAGCTTTAAAAGGATAAGGAACGCATTGCGGATATTTCGGGGGGAAAAAAAGAAATCAACATCATATTGTCCCCCAGCACAGATATCGCTAGCTCATCACATGAAGAAATCATCCAGCAGCAAGGCCACGGGAGAGCTCATCAAAAGGGGAGTACCGTTCTGTCCATTACTGTATTATTACTTTTTTCCCCATCTGGTTTCTGACAGGACAGCTTAATTAACCCTATTAGTGCCCATTGGAAAACACTGAGTGCCATGCTATTTTCTCTGATTCTTAGCGGTTTCATCTCAAACTGCTGTAGCTCACTAGAAATCGATAATAATATAGGATAATACATTTTTTTGTTTCAGTACATTTTTCTCTATAAAATGAGCCAAAAAGCACACGTTGGTGTCACACCCTGAGGTCACATGACATAATTCAATATGGTGGACACATATCACTGTAAAGAGTATATATCACTGACTACAAAGGTAGAACTTTCAGAAAAAAAAATGTAAGTAGGTAGATGGGCAACTTTCAAGTATATTATGTTTGCTGCTCAGATACAAAACTGAAGTTTCATGTTTTGTTTTATTTATTTATTTTTTGGGGAAAAGCATAAGTGCATTCCATGACTGTCAAATGCAAACCTTTTTTCCAATCCACAAATATTATGAAAAAAGGAAAAGGAAAAGACCAATAATTTAGAATTATCATTAGGAAAATCAGGTTTTACTTAGTAGCAATATGATGCAAAGGAAAATAAATATTCTCAGTGGTTCTGGGTAGTCTTACATACATTTCAAAATGGCCGACATTGTTCATTTCCCTTGCTGTTTTCCATGCAAGAATCTCTGTTGCAGAACTGGAATTCAATAAAGTCTAGTAAATGGTTTGTTCTGGTATGTATGTTTAGTGATCAGACAATTTTATGACGTGTTAGCGCTATATCTGAGCCAATGGGTCAAAGAGTCTTTGTATCTGACCTTTGCACTACATTAAATGTTTTTGTCATCATATTTGTGTAACCCTAGATCTGTTTGTCGTAATTGCGGTGTCTTTTGGAAGTTAATGACATGTTCTCCATAATCCATTGTCTAATATGTTGAGAGGTTATGACATTTGACCTTTGACCTCTCAATAATCAAGTGCAAAGTGCTTTTTTGTTAATTGTTGTACAACCGTGGGACCGATTTTGACAAGTGAGATGTCTCTTCGAAAGTCCTGATTTGTGCTTTTTAATTTATGGATCAGATTAGGCCTGGGGCTTTGTTATTTGAGCTTTGACCTTAGAATCTCTCAACCCAAGCGTGTTTTTTTGTTGTTGCTCTGCTACCATTTGGCACATTTATGTCAGAGAGGTCTTATTGGAACATGTTGGGTACTTTGTCTTGCAGGCATCAAGTAGGATGTAGTGGGTATGACATTTGACCTTTGACCTTAGAATGAGCAGTTCCAAAGTTTTTTGGAGATTTCTCAGCAACCATTGATTTAATTTAGATGTGTGGGGTATCACTGCAACATACATGATATGTGATACACATCAATGGGGCAGCTCGTCAAAGTGGCCTTTTCGTTTGACCTTTGATCTAAAAGAAGAGGATTGTAAACATGATTTGTTATATTATGATAACTCTTGAACAGTTTTAGAAAAGTTTGAAGCCAACACTAATGTCTTTCTTTGTATTATTACATGTATTGGATATATAAGTCAACTGGCAATTATCGTTGACCTTTGACCCTTAGAACAATCATTCTCAATGCGTGTTTTGCAATTGCTTTGTAACTGGGTTCTATATAGACAAATGTGATTTCATCTCAAACCCATGACTCAACCCATATTCTTTCGTATAAAAGTTACAGATAGTTTGAGATGCTTTGTGATTTGACCTTTGACCTCTAAATCATTCAACTAAAACTTTTTTTTGTTCTGCTACCATGTAGAACATTTATACAAGAGAGGTGTTGTTGGTATGGTCATATCATGTACTTTGTCTTCTATGCATCAAGTAGGGCATGGGCGTAGGAAATGTGAACTTTGACCTTAAAAGTAACATTTGTAAAATTATTTTTGTAATTTCTTAGCAACCATTTGTTTGATTTCAATGAGTGGGGTATCACTGTAAAGGTTATGGTATGTGCTATCTCATAAATGTTGTAGCTATTCACACTGGTCATTTAATTTGACCTTGGAGCTCAGAATATTCTATTTTTGATTATATTTTCACAACTCTTGAGCAGATTTATAAACATTTGAAGCCATGAGTAATGTGTTGGTATGCACTATCCCAGGATTTGGATATCTAAGTTAAGTGGCAATTATTATTGACCTTTGACCTTAGAACAGAAAAGTGATTGGCTGATATTAGCCATAGAGCACAAGGGGAAGTAAAAAATTCCTCATCACTGTCTCAAAGCATGCCTGCTAGAAATAGGGAGGAAGTAAGAACAGACCTCCTATCCATTAACAAAGATCGGAGAGTATGCTGGGAGAGCATAATATTAGGTCCAGATGCCCCGATTCCGAACCACAGAAATGTAATGAAGCTCCTGCAACATATGCCAGCCTTGAGATATATATCAACGGATGATATCAGGGTGGTGGAGTTTGTAACTGAGAAGCGTACGGATTGGGTTATTCTCCATCTGGACTCCCAATTAATGAGGGATGTGCTTTTGGGATATAGCGACAAACTTCTACCATTAGGCTACGAATTAAGTGAATATCAATAATACTTCAACCCAAGTCCTAACCATACTGTTGAAAGATGAATGTCCAAGCCTACCGACAAGAATATCCAATTGAACGTAAGAGAGGAAGTTGATGAAGAGAAACTATTAAAGGAAAAACAGCAGTCATTCTTAACAAAAAATCTCCCACCCCACCCTTAAAATTCACTGTTGAAAATCGAACCCAAAATAAATGGAGTGGGCCTGTACATCAACCTCAACAAGAACAAGAAAGGAGGTCAAACAATTGGGATTGGCTAGCAGGGGCTTTGAGGAGGTCCAAACAAAAACAGATCGATGGGAATCAGACAGAGAATAGAATCCTCATCGGCTCTTGGAACACAAGGGGTTTTAAATCCCTCTTTGCTGGAGAAGCTTTGACATTGGGTTGTAATGACATTCTGTGTTTCCAAGAGAACTTGATGAGGACAAAACCCTCATGTGAAGGTTATGAGTCACTCCTGAATCCAGCCTGTAAAGGTGCTCTGGGTAGACCCTTCTCAGGCCTGTTACCATTGATTAAGGTAGACAAAGGGTTTACTATAAATAGTGAAATAAAAACAAACCCATATATTCAAATATAAAAATTGAGCAGGGGGGCTCCTCTGTGGAAAACTAAATTCCTAATAATAAATGCTTATTGGAGCGTCAACATGTGCTAACAAGAGGATTTCACCAAAATAATAATGGATACAATGTATGAAGCTCTAATTGAATTGGGAGATCCTCCAAGTATTGTTTGTGGTGACCTAAATATTTGACTATTGAATAAGGAAGGTTGGCCATTAAAAGACTCACAATTGGAGTAAAGGGCCTGTAGATGGTCAAGGAGACAGCCGTCCGAGAACTGACAATGTTAAATGCACAAACTGATGGTGACAGGCCAGGAGCTTGTACATTGGGAAGCAGAGTGTATAGAACATGCATGGACTACTGTTTTGTTACAGGAAATATGCTGAAAGTGTGGGGAAATTTGAAGTAGTGAAGCAAGCCCTAAGTGATCATGACCTTTTAGCCATCACCTTACGAGACACCACCTTTATACAAAGCAGGAGAAAAATGCCCCAAGTTGCGGTAACCTGGGGGAAAGATAGGCTAAGGATTAAACAGAAGGAGGCTAATAAAATCTCCAAAATATTTGCACAAACCTGCCCAATAAGGCTCCATTCATCTGTCTTTTGCTGCTGCCCCTGGACCTCCACCATATGTTCACCTAACTCGTTTGCATCTATCTGTAAATATTTTTTTCTTGTCGTCAGACCCATCTGTAACCATTGGTCTTCCTAACTGTCATTCTGATCTTGTGTATGTGTGTATGTATGTATGTATGTAACTACTAAGTTTTTACAGCGCCCAGTTACCTCAGGGTTGGTGCGTGATATAAATAATAAACAAATACAAAAATAGGGAGCCAGTGAAGGGAATTCAGCACCGGAGAGATGCAGTCCCTGGGCTTGGGGCCAAGGATAATTATTGCGGTTCTGTTCTGGATGAGTTGCAGAGTGCGGATGGCAGAAGAAGGGAGGTTAAGGAAGAGGCTGTTTCAATAGTCCAGCCTAGAGAGAACCAGGGCGCTGGAAACAGTGAGCAGCTGAGGGAAAGTGAAAAAAAGTAAAGTACAACAGAGGAGGTATTGCTGATAGTTAGACTTTTTAGTGATGTCAGAAATGTGAGAAGAGAAGGAGAGAGTGGAGTCAAAGATGATCCCACGGTTTCTTGCCTCGCAGGTGGCGGCGGGCGCAGGGCCAAGAGAGGCTGGCCAGAGTTCAAGGCGTGCGGTACAGATAAGGGGTAGTCAATGATACACTAATCGCTTATATGTTCTATAAATGGATATGTTCCCTTCACCAATCCCTACCCTTGATAGGTTTTGTATTTTGCCACGTAGAATGACGACGTAGATGACGCATATTGTGGTATAAGCTACTGTGTGAGTGTGCACGCATGAGTCCCATGTCTGCCAGTTGACCCTGCTTTATTGAATTGATAAAAAAGTAGTACTTTGCCATATTCCTTGAGTCTGTCCAATCATTTGGTTTGTGACCATTATTGTAATTCTATCTAGCACAAAAGATGTTTCAATGTTTCAAGGTGCTACAGCACATTGCATTTTGTGAAATATGGATAGAGAACCATTTACAAATCACAGTAAAAGGATCTTCACCCTCCCTGGATATGGTACAATAGTCTGTTCTCCTCCTCAAAATTATTTTACTGGTACATATGACAATGTTGTTTTGCCTGCGTTGTGTGTTTTGAAAAGTAGGATTGATGATTTGTATAGCACACCATTCTTTCTGGATGTATGCGTTATAGGCATGGTGCAACAATTATCTGCATGCGTAGGGGCTTTTTGTGATGGATATTTTATGCAAGTGTTAATTATTTAAGCCAATGGTGCTCATTTTACAGCGTTGTGAAGAGTAAAAGGTGGAGTTGCAACGCAGGGATTACGCCCTGTGAATTTCAGGCAGCACCCTTATTCCTCCTCATATGTATTATCCACTGAACAATTGCACCCTTTTTTACTGGTTGTCACAAGGCCCAAACATGTTAAAATGTACATAATTAGGCAGGAGAAAGCTCTGGTTGCGATTCATAACGTCTGTGTTGAGTAACAGGCAAAAGTGAAGTGACCTACATTTAATACAATTTTGTAACAATGGGTGCACAGAATATCTGACCCAGTAAAATTAAAGATGTCAAATGTGTTGAACTGTAGTGTGTAGCGATGAGTGAGCCATGCAGCCCCACATGTGATATACAACCTTTCACTAGTATAGAAAATGTGAATGTCAGATAGTGGGTACATGGTAAAATTCGAATCATTCATGTGTTAAATAAATGCAAAGGTTGTGAGAAAATGTTGTCAGAACTACAAATTACCATAACGAGCAACTGTCTTTGTGTGTGTGTTGGTGTAAAAGGGCAGGTGGACGACAAGAAAGTACCTCTACACTCAGTGTGTCATAAATCAATATGCATTCACAAATGATAGCCATTGGGTTAATGTGCCTACTGCAGAGATCTATGTTTAAACTGCTGCCCATGGTTTCCAATCACCTCAGGTTTAACCCTTCAGAGGTCAGGTTGTTGTGTTGTGCTGTCACTTCCTCTGATGTCATTTTCAAATTAAGCGGCCCCACAATTCCTAGGGCTGGCCCCAATCAACAACCTAGCTTGGCATATTTATTGTGTCTGACATTTTAGGAATGATGCATCCTAGTTTCTTTTAATGCATGCCAATTTGCTAAATTAAATAATGTATTCAATCAATGAATTGTAAATATGTGCATAATGCATTCGATCATTTTTGATGCGGAAGGATAGCTCAGGGGCAGTTTGTTTGTCTTGGAAGCAAGGCAACACAGCACAACACAGGTTTGAATCCTGATCACGCGCTTAGAAACCACTCACTGGTATTAAGCGTGTTATAAATAAAAAATAAATAAAGTGAGTTCATTTACACAAGAAGTTGGAATACAAGAGGTTTCATGCACTTATTTGGAAAGGGTGACCTAATTTACAACTCTCATGACATGATTTGCCTGCAAGAAACGTGGCTGAGGTAAGTGCCCGTTTTAGAGGGATATACCATTTAGCTGAACCCTGCAGTAAAAGGTCTGAAAGGCAGACCAAAGTCAGAAAGTATTGACAATGGAAAACCCTTGCCTCTACATTCAGGTCTTAACGATGGAGTGAGAGGGGTTGACACTTTAAGATCTAAAATACTGATAGTGTTTAACCTTTACTGGAGTAGGTCAGCACCGGAGACAGTTAAATTTCCTCGGAAGTCTTGGACACTAAGATGAGTGATCCTAACATGCTGAAGCTAACCTGTTCAGTCCAGAATTCGGGGGTCACAGGGCTTTATCTAACGACGCTGTTAGTGGCACTTGGGAGAAAAAGACTGATTATCCACCCTGAGAAAATAGAGCACCTGACTAATAGGTTCATGGTGCAATCCAATCGGGCACTGGGGGACCTTGTAGAACAAGCCATACACTATCCTAAGTACTGAATTACAGATTGAGGAACTCAAAAGGATTGGGTCACAGGAAGTGTTGCTTCTCATAAAAAAATGTAAACTAAGACTTTGTAACTGGGGGTGAGATCACGTAAGCAATGGATGTTGCAGCAAGACTCGGAAACCATGCTGAAAAACAATGTGATCAAAAATACTGATGAAATTTGGCAAATGATCAATTCCTTAAACGCCCCACATTAGATAAATGCTACCTCGGCCCAGTGCCTGAGTGTATCATTTCTCTTCGCTATTTACAACAAACAAATTGGCAAAGAGAGATGGTGTCACGCTGTAATGTGAAGCATGGACCTTTCCTATTGACAAAGAAGACATCCTCGATTTGATCAGCAATTCAAGGGCCAGGGCCCGGACGGAATGACAAATGTAATGCTCAAAAAACATCCAGAGCTATGGGCCACCTTTCTGTGGGAATTGTTTGACTGCATAAAAAAGTCCAGAAGAGTTCCTTTGTCATGGATAACCTCAATCGTGGTCCCAATATTTAATAAGGGAGATAAATCAATTCCTAAAAACTATCAGCCTATCACCCTCCAAGACGTGGCAGGGAAGATCTTTGCCATGCTAATCTTAAAGGCCCTTTCAAGCTGGAGCAAGAAAACTGAGAACTTCGACAAGAAGCAGTCGGGCTTCATTAAAGGAGTGGGCACAGCCTTAAACATCTTCTTGATTAACATCCTAAAAGCACGAACAAAGGAGGAAAAGACGTTAAAATCTACTTAGCTTTCATAGACTTGACCCAAGCTTTTGACATGATTGCAAAGCTTTGTGCCAAGCTAAAAGAGTGATAGTGCCCGAAAGACATTGTGGAAGCAGTAAAAGACCTGTACATCTTTAAGAGTCAGACTGGACAGAAGCAGGCTCCTTTCTGAATCAATAACCACAAAGAAGGGATTGAAACAAGGCTGTTCACTTGCCCCACTTTATTCAGTTTGTTCATCTCAGATGCTCAAAAAACTTTAAAGAATGCTAGAAACTGCCCCCCAAAACTAGCGGGCGAGCTTTGGACAGATTGCTGTATACAGACAACCTGGTATTAATAGACCAAACACTGATCGGTCATAAAAGACAGTTAGACGCGCTTACGTTCTGGAGAACGGCCTTAAGATCAATGCTAAGAAATCAAGAATACTAATAATGGAATCTATGAGCAGCAGGAATGGCAGCAAATATTCTTGTTTCTGAACAGTGAGAAGTTAACAAACATCCTCATTTATTTGGGAATGTGCCTGAACGCTAGTATAAAAAATGCCCCCAGAAAGGCCAGATTACGAAGCAAGGCCAAGAATCTAGCCGCCCGCATGGATAATCCTAAAAATATACTGTGAACTCTCCATCTCCCCAGTGATATAATTTTATCGCATGAGGTTGGTGCCAATTCTCACTTATGGAGCAGAGGCATTCTTTGCATTAACGGCGGAAGTTTGGCCGGTCTTGGAAGGCCTAATCTGGAAAAGGGTGTTGGACTTACCTAGTGGCACACCAATAAAAGCAATAAGGATGGAGCTTGGACTAACATCAATGTATGCAACAGTAGTTTGGAAGTCCTTGGCCCTTTTCCGTATATGCATACTTCCCAAGCCACCACTGGACTTTAAATTATTGCAAGAAGCCATTTTTGAGGGCTCTGAAGGCATTCTTCGAGAATGGAAATGCATTTGCTCTGCAATTCTACTAAACCTGGAAACATCGGATGAAAACTTGATCAACAACCCCACTGAGGTCAAACATAAATTGTGGACCCAAGATTGGATTAAGACGCAGCAAGAAATACAGGTATACAAATTGTATGGAAAACCACTTCCTGAAGCCCACGGACTTAACACATTACCCAAATACCTGCTAAAACTCCCAAGCAGATATCACCGCTCACAGTTCATTTGATTTTGCCTGAACCTATGCCCAACAAGAGAAATCCTGGGAGTACGGACAAAAAAGAGTGGGACCGATTTGATCTGCAGATTGTGTATGTGAATTGACTCCAGGGAATCTTCACAGCACTTAGTATTATTTTGCCAGGCATTAACAGAATCGAGGACTAAAATGCTGGGAAAATGTATTGACAAGCAACCCTCAATATTGACTGATCAGTGGTGGATCTTACTGACACAGGAAGAATGAGTATCATTGACTTTGGCTTTGATTCATTTTTGAAGGAAATTTGTATTCTAATTGACTGTTCGCAGAAAACAAAGAACGAATAACTGTTGTAGGAACATTTCTACTCGCCTTTTCTTTCTTTTAATTGATAGTCACTGGAAACATTTATTGAGAGTTGTTAAAACATTGTAACGTTGGCGATAATTGTGTGACTTGGTAAAGGTTTTTTTTAAAGCCAAATACAAATAAAAGAGAACAAATAATAACAATTAAATTGAGTTTCCATAACTATATTTTTGAGAAAAGGCCACACACAGACTGCCTATTAATAATGCTTGCCTTCTCTGCATCGCTGGACAGCCAGTGGGCGAACGGCTGCTTTCCATGACAGTGTGTGCATCCTGGAGAGAGCATAAACACGTTCAGCCCGAGAGACCGCACAACATTTATGAAGACCTGGGGTGCCTACTTTACTATTGGTGCCTTTTGAGAAATTCTACCCCTGCCCTTTGAAGAACATGCCTCCCCTTGTCTCGCTCTCCGACTATTTCGGGGGCATAGACAGTATAATATTGTCTTCCAATATGGAACTTCGGCCTTTGAAGTGCAACTAATATTCCAAACTGGGGCAGCCATTGAGTCGTGTTGGAATTCACAAACGCGACGGCGTCTGCTCTACAAATAAACGTACTCTGGTGAACCTGCTAGCCACTTCGGTCTGCTGACGTCAGCCCGTCTCCGAGGGAAGGATTCCGGCAGCAGAAGCGTCCTGAAGGAAAACAGAGTCCTCAGCGTGGAGCCCGGGGAAAAGAAAACAGTCAGATATTTAAACCTACGCATTTCTTTTTCAAACACGTGGGTGTTCCTCACGTCGGGATCTAAGACTGTCTGCTCTCCTTCTGCATAAGAGTCTAATGTGTGTTAGTCATATTATTTACGGAGCTTTGAAGTTTACGTCGGCTTTCAAGATGGCAAAGGTCTTAAAGTTTTCCTTTTCGGCTGTGAATATTTAAAGCAATGCAATATACGAATACAAATGTTCGACGATTAAAACAGAGCATCAGCACCCCGAAAATATAGTGTAAATAAACCAGCTGACTGAGCACACGCAGTCTTTGCCTACTGCATGCGAGAAACCGCGCGCTCGCACCCTGCCAAATAAACCATGTGCGCCTTTCTCAAAACTTGCCAGCTGCCTTTTAGAAAATCAGAACTTCCCACAACATAGCGTCAGCAATTTGAACTGAAGAAGCATGCCGCTCCATAGCATGCAGGCAACCTTGGCAACGAGGCCCTTCCTGACAACAACTGCCCTTCACAGAAAGAACATCTTGCATATTTAGGCCAAATACCTGTAAAGCCCTTGAACGTAATGTGCATGACCACGGGTGCAGCCTTGATGGATTCCGCTCTAGGTACAGTAATAGCTTAAGTGGAGCTAGACAAAATCCCAATAATCAAAACCTGCGGCAGGGTAATTTATGTAATGGTTTTAAGCAATTTGCAAAGCGTTAGTTATGTTTTGTTGGCTGGTACCCTAGATTTTTTTCCCCATCCATTTTTAGTAGTCAATCAAGTATGCTATGTTTCATTGAAAGCACTTCAGTACACGGTTGAACAATTTTAATGGCACATTTATCACTCATTTGGAAATTAGTTTTTTTTTGTCATTAGAGCTCTCCTCGACCACCCAGTTGTGCTGGCATCAGAGGTTATTTTTGGATGGCTCACAGTAGGCCTACATTCTCGATGCCACTCTGGTTTTGGAGCTCAGGTGCCACGCAGTAATGCCTTGATTGCTTACCAGTGATCTTCGCTACATCAAACACGTTCCTCGGCCCAGTCCTATGTGCCAATGTACTCTTTTATATCGACCTCTGAATGCAGCACTTCATCACTGTCACTGCCTCTGCTGGTTGTATTACATCAAGGTTTGTAAAATGTGTCGATTTCGTACTCACCATTCTATAAAAACTCTTATATCCAGCCTCAACTGCACTCCCTACGATTTACCGAGAGCTTCCCCCGACTTCAACCTGCCAACACCATGCTGTTTGGCTCTCGATAGGCAACCACTTCCTTTTCAAGTTATTTCTCTTAGTCAGTGGCGTAACACAAAATGTGGGTGCCCCCCTGCGAGCCATGCTGAGGGCCCCCCCAACTCAGTAACAAATCACTGGTCGCGCCACACTCTGGGCCGCCATAGATCATCACGCTTGCGCAATACCCAAGAATGTGCTGCCGAAGGTATATGCCACACACTGCACTAGCAGAACGATATAAATATGTGTTTTAATGCACACACCCTCGCTTCAGCCATGGCCGATTTCTGTAATCACACTTTCACCACTGGCACGTTCCCCTCTCCTCTTAAGCACTCCCTTGTGCATCCACTCCTCAAGAAGCTGTCTGCCGATCCTGCCTGCCCGGCAAACTATTGCCCAATCTCCATCACCCCTTTCCTGGGTAAACTGTTGTAAAAGCTGTCCATCTCCCAGCTTACTCTCCACACGGAATCTGTTGGTTGTGCTCCATGACCTTCAGTCTGGCTTCAGAGCTGCCAGAGTCACGGAAACTGCTCTCCTGAACACTTGTGAAGATCTGCTCTCTAACCTTGATTCCAGCATTCCTTCTGTCCTCAACCTCCTTGATCTTTCCTCTGCTTTCGACACGGTCAACCACGCCATCCTGATCAATTCTGATCAATCGACTCCATGAGTACATGGGCATCACGGATCAGGCCCTTGAGTGGCTGACCTCCTTCCTCTTGGACAGGCCCTGCCAGGTCCAACTTGGTCCCTTTCACTCTGCTCCATCCTCTCACCCTGGTTTTTCAACCTCTACTTGGCCCCTTTGGCCCACCTGATCTCTACCTTCGCCTCTAACTTTCAATGTTATGCGGATGACACGCTGCTTTCCTTCAGGCTCCCCTCAGACTCCTCTCCTCTCTCGCTCATTCCTGACTGTCTATCTGCGATTCAGGATTGGTGTGCCTCCAATGATCTCTGCCTTAATGTCAGTAAGTCGGAGATCCTTATCATTGGGACCCCAGCTCCTGCTTTCCCTCTCTCACTCTGGCCACCTGCCTTGGGCCCTCTTCCTTTGACATTCTGTGAGGCAAACAACCTGGTGTCATCTTTGACTCCACTCTCTCATTCTCTCTTCATATCTTGGACGTCGCCAGGAAGTCCCACTACCAGCTGCTCCTCTTCAAAGGTACTCTTCCCTTTTTCACTTTCCCCCAGAAGCTCACTGTCTCCAGAGCCTTGGTTCTCTCTAGGCTGGACTACTGCAACAGCCTCTTTCTCAATCTGCCTTCCTCTACTCTCCACCCTCTGCAACTAATCTAGAACAGGACTGCGAGAAGTATCCTTGGCCTCAAGCCCAGGGACCGTATCTCTCCAGCCCTGAAATCTCTCCACTGGCTCCCAGTTGCTGCAAGGATCAAGATCATTACCCTTTGCATTGTCCACAAGGCTTTCTGGGCCTGGGGCCCACACTACATCCAACGCTCTCTTCCAAAATATCTTCCTTCTCAAGCCCTTTCCTCTGTTACCTACAACTCTCTGAGGGTTAAACACTTTTTCAGGCAGAGAGTGGGTGGTAGATCTCTCTCCTCTGCAGGCACCTCCTTCTGGAATAGCCTCCCTGACCGTCTCAAACTTGAGCTGGACCACCTGAAGTTCCGGAAGCACCTCAAACCATTCCTCTCTCTCCCTCCCCTGCTGGCCTACCTGACCTACCTGTCTGCTGTACCGACTGGTTGCTTGGCTACCCTCAGAGTCTCACCGAGTCCAGACTCTTTCTTGATCAGTCACCCTTGCACTGCCTCTGGGCCTACCCCGAAATGTAGATTTGTTGCGCCCCTGAACGCAAGCACACACACCATTCCCCATATACAAACACGTGCACCCAGCCATCCATATATTTAAGTGTGCATTCTTTCACCATACAGGCTCACCCAGGCAGCCACCCGTACATTTAAGTGTGCACCCTTTCACCATAGAGGCACACACTACCAGGCACCCACCCATACATTTAAGTGTGCACCCTTTCACCATATGTTCACACAGGCATCCACCTATACATTTAAGTGTGAACCCTTTTACCATACAGGCACACCCAGGCAGCCACCCGTACATTAAAGTGTGCACCCTTTCACCATACACTCACACAGGCAGCCACCTTTACATTTAATTGTGCAGCCTTTCACCATACACTCACACACACACACACACACACACACGTCATGGGGTTGAGGGGAGCCCTAATACTTCCCAAAAAATTGGGCCTCATCACAACTATGCCGGTCTGGAAACAACGGTGCCGATAAGATTACCGGCACCGTTGTTTCCGGATCGGCATATTACAGCTCTGTGGGCGGTTGCTATCCCATCCGGCAGGTTAGAACAGACCTGCCAGGCGGAATGACACCCACCCGGAGAGTTTTCATGGAAGCACCGGCACCATTATCAACGGTGCCGGTGCTTCCGTGGACCCCAATCCCATAGAGTCCAATGGAAATGGGGAATTACCATTTGCCGGCGCCTGACTTCCCAGACCGCAGGCTTGTAAAATGCCTGTGTTCCCGGGAAGTTGGGCACCTGTAAATCATTACGGGTTTGGCGGTAACCCGTAATGAGGCCCATTGTTTCTTTTTGAAGTCACTCTGACTTCATAAAGAAATTATTTCCGTTAAGGACCGAACCATAACGGCATTAATTTCTTTGGGAAGGCAGAGTGACTTCAAAAATAAGCAATTTCTTTTTTAAGTCATAGGGCTCCCCCCACCCCATGACACGGTGGCCTCCAGCCTAGGGTCAGCCATGCCATGGGTGGGGCGGAGCCCTCGGACTTCAAAAAGAACATTTCTTTTTGTAGTAACTTCCTTCATAAAGAAATGATTTCTATTACAAAAATCATTTCTTTATAAATGCAGAGTAAATTGAAAAAGAAAAAAAAAAATTGAAAAAACATATTTTTCTTTTTTTTCTCCAGGGACCCCCCCCCCCCAAAACAACATGTGCTGGCGGGGCCCCCCGCACCGCGGGGGGTCCTGTTACGCCAGTGCTCTTAGTGTACAAAACTATCAATGGTCTTCCTCCTGAGTACTGACTCTACTCACCATCCTATTTCTTCTGCTCCTCCGCAAGCTTCTTCCCTGTCTCCCTTCTTGCCCAACTTAACTGGAACCCACTGCCAATCATAATTAAAGCTAGCCCAACCATGGAGCTGCGCTTATGCCTCACCTATGGATCAAAGAGGGTTCTTACTCCACTCCCGACTGTCCTACCTGACCCCACCGCTCCCACCACTGGCACTTGATTATATAATTGTGTACATTTGTACAGTACTACTCCTTAGTTGCAGCACTGACTGCTCTATATTGTTACCGTTGTATTTTTCTTTGTTTTGTCCCCAGTTTATATCCAACTTTGTTTCCACCCTTATAAACTGGGTCATAAATTGTTCTCATAATTGTGCTATTTTAAAGGCAGCCTTCTGGGAAATGCCACAGTCAACTGTAAATGTGTTATTGGAAGTCATTTCTGATCAAAATTGACATCCCTGTTCTTCAAATAAATACAAATGCAAAATATGGCAGGAGGGCTCTTTGCAACAGAGCAATTTCAGTCAAAGCATAATCTAGTAATTCTGCATCATACGTGCATCTTTTAAGGTGTGTCAAATTTTAATAACATACAATTGGTACATTTTTAAATATACAACTCAAGGAAGATGAAGGCTTTTTCCTGAATAAGCATGCAGGAATTGTTAAATCGTTTGGAATTGTATTGTGCCACACAACTCAGTTTGTTTTAAAACAGGATTTTCTTTGCTATATCTGCTATTTTATATAACGATGACCAATAAATGTTACCCAACTTCAAAATGTTATATGCTTGCTTATATCCTTTGTAATGTTCAAAGACAATTCTCATTGCACAATCTACAGGCTATACAAACCAGTAGAGCACACAGATTGTTCAGAACGCTGCATTTCAAGGTTACCAACAGCATCTGAGTACCCACAGACAATGGTCTGTGATGCCCAGGCAAATTATATGAACTATGCACCATGGTTACATATCATGTGATCCTCCAAATATTTATTTTAGACTACTACTCCTATTACTATGCTGGCTACAGAGCATAGGAGTTGAACTCCAAAACATCTGGTGCACCACATAATGAGCAACCGTGCTATATAGTATTAAGAGTGAGGCAGGTTATTTAAGCTTTATAGATCTTGGCCAAGCACCATTCCAGGCGTTATGAGCCCAAAAGACTGAATTAAAGGCCCGAGCGCAGCAAGGGCATTTAACAAGATTATAAGCCCCGAAAGCTGGGTACGGCTCAAGGATGATGTCCATAAAGCTAAAAGCTAATATAACTTGCATAACTTGCACCATCTTGAAAGTGTTAAATGTATATATGTATATTCAATTCACTGAAAAAACTTTGTTAAAGGGACGTTATGGTTAAGTTGCACTAATAAAAACCTCTGAAATTCACTTGTTAAAGGGACGTTACCAAACCCTAAGGAAAGTACTTCAAGAACATATGACAAGGTTAGCTTTTAGATATATAGCACCTTTTGAAGTGTACTAGTCTGACTGTCAGTGAACAAAACCACCTGGCCTACATATGTCGGTGATCAAAAACAAGTGGCCCAGATATGTGATGTCATCAATGACATTTGTGATGTCATCTTTGATGTCCTGGGTGTTAGTCTTGGCAGTGCACGGTGGCGGCGTGAGTTATGGTTGCTTAGTTTACCATAACTGGCGAATTTCTGAGGTTTTTCAGTTTTACTTGTAACCATAACGTCCCTTTAACAACGTTTTTTTCATTGAATTTCATAGGTTTTTATTAGTGCAATTTGACCCTAACGTCCCTTTAACAATGTTTTTTTCAGTGAATTCCATCGGTTTTTACCAGTGCATGCTATTTTCCTACAACTTACTAATATCATACCTACCCCACTATAGCAAATTCTTTGCCCAATTTACAAAGTTTCACCTTAAATCTCTGCCATTTCCCACGATCTAGCATCATTTTTAACACTTCTGTACAATTTGTACAACTTTTCCCAATGTTTTTGCATCCATCGACGTCCGCAAACTTCTGACGTCATCACAGACCTTCCGTACAGTGCCATGATGCGTGTGGCATGATGTTGTGTCCGTGAACGCGTCTGCACTTTGCGATCGGGTCCGTGCTTCGAGGACATTTCAGAACTGCATTTTCTACTGATCTAGGAACTTTCAAGCTCAAAATATACCCTTGCACAGCTCCTACGCCTATTCTTACTTATTATCCATTAACAATCTAGTACAAAGCACATACTTGGAAGAATATTAGTAAAACTGCTATTTATCTTAAAAATTGCATCAGCTCTTGCATCCCTCCTCCCCAAGAGCCACTAGCACCACCAGCTATTTGCCTTTTTAAGATGTTATGATTTGATTGCTGAGTGCAGTGCTCAGGATATAACTTGTAGTTAATATGGGCTTTGATTCTGATGCTGTAGCCGTATACTATTGATCCGGTCGAGTGCCACAGCGGTAGAGCGCTCGCTTTGACATTGGTGCAGAGTCTGCTAACGCAAGTTCAAATCCCGGCAGGGCCAAACTCAGCCTTTCAACCTTCCGAGGTCGATAAATGAGCACCACACACCGTGGGTAATAATAAGCAGAGGGTTTGTATTATTATTTTATTACCCTAGTGCTAAAAATTCTACCCATTGCCATGACTGTAAATATATATTACTAGTCCCACAGCCAACTCCCTGTGACCACCCAGACCTATATTTAGTATTATTCACCACAGCCTCCATCCAATCAGTTCTCCAGAACCCCTGCTCTCAATGGGACATTGTTGTGCGATTTAATTCCACATCTCTAACCACAAACTTGCCTGGATTTACCCAGCCCCCAGCCATAAACTATGACCAGGGACAGAGAAAAGGTGTCCTCTGACACCTACAACAGAGCCTCAGAAACAAGGATCCACCGACCAGGCAAACACAACATACCTCACACCAGCCAGAGAATTTCTCTTGGAGATCCACATCTGTGAACCACCAGGACAGACACGGCCAGCTCATCGGGTTCCTGAAAATAACCAGGAACAGGGGTCTCCTACCAGTAAGCACAGACACTCACCCCTACTAATATGCTAACTCTCCTCTTTACACCAACACACAATAGAATGCAGCTATACCCCTCGATCAATTTCCACCTGGCTGCACACATACCTACACTACCCCTGGAACACCTCAACAGTCTGTTAGAATGCAGTTATACCCCAGAACAAAATCGGCCCAGCTGCACACAATCTCTTACACAGGCTCCACGGCCGCCATAATGCAGACTCTGAGACCAACTTCTTTGCTGCACACATTCCACTGACCTCTCACAACCACTGCAGCGTTAGAATGTGGCCACATCCACGCAAACTGCACTGGCTGCACAGATACTGAGTGCACCCAAGCACAATATGCTACCCTACTCACTCCACTGACCTTGACTACGGTCCCCAAGGACGTTCAAACCACATTGCTTTGAGATCATACCAATGGTATATAAGACAATATACAAATGCACAATAACATAACAATAACATAACATATGTTAGCCTGCAAAAAAACATGTAATGGGGTAAATGGGAGCTCCCTGATTGATTATATACTAATCACGGCATATGATTGGGCTAGGATTGGTGATTCTGTAATCCACAATAGACCAGAGAGCGATCAATATCATCTAGTAGCAGAATTCCTGGGCCACTGTAGGGGGGAGGTCGGGCCACAGTGTACCATGCGGACCAGCCGATGGTATATACCAGACAAGCTCGAAAGGGAGTAAAATGGTCTTATCTGTTAAAAAAGGGTTTGAAACCCCCTATCTATGCCTCCATCCTGAATAATATCAAGGCAATCCGTGACACAAAACTTAGCAATGATATGATTTTGTGTGAATTTGAGCAACTGAAAAGTAATAAAGCTCCCCTTGTGTCTTTCCCTGTGGGTGAAGCAAAGAAGCACCCTCTTCCTACGGTTGCCTGGTATGATGTGGCCTGTCCCAGAGCCAAAAGGGACATGATATCATGCGTAAAAAAGACCAGAGGGGGTTGATAAATCCTGTCAGCAAGCCTTAAGACTAAAATAGAAAAGAGCTAACTGGAAGGAAGAAGAGAGAGTTTGTGACTGAATAGTGCGGCAGGCTATATGGAGAATTGCAATCAGGGGATGCTTGCTCCCTTTGGCAGCTGGTCTCTGCTAGGGAAGCGAATGGGGATGGAGACCTGATAGGCAACATTGGAGAGCGTAAATGGAGATCCCATTTTTCAAACCTCTATCCAGCCTCAACCAACCCTGCCCCTAGTTTGGAAATACATAGACCACCATCACCCGCCAACTTTACACTTTCTGTTGGTGAGGTGGCAGCCTCTCTCAACACTTTAAAAAACCACACGGCGGCAGGTCCAGACATGATCCTAACAGACCTCTTCAAGGACGAAGTAGAGATATGGGCTCCAGTGTTATGTTGGCTTTTCAATGCCATCCTGCGCAGTGGCGAGATTCTAACCTCTTGGCGAAGGGCGATAATTGTCCCCATTTATAAAAAGGGCGGGAAAGCCAACTGCTGCTCCATCTCTCTTCTGGATGGTGTTGACAAGCTCTTTGGGAAGCTCATTCGCACATTTTTCCAAGGGTGGGTTGACCGTGATAATGTGGTTAACTGCCTTCAAGCTGGGTTTAGGTCAAACAGGGGTACAATAGACCATTGTTTTTTGTTCCTTCTGATTATTGTTAAGTATACCATCCTGAAGAAAATTTACCTTTATGTGGGTTTTCTGGACCTAAAAACTGCTTTCGATACTGTGTCGAGAGATCTACTGTGAGAAATCCTGCTGAGGTGTGGTTCTTCTCCTGACCTGGTGGCAATCACATGCTCACTGTACTCTGCCAACAAAGCTTCCGTTAGGGATGGCATAGGGCGGGGTGCAGACTGAGGATTTTGAAGTGAATGTTGGAGTAAGAGAGGGCTGCACCCTGACACCCATACTATTTAATATCTACATACAGGAAATTATTGATGCCCTCTTAAGTGGGTGCCAAGTCTGCCCAAAAATGGGAGCGGATGTATTCCTGGTGCTATTCTATACAGATGATGCCGTTCTTATGTCTATTATGACCCACAGCTTGAAGCATGCTCTTTCTATTTTTGCTTCCAAATGCACAGAATTGAATTTAGCTTTAAAAATCCAAAAATGTAAAGTGATGGTCTTTAAACTTCCTCATGTCAAAGGGAGAAAACTAAATTTGAGTATATGTGACTCGGGTATTGAAAAAGTTAACCACTTTGACTACCTTGTAGTGCGTTTTGAGGACATGGGTAGTTGGGAGCCTCAGGTAGCTAAATCAACACTCTCACTGACCAAATATTGTGGTGGTATTTCATCCTTCTTTCCAAGCATGGTAGAGGTGCAATTTCCCCTTGCACTAGAATTATTTCACAAACAAGCCATACCGGGAGCCATGTATGTTTTGAAACTGTGGGGACATGTTAATATTATTGATTTGTCTACTACCTGTGAAAACAAGTTCCTAAAGAAACTACTGCTTTTACCGGTGGCAGCCCCTTCAGCCCTGGTTCACCTAGAACTTGACAATACTAGGATAGCGGACCACACCTCTTTTAAACCAATATTGATCTGGGCAAGGGTCTGGAAAGTAGATGAATTAGAGACATATTGGAATGCACTATCACGTGTCCTGGGCCTCGAGGGGAAGACAAGTTTAAAGTGGTTTACACATGTAAAGGCTTGTCTTTGCCGCCTTGATATGCCTGAGTTATGGAATAACCTGCAGGTGCCCCAGGTATGGGACCTGAACAACTTGAAGCTTAAGGCAAACATATGAACACCTGATAGCTGATGCCATGAAGCTGAAATTTGGAAAGGAATACCTTGAATCCACTGTAGAACTAGGGTTCAAGGTTTACTTGGACACCATTCTATCGGCAAGGGAAAAGTCTTTTTATGTCCGATTCAGGCTTGGGTTTTTGCCAATATAACCAGAGGGTGACTGACAGGCGACACAATTAGATCTCTGCCCAATGTGTGGAGCTCAAATTGAAAATATTGTAAACTTTTTACTAACCTGCACTAAAACCCATTGTCTAAGATGTTTGTACCTGCAACCGATTTTGAACAATGCAGGTATTTGTTATGTAACCACTGCAGTTAGGTACCTAAGAAAATGTTCCCTCCCTGATGTGGTTCTTGGAACTGCATGTTTTCTTTATAGGGCATGAGAAACAAGATCTTGAAGAGTGGTCTTGGCACCATGGTCAGAGACAAACAAGTGCCTGATGCTGGGAGCTCCTCCTCTCCTCAGTCACCATTATGACAAAAACCACCTGTCAATTATCTGTTTATTAATACTCCCACTCTAATTAATGTTTAACAAACTTATGCCCAGTATGTAGGAAAAATCCTGATTGCTATGCATGACATGCTGACGATTTGCACCCACTGGCTTGTAATTTGTATGACGTTTTTAGCCTGTTGAGATAATCCCGAGAACTATGCATGATATGTGGCTGATTTGCAACAACTACTTGTAATCTCTATGAAGTATTTAATCTGTTGAGATAACTGTGTATTTCATATTGAATCCATTGACAATTTTCACTGATGCTTTTATTGCAATGTGGACTGTTTATTGGAACTTAAAGGCTAAATGCCGAATAAACGTATGTTTTGACTGACTGATAACATATATATGTGGCATTGGCGGTACTCCCACGCTGCCAGTATTCTCTTGGAATGTAGTGTTCTGAACAATCTCTGGGCATACTGGTTCTTATAGCACACAGATTGACCAATGAGAACACTAAACTGACATTCCAAGGGCTATAAATAAGCTTCAGCTCACAGGGGGCAAGAAATTCCTGGGAATTAAGTGCCCAGAAGCCCGACTTAACGTTCCGAGCAAAGCAAGAGCATTACAAAGGTTTTGGTACCTAATGCCTAGGAATTCGTGCCCCCGTCCGATGCTAAGACTTCTACCATCTTTGGCCATTGTATACCCAAACAATGAATGTGGATTAACGGCAACCACAGCATCTAAAGGTCTCTGCCGGCCTAAGAAGATCACTGCGGGGGTGTATACATGGAGCATTGCCTCAATAGCTGCAGCATATGCATTGTGCTGACATTCCTTACCGACACCTTAAGATTGCCACCACCCCGAGGAACGCTCTGCTTTGTCCCACCCTTCCCTGGGCCTGCTACAGGATAGATGGCTACTGAAAAGGTTCATCCAGCCCTCCTCTTTGATCCGGGAGGTGATGCCGGCCAGTGCCAAGGCCAGTTACTAAGGCCTGCACTCGTGGTCTCTGCCGGTCTAAGCCAGAGTTGCTGCCAAGCCGCCAAACTCCTAATCTCCCGTCCATTCCATGTTGCCGCCATGTTAAGTGCTCCACCAAAGGTAAGCCTTCCTCACCGCCTGTGGCGGTTGCTTTTGGCTTAGTGCATACATTTACAGACATCTATCTACCCACTGTCTAAGTAACGGTCTGGCGTATTTTAGCTCTGTTTTATCTTTACTCTGTCCCTGTTACCTTCTACAGCGTTAATGATGTCTTTCCTCCAATGTTCTACCCTCGTTGGCTAGCATCACTGTTGTAGCCCCCAGTATGCAGCTTCTCCGGGTCATTCTATTATGATGGCATAGTTATCTATCTCCGGGGTTGCTAATACTCTGTCCTGTGACGCACCGGGTTTCCTATACCTACACATCCATCTGCTCACTCCAAGAGGGGCCTCTGCTTTGCCTCATGACCTTGTCATTACAATCTTTACGTAATCCGTGTTGCGATTATATTACACCTGCAAACTACCCACCTGCCTTGTGCGGCTTCTGATGCTTAAACTACCTATCCATTACCTGTAACTCACCTTTTACGCCATCTGCTGACATGCTACCAGCATGCTACCCATCTATTATGAGTTCCTAACTACCTTATAATGACTTTCTGCAGCTCTATGCGGAAATTGGACCTTAGCTGTAAATGAAACATGCTGTAATTTACCTTAAGGGTTTAACGGCGCCGTCGGCGCCGTTAACCCTTAACGCCTGATTACCATTTTAACACCTGCTTTTAGCAGCTGTTAAAATGCAAGGTGCTAACCTGCCTTGGTGCTAATTATGGCACCGTAATTTACGGTGCCGTAATTAGCGCCTTCCCCACTCCCATTATGCCCTATGGGGCAAAAATGGGAATGGGAAAGGGTAAATGGGGAATGGGGATTTACCGCCCCACTAACCTTGGAATAGGGCGGTAAATCCGCCATCCACCATGGTGTAAACAGAGTTTACACCATGGTGGTAAAGTAGGGAACTTACCGCCTGGGTTGTAATGAGGCCGTATGACTTTGGAAGACCTGTGCTGTAACTGGAACATTCTGGAACTTAGCTATCTATGACTTTGGCAGCCCTGTGCTGCAATTGGAATTTTCTGTAACTTACCTAACTATGACTTTGGCAGCCCTTTGCTGCAAATGGAACATTCTGTAATTTACCTTATAAAATGTACCAGTGCCGTAATACCTATGGGTTTGGGCGATGTCAATAAAAACATATTTTACAAAAAATCTCCTTTCACATAAACGCCATGGCAACATGGCCACATTAGGGATGCAACAGAAGCAGGGGAGATTGTGCAATGGCATGTGCCATCAAATGTAGAAAGGCATTAAGACAAAGGGGCAAAGCAGGTGTGGATGCTTCACTAAATACAAACTTATGGGTTCTCTGCCAGCTTTCTCAGATGCTATGTGGAACCCAGTGGTTTCTTTTCTGGTCCAAGAGCACACAAGTGAAAGAAAATACAATTTGGGAATTTCTAGATGTAGCTCTGCTTCCAAGAACTGCTAGCGGTACGTTGCTGCTGGTTGTTCAGTGTCAGTGATAGAAGATGTTCTGTGGGTTCAAGTAGAAGCTCCTTTTCAGACACACCAAGTAAGATTAGTTGTCATCTCATTGAAACATGTTCTAACTGTGCAGTGCACAAGTGGGGCAGAAGTGGTCGGTTGTGAGAAGGAGCGACAAGGAGAGTCTATCTTCACTGACTACTGGTATTGGAGGCGGCGCTTTGGAGGAATAAACTCCAGCTCAGTGTATAAAACACTGATTGCAGCATGGAGCGCGGCGCAGCTCGAAGGTGGGGCAGAAGTGCTCTGCCGTGAGAAGGAGCGACAAGGAGAGTCTATCTTCACTGACTACTGTTGTTGGAGGTGGCGCCTTGGAGGACGAAACTCCAGATCAGTGTGTAAAACATTGATTAGAGTGCAGTTCAGTGCGAAAGTGGGGCAGAAGTGGTCTGCCGTGAGAAGGAGCAACACAGAGAGTCTAACTTCACTGACTATTGTTGTTGGAGGCTGCGCCTTGGAGGAAGACACTCCAGCTCAGTGTATAAAACACTGATTACCGTCAGAGTGAAGCACAGTGTGAAAGTGGGGCAGAAGTGGTCTGCCGTGGTCCGTTGGGGGCCGGAGGATTTGGAGGAGTGACCTTTTCTTTTACTTCCTCGCAACCTGAGAAACTCCTAAGAGCTGCAGTTACAAGACTTCCATTACTGGTTACGTGTTTGCAAGGTAAGCAGCAAACGCAAAGTGTACTTTATATATTCGAATCAGCTAGACTCTGAACATTTAAAGACCAGGGGCCTCATTACGAGTTTCGGGGTAGCCACTCGGTTCTGGGTCTGGGTTCACTGAATGGTGAAATACTGGGCCATTCCGACCTTGGAGGGCCAGGTATTTCCCCATTCAGGGAACCCGTACCCGGTCCATCCCCATTCCATTTGAGCCCGCATAGGGCTCAATGGGAATGGGGAGCATGCTAACAACGGGCCCGTTAATGACGAGCCTGTTGTTTGCATGCTGGGCCGCTCGCGGGACCCGCTAAGGACATCTGGTAAAACCAGGCGTCCTGAGCGGGTCCCGCGAGCAGACCTCGTAATGGGCCAGTAACGGGTTAAAGGCTCCGGCACCTTTACCGGCGCCGTTAACCCCTTACCGCCCTCCTCGTAATGAGGCCCAAGATCTTTATCATGCTGGGGAAAACTGTAAATAGATTTAAAGCATGTAATTTACAAAAAGCAAAACCATATGAAAAAAAGTATATTAATTCAAAACAGGACCCCACTGACTCCATTGCTACTGGAGTTCATGAACCCATTGAAGCAGAGTAGAGAGTGACCGCACAGCCTGAAAGGCAATTCCCAAGGGAAAATAACTGCTTTTTTAATACCCAGAGGCAACGGTAATGCAGGAATGGACCCGGGTACATCCTGGACCCGGGTACGTCCCGTGAAACAAAGGCTAACTGCTCTAAAAGAGGGGACCATTCGAGAAGCACAAATAAATCAAACCTTGACATTGACAATAATTAATTACTTGAACTTTGCTATTCGCTTCAGGGCATTATGCAGCATCAAATGAGATGCCTTCTCAGATTTCGCAGCGTATAGATCTGCAGCAGTCAGCGCCCCAACCACCATCCAGCTCCGCCCCCTGGGTAAATCAAACTCCACAAAGAAAGTCTGTAACTCCTATAATCTGTATCTGGAGCTCAAGGATGACATTCATGGCAGGAACATCATGGACTTTAATCATACTGGTGAGGGAAATGTAAGTACTTTGGGCACAAATTCTAACTTGTGTCAGAGTGCTGCAGTTTGCAGTAAAGATTCTCCTTAAACTATGTGGAAGGATCCACGAAGACTTAAAACAGCAGGGGAATTCTATAATCCACCTGACCAGTTTAATAGAGCATAAATCAGTACGTAACAAAACGAACCACGCACACATTGTTTTGGAAGGTGCAAGTAGCATTATCTCTAAAGATGGAGGTAAGATACAGGGCACTCTGCACAAAACCATGACTAATGAGGGAAATGAGGCATCTCTTATTAATTATAAAACGTGAATGGAGAGGTATCATGCAAAGCATTGAGAACGCCTAGCCAAGAATTTTACTACCTGATTTGAACTCTCATGTGGATGATCCTTTGAATTAACCATTACATTCAACCATTATATCAATTACTACCCAAAAGTAGAGTAGTATCAGGTAGAGCAGGGGAGTATTACTGTGTAGGCAGGGAGTAGGAGTGTGGAGGAGGGGTGTAGTAGTGTGGAGGGGTAGCAGTAGTGTGGAGGAGAGCAGTAAGTGTGGAGGCGGAGAGTAGTAATGTGGAGGAGGGGAGTTGTAGCAGAGGGGGGAGTAGTGAAGTGGAGGGGGAGAAGTAACATCAAAGGGTGGAGGCAAGAACTAGGAGGACTGAACCATCGGAGGCACTGAGGATTGGTGGGAGGAGTAAGGTGGAGGGTGAGACAGTAAGAGTAGGAGAAAAGATGTGAGTGTGGATTTGAGTGAACCAACTTGAAACCAAAAGGGCAAGGCACTGTCTCAATTCCACATTAGAACACTAACCCTTGGATAGAGTAGGAACAGTTAGGAATGTCTGTGAGGAAGTTTAGATAGCCAGCAGTTAGGGACCAGCTATAGTATAAGGCAGTGATTAAACAGTATGGGTCCACATTTGGTAGCACTTACCGGAGATTATGTACGCCTGGGTTAGGGGCATCACAAGACAAGATAAAGAGGGACGGCCTAGATGCCACAATGAAAAAGAACAACCCAAACTCTTGAACTGTCTATAAGTGTGAAGTGAATTCTATGCCATCAGTGACACTCACTTAAATAGCCTTTTCATTCTTTGTTTAAATAAAATGCAGACTATTGTTTTTGCATGGTTAATATAGTGTTGTTTACTTGAAATGTATCAGAGTTTTCAGAGAATGCAGTAGACATTTTTTATTTAATGTAAATGGACAAGCAGGTACCCCACACCCTGCACATTATAGTTGTTTTATAAAATAATTCTTATAATTGTGTATATGTAGCTATAGTGTTATTAGAATATAAGTAAAAGAAAAAAGTACATTTATTAATAGTCGATAAAAACAACTTTGTGCATAAGTTGGGCATAACAAATTAAAGTGAAGACTTCCTTAGAATTGATTTTATTTTGATTGTGTGTAAACGATAAAGGCATATAATTTCAGAATTTCAGAACCATCGAAATCATGCATTTGCGTGCATTCGCAACATTCGCCCGATGAAACAAGGGTCAGCCGCTGCCTTTGCCTCTACCTACATCCGCCCTTGCCCCTTAGCTCAGGCTCCACCACAGACTCTGCTCTCAGCAATCTTCACTCAGCAATCACCAATAACCTGGCACGCTTGCCCCAGTCATGAGGATCCACCTGAAACCTGCCTCTAAGCGTAACACCTGGTATGACTCTGAACTTGCAGCCCAGAAACGAAAGTGCAGATGAGGGGAATGGAAGTGGCAATCTCCAGGCTCACCCTCTGACAAACTGGCCTGCTGCCTGCTCCAAAGGCAATACAGACCGGCAATCCGTGCCAGGAACAGGGTCCACATTCAGGCATGGGTATCAGGTGCATCTAATAACACGACTAAACTTTTTCAAAATCTACAGGGAGCTGGCCAACCCTCTCATCCTCCTTCCCAGTTCCTATGCAATGCACTGGCCACACACGTTGCCACCAAAACTCAAGACATCTTGAACACCCTTGTTACTCACCCACCTAACCCATACCACACCCCCTTGCCTCCCTTGGCCACTCCCGCTCCTCCTTCCGCCTTCTCCTTCTTCACCCCTGTCATTCCTGAAGAAGTTATCAGAGTTGTCCGCTCTACGAAGACTTCTTCCAAACAGGTTCCCCCCTGCTCGTCCAGAACTTTGAAGGACAACATTGGCTCCCTGGCCCCAGCACTCGCTGATTTCTGCAACCACTCTTTTGCCACTGGCTCTTTCCCCTCCTCCCTCAAGCACTTCCTTGTGCGCCCACTGTTGAAAAAGCCTTCAGCAGGGATCTGCATCTGCTATGGAAAAGTTTGCATGAGAGATGTGCGAACCACAAAAGGTTTATACATTTCCCATGCGAACACGCATTTAAAACCCCTACAAACCCACACCCTCACCCACACCCACAACAAATCCACGACACACCCCCACCAACACCCTTAACACACCCCACCCACATCCCCAACATAACCAAACCCTACTTACCTTTCCTTTACGCTGTCTTCCTGCGGTGCCAGTTCCCTTTCACTTCTGTGATCGGTAACCAGAGCCGCAGGGTCCTTTTCTTTTTTTTTCTATTTTTTTTGGAAGCTGCAGGGGTTTCCCCCGCAGCCCCTGCTCATTATACTGCAAAGTATAGTGAGCGGAGTGTTGGGCGGGACACCCCCTGTTTTTTTTCTCGGGTGTGCTATGGGGGTGCCTCCACTGACTCCAGGTTGCTGCACTGATCAAATTCAAATCTCTCTGCCTCATCCACAAGGCTCTCTGGGGCCAGGGACCACACTATCTGCAACTCTCTCTTGCCAAATACTCTCCTTCTAGACCTCTTTGCTCCTCTGGCACCAACCCTCTGTGTGCAAATCATTTTGCTAAACAGAGAGCAGGAGGACAATCGCTTTCCTCAGCTGGATCCTTTCTCTGGAACAACCTCCCCCTCCCTCTGCATATTGAGCAGGACCTTCTGAAGTTCCAAAAGCACCTCAAGACTCTCCTCTTTTCCTCCACCTTCACTTCTTCCTTCCTCTGCTAATCCCACAGTTGCTGAGATTGGTGTCCTGGACACGCATGCATCCTCTGGGCCTCTGACCATTCACACCCAATCTCCCCAGCATCTGTCTCCCTCAGCCCTTGCCTCAGCACACCCTCTGCACTGAAGATTCTCACTTACCTCCCAACATGGCTCCTGGCCGCACAGCACATACCATACCTTACACTTCATCTGTGGCTCACCCTCGAGCATGGATACCACAGCACCTACCCCACTGCCCTCTTCCTTCCTGAACTTGCACGTCCGTATTTTTGTATTTAATTGTACTGCTATCCTATGTTCCCTCCCTGCTGCTCTGTGGGTGCTTTGAAACAGAATTCTAAGCACCTAACAAGCAAACAATGAATAAAAATAAATGCAAAACAAATTTGTTAAAGTGATTTTCAGGTTACATTATGTTTGTAAAAATAGGGCATTTTAATACGTGATGTTCTGCACAGTAACATGAACACCTTCAGTTATGAAACCTTATGACATTCGGTGAAATCTGTTGAGTTAAAGGGGCATTATGGTTACTCTTCACTTTGGATGAAGGGATACTATGGTTACAAAACAAGCTCTAAGGGCCTAATTCACAGAAAGTTTAGCGCTGTGCAAAGTTACTTTGCAATGAAAAAATACACTTTGCACCTGGCCTAATTCAGAGCAAAGTGACTTGACTTCACACTGCAAAAGTACTCTTTGAACCGCGCTAAATGGGCCTTATTCATAGAATATTTTTCGCGCTGGGAAATGACTTTGCCCCTAAAAAGTCCACTTTTTGGCTCGGAAAACTCAGCTTCCTGACTCAAGGATCAGACTTTGCGTGACTTTGCGCTACTATGCGTGGATTCCTCTTGAATTTGCGTAGTGCTGAGAAACAAATAGGGGGCGGAACATGCATATTCCCCATTTACACTGCAAAATGAGGAAGAACAAAGTATAACATGGGTGTGCTGAGGGACACACCACAGGAAGAAATTACATGCCCAGTGAAGGGCAAACCTAAACGAATTCATGGATTACAAAGCACAACTTCACGTCAGGAAAAGGCACATGCAAACCTTGTGATCTTACCGTCACATGATCTGAGACACAACGTACAATGCACAAAGGAACCAATGCGCAAAGGAAACTTAGATAAAGCACGCAATGCACACCATTCAAACGTCGCTCTACCAGGATACATCCAGCTATAGCGGCAGCAATCATACATGTCCATGGAAGGAGGAGGAGGAGGATGGTGAGAGACAGGATTTTTCATCCATGTACAATGCTCTTTGGGATGCCAGATGACAAGGTATATGCAAGGTACAGATTCCTTCCCCATGTCATCTTACATCTGGTGAGGGAGTTGGAGGAAGACCTTGCATCACCCACCATCTGCTCCCATACTCTCACGCCCCCGGATAAGGTGCTGAGAGCCCTACATTTACTAGCCACATGCTCTTTCCAGCACACCTCTGTCATTGTTGGGGGCATATCACAGTCCACGCAATCCCGGTGTCTATACGAGGTATTGGACTGCATCACATCATGTCTTTGTAGACGCATATACATGCCACACACACTGCAGGCAAGGCAGATAATGTGCCAGGAGTTTTATGCCATAGCACACTTCACATGGGTCCTGGGAGCTGTTGATTGCGTGCATATTTTACTACAGCACCTTTGAGAGACTGAGCACATTTACCTCAATCAGAAGCATTGGCATTCAATCAATGTGCAGGTCATCTGTGACGCAAAGGGAGTCATAATGTATGTCAATGCAAATTTGGAAGCACACATGACAGCTTCATTTACTGCCATTTACCACTATACCAGTCCCTTGCATCAGGAACCTTTGGCAACACCTGGCTCAGCGGTGGGTATTAACTGTCATGCACATGCACGCAGTCATGTAACACACTGAATAGCTGACCATGACAAGCAATGCTACTACAGACATTTAGATGTTTGCAGTGGACATTGCCTTCCCGCTCTCACCATTCCCGCTCATGCCATTCCGGAATCCTGCCACACCAGTCAAGGTAAGGTACAATGCAGCATACACAGCCACTAGGGCATAGTGGAGCGCACATTCGGGGTGCTCAAGTCACGTTTCTGCTCCCTTGACAACTTGGCAGCGTATTGCTATATGACACACCAGTAGCATGCAAGATCATTGTGGCATCTTGTGCCTGTACAATTTTGCCCCACATTGTGCATACCAGTAGAGATGCAGGAGGGACATCGCACAGAGCCACAGGCAACACCAATGCCCTTGGCCGGCAAAAGGACACAGAGACAAGATGCACGCAATCAGCTTGTGCAAACCTGCTTCACATGAATACCAGCCCCTGTAGAGAACACACAGTGAAGCCACATCCCTCGTGCCCTTCAATTATGAATCAGGGCCAATCCACCGTGCCCATAACAACATCTTGAGAATGTGTGTCTGGGAGAGGCAAACTGCGTGTGTCCATAGCCATAAAACCAACTGCACCAACCACTGACAAGGTCATAGCAAGTTGAAACAGCAGTATACACGTTGCTCAGATAAAAACACACAACACAATCAACGAAATACCCTACCACTTTTATATTGTGTCTATAGCTAATAAACTTTTACAGGAAACATACAAAATCATTAACATTCAATTACATAAACAACATATAAAATAGCATTTCATCCTATGATTACATAGAATTACACATCCACAATTAAGACCAAACTACTATAAAATGCTAAAATTCATCAATTCATAAGATCTGACCATAATGATACAATTCTTCAAACAGCATGTACTATAACTATTTTATTTTTGGCACAGCTTTCCAGACTTACACGATAGCTATCAGCAGTCCATTGCTATAGCCCGATACACATCTTAGCCAAAAAAGATTATTTCAAATATCAACTAGCGCTCTACATGCTGACTATAATAGTGCACATAAGATCGATACATTGCTTCACATTACTTAGTCACATGTCTAATAGATTCAATGTGATGATCATCAAGGCAAAGCTGACACAGGCGATTCTCTTCCAGCATTTTCGACCACACACCAATAACATCCAGAACTTCAAGTCTATTAAATCAAAGCAGCATGGATAATCTTCTCATAAGAGGTGATGGGGTAAGTCTTATGTATGGCTGTGGTATAAAACACACTTGAGCAAACGTAGAGAAAGTGATTTCAGTTTGGCAACTTTATCATGGCTATTCGCCTAATCCCATTTTTCTGCACAGTTCTTAGGCATTTTTTGCAATAAAGCTTCACGAAACCACTATTTAGGTTTCCAAACTATCAGGAAAAAGAAGTCTTCATTTTGCTTTTTGAAGACTTGTAGTACAGTGCTTTTATTATTTACCAGGGCAGATCTCACAATACCCAATAAAGTGCCATCTATTGTGCAACACGTTTCTATATACAATTTTCCACGATTGATCTTTATCATAGTTGACAATGAAATCAAGCCTAACCCAAGACGAATAGCAGAAAGCAGTGTATAATTAGACAACCTGTGTATCTTCCTCCAAATATTACCCTCAACTCTGTTTGCCCAGTTAGTGAAATCACCATAGGAAGATTCAAGAGCATATAGCAAGGCAGCAAACAATTTCTGTTTGTACACATTTAAAATTACAAAAAGACTATAACCTGCTGTACTCTTTGAGAACTGTATAATAGCAGCCATAGAGGCCAATGCTTTACTTCGTTTCTGTAGATAGGTAACTGTAACTAGTTACCATCTCTACCAGACCTAGAATACTAATAATATTATAGCATCCCGCACATTTCTTCCCCACGGCCATAAATTGCATTTTTTTTTTAATATTTACAGTCAGATCATTCTTCTCGGCATAGTCTATGGCTGCTTGGGCACTATGGGGGTCATTACGACCCAGGCGTTAAGGGGTTAACAGCGCTGTAAAAGGTTGCAGCGCCGTTAACCCCTTACCGCCTTACTACGAGGTCCCTTGCGGCTCCCGACCTTAACGGCTGGTCTGGACCAGCCGTTAAGGTAGGGACCCGCAAAGGGACCTTGAAGGTAATTACGGTACCGCAATTTGCGGTACCGTAATTACTGCCTTCCCCTTTCCCATTGAGCCCTATGGGGCAAAAATGGGAATGGGAAAGGGCCAATGGTAAATGTGGAATTACCGCCCCGCCAACCTTGGAATGGGGTGGTAATTCCCCATTTCACCATGGCGGAATCGTTAAGTTACTGGCATTAACCGTGGCGCTAATAGCACCATTGCTTAACGCCGGGGTTGTAATGAGGGCCTATGACTTATTCCCAGGAAGGTATTATCAAAAATAAAGTTATGCGCATACTCAAGTCAAACAATTTTATTTGCGCCCAGCTTGGGAAAGGCATTCTTAGCTTGTTCCAGGACACTATCAAAATCAGAGACAAACACGTTAAATAGAAGGAGGGCCGAAACACATCCTTGTCCGACCCGCCTAATGGGTATTAGATCTGAAAGTTCCCCAAAGTTATTCAACCTTACCCGAGCCCCATTATCGTTGTATAAAGGTTGACAGGCATAGAGAAGATGATTGGGAATACCCATATATTCGATCTGTCTACAGCATCAAGTGCAGAGGAAAAATCTACAAACAGAATATACAAAGGCAGCACATTTTTTCAATTTTCCTTTGCCTTCCCGCTCATATTAGTGGATAGCCCGTTTCTATAGCGGGAAGGAAAAAAGCTCAAAATGTCATTATTTTCAACCCAGCAAATTATCTCCTGCAATAACACAGTAGAGATGATTTTTCTAGCTACTTCAGTGAGAGCTAATAGTCGATAATTTGCAGGGTTGTCACTCAAGCATTTTTTTATGTTTAACAAGCTCTGAGGAACTAAATGTAAGACCAATCTTTGTTTTCCTAAGTAATACCTGATCATTACAAGCAAACATTTCAATGAAGAATTCAGACCAGGTTGTACTGCATTGTATTGTATTGTATGCCTTATTGATTTAGTGCCATTTCCCCATTTGTGTGGCCTCAATGCGCTTTGTGGTTGGAACACCCTCAGTGACCGCAGTCCATGTGCAGGAGGTACTAGGAGTTTAAATTAAATATGCATGTGTGCATTTTTGCCAGGTTAGGACGTAGGTGGGATGGATAGGATCCTGTAAGCAGCCCAGTAGTCAGACACGTGGGTGGGTGCTGTTGGTGGTTTAGGATAGAGTTCCATGCTGAAGATTCAATGTGTGCCCAGTTAGACTGAATACTTTTTCGTTGAATGTCGCTGTATATTAATGGCAGAGGTGTTGAGGTACGTCAGGCATTTCAGTGTGGACGGCTTGCGTGCTGCTAAACCGAAATGACATAGCCATAGCTGTATTCTACTGTGCATGGAGGGGTGGCCGTGCCTGTGGCCTGTGTCCACAGTCATGGTGTAAGGTATATGTACCGTAGGCTTGGCTGGAATTCGACTGCAGTGTTCTTTTTTCTTGGTCCAGTGTGATTGGCTGGTCTCGCTATTCGTTGTCTCATTGGAACGAAAGCCTGAGCAGTGGGAGAGGGGCCCAACGGAATGATGGGGCAGGGAGTGAGGAGAGCATGATAGTTTGTTACAGTGTGACTCTGTGAATGTTGCCAGCATCCATGGGTTAATGGTGGGTAGGAGTGTTGTTGTGTTTGAGGAGGGTGATACTTTGCTACTGTGTGACTCTGCGAACACTGTCGGCATCCATGGGGACATGGTGGGTAGGAGTGTTGCTGTGTTTGGGAAGGAAGAGTTTGTCAGTGTGCCGCTGCGAACACTGCTGGCATCCACGGGGTATTGGCGGATAGGAGTGTTTTGTGTTTGGGTCAGCATTTCTGTGCGCCTTTCGAGAGAGTAGAGTGGGGGAGGGTTTCAAGAGTTGGGACATGATGGGTAGGAGTGTTGTTGTGTTTGGGAAGGAAGAGTTTGTGAAGGTGTGCCACTGTGAACATGCCAGCATCCCTGGCATGTATGATACCATTGGTTGCTTCAGTAATGCAGCAGAGTATATCCTCACTGCTTTTATGGGTGAGTAACCTGAACGAAGACCAACGTTTTTTACTGTTTCCAGAGACAAGACATTTCACCATAGATTGCCAAACCACATTTAGGGAAGAAGCCTTATAACCTTTTACCCAAATTATTTAGGTATTCCTTACCTTTCTTTTAAATATTATCTTTTCTATATCAGTATAGTTAGATACCATGATCTGATGTATGTCCTGATGCATCTTCTTTTTCGAAGACTGTATCTCCTTATCAAAGATCTTCCCAGGATTTTTCCCATCTTTAAGAAACTGACAATCACCCATTGAAAGTCATATATATGTGTATGCAGAAATTCAATTGCCCAAATCATTGACACCATTGAAATACATGCCCTAATCTTGAACACTATCCATACACTTTTTACCTTTTCTAAGTTCTTATTGGACCAGCCAAGTCTGTTCCCACCGGCATTAACTCTCACCAATCCAATGTTATCATACAGCCTATTCTTTGTCGAAGGAAACCTATAGTTCAGGGTCAACAGCGCATGGTCACTGAAATTCATGAACAACAATACGAGGTCAGTAAGATAAACATACTTGAAAACACTCTTACTAGTGAACATATAATCAGTGGTAGATGTTCTAGAGCCACACCGCCAGAAGGTGAGGTGAGCACATCTCCCTTCAGAGTACCATTTAACATGATTAGTACTAGATCTTCAAAAAACTCTGACCAAATTGAAGCTCTTTTCTTAGAAGAGCTTCTGAAGGCACATCCAGTGGCATTTAGTGACAAACAGACCCTAGATTTCAGCAAGAGGCGATTTGTATTTAGATCCTCACCAATGATTATACCAACATCCTGATGACATTCGCCTAAGGAGCACAGCATTTCATACATAGAATGCTGGATTTATTCGGTATCTTTTCCACCAGGAGGGCCATATACATTCACCACTGATAGCTTCCCATAAGGTATAATGTGTACTTCCACCATTTACACGTTCATATTATCTCCTTGTATTTCTCTCGATTTCAAACCATTAGACACTAAGATAGCTAAGTCACCGAAAGGGGGACCCTTTTCTCCCTTGCTTGCATAATGCAAATATGCTGAAAACCCATCAAACAGTGCATCTCCAAGCAACCATTATATCAGCTGAGGAATGAAGTTTACTAGAACTGTCTTGGCTAAATAAGTGTGAATGAGGCCATATATTTCAAGATTTCATTACAAGGCTGGATCAGGATTTTGTAGTAATCAGAGGTAGAAAGGAGGCGTGGCCAGCGCGCATGGAGTGAGGACGTGCTTTCCTCGTGCTCCTGCCCGAGATCCTACAACGGACCGAATCGTTCGGCCTGCTTAAGCTGAACAAGCACACTTGAAGTAGTTACGGGAAGAAGAACCATTTCCCTACCCTCGACGAAGTTTCTGCATGAAAATCGGACCGGGATAACGGTTATTCGAGGCGAACAGAGAGGAGGCCCCCGCCCAACAAAATGGCGGCGCCCGCGGGTCCTATATGAGGCATACTGTTGGAGGGCGGATAGCCTCTGGAAGCGAGAGAGAAGGGCCCGCTGCATCCAACCCAGTGACTCGGGGGGACTGAACCCCGCTGATAGCTGCGGCCTGGGTCTCTGCCTCTGAGACCGCGAGCCAAGAGGAGGATATGAATGAGAGGACCCTCCGTGTGAGACCGCTGGGTGTGCCATCTCCCGGGACCCCGTGCACGCAGTGTGGAAGAAAGGCCCCGAGCGGTGCCGGCTGGCGGGAGACCGCGAGAGACACGGAGAGACACGAAGAAGGGAGAAGGTGACGGGCGGTTCCCTCCAGAACATCCACGAGCTGACGACTCCCCATCTGCGCCAACCGCCCTCGCAATCGACCCTACATACACGTCCCCGCTGAACGTGAAAAGGCCGTGGAGCACACCCAAACACAGGCGATGTCACCCCCCAAAAGCAAACTAAAAACCGCGACCATGGACTCCTTCACCACGGTCAGGGCGAAACAACAGCAGGGAACAGAAGCAGCAGACAACACAACGGCTAAGGAGGATGATCCAACAAATATGCAAGTGCTACAAGCTATAGCAGAGCTACGAACGTCCATTGAAACCAGGATCGATGAAATCAAGTCGGACATGCAGCTGATGAGACAGGATGCCCGTAACCTTACTGAAAGGGTGACCACAGCGGAAGCAACGTTCCAAGACAATGTTACCGACACCACAGAACTTAAATCTAAGGTCCAAGACCTTGAATTGCAAGTAGCGCGGCTAGAGGCGCGATCAGAAGACGCAGAAGGACGTGCCAGCCACGGCAACATTAGAATCCTGGGGGTACCGGAAGACACGGAGGGCCCAGACCTGACTGAATTCATAGAAACAATGCTATTGCAAGAAATTGGGGCCGGCAAACTGGCCCAGGGCTTCTCGATAGAACGGGCCCACAGGTCACTTCAGAAAAGGCCCCCCGGGCTCCCGACTGCGCCCAATAATTGCAAAAGTCTTGAACTTTCGCGACAGAGAGACTATATTAAGATTCTCAAGAGAAGGAGGGGAAATCGAGAAACATGGCGCCAAAATAGTCATTTATCCAGACTATACCCCCGCGGTGCAGCGAGCACGGAACTCATTTGTACCGGTGAAAGCTAGGTTACGCAAGCTGAATCTCAAGTACATGCTAATGTACCCTTCCCGCCTTAAGGTACTATACAAGGGGAAAGCTATCTTTCTTGAGACCCCGGCAGCGGCAAATATGTGACTTGAGGACAACAACCATGCAGATGAAAAGGAAAGCACTGCGCAAGAAGTCACAGGCCATTGAATGCACCAAGCAACAGGAAAAATAAAGGTTCGCACAACTGCCGAATGAATACTGGACCGTTTGAGATTTACAACTCCACGAACGCTACGACGGGCAGGAGCGCACCGACCCATGCGTATAACAACGAAGCCGACGCACCCCCCTGAAACACGTGGAGGCCGACTGCCGACACACCACCCGCACCAGGAGCCCCGGAAAGGCCTGGAAGGATCGGGTGCCCCCGAGCACTGCAAGTTTAAAGCAACTGCTGGGGGCAGTTTTGAGTTGAAAGGTTTGTTGCCCTCATTCACTAGAATGAGGATTGTTAATGTTAATAAGTCTCCAAGTGACACTGAGAGGGGAGGAGGAAGGGAAGGAGGAAAGGAGGTGGCTCGCTCCCCAACCCCAACACAGACCGACCCCTGGATAGCAGGTCCAAGCCCGGGGGCGGCAGAGATGGGGAAAGGGGGGGACAACGGATCTGTTCCTGAACCCCTATGGCTGCGACCACCATAAAAATAATGACATGGAATGTAAGGGGTCTGAGGACTTATCTCTGAAGAAACAGGATAAAAACCTACCTGCATAGAAAAGGGGTAATGATAGCATTACTACAGGAGACCCACTGCACAGTGGACTCGGTGGCCAAGCTACAAACACATTGGGGAGGACAGGGATTTGGCACCACTTACTCTAAATACGCAAGAGGGGTCTACACCTGGATCCACCCACAGCTCCCATTCTGGGTGGACAAAACAGAGATAGACCCGGAAGGTAGGTTCGTCGTAATTTGGGGATTCATTGACCAAGAAGCAGTATGCATCATGAACTCCTATCTCCCTAACAATAACATACCGTCATACCTGAACACACAGTACCCCAGAGTTGCACAGTATAGGAACGATCTCTTTATTTGGGGGGGGGAGATTTTAACTGTGTACACGACCCAAGGCTGGACAGGTCCACACCACAGCTGGGAGGCCCATCGACCGCTACGGCAGCACTGTCCGCCATGTTGGGGAGGCTGGACATGACGGATGTGTGGCGGGAAAAGCATCCTGAAGCACGCGAATACTCATTCTACTCATCTCCACATAAGTTACACACAAGACTAGATTATATACTCGTAGACAGGGAACACTTACACCGGGTGGAGGGAGCACAATACCTGGGGAGGACTATCTCTGATCACTCCCCGCTCCTGATGACATGGAATCACAAAGGGCCCAGACCCCCCATTCTCATGTGGAAAATGCCCACAGACACCCTGAAGGACCCAGCCTTCCGAGAGGAATTACGCAATTCTATTGATGCCTACCTAGAGGTTAACACCGGTAGTGTAGCTTACAATAGAACAGTATGGAGGCTCTAAAGGTGGTAACCAGAGGAGAAATTATTGCAAAGGCGGGAGGTATCAAGAAGCTGCTCAGTAAAGAACTAGACCTAGTGGAATGGCAAATTGAGCGACTCGAAACTACCCCCGTAGATACCCAACAGAGAGAAGAGGAGCTTGCGAAACTTAGAGAGAAGAAAATAACTGCGTGGAAAAGGCTGGAAAAGTTCGACTATACTGCCAGAACAAATAGAGCACATGTTGAGGCAGTAAACCGGGCAGATTACTCGCTTGGCTCTGCCAAAAAGAACACCCCAAACACCCCACCACCTCACTACAAGATGAGGATGGAAACACACACTATACACAGCAGGGCATAAATGACACTTTCACTCGCTTTTACACCCACCTGTACTCACATGAGGAGCTGGTCCCCCATGAACGGTTGATAGAAACATTGGAGGAGATAGGACTCCCTAGGCTGTCCCCTGAGCAAGCCGACTCCCTTGAAACAGAAATCACGCCCGAAGACATTACCGATGCAATTAGGTCCCTGGCCACAGGCAAAACACCTGGAACAGGCGGGTTGCCCACAGAGTTTTTTAAAACGTATGAGTCCTCCCTGACCCCCCTATTACATGCAGTATACCAGGAGGCATACGAAGAAGGAATACTACCCGAAAGCATGAGGGAGACGCTTGTGATTCCGATCCTTAAGCCCAACAAGCCGGCAGACCAATGTGACTCATATCGCCCGATTGCAATGTTAAATTATGATGTTAAAATCCTGACTACGATTTTAGCAAAGCGGCTGTCTAGAATAATAGGAGACATAGTTCACCCAGACCAGTGCGGCTTCGTGCCGGGCCGCAATACGTCCATGAACCTACGCAGGCTACAACATATTATAGCGCAAACCGATCAAGACAAGGACTCATACGCACTGCTGTCTCTGGACACAGTCAAAGCGTTTGACTCCATCTACTGGGAGTGGCTTGTAGCAGTGCTCAGGGAGTTTGGCTTTGGTCCCGGGTTTATCAGGTGGATTAACATCTTGTATGCTAAACCTAAGGCAAGGGTGAAATCTGGGAAGTATGTGTCGAAGGCCTGGGATATATGCAGGGGGACTAGACAGGGCTGTCCACTATCCTCAATGCTTTATATACTGGGACTAGAACCCATAGCTGTCTACTTTAGAAAGCAGTTCTTCGATGCAGGCATGAGACTGGGAGACGTGGATCACATCATTTCGCTCTACGCGGATGACGTTCTCATATACGTCAGGGACCCACACCTCAATGTACCAACCATGCTAGAAGTATTGGACAATTATTCCAAGGTCTCTGGGATAAGCTTTAGCAGGTCGAAGTCTTGAATGTTCCCCTTGGCGGCCCTGAAAGCAAAGAATTTATAAGCACTCCCTGAGGTGGGGATCCAGTGGCAGAATGCGTAATTCCACTACCTTGGAGTGCACATTATGCATACCCCGAGTTAATGCACAAACGAAACATAAAGGCAGCACTCCCAGCTGTACGCAAATCAATGATGTTCTGGGCGAAACTCCCCCTTTCGATGATGGGCAGGGCTTCGATAATCAAAATGATTGTTCTCCCACGTTTCCTTTATGGGTTTCAAAATATACACTACTATATACACAAACCCTTCTTCCGACTGCTTGAGACCATACTGCGAGAGTTCCTATGGGGGAAAGGCAGGCATAGGATATCGTTGCAGTCGCTAACCCTATCATATAGCCAAGGCGGTATTCAACTTCCAAATCTAGAAAGATATTACCTAGCAGCACAGCTTAGTTTTGTGACCAAGTGGCTAGATGATGAACCCAAATCTGAAACACCATTGCTACAGGCCATGCTGCCCCAATTCCATCTGAAAGAACTGGTCTGGGCGCCGTCCAAACTGCTGGGAACTTTACCCTTTTTGGCTGATCAAAGGAGGAAAATTTGGCACAGGGCGAAAATGCTCACTAACTCACAGAACCCCTATGCCCCGGAAGTTCCCCTGATCGCAGACCTATGCACAACACTTTCTGATTTGAAACACATCAGGCTCTGGGAGAGGGAAGGGGTCTACACCTGGGGAGATCTGTATGATGAAGGCACTTTCAGGGAGTTAATCTCGCTACAGGAGATGGAGGGCATACATACCGGCCAATTTCTATGGTACCAAAGAACCCGTGCTGTGGCCCGACGCAAATGGGACTCGTGGCCGGAAGAACCAGCTACAGACCCACTCCTCACTCTGATGTACAACTTGAGAGAGGGCGGTAAACCCATTTCGCAAATATATGGCCACCTAATCGACATGCCAAATCCTCGGAGCATGGAAATGAAAATGGGAGGTGGACATAGGCCGGGAAATATCTGAAGGGGAGTGGAACAGAGCTCTTACATTCCCCAAAACGGTGTCCAGAAACCATAGATTCAGGCAGATTCAGTTGAACATTCTGCATAGAACTTACCTGACCCTGTGCCACACAGCCACCTTCAATCCCCAGGCACAACCGACCTGCAACTGGTGCAAGGGGGAAAAAGTGGATCTGATCCACATGTTATGGGAATGCCCCAGTACAAGGGCTCTGTGGGAGAAGGTTCAACAAACCTGCGAAAAAGCAGGCCTGACCAAATATAACTGGACACCCGATGAGTGCCTCCTGGGAACCTACCACAGACCAACCAAACTCAAGCATGCGACAAGGCTCATGGACATATCATGCATACTGGCCAAAAGAACTATCGCAATGGCCTGGAAAAAACCCCTGGGCCCTCAGTTAAAACTATGGCACAAAGAGACTGAACGGTGGGTGCTAGCCGAGACTGTGGCATGGGAGGTCTGTGTGGCCAGATCCACGGATGACTCCAGTATGTTACTCGAGGCATGGAAGGAACTCACCAGACACATGTTCCACCCCTCGGATGATAAACCCCCCTGAATTGGAACTCAATCTAGGCCCATGTGGGACATATCATAAAGCCAGCAGCAGCGGAAGTGCTGCAGAGGATAGAGACCTTTTGGAAGCCCTCCCCCTTTTGAAGTTGCCAGATGGTTCCCCTTCGCTCCCACCCTCCCCCGTAGCAGTTGACGATATATGAAACGGACAGAATATGGAGACAGTTATGGTTGTTTTGTTTTGTATTTGTGATTTTTTGACGTTAAGTTAAACATATGACTATTGCTATTTAAGAATGGCTCTACTGCACACAACTTGTTTGATATTATTGAAAATGCCAATAAACAAATTTGAAAATAAAATCAGAGGTAGAAAAGTGCATAACCATTCCCAATGAGATTTTACTTCGGAATTGCAACCAGCTAATGTGGTAGGTGCCCTTACACTATGAGTCCCAGCTTTCATCGGTTGAGAGATGCCCCCTTCGACCCCTTTTTCCATTAGCTTTTCCACTAGGTCCAGATTTATTATTAACTGGACAATCCAGATCGTAATCCCATTTCAAAAGAGACTCTGAATTTGCTGTAATCAGACTAACGACTTCAGGCGAGCAACAGTGGACTTTACCTGCTCAACAACCCTTAAGGCTGGGAGATGACTAAAGATCTCAAGTAAACAACCTCAATTTATAGGAAGTTTGGTGCCTTCGAACAAGTTAGCTCTAGTAATCACTGTCCGAGGCAGAGAGTTTGCCTGCTTTATAAGGCCTAATTCAGGTTCCACAGTAATTAGTAATTGTGGTGTATTTCTGTTTTTCACAACTCTGGTCTCAGACTATTCAATCACAATAGAGGAGGAGTCCTCCAAAGACATATCACCGTCATCAGTAAGGTTGCCCCGAGATTGAGTGCCGAAATCATCTTCATGGCAAACAGACTTTCTCTTGACCTCCTTGGGGCTCATGAGCCAATTATTGAAATGACCAGTTTTATTAGAAACTTGCTTCACTCTTGCCACTCTTTTTCTCACTTTCTTGGACCCCGGCAGTTTGTTGTTCTCAATACCAGATCCCTCAGCACCACTTCCTTTTTTGGAGACAGTTTCAGGTTTCATCAATCTTTTATTATTTCATTTTAGCCATTTTTCATTGAAACTGCCAAGCCTACCTCCTCCTCACTGCTGTCAACTAAAATGTCCACATTAGTTGACTCAAGAACCAAAGGGTGCAATAAGACTGGAATTTCGTGTAAAGTAGTTAAGGTCTCGAGAGGATAGCTCAGGGGCAACGAGACAACGCGGAGCAGCACAGGTTCGATCCCCGGGTCAGCGCTTAGAAACCTCTGGGTATTAAGAGCCTTATAAATAACCTATTATAATTATATTAGTACATGGTTCATCTTGTGGTAATGGTCCAGTGCAACCTTTCAGACACTCCTTTGTTTTCATTGTATCATTTAGAAGAGCAGAATGCTTTTGTACATGACACAACATATTATGAGTATGTTTCAAAAGTATCTTAAGGGCAAAACTAGTAGCCAGGTAGAATTTCCTGACCCGTACAACTCTGAGACTATGCTGGCCATTAGGGATTTCAACCAGACCCACAGTTGATATTATGGGTTTTGGAAGACCTTCCATGCAGTCTTCAGTTAAGCGCAGTGTACACGACAGCCTTTCTTGAGGGTTTTCATGTAGTTCGCAGGCCCCAATAACTGTTTTATCTAGCACAACCACAGCGTTAGAAGGGCCAGCACTGGGAATATCAATACGAAGGACCTCAGCCTGTAACGAATTATTGTTATCCAACTCTGCTGTAGTGCATTCATCAGGACTACAAGGCTTTCACAGTCCCTGGGAGCAGGATGCACATCTAGTGTGCTGACATTGGGCCCTCTTATCTTTTTTGGACGTGATTGCCATAGACCCTGATTCATTATCACGAGGAGGAGGGATTACCTCGGCTACAGATGTTTTTCCAGCAGTAACAGCATTCTGCTTTTTACCATTTCCCAAGTTATAAACTTTCTTACTACTTTCCCTGAAATTTTACCAAAACAGAGCAAGTTACTAAAGAAAAATGATGTTACATCTTGTATTACAACAGTACAAACGTCAGACACAAAGGGTAAACATATTGGTATAGTGGTAAGTGGAAGGCTGTCAGCTAAGGTGAGGTTCAAAGGCTCAATACGCACACAGTCACCGGCCAATACCTCCTAAACATTTTCAGCAAAATCCATAGGAGGGAAAGATCCAAGAATCTATTATGCAATCAGTTCCATACAACTAACAAGGTCGGTGTCTTTATCAAGGTCTGTATTTTTAATACCGTCGCCGAGAGATTCAAAGGTGTGTAGCCCACAGTCACCAACCCCAGCTCCCAGCAATGTTGACTTCAACCTTCAAACTAGTTTCTGATCGTGATGGTCCCACTTATTTTCCTTCTCCAAAAGAAAGTAAGTTACGGCTTATAGTTCGGCAAAACAAACGCCCAATACAAAAAGTGCAATTGTTAAAACAATAATTTCATTAATAAATATAAGCTGGAGGGTGGTTCACAGGCTAAAAACGCCCAGAGTCACCGCCCAGTACCTCATGTACGTTTTCAACAAGGTATTCAGGAGGCAAGGTTCCAAGAAACTATTATCCAAACAATTCAATTTAACTGTCAACGTCTCTATCTGTAATACATTCCCAAGCAGCTCAAAGGCTAAAAGCCCACAGTCACCGCCCAGGCTCCCAGCGATGCAAGCTTCGACCTTCAAGCTATTTCTCGAACGAAATATATTCACTTGTTCTCCTTGCAAGCCACGTGTCACAATGAATCTACTCCAAGCACAGAAACGTCGCAATATGCACATGGACTAGCAACCGTTACAAGAGGTAGGCAGTATAAAGGGTGGTTAAATGGTTGCAAACAGTGGTACTTCAAACTAAGGAAAATCCCCTCAAACTTACTGTTTTGTTCACAGAGCAGCACCCACTAGTTAGAGCTGACACGCAGGGCATGTGGTACACCGCCTCACGGCTCCTCGTAGCCCCCCAGCGGTCCACAGCAGACCACACTGTATCACTGCACTATGCTCGACGTAGTGGAGATGGTTTTAAGCAGGTGAGAGACAGATACTGCTTTCAGCAATGGCCATCAAGAAAGACTCCAGGGACACTAGTATTCCAGCACAGCTTATTAAATCACAGCAGACCGCACTCTGTCCACTGTTACATGCTTACTACCAACAATTGTGCACGCAGACCCCTAACAACATACAGGAAAACACAAGTAGGAAGGCACAGCATATATTGTAAGCAGTAACTAACACTTGTGAGGACTACACTGGTCACCCTAGGTGTGTCTCACAACAATATACAGGTGGAGTGCCCACGCCATTCCCTGGCATACATTTAGCTCACAATACACATCTACATCTAAATAGTCATAAAGACTGAGAAAATTGCAAGTTCAGTTCAAGAAAGATGCTCACTCATCTCACATCTTTTCCCTTGCTAGCCTATTCCAGCTGTACCCAGCCATATATCCATGCTCCCCTCCATAGGCGTCCAAACCAGCCTATACCGCAGAGGTGTTGCGACCATGTATCCTACAGCCCATTGTCCTTGCATAACAACAACCATCTCCCCTAGCAGAATGCCTCAGAAGACAAATATAACAGAAGCTCAGAGCAGATAACACATACATGCACTCAATGACACTGCACCCTGTGCCTCCTGAGTGCCATGCAACAACTGCAAGCAATGACTCACCAGCCTAAACATCACCATGTCTCCCCTGCACACATCTAGCCAGAACCTGCTCATCTCAGGCCTACGCAATGAAAAACACCCCAGACAGAGAAAACATCCCCACCCACAACACCTCCACTGCCTTTTACCTCTTGTTCCAGTGAGGGGTCTACATGATCCTTCAGATCCGGCTGTTGTCAGAAAGAAACTGAGAGAACTCCCAAATAGAGATCACAGAGAGGCTGGAAACACAGGATCTCCTTGGAAGCCCTCCCATTGCCACAATTCTTGGCTTCCCATTATTAGTATGGCATCAGGACATTATAGGAAACACAGGCAGAGGAGCCAATGATGGAATGTCTGAAATGAAGGAAGGCGAACTTCTCAGCAATTGCAGTGAAGAAAGGATCTGGCAGAAGACAGCTGGGAAAAAAGCCAGCAGGAATAGAGGAAGGCAGGCCACAGAGGCAACAGGCAGGAAAATGGCAAGCAGATAAGAGAAAAGAAGGGGAAATGGAGGTAAAGGAGACTGGCAGACAAAATGAAGTAGGGAACAGGCAAGAGGAAGGAAAGGCAGAGCTCAGAGGTACTGGGCTGTACGGGACTGAAGAAGCTGTGCACTGAGGGGAACATTGAGAAGCACTGAGCAGCTGTCAACAGGCGTCTAAATAGCTGCTGGTGTGCCGTGCACGGTACGGGTCACCTTGGCAAAAAAACAACTGGCCGTATGGTGTGTGCCTGATGTCCAGGGGACCTCCACCATATTGCGGTTGGATGAACATGGCAGCTCCCATACGGCCTGCAATGCTGTGCTAGGTGTAGAGTTGGCTGGGGAGCATAACCCTAGACAGAGCAGAAGTGCCAGGAGCAGACCACCAGTGTGGGTAGACATCCCAGGAAATGGTGAGTAAACAAGCTGCAGTGCGGCTGGCATGACACATGCAACAACTGCAAGCTATGACTCGCCAGCCTCCCATCACCATGTCTCCCCAGCACCCATGAAGCTGGGCCTGCTCACCTCAGGCCAACACAATAAAAAACACTCCACACAGTGACAGTATCCTGCCACCAATGACAGCACACCCTGTGTTCCTCTGAGTGCCTTGAACTTACCTACAAAAGGTACACGCCTGGCTCCCATCCACAGCATTTCAGCAGAAAGCAAATTCTCAGCTTGCAAAGACATGCAGTGAATGAAAGTAAACAAACAGGACAGCCTTGTGGTGTCCCATAAGGAATAAGGTTACCTGACAGCCATGTTCCACCCAGTGTTAACAACCGGAAGACCATATCAAAGAGCGTGACCACCAATGAAGCCAACAAAATCTGAATTCATTGACAGAGTAATCAATGGCAGCCAAGCAAACAAATTGCTATCAGAGCACACTGGACACTGGAGTTAATCTGCCCTGGGATGCGGGCCGAAGCTGGGCCATCGATTGTAGACCTATAAGTCGGGCATATCCACCGTCAGGGTTCCCGGGTGCCTTTGTGTTACTCTTTGATGCAGGGGAGGAAAAGGGACACAAAGGGAGGAGGTGAAGTTCTGGGGAGTAAAAGTACAAGTGGGGGAGCTGATGGGAAGGATGAAAGAGGGCAAGAGGGAGAGAGGAGAAAGGGTGAAGAATGCGCAGCTGTGGAGCATAGAGACAGAGAAAGGGGGAGAGAGGGGATAGAGAGAGATAAAGAAAGGGATTGTGGAGGAAGGAGGAGTTTAGCTGGTGGGGAGATGAGGAGAGAAATGGGGCTGTTAGAGAAGGTGAGAGCTGAGAGAAGGGGGGAAGAGTGGAAGACGGACAGAAGGATAAGAAAAGAAAGCAGCAGGGACAGAGAGCCAGGGAGGAACACTAATGGTAAAATAGCACAGGTTGGGGGTGAAGAAAGACAATAGGGGGTGAGGGTGAAGGGTATACTGGGAAACAAGGGAAACCTGATAAAGTGGACTCCTCGGCTTCACATCACCAAAACAACATGTTCAATACACCAAGGCATCAAACCCAGAAAGAAAACCCATGTCCTCAATATCCATGTAAATAAGGCTGTGCCACCCCCACTCCAGACTCCACACCATCCACCTAGCTCTCTTGTTGGACACCACAATGAATGGACATATCATCACTCCCCAGCTGTTGCTTCCCCCTCAAACAGATTACATGTCCTGGATGAGCCATTACCAGGAATGGGGCAGGGATCATATGGTGTAGTGCAAACACTTGCAGGGACAACAGAAGAACAGAAGCTGTGGGGAGGGGATGATGTTCCACATGCATGAGACCACAATGCAGAGACACATACAGTGCATTCACTCACAGTAATGGATTTGAACAAAAAGTTGTGGAAACAAAAGTCATGCAATATATTGAAGATGAGAGAACATACAGACAAACAACACTAAACAACAAGTGACTTCTATGGGGAACACAGGTGAAGGCTGTCACGGGTGCACAAGTGCAAACCAGTACAAACCCAGATGGTCTAAGTGTGCTAAACCAGTTCTGTGAAGTGCAGGGAGACATACAGCCAGATTTCCCAAGTGAGCTGATTTACACCCCTTGGCCAGACACTCTACTGGCCTAAACAAACCAGATTCCTGAAAACCAACACAGCCATGACATGCAGTGCAAAACTCCCATGGGCCGGCAGGGTGCCCCCAGCAGGGCAATCTTGGCTGGGACATTGCATGGGGTGTGGCGTATGTCCTGCTTGGGGGAAGGAAAGAGCCAGGTTCTTTGTGCTTTACAGAATGAAAGGTGGCCAACCACTTAGCCAATGTTGAGTGGAAGGGAGTATCTGAGTGTGGGAGCCTTGACGGGAAAGAGGCATGTCATATTCAAGATGAATTAAGGGAAGGGATCACTAGGAGAAGTGCAGAGCATGATGTAAGATATCTGTAGTGTTGTCAGACTGTGAGCCAATGTTGGACGAAGTCAAGTCACATCTCGTGGAGGACCCAGTTGTTGATGGCCATGAAGGTGGTACGTCAAAAAATGAGAAGCCAATGGAGCACATGGAGTGCATGAGTCATGTGTACACTGGGGGTGAGTGCAAAGATGAAACAGGCTGCATTGCTCAGGATCTGTTGTACTGAGATGATAGCCAGGTCTGTATACATAAATGGAATAAGAGCAGTCTAGGTGGGAGAGGATGATTGTGACTCTGTGGGGGTAGGCTAGCCAAAGGAAGGATCATTTAAGAATGTGAAGGTTGTAGATGACAGGATCTATAAGTAGTGTCCACGTGGTGACAACGTGTTCAGTCATAATCCATGGTGCATCACAGCTACTTCACTGAGCTGGACACTGTGGGAGTGTAGACTAGGGAGCATAGCCAGGGAGTGGCTTGGTGGAATAGTGCAATGTCACAGGAAACATGATTCTGCTTCCAACAGTATTCATGAGGAGGTGGATAGCTGCAAGGCAGTGTTTGGAAATCTGTGTGTCCCAAGGCAACGTCACAATGGGGAGCAGCCAAGGTCTTGGTTATCTGTGAATGGATGTGTGTGTAATACGTGTAGTTGTAGCTGGACAGGTTATGTAATATGATTCTCTCATCACCTCCACCTAACACTGTGCCTCTGCATTTGGGAATGGAGGGCCAGTGTCCAGCAAGGGGCATAGGACATGGGCACAAGGGAGGTGAAAGGGTGTTGGGTGGACCTCTCATGGAGTGCAGTTACTGGATTAGTCAGAATCCCTGCACCAACATGGGACATTACATGTTGCCAGCTTTAGGAGTAATTCATGGAGACTGCATATATGAACATCAATGTTTAGTGTGATCTGCACCTCTATGTGTGATCCTGTTGCAGTCAAGTGAACCATGCCAGTTGACACTACTGTGCATGGCTGCATGTCCAGTCCTTCACTCATAAAGTTCTCAAGAGGGCAACAACACATCTCTCAAGGCTTAAATGAAAAATAAAATATGTACATCGCGGACAGGGGTGTAGAAAATAAGTTCAATGTGTCCATCCCGAATAGGGGTGAAAATCAAATGTCAACCCTGGCAGGGGGCATGTGAGGACGTGTTCCCATGTCCACATGAGTGCATAGAAAAGAGTCAACACCAAATCCCCAAAAAAGAAAATCCCCTATATGGGGTCATGGACATCAGGGCACAGGTGGTAGAGGTAGCATGGGTGGACTGGGACTGCCATCCTGTGGTGAATCCTCAGGTGGTGGCAGGGGTGGCAGTGCACCCTCTACATGCAGTGCCATAGCCTGGTCTTCATTGGCTAGGGCCACCCATATTACAGATGCATACCCTAGCATCCAAATGGGAGGGAGGTCTAAATGATCATCCTCCCGAGGGGCCACAGAGTCTGCATGTGCGCTCCTCATAACACATCAATTTGCTAGAATAGAGTCTGCCTCAGGGCGTCCATCTCCTTGTGGAGCATGGACCTTGTAGTCAAAAGTTCCTCATGTAGTGAAGTCCTCCAGCTCTCCATCTCATGGCGATTGGAGTCTCTATATGCCAGCATCTCCTGCTTCAGGATTTCTCTATGTGCCACTGCATTTTGACAAAAGGGATCCTGCAGTGACTCCATATCAGCCCGTCAGCCCTTGAGATTGGCCTCCACGCCCAGTTTGTGGGGGAGTCTTGAAGGCCACATCTCAGCATCCAGTGCCTTCGCCAGGCTGGCCAACAGTCACTGCTGATGTTCCTTAGAGGCAATGTCGGATGGTCGCACACAGCATCTGCTGCTCCCACTCTGACCCTCTAGCATACACACATCTACCACATGTGCGGGTCGGATGGCGATGGGATGCCAGGGTCCAGGCCCACCGTAATGGGACACCTGTGCTGGCTGCATGTTTGCAACCCTCCGTTGGACATCAGTCCATTAATCTGATCCCAACTCAGCACTGACCAGACCCGTAACTCCTGGCTCACCTCCTCAGAAACAATGGACCCATCTGGACTGCCCATTGGGGCTCCCGCCATATCCCTCACTGTGCCCTCCACATCTGATTCAGAATCTTCACTTGCAGAGTACAAAGAGTCAGAAGAGTCAGAAACCTGACTGAGGAGTGACTGCAGCACCTGTGGATTTTCCTGGCATACGACACCCTGGTCTCCACTGGTGGTCTGTCGTATGACTGCCTCCTCTTCCTCCTCCACCTCTGCATCTGCTTCATCATCACCTGCACATAGACAGACAACAACGTTTCAAGGCATGAGTACCTTGCAGAACATGCATATGTGCATTATAATGCATACAGACACAAATTGGCCGGACACACATAAATCACACTTTGTGACTTGCACACTGTGAGCTGTGCATCACAGATGAATGACATTCACTGACATGCACAGTCATGGCTGGGCATATCAGGCTGTGCAACATGGCATGGTCTGTGGGTGTGAGGGTACATACATACACCTGGACATGAGTGACAGTGATACCCATCAGTGGAGGGACGAAGGTCTATGCATCATCAGTGACCCCATACCCAACTCTGACATGTTCTTGTTGCAACTTGTGGAAGTGTGACCTGCACATCTGATGACCCCAAATTTCATGCAGGCATATGTGTTGCCATGATGTCCCCAACCACCATTACAACATTTCCCTTGCAAGGTACGTGGCTGGTCACATGCTTTGCAAACATGTATGAGGAGACTTCAACATGGAACTGACAAAGGCATGCTTGCAAGGCCACTGCTCATTGAGACTCCATATGTGGAATGAACTACACAGAGACAACTATTGGCCATCCACATTGTGTCCCATTGGGAAGATTACCTCATTCATGTATGCACAGACACTGTTGCTCATTCATATCCACCCGCCGCCAGGGCCAGGTAATGGGTGACTGTGAAAACATGCACACAATTCTGAGATACTGCATGAGTCATGATTGTCACACCCTATGGATTAACCACACACATGCAAGACACTACACTGTGAATGTGTACAGTCACGTGTGTTGCATGCCATTGCCAGATGTACAAACTGCACCCTGGGAAGCAGAGCTCAAGGTGCACAGGGTTTGCCACAGGAAGGTTCAGACCCTGATAGCTGACTCTGAGTACACCACTGGTAAAACATTATGCATTCCTATGTAGCTCTTGATACACACATCCTCTGACCTGCACTCCCCCCGCCTCCCAGTGTCCAGCTCATGCTCTTTTTTTGACAGTGCCTTTCAAGTGCCCCGTATGTAAAGCGCTTTGACATAAAGCGCTATATAAAATGTAATAAATACAAATACAAGTGGGGACAATTCATGACAGATGGCTCAGTTAACAAGCTTTTGCTTTGAAAACCCAGGGATAAGTATTGTACATGGGGCATTTTCGTTTTGAAGGACAGCACAAAGCATCAGTTAGATGACCAAATCTACACATTCTGAGAAGAAACATAACATGCCACACAAAAAACTCCCCTCACCATCAATTTACTCTCCATTTTCTCAACATGATAACCACTGCCAGATGGCTCCTCAATTTGACTTTGCACCTTGATCGGATCAACAGGTTCCATTATGTCACTGTGCAGACCGTAGTCTGTGTACAATAAATGCCATGATAAGTGTGCAACAATGCTTAGTGCACGACCCAAGTCACCACCCTTTTTGGCAATGTATCCATGTGCTGCTCCTATATGTAACGGCAGATATGACTGTTTCTGTTTGATGTGTCACATCAGTGCCGGTCCCAGGTCCACAAGCACCCTGTGTGAGATTTCTCAGGGGCGTGAGCCCCCTGCTGTTCCCCCAGCACAATTCATGAACAAGCTGTATCACTTTACATTCTGTGAGCTGGCAGTACCCTTCACATGACAATGTCATGTGAAGTGTCATTCAATGACTGTCTATTAGTGAGTGACTGACACTTTACATTATGTGAGCTGGCTGAGCCCTATATCTGCGATAGCCCTGCGTGACCGCACCACTTGATCGTCCCTGAAGCCGGCTCTGTGTTACTTGTCATTACAATAGTGAACTGGAAATGTTGACATATGCAGCTAGAATGAGTGTGCCAACTGTCCCCACACTTAAACACATGAATCGATCACTTACGTTCCCCCAAATTGAACCTCCACTGGGCTAAACACCCTTATTACATCACCAAACCATGTTATTCACTGGCTGCAGGCCAGCACTAATAAGAGATGCTAATGCCAGCCATGTCAGACAAAGCATGGTCCTGATCTTTTGTGCAGGAATATCCGCTGAGGCATGCCCAATGGTGAAGAAGCAGTGGCTGGGAATAGTTGACCATATACAACGTATCAGAAGTCGGATTTCTTCAAAACGCTTCATCAGCTTATTAATGGTCAGGCTAAAGTTTGTAAGTTGAATTAGTCTCATTCTTATTCTGTGCATTTGTACCTCCTTTTGGGTGTCTATTCTAGGGCACCTCTTCCTGTCTATAGATATTATTCGCAGACGCTGTTTGTGTATTGGTGCCTTGGCATACTCAGACTGAGATCCAGCCGATTCTCATCTGCAATTCTCCTGAAACCAAGAGCAACAGAGCTCTTACACCTCATCTGAGTGGCTGATGTTGCTGCCATTTCATTACATAATCAAATTAATTTAGATGTCTTGATAAGCATGTATGTTTCATGGTTGCAGAGATTGCAATGTTAGGGCGAGTGTTGTGAACAGTAATGAGAGCACCAAGCCAGGTGTCTTTCATGTATTCACTGATTCACACATACAATCTTTTAATTACAGACTTGTGAATCGGGTATAGAGCTCTCTGATCATTGTTTAATTCCCAAATGCATGTTTATTTGATGCAAAGCAGACAGGAATACTCATTGGTGCTATTCATTCCCTTACCCTTTCTCACAGGATTACTTGAGACAGTACAATGAGCGTGTACCAGACTGTCCACTTGAAATTATGACCCTCTATCAGCAAATTATTCCCATGGTTGGTCTAGTATCACCCTTTACGACATTCAAGTGAGGTTGTTTGAACTTAACGGATGCAACACAGGGCAGTGGTCCGTGGGCACTCAAACCCCACCAGGCTGGTCACATCACAGTGTGTCAGCATGTGCAGCTTGGAAATGCATTCAGGAAATGCCTTCCCTAAGAGCAGGTGACAGAATAACCATGCACGTGAGCAGCAACAGAGATGATTCCACATCAGATATTGTTTGTAAAGTAATTGATGTACAATGGAAAGAGACTGGCTCCATTAGTTTAGCAATGATGCTTGGGAGTGATGTGTGCCAGTCAGGGGGGCACATTCTAGGGTTTTGCACTGGGCACCACGTTGGCTAGAAACAGCCCTGCCTACAAGTACTGGCACAGTTGTGAAGGCCAGCAGACAGTGATGTGTATTTATGCCATCAATATGTACCACACATGGAATCTGTTAGGAAAGATTTCAGTTATGTGCATTTTTCCCTCCATTTATGGACCCCCAAACTTTGCTTTTGTTTGGCTATCCTAATCTGACTTTTTCCAGTGGAGCCCAGCCTTCAGCTCAACTCCCCTTGCTCACTAGTTATGGGGAAACTGACACATCCTTCAGACTGTCAGTACCAGGAAACTATGTTTCCCTTAGTCTTTGACTATGTTGCCATTTCTAGGTAACTATTTAACAGTGCACAATGTACCTTCCAGTACCGTGCGCTGTGGTTCCTTTTTCTTTTATGGCCCTAGACACCCTCAAAGGATTTTTTGGTGATTGAACGAGTGTGCCTGGGACGAATTGGTGGAAGCAGTTACTTTTCATAATGTTTTACTCTTTTTACTGAGTTAAACCGCGTTCACCGAGTTTGGCTCAAGACTGTGGCCAGGTCCAAAAATGGCCGAGCCACAAAGTCTTTTGTTCTGTCACAGGGCCATTTTGTCCATTGTCTTCACCCAGTTCGAGTAACCCAGGTTTTCCTTATTTAAGCATGCAGCCTCCTGCGAAAACCGATCTCTTTTGCAGGCTTTTGCCTGTCAATTATGTGTGCCCAGCAAGAGGGCTGGAACTGTCTAGTTCCAATCCACACTACTGGTGCCAGGATGTCTAGAGTGCCAGAATGACTGAGATCACCGTGGGCCATGATTGGTCCACGTCTGGGATGCCTGCAAGAGAGCAGATCTTCTATTGGAAGTACTCGATTTTAGAGCAAAGCTAATCTTGTATAGTAGAAGGGGCCCTGCAGCCTTCCAGGTCGATCACCTGTGAACTCACTAAACTACAGAAGGAGCCAAGTCTCCTACATGAAGAAACAGACTCATGAAACCACCAGAGACGCTTTGGAAGGTTTTGGCACCCTTTGCCCTCTGCTGTCCCATCGGACCCCTGCTTTCTTTTTTCGATCAAGTAGGCTTTCCCTTTGGAGTAGTGGGAACAACTACTCCTGGCGTCTCCTGCTTGCCCACCGAATGATCCCCTTCGGAAGTGTTCCTGGCCATCCAGTGAACTGTCCAGCTCTACCTCAGGGAAACCTACAGCTCCACTGCCATCTTGAGTGCAGACCCAAGACTTGGAACATCGCTTGGTTGTGGTCCTGTGCGTTCTCCTGCCAAATTTTGCAGGCCTAGCACCTCTGGATTCCCGATTAGGGGAGTGCGTAACACTGTCTGCATCCATGATTCCCACATCCCTACCTGGTGGTGACGGCCACTATAGATCCCCTGCTGTTCTGCTCTCCTGTGCCCTGAAGCCAGCTGCATCAGAATGTTCTTCATACTTCCTTCAGAAGCCGAGAAAAGGCAACTGTCCAATCACGAATGATCGTTCTACGCTGCAGCCGCTGAGAGCCAGAGCACCGCGAAACTACAGGACTCGAACGTACTAGCAACCTCGACTAAACTGGCGAAGTTTGGTCCAGACTGTGCCGAGGGCCGGTGAGTGCTTGCTTAACTTACTGGTAGCCCCCTGGCACAGCTGAGTGTTTTTACGCACAAATACCCTTCAAAGGTATTCAAACTTGGCTTGGTTAGCCTGCGATCCCTAGCTATTCTCACCACTTGAAAACGGCTTTCCCGCCGAGGGCAGGGCCTACTCAAAGCATGGGAACTTATTCTTCATTGCCTCAAGTCTCTTCTTGACTTGCTGCAGCCCTACACAGAAGACCCGCTTTTTGTTAATCTGCGCAATGGTGCATTTTTACGCACAACTGTACTGTTAGGCACAAGGCTCCACTCTTCTTAGGGTTGGACTCGAAAGTTAGGGAACGAACTCTGAAGGATTACCAAATGCCTTCTGTGTACTAAACCTAACCCTTTCTTTGCAGGTTGTGGTTGTAGGTTATAATTAAATTGCACTAGGAAATTGCATGTATATATACAGTATCGATTAAGGATTTGAGTGATATCTGTTTTTCTCATTGCTAAAGTTACTTGCGTTTATTTGGTCCGGCCGACAATAAATGTATTGATATATTTCATATACACTTGTCTAAGAGTAATTTGTGGTTCGTTGCTGTGTGTGCTCATTGTGGGCTTCCGATCACTCTCACCCCTCCTGAGACTTAGTCTTGACCGCCTGCCAAGCTACCTAGATTGGTCTGGCTTGTCCAGAAGATTCCCTGTTTCACTAAACCGAGGATGGCCTCCTAAACCTCTGCCCACCAGGTCAGAGTATAGAAATCCATCTTAACAGAAACCACACAACCACATCCCAGAAAGCAGGTCATTTGACAGAAGGGTACACAGTAGCAAACATGCATTGGCCATGGATGGCAGCCAACTGTACTACAACACATAAATGAGCATGTCATCCATATGTATCTACACATACGATACACACAAATGTCACTCACCAGATGTGTCCACATAGGCGCCCATATGCAGAAGCATCCCAATTCTAGAAAATACATAAGCGATATTCAGAAAGCCTCCCAATAAAAAATAAAACATACAGATATGCGCAGATGCAACACCCATAAAGAGAAATGTGGTACGCGTTACGTGAAGGCAACGACTTGCAAAGCACCCCCAAATGCTTATCAGCAAAAGTTGAACCTCCATCTTCATACCTTCTCACGCACAGCCAGTGATGCACGTTGCACCTCTTAAATATACCAGTCATTGCCATGTACCGCTTAAACCACATAGGCATGCTGCATGCAGCGCACAGCACGTAACTTATGCACTAAAGCCCTTTACTCTGCTTTCCACACTGCCTCATGTACGGATGCTCCTGCCTCCATGCCATTTTCTGTGCCTCCTCCTGACCTGTACTGCCTCCCACATCACCATATGCTGCTGCCTGGTCGAGGGTAAGTGCCTGCTGCCCACCAGAACTGTTTTGGAGTGCCAGCTGTTTTATCATTGCCTGTTCCTCTATGTCAGCCCTGTGACCACCTCATTTGACATCTTGGGACTTCCACCTCTCTGCACCACCTCCACCAGATCTCCACAGTACTTATCCAGGGCCCAGCTGGGCCACACCTGCCTTGGGGCTTTCCATGTCTGCACCATCTTCCTCATCTGCTTCAATCGGCACCCCAATGTCGGTGAGTCAGAGGGCTGCCAACTTCACCAACATCGAAGTTAGCATCCTGGTGGATCGGGTTCTGGATAATTATCTCACCCTCAACCCAGCGACACAGCTGGGACATGATGGACATCACCACATCTGGGAACTGATCACTACTGCCATCAATGCAGAGGTGGCAATCCATTCACTGTAGACCATCAGGAAGTGCTGGGAGAACCTCAATATCCAGAGCCATACGAAGGTGGTGGCAGCCCTCGAAGCGGATCCTACCATTGAGGCGTACTGTGTGGGCAGTCACAAGATGTCACCGAACCAGCTGTGGGTCCTCTAGAGGTTCTACCCAACACTCCACATCGAGATCTATGAGTGGCAAGGATGTCTGGAAGCTACTGGTGAGTACCCATGTGGTGCACTGCTCTACAGTGTATGTGTGTTGTGCATGGGCATGATTACAGCTACCCTCTTCTGCATAGAGCATGTGTGCTGCAGTGATCTGCAGCATCATGCAGCCTCCTACCAATGCTGGGCGTATATGATGGCAGACATATGTTGATTGGACATTTGTTGGTATGTGCACTGTATATCCTTAGTGACTTGCAAGGTGAGATTAAGACAAGTGCTGAGACAGTACGGATGCCAGGTTACGATGTTGTCGTCTTGTGAGGGACATGCATGCAGGGCACCTCTATGGGTTGCACATCTGCAAGTGGAGCCTTCCACACAAATCAAATGAGAGTGACACATGTGCATGAATATCTGTAAATGACATGCTGGTGCATTGACCTCTCAGGGACGGAGATGTAATGTGTCATCCCACTGCATGTGAAATCTGAGTTGACGTGTGATCAAGCCATATGTATGTGCTGGGGTCAACAGCATAAGCGCTTGTTCCTCAGAAATGTGTGCCTCTACATGTTACATGCTTACATGCCAAGCTGTTAGGGATGCATGTTACTACATGTAATAGGTGTACCTCTCCACCCGCTTGCATGGGGCCATGTAGTGCATAGTCAAATTATGACTGGCTTGTGGGATCCTCCATAAAACTGGGTGTCTTGACACCAATGTGTTCCCAGCAGTACCCCAAACCAGCTATGCTTCCATGCATTCAGCGGTTCTGGACCCTACCAAGGGAATCACTGCCCATCCATGTGCTCCTTCGTTCTGCCTTCCAGTGCCAAACTACAAGGGGGTTTAGCTTTGCCAGGGTGCCTTATCCATGGTCCGCATGTGCCCATTGTGATCTTTTGGAATGTCTGTACATGTGGTGGTGGACCTTGGGTATACAAGTACTTTTGCATCCAAGCAGGGTGCCTGGCTGTCAAAAGACCTTCAGTGACTTGTACCGCAACTGCAGGGCTGGCCGTCCACTTGGCTCCCTGCATTCCATAGGTTGTCCAGCCATGGCCATTGATCAGGCATTTACCTGTCCCCTGGATTGAAATGGTGTTCACTCAAGGGCATCCACCCTCTGGGCGTGCACCCGTACATGGGTTTCCCTCCCATCCAAGCGTTGCAGAGGCAGAACAGGCCATCAGGTAACGAGTGGTCCTATGAGAGTACAAGGATGGTGTGCTGACCACATGGCCTGGCAAACACTTGGCGGGTGTGAGCCAACATGAGCCTTGCCCTTGACTTTCTGTACCAGGCTCATTTTCAGGATGTAGTCCAGGGCGACAAAAGTTCAGGGGCTGCTAGTCCACCCTTCTCCACACCAGTGGTGTGTGCATGGGCGACAGCCACAGCTTTCTTGCAAGATTATTGCCTGGGCCCCGGCTTGTCCATCCACCCATGCAGCTGTTCCATTAGGGCATGTGAGACCAATAGGGCCACCACCTTGCAGAATTGGACACTGAGGTCCCATGGATACGTCAGAGGCTGTGATGCTCAACCCAGCCCACAAACCTAGGCTCCTGTCACCTGGCTACATATGCATATCAGATCTGGTGACTGCTATATTAGGACAGGTTACACAGAGAAGTGCTAGTGGTGCTCCATAAGCAGTTGGGACACACAGGCCTCTCCGGAGGATATCATTGGCATGGACCCAGTTGTGCACATTGTGGGCACACACGTGTGTGCCAGTGTGTGGGCCATGGCTGTCAAGTTTCCCTGTCCCATGCATGACTCCTCGTGGCTGTCCTGTTTGGGGCCATTCCAACGATGCCTGACTATGCTAGCAAACAAGATGATCATAGGAGATATGCAATGGTGTTGGTGAGACATGTGCCCAGGTGCACTTCCCATGGCCCTGGCTGCATGTCTGCATGTCACACGTATGTCACTTTGGCATTGGTATTGTTGCCATTGCATTATTTCTTGAAATGTGTGTGTGGCCACACAGCAATGTGCTGGGTTGACATGTGCATGTGTCATGACTGTAAGTCACCATTGTCCCTACAATCATGTGTCTGTATTCATGCTTCTTGCATGGGCGTGCACATGTGTGACTGTTAGTTGCTGGTTGACCCATGCTGACTGAATGGTGCTTTTAATGTTTTGTATGACACACATGCATTGAAACTGATGACTGATGTCAATGTTCTTTGTCCCCTTTTCCGCAGTTGCTGACGCTCGTGAAGAGGACAGAAGCATTGCTGTGGAGCAGAGGAACAGCAACTGGGCCACCAGACCCAGAAGCACAACCCAGCTAGTCACCATTGCCATCTCATCTCCTGAGAGTGAATTGGCTGGGGGAGCACCCGTACCATCAAGCCAGGCTGCTGATGACACAGCAGACAGGGTGCCAAGACACAGGGGCCATTGAGGGTGGAAGACTCTCTGGAGTCATCTGGGTTGATGGAGGTGGTGGTTGAGGAGGAGATCATTGCAGCCTAGCCCACAGGGCCAGGTGGGGGCATCAAGGAGGGTATTCAGTCTGCACCTCTGGCCCAGGGACATGAGGATGTGCAGTCCACCATGGAGGGTTCTGCACAAACTCCTGTCCCTGGGCCATCTGCTGTGGCAGTGACCACATTCCTGGATGCCTCCACCCACAACGTTGACCAGCATCCGACCTATGTGTCCATCCGGGATCGGGTGCTGCCCCTGCTGGCTGGGGTCATGAGGTGGACCGCATCCATTTGTGATGCTGTACAACAATGAGATGTTCCACCTCCTGGGCCAGCTGGCAACAGCACTCCTCTTGGGTGGGCTCTCTGGGCTTGCCAGTGCAATGGCCCCCTCCTCTACTTCCTCCTCTGTGCCCAAATTGTCCTCCAGGGGGCCTTACATGCCACATACCACCATGGCCCCTGTGCACCAGTCCCACCACCACCGCCCAGTCTGGTTGTGTCACCATCCCTGCCCAAATGGAAGTCCCAAGAGCCCCACTTGAGGTTGTCACAGTGCCTGCCCAGGCACTGACACAGAAACAGGCAGTGAAGAGACAGCTGGCATTTCAGGGCTGTGAAGGTGCCGTACGCCCGGCGAATTTCATCTGGTTGCAGGGTGTACATCCGGTGCCTTGAATCTGGCTGGCAGAAGCAGCAGTTGGTGTCTGTCAAGAGGCATATTACTGCAGGCAGTTCAACCGAGAGGCGGCACTTGGCACACATGAGACAAGAGGGACACAGGGGATCCCTCCAGGCCATGTGCTCTGTGTTTAGTCACTACAGGATGCAGCTGGTGGCAGAGAGGCAGTGGACTAGGCGCGTTATAAATGCCATATCATATCATATCATAAAGCTGCAGTGATGGTGGCCAAGGCTGAGATGGCGCTGAGGCGGGCGCTGAGGTGGGCTGCAATCCTGGAGCATACTTGCAGGTCGGCAGAGGATTTGGAGAGGCAGAGAGTGGGCACACTGCAAGCCCTCCAGGCAACAACCGAGGCCCGTCTAAAGGAGGAGAACATGGAATGTGACTCAGCCCTGGTGGAAGCGATGTCTGAGATTGAAGAGGACTAACTGCTGCCTATGTGGATTGGGGCCTCGCTGTGTGTGTCGTGGTGTTACTGTGAGGGCTCCAGGCGGAGGTGCGTGCATGTGCTTGACATGTAGGAGTAGAGCCATCAGACATCCTGAGGGGTACTCAATGATTTTCTACTTCCATTCTGTGCGCATGGGGACTGCGTGTTTGGTGTCAGAGTGTTGGTGTTGTTGGAGTGAAGTCTTTTGTTGTGTGTGTAATGGTGTGCATACAGGTATGGTTGTGGGGATGTCTCATGATGGTGTTTGTAGTCTCTCATTGTGGATGAATACTCACTTGTTCATGTGTATTGACACATGTTTCACATATTAATGCTATGTGTTGTATATGGTGTCATCTCATTTGCCTCTGCACATTCACTACTGGAGGTGGAGTGCATTGTGCGTTGATTTCCTTTCTGGTCCACTGACGTTTAGGTGTTCCCCTGGCACTTGCTTGACAATGTGTATGTTCCCACACTTCATTCACTGTTGTGGGTATTTGGCATTGTGAGTGCTGCAGTGAGATCTGGCCTCACTGTGGATTGGTGGGCTGGACCCATCACTTGTGCAGTAGATGGTAGATTGCTGTGTCACTCCCATGTCATGATCACACACCTGCACACATCTGCAATTTGTTCTGCATGATCAGCACCTTGCAGCTCCGTCCAAGCTGCTCTGGGCCTTTGGCTTCCGAGTTTACGCCCTATCTGATGCTAAGGCCTACTCTGGCGTGGTCCATGGGTGGTGGCATGTGGTTCACATCACAGGGGTTGCGGAGGGCGACAGGGGTCCTTATACATAAGTGCCTCATGTTGTCGTGGTTTTAGTAGCTATGAAGCATTTGCAAGCATGTACACAAGCTTTTCTTGCGTCTTGCGTTTCTGCGGAACTGTAGCTTAGCCTATGTGAAAAATAACAATGATGCATCAGTGTGTGTAAACTGTCCGTTACGTCATGATATTGAGTATGTTCTTTGTGTGAGATTGGTGTGGGTATGACCAGTGTGCATGGTGGCACATGTGTTACCGTCCGCCGGCTTTGTCGTCATGGCATCTCTAACAATGGAGGCTTTCCTTGTTGTTGTGTGAGTCGAGTTAATCCATATGGTCTATGTCAGCTTTGCCAGAGGTTCCAGCATGTGGCTTGATTAACGGGCAGTTTCCCTGACCGTGTGGGGCGTGGCCATGGTAGATGTTGATGTCTGGGGCATCTGTGAGTGGGTCGAATTCCCCTCGTGATGGGTGCTTAGGCCGTGACGATCTAGGCCATGGTCTGGCTGAGAACGGGGGGAAGGGAACGTCCCATTCTCTCTCTTTAGTCCCCCATCTGGTTGACTTGTCAACCACAAAATTATCCACTCTCTTGTCTCCTCTTACTCGTCATACCTTCGTTATTCCCGCTAAGTGTCCGTATCTGTCCACGTGATCTTCAAAAGACCAATACATATAAACACATCCACCACCGGGTTTGCAGTAAACCCACTTCCCAACGTAACTCTTCAGGTTTCTTGGATTTTCAACTTTAATTTATGGGGGGTACAAGTCTGCTTTCACTATTTGTTGGCGCAGTCGTTCTCGTTCCTTGGTGATAATGTCTGTGTTCTTGTCGTCTTCAGCTGGCATTAGAACGTGCATTCCTATCATTTCTTCACCAGTGCGCTTAGATCTTGACTTCCATACCTTCATCTCCATAATAGCAGCCATTCCTAAAATCACACAACCTGCTATTACTTTGAGGCCATCTGATAGCCAGGATGGCATCCACGACCAGATGTAAGGGAACCAGCTGCTCACCTTCGTCACTCCCTTTGCTTCATCTTCCATATTGGCATGCATCTGGGCAAGCTGCGATACTGCTTCCGATAGTGTACCGTTATCTTCATCGTTGGCAGGGGTAAATGTACACCACGAACTTCCAATTTTTGTGCAAACACTTCCTGCCATTGCTGTTAGTAGGTCCAGTACATATCTATTTTGTAGTGCTACCATCCCGATTGCTCTTAATTCTTCTTTTATTGCATTAAATCCGTTCACAGTGGAGTTGATCGTCAGAATGAGCTCCCACCTGGTGATCTGCAACCATTTTGCATTTGCATAGGCTTGCACTCCTGGATGTATGAGGGAGGAGAAGAACATGGGTGCTCTGCTGAATAATCTTTGTGCTGGTGGGATGTCACTCAGGGCTGTCTCTGATTTCCCCCACAAGTAGTTCCCTGTCAATGGTTCTCCTTGTCTCTTCACTCTTGACAGGTGTACTGTCTTGTTCCCTTGTTCCCTTGTTTCCTTTCTAAGTTAGGTGGTTTTATGGGGGTTGCTTCAGGGAAAAACTTCTTCTGCTGGCGACCTCTCGGTATCACCTATTGTGCCGTGTCGCGTCAGTGTGGTATTTTTAGGAGGGGCCAATCCCCCGCCTCCTTGGTTTGCAGAACTCTCTGGGCACCACACATTAAAAGCACCAACAAAATGATTTGCCTCAGGGAATAAATCTCCTTAATCCATATAGTGAATTTCAAAGTGAAATTTATTTAATTGATTCCGCCCATTGGTTGTTGACACGTGTTTCAGCCTCTCAAGGGTCTTTTTCAAAACAGAATATCTGGGCATATCATGTTCTAAAGTGGATTACGTATACATCAATCAAAATTAGCAAACAAATAAAGATATGATTCAAAATCAAAAAACAAATGGTAAGAGAAGAAAAGCAGTAAGGTTTTGTAGGAATCAATAAGTGATAATACATGAATCACACACATGACAAAAACAAAAAACATAATAACACACAACAAAGAAAGAACAAAAAAAAAAGAAAAAGAAAACATATGAAGTGCATGTATGAATACGTATGTACATTCTTTTGCTAGAGTACTGCATCACAGTTTCCTTCATTGCAGCATCTTTCCTATTGGTTTGTTGTGCTATTGTGATTGGTTGACATTATATTTTCTTATAATCATTGGTGTCTCAAATATTCACCCATGTTAGATGAAATTACAATTTAATCAATACATGTGACACTGTGGCATGCTGCAGTTAATACATTTTATATTTAGTTATGTGCTTTTTTTCTCTTTTATATCCCAGTGGTTTAGGTAATAAAGCCTGCTTACCATTTTATTTTTGTGATTCGTCACGGGATAATCCCTGTAAAAGTAAACACATATTTCTGATAATTCTATCCTCTGCAATACATTTTAATTTATGGATTTAACTTTAGGTTCTTAATAGTTGGTATGTTTATTAATCCCGGCTATTGTCTAGAGTTTATTTCATCGATCAAAACAATGTGAGGAGGCTTAACTGCAATATGGAACTGCTCAAGATAACAGGCGTTCGCACAATTCCCCATTCTATTGTCGAGACACGGTATCTAAATGTATAATTGTTCGAAATGTCAGAACACTTATGGGCCATTTCCCGCTAGCCTTAATCGAGTCCGTCCAGATGTTGTATCTGTCACGGAGGCATCGATCACAAATCACTGACATTGTTTCTAGTAAGTGCTGAAAAGACCGGGTTGTCCGCTTTAACACAAGCTTTGGAGTAACCTCTTAGTCGGAATCGTTCTTGTAGGAGGTCCTTTCCACCATCATCAGTGATCTTTTCCGTCTTTTATTTCCTTTGTCCTTTTTCGGAAAATTGTCCAAGTTAACATGCTTCTGTGGTACCACTAGTGATGGTACATTGATGTGTACCATAGTACATACTCCATCCCACATTGGCGGAAGGCTGTTGTATGCCCTTGCTCCACAGGCCCAGTAGTGATCCATTAGTACAGCTGTTCCTGCACCCCCCTCAGGAAGCTTCACTACTCTCTTGCATCCTTCATTTGTTCCAACGTCTATTTCTCCATCATGCTGGTAACACAGTGTTGGTGCTGTCAGCGGGAGAATTGTTATTGGTTCCTCTTCTTTATCTAACAACGTCACCAGTGCTGCACTCTTCGTCCATTCTTTATAGCACTTGTCATTTTCTTCTTGCACTCTCACCACGGGTGACTTTTCCAATGTAAGCATCTTGCTTACTACAACTCCATCCACCCATCCGTCCTTTGTGAACACCTTTCCATATATCAGTATCAGTTGTCTTTCCTAGCATCCTGGTTAACCAGCAACCTCTTTCGCATTCCACTCGCTGGTAGATAATCCAGTGTGACCTCTTGTGTTTCTCCTTTTTCTGGTCCTTCTGCTATGTACTTAAGTCCTTTCGTCTGCTGCCATGAATCATCACACATGGGGAGTGTTTTGATGAAGTTATTCTCATATGGGTTCGTCGATCTTGATTTCCACCGGCGTGTCGCCCTTTTCCCTTGGAATCTTCCTCTGGTTTGGATTAATGCTAGGTATAACAAGCATTCAGCAGTTGTTGCAGGTACCTCTGTGTCAACAAAAGTTCTGTAAGCGCTCATGGCATAGGGAATCAGTGAACGATGTTTATACCACACATTGTTAGAGACGTGTGCAGATTCTGTGAGATATGTGTCCACCCCATTTACATCATTAGACATGCTACGCTTGTTCCTCTTAATGCTTTGCCCTGTACTAGTTGTACCACCTGACACAGTGCTTGTTGCGGGCATTTCAGGTGAAAAATTTGCAGTGTGAACTGCAGCCACATAGAAAGCATAGAATGCCTGCCAGACAGCGGCATTCCCACTCTTACCTTTGCTGTGGTCCTGCAGCTGCGTTACTTTAGATGATGTAGGTGCCCGCCTGAAAATTAAAAAAAATATGTGTTATTATTGTTAGTATTTTTAGTTAAGCCCTGCGTATTAGGTTGTCATTCAATGCCTAGGTGAAAAGCTCTTCCCACACTTTCCTTACCGTCCTATCTGGTAGGGTTGGTAATGTTTCGTGGAGGTGTGGACATGATTGAGTAATTATCATAAGGAATGTATTATAATATACACAAATCCTTCTTCGTTTTAGATGTTTTGGTCTTTTTATAACAAACACAAACTGGTGTGATAGTGCTTCTGGAGTGTCATCGTCTGCGGGCAGCATTTACCCCTGGGCAGTGACTCTGTTTCCTTTTTTTAATATATATTTTGCTTTTTATTGTAACCACAATAACAATACGGAATTCCTGCATGTGCGAGACAAAAAAGAGAGCATGCACGTGTTTACACAGTGTGGTGTATATTACAGATACTTTTGTCAAATGTCCTTTAATGGGTGGTGGCCAGGCAGTGTTTACTTAATGCTAAGTCGATTTGCTTTGTTGGGACCTTGTAATAATGGGGTGGCCTATGCGGCACTGGTCATTTGTGTCCTTTGGGGCATTTTGATTTTGATCTTGAGCTGCGCCTATTTCCAGTGTCGTTGCTGAAGCGTTGGCCCTTTCGCTGAGGAGAGGGGGGTCAGTGCTTTGCAGGGCTTGATGTCGTGCAAGTGTGTCCAGACTTCTTTGCCCGTGAGCTTCACCACCCTGGGGGCTACCTTTTCAACCAGGTAGGGGCCTGTGAAACATGGGCTGCTCCTCGTTCGCTGAAAGTTTCTTAACAACACTTTATCTCCTTCTTTCACTGTCCACGGTGTTGTCTGTTCTTGTTCCTCGTTGATGGCTTTTCCTTGTTGATCGTTCTTCGATCCGCCCTGTGTCCGTTTATGCTGTTGAGAGATAAAAGCGGCACTAGTAACCAAGGAAGAGACATATTCGTGCATTTCATTACCAAAAACAGTACTAGTTGATTGGCAGTAAGTTGTGGCCCTTGATGGTGGTGTGAGTGGGAGGTGCATTTGACGTCAGTCACCACCTCATGGGGTGTGAGGTGGTGACCTGACCCTGGTCTGTTCCTAAATTCAAACAGAGCCAAAGGAAGGCAGTACAGCCAACTCTTCTTGGTCGTTTGCCTAATTTTCGCTATTTCTTCTTTTAGGAGGCCGTTGAGGCATTCGCATACGCCATTTGCTTGAGGGTGGTACGCACATGCAAACTTATGCTTGATCCCTAAGAGAGTGGTTACATGTTGGAACAGTTCATTAGTGAAGGGGGGCCATTGTCTGCATGCGTCAGTATGAGAGCATGGACCAGCCTCGATCTATCGTGAAAATGGGCACACCATTACAATCATGTATCTGTAACCTTGACATACATTGATCATGTCAACATAGTCAACATGTCAACATAGTCAATGTGGAGGTGCAGGAAGGGTCCTTCAGGCAGGGGTATGGTACCTTTGATCACTTGCAGCGTATGACCGGCCGTACATTGCTGGCATGTAAGGCAGTTACTGATGAAATTAGTGACATGTGAGTTTAACTCAGGGCAGAACCAGTTTTCTTGTATACCTGCTGCAATTACCTCTTTCCCTGTACGCGTGGGATGGTGCAATTCGGTCAGGGCTATTTTTAGCAGTGCTAGGCACATCACTACTTTTCCTGTATTGTTCTGGCGCCATAGTGCATCTGTGGGATACATTGTACACCCTCTTTTTACCCACAGCTCCTTTTCTACCATAGGTTCCATGACTTGTGTCTCCGGCATGTGTGTATACCCATCCTTCATCAGCATTTGTCTTGCCCCCCCTTTTCTTTTTCTTTTTCTGGGAGGGTCCATATTTCACCAAAATATGCAGCATATTTAGCATGTGCATCAGCTGTTTCGTTACCTCTTGATATTGGGTCATCACCATTGGAGTGAGCCTGCCACTTCACGAGTGCTACCTCTTCTGGGTAATTAATTACGTCAATTAACCTGGTCAATAGGAGAGCATGCTGTACTGGAGTACCATCAGCTCTCCGAAATCCTCTCCTTTCCCATTTTATTAATCCTGAGTGTACTGTTGATGTTACATATGCACTATCTGAGTATATTGTTATTCTTTTGTCATTTCCTTCTTCTAGGGCCAAAATAAGTGCTAACAGTTCTGCTGCCTGTGCTGAGTATTGTCAGGGTAGTTTTACACCTCTTACTACAGCTGCTCCTGTTTGTCTTATTCCATCACTTTGGTCAATAGTTGATGACCCATATATGTACATAACCTCATCCCCTCTAGTACATTTTCCTCTACTGTCCTTGCTCCTGAGTAATTCTCAATAGCTTCCGGGCAGTCATGTGAGTAGTATTGTGAGTAGTGTTCTCCATTTACTGCTTCCTCTGCTATAAATCATGCTGGGTTTACATTAGTGCATCTCACTACTGTCAATTCTGGCCTCGATAAAAGTATCTCATACCCTGATGCTCTTTGTGTTGTTAGTCTTGATTTTGGTTTTTGTCAATATTGCAAAGAGGGCATGTTCTACATACAAAATAGTTTGGCATCCCATGGTGATGGAAGATGATTTTTCCACTGCAAATGCTGCGTCTGCTAGGCTTTGTTCGCACGGGAAATGTCCCATCATTACAGGGTCTAAATGGCCACTGTAAAATGCCACTGGCCTGTTTCCCATGCTAGTCTTTGAGTCAGTACTTCTTTCATTACTGCTGAGTCACAATGTGAAAAGATGTAGAATTCCTTTTGATAATTGGGGGTGGCTAGTACTGGTGCAGTTGAAATAGCATTTTTCAATTCATTGAACGCATCTGTTATTTCTCGGGTCCATTCCAATTTGCTCTGCCCCCTCTGTGCCTCTCTGAGTGCTTCGAGCAGTGGTCCTACGTATGAGCTGTAATCAAAGACCCACGCCCTACAGTAGTTGCATAGGCTGAGGAACTGTTGCAGTTCTCTCACTGTTTGCGGCTGTGGTGTATTTTGTATTGCTAGTGCTCTTTGTGGTGCAATGTTCCTTCCTTTTTGTGAAATGATCTGTCCAATGTAAAGTACTTGTTCTTGGCAGTACTGCAGTTTCTCCTTGTCCACCTTATATCCTTTCTCAGCTAGTACTGTGAGCATTTTAACTGAGTCTCTCCTACACTTTTCCTAAGTGGTGCTGCATATGATGATATCATCAACATATTGCAGCACTGTGCTTTCCATCTCTATATTGCCCAAATCAATTTGTATTACTCTGTTGAAGATGGATGGTGACTCACAGTACCCCTGGGGCAGCCTCGTGTGTTTCCACTTTGTGTTGCGGTACGTGAAACTTTTTAAGTCTTGTGAATCAGGGTGCAATGGAATGGAGAAGACAGCGTTTTTGAGATCGATCACTGTGAACCGTGATGCCTCTGCCAGAATCCCGCACAGTTTTGTTGCTGGGTTGGCTGCAACAGGGTACTCTGCTTCCACAATGTGGTTGAGAGGCCTTAAATCTTGGATGAAACGCCATGACCATCCTTTTGCCTTACGCACTCGGTATACTGCCGTGTTGCATGGTGACTCAGATGGTACCAGTATTCTTCTCTCTACAAGGGCGGAAATTGTCTCATATATCCCCTCATCAGCTTCTTTTGATAGTGGGTACTGCTTTACTCTGGGCAGCATTGCCCCTTTCTTTAGCTTTATTTTCACTCCTCCAATGCTTTTAATGCAACCCACGTCATCGGGACTACTAGTCCATAAAGATGCAGGTATTGCAGCTAAGTCTTCTTCATAAAATTGTACCTTGGTAGGGCAAGGTACTTCCAGCGCCATTGCCATTTTTTGAGCTACGTCTTTGAGTGTTACTTTCAGCCAAATGTAAACACTCATGTCAAAAACTATTTCCCCATCTCCTTCCTCATCAAAAAATAGTTTCTCATCTGATACCTGTGTAAGTCTGCATCCTTCTGCCAATGTTATCACTGCTCTCAATGCCTTCCCACCCCTATCCTGGGCGTGTACTGCAATGTAGTCTCATTTTGCAACAATACCTTGCACGTCCACTGATATTATTGCCCTTTCCTCTTCGTCAGTAGGTGTTTCTGGTCTGAAGAGGTATGCTGCAGGTCTCCTCCATATCTTGCCCTCTTTTCCCGGTAGCCACACTATTGCCATGTCTGTCCCGTATTGAAAGAGGTCCCCGTCCACTGGCTCTGCTCTTATCACCTTCTTTCCACAATAAGCCTGTAGTATGTGTCGGGCTGTGAGCATGTTTATGCCTGGTGTGGAGCAAACTATTCCCTTGTCAGTAAAAGAGATAGTCATGTTCAACCTGCTCATGATGTCTATTCCAAGAATATTTACTGGTGATTGCTTTGAGTATAACAATGGCATAGATAAGTTGTGCTCCCCAACAGATAAGGAGATGTTATCAGTAAAAGGAACCAGCCCTTTAGCCCCAGAGAATCCTTGAGTGTGCATGGCATCGCCTGACAAATTAAACTTCCCTTCCCTGATGCAAGACCTAGTTGCACCTGTGTCTACTAAAAAGGAAAAGGTTTTGTCACCTATCACCACCCTTATGCCTGGTTCCTCCACAGTGTTAGGTGTTACCGACAGGATGGGACACAGCAAGGACGTCTGTGGGCTGTCCTATTGGGGGTACAGTGTTTGTCCGTTCCCTGTGTATGGGTTGTGACCTGGTATTGTCACTCTTCCCAAATATGTTTGTTTCATTGGTTCCTCTGCGGGTTGTGTGTTACTGTCCTGTATCTGTGTTAGTTGTTGTACTGTCTGAACGTGTTGTTGTTGTGCCGTTGTCATTTGTTGTGGTGCTTGCTGCTGTATCTGTTGATGTTGCTGTATGTATTGAACTTGTGGTGGCATTGGTTGCTGTTGTATTTGATTTTGTGCCATCTGTTGTTGTTGTGTCTGTTGGTAATACTGCTGTCCCCCATTGTATCCTTGGTGTCCCGGCTTGTGCCGGTCTTGCCCTGCATGTGCGTGACACATGCCCTACCACTCCACACTTCCAGCATGTTGGAGGTTCTCGTGCTTGCCATGGGTACCCCCCAGTGTTGTCTGAGTACCCCTGATGTCCATATGTGTTGTACCCTCAGAACCCACCCCCTTGTTGTTGCGCTGTTGGCCCAAATCCCCGTCCTCTTATTGCCCCACCTCTTCCTCTATAGTTGTTTACTTAGCCGTTCCCCATTTGTGAGTATCCGCCCTCCACCTGAGGAACATAGGAGTGTTGTGCTGTATATGCTGGTGGCGGTGGCATTTGTTGTGACGTTACCTGTGCTTGTTGAATTTGTGCTACTGGGTGCTGTTGTGTCATGTCTGCTGCTTGTACTGTTTGTGTGCGGCCTGTTATTAGTGCACCCTCCATCGCATATTTAGACAATTTCTTTTGTACCAATTTCACCTCTTCTGCTTTCCTATACTCTTCCTTCTGCTTCATCTTCTCCTGCCACAACCTACTGTGATGCACTATTGTTAACTGTATTTCTGGCCATGCCTTTGCTTTCATTCCCACTAATTTCTTTAACTGTCTTTGTACTGGCTCTGGGAGGCCCTGTATCAGTATGTGGTAAAAATTGCTAGCGTTTTGTCCCACGGTTCCCTCGTTTCCAAGCGCCACTTCTCTTGAATTTCTTGGATGTAATTTACAGTGTCCTCATTCTCACGCATCTTACGTGATTTTATTGCTGCTATGTCTGACGTGCCTGGGTATTGTATTCTCAGTGCTTTCCATAATGCTTGTCTCCAGTTTGCAAATGATGCTCCATCATCTGATGTGTCGTTGATTGTTACCCCAGGGAATCCCGCCTTTTTCCATATGTCATCTGCTGCATCACCCAATATAGAAATTAACAACCCCTTTACATCGCCCACTGCTAACTTTAGTCCAGCAGTTTGTTTCTCCATTTCGTATATCCATTTCCCAGCCCCTCCACTCAATGATGGCAATCTACATTTAATGTTTTCCTTATCTGCATGCTTCCATGGAGCGTATTGCGGCTTTGCTGCCCCTCTCTCTAATAATGGCATTTGTGTGTATTCTCTCACCTCTCCTTGTGTGCATCTGTGTGGTGTTATATGTGCGTATTCGTTATCCTCTTCCATGTCAGAAAGTTCCTCGATGAAGTCAGTAATGTGTTGTGTAAGCCTATTTTATCCTCTGGCCCCAAGTCACTTCCGCTTACTTACCTGGTCCTTGTTATGTGGTGTTGTCAATTCCTCCGTTCTACATCCTGGGAGGTCCCTGAGCCTATTAACATATGGTGTGTGTTGTGCTTGTGGTGTTATTGGTCGCTGTGCCCTTCCTCCTTGTTGTCTCTTGCTCCCCCTTTCTTCCTCTACCCCTCCGTCTGTCTTGCATTCCCATGACGACCCACAGTCTGTACGTGTTATGTAAAGTTTACTCAGCCCTTCCCCGCTTCCCTCGCTTTGTTCTTCACAAGACCCTTCTTCTTCCTCACTGCAAAATACATCTGAGAAGGCCAACCGTGTTGTTATGCTTTCCCCCCACTGTTACTGATTCTAAATCTATGTCAGTGTACTCACCTGTCTTTCCCACGTCACCCTGTGCTTGTGCCATTTGCGTTTCCTCTGTGCTCCTCGCATACATCTTACGCCTGTGTGCCTTGCTTGATCCTCCTATTTCCGTGTTCCTTTGTTTGTTCCCCTCACCCTTTACCCCCGCTCTTGTCCTGCTAAGTTCGCTCAGTATCGCATCACTTACCTCTTTAAGTGCCCTAATATCTCTATCCTTTTCATACCATGCTCCACCTTCCTTTTCCAATAAGCTCTCTAGTATCCTCCCTTCCTCATACTTATGTGCGCTTTCTGCTATAATCTTCCTTTTCCACAGCGTAATTTCCCTGCTGTTTTCTTCTCGTTCCTCTTCTTTACTCCTAAGTTCCCGCAGCTCCATGCGTGCTACCCTTTCCCCAATCCCCCTTAGGCGGTCCTCCTCCTTCTTCTTCTTTTCTAGCTCTTGCTTGTTTAACTCCGCTTTATCAGTCTTACCTTCTGTCCTCTTCCTCTGTTTCTCACGTTCCTCCTGCTCCAGTTGCATGATCAGTACACTCTGTGCCTCCCCCAGTTGTGTCAGCTTTTCCTCCAACATTGCCTCCTCTGCTCTTATCATCCTCCCTTCTTCAGTTGTACTTACCTTGCACCCTCCTTGTCTTCTATCCTCCTCCTTTCCTGCCCTGATAACCGCTTCTTCCTCCTCTTCTGTTAGTTTCCCCCAAAGATTTAGTAACACTTGGGCAGCTATCCATTCATTTGGTCCTACATTTGCAAATTCTACGTGCGTCTTCTGCACACTTCCCGCGTTCACCTGTGCCTGCTGTGCGTCCGCGGCGCTCCCCTCACCCCCACCCTTTTAGTAACTATCTGTTGGTGCGTACGGCGGCGGGCTGAATGTAGGGTTTGAATACCCCTCTGCAGCTGTCAACTGTGATTGCGCCACCTCTCTAAGTTCTTTGACTGGGTACAGCCCTTCTATTTCCTTCTTTACCTCTTTAGTTCTGGCATCTCCCCGACCCCTTCCTTTTTGACCTATGCTACTGGGCATGACCCTTACGATTCTTCCTCACTTTCCTCCACGCTGGGAGGTGCTGGAGGCACGCTACACCCGCCCTCTTCTTTTGCCTTCTCCTCCTTCATTCCCTGTATTTTCAACATTCCCGTCACCCCAGGTGCGCATCCCTGGAAAAGCTTCCAGAGATTGAAAACTTCTAGGTGATTCGTTAGCTTCTTTCCTTTACATGTGTTATGTAGATACGCTAAGAGCGAGTGTTGGGTGTACATATCAAAGCTGCTGTTGGGCGGCCATGGTATTCTTATCTTATTGTCTGTTCCTTGTGTCCATTCGAAACTATATTTTACTATTTTATCTCTATGCGGTTGCGCATATGTGTTGGCAGTGTTGTTAGTGTGCTGGCCTATACGCAGGCGCTACTCCCTGATACACAGACATTGTTAAAATGTTTACTTTATCACCAACACCGTTACCGGGCCCTGTAAATTGGGGTCTTATGATTTTCCGCTGCAAAGGAAGCAATGGTGTTACAATACTGTTTGCTGGGCATCACCGCCTTCCCTTCCTTTCTATTGCATCTCTTCCTTGTTCTGCACTTCCGAATGCTAGGGCCCCCTCCGGCCCGCTATATGCGAAGCCCCCTGCGACTTTGTGTCCCGCGCGGCGTGCGCTTCAGCCGCCCCACCCTTCCAGTGTCGCCGCTACTCAGCGTGCCTTCAGTCGTGGTGTCAGCTCCTTCCCCTTTTCCCTTCTCGTTCCACCACCAACAATCTCCCTACTCTCCCATTCTCCTTCCCACCGTTTCCTTCTCACTACCTCCCGTAGTCTCCCCTGGATCGAGGGAGGCCGACGTTCTCTGTGCGTGGCCGCCTCTCCCTTTCACCCTCCCTTCACCGTGACTCAGAAAGCACCGCGCAATCCTATGCAACGCTATGGGTGACATCACCAGGCCTAGGACAGTTAGATACAGGTACGTACAAATACACACGAAAGTAATATGCATGCTGTTTTACAATGTTACTCCCCACAATCCCCACAGCTGTCTTCCCACTACGTCTGGAGTGGAGTATTCATTAATCACTTCATTATTATAGTAGACTTCACACGCTGCGTCGGCTCGCGTGCGATATGCTCCCGCGCCGTGCCAGGGAACTTAACCAGCCCACTATCTTCCGCTAACACTCGACCAACAGGAATCCTCATCTATTCATCGATCAAAAACGTCAACTCTTAGGAATACCACCCCCCCTTTGCACAGGTGCCCACAATCAAAACCAATCAGCGTGATTCACCTGTCACATGTGGGTGCCTTAAGCCCCACCCTACTCACTCTGCAATAATATAGGAGGCGGCCCTCGTGCCTGCCCCGCAATATTTTTCACATCAACCACTGCTCAATTGTTAAAATCTCTCTGGCACTCTTTAAAGCCACCCACCACCCTCGTTACAGTTCTTGCATTTTGCATTGCTGGTTGCGTGTGCCACATCTCGCCTGCCAGTGCCGCTCGGCTGCGGGTACCCCTCCCAATCTGCTCACCACCTCCCCTCATCTGGACCACGTCTGGACACTCGCCAACCGTGGTTGGGATACTTCTCAAGTCGGCTCCCGATAGCCACTCTCCGGATTGCGCTGTCCGGTAGTCTCGCAGTTCCGCAATGGTCCTGTATTCCTCAAAAGTGGGCAACAGCAGAGGGGGCCGCTGTGCCGGGCCACCTTGGCACAGGCTGTGCTTCCCTCTTGCTTCGCCCTCAGTGTTTAGGTTTAAAAAGATCTCAGCAGGGCCTCCAACTTGTCGGGGTGATAGCCCGGTGGTCGGCAGGGCCATCCACGGACCTCCGGGGTAGGGAGGCCCCAACTACTCCTGCAGTCCCCAATGAGTATGAGACACACGCAAGAGCAAGGCGTCACTGCTGTTTATTAGGTAAAATGGCAGGGATAGGTTCTGAGATCACAGGTATCCAGGAACACTTCTCAGCAAGAGTGGGCTTGCAGGCCCTTTTCTACATGCATGACGCCTCATCATGCATCACCTGGGAAAACTTCCCCCGAAACCTAACACCACCTCGGGTTGGCTTCCCGAGTAATAGGGTTAGTGTAGACACATATAGATGAGTCAGTGGTTGGTAGAGAAGAGGTCAGGTGGTACGCTTGGGTCGTCGCTAAAAATTGTTACACTAAATTGGCTACATGGAGAAGGTTGGTGATTGGCTAGGTTGTGATGCCGTCAGTGGTAAGCCCCCCGTGCCCTGATTGGTTCATCTGGGGGCCCCCAAACATGGGACCATCGTCGTTCCCAGCTCGCAGTGTACCTGATGTTAGAAACAATGTGTGACTAAGTGTCAATGGTGGACAATGGACAGGTCTGCCATTTGCTGCAGGAGCGCATCTTTCTCACCGCGGTCAGTGTCCAATTTGTCACTTCATTGTTGCAGGCTATGTCCCAAACGTGAGACCCCAGAGTTTCCCTGGTCCTTGGTATTTGGCACCACATCAGGTCGGCCTGGTCACGTGTGGTGAGACCGTAGCTGGACCAGAATTATGAGCATTTGATTTGTATTTCAGCTCTGAGGGGCGGTTAGCCGCGGCAGGTGTAACCTTGGCTCGGGGCACGGCGTGTAAGTTGCAACTTCATGGCCTTGGCTGTGAGGCCCTCGTCAGGGTTTGTTCTGCATGATCAGCACCTTGCAGCTCTGTCCGAGCTGCTCTGGGCCTTGCGGCCTACTCTGATGCTAAGGCCTACTCTGGCCTGGTCCATGGGTGGCGGCATGTGGTTCACATCACAGGGGTCGCGGAGGGCGACAGGGGTCCTTATACATAAGTGCCTCATGTTGTCGTGGTTTTAGTAGCTATGAAGCATTTGCAAGCACGTACACAAGCTTTTCTTGCGTCTTGCGTTTCTGCGGAACTGTAGTTTAGCCTATGTGAAAAATAACAACGATGCATCAGTGTGTGTAAACTGTCCTTTACGTCATGATATTGAATATGTTATTCATGTGAGATTAGTGTGGGTATGACCAGTGTGCATGGTGGCACATGTGTTACCGTCTGTCGGCTATGTCGTCATGGCATCTCTAACGATGGAGGTTTTCCTTGTTGTGTCAGTCGAGTTGATCCATATGGTCTATGTCAGCTTTGCCAGAGGTTCCAGCATGTGGCTTGATTGATGGGCAGTTTCCCTGACCGTGTGGGCCATGGCCATGGTAGATGTTGCCGTCTGGGGCATCTGTGAGTGGGTCGAATTCCCCTCGTGGTGGGTGCTTAGGCCGTGACGATCTAGGCCATGGTCTGGCTGAGAACCGGGGGAAGGGAACGTCCCATTTTCCCTCTTCACTGCACATATGCCCCTCCCCCTCACTTAACAAATCTCAACATGTTGACTTTGCCCTTAACACCAGTAAAAAATGCCATGGCACAGAAATAAACCACATTCTTGCTTGCTGCACAAATCTCTACATTCCCTTGTTCAACCTCCTGCTTCTTCTATCCCTTCTCATCACATGAAGAAACATGCTTCCAAAGCGATCCACTTGTTCTATAACAATTGTGGGGTGAGGGACAGTTTTCACAAAGGGTGTCTACTAATACTAATGGTTCCACTTTCGGTTTCTCTTTTTTCCACTTTTGGGGCATTGAAGGGGATTAAAAACATAATAACAAAATGACCTAAATAGGCTTTAACATGTTTTTATTCGTTTTTTTGGGCTAGAAATAGGAAAGTTAAGGTATGATGAATCGAAAAGAAACTATCAACAAGGGTATTCAAAATAATTAGTTTTCTCTATTATTCTTTTGTGATGGAAGAAATAAGGGGAAGGAAAATGAGTTAAAAAAACAAGCAATTAGAAAGAGATTCACAAAGGGGTTCTGAAAGCAGGGGTAAGTCTTTAGGGAACCTCACAAACAAGCACAGAACAAAATTAAATTATATTAACAGGGAATTATATGTGAAAGGTACACACACAAAATGTTCTCTATGGGTACAACACAATCTCTAATGCCCTCTCCCCTTCTGGATCAGCCCTATTCCTCTCTTTAACAGCTATGCACAACCCAAAGAAAACCATGATTTGAGCTGAGGCTATTGTGAGCCCACTGCACATCCCCTGAGAATTGGGGACTGGGATTGAGCCGCTGGAGCTCTGCAGAACGTACAGTGCTTCTGCTTCTTGGACCACTCACAGGGGTTTGGACATTATTTTGGGATGCCAACGAGCCCCGGGAGATTTCATTGGAACTTTGAGCATCACTGCTGATATTTGGCATCCCACAAGATCTGTTTGGTGGGGATCTGCCCACTGCTACTTACCAACCTGCCACATAGACTCCACAGACTCCCACCAGTAAGGAGAAATACTTGCTAATAATAGTAAATGGCAGTCAGTTAAAGAACTTTCTCATTGTGCCTTTTAGTGCCTTTCCGAAACTGTTGTACCACATTTCCCAATGACAAATTCTGTGGATTTTATTGTGAGCACAATATTGCTATAGGCTGGATGATCTAATTAGGTCAGGCTAAGAGCTAAATCTTTCTTAAGCAAGACTACTGAAGGATGAGTGGATTAGATATCAGTGTTGGCAGTCGCAAATTGATGCAGTTTTACGTGCTGAATAATCCAATGGACAAGGCTGGGGACTGCCAACCATGGGGAAGGTTGTGTTTACCGCACCATTACCTATGTTAGTCTATATCCAAAAGGTTTTGCAATATTTTGATTAACTTTCTGGGTATTAAGCTAGGAGTTCTTATTTAGGAGCCAAAAGTCTCCAATAAATCTTCAGTGCTGTTTTATGCAAGTGTCTATCTGTACTTAATTAAATAATGATATGCTTATTAATACCGAAGATCAGTCTCGAGTGGCAGGACCAGGATTTGAACCTATGTTGCTTTGCGTTTTTTTAGCTTCTAATACATACGTGTAGTCCCTGATTACCCCCGTGGACTTGTAACTTTGCCTTTGTTAAATACACTCTAATGATTTATACCCACGGACCAACCTTTCTGGGTTGAAATACTGAGCAGAAGAACATGATTGATTTGATCAACCTTTTAAATCACGCTCTCCACCCCTCCTGCTGCTCCTGAGGGTCTTTTCCTGGCGATACCCTTAGTGCTAAGTTTGCAATTGCAGAGCGAGCTTCAAACAGTGCAGATTGATGTCAGGAAGGAGCCGCTGCATTTCTTTAGCTTCCTGGAGCTTGGATATGGTGGCTCTTTATTGACCACAGTTAACCTTTCTTCTTCATGAGTAAGATCTGAGAGTATATCTTTCACCGTTTTTTGCTTCTCACAACAATTTTCTGCATGCATGACCTTTTCCGTTGATGCTAAACTGAATTGATTTAAGCACGCTTTTTACTTTCTAAGGCCGCGCGTTTTGCTAAAACCTTTTTTTCCGGTATAATCTTTCTTAATAAAATGATGAGTCTTTTTTTGTGGAAGCTTTAGAGGAGGAAGGCTGAAATGGTTCCATACTGTATTTATGATGAATAATTTTAGGAAAACGTACATTTTAACCTGCTCAATAAATGTGCACAGCTGGTGTGTCCTGAGCAATACTTTCAACGTGCAGCCAAGCTGCAAGAGCTGTGTCTGGAAAGGTCAAGGGACAGTCGTACACACAGCAGTATTTCGTCCCCCTAATTATACAGTCAACAGATATTGAACGTCTGCAGTATTGCAGGAATACAGCATGCTTATGAGATTGAAATTGACCTTCAAATTCCAGTTATTTTTACCTACTCTCCAAAGGTTGGGGTAAGAAACTGTGCAACAGGGTAAACATGTGCAACACCCCAAGCCCAGGTAAACATGTGCAGCCACCTCACTCAAGGTTAAATAGGATTTGTCTTTAAAGAGAAGGGATTGCCACATTCTCACCACCTAAAAGACATACAGGCCGATTCATGGAATTAATGTGCGGTGAAATTTTCAGCGCAAGCGTGCGAAAGCCTGCGAAAGCGTGCGAATCGCAGTGCCAGTGCGAAAATCGCAGCGAATCCCGCGCACAGCGATTCATGGAAGTCTGTGCACGTGTAAATCCCAGGATGTGCGCCAAACTTCTGCGTGGCGCACGCTGGCGCACACGTCTCCAAACAGCATGCGCTACATGCACAGAGAAATCGCACATAGCACGGCTCACACAACAAAAGTTGGACGAACAGAGGGCGTGACACGCGGAATGGGGAACAACACGTGAAAATGTGGGCATCACGGGGGAAGTACAGGAGGCAAATGCGTGGAACGCCCACACGCACGTTCAAAACACGTATTTATGGATTCGAACGGGGCTAACGCGTGCACCAAAAAAGATGCGCGAATCCGCAAACACGCACGCCAGCAGGAAGCAGGCGTACGTGGACCAGCGCAGCATAAAAGTGTGCGCAAACAACAAACAAGCTCAGACGCCAGGATGAATATACCGTTCCTAGCAGCAGTGGTCGTGGGATACCGCAGGAGGAGGAGGAGGAGGATAGTCAGGCCCAGAATTTTCACACCCAGAACCAGCCTTTTTGGGATGCCTGATGACCAGGTGTATGGGAGGTACAGGTTTCCACCTCACATAATACTCGACTTGGTGAGTGAGTGGTAGGATGACCTCACATCACCCACCGTGTGCTCCCAAGCACTCAGCCCCCTGGAGAAGGTCCTCAATGTACTGCACTTCTTGGCCACTGGATCATTTCAGCGGACAAGTGCTATAGTGGGGGGGGGGTGTCACAGGCCACGCAGTCACGCTGCCTACACCAGGTCTTGGCCATCATGACTGCACGCCCATCAGTCCGCAGGCACATATGCCTGCCCAGAACACCTACAGAAAGGCAGGCTGCCGTCCAGGATTTCTACGGGGTGGCACAATTCCCCAAAGCCCTAGCTGCCATTGATTGCACCCATGTGGCTCTACGTCCCCCCAGGGCATCAGAGCACATCTATAGAAACCGCAACCACTGGCATTCCATCAACGTCCAGGTAGTATGTGATGCCAAGGGAATCATCACCTCAGTATATGCCAACTATCCAGGGTCCACCCATGACAGTTTTATTTACAGAATGTCAACCCTAAACTGGGACCTAGAAGCTGGGAAGCATGGCGATACATGGCTGCTCGGTGAGTATAAATGCCACAGCAAATGCATGCATGTCAGATACTGAGTAATGTCACAACCCCACTAATGATACCCTTCACCACCTCCACAGGGGACAGTGCCTACCCTCTGAGCACCCACATGATGACGCCAATTCGGAACCAAACCATGCCACCCGAGGTAAGATACAACACATCCCACATTGCAACACGGGGCATAGTGGAGCGCACATTCGGAGTGCTCAAGTCACGCTTTTGCTCCCTTGACCGTTCTGGCGGGCAGCTGTTATACGCTTCCCCAGTAGTGTGCAGGATCATAGTGGCAGCATGTGTCCTACACAACGTTGCAACACGCCGGGGCCTGCCTGTGGACATGGTGGTGCTCCCACATGTCATGCTATGTGAGAGCAAACAAAGCAATCCCCAAAACATGACACAAGTGTCACAAAGTACAGTGTCCCTACTGGAAACTGGCCACACACAATATGCTCCCAGTAATGTAGAATTAACAACACATGACCAAATACTTACCAACAATAAAATGCAGCTACACAACCTCAAACATAGCATAAACATGACAGTACTAAGTTAAAGTAGTGGTAGTCTTACAACCAAATTATGCAAGCACATCGACCACTTCCAACTGCACAGTGCTGCTGCCACGCAAATGTGTAAGTGCACTGCTTACAACATGAACTCCATCTCCAAAGTAGACGGCTTTGTGAAGACATGAGGAATGAACCTGCAAATTAGGAGGAAGACATGGATGCACAAGCACATATCAATACACCATGCAGTGTACAATACAACAACAATATCCACTAGGAATGTATACACAGTATTGACTACAGACTGCCCACACAGCTCATGGGAGTCCAACGTCACTGTGTAAGTCACTGTCACTTGGGCACACCCTTTGCAAGACCATGGAAACGGGAAGCAGGAGGGGTGTGTGTCTCACGAACCCAAGCATCTAACCCAAACTCAGGACAAGCCTGCATGTACCCAGCCGGAATACAGTGGATGCCCACGGAAGCCACACAAGGCAACACACTGTAAAAAAAAATCAAAAATCAAAAATCAAAAATCAAAAATCAAAAATGGCCATGAGGGGGTCGGGGGGGCACCCAGGAGGTCCGAGGACAGGGTGTGCACCAACAGCCACCTGTGTGGATGTTGGGAAATAAAACACCTCCATGGGCTCATGGCCTGCACGGCTATGCCAATGTGGGAGAACTGCTGCTGTCGCTCTCATCACCCTCTGCTGCTGCCACAGGAGGTGGTGGTGCTATGGGAGGTAGCCCACGCAAAGCCCTGGTATGGTCCTCCATGGCAGCAAGCATGCGGGTGTGGAAGGTCTCGTTCTGGAGGATTATAGTGCGGAGATCCCCATGCACCACATGACGTGATGCCCGGATCTCCTCTCAAGTTGCCTGCATCTCAGCTGAGAGCGAACGTGTGAGCCGCTCCAGCTGCTGTTCTGTCCTCAAGTTAGTGGAAGCCTCAAGGTCAACAAGAGTCTCCCTGAGGTGATGGAGTTCTACCCTCAGGGCTTCCCTGTGGCCCTGGGACTCTATTGATATCGATTGGCGTAGAGTCTCCAGTGCCGCCCGTCTGTCCCTGTTTGACGCCAACATGTCCTCCCTGTGTGATTGGCAAATGGAGTCTGTTGCCTGCTGTAGTTGCTCAATCTGCCTTTCAGGGGGGACAATGGAAGTGGCCACCCTCTCCATTGCTTGAGCCATCATCTCAACTGATGCTGCCTGTTGGGTTGCCATACCATACATGGATTGTTCTCATGCGGTATTGCCTGGCGGCGTACGGCCACCGCGTGGGCGGGCATCACACCTGTTTGGGGCAAGGCGACCTGCGCCTTGCTGTGCCGGCACTGCCTGAGGCTGCAGGACTGCATTCCCCCTCTGATCTGCTGGCCCAGGAACAGGATCAGATGTTGTGGAGTGTGACCCTGCATCCGTAACCGCCAAAGGCAGACTTATCAACACTGACATCCCCATAGAGGGTTCTACCCTGGTGCAGGTGGGTTGGAAAGAACATAATACCTGCCAGAAACACTTACCTGCGACGGCACATAGGTCTCATCATCTGAATCAGCACCTGAATAGCGGTCTGGGGAGGTGCACCCAGAGACACCCCTGGACAGAATGGTCTGCAGCAAGATTGGGTTCTCACCCACCACCACACCACGTCCCCCACTGGTGCCCGGTCGTGCCTGAGATTCCTCCTGGGTCTGCACCATCTCCTCAACCTCAACAGCATCAAGTGCGCCATCCCCTGAAAAAACATGAAAGACAAAAAATGGAAACAGGCATTAGCACCATAGCACACAAATAGGCCTGACAAGCTACAGAACCAGTACATGATTTACACATGTCCCACATGACTATAACCCTCCCATGCATGCACTGTCACTGAGTTGGAAGGGGAGGCAAAAGGCAGACACTGATGACACCAAGATGGAAGAGCAACACATTTGCTGCATGCTGGGTAGCACTGCCATCACACATTGGCCTGTGAGTGGCATGTCCAATACACATACATGACACATGCCATCACACAGATGGCATGCACCATAGCCATGGTACATTCCACAAGTACATCCATATGTCATTGAATGAATACTGTCAGCCATCCATGTGAGATGGACATGATGAGATGAAAAATGCTACATAGTGTGACAAAATAGGCATGTGCCACACACTGCAACACATGCAGTGTACAAAAATACAGTGATTGCAGGCCGATGTACACATCAATGGTTGTGCACTTCAACATGACAGGAAACAACTATCATGTTCCACATTCAAACAGGCCCCAAAAATGTATGTGATCAAGCCAATACTCAATCAGCCTGAATGGTCAAATCATTCACCTAACAAGGTAACACATGTGGGCCAATGTGGGGTTCATCAATGACAGAAGCATGTCACAAATGTGACAATAGGGCTGAGGAATGTGTATCAAAAGTGGGAGAATTGAAACAATCAGCCTGAACGAACACTGAAAAATACAAACAATGTTGTTGCAAGATGCCACTTCAAGGGCAACTGCCGTAATGTTGCGCTAAATTACTACTGTGGGCAGAAGGGATACTGTCACACCCAAATCCAAGGCCGCTGAATGTTTTGGATGAAGCACATGGGTGACCCATACCACTCAGGCACACACACCCTCACCTGGCACTCAATCAGAACCTGTCACCCAAACAACATACACATGAATTACACACACATGCATGGGCACTCACTGGACAATGCATCATAATCAGGTAGTTCTCCCACACCTTGGATCTGTTCCTCTGTGATGAAGGCCCCAGCAACAGACTCATGTTCAGTGAGTTTGTTGTCCTCTTGTGGAGACCCACCGCTAGTCACCAGAGTAGCGGCATGATTTGAGGCCAGTTTGTTCTTTGCTCTGCGTTTCAGGTCATTCCACCGCTTGTAGCAATCATCAGCTGTGCGCCTCACAAATCCAAGGGCAATTATGCGGTCCGCGATGGTCTGCCACTGTGCCCTACATTGACCAGGTGTGGTCTTGCACCCTGCAGTCACCACCATTTCGTGGCTATGTGCCGACACATAGGCCACAAGTGCATCAAGTTCCGGATCATTAAAGCTAGGCTTCCTTGAGGTACCGTAGTGTGTAGCCGTGTCTGGGGTCTCAGCCTGTTGTGTCAGAGCACCCTTCTTCCTCTTCTTTAAAGGTGGAGCAGAGCCAGAGTGGCTTACGCTGCCCCTGGTCAGTAGGGGCAGAATCACCGGTGGACTGGGTAGTAGGAGTGTGGGAATGCACAATGACCATAGGTCTTGATGCAGGCATTGGTTGCAGGGTAATGTTGGCAGGGGGGAACGTCAGTTTGATGGACCTGGACTGACACTATCCTGGCTGGGAGAGTCAGAGCTGGGGCGAATGGAGCTGCAGCTGCCCCTACAGCCTCCCCACCCTGCATACTTGGGGCAGCAGATGACACAGCTGCCCCAGATCCACGTGGCTTGGTGACAACAACTTGCACCGCCAAACGTGACCTAGACTTGCTGACATGGAAGTCAGCCAGGGAGTCATCCTGTCCCAGGTCTGGTGCCACAATGGGCTAGACCAACAGGGGCTGAGCTGGGATAGTGTCAGCCACGTTTCCCTCAACCATGCGGGGGCCATGGGTGTCCCTGATTGTTCATCCACACATGCGGGTATAGGGGCACCCTGCAAATCCCAGCCACGGCCCTTCCCGTGCCCACCACGCCCACCTTTTGAAGGTCAACCACATTTGCCTCCCTTACCGCTTGGTCGCCTCCCAACCATGGCACTGATGTTGTTGTGTGTATGGGAGTTGCAGTAAAATATTGTCCTGGGCAATTGGGGGTCAAAGGGGTAGGATACTAGATGGAATTCGTTCCCTAGTGCTCTAACAAGGCTGTCTGTGACCCCTGGGGGAAGATGACGGGTCACGCAACGCACAGGCAGCCCAAAATCAAAAATTAACGTGCACGCAACCCCTCGTAGACCACATGCATGAAAGAATGAACCCGCACTACGCTGTGGCACCCAGAAACACAAAACTAAGCATACGCGTAATACACGCAGCCTACAATTACCTCTGAAGGGGAACGCGACACACGGGGCAAGCACAGTTGCTAAGTATGTGAGGAACTCACCGTCTGCCTGGAAAAAGAACGTGAAAAATACGCGTGTGTGCGTGTTGGCAACACCCCCTCCAAAAGAAGAATTGTACGCTGTCTGAGGAGACAGGACAAAAGGAGAAGTGAACTCCGTTTGAGGAAACAGGCCCAACAAAAATTCAGAAAAGAGCTGTCAGAGGTAACAGGGAGTCCGAACTAGAAATGCTGTGAAGTAATCGCGTGTGAACCGACAAGAAGTACAGATTTCACCCACTCGCTCTCCACAAAAAGCACATACAAGGAAATGGCGTCCTACACGTAGCTTTTAAACCGGCCCACACGTACACGTCAGATACGCGTGTACACGGGCGCTTTCCTCCAATTACCCGCGATGACACTCGGACGTGCAGTTTTTCCACATGTGCTCTGTCATCACGTGCTATGAGGGAAACGCCCGCGCACGTAATGTAATTTACATGCTTACGCGCTAAGGGCCTTTGGTTCAATGAAATCACGTGCGTGTGCTGACGCGCTTACGCGCTAAGGCCCTTTCCTCGAATTACACGCTGACGTGCAATATTTTCACGTGCCAAATCACTCCGTATCAAGCTGGCCACGCGAAAACACACGGAAGACCATGCTCTTGCCCAGAAGGCTGAATTACTGCCCCCAGAGCCCTGAGCATGCCAGGGTGTAGTTGCTGTGACCACCCCTGCTGGAACCAAAGACTCCTGACTGGGATTCCATCACTCCACAGCCCAGCCCCAGGACCCAGTTGCCCACCCACTCCTGCCTCTGGGGTTGCCATGTCCAGTACAACACCATCTGGCAGCAGTGGCAACCCCCAGCCAGAGAGGCAAAGGGCCACCAGCTTCACTGCCACCGAAGATGGTGTCCTGGTGGAGCAAGTCCTGGGGCAGTATGATGCCCTCTTTGGAAGTTTGCACGCCAACAATGAAGGACGGACCAGGATCTGGATGGACATCGTGACTGCCATCAATGCGGAGGGGGTGGCAGTCCGCGACTTACATCAAGAAGTGCTGGGAGGACTTCAGGTCCAGGACCCTCAACAAGGCCCGGTGCCTCGCTAAGGCAGCGGATGCCAAGGGGCGCCGGGGCCAGCTGTTGAACCGTCAAATGAGGGTCCTGGAACACATATGCCCAGCGCTCTACGTCCAGATCCTTGAGAGGCAGACCCGTCTGGAGTCGAGCGGTAAGTGTACATGCATATTGATAGTACGCTGTGCGTGTCGTGGTGTGCCAGTAGTGTGCAGGTTGCACATGTGTTTATGTAGGGCCATTTAGGGATGTGAATGAACATGGGCATGAGGCTGCCACATGTGAGTTCTCTCAGTTGTGAGACACATTGATGGTGTATGTGTTGGTAAGCATGCTGAGCAAATGCAGGTGTGGGAGCACACATGTTTGAATTTCTGTGTATGTACATTGGCATGGTTGTGGCATGGATGGTGGTTCATAATGCATGTATCTGCACTGTGTACATGTGCATGTATGTGTATCTGACAAGTGTGCAACTGTGATGCACCATGGATGCACGTGACACTGATATGTAGAAGGATGAATGGCAGATGTGACATGTATGGCGATCTCATCACTGCAGCAGTTGGAGGAGATGTAGACATGCATGTGAGTGTGGTGGCGTGTGTGCATGTCTAGTGCACTCCTTGTGTTTAATGTGATGTCAGGCTCACCTTTGGCTGTTCATGCTGTTGTATGTGTATGGATGGTGCTGCCTGGTGCAATATTGCTGTTGAAATGTTCATGTGTGTGAGTGAAAATGACATGTGTGTCGTTGAGTGTGATGCCGTGTCTGTAGTTAAACAATGCCACTCATGTGCAACTGTCATGTGTGTATCAGTCCATTGTACAGTGCACTGATGCCTGTGTTTTATCTCTCCCTGTCTGCAGCATCAACTGAAGAAGAGGGCAGAGAGGGTGCTGTGGAGCACAGCGTCAGGGATGATCCCGCCAGCCAGAGACGCAAGGCCCGGCTCCCCTCCCAGGTTGTCATCTTCTCGGGAGTGAGGAGTCCAGTGCCGCGTCCCAGGCCGCAGCTGCCGAGGGAAGGTCCAAGAGGCGGAGGTCGGAGTTGGACTCCTCGGCAGCAGAAATGGCAGCTGAGAGCCCACAGGGTGCGACGGAGGAAGATGGCACAGAGTCATCCATGTTGGTGGGGGGTTTGGTGGAGGAGGAGGCCGTGCAAGGGACAGACACGGGGTCTGGAGGTGGGGATTCCACTGGTGCTAGTGGTGCAGCGCAGGGGCAGGGACAGGAGGCAGCACAGGCCACCGCGGAGGTGCCTGTGTGTAATCCTTTCCCCGATCCTGTGACTGCATCATCCCGCACCAGCAGGGATGCCTACGTCCAGACCCGTTTTCAGGGAGGGGATCAGCTTACAACTGGCCTTCCTCTCCCTGCGGACATGGCAATCCGGGACCGGGTTGAGCCTGTCCTGGGTGGGGTGGCGTTGCGTCAACGGCGCATTGCGAGGTGACCTGCAGTCTTTTCATGAGGAGACTGCACGTTTTCTCGAATGGCTCGTTGACCGCGTTGACCTACTGGGACAGCTCACCAGGGCCGGATTCCTCCGTTTTCTGGACCTTGTTCCGACCCCCTCCTCAACTGAACCCCCTATGCACCAGTCGTACTCCATGCCATCATCCCACCCATGTATCACCTGGGTACCCTGTGGAGCTGCCACTGACCCTGCGGCCAGGCTGGTGGAGGACACATCCCTGCCACAGTCGGGAGTCGGACGTCCAGCAGGGGTGGCCACCTCAACAAATGCACCCCAGCCGGAGGAGGATGTGCAGGCAGCAAGAGCCAGTGCACAGGCAGAGGCACAGCAGCAGCAGCAACAAGGTGGGAGCCATCATGGCTCGGGGTCTTCGACATCGGAGGGGCAGGCATCGGCCAGAGGGCAGGAGGACCCAGGACTGGAAGTGTCTTCCGTGTGGCAGCGGTTAGGCCATGCTATAGATGTGGAGCGGCAGCGGGCAGAAGAGGCACGGCTCACGATGGTCAGGGCGGAGAACTCCATGCGGAGGGCCCTGAGGCGGGTCGAGTGCATCGAGGCAATTCGCAGGGAGTTGGAAGAAAACATGTCGTCGTCCTTGCGAACCCTCAGGGCCATGGAAGAGGACCGCCTCCAGGGCAGTGAGCAGGAGTTCGATGATGCCCTGGCCCGGGAAAACCAAAAGTGAGCCTTCGGACTAGCCCGCTGCCCTTGTAAATAGTTTTTAGAGTTAGGTTTCCTTTTCGTTTTCCTTTTATTTGTGGTCAATGGACAATGCCACACAAATTTGTATATAGTTATATTTTTAGGTAGTTTGTTAGGTGGGTTTCATTTGTTTGGTTGGGATCATGGACCCTTTACATCCTTGGACAATGGATTGTATATAGTTTCATCATGTATTCATTTTTTTTTTTCTGCATTATGGACAAGGCGCAATGGATTCTTTTTTTCCAGACAATGGATTGTAAATATTTGGACTATGGATTGATTTCTCTTTTTTTTTATTATGAACATGAAGCAATGGAGATTTTTCTTTACATTTCCCTTGGATTTGCGTTGTTGGAGAGTGACTTTGGACTCTTTTTCTTTCTCATTTTTTTGGATTGGTTATGATTTTCATTCAATCATCTTTTTCACATGCTTTTCATTTCATGTTTCATATTTTGGTATGCTTTCATTTCATTTTTGATTTTATGTACAAAATACATTTTCATTTTTTAGTTCCATGTGTGGGATTCACTCATTGGGTTGATGCATGTGAAAATGTGTGTTTACACACGCAATGCCAACCAGTGTATGTGTGTGACGGACATGTGTTGATGTACATAGCTGACTTTTGGTTTGTGTCATGAGATCGGCATTTCACTGCAGTGGGGTGGGAGTGCAGGGGGACATGAGTGGGGGCCTGCTGGCAGGTGCCCCTCAGTGCTGGGGTGTGGGGGTGCAGGGGGACATGAGCGGGACATGAGTGGGGGCCTGCTGGCAGGTGCCCCACAGTGCTGGGGGGGTGGGGTGCAATGGGACATGAGTGGGGGCCTGCTGGCAGGTGCCCCTCAGTGCTGGGGGGTGGGGTTGCAGGGGGACATGAGTGGGACATGAGTGGGGGCCTGCTGGCAGGTGCCCCACAGTGCTGGGGGGTGGGGGTGCAAGGGGACATGAGTGGGGGACTGCTGGCAGGTGCCCCTCAGTGCTAGGGGGTGGGGGTGCAGGGGGACATGAGTGGGACATGAGTGGGGGCCTGCTGGCAGGTGCCCTGCACTGCTGGGGGGTGGGGGTGCAGGGAGACATGAGTGGGACATGAGTGGGGGCCTGCTGGCAGGTGCCCTGCACTGCTGAGGGGTGGGGGTGCAGGGGGACATGAGTGGGGGCCTGTTGGCAGATGCCCTGCACTGCTGGGGGGTGGGGGTGCAGGGGGTCATGCGTTGGTGATCAGTAGTGCAAGCTGACATGTGGCTTGGCTGGGGGGCATGCCCATGGTGGATGGGCTGCCTGCGGGACATGACCAGGGGTGCAGGGTAGTCCCCTGTGGTGTGGGCTGCCTGCAGGGGCCGTGGAGGGTGTAGAGGGAACACCTGGGAGTACCCACACTGCCAATTCACGTAATACACGTACCCTGCTGAAATCGCGTGTGAGACTTCCCGCGAACCCCAGTTATACACGTACCCCACTCGCACAGGCCCTTTCACGTGTGAAACTTCCCGCGAACCCCGTAATACACGTACCCTGCTCCAATTGCATGTGAAACTTCCCGTGAACCCCAGTAATACACGTACCCCGTTCGCACAGGGCCTATCGCGTGTGAAACTTCCCACGAACCCCAGTTATACACATACCCCACTCGCACAGGCCCTTTAAAGTTTGAAACTTCCCACGCACCCCCGAAATACACGTACCCTGATCCAATCACGTGTGAGACTTCCCGCGCACCCCCGTAATACACATACCCTGCTCCAATCGCATGTGAAACTTCCCGCGAACCCCAGTTATACACGTACCCCACTCGCACAGGCCCTTTCGCATGTGAAACTTCCCGCGAACCCCGTAATACACGTACCCTGCTCCAATCGCGTGTGAAACTTCCCACAAACCCCAGTAATAAACGTACCCCGCTTGCACAGGGCCTATCGCGTGTGAAACTTCCCACGAACCCCAGTTATACACATACCCCACTCACACAGGCCCTTTTGCGTTTGAAACTTCCCACGCACCCCCGAAATACACGTACCCGGATCCAATCGCGCGTGAGACTTCCCGCGCACCCCCGTAATACACGTACCCTGCTCCAATCGCGTGTGAAACTTCCCGCGAACCCCAGTAATAAACGTACCCCACTCGCACAGGGCCTATCGCGTGTGAAACTTCCCACGAACCCCAGTTATACACATACCCCACTCGCACAGGCCCTTTCACGTTTGAAACTTCCCACGCACCCCCGAAATACACGTACCCGGATCCAATCGCGTGTGAGACTTCCCGCGCACCCCCGTAATACACGTACCCTGCTCCAATCGCGTGTGAAACTTCCCGTGAACCCCAGTTATACACGTACCCCACTCGCACAGGCCCTTTCGCGTGTGAAACTTCCCGCAAACCCCGTAATACATGTACCCTGCTCCAATCGCATGTGAAACTTCCCACGAACCCCAGTAATAAACGTACCCCGCTCGCACAGGGCCTATTGCGTGTGAAACTTCCCGCAAACCCCAGTTATACACATACCCCACTCGCACAGGCCCTTTCGTGTGTGAAACTTCCCGCGCACCCCTGAAATACACGTACCCGGATCCAATCGCATGTGAGACTTCCCGCGAACCCCCGTAATTCACGTACCCCACTCGCACAGGCCCTTTCCCGTGTGAAACTTCCGGCGCACCCCCGTAATACACGTACCCTGCTGAAATCGCATGTGAGACTTCCCGCGAACCCCAGTTATACACGTACCCCACTCGCACCGGCCCTTTCGTGTGTGTTCAACTTTACGCGAACCCCGTAATACACGTACCCTGCTCCAATCGCGTGTGAAACTTCCCACGAACCCCAGTTATACACATACCCCACTTGCACAGGCCCTTTCGCGTGTGAAACTTCCCGCGCACCCCAGAAATACACGTACCCGGATCCATTCGCGTGCGAGACTTCCCGCGAACCCCCGTAATACACGTACCCTATCCAATCGCATGTGAAACTTCCCGCGAACCTCAGTTATACACGTACCCCACTAGCACAGGCCCTTTCGCGTGTGAAACTTCCCGCGAACCCCGTAATACACGTACCCTGCTCCAATCACGTGTGAAACTTCCTGTGAACCCCAGTAATATATGTACCCCACTCGCACAGGGCCTATCGCATGTGAAACTTCCCGCGAACCCCAGTTATACACATACCCCACTCGCACAGGCCCTTTCGCGTGTGAAACTTCCCACGCACCCCAGTTATACACGTACCCCACTCGCACAGGCCCTTTCGCGTTTGAAACTTCCCACGCACCCCCGAAATACACGTACCCGGATCCAATCACGTGTGAGACTTCCCGCGCACCCCCGTAATACACGTACCCTGCTCCAATCGCATGTGAAACTTCCCGCAAACCCCAGTTATACACGTACCCCACTCGCACAGGCCCTTTCGCATGTGAAACTTCCCGGGAACCCCGTAATACACGTACCCTGCTCCAATCGCGTGTGAAACTTCCCACAAACCCCAGTAATAAACGTACCCCGCTTGCACAGGGCCTATCGCGTGTGAAACTTCCCACGAACCCCAGTTATACACATACCCCACTCACACAGGCCCTTTCGCATGTGAAACTTCCCGCGAACCCCGTAATACACGTACCCTGCTCCAATCGCGTGTGAAACTTCCCACAAACCCCAGTAATAAACGTACCCCGCTTGCACAGGGCCTATCGCGTGTGAAACTTCCCACGAACCCCAGTTATACACATACCCCACTCAAACAGGCCCTTTCGCGTTTGAAACTTCCCACGCACCCCCGAAATACACGTACCCGGATCCAATCGCGCGTGAGACTTCCCGCGCACCCCAGTAATACACGTACCCTGCTCCAATCGCGTGTGAAACTTCCCGCGAATCCCAGTTATACACGTACCCCACTCGCACAGGCCCTTTCGCGTGTGAAACTTCCCGCAAACCCCGTAATACACGTACCCTGCTCCAATCGCATGTGAAACTTCCCACGAACCCCAGTAATAAACGTACCCCGCTCGCACAGGGCCTATTGCGTGTGAAACTTCCCGCGAACCCCCGTAATTCACGTACCCCACTCGCACAGGCCCTTTCCCGTGTGAAACTTCCCGCGCACCCCCGTAATACACGTACCCTGCTGAAATCGCATGTGAGACTTCCCGCGAACCCCAGTTATACACGTACCCCACTCGCACAGGCCCTTTCATGTGTGTTCAACTTTACGCGAACCCCGTAATACACGTACCCTGCTCCAATCGCGTGTGAAACTTCCCGTGAACCCCAGTAATACATGTACCCCACTCGCACAGGGCCTATCGCATGTGAAACTTCCCGCGAACCCCAGTTATACACATACCCCACTCGCATAGGCCCTTTCGCGTGTGAAACTTCCCATGCACCCCAGTTATACACGTACCCCACTCGCACAGGCCCTTTCGCGTGTGAAACTTCCCGCGCACCCCCGAAATACACGTACCCGGATCCAATCGCATGTGAGACTTCCCGCGAACCCCCGTAATACACGTACCCTGCTCCAATCGCGTGTGTCATGATGCCTGCCCCCGGCAAACCAGAACAGGCCCAGCAACCCCAGAAGCAGGCATCATGCCATTTGGAGCAAGCCAAAAAAAACCAGCTAGGGGCTGTTTGGATGCAGTCCTGGCGCCTATGGTGCCAGGCTCATAAGAATAGAATCAGTCCTGGCGCCATGGGCGCCAGGCTCATAGTAGAAAACCCACCTGATGCAGACCATGCTGCAAACTTACCTGATGCAGACCATGCTGCAAGAAGCCACAAGCCAAATGAGTCTTAGGAGGGACTATTTTACCTAAGGGAATACTTTTTACTCGGGTGGGGCTGTGGAAGAATATTTACCTGGGACTACTTCCAAGGCTATTTAAACCACGCCCGGACAGCAGCACACGTTTTGCGTTATTCTGCATCCCGCAGCGTAACGCTCACCGTGCCTGCAGCAGCTTCCAGTCTTCAGCCACGCCCGCCTCGAGTCCGGAGCACCTGGAAACAAGAAGAAAGAAGGAGGAAAGGTCAGAACAGGAGTTTTACCTTTAATCCTTACCTGAATCCTGATCCATCACGCCACGGAGCTGGAGAAGAAGTCTTTAAAAACGCCTTACTTCGCATCCTGCAGCGCAGCGCTGTACTCACCTGCCTTGCAGCACTTCAGCATTCCATCACGCTCTTCTCCACCTCGCGGCCGCTCTCCGACACCTAAGGAGACAAAAACAGCAAGGTGAGCCAAGGGGATACTCTAAGACTGTACAAGCTAACCCCCAAGACTTACCTGATTTACCACAGGGGGTACTTACCTCATTTCGGATCGGTGCAGCCTCCGCTGCATCTCTGCCGTGCCCCGGCCCCTGTGGGGAAACAACAGAACTGCAAGGCGCAATAAGGGGAAACTGATTTTTTCCCAATAGACTTACCTGGTTTTACCGCTGGAGGCATCAATCCCCAAGACCTCAAACCACATCAGCGCCTGAATGGGGGAAAAGCCACATGTTATACATTGACACCATTTTATCGAACTGAGCCGGATAATATAAACCCGTACCTGCATCTTAACGGTTGCCACGTGGAACTCTTCATAAGGGCAATTTAGCAACCTAAAAATAATTGGACAGAGTGAAGGTCAGACGTTTTTTGAACTCTTACGAACTACAGATTTACGGCGTCCCGCCGGCATTCTTTGAGTCAATACCGTTCTGGAACTCTACAACTCCTCCACGCCAGTGACGAAACTGGTCATCTACGCGCCCCTGCGCTCGAAGCAGGATGGAGAGCTCATCTTTCCAAACCATCAGGTGAGAGCATAGAGGGAATCCAAAAGTGACCTGTGGGAAGAACTACGGGAGAGGGGAAGGTGGGGTTAGCGCTCGAACTCCACAGGTGGTTAATTCCCTTTCTCCATTACAGAAGGATATTTCTACGAGTCAAACAAACGAAGCTGGGTGGGGCAGTCCAGTCCATCATCTCGGCACTACGCCTCTCACTGGTGGAAACAACAGTTGGCCAGTTCAGATCGACGCCCCCGTGGGAGCCAGGTGAGCGTAACAGAACGCGAAGCCTACCCACAAATACCCACCTGGGCGTTATGGAGACCTCAGAAACTGATCAGTTGGCCCAATTATTAGGAGAACTGAGGGCCGAAGTGCATTCCGCCCGCCAAGAAACCAATGCCCTCAGGAGAGAACTGATTGAATCAAAAGAACAAACAGATGATCTGGCCAGACAACTATTGCAAAGCCAGGCTGGGCAAACACCCCTACCAGGACTCGGGGCAAGTCCAACTCCTGTACCATCGAGTAACCCCGTGCACATAAACCTACAAGGAACCGTTCCATTGGCTCCGCCCAAACGCGGAGACCCTAAAAGGTTCGCCGTATTTATGAATCAATGCCGCTTGCACTTTTTATGCAGACCTGGAGCTTTCCCAAATGATCAAGCCAAGGTAGCCTTTGTACTGTCATATCTCAGCGGCAGTGCAGCGGATTGGTCCATTCCACTAGTCAATCAGGATGACCCAATTCTTCGGGATTTCCAGGGTTTTCAAACAAGCATGGAAAGAATATTCGCCCGACACTCACAGGGACAGGCCCTGGATAACAAACTTTTGTCCTTGCGGCAGGGTAATCAGGATCTTCTATCTTACATTGCAACCTTTAACAGATTAATAGTGGAAACCGGATGGCCTGAAGTAAAGCGAATCACATTATTCCATCGAGGGCTTCGGGGAGAACTCAAAGATGTCTTGGCCCAAATCATGAACCCGCCTCAAGACTGTGCAGAATGCATAGACTTAGTGGTCCAGTTAGATCACAGACTTCAAAACAGAAAGGCTGATCGAGCCAAGTTTGAGAATAGGGTGTTGGTCAAAACCCACGTTAGTCCCAAGGGAGCAGATGCCTCAGAACCCATGCAAATCGGAGGGGTTAGAGGACCCTTAACCCAGAAAGAAAGAGAAAGAAGACGGCAAATGCAATTGTGTCTGTATTGCGGGACTACTGGTCATTTTCTACGGAACTGCCCTGTAAAACCACCCAAGAAGATTGTAGGAGCAGCAGATAAAAACCATTTGGAACCTGACTCGGGAAACAACCACACCTGACAAGTGTAGAGGTCCACTTGCCGAGCTTGAAGAAGGACACTCAGACCTCGCATTTCATCATACCAATGGTCCTTGTAGATCCAGAGCAGCCATCATGTATGCACGCGGTAAAAGCATACGTTGATAGCGGAGCCATAGGAAACTATGTTGACTATGAATTGGCTTCCAGGATGAATCTACCTCTCACCCGAAAGACCACCTCAGATGTCATCACCACAGTAGATGGAACGGAAATTGCCTCTGGGCCCGTAACTCATTCCACCGCAGAGATGACATTGCTGGGTCAGGATGGGCACCGAGAGGCTATGGTGTTTGATTTAATCAAGGCCCCACAGTTCTAAGTAATACTGGGGATACCTTGGTTGGAAAAACATAATCTCTGTATCGATTAGCGAGAGAAGAGAATAACCTTCCCAGAATGTGCGCACACCTGTTACCCAAAGAAAACACTAAACGCAGTCCTGGCCCCAGTAACCCCATCCGCCGTGCAATTACCTGCAGAATACCAAGACTTTCAGGACATCTTCCAAAAAGAAAAGGCAAACACCTTACCACCTCACAGATCGTATGATTGTCAAATAGATTTCATACCCGGCGCACAACCCCCTTGCAGCAGGATCTATGCCCTTACGGAGCCTGAAAACCTTCCCCTGCGCCAATACTTAGACCAGTACCTTGCTAATGGCTTCATTCGCCCGTCCAAGTCCCCTGCATCTTCAGCTTTGTTCTTCGTGCCCAAAAAGGAAGGTGACCTCAGAACGTGCATAGACTACTGCGCACTGAACCAGATAACCATTAAGAATCGATACCCATTGCCTTTGATCCCTGAACTACTAGACCAGGTGAAGGACGCTTGCATATACACTAAACTGGACCTTTGGGGGGCATATCACCTGGTACGTGTCAAAGAGGGCGATGAATGGAAAACTGCTTTTCGCACCAAGTACGGGTTATTTGAGTACCAAGTGATGCCTTTCGGACTATGCAATGCACCAGCAGCCTTCCAATTCTTCATGAATGATGTCCTTCGAGAACTTATCGACGTTTGTGTTGTCGTTTATATCGATGATATCCTAGTATACTCCTTATCAGAATCTGATCATGTGAAATACATCCGAGCAGTCCTAGAGAAGTTACGCCAGCACAAACTATATGCTAAACTGGAAAAGTGCGTCTTTAACACCACAGAAGTGGAATTCCTTGGGTTTATTCTGACCCCGAAAGGGATCAGGATGGATACGCGTAAGGTGGACGCAATTCTTGAATGGCCTTCGCCAAGTTCAGTCAAAGGAGTACAAAGCATGCTTGGCTTTGCCAATTTCTACCGCAGGTTTATCCCAGACTTTTCACACATTGTACATCCCATTACAGCACTCTTGCGAAAAAATAAACGCTTTGTGTGGACAGAAGAAGCCGAAAACACCTTCCAAGAATTAAAAGCGAAATTCACATCTGCCCCTGTATTAAGGCACCCGCGTCCTGAGCTCCCATACATAGTGGAAACTGATGCATCCAGTCTAGCCATGGGAGCTGTCCTATCTCAAAAGGACCCCGAAACTAAATAGCTTCACCCAGTGGCGTTTTGGTCTACAAAGTTTTCAGCTCCCGAATTAAACTATGCCATTACCGACAAGGAGCTGTTAGTCATCAAGTCCGCCTTCAAGGCTTGGCGGCACTATCTACTTGGTGCCAGGCATGCCATTACGGTCATCACCGATCTCCAAAACTTGCAATATCTAAAGACAACCAAGGCCCAATCTTCGCGCCAACTCCGTTGGGCATTGTTCTTCGCCGAGTTTGATTTCGTGATAACCTATCGACCAGGTTGTAAGAATAGTAAAGCAGACGCCTTGTCCCGAATTGGGATGGGAGAAGCAGAAATGACCCTAGAACCCGTACCCATAATTCCCGAACAGAGGATTCTTGACATGACAACTGTACAGACACTGGAGGACATTCAGGGGAAGATCCAACAACTCTTTGATCCTATTGCCTTACAGGACTGGGCAAGGAAAGGCCCGGAATACTCTGTCAGCAATGATTTGCCTTATTACCAAGGGCGGCTATTTCTGCCACAAAAGGAACCACAAGAGCTAGTCATTTCACGTTACCATGATACCTTAATGGAGGGGCACCCTGGTATTGCAAAAACTGAAGCTAAAATCAAGAAACAATTCTGGTGGCCCACCTGGCGAAAAGACATTAAGTTATTTGTCATGTCTTGTGGCATTTGCGCCCAAAACAAAAGTTAAAAGAAAAAACCAGCTGGACTATTACAACCTTTAGACATCCCACCTACTCCTTGGCACACCTTGTCATTACACTTTATCACGGATCTACCCCTGTACAATGGTTTTAACACCATTTTAGATATTGTGGATCTTTTTTCCAAAATGGCCCACTTTATTCCTTTAAAGGGAATACCTTCAGCTTCACCCCTGGCCAAAGAGTTCCTTGAAAACATAGTTCGCCTACATGGCTTTCCATCCGTGTTGATTTCGGACCGGGGCAGTCAATTCATTTCACATTTTTGGAGAAAATGTTGCCAACTGGTGCAGATAGATGTTAGGCTTTCGACCAGTCACCACCCTCAGACCGACGGTCAAACAGAGAGGACCAACCAGACTCTTGAACAATACCTGCATTGTATGCTACATCAGTCTGAGGGTAATTGGAAAGACATTCTTTGGATCGCCGAATATGCGTACAATAATTCTGTACACTCGGGAACTGGACAAAGTCCTTTTTATACCATAAATGGACACCATCCTCGAACCTCGGACTTTGATTCGCCCCGACACTTAGAGATGCCCGCGGTGGACCATCTCCACGCGGTTATTACACAAGCCTTTAAAGAAGCAACTGCACATTTACGAAAAGCTAAGGAAAAATACAAGGAAGATGCTGTTCAGCACAGAAGTGAAGCACCGCAATACCAGATAGGGGACCAAGTATGGTTGGCCACTAAGCACATACCACTCAAGGGAACAAAGACCTTTAACCCTAGGTATTTGGGACCTTACTCTATCAAGGCCATTATCAAGCCAGTGGCCGTCAAGTTGGACCTACCTGCTCATATGCAAATTCATCCCGTCTTTCACGTGTCACTTTTGAAGCCAGTGCAACCAGGAACAAGGCTAACCAAACCACTAGATCCCATCCTCATAGACGGGGAACCCGAATTTGAAGTTAAGAACATCTTGGACTCAAAAAGGATGAGGTCAAAACTCTTCTATCTAATCGACTGGAAAGGTTACGGACCACAGGAAAGGTCTTGGGAACCTGGTGACCACGTGCATGCACTTCAACTGGTGAAGAGATTCCACCGAGATTTCCCAAACAAACCAAAGCCAAGGGGAAGAACGACTTTAGGAGGGGCCTTTAGGGGGAGTGCTGTCATGATGCCTGCCCCCGGGAAACCAGACCAGGCCCAGCAACCCCAGAAGCAGGCATCATGCCACTTGGAGCAAGCCAAAAAACCCTAGCTAGGGGCTGTTTGGATTCAGTCCTGGCGCCTATGGTGCCAGGCTCATAAGAATAGAGTCAGTCCTGGCGCCATGGGCGCCAGGCTCATAGTAGAAAACCTACCTGATGCAGACCATGCTGCAAACTTACCTGATGCAGACCATTCTGCAAGAAGCCACAAGCCAAATGAGGCTTAAGAGGGACTATTTTACCTAAGGGACTACTTTTTACTCGGGTGGGGCTGTAGAAAAATACTTACCTGGGACTACTTCCAAGGCTATTTAAACCAAGCCCGGACAGCAGCACACGCTTCGCGTTATTCTGCATCCCGCAGCGTAACGCTCACCGTGCCTGCAGCAGCTTCCAGTCTTCAGCCACGCCCGCCTCGAGTCCGGAGCTCCTGGAAACAAGAAGAAAGAAGGAGGAAAGGTCAGAACAGGAGTTTTACCTTTAATCCTTACCTGAATCCTGATCCATCACGCCACGGAGCTGGAGAAGAAGTCTTTAAAAACGCTTTACTTCTCATCCTGCAGCGCCGCGCTGTACTCACCTGCCTTGCAGCACTTCAGCATTCCATCACGCTCTTCTCCACCTCGCGGCCCCTCTCCAACACCTAAGGAGACAAAAACAGCAAGGTGAGCCAAGGGGATAGTCTAACACTGTACAAGCTACCCCCCAAGACTTACCTGATTTACCACAGGGGGTACTTACCTAATTTCGGGTCGGCGCACCCTCCGCTGCATCTCCGCCGTGCCCTGGCGCCTATGGGGAAACAATAGAACAGCAAGGCGCAATAAGGGGAAACTGATTTTTTCCCAATAGACTTACCTGGTTTTACCGCTGGAGGCATCAATCCCCAAGACCTCAAACCACATCAGCGCCTGAATGGGGGAAAAGCCACGTGTTATACATTGACACCATTTTATCGAACTGAGCCGGATAATATAAACCCTTACCTGCATCTTACTGGTTGCCACGTGGAACTCTTCATAAGGGCACTTCAGCAACCTAAAAAGAATTGGACAGAGAGAAGGTCAAACGTTTTTTGAACTCTTACGAACTACAGACTTACGGCGTCCCGCCGGCATTCTTTGAGTCAATACTGTTCTTGAACTCCCCAACTCCTCCACGCCAGTGACGAAACTGGTCATCTACGCGCCCCTGCGCTCGAAGCAGGATGGAGAGCTCATCTTTCCAAACCATCAGGTGAGAGCATAGACGGAATCCAAAAGTGACCCGTGGGAAGAACTACGGGAGAGGGGAAGGTGGGGTTAGCGCTCGAACTCCACAGGTGGTTAATTCCCTTTCTCCATTACAAAAGGATATTCCTACGAGTCAAACAAACGAAGCTGGGTGGGCCAGTCCAGTCCCTCATCTCGGCACTACGCGTCTCACTGGTGGAAACTATAGCTGGCCAGTTCAGATCGACGCCCCCGTGGGAGCCAGGTGAGCGTAACAGCGTGTGAGACTTCCCGCAAATCCCCATAATACACGTACCCTGCTCCAATCGCATGTGAAACTTCCCACGAACCCCAGTTATACACGTACCCCACTCGCACAGGCCCTTTCGCGTGTGAAACTTCCCGCAAACCCCGTAATACACGTACCCTGCTCCAATTGCGTGTGAAACTTCCCGGGAACCCCAGTAATACACGTACCCCACTCGCACAGGGCCTATCGCGTGTGAAACTTCCCGTGAACCCCAGTTATACACATACCCCACTCGCACAGGCCCTTTCGCCTGTGAAACTTCCTGCGCACCCCAGTTATACACGTACCCCACTCGCACAGGCCCTTTCGCTTGTGAAACTTCCCACGCACCCCCGAAATACACGTACCCGGATCCAATCGCATGTGAGACTTCCCGCAAACCCATGTAATACACGTACCCTGCTCCAATCGCGTGTGAGACTTCCCACAAACCCCCGTAATACACGTACCCTTCTCCAATCACGTGTGAAACTTCCCACGAACCCCAGTTATACACGTACCCCACTCGCACAGGCCCTTTCACGTGTGAAACTTCCCGCGAACCCCAGTTATACACGTACCCCACTCGCACAGGCCCTTTCGCGTGTGAAACTTCACGCGAACCCCAGTAATACACGTTCCCTGCTTGGCGTTTGCTGTTTGGCAGCCCTGTAAACTGGTCCAGGGTTAGCGCAGCCCTTTGCGCTGTATTGGAGATTTTGATGGCTTTTCCTTGCGCGAGGGCGTTCTTGGGGGCGTAACTGACGCTGCTGCAGGGTAGCTGCGCCACTCTGCGCCACAGCTGGTTTTGGAGGCTAAAATCCATGAATACGCTGTGCGCGGAAATCGATTTTAGCGCACGTGGCTGGCGCTGACATTCGCACGCGCACACTGTGCGCCTGCCGCGTGCGCCACTTGTGCCCGAAATTCTATGAATTACCCCCATAATGTACAGACGCACATAAGTATCATAACAGACCCCTCTGTATATGTTCATACATGGTGCAGAAGTGGTGTGAACTGCTGCAGCTGCATATCCATGTCTATCTACAAATAGGTTTGAAAATGCATGTTTAATATTGTTACTGAAAATGCCATGTGGCATTTCAGAAGAACTGCATGTAAAAATTCTGAACTTTCCTCATAAATGTAAGTAATGGTGGTAATCTCATAATTATGCGATGGCTCTTCGATTTTCACAAGCGGCAACAGTAATAGCACCCATTTCAGAATGCGGGCCTTATTGCTTTACTTGCATCTCCATCACTCAGCTGCTTGTTCATTGGGCAGATAAGGGTAGGAAACGAAATTTCTAAATCTTTGCGAATTCCGTTGTAAATTACGACTCACTGGGAGCTTACAAAATATTTGCATTGCTATAGTGGGAGCTCAATAATATTTGCATTGCCATCACTGACAGCATGTTCTGTAGTTGCATTTTTACTTATGGTTCATACTTCGTTTCTACGAGCCATTGGATAGTCACCTCAAGTTTAGGCATGCATCATTTGCCCTTTGTTCAGGCATAAACCACATAACCTAGAAATAAAGTCGTTGTGAGTTAGCATAGTTGTATTTAAAATTGTACAGGATTAAAATAAAATACAACATATGAAACAATAATTTCAAGGTACAAAAACAAGTGTTAAGATACTGTACTGTTTACACTCACAGCTTGTCTAGGTGAATGATTCGCTGCCATCCTATTCTCTAGATACATGCTGACTAGGGTTTAACTTTACCAATAACCAATTATAGTCGGACTGTCAAAGGAAAAGCGCCTTTGAAAAAGCTAATTATTTGAGCACTGTTTGATTAAACTGGAAAACTGTTTCCACACAGACTACACATACAACTCTGAATTGTTTTGAAATATTTTGTGGTGTTCTCTCTGTGGGGGCGATGGGGAGGTGGTTTCTGTAAATCTCAAGCTGGAGGGCGTGCCTTCTCATTGCTGGATACAATATTGTGGAGTAACTCTCTTCCTGCTTTCACGAGAGAGATCTCTGATCATTTACACTTCTGCACTGCTCTAATGGCCTTTTTGTTCTGAGAAGGGTATGGGTTATGTTGGTTCTCTTGCTTGGTATTTAGCGCCCGAAGCCTCCTGGCCTTGGCTTGTGCTTAATACATTTATTTACATTACATTACATTACATAGAATTTTCCTGGGGGATTTTTTGTTTTCATCTAAAGGAGGAACTGCTGGATGTATTTTCACCAAACTTGTGTCACAATCATATAACTGGACCTACTAAACATCTTCACTGGGTTTGGTGAAGATCCATCCAGTTTGTTTTTAAACGGAAACAGGAAGTGGCTAAAGAAATTCAGATATTTAGCTCTACGGAGCAGTGTGAGGACACCTTTGTTAAGAATCGGGAAATGTGATTGGTTGTAGTGAAGCTGATAAATATAAGTAGAAGATGGGCCCTCGTTTTTAAAGCGATCACATTTTGACAGTTGGGTACGCACCCTGCTTCCGGTATTAATCACGCCCTCCGTGTGCTAGGTTGTTTTATATCAATTTAATATAAATGTAATATACAAATGATATCAAATGTATATCAAATTTATATCAGATTTATATAAACTGAATGTAAAGTGTTTGTGTACTTTGATACGATGTTGAGATGATTTGCTACAAAGTTTATATATACTATTAAATCTATATAAAGCTGGGAGCAGCGTGTGTGCGCTGTTGCTTGGTCATGGGCAAAGTGAGTTTTGAGGAGTTAGACAGCAAGTGTTAGGGTTTGGTGACACAATGATGATGCAGGAGTGGGTTTGGCCGTTGAGGCCTGCTGATATATTTAATAGAGCTGTAATATAAAGTTGGATGACATCATCATTTTATAACAGCTTTTATATAAGGTGGAGTACATTTGATAAGCTTTTGAATAATTTTATATAAAGTTGGCAGACATTTGAGAAGAATTTTAATTATTTTATAAAAACATTCTATACATTTTATATTAGTTTTATATAAAGCTGGCAACATTTGAAGGCTTGATAGTATATTTAATAGAGCTGTAATATAAAGTTGTGTGATGTCATCATTTTATAACAGCTTTAGTATAAAGTTGGAGTACATTTAATAAGCTTTTGAATAATGTTATGTAAAGTTGGTGGACATTTGATAAGCTTTTGAATAATTTTATATAAACGTTCTATATATTTTATTTTATTTTCATATAAAGCTGGTGGACATTTGATAAGACTTTTGAATAATGTTTGTATAACTTTATAGTATTTTTATATAAAGGAGGCAAGCATTTTGATATAACATTTTATTGAAAGTTCTGACTTAAGGTCATGATGACGTCAGGGGTAGGCTTTACAACACATACATACTTAGCTTTTTGCGGTGAGCTGGAAAACACAGCAGTTTTTGCGATAACCAAAGGCTATTCAGGAAACGTGTTTCAACACGCAGATGCAGCAGTGATGACAGAGATGGATTCCGCCCCCGGGCCCCTGATGAAAACAAGATCATGTGTCGGGGATGAAGCGAACCAGACTGCATCATAGACTAGTAATATTTACTGTGCTTGCTGTTCCAACCAACTTGAAAACCCAGGGTATTTCGAAAGTAGACTATGTGAGGCCTGTCTTTCATTGATGGCGACTGATAGCCTTAAAGACAGTGCTATTATTCAGTGTGCTTGCTGTTCAAAACAAATTGAAAGCCCAAGGGGATAACAGTCTGTGAAAGGACTGTCTTATGCTAATAGAGACTGCCATTCCCACAATGGCCCCTCTTTGCATGGATATTCAAGCCATTCAGGGGGTCACAGCCATCGTGGCTGAGGCACGTTTAAAACAGAATGTTGACAGATGGTGCTACGGACATAAAATTAATGATCCCCAGCTGTATGCTCACAAATATTTGGAAATATCTTATGCGGTAATTCACTACGTAAAATATGTTTTGTGTTGAGCCTTAAATGTATTGTAGATTTGCTGCGCTTAATGCAGCCATTGACACAGATAAGGATTGATTCTGGGGCTGAACGATGCACATCTAAAACATTATGGGCTACAGAATCTGCGAATAACCCTTTCTTGAAAATGAAGCAGCTTAGACGCATTTGTTTGATGGGCACTATAATCATCATTGAGAAAACAGTTCCCAATTGGGCGGGGATAAAGTATATATACATGAGCACATAATGGAGTGTAACATGCTTGCTTAACAAAGTGGTAACATGCAATGTGTTTGTGCAGTATTCGCATGTATTATGAAATCTATAACAGGACTGATGCCCATTACTTTAGTGTTTTATAGTAAATATAATTTAATAAAAATTGTCATTTTAAATGTGAATAAAACTTTGTTGTTCATAAAAACTGACTGTGTCTTTATATTTAACAGGTCCCGGGGGCAAACACGCCCTGCATGAAATGGACAGAAATATATTATGACATAAAGGTGTCTAGAGTTTATAACAATGCCTGTGAAAATAAAAGAACAGACTGCTACAGTGTGATTCAAAGCAAATCCTTTAAAATGGATGTACCCAAAACACAACCTAGCATTAGCATTATACGTCTGAACGAAATAAACTTTTAAAAGTGATATGTGTTATTATACGTGATTAAAAAGGACAGCATAATAAAGAGTCAGACCATTTTATGATTTGTAAAAATATTTCTTAATATAATAAACGCATGCATAAACAGTGCAATACATATAAGGCAAACATGTATGCAAAAGAAAAAATAAACATATAGAATCAAATACCCAAAGCGCAGACAAACAGGTAGAAGGGACGTGTCACAATAACAATTGCAAGGGCGCTGTGGAATAGTGAAGGGGTTGGTAAAGATAAACACTAAAAATATTTAATAGCCAATGTATTGTAGCTGTGTTGTTAACATTTAATGTTATACCTTTTTCATTGAGGCTGACGACTCCTACAGATGTGCCATATGTGTATGTTTTGGGACAGTGAACACAAACTCCACAATGTATTCTTCAGGAGTTAACTCAGAAGTTAGATCCCCTAGATGATTGACAGTGGACGGGTTGACATTCCCTGGGCGGCTGACAAAAATGTCTGTTTTCTGTAGTTGTTGGGTGTTCCATGGCATAGCGCCAGCACAGACAATCCATTTCATCATCTATGAACACGCAGCTGCTGACGTCATAAGAATTATCAAATAGATAGGTGTGAAGCATATCAGGGTCTGAGATGATGGATGTGTTGGGCAAATTAACTGTTTGTGCAAACTTAGCCCACAAAGAATTAACATATAATTTTGCAAACAGCCGCCAAGCAGGGTTGTCCTCAATGTGTTTCACACGCAAGCGTATGTCCTGATGTTTATAGTAATCATCAATGTAAACCCACTTCCTGAATCACTGCATAGCCACCCGACCAAGCTTGTCCGTATCGTTTTTCACCACTGCCAGTTAGGGCCTGTTGAATAGAGATATTTTCTGCTTCCGAGATGTGTAAGAGCCACTGAATAGACAGCCATGAATAATGTTTTTGCCGGCTGTGATATGAATCATGGGGCTAGGTAACAAATGAGACTGCTCAGAGCTATAAACTATTGAAACAAGGATGTTGTGTCCTACCACACATAGTTGTGTTACTTTACATACATATTTACTGTAAAGATTTCAACTTCTAACATGCCTGGTATCAGAAAAGCTGTATAATTTTGCTTTCTGGTGTCAATTGGCAAGGGAGCAAAAAACACATATAGTGGGATTCAGCTTTTTTATTTAGCCAAAATAAATCATAAACGGACTTGGTTCCGTAAAGTGTTTTTTTAATTTTTTCGACAGAGTCTGCATTTTATTTGGCAGATGTATTAACAAAACAAGAAAAAGAAAAAGCAAGAGAAGAAAACAAAAATAAGTTCAAATCACTCGTAAAAGGACATTGACATTACAATATACATGCATAAATGCAAACTTATTCTTTAGCAATAAATGCTACTGGGGTTGACCTCCATACACATCACATTTCAGTACTTCAAATGTTTTGTAGGGCAACCTCCACGTAATGGCAAATACGTCCTTCTCGATGCTTTTAGGGTGCACTGCGTGTAGAGAGGAAACCTAGTCTTAGGTCTACATCTAGACGTAGCTCAAGAGGTGGGGTGGGACGGGGAGGTGTGCCCATGAGTTTGACTGCCCCGTGACGTTTCGGCAAAGAAGCCTTCTTCGTGGGCCTTGACCGGGTCTCCCTGGATGGAATGTAGCTGGGTGTTACTGGAAGTCGTGGCTTCTACTTGGCAAACATCGCTTATGGAGAGCTGATCCGCTTTGAGAGCTTTGAATGGAAGATCTGGTTAGAGACCAGGGTTCAGATGTCTGGTTGGTGGCTTGTGCGGGACCCCGGCTGGAGGCAGAACTTTCAGCCCAGTCAGTGTTGGGTAGAGCTGGCAGGTTACTGCTCGGGATCTCAAGTAGAATGATGTGTCCGCATAGCGGGCGCACAGATGCGGCGACTGTGAATGGATCTGCAGCTCGCTCTGCATCGGAGGAAGTGCTATATGGTTGGCAGCAGAGCGATTGTTTCAGGTATTAAATATAGCTGTCTGTAGATCTGCATATAACAACTATCCAGTGTGATATTTTGAAAAGGGTCACTGTATGACACGTGTATTACACACCTTATAGGTGCATCACGATGAGTCATCTGAATGATTCCACCCCTGAATAAATTACAAGCTGGTCTTAAAATGTTGACATCTTCTTGAGAGTAAGCCCTTAACTCTTGGTGAAAATCAAAGACATCATGGTCATTTGGCTTGTACAAGGTCATAAACAGTTTTTTTCTCACTAGGCATCATGTAATGAACCCCGTATTGATCCGTATTGATCCGGGGTGGCTATGGGTTAGTGTAATTTTGGTTAGGGTTAGGGCAGTGTTAAAAAGATGGGGAAAGAAAACCTTTGAACTGGGAAAACTAAATGCCTTTGGAAGTTTGCTGAGTTTCATGGGTAAAACGTCCAAAAAATCAATAAAACGTTTTTGTAGAGGTACCACAAAGATGGCCATTAGCTTAGCTCCTTGGGGGATACATTTCATTTAGATGTTTCCTGAACTAACCGGCTCAACCCAAAGTATGAATCATAGCCTTTGGAATTATGTGCTAGAAAGGTGCAGGGCGTGAATTTGCTTGCTAAAAAAGTGCTTACAAAGGCAGTCTCACATGAGTCTTTTATAAATTCCCAATAGCTACCCCCTGTTAGAAGTCTGGCATAGATATAGTTTGGTTGATGGGTTATATTCTCTTGGGGACCTTCTATGCCATATACTATGTAGTTCTCAGTTACATTTTGAAGTCGCCCGGTTGTTATGTAACACAAGTGTTCAGCCGTGTTGGCAATGGAAACTTTACACATCCTACAGATAATTCTGATACAGTTGTGTCTCGCAGGAAGACATTTTGACACACAGGGCAGTCAATGCGCGGCTCACGCACGACCGCCCCAATGCAACTTTCTGAATGTGCGTATCTAGACAGCGTAGAGACCTTGCAAACACATGACAATAAGGATATTTTTCAGGTTTTTCCTTAAGCGTTTGACTCTCAAACACAAGTGATATTGACAACTGTGACAACTGTGTCTATGTCTGTTTTTAGATATTTGATGACAATGCTGACAGAGATGTCTAGCCCCCAGGAAACCTTGTAGAAACCTTGCAGATTGTGTATACCATAGAAATGGTTGTCGTAGTGTAAGACATACAAAGTGTCTTTGGCTGTTTTAGTCATTAGCAGGAAATATCGCCACATCTCATTGCTAAAATAGAGTATCTTGATGGGTCTATTAAAATACTCCTCAAAGAGATTCAGTTGTCCAAACTGTACTGGAGTGTGTATTTGTAGTTTTAACTCTTTTTGCACTTTCAAAGCTTTTGCACATATAGCAGTGTTTGTTATGCTTTGCGGTTTGATTGAACCTATAAGACTATACGCCAGGCAGACCAACAGTTTCCAATATTTGACGGACTAACATTTCCACAGCCGCTGTTATAACTGTTATTCTGTGACCTAGAGGGCGTAAGTGGTAAATGTTTACGAATCTAAATTCCTCGTAATGCTCCACAGCATCAAATGTTTATAACTTCTTTGATAAGTTTGCACCCTTTCCAAATAAACTGCGGCATCTGCAGTCTGGGGCGTTGATATCTGTGGTGTGGTAACTCGATCACATCTGGATATAACCAATCAGTGTTTTTTCAGGATTTTAAATAGGCGCCATCTCTGAGCTTGAGATCTGACCCATTATAAATTGTGTCTCCCATTTTTAGAGTTCTAGCGAAACAGATGGCCTCCACTTTGAACAATAGCTTTCTCTGTAACAAACACTCTGACACTGTCTGTGTTTTTATTTTTACTCAATCCCCCGGAGCAGTGGGCTGTGTGGGCTTGTTCTTGAGCATTTGTTTTCTTTTCTAATATGGGGGGGTTTGCACTGAGTCATTAGTTGTTGCTCTTTACTCTTAATTTTTTGTGCTTGTCTGATATGTCTGATATCTGGGATTCCAGGAGCCGATGCGCATGGAGATCTGGATATTTTAGACTCTGCAAGTGTTTGTGGAATATCGGCAAAACAATCAGCTGAAAAAGCACTGGTGGCTGATGCGCTGTGAATTTTTCATGAAATGCATTATAAGACCCTCCTATAACAATGATGTTGTGTTGAATAACCGGACCATCGGCTATCGTAATATCTGCCTGCAACCCTATGGCTAATTCACAAGCTTCCACCACTAAGGTGCTAGTATCACCCCTCAGATGCTTTAGTACCATCAAAACAGTGCCTTCTGCATTTTCAAAAGTGCTTTGAACGATAGATTGTAAAATCTGCTTCTTTTACAGTAGTGTTTTAAACTTTGCGCAATGCTCAGTAATTTCTTATAATTATGTTTTAAATTGGGCTTCCACATCTGATTTATTTTTGTGACCTTTCCCCATTCTGTTGGGAGTCTGTTTGAGCTATGCTAAATGTTAACTTGGTGCATGCCCCGACTGGTCTTATACATAGAATCACTGCTCGCAAAACAAACTTTAACTCTTACTCAAAGATCTCCAGTCACAGCACAGAATGCGTTTTTACATGTTATTATTAGCCTCTAGCCCAGTTGGTTTTGTATGATGCCTCTGAAAAACACATAGAAATAAGTCACCAAATGCTATGATGTGAGTCAACATTATCAGGTTTAAAATGTGATAATTCTATGAGGTGCGCCTAATAACTGTTGAGAAAAATAGCTGTTTAATAACTGCACAGCCCTACAGAAGTATATTCACAGACAATGTCCAAGAATGCAAAGTGATTTTTATAATCACAATATTGAAAACAAACTATAAAGATTGTCACAGCCCTTTCAGCAGTAAAGCTACACCACAACCACGCTGTGAATCTATTTTGCTAAATACACCAGAACCCTCCTTAAATCACATGTTTTCCTACCGACAATGAAATACAGGTTCTACATTTTAACTATTTAATTTGTTCTCATAAGCTTCAGTGCCAAAAACAGTGTTTCATAAATGGAAAGGCTCCTTAGCAACAGGCACTTATTTTTTCTGTTGCCCTATAGGTATTGCTAAAAAGGTGTATACTTTAACACTCTAGATTAGTGTTCATTTCTACATCAGGCCATGTAAATGTCACTCTTGGCTACTTTAGTAAAATAAGCTTCAAAACAATACAGCAAGTTTAGCTGTTGTGTTAATAGTGAACAGGACTCTACAGGTTTTTAGAATTTTCATAAAGACAAATACTTGAGCATTAACAAAACATGTACAGATATCTAAGTGCAAGCGCCCCGGGCAAGGTTAAATCACAACAGGCATTAAGCCTTTAAAGCATCTAGAAGTTGAGAAAAAAAACATTACTGTATCTGCTCATTTCTATTTACTGTTTAAACGATACGTAAAAACTCACAATGAGTAGTCATTCTCTACCTCACCTAAAAGCTGTAAATAAAAAACATGATATACCACTTGAAAACTGTTTAAAACACATGCGTTATATATCAGACACATAGCCCATCCATCAACCCTGTAAAAACATTGGGTTGTCATTTGTTAGCCATGTCACAACACCTGTTTTCAAAAATAAAAGAACAACTCTGCTCGTTGGGGCCTTGGGCAATCCAGCGGCCCATTAATAAATCAAAAGAACAACTTCAATCGTCGGGGCTCCCCAGACATCCCTCGGGCCCCTTTGGATGAATCTAAGACAACAACAAAAAAGTATAAAAGACCACCTCTACATTTTGGGCTCCCCAGACATTCCTTGAGCCCCTCTGGATGAATCAAGAGAACAAACTCCACATTTCAGGCCCTCAGACATTCATCTGGCCTCTTTGGATGAATCAAAAACAACAAGAAAAAAAGAACAACTCCAGGCGCTGGGACCCCCCCCCCCCAGACATTCCTCGGGCCCTTGATGATGAACAACAACAAAGAAATCCCATTGATGAATAAAAAAAAGAACAAATTTGATTGTAGGGCCCCCCCAGACATTCCATGGGCCCTTATGATCAACAGCCAGCATGACCCATCCTTGGGCCCTCGCATTCTGTAGCGCTGGTGTATAACCCCTTGTGATCACAAAGCAGTGCTTTTTGCCAGAGACATTTCCATAACAATTGTTACTGGGACTCATTAAACTATCCCAAAAACCATTCTTCATTGGCAGTGGCAACTCGGGCCTTTGTAGCTCGAAGTCCCTTGTGAACTATTGAATGGCACACTCCACAGATCCTGGCTGCGCATATCAGGCCATGATGATTGCATGAACCCATCAGCCAGATCCATGGACATTCCTAGATCCATTTTCCCATGCCTTGATGTTTGCAGTATTGCACAATCCGTGATACTTCCCACATCCGTAACATCACCATCCGCCGTTTGTAAGGGCCCACATGTCAGACACAGTGCTGGAACAGTGCAGAGACCATGATGGTTTGTCAGACCACCAAGCAGAATTCGCGGACCCTCCAAACAGTCACCTCTGCAGGCTGTTTTTCCAGAAGCGGCCTATTGCAACGTCCATTTGTTGAGAGCCATTTCTACAAGAAGAATATAACAAATATAAAATCTGTACATTATAACATTAATATTTATACCCTGAGACCAAATATAACATCCTTAATCTCTGAATCGCTGCGACCTTAAACATTTTCAGCCAATTGTGTGATCGTTGACACATTGGCAAAAGTGTCAATGTGCAGCAATATTTTTTTAAATCATGACACCCAATTAAGAAAACAACACAACTCCCACATGACCATCAGGGCTAGCACGACAACGAGGGCCAGTTGGACCACATATTGGTAACAGAACCAAAAATCCTGGTAGGCCCTGATGCTCATGATGTCCCTGATGGTGCTGCGCCGACCACACAATCATCAGGGCCAGCAGAACCATCAGGTACAGCACGACCATCAAGGCCAGCACAACTATCAGGGACAGCATGACCATCAGGGACAGTTGGATCACCTATCGGACACAGAACCAATGAGAGCTTTAGAACCCGAGTTTTTATAAATTATGCTCTCCAACCAGGCACTGTGCCTAGTTGAATACATTAATCTAGAATGCTGGCTGGAAGCACATCCCGACTCAATACGTGCAAAGCTTGCAGAGAATATATTTGGTATAAACACTACTTCAAAATACATTTCTGTTTCACTATGCAAATATAAAGGCCATGACTATTCGCTTTGTCAATGTATTTTGTCTTGTAAACGTGTTCATATAGTTTCCAGCCCTAAGTGCATATGTAACATTTTCGTTTGTCACTGTATTTTGTGTATTTTATATTTGGTATAAACACTACTTCAAAATACATTTCTGCTTCACTATGCTTATATAAAGGTCATGACTATTCACTTTGTCACAGTCTTTTTTCTTCTAAAATTAATTCATGGCCCACAATTAGAAAACCACACTTCACAAAGCATCTATAGCTGACATACAGTCAGGCCTCAGCATTTAAAAATAAAAGCCCTGGCTGTAACATTCTCCATGCATGTGTGGTTTCTTCATGTCGGTTCTAGCCCTATGAGAATATGCAACATAGTTTAAAGCAACAATCCCATTTGGTTATGCACTATTATAAATGAATTGTTTGCAGTTTTTCCACAAAACATAAGGCCTCTACAAAGTTGTGCTATGTGTCGCTTTGCCCTGACTCATATATCTTGATTTGAGCAAAGTGCACACAGCTGGTTATAACCAGGCCTCAACATTAGAAAAGTTTAAATAATTGCATAAAACCAAAATGAATATTTAGAGAGGTTTACAATGAACTCTAAAATACAAAAACTTTGCAGGCAACTTCGCATCTAGAGATAAACAATATCCCTGGGCTTTTCATTTACACAGAGAATGCTGTCTCTCCCTCGAACAAACCTGACAAAAACACTAATCTTGTTCTAAAATAAAAGCTCTGGTTTAAAATGATTAATTTCTGCTTGCTTTAAGCAATCTTCACTATACCTATATAAAGGACAAGGCTATCAGCTTTGTCATTCTCTTTTTCTTCTAAATGTGTTCATACAGGGCCACCACTGTTTAAACCAATATCTAAGTTTTTGGTATGTGCAGCCCCTTTAAACATGCCCTGGTTATTTAGTTGCATGCATTATAATACACTAGACATTGTTTTAATCTAAAAGAAGGCTTATCACCATCGCTGCAGGCTGCCAGAAACCTATAACACATAAACGTTTATAGTGTGAGCCTGGCTTATTTAGCCGAACACATTCCAAAGCCGCAATGTGAATATTCCTCATATAGTTTAGAATAAAAATATTTATTTACACCAGCTACTCTAACACCGGCCTGCACATGTGGCAGTTATACTGCTGCAACAATGTGTCACTTCACACTTTTCAAACAGGCCCATACTTAAAAATAAACAATGCCAGATTCTAGAACAAACTTTAAATAAAAGCTGTCTTCACAACAACTGCCTCTTTTAAAAATATTAGCAAGCAGCACATCAACATATGTGTTTGACAAAGAAAACCCAAATTCATTCTGACATGTCATGCCAAAAACAAATATATTTTTTTATATTTCCCATTAAATAGCATGATTAGAAACACTCAGAAATGCAGAGTCACAAGCACATGTTAGCATCTTGAAACACCCTCTCAGCACAAATAAATACTATTCTTTAAATGTAAAGACTGCATAAATATGTCACACTTTTAAACAGAGGCTGCCATGTATTAGCAATGATGTCATACCCCTGTATGAGCCTGCATAAAATAAAGAAAATTCAACTATGTTTTTTCAAAAAAGAATAAGGGTTATTCTGGCTGCGGCAGTTCACTGGGTCTTCACTTCTGCGAAGTGGTCCACAGCTTCTGCAGTTCTCCCGGAAATCCACTGTTCAATTCTGGCCAGCTTCCAAAGTTTGCTGTTCAAAGCCCACTACAGTTGGGCCCCCACCCTCTATCACCCAGCCCCAGCCCTATCCCCCTTATCAACAAAGCCCCCCACCCACCATCTTGCACACATGATATGACCCACCCCCATAGCTCCTTAGCCACAAGGACTTTGCAAATAAAATGGGCTCATTCAAAATGCAATCTAGATGCACCCAACACATTGGCCCTCATTACGACCCTGGCGGAAAGTAACTGACCTGACCGCCATAGCGTAAATAGCGTTTCCGCCATTGCACGACGGAGTAAAGTGCGGCTAATTCTGACCCATCGGGCACGAGCACTACGCCAAGGCGGAAGTGCAAAGTCCGCGATGGCGGAAATGTCCCCAAAACGCCCCTCACCGCCGTCGTACGGCGCCCTAGGTGCAATTCTGCCACCCATCATAGCGGTCACCGTAATGAGCGGTAATCGCAAAATACGGTGACCGTAAATATACGGAAACGGAAGTAAAAACATGGGCCCGGAACGGGAAACAGCACGCCGTACACCTATAAAATCAGAATCCCAACACAACCATCAAAAATCCTACCCTGAGACACATCCCAACCCGTTAGCCACCCTAGTGAAAACAATAAAAATGGGAAAAGTTGCGAAAAAAGCGTGCGACCGCAAGCGGCAGGTCCACTTCTCCCATGAGGAACTCACCGTGCTTACAGAGACCCTCCAGGAGAATGCTGCCGTCGTCTTCTCGACGCAAATGACCAGGACGGCACTTGCGAACAAGAAGGCCATATGGGCCCTGGTGGCACAGTGGGTAAGTGCGGTGGGGACCGCACCCCGCAACCCACAGCAATGCAGAAAGCGATGGGACGACTTGCGGATACGCGTACGGAGCATACTATCAGCCAACCGTAACATTGCCACAGCTACCGGGGGAGGATCGGAATCACCCATCAAGTTGACCCCCTGGGAAGAAATCTGTGCCTCCACCATTGGAATGGAGAGTATAGAGGGAGTCGGAGGGATGGAGAAAGGAGTGCAGACATCCGAAGAATCAGGTAGGTGGGCCAAATAAAACAATGCTAAATCCACAATGTCCAATCATGTGAAGTACCATGTGTCCACATAGTGCAACAGAAACACATGTCCAGGAGAACGTCCACATACATTGGCCTGATAGCGCACTTTAAAAGTCACTTTAAATACATAAATAATTAAAAATCCTAAAACACCCTCTACACGTGCAGCATGCACACCCTAACTGCAGGCTGCAAAAAAACTGCATCCTCAATCCACACAAAAATGAAACCACCTCCAAGGCCCTGACCCAAATCACCCTCAGGTACCACCCCGATGCATGTGATACATTGCCATTCCAATTTCCACAGACCCATAAATAACGCTCGCCCTCCTTTACTCCAACACAGGGTCTGATTCAAACGACGAGCTTCAGGACACCCCTACCAGCACACCTGCAAAGAGGGCCAAGACCAACGGCCAAAGACCCTCCACCTCAGCTGCACGGATCAAGACACGGCAGCAGCACAAATCAAGTGGCAGCACACAGGAGGGGACTTCAACAGGCACCCCAGCAGCCAGCATGCCCACAACAGCAGCACCACAGGTCCCCCCAATGGATGCCACAGAAGGCACTGCTTCTGGTGGCAGCAGCACCATAGGTGACACTGCATTAATGGCAGCATGCTCCGACACAGAAAACGGTGCTGTCGATGTAGGATCCATCGATGACCTGTCTCAATCCCCCTGTTTGTTTCATCCCGTACACCATGAGGATACCACGCAGGGGCACCCACAAGACGACGACTGGCCATCCCCCACAAGCCCTGTGGCAAGGCAACATGAGGTGATCAGCCCCTCTGTGACACCACCGCAAATGGGCATGGCCCAGCAGAGGCAAGAGTCCCTCGACCAGGTGATCGTGCAACAGCAGCAACTGGCCACGCTCCTCAAGGAGCATGCTGATGAATGTGGGGGTACTAAGGCAGCCATAGAAACATCAACTGAGACACTTAGGTCAGAAATGGAGAGAAGTACAGAGACACTAAGGGCACAAATGAAGAGAAGCACCGAGAGCCTGAGGGTACAAATGGAGAGAAGAACCGAGAGCCTGAGGGGGGAACTGCATGCGACGTCCAAAGACGTATGTGCTGAACTTGCCGCTGTGCGCCGTGTGCTCACTGAGCTCTCACAAACCCTTAGGGAGAGGGGGCTTGCAATAGCGTCTGCCCACTGACAATGAGCATCTTTGGACACTGGTGTTCGGGGGGGAGGTAGGAGGGTGGAGGGGGTGTGTTGGGTTTTCCTGGGTGGCGGGTCGATGGGGTGTGTAACATAATTTCACATATGCTATAAACATTTCACAATCATCCAATGAGATGTGTGGACATTGATCTTTGTGTACGAGGCCTTTATAGGCGTACAGTCCATATTGTGCATGTTCCAGACACACACAGTGCCACAAGTCCCGTGTCCATGTATCAGCCACCAGGCGTGAGTGCTAGAAGCATGAATCTATGATAATCTGACGAATTTCACGGCCCTCCTGTGCCTCGCGGACTCCTTGAGGTGCTGCCACATCCCCACCCTCATCATGACCATCTTCAGGTGCTTGCAGTTCTGCGTCAGGGGGCATGGGCACATTTCTACGTACGCACATGTTGTGTAGCATGACACATGCCATGACCATCTTTGCAACCTTCTCATGGCGGTACAGGAGTGCCCCGCCAGACCTGCTGAGGCAGCGGAAACGAGCCTTCAGTAGGCCGAATGCCTGTTCTATGACTACACGGGTACGTGAGTGGGCATGGTTGTAGTCCTCCTCATGCTGGTTCTGTGGGTTCCGGAGTGGTGTAAGGAGCCATCTCTTCAGTGGATACCCGGCATCACCTGTATGTGGACAATAAAGGATGTTTGTGGAATGACATTGCTACGTACGCATCCCCCCCCCTTCCTGCCAGGTCATTGCCGCATCACATACCCCACATTATCATGCATGAAATGAGACTCACCGAGTAGCCAGGATCTGTTCCCTGCGTGTCGCTCCATGTAGCGTGGTATTGTAGAGTTCCTCAAGACCATAGAATCATGGGTTGATCCAGGAAATCGGGCACAACAATGTGTAATGATCCTGTTGGAGTCACACACCATTTGTACATTAAGAGAATGATATTGTTTTCGGTTGCGGTACTGGGCCTCCATGGCATGTGGGACAACCAATTCCACATGGGTGCAGTCGATGGCACCAATGCAACCCGGTATGCCGGCAAGTGCATGGAATCCCACTTTTGTGTTCGTAATTTCCTGCTCCGAGCGTGGTAGAGAGATGTAGTCGTCTGCGTGCTTCAGGAGGGCATCGAGCACTTGCAATAGTGTCCGTGACAACAGTGGCTGTGAAATGCCATGCAACTGTCCGACTGTGTGCTGGTAGGTGCCTGTGGCCAGGAAGTGTAGTACAGACACCACCTTCAGTAGGGGTGGGATGGCGGTTGGGCTATCTATCATGCTGGCAAGGTCAGCGTGTGTCATGTCCACAATGGCGGTTATGGTGTCCCGGTCCAAACGGTAGAGGGTGTGGATCTGCTCATCAGTGAGGTTGAACGGATGAGCTCGGAGGCGTGGGATTGCGGGCTGCCTGCGTGGTAGTAGTGGCTGTGCTGGTGGGCCTTGCTGGCCCTGCCTTGCCCTCCTCCTCCTCCTGCGTCTCCTCTGTGCGGTCGGTTGTTGTAGTAGTTGGTGTTCGTCTTCTTCTTGAAGTTGGAGTACTTGCAGTGCTATCAGGTCCCCCAGGGCTAACATCGCTAGTCCTGCCGGTAGCATTTTGGAGTGGGTGTGGTTGTGGGAGGGGGTTGGATGTGCAATTTATGTGTTTTCAGGCAGTATAGCCTCCACCTGTGGTGATTCATTCCACCTGTGCAAGCTGCAATCCCCTTTGGGCGAGCACGTCCCGCACACAACGCTGCAATTCGACGCATGGCATCTTGCTATTACAATCATGTATTTAATCCCGATGGCAGTGGAATATTGGTTCATATGTTCATTCTGCTATGGTCCCATTGTTTCATATACTATCTTTACAGTCGCGAACAAACTTGTGAAGGGTCAGTGGAATGTAGTACTCGATTAACAGTGGACCCTCATGCAGCACTGTACCGAGGTTCACCGACGGGCGGGGCGTCCCATTTGTGAGTGAAGGCAGTTGCCATTTGCACACACTGCCGCACTACATGGATGAATTTGTGATTTCAAGCGGTCACAGATGCCTTTTCGACGTGATGTTGCAAATGAGGAATTCGAAGGACAGCGCTTTCGGTTTTCAGCTAGCGGCGAGGAGACGCCCACAGGTCTGACTGCAGATATAAAGTTCTATTGTTTAATGTCCTTCGGACAGGGGCCATGGCGAGAATGCAATGATTGATATGAATAGTATGGGATGCGCAATAGCGTAGTGGACGATAAGGCAGGACGTTCCCAAATACATGTTACTTCACAACACTAGAATTCCGGGCTGGAGCACAGTGGATTTTGCAGACTGCATTACGCACAGACTCAATGGAAATTTCACATGTTATGTGAGTAAATAATCAGGCGTTTTCATACCGGGATAAGGGAATGATGTATGGATGCATGGACAGATGATTTAATTGAGAGTTTACCATGTACATGGCTTTTTGGAATCTATCCACTTCCCCTGCGCTATGTGATGCAGAGCTGCCATAGTGGGACCATCGTCTATCTGCCCTTGTTGAACCCTCCCTGTCTCGACGTGCCTTCAAACACTTGTGTCTATGCATGTTACTAATCCCATCTAATGGATTCTGTTTTAACAGACGCATGCACACAAAGACTCGTTTGTAATAGTGTTTTCACCTCGATTTATATAGTTATGATTCGCAAGTGATTTTTGGGTGGAAATAATCCTTTTGAGTGGGCTAACATGCATATGGCTGTAGATTTAGTGTGATCATTGAAGTGAGTAATTCAAATTAAGTTCTGATGCCCATACCATTCTTTTTCATTTCATTTGGGTGACAGGTATCTCCTCCCCTTTTGCCGCTGCCATCTGTATGCCACTCCTGCAGATGGCTTTTACTCCCGACACCTGCTGCTTCGTGTTAATCAGTGGAGCACCATTACGATCTTATGGGACGATCGCCAATGGGCCACATGCCCTTACGCAGTGCTAGTGGCTAGGAGCAACATATCGACCTTTCAGCTGGACTAGTGCCTACCTAATGGGACGGCCCTGCGGTTCTAGGCGCTTCCATGTTGCCTTTTTGAACGTGAATGTAGCCCCTGTGTACCATGAAGGAACAGGGTGTCACACAAGAAGAAGCTGGTCATTTATTGCGGATGCAGCCCTCAATAATGAAATATATTTTGGAGTTCATGACCTAATAGCTGTATGGGCTTGGTGATTTTGTTGTGCATTAAATTTCTATTATGATATTAACCGTGTAGCGTTATTCTTTGCAAGTAATGTAGCATATTCCTATTTGTGGAGCGATGTATTGTGAGAAGATCTGCATTGGGTTCCGGTTTCTGAGTATAGTTGCGTGGTACTGTACTTGGCGCGTTTGCCTACGAAGCCCAGTGAGGTCAGGGATAGGGGCTGCCATTATGACTGTTTTAATGATGTCATGCTCAGGGGCGGGGGATTAGCTTTTGTGTAACAGATGCCGGTCAGCCAGGTGGATTGGTGGAATGATGTGATTATCAGAATATGGCTGGTCACAGGTGCCTGTGTTTGCGTGCGTTTCTTGGAGGGAGACTGAGGTCATGTCCATTGGAATAGCTTCTGTATTCGTGCCATCTGTGCCCTGCAGCTCCCATTGGCCCCTCTTGAGATGGGCCTGGCTGCTCAGTCACTCTGCCAACTTGTGTGGTACATGCTTATGCTGATGGTTGGTTTGTTTACTGGCAAGAGTACAGGGCTGGTGCAGTCTCCCTCAGGTTACTGCTTTGAATGTTGCCTTACACTGGTGTCAAGCGATGGGGGCCTGTTGTTGTTTTGTCTCATATTTCAGTTCATATTGCTGTACTTGAACCTTCACATGCCTGTGCTGCATCAGTACGGCAATGGTGACATGGCAAATATGGATGGCCACTCACAAGGCACTTGGAGCCCCTACATTCATTTGTTCGTTGGCATGCATGGGTGACTTGTACATTTCACTGGTTGCATTGTGTGACTTCATTCCCCCTACGAGGAGTTGTGCAATGTGGCCAGGGAGTGGTGTACAGGCACTCAGTAGGGCCATTTACGGTTGGTTCGCGTTGCCGTACTTCTCACCATGGCGGAATGGTACTTTCCGCCATGCTTGATGGCGTTAGGTAAATGTCCGCTAGGGTCAGAATTCGCGTACCGTTGCGCCATGGTGGTAATTACGGTTTCGCATGGCGCACGTGCGCGTACTTGGTGCAGTTAGCGTTGGCGTTCACTACGGTGTCGCTAATGGCATCGTACTTTACGGTGACGGGTCATAATCGCACCGAGCGCTATTCGATGGCGGTATTGCATTTCCGCCATCGTTTTTCGATTTCCGCCAGGGTCGTAATGAGGGCCATTGTCACTCTAGATAGCACGATCCCTGTGGCTTGCAAGACACCCTGACTTTCATCATTGCCTTTTTCAAATATTGCAATACTGGGCTGATAAAGTGAGTCATGAAATAGCTGAGCCACAGGCACACAGCCTGCGTCGTCATCAGCTGCTGCCAGCTTTCTCATGCCTATGGGTCTGTGGCTGTGTTTTTGTGAACACTGTGTTTTTAAAAATGATAAACGGTGCACCCATGAAACTAAACCTGCACTTTTCATTTAAAATCTTCTCATTTTAGCAAATATAATGGTAATAAACTATTTATTGTATTATCGTGGATTTTTGCATATATTTGAAAAGTTGTGTATCAACTAAATCAAATTAAATTAAAAAAAATAACTATTCTCACACCGTGCAACTTGGCTGTTTTGTTCTGTCTCAGTTTTCAAGGGGATCATTTCCCTAATAAACAAACATGCCAGGCCCTTTTAGTCAACTATTATTGGCATTAAAATACCCCAAACTCCCAAGTGCCACTACCCTACACATTATAAAATAACGTGCACCTTAAAAAACACTGCTTGATATTACACCTCTAGTAAAATATACTAGCAAGCCTTAAAGGCCAAACTCCCTCCCGCATCATCATTGAGGCACCAAACCCTTACACTTGCCATGTTAGTCCTCTGCCCAGGCATGCCAGGCCCTTCTATTCAACAATTATCAGCATTAAAATACCCAAAACCCTCCAAAACCTCACCTGTACATTATAAAATTCTAACGGCATGCCCTAAACAGCAATACCTGTATTATATTTAAAGTATCTGTATAAAAGCATATCATCAGGCCTCAAAAGCCCTAACACTGCTTTATATTACAGCTCTAATAAACTATGAGATCACCCAACTTTATATTACAGCTCTATTAAATATACTATCAATCCTTAAAGGCCAAACCCACTCCTGCGTAATCATCATGTCACCAAACCCTAACACTCGCCGTCTAACTGCTCACAACTCACTTCACCCTATACCATGCAACAGCGCACATATGCTGCTCCCAGCTTTAACTAGATTTAATATAAAGTTTATATAAACTTTATTGCAAATAATCTCAACATCGTATAAAAGTACGCACTTTATATTCAGTTTATATCAATTAGATATTAATTTGATATACATTTGATATCATTCTTATATTATTAAATTTATATTAAATGTATATAAAAAATATATCATACAGAGGTCAGGATTAATACCGGAAGCAGGGGGCATTCCCACCTGGCAAAATTTGATCACTTTAGAAAGGGGGGCCCATCTACTGCTAATATATGCCAGGCCACCATCTTGCCCTGAAATAAACGTTAAACATTGGCATCTAGTAGCACCCTGATATAAGTACAGATGCCAGTGATGGTAAGGGACTCACCACAGGCATTGAGATACACACCCTGCTAAACAGCAGTAGAATATGGCAATGGGGTTTACAGAGTTAAATGCTGGGTCAAGCAACACTGAATCATTAAGAAGGCGATTTTGGGACTGCAGCCTTTTGTAAACATGTCTGTGATGTTTTAGGAGCTTCTGTGCAGTAGTGGATGGGGGTAAGGTTATAGTAGGCCCACCAAAAAATGTTCCCTTCTAATGTTGCACCCCCCACCGTGGATTGAACTGCATGACATTTTCCAAATTACACACTCAGTCCACTAATTCCAAAAGTCAATATGGGAGTTAAAATAACATATCTCCAAATCAATTAATCAATTACCCCAAGGAATCTTTTCTGGAAGTAGTAGGTCCGCTGTGGAGGTCATCCCCCAGGGACAGTTTCCATTGGGCATTTTCCAGTGAGCACCATGTGTGTGATTACGATGCCATGCAGGCAATGCAATACATGGCCAGTGGTCGCTGTGGGTGGGTTTATGTTGCTTTAGGCATGAATAAAGACTGTGCTCCAAGCACAGTGTTCCCTGGGATTGGCCTCAGGCAATGACCAGTGGACTCCTATGGCCAGGTTCTCGGGAGCATGACCCTTGGTAATGGCTTCAGGCTATGCTCAGTGAGCATTATGGGTGTCTTCACTATGCTTTAACCTCGTCCATTACATATTGTCTTCTGGGCATGACCAAGTGGCACTTTTGACATGTTACAGTATGTCACTAAACAAAAATGAATCACTGAAAAACATAATTGTTACGTCTAGGGTTATGTAATAAAAGCCTTTAAATGCCCTGAACAATGTATAATTGTAGAGACTTCATGATTGTAACGCACCACCTAAAAGCCTAATAAATTGTCTGATAATTGTTAGCAAGTAAACCATAATAAAATGCCGAAAAATCCATTTGCAGGTCAAAAGCATGCAAGTCCCATCAGGCTAGAGGTGGAGGGGCAAGAGGACACTAAGTGAAATGTGGGAGTTGGAGGGGGGCTAGGGACCCAGTTTGCAACACAAGGCTCAAATATTTTTCACATACTTCGGACATAACCCAGGGTATAACCGCAGCTACCCAACATTTCGCCTGAAACTGCATCACAGAAACAATGGGCCTCATTACGACCCTTGCGGAAATGGAAAAATGATGGCGGAAATGCAATACCGCCATCGAACACCGCTCGTTGCGATCATGACCCGTCACCGTAAAGTACGATGCCATTAGCGACACCGCAGTGAACGGCAACGCTAACTGCACCAAGTACGCGCATGCGCGCCTTGCAAAACCGGAATCACCGCCATGGCGCAACGGTACGCGAATTCTGACCCTAGCGGACATGTACTGAACGCCATCAAGCACGTCGTAAAGTACCATTCCGCCATGGCGAGAAATACGGCAACGCGAACCAACCGTAAATGGCCCACTGAGTGCCTGTACTCCACTCCCTGGCCTCATTGCACAACTCCTGGCAGGCGCAATGTACTCACACTATGCAACCAGTGAAATCCACTATTCACCCATGCATGCCAACGTAGAAAAGCATGCAGGGGCTCAAAGCGCCCCGTGAGTGGGCATCCATGTACGGCATGTCACCATAGCCGTACTGACGCAGCACAGGCATGTGAAGGTACAACACATCAAAATGAAAATCAAGAACACATGACACAAAACAACAGTAGTCCCCCATCGCTTGCCACCAGCGCAAGGCAACATCCACAACAGCATCCTGAGGGGGATTGCACCAGCCCTGTACTCATGCCAGTAAACAAACCAACCATCAGCAGAAGCATGTACCACACAAGTCGGCAGAGTGACTGAGCAGCCAGGCTCATCCCAAGAGGGGCCGATGGGAGCTGCAGGGCACAGATGGCATCAATACAGAAGCTATTCCAATGGACATGACCCCAGTCCCCCTCCAACAAACGCACGCAAACACAGTCACCTGTGACCAGCCACATTCTGAACAACCCATCATTCCACCAATCGACCTGGCTGACAGGCACCAGTCGGCCAAAAGCCAATCCCCCGCCCCTGAACAGCACATCATGTAAACAGTCACAATGGCAGCCTCTATCCGTGACCATACTGTGCTACGTAGGCAAACGCGGCCAGTACTGTACCACACAACTCAACTCAGAAGGCGGAACACAAAGCAGATCATCACGCAATACATACCGCCACAAAGCGAAAATCGCCACATCACCTGCAAAGAACAACGCAACACGACAAATATCGGAATACAATTTAAATGCACATCCAAATGACAAAGGCCCCACATCAATTTGCAAAATACCACCAAAACAACCATCATCACCGAGGGCTGCATCTGCAATAATTGACCGGCTTCCACTTGTGTGACGCCCTGTACCATCATGGCACACAGGGCTTACATCAACGTTCCAAAAGGCAACATGGAAGCGGCAAGAACCGCAGGTCCGTCCCATGAGGCAGGCACTAGTCGAGCTGAAAGGCCGAAATGTTGCACCTAGCCACCAGTACAGCGTAAGGGCATGTGGCCCATTGGCGATCGTCCCATATGATCGAAATGGTGCTCCACTGATTCACCCGAAGCTGCAGGAGTCGAGAGTAAAAACCATCTGGAGGAGTGGCGTAGAGATGGCATCTGCAATAGGGCAGGAGATACCTGTCACCCAAAAGAAACACAAATCAACCGATTGCATTACGGGTCTCATGATGCATTACAATCTTCATTCAACACACCAAATCCACACCCATATGCATGCTAGCCCACTCCAAAGGAATATACACACCCCTAATCCAGTATCGAATCACAACGAAACCAATCGAGCTAAATACACCATTGGCAACGTCGGTTACTGTGCATGCGTCCGTCAAGATAGAACCCATGACATGGGATTAGTAACGTGCCTAGACACAAGTGTATGAAGGCGCGTCGAGACAGGGAGGATCCGACAAGGGCAGATAGACGTATGTCCCACTATGGCAGCCTTGCATCACATAACGCAGGGGAAGGGGAGTGAACCAAAAAACCCATGTACATGGCAGACCCTAAACGGATTCATCAGTCCATGCATCCACACATCATTCCCTCATCCCGCAATGAAAACGCATGAATATTCACTCACATAATATGTGAAACTTCCATCGCGTCTGTGCGTAATGCAGTCCGCAAAAACCACTGTGCCCCTGGCCGGATCTGTAGTGTTGTGAAGCAAGATGGATTTGGGAACGTCCTGCCTCATCGTCCACTACGCTATTGCGCATCCCATTCAATTCATATCATTCATTGCCTGCTCGTTATGGGCCATGTCCCAAGGACATTCTACAATAGAACGTTACATTTCCAGCCAGACCTGTGGGCGTATCCTCGCCGCTACTTCAAAACCCAAAATGCTGGCCTTCGAATTCCTCACTTGCAACATTACGTCGAAAAGGCTTCTGTGAACGCTTGCATTCACAATTACATCAATGTAGTGCGGCTGTGTGTCATGATGCTAACTGGCTGCAATCACAAATGGGACGCCACGCCCGTCGGTGAAGTACGTTACTGTGCTGCATGAGGGTCGGCCATCGATCGAGCCCTACATACCACTGACTCTTCACAGGTATGTAAGCGGCTGCAATCATAGCATGTGTAACAATGGGAGCATAGCATGAAAATCAGTCAAAGTACATCACACTGCCATCGGGATTTGATACATGATTCCAATCCCAAGATGCCATGCGGCCAAATGCAGCCTTACGTGCGGGCCGTGCTCGACCAGAAGGGATTGCATCTGCCACAGATTCATTCAATCAGCACAGGTGGAGGCCATACAGGCCGACAGCACATATATTGCAGACCCAAACCCCTCCCACAACCACTCCCACTCCAAAATGCTACCGGCAGGACTAGCGATGTTGGGCCTGGGGTACCAGATAGCACTGCAAGTGCTACAACTACAAGAAGACGACGAACAACAACAGGTACAACAACCGGGCGCACAGGGGAGACGGAGGAGAAGGAGGAGGAGGAGGGCAAGGCAGGGTCAGCAAGGCCCACAAGCACTGCCACTACCACCACGCAGGCGGCCCGCAATCCCACGCCTCCGAGCCGATCCGTTCAACCTCACTGCTGAGCAGATCCACACCCTCTACCGTTTGGACCGGGACACCATAATCGCCATTGTGGACATGACACATGCTGACCTCGTGAGCATGATAGATAGCCCAACCGCCATCCCACCCCTACTGAAGGTGGTGTCTGCACTCCACTTCCTGGCCACAGGCACCTACCAGCACACAGTGGGACAGTTGCATGGCATTTCACAGCCACTGTTCTCACGGACACTCTTCCAAGTGCACGATGCCCTCCTGAAGCACGCCGACGACCACATCACACTACCACGCACGTACCAGGAGATTACCAACGCTAAAGTGGGATTCCATGCACTTGGCGGCATCCCGGGTTGCATTGGTGCCATCGACTGCACCCATGTTGAATTGGTTGTCCCACATGCCATGGAGGTCCAGTACCGCAACCGGAAACAATTTCATTCAATCAATGTGCAAATGGTGTGTGACTCCAACAAGATATTTACGCATTGTTGTGCCAGATTTCCAGGATCTACCCATGATTCTATGGTCCTGAGGAACACAAGAATACCACGCTACATGGAGCGACACGCAGGGCACAGATCCTGGCTACTCGGTGAGTCTCATTCCATGCATGACATCGTGGCCCATTTGATGCGTCAATGACCTTGCAGGGGGGGGGGGGGCTACTTAGCACTATCATTCCACTGACACCCTTTATTCGTCTCATACAGGTGATGCCGGGTATCCACTGAAGAGATGGCTCCTTACACCAATCCGGAACCCACAGAACGAGCATGAGGAGGACTACAACCATGCCCACTCACGTACCCGTGTGGTCATTGAACAGGCATTCGGCCTACTGAAGGCTCGTTTCCGCAGCCTCAGCAGGTCTGGCGGGGCACTCATATACAGCCATGAGAAGGTTTCTAAGATGGTCATGGCATGTGTCATGCTGCACAACATGTGCATACGTAGGAATGTGCCCATGCCCCCTGACGCTGTACTGCATGCACCTGAAGATGATGATGATGATGAGGGTGGGGATGTGGAGGCACCTCAAGGAGTCCATGAGGCACAGGATGCACGTGCAATCCGACAGAGCATCATAGATGCATGCTTCTAGCAACCACGCATGGTGCCTATTACACGGAAAGGGGACCTGTGGCACTGTGTGTGTGTAGTACAGGCACATTGTGGACTGTACGCCTATGAAGGCCTCGTACGCAAATATCAATGTCCACACATGTCATTGGATGATAATGAGGTGCTGTATTGTTGATGTGATTTGATTTATACACCCTATGGACCCGCCACCCAGTGAAGCCCAACACACCCCCTCCACCCTACTACCTCCCCCCCCAACACCAGTGTCCAAATATGCATGCTGTCCGTGGGTAGACGCTATTGCAAGCCCCCTCTACGGGTATCAGGGGCACCCCTGCCCGTGGAGCGCAGGTTCCTGCCAGATCTGCGTTGGGGGCTGCCCTGGACGGAACTTGCCACGGATGAGGTCTCTGCCTGCTCGCGTCCATGCATGTCTCTGAGGGTTTGTGAGAGCTCCGAGAGCACACGGCGCACTGCAGCAAGTTCAGCACAAACGTCTTTGGACGTCGCATGCAGTTCCCCCCTCAGGCTCTCGGTGCTTTTCTCCATTTGTGCTCTCAGGCTCTCGGTGCTTCTCTCCATTTCTCCCCTGAGGCTCTCACTACTTTTCTCTATTTGTGCCCTGAGTGTCTCGGTGGATGTTTCCATGGCTGCCCTGGAACCCCCGCATTCATTTGCATGGTCCTTGAGTAGCGTGGACGCTTCCTGCTGTTGCTCGATCAGCAGGTCGAGGGACTGTTGCCTCTGCTGGGCCATGGACATTTGCGGTGGTGTGACAGGGGGGCTGCTCAACACATGTTGCCTTGGCACAGGACTTGTGGGGGTTGGCCAGTCGTCGTCTTCAGGGTGCCCCTGCGTGGTTTCGTCATGGTGTAGGGGATGGAACATGCAGGGGGATTGGGAAAGGTCATGGATGGTACCTACGTCGCCAGCACTGTTTTCCGTGTCGGAGCATGCTGGCATGACAGCTGTGTCACCTATGGTGCTGCTACCACCAGAGGCAGTGCCATCAGATACGTTCTTTGGGGGGACCTGTGGTGCTGGGGTTGTGGACTTGCTGGCTGCTGGGGTGCCTGTTGCAGTCCCCTCCAGTGTGCTGCCACTTGATTCCTGCTGCTGCCGTGTCTTGATCCTTGCACCTGAGGTGGAGGCTCTTGGGACGTTGGTCCTGGCCCTCTTTGCAGGCGTGCTGGTAGGGGTGTCCTGCAGCTCGTCGTTGGTATCGGACCCTGTGGTGGAGTAAAGAGGGGCGAGCGTTAGTTATGGGTCTGTCGGATTTGGAATGGCAACGTATCAAATGCATTGGGGTGGTACATGAGGCTGATTTGGGACTGGGCCTTGGAGGTGGTCTCATTTTCGTGTGGATTGAGGATGCATTCATTTGGCTGCCTGCAGTTAGGGGGTGCATGCTGCACATGTAGGGGTTGTTTATGGCTTCTTGATTGATTTGTTTGTTCATTCTGACTTTTAGAGGGCGCTGTCAGGGCTAAGTATGTATTGCACTATGGGGTCACATGGTACTGCACATGTTCGTGGTTTGTGGATTTCGCATTGTTTCTCTTGGCCAACCTACCTGATTCTCCGGATGTCGGCACTCCTTTCTCCATCCCTCCGACTCCCTCTATGCTCTCCATTCCTATGGTGGAGGCGCAGATTTCCTCCCAGGGGGTCAACTTGATGGGCGACTCTGAACCCCCCCCGGTAGCTGTGGCGATGTTCCTGTTCGCAGAAAGTATGCTGCGTACGCGGATCCGCAGGTCGTCCCACCGCTTGCGACATTGCTGTGGCGTGCGGGGTGTTGTCCCCACCGCACTTACGCGCTGTGCCACCAGGACCCATATGGCCTTCTTGTTGGCAAGGGCCGTCCTGGTCATTTGACTGGAGAAGACGACGGCGGAATTTTCCTGTAGGGTCTCGGTGAGCACGGTCAGTTCCTCTCGGGAGAAGTGTACCTGCCGCTTGCGGTCACACGCTTTCTTGGCTACCTTTCCCATATTTATTTTTTTAAATGGGGTTGCTAACGGGTTGGGATGTGTGTCAGGGTCGGATTTTTTATGGTTGTGTTGGGATTCGGATTTTATAGTTGTGCGGCGTGCTGTTTCCCGTTCCGGCCACATGCTTTTACTTCCGTTTCCGTATATTTACGGTGGCCGTAATTTGCGGTGCACGCTCGTTACGGTGACCGCTCATTACGGTGACCGCTAAGATGGGTGGCGGTATTGCACCTGGTGCAGCGTACGGCGGCGGTAAGGGCCGTTTTGGGGTCATTTCCGCCATCGCAGCCTTTCGGATTCCGCCATGGCGTAATGCTCGTGCCCGATGGGTCGTGATTGGCCGCACTTTGCTCCTTCGTGCAATGGCGGAAACGCTATTTACGCTGTTGCGGTCCGGTCAGTCAATTTCCGCCAGGGTCGTAATGAGGGCCAATGAGTGTTGTGGGGGGAATGGGACACAGCAGAGGAGGTGAGGAGGCCATGAGGGGAGTGGTGGGAGCAGGCACATAAGGGGGGCCCTAGGTGAGGTTCTGGGAGGGCAGGAAAGCATTTTATTTTCACCATTTGTTTCAAGTTTCTGGGGTATAGCCTCGGTTAGGCCTGTGGCTCTGGGGAAAACGTTATATATAATAATATGTCAATTTGATATATACAACGAGGGTGGGGGTGACATGGCCATGACTAGTGACTTCGTAGTGTTTTAAAGTAAGGTGTGGGCATGGTCGAGTTTGGCCATGCACACTGGCCATGGCCATTGGGCTGCAAGTGTTTTAAAATATGCAGTGTGCGCGGCCTCCTCAGTGAGGTGCAGCTTGGTTCCCTATGGTGCAGCGAGCATGGGACCCACGTCTAGGCATGCCCTCTCTCACATAGTGAGACAAACTATAACCACAAAAGTGATGGGTGGAAGATTTTGAATTAATCTTAACCACTGGCATAGCCATAGCTCTGGGCAACATGCCACACCCCCGTTTTTTAGCCCATCTGTGCTATTGCAAAAGGGGGCCAGACATATGCAAATCAGTCAGGTACTGCCACCAATGATAGCAGCCCAGCCGAATTGCGAGGCTAGATCCCTCTTGGTTTTGCTTTGTCACCCCGAGTGGGACAGGTATGCCCAGATGTGGGTACCGTACCTGCTGGCCCTAAAGACCCAGGCTACTCCTCACTGATGAGGCCCAACAAGGCTGAAACATGTTTGGGGATGCTGGTGGTCTCGTGCAGAAGGGATGTGACCAAGCAGTTTGAGCTGGACTACCCCTTTTGGGGTGGGACCAATCCTGATTTGCATATGGTCTTTTCCCTTTTGTAATGGCTTGGCAGGTGAAGAACGATGGTCTGGAGGGTTGCCCAGAGCAATGCCAGAGTTTAAGATTAATTCAAAACCTTCCAGCCATCACCTAATTTGTTTTGTTTTGTGACATCACAGATACCACTGATGGCATCACTGATGATATCACTGGTAACATCGTCTATGACATATAGAAAAGTCAATGTATTAAAAAATTGGATACCATTAAAAGATTACTTTTACTTTGTACAGTATGTGTTTTATTTCAATTTTAACATGTTAATGACTTACAAAAGACACACAGAAAGAAATATACATCTGTGTACATGTTTTCAAGCAAATGTTGAATTTTAAACTTCATTTATTTTCTATATATATATATAGTAACTTTCACTTTTTTTCAATACCCATGTATGGAAATCTTAAAATATATACTAATACATAGTTGTTCCTTGTTTAAACGCACTTGTGTCATTTAGAAAATGATACATGTACATATTTTTCTTACAATAAAACAATTGAGCATTTATGTATGTTTAGTTTAAAATGTAGTAAATAATTAGGGTTTAACATGTGTCTCTTTCTATTTATTTTTACTACTTTTTTTGTAACTGTATATACATATTATTTTATAGCAAACATGTTTTACATATATTTGGCACAAACAGGAACATTCTAAGCAGTGTACCTTTTTTAATTAGGGTTCAACACGTGTCTCTATTTATTTCTACTACATTTATTTGTAAGTGTATGTGCATATTATTTTATCGTACGTATCTTACACATATTTTGCCCAAACTGGAACACTCTAAGCAATGTGCTTTTTAATGTATTGCTATTAAAAGAAAGTAAGACATATATGTTAAATATGACATATTAATAATTATATAATCTTTGACCAAAGTACTACAAAGCAAAGCTTCACAAGTAGTGATATGATGCATGTGTAGCTGTTTCCTGTTGTAAACAATATTCTCATTGTTATGAACTCTTCTAAAATGCTAATATCACATATGTAGAAACGTAAGGGTGATATAAATATGTGCAAATATCTATAGTGATCTGATATCTGATGCCACTAGTTAAATAATCATTGGTGTTTTATATGATATTATTAGCAATGTTGCTAGTGATGTCATCAGGTATGTCATAGAGGATGTCGTTAGTGACGTTGTCATCAATATCATCAGTGATGTCATAGGCTGCACAACAGGGGACATGAAGATAAGGTGGCTTTTGCAGAATTTCAGTGCTTTTGTTGCGTTAAGTTCTCACCTTAAAGTCCCTGCAACTAAGGATTTTCCCTGAATAAATAATAAGGTGTGTAGCTAGTTCCATAGAAAACCCAAACATTGAATTGCTAACTTTTGACTTGCAGGACAGATTTGAGTGCTATTTTGCAAACAAAACGTTTGTGCCGCATCCTCACCCCTCCACCCCCGTAGAGTGGGCATGTTGGGAAAGATTTGTTAAAAAAATAAAAAAGTTATTAAGAAAGCAAACAAACACTGTTTTTGGCCTACCTCCCATTCATTTTCACCCATAGAGAAAAAGTCCACATTGCTTCGCAGACCAGAGAAAAAAACACCAGACGGAACTGGACAAAATAAGAAGCACGAAGCATTGAGTCAATTTCCGGCAGGGTTCTGGGGATATTGCATCCACTAGGTGCCCCCTTCTCCCAAAATCGTAGCTTTATCTCCCATTGTGCTTTGCAGCAGAAAAGATTTTCAGAAATGAAAAGTAGTCATTTTTTTGTTGCTGGATGCGAGCGAATACTGGAGTAATATCGGGGGAATGTGAAAACGTAAAGTGCAAAACAAGCTATTTGTAGGAGGACAAAGGTTGAAATTTCATCAGACTAAAGGTGGGCAGGGGGATAGAGGGCATCATGAGAAGTTGGGGGTGGTCTGGGGAGCCAGTTACAGTTACAGTTTGGAAATGTTTGCATTATCAGTGGACTTTCGGGAGAATCTCGCAAGATTACTGCAGTAACGACAGAAGACGCGCTTGGAAACAAAAATGCGTCACAGGGGCGCTGTCGCAGTAATTGACATGAAATTACTGCAGGATTACGGCAGTAATTATCTGGGGAATGGAAACTGAGGAAAAAGATAAATGGGGGGACATCTGTTGTGATCACATCTAATAGGCATGGGGAAATGGGTCTTTGTGACAGTGGCCCTGGCCAGTGGGCCTCAAAGAAACCTATTGGTGCAATAGGTGCAGTGGCCATGGCTAAAGGCTATGGCTATTGGGCCCTAGAGAATCCTATTGGTGCAACGTGTACAGTGGCCACAGCCAAATACCATGGCTACTGAGCTCCATAGAAACCTATTGATGCAATATGTACAGTGGCCAAGGCCCAAGGCCATGACTAGTGCACTTGAAAGAAACCTAGTGTTTTCAAATATACATTGGAAACTTATAGGTGGAACATGTACAGTGGGGCCATGGCCACTGGCCATGGTCAAAGTGGGTCCTAAAGAAACCTACTGGTGCAACATGTACATTGGCCATGACCGAAGACTGTGGACACTGGCCATGGTTAGTGGCCCTTGAATAATCTATGGAATAAAAAAAAAACTTTAAATTCACTGAAAAACTTTAGTTAAGGGACAGTTAAGGTGATCAGATTTAATGCAAAGAAAACCTCGAAATTCAGCAGATGTGGCAAGTGATGGTCATCTTAATTTGGTGTCCCCCCTGATGCAAATCCCACGAGCATATACATAACAGATGGGATTTACAATGACCTACAAAATTAGAGGCTGTCAAGATAGTTCACTGTGTTGAACGCTTACTGCTGCCATCTGTGTATCATCTGCAAGTCGCAGGTTTGAATCCCATCGAGGACAACGCAGCCTTTCATCCTACTTTGGTTGATAAATGAGTACCAACTCCGGTTGGGTGAAGTTATATGTCTATATGTTCTATGTAAAGCGCTTAGGCGTAAGAGATATATAAATAATACCTCATTAGATCCTAGGTGTCATCAACGGGGGGCCCTGAGTTAAGATGATCTTCAGCTAAGCAACCATAACTCGCGCCACCACCGTGCACTGCTAAGACTAACACCCAGGACATTGTGTTTTTTTTTGCCTTACATTTTGGTTGTTGAAAAAAAACTGCTAGACGGATTTACACCAAATTAACAAAAGCATGCTTTCGGGACCAGCCACTGCTCCTGCGGCAAATTTGGTGAAAATTCGTCCAGCAGTTTGGGCTGTAGGTGTGAGCAAATTTTTTTCTGGGAAAAAAAGAAAGTTTGGGACTCCCCTTCCCCCCGGACCAAACCTCCCCAAACTTTGCAAAGAAAATCAGAGTGGGCCATATACTTTTTTTGCAAAGTTTGGTGAGGATTCGTCCAGGGGGAACAAAGTTATAAGCCGCCCAAAAAGTGCTCTTCCTATGAGATGAGCAACTTAACCATAACTACATGGCCGCTACCGCAGGCCATGTCATATATAGAGCAGACAAATAGACACAGAACTGTGTGTAGGCCGCACTCTGCCAAATCCAACCTAATACAAATCACAGGATGTGGTACAAAATAAATAAGACAACATTTTATCAATTCAGCCTCAGGTAAAGAGGGGCCACACAAGCAACACGTTTCGCAGTGACACAGTGCTTGATTACACATGAGTATAGAAATCACTGTGATTTCACACACAGAGAGTGAGGACAACGTACACAGGTTCATATTAATTAGTCAATATGCAGGCATCAAGGGAAGCCACTCGCCTAATACAGGCACACTCGATTTTTGATGAAAATTAGGCTACTATAAATCTCTGCTTGTCATCTCAACCGGCGGACGTTTCATGAGAAAAAACTGAAATAAAATTACGAAGAGAGCTCGAGAAATGTAAAAAGTAAATAAATTAGTAAGTGGTGGGAGGAGCACTCTCTGCAAACTATTTTGATGTGGGATAGATACCTCGTGGGCTGCATATTATGATTAAACTCTCTTTTGTGGATCAAGATCCTGCTATGTCATTGTTGCAGGAATGGGGTCAAGCCACTAATTAATATTCTGCAAAATATTTGACTTTATTGGTGAAATATGCTAAATCGGACAGAAGTGAGATTTTGAAACGCATTGATGTCATCATAGAAACCAAATTGAAAACCATCCAATCAACAGAAGAAGACACTAACAGGCCGATTCATGGAATTAATGTGTGCTGAAAATTCCTGCGCAAGCGTGCGGAACCGTGCGAATCGCAGTGCAAGTGCGAAAATCGCAGCGAAACCCGTGCACATCGATTCATGGAAGTCTGTGCGCGAGTAAAATCTGGGATGTGCGCTGAAAATCTGCGTGGCGCACGCCGGCGCACAGGTCATCTAACGGCGTGCGCTACGGCCGCAGTGAAAGCGCACATAGCACATAACAAAAGTAGGCGGAACACGGGGCGTGACACGTGGAATGGGGAACAATGCGTGAAAATGTGGGCGTCACGGGGGAAGTACAGGAGGCAAGTGCGCGGAATGCCCACACGTTTGCCTACAACACGTATTCATAGAATCGAACAGGGCAAACCAGCGCACGGGCAAAGATGCGCACAGGCCTAAACATGGCGGCCACACGAAGGCAGGCGGTAGCGTCCCTCCGCGTGAAAAAAATGTGCGCCAAAATGTGCACTAACAAAAAGCACGTATATACAGCTCTGATTAATGTCCCATACTGTGGCCCTCTAGGACAAATGACGTGCAAAGGGGTACGCGAGAAACACGGACACCCGTTGTGTCAAAAATAGCGTGTGCGTGTATTTCGGGGGTGCGCAGGAATTTTCACACGCGATTGGCCTTGGGCAAGCGGGGTACATGTAAATCTGGGGTTCGCAGGAAGTTTCACACGCGATAGGCACTGTGCGAGTGGGGTGCATGTATTTCTGGGGTTCGTGTGAAGTTTCACACGCGATTGGCCTAGGTACGTGTAAATCTGGGGTTCGCGGGAAATTTCACACGCGATAGGCCCTGTGCGAGTGGGGTGTGTGTATTCCTGGGTTTCGCGTGAAGTTTCACACACGATTTGCATGGGTACGTGTAAATCTGGGGTTCGCGGGAAGTCTCACATGCGATTTCACCAGGGTATGTGTATTTCGGGGTGCCCTGGAGTCCTACACGTCAATTTGCAGTGTGGCTCCTCCCAGGTGTTCGCTCTACACCATCCATGGCCCCTGCAGGCAGCCCACACCACAGGGGACTACCCTGCACCCCTGGTCATGTCCCGCAGGCAGCCCATCCACCATGGGCATGCCCCCCAGGCAAGCCACATGTCAGCTTGCACTACTGATCACCAACGCATGACCCCCTCCACCCCTACCCCCCAGCACTGAGGGGCACCTGCAAGCAGGCCCCCACTCATGTCCCCCAGCACCCCCACCCCCCAGCACTGAGGGGCACCTGCCAGCAGGCCCCCACTCATGTCCCACTCATGTCCCCTTGCACCTCCACCCCCCAGCAGTGCAGGGCCTCTGCCAGCAGACCCCACTCATGTCCCCCAGCACCCCCACCCCCCAGCAGTGCAGGGCACCTGCCAGCAAGCCCCCACTCATGTCCCACTCATGTCCCCTTGCACCCCCACCCTCCAGCAGTGCAGGGCACCTGCCAGCAGGCCCCGATTCATGTCCCCCAGCAACACCACCCCCCAGCAGTGAGGGGCACCTGCCAGCAGGCCCCCACTCATGTCCCCCAGCACCCCCACCCCCCAGCAGTGAGGGGCACGTGCCAGCAGGCTCCCACTCATGTCCCCCAGCACCCCACCCCCCAGCAGTGAAATGGCGATCTCATGACACAAACAAAAAATCAACTATGTACATCAACACACGTCCGCCACACGAAGGCAGGCGGTAGCGTCCCTGCGCGTTAAAAAAATGTGCGCTAAAAAAAAGCACGTATATACAGCTCTGATGAATGTCCCATACTGTGGCCCTCTAGGACAAATGACGTGCAAAGGGGTATGCGACAAACACGGACACCCGCTGTGTCAAAAATAGCGTGTGCGTGTATTTCAGGGGTGCGCGGGAATTTTCACACGGGATTGGGCCTGGGCGAGTGGGCTACGTGTATTTCAGGGGCTCGCAGGAAGTTTTACACGCGATTGGGCCTGGGCAAGCGGGGTACGTGTATTACTGGGGGGGGGCGGGGAAGTACAGGAGGCAAGTGCACGGAACGGCCACACGCTCGCCTACAACACGTATTAATGGAATCGAACGGGGCTAAGGCATGCGCCAAAAAAGACGCGCCAATCCGGAAAGGCATACGGCAGCAGGAAGCAGGCGTACGTCAACCCGCGCAGCATAAAAGTGCACGCAAACAACAAACAGGCTCAGACGCCAGGATGAATATACAGTTCCTAGCAGCAGTGGCCGTGGGATACCGCAGGAGGAGGAGGATGATAGTCAGGGCCAGAATTTTTACACCCAGAACAAGCCTTTTTGGGATGCCTGATGACCAGGTGTATGGGAGGTGCAGGTTTCCACCTCACATAATACTCGACCTGGTCAGTGAGTGGGAGGATGTCCTCACATCACCCACTCTGTGCTCCCAAGCACTCAGCCCCCTGGAGAAGGTCCTTAATGTACTGCACTTCTTGGCCACTGGATCATTTCAGCGGACAAGTGCCATCCATAGTGGGGGGGGTGTCACAGGCCACGCAGTCACGCTGTCTACACCAGGTCTTGACCATCATCACTGCACGCCCCTCAGTCCGCAGGCACATATACCTACCCAGAACACCTGCAGAAGGCAGGCTGCCATCCAGGATTTCTACGGGGTGGCACAATTTCCCAAAGTGCTAGGTGCCATTGATTGCACCCATATGGCTCTACATCCCCCCAGGGCATCTGAGCACATCTATAGAAACCGCAAGCTGTACAGTGCTATTGCCACGCAAATGTCCAAGTGCACTGCGTACAACATGAACTCCATCTCCAAAGTAGACGGCCTTGTGAAGACATGAGGAATTAACCTGCAAATTAGGCGAAAGACATGGATGCACAAGCACATGGCAGTACACCATGCAGTGTACAATTCAACAGCAATATCCACTAGGAATGTATACACAGTATTGACTACAGACTGCCCACACAGCTCATGGGAGGCCTTCCATCAACGTGCAGGTAGTATGTGATGCCAAGGGAATCATCACCTCAGTGTATGCCAACTATCCAGGGTCCACCCACGACAGTTTCATCTACAGAATGTCAACCCTAAACCGGGACCTAGAAACTGGGCGGCATGGCGATACATAGCTGCTTGGTGAGTATAAATGCCACAGCACATGCATGCATGTCAGATACTGAGCAATGTCACAACCACACTAATGATACCCTTCACCACCTCCCCAGGGGACAGTGCCTACCCTCTGAGCACCCACATGATGACGCCAATTCGGAACCCCACCACGCCACCCGAGGTAAGATACAACACAGCCCACATTGCAACCCGGGGCATAGTGGAGCGCACATTCGGATTTCTCAAGTCGCGCTTTTGCTCCCTTGACCGTTCTGGCGGGCAGCTGTTATACGCTCCCCCAGTGGTGTGCAGGATCATAGTGGCAACATGTGTCCTGCACAACGTTGCAACACGCCAGGGCCTGCCCGTGGACATGGTGGTGCCCCCACATCCCCAACCACAAGCACGCCCCGCTGCACATGGGAGGGGAAAGGGCACGGGGTGAGGCAGCCCGTACACAGCTGGTGGATAATTACTTCACCTAAAATCACACCCCTGTGGAGTGCACACAGCCCTGGCACATGCCAGCTGACAATCAATGATGATGACATAAGGGACAGTCAACTGTCACAACCATACCAGCCTGAGATTGGTCACCTGGAAGTGTTACATTGTGTGCCCTACCTATACAAACACCACCAATGCTGTGTCATCAAAAGACACACTTCTATGATGCAAAAATCATTACCCCCTTGCAAAATACAACATGACAACAGTGCCATGTCACCCAACCCCTCCCCAGCACCGCCACCCAACACACCATGGCATGTCATGCTATGTGAGAGCAAACAAAGCAATCCCCAAAACATCACACAAGTGTCAACGTACAGTGTCCTCAATGGAAACTGCCCACACACAATATGCTCCCAGTAATGTAGAACTAACAACACACATGACCAAATACTTACCAACAATACAATGCAGCTACACAACCTCAAACATAGCATAAACATGACAGTACTAAGTTAAAGTAGTGGTAGCTTTACAACCTGATCATGCCAGCACATCGGCCACTTCCAACTGTACAGTGCTATTGCCACGCAAATGTCCAAGTGCACTGCGTACAACATGAACTCCATCTCCAAAGTAGACGGCCTTGTGAAGACATGAGGAATTAACCTGCAAATTAGGCGAAAGACATGGATGCACAAGCACATGGCAGTACACCATGCAGTGTACAATTCAACAGCAATATCCACTAGGAATGTATACACAGTATTGACTACAGACTGCCCACACAGCTCATGGGAGTCCTACGTCACCGTGTAAGTCAATGTAACTTGGGCACACCCTTTGCAAGCCCATGGAAATGGGAAGCAGGAGGGGTGTGTGTCTCACGAACCCAAGCATCTAACCCAAACTCAGGACAAGCCTGCATGTGCCCAGCCGGAATACAGTGGATGCCCACGGGAGCCACACAAGGCAACACACTGTAAAAAAAAAAATAAATAATCAAAAATCAAAAATGGCCATGTGGGGATCAGGTGGGGGAGGCCACCCAGGAGGTCCGAGGACAGGGTGTGCACCAACACCCACCTGTGTGGATGTTGGGAAAAAAAAACACCTCCATGGGCTCATGGCCTGCACGGCTATGCCAATGTGGGAGAACTGCTGCTGTCGCTATCATAACCCTCTGCTGCTGCCACAGGAGGTGGTGCTGCCACAGGAGGTGGTGGTGCAATGGGAGGCAGCCCACGCAAAGCCCTGGTATGGTGCTCTATGGCAGCAAGCATGCGGGTGTGGAAGGTCTCGTTTTGGAGGATTATAGTGCGGAGATCCCCATGCAGCACCTGACGTGATACACGGATCTCCTCCCGAGTTGACTGCATCTCAGCTGAGAGTGAACGTGTGAGCCGCTCCAGCTGCTGTTCTGTCCTCAAGTTAGTGGAAGCCGCAAGGTCAACAAGAGTCTCCCTGAGGTGATGGAGTTCTACCCTCAGGGCTTCCCTGTGGCCCTGGGACTCTATTGATATTGATTAGCGTAGAGTCTCCAGTGCCGCCCATCTGTCCCTGTTGGACACCAACATGTCCTCCCTGTGTGATTGGCAAATGGAGTCTGTTGCCTGCTGTAGTAGCTCCATCTGCCTTTCAGGGGGGACAATGGAAGTGGCCACCCTCTCCATTGCTTGAGCCATCATCTCAACTGATGCTGCCTGTTGGGTTGCCATACCATAAATGGATTGTTCCCATGCGGTATTGCCTGGTGGCGTACGGCCACTGCGTCGGCGGGCACCACACCTGTTTGGGGCAAGGCGATCTGCGCCTTGCTGTGTCGGCACTGCCTGAGGCTGCAGGACTGCATTCCCCCTCTGATCTGCTGGCCCAGGAACAGGATCAGATGTTGTGGAGTGTGACCCTGCATCCGTAACCGCCAAAGGCGGACTTACCAACACTGACATCCCCATAGAGGGTTCTACCCCTGGTACAGGTGGGTTGGACAGAAAAGAATCCCTGCCAAAAACACTTACCTGCAACACCACATAGGTCCCATCATCCGAATCAGCACCTGAATAGAGGTCTGGGGAGGTGCACCCAGAGGCACCCCTCGATAGAATGTTCTGCAGCAAGATTGGGTTCTCATCCACCACCACACCACGTCCCCCACTGGTGCCCGGTCGTGCCTGAGATTCCTCCTGGGTCTGCACCATCTCCTCAACCTCAACAGCATCAAGTGCGTCATCCCCTGCAAAAACATGAAAGACAAAAAATGGAAACAGGCATTAGCACCATAGCACACAAATAGGCCTGACAAGCTACATAACCAGTACATGATTTACACGATTTACACATGTCCCACATGACTATAACCCTCCCATGCATGCACTGTCACTGAGTTTGAAGGGGACCCAAAAGGCAGACACTGATGACACCTACATGGAAGAGCAACACATTTGCTGCATGCTGGGTAGCACTGCCATCACACATTGGCCTGTGAGTGGCATGTCCAATACACATACATGACACATGCCATCACACAGATGGCATGTACCATAGGCATGGTAAATTCCACATGTCAGTGAATGAATACTGTGAGCCATCCATGTGAGATGGACATGATGTGATGAAAAATGCTACATAGTGTGACAAAATAGGCATGTGCCACACACTGCAACACATCCAGTGTACACAAATACAGTGATTGCAGGCCAATGTACACATCAATGGTTTGTCACATCAACATGACATGAAACAACTATCATGTTCCACATTCAAACAGGCCCCATAAATTCCTGTGATCAGGCCAATACTCAATTAGCCTTAATGGTCAAATCATTCATCTAACAAGGTAACACATGTGGTCCAATGTGGGGTTCATCAATGACAGAAGCATGTCACAAATGTGACAATAGGGCTGAGGAATGCGTAGCCAAAGTGGGAGAATTGAAACAATCAGCCTGAATGAACACTGAAAAATACAATGTTGTTGCAAGATGCCACTTCAAGGGCAACTGCCGTAATGTTGATCCAAATTATTAATGTGGGCAGAAGGGATACTGTCACACCCAAATCCAAGGCCACTGAATGTTTTGGATGAAGCACATGGGTGACCCATACCACTCGGGCACACACACCCTCACCTGGCACTCAATTAGAACCCGTCACCCAAACAACATACACATGCATTACACACACATGCATGGGCACTGACCAGACAATGCTTCATAATCAGGTAGTCCTCCCACACCTTGGATCTGTTCCTCTGTGACGAAGGCCCCAGCAACAGACTCATGTTCAGTGAGTTTGTTGTCCTCTTGTGGAGACCCACCGCCAGTCACCAGAGTAGCAGCATAATTTGAGGCCAGCTTGTTCTTTGCTCTGCGTTTCAGGTCATTCCACCGCTTGTAGCAATCATCAGCTGAGCGCCACACAAATCCAAGGGCACTTATGTGGTCGGCGATGGTCTGCCAGTGTGCCTTACGTTGACCAGGTGTGTTCTTGCACCCTGCAGTCACCACCATTTCGTGTCTATGTGCCGACACATAGCGCACAAGTGCATCAAGTTCCGGATCATTGAAGCAAGGCTTCCTTGAGGTACCGGAGTGTGTAGCCGAGTCTGGGGTCTCAGCCTGTTGTGCCAGAGCACCCTTCTTCCTCGTCTTTAAAGGTGGAGCAGAGCCAGAGTGGCTTACGCCGCTCTGGTCAGTAGGGGCAGAATCACCGGTGGACTGGGTAGTAGGAGTTTGGGAATGCACAATGACCATAGTTCTTGATGCAGGCATTGGTTGCAGGGTAATGTTGGCAGGGGAAACATCAGTTTGATGGACTGGGACTGACACTGTCCTGGCTGGGAGAGTCATAGCTGGGGCGGATGGAGCTGCAGCTGCCCCTGCAGCCTCCCCACCCTGCATACTTGGGGCAGCAGATGACATAGCTGCCCCAGATCCACGTGTATTGGTGACAACAACTTGCACTGCCACACGTGGCCTAGACTTGCTGACCTGGAAGTCAGCCAGGAGTCATCCTGTGCCAGGTCAGGTGCCACAATGGGCTGGTCCAACAGGGGCTGAGCTTGGATGGTGTCAGCCACGTTTCCCTCAACCATGGAGGGGGGGCATGGGTGTCCCTGATTGTTCCTCCACACATGGGGGCATAGGGGCACCCTGCAAATCCCAGCCATATCCCCTACCGGGCCCACCACGCCCACCTTTTGAGGGTCGGCCACCTTTGCCTCCCTTACCGCTTGCTCGCCTCCCAGCCATGGCACTGATGTTGTTGTGTGTATGGGAGTTGCAGTAAACTATTGTCCTGGGCAATTGGGGGTCAAAGGGGTAGGATACCAGATGGAATTCGTACCCTAGTGCTCTAACAAGGCTTTCTGTGTCCCCTGAGGGAAGATGACGGGTCACGCAACGCACAGGCAGCCCAAAATCAAAAATACACGTGCACGCAACCCCTCGTAGACCATGTGCGTGAAAAAATGAACTCGCACTACGCTGTGGCACCCAGAAACACAAAAATAAGCGTACGTGTAATACACACAGCCTACAATGACCTCTGAAGGGGAACGTGACACACGGGGCAAGTACAGTTGCTAAGTACGTGCGGAACTCACCGTCTGCCTGGAAAAAGAAAGTGAAAAATACGTGCGTGTGCGCGTTGGCAACACCCCCGCCAAAAGAAGAATTGTATGCTGTATGAGGAGACAGGACAAAAGGAGAAGTGAACTCTGTTTGAGGAAACAGGCCCAACAAAAAATCAGAAAAGAGCTGTCAGAGGTAACAGGGAGTACGAACTAGAACGCTGTGAAGTAATCGCGTGTGAACCGACAAGAAGTACAGATTTCACCCACTCGCTCTCCACAAAAAGCACGTACGAGGAAATGGCGTCCTACACGCAGCTTTTAAACCGGCCCACAGGTACACGTCAGAGACGCATGTATGCGGGCGCTTTCATCCAATTACACTTGATGACACTCGGACGTGCAGTTTTTCCACGTGTGCTCCATCATCATGTGCTATGAGGCAAACGCCCGTGCGCGTAATGTAACTTACGCGCCTACACGCTAAGGCCTTTCGTCCAATGGAATTGCGTGCGTGTGCTGACACGCTTACGCGCTAAGGGCCTTTCCTCGAATTACATGCTGACGTGCAAGATTTTCACATGCCAAATCACTCCGTATCAAGCTGGCCATGCGAAAACACACGGAAGACCATGCTCCTGCCCTGAAGGCCATTTTCCTGCCCCCAAGAGCCCCGAGCACGCTCCCACCTGCCATCTGCTGCTGCCTGCCTGCCTGCTGCCCACGTGCCCTGCTATTTGCTGCCTGCACATCAGCCAGAGGTGCAGTTGCTGTGACCACCCCTGCTGGAACTGAAGACTCCCGACTGGGATACCATCGCTCCGCAGCCCAGCCCCAGGACCCAGTTGCCCACCCACACCTGCCTGTAGAGTTGCCATGTCGGGCACACCACCATCTGAGACCACTGGCAACCCCCAGCCAGAGAGGCAGAGGGCCACCAGCTTCACTGCCACCAAAGTTGGTGTCCTGGTGGATCAAGTCCTGGGGCAGTATGATGCCCTCTTTGGAAGTTTGCGCGCCGACAAGGAAGGACGCACCAGGATCTGGACGGACATCGTGACTGCCATCAATGCGGAGGGGGTGGCAGTCCGCAAATTCCAACATGTCAAGAAGCGCTGGGAGGACTTCAGGTCTAGGACCGTCAACAAGGCCCGGCGCCTCTTGAAGGCAGCGGATGCTAAGGGGGGCCGGGGCCACCTGTCGGAACACCAGATGAGGGTCCTGGAACACATATGCCCAGCGCTTCACGTCCAGGTCCTTGAGAGGCAGACCAGTCTGGAATCAAGCGGTAAGTGTACATGCATACTAATTGGAAGCTGTGCGTGTGTGGTGTGGCAGTAGTGTGCAGGTTGCACATGTGGTTTTGTAGGGCCATGTATGGATGTGTATGTATAGGGCCGTGAGGCTAACACATGTGAGTCCTCTCATGTGTGAGACACATGGATGGTGCATGTGTGGGTAAGCATGCAGGCCAAATGCATATGTGTGAGCACACATGTTTGAATGACTGTGTATGTAAGTTGGCATGGTAGTGGTGTCACACATGGATGTTGGTTCCAGCTGCATGTATCTGCACCGTGTACATGTGCATGTGTGTGTATTTGACAAGGGTGCAACAGTGATGCAACATTGATGCATGTGACACTGATATGTAGAAGGGTGATTGCCAGATGTGACATGGATGCCGATCTCATCACTGTGACAGTTGGTGGAGGTGTACACATGCATGTAAGTGTGGTGGCGTGTGTGCATGTCTAGTGCACTCCCTGTGTTTCATGTGATGTCTGGCTCATCTTTGGCTGCTCATGCTGTTGTATGTGTATGGATGGTGCTGGCCGTTGTGATATGGCTGTGGAATAGCTCATGTGTGTGATTTCAAATGACATGTGTGTTGGGGATTGTGATGCCATGTCTGAAGTTTGACACTGCCACTCATGTGGAACTGTCATGTGTGTATCAGTCCATTGTACAGTGCCCTTATGCCTGTCTCCTATCTCTCCCTGTCTGCAGTATCAACTGATGAAGAGGGCGGAGAGGGTGCTGTGGAGCCCAGCGGCAGGGATCGCACCGCCAGCCGGAGACGCAAGGCCCGGCTCCCCTCCCAGGTTGTGATCTCGTCAGGGAGTGAGGAGTCCGGTGCCGCGTCCCAGGCCGCAGAAGAAGGGGCAGCTGAGACCCCACAGGGTCCGATGGAGGAAGATGGCATGGAGTCATCCAGGTTGGTGGGGGGTTTGGTGGAGGAGGAGGCCATGCAAGGGACAGAGACGGGGTATGGAGGTGGGGATTCCACTGGTGCTAGTGGTGCAGTGCAGTGCAGGGGCAGGGACAGGAGGCAGCACAAGCCGCTGCGGAGGTGCCTGGGTGTAATCCTGTCCCCGATCCTGTCACTGCATCATCCGCACCAGGAGGGATGCCTACGTCCAGACCCGTTCTCGGGGAGGGGATCGGCTTACACCAACTGGCCTTCCTCTCCCTGCGGATGTGGCTATCCAGCACCGGGTTGAGCCTGTCCTGGGTGGGGTGGCGTTGCGTCAACGTGCCATGCAAGCTGACCTGCAGTATTTTCATGAGGAGACTGCACGTCTTCTTGCATGGCTCGTTGACCACGTTGACCCACTGGGACAGCTCACCAGGGCCGGAATCCTCAGTTTTCTGGACCTTGTTCCGACCCCCTCCTCAACTGAACCCCCTATGCGCCAGTCGTCCTCCGTGCCATCTTCCCACCCATGTGTCACCTGGGTGCCCTGTGGAGCTGCCTCTGACCCTGCGGCCAGGCTGGTGGAGGACACATCCCTGCCACAGTCGGACGTCCAGCAGGGGTGGCCACCTCAACAACTGCAGCCCAGCCAGAGGAGGATGTGCAGGCAGCAGGAGCCAGTGCACAGGCAGAGGCACAGCAGCAGCAGCAACAAGGTGGGAGCCATGATGGCTCGGGGCCTTCAACATCGGAGGGGCAGGCATCGGCCAGAGGGCAGGAGGACCCAGGACGGGAAGTGTCTTCCATGTGGCAGCAGTTGGGCCATGCTATAGATGCAGAGCGGCAGCGGGCGGAAGAGGCACGGCTCACGATGGTCAGGGTGGACAACTCCATGATAAGGCCCTGAGGCGGGCCGAGTGCCTCGAGGCCATTCGCAGGGACCTGGAGGTCCAGATGTCATCATCCCTGCGAACCCTCGGGGCCTCCGGGACATCGAGCAGGAGTTCGATGATGCCCTGGCCCGGGAAATCAGAAAGTGAGCCGTTGGACTAGCCCGCTGCCATTGTAAATAGTTATATAGTGATAGGTTTCCTTTTGTTTTTCTTTTCATTTGGGGCGCTTGGACAATGCCCCACCTTTTTGTATATAGTTGTTCATTATGTAGGGTTTTTGTAGGTTTCCTTTCAATGGTTGGGCTCATGGACCCTGGATTTGTACTTTGTATATAGTTCCACAATGGATTTCACTTCATTTGCCTTTTTTTTTTAACCATGGATCAATGGATTTTTCTTTTTTTTCACTTTGGATTTGATTTGACGTACAGACTCTTTGGACCCATTTGCTTTTGGATTGATTTTTATTCTGGTTTTACACATCTTCTTTTTCATATTTTGGACATGCAGCTTTTTATTTATTATTTACATTATTGTGTGATTTCATTTCATTCCCTTGCTTTTGTGTAATACATTTTTATTTGATACTTCATTGTGTGGTATGGTTTCCTTGGTTTGCTGCATGTCACGATGCATGTTTTCTCATTCACTTGCACCCATTGTGTGTGTGTGATGGACATGTATTGATGTGCATACTTGCCATTTGGGATGTTTCATGTGATGGGGATTTCAATGTGGGGTGTATGTAATACTTGGTTGTGTGTTTCGACTGGGGTGGCCTGGGGTGGGATTTGGGTGGCCATTAGGCCCATGATTGTGGATCGTGATGACATGTTATGGGGGACATGAGTGGTGGCCTGCTGGCAGGTGCCCCGCACTGCTGGGGGGTGCGGGTGCAGGGGGACATGAGTGGGGGCCTGCTGGCAGGTGCCCCGCACTGCTGGGGGGTGGGGTGCAAGGGGACATGAGTGGGACCTGAGTGGGGGCCTACTGGCAGGTGCCCCACACTGCTGGGGGGTGGGGGTGCAAGGGGACATGAGTGGGGGCCTGCTGGCCGGTGCCCTGCACTGCTGGAGGGTGGGGGTGCAAGGGGACATGAGTGGGGGCCTGCTGGCAGGTGCCCTGCACAGCTGGGGGTGGGGGTGCAAGGGGACATGAGTGGGGGCCTGCTGGCAGGTGCCCTGCACTGCTGGGGGGTGGGGGTACAAGGAGACATGAGTGGGGGCCTGCTGGAAGGTGCCCTACACTGCTGGGGGGTGGGGGTGCAAGGGGACATAAGTCGGACATGAGTGGGGGCCTGCTGGCAGGTGCCCCACACTGCTGGGGGGTGAGGGTGCAAGGGGACATGAGTGGGGGCCTGCTGGCAGGTGCCCTGCACTGCTGGGGGGTGGGGGTGTAAGGGGACATGAGTGGGGGCCTGCTGGCAGGTGCCCTGCACTGCTGGAGGGTGTGTGACTTGTAAAGTACCCTTGGCTTTTCTTCCCCTGTGCACACACTCTCCTCACCTGAGTCTTCCGAGTCGATGGTCTCTTGAAGGCCTCGACGTGCCAAGTAGTCTCTCTCCTTTTTAAGGTGCGTGTGCTTGTCACGGAGTGAAGCCACAGTGACCGCTGGGTAAGAAACAGCGGCACTGGGACCTTCCTTCCGGAATCAAGCCAGAAATGCAGGGAAAAACCCGTAAGGGAAAAAAAAAACCTGATCAGAGGTGCCAAGACTCTTGACAGGTGGCCGGTGGTTCAATAGGTGGTAAAGCAATAGGGGATCTCCAACACTGAGGTAGTAGCCCTCAATACGTCCAAGTCCAATGGTAACACCAAGCCGTATGAGCTGACGGAGAAGGCAGCAACAGGAGGCTGCGGAAGTAGCAAACTCTTCCGAAAAGGTCTTCAGGGAAGCACAGAAGTATGTCCACAAACTGCCTGGCCCAGTAGAACGAGGAAAAATGAAGGTAAGTGGAAGAGAGCGAGAGAATATGAGTGAAGGAGCAAGAGGGAGAAGGAGAGAGAGAGACAGCGAGAGAGAGAGATAGAGAGAGAGAGCGCGAGCGAGAGAGAGAGAGAGAGAGAGAGAGAGAGAGAGAGAGAGACCGCTGGAGGAAAAAGGCACAGCAAGCGCCGCTCAGGTAAGCAGCGGAGAAAATGAATAGACGAAAAGAGCCGTGTTCCGAGGACGGGAACACCAAAAAGTAAAACACAAAGAAAAACTCCTCTGGAAATCCAAGGCGGGGAGCAGAGGACTAGCGAGGGACCCAAAGTCGAGAGATAAACAAACAGTGGGGGTTGCAATGCAACGTCCTGCCGGGAGGCGGGGTCTTAAATACTCCCGGCAGCGTTGCGTACCGTGCTTGGAGCAGGCGGCAGTGAACACAGAGAAGGGACTAAAGCACCCTTCCTCTGTGGCTCCTCAAACTCCAACGCGGAAGTAATCGCCAGTCACGGCGATGTGCGTGACTGCGAATGACAGTATGCCCCCCCCTAGAGTGCAACCAACCAGGCTTACCCGGGTGCAGGCGATGGAACCTGGCCAACAGCTGAGGGGCATGTACTTGAGAAGCCGGCTCCCCGGAATCCTCCGATTCCGGGTAACCCTTCCATGACAGGAGGTATTCCAACCGACCATGAAGAAACCTAGAATCACGGACGGCGGAAACCTCGTATTCCTCTTGGTCAGTTGCAGTGACAGGAAGATCCCGGTTGAGAGACCGGCGATGTGGATCTGGAGAGTAAGGTTTAAGAAGAGAGGCATGAAAGACAGGGTGTATTCGTCTAAGAGTTGGAGAGAGTTGTAGACGGAAGGCAACAGGATTGACCTTGGTGAGAATGGGGAAAGGGCCCAAGAAACGTGGAGACAGTTTAGAAGGTCTTGTCCATCTGGGAAGGAATCTGGTGGACAACCACACCTTGTCTCCAGGTTTCCATGAAGGTGCTTCTCTACGATGCTTGTCAGCTTCAGCCTTGTTCCGCCGTCTGCTATTCTCCAAACTTAGCAACGCGTTGTTCCTGGCCTCCCGAATATTCCTTAACACCTCTTTGGCGGTTGGAGAGTTGGAAAAACTGGGCACCTTGGGCATTAGGTATCGCGGGTGAACTCAGTAGGTACAAAAAAAAGGGGAAAAACCTGTGGCAGTGTGCCTGGAATTGTTGTAAACAAATTCCGCTGTAGGGAGTAGAGAGACCCAATTCTCTTGATGCTGAGATATGAAGCATCGTAAGTATTGCTCCAGAGTCGCGTTAAGTCGTTCCGTTTGGCCATTAGTTTGGTGGAAGCCAGAGGAAAGAGCCTTTTCTATTCCCAATCGAGTACATAAAGCTGTCCAGAATTTAGAAATGTACTGACTTCCTCGATCAGATATGATCTTGTCGGGGAGGCCATGAAGTTTGAAAACATCTCGAGCAAATGTCTCTGCCATCTTAGTGGCAGAAGGGAGTCCCGGAAGAGGAGACAAATTAGCTAATTTGGATAGAGTGTCCACCGTGACCATGATACATGTGCATGACTCGGATTCAGGAAGCTCCACTATGAAGTCCGTGGAGATGAGTCCCCACCGGCGAGTCGGCATCTCTGCTTGGGTGAGAAGCCCTAGGGGCTTACCAGAGGCATATTTGGCTCTGGCACAAGTCGGGCAGGTCTTCGCATAATTTAACACTTCTCTCCTGATGTTGGGCCAAAGAAAGGACCTCGAGATAAGTTCCAACGTGCCGTCTCCACTTCTGTGTCCGCCTAGGCGTGAGTCATGACACCATTTTAGGACTTTCCGGCGTAGCGGCCCTTCAGGGATATACCACCTTTTCTTGTAGAAGACCCAACCGTCCTTGATTTGGAAGGGGGAGTCAGAGGAAAAAGAGATATGAGGTGCCTCTTGTGCGACAGCAGCCTTGACTTCCTGAAGGAAAGAACCCACCGTGGCTAGGATCTGATTTCTGTGAAACAATGGTTCAGTCTTGACCACTACTGATTACGAGTGAGAGTCCTTGCGAGACAAAGCGTCAGCTAGACGATTGAGTGACCCATGGATGTACGTGATCTGAAAGTTGTACTGAGAAAATAGGTAGACCCATCTAGCCTGCCTGGAGTTCGAACATTCCGTGTCCTGTAAGGCCTTCAGATTCTTGTGGTCGGTGCGAATGAGGAACCGATGACGGGCACCCATGAGAAGGTGCCTCCATTCCTCACAAGCCAACTTCATTGCCAATAATTCTTTCTCCAGAACAGAGTAGTTGAGTTGGCTGGGAGAAAGAGTCTTAGAGAGATAGGCGAGAGGATGTTCCACCTCCTTGATAGTCTGAAGTAAGACAGCCCAACCGCAATAGCGGAGGCGTCTGTTTCCAGAATAAAAGGAATTGTGTGGTCGGGACGTTGCAGAATCGGGGTGTAACAGAAGAGGGTTTTCAAGTGACAGAAACTTTCTTCCGCCTCAATGGACCAAGAGAAAGGATAGGCCGTTTTCTTCAGGAGACGAGTGATGGGAAACACCACCTCCGAAAAGTTGGGAATTAATCTCCGGTAGTAATTTGAAAGACCCAATAACCTCTGGACTTCCCGAACGGATGTCGGGGCTGGCCAGTCGAGAATGACTTGCACCTTGTCGGGATCCATAGTGATCCCTCCTTCAGACAATACATATCCCAGATAGTGTACTGAAGATACGGCGAATCTGCACTTCTCCTCCTTGACAATTAGATTGTTTTCCTTGAGCCGCTCCAGAACTTGTCGTACTTGTTCGATGTGCTCTCTCATGTTAGGGGAATACACCAAGATATCATCCAAATAGATGATGACAGAGATGGAGAGCATGTCGGAGAACATTTGGTCCATGAACCTCTAAAATATCGCTGGGACGTTCACCAAACCGAACGGCATTACCTTGTATTCAAATAAGCCCAGGGGAGTACGAAACGCGGTTTTCCACTCATCGCTCTTGGCAACCCGCAACACATGGTATGCGTTGCGATGATCCAGTTTAGTAAAGACTCGAGCACCTTGCACAGCCTCGATAATGTCCGTGGTAAGGGGCATAGGATACCGGTCACGGACTGTCACCTTATTTAGGCCCCTCTAGTCAATGCAGGGTCTAAGGTCGGCGGAATCTCTCTTCTTAATGAAAAACAAAGGGGCTCCTGCTGGAGACTTTGAAGGTTGGATGAGACCATTCTCCATGTTGGTATCTAAGTATCTCCGAAGAACCTGTCTCTCAGTCTGGGTGAGAGCGAACATCCGTCCGAAAGGTACCAAGGCATTGGGTTCCAGATCGATGGTACAGTAGTCCTCTGGCCGATGAGGTGGAAGTCTGGCATGGAGGCATTCCTGAAAAACTTCGGAAAACCCTAGCAGAAGTTGGGTAAAGCATGGACACCCACATGGCTGTTGGAAAACACTTTGACTGGCTGCAGATCAGCTCGACCTTCCAGTGAAAAACAGTTGGATGCGCAATATGGGGAACTGAAGCTTATCTGATTCTCGGTCCAGTTAATCAAAGGATTGTGTCGACGGAGCCATGTGATGCCCAAGATGATAGGGAAATGGGCGGCCCTGATTATATCAAAGCACAAAACTTCCTTATGTTGGTTGACAGTCAAGGATAGATCCTCAGTGGTATGGGTGATGGGACCTGAAGACAAAGGCGAACCGTCCACACCTTCCACCTTCTGACCTTCTGCCCGTGGGATCCTCCGGAGACCCACCTGGTTGCCCACAGGGTGTCAACAAAGTTCCCTGCTGCGCCACAGTCCAATAGAGCCAGTGTTTCCACCTGATGGTTTCCGAGGTTGAGTTGTACGGGAATCACCATCAGTCTGGAGTCCTCTTTGGATTCGGGTGAGGTCACTGACAGAGAGACATAGGGACGATGAAGATTTCCTGAAGACCCCCGGTTGCTTGTCCCTACTGACGCCGAGGTTAGTCGTTTCCCGACCTCTTGTTTGGCAGTTCCGTACAGTCTTTGAGGAAATGTTGATCTGATCCGCATTAGGCACATAGTCCCTTCTCTCTTCTGCAACGTCTTTCTGCTGCGGACAAAGGCGCCCTGGTAGAACCAATCTGCATTGGTTCTTCGGAAGAAATGTTAGTAGAGCGACCAGGGAGAACGTGTGCAGAGGTGTCTGGGGTATAGCCAGGGTTTCTTTGCTTGCGACGTTCAGCCCTTCTCTCTTGTAGTCGGTATTCAATATGAAGGGCAGCAGAAAGCAGATCTGAGAAAGTAGGAGAACGAGGGGATCTGGCCAACTCGTCTTTAATTTCATCCTTCAGTCCTCTTCTGAAAATGGAATACTGCGCTGTTTCGGGCCATCCTGCTCCGGCTGCTAATGTCTTGAAAGAGGAGATGTATGACAAAACATCTAGCGAGCCTTGTCTGACATCCAACAGGTCTTCGCAGGCTGTAAAAGAGAGCTCTGGTCGCTCGAAGGTCTGTTTGAGAAGATTCTGAAATCCGGAAAAATCCTGCAGAATGATGTTTCCGCTAGTCACCAATGGTGTGGCCCAGGACAGAGCGTTTCCTGTCATATTAGATATTAGGAAACCCACTCGGGCCTGGTCTGTAGCAAAGGTACGGGGTCTGAATGTGAAATAGACCAAGCATGCTTCTAGAAACTCCTTCACCTTCTTGGGGGAGCCATCGAATTTCCCAGAGGTTAGTGCCATGGGTGGCAATTCCGAGGGAGTCGGTTCCCTAGCCGTTACCATCTGTTTGAGCAGAGCGTTCTTGGTCTTGACTCCTTGTAGCTCCTGGGACATGGCCTGGAAAGCCTTCCATAGCTCTTGGACCTGTTTCTCAGCTGACATCGTAACACTCTTTGGCGTTGCAATCTGTGACTTGTAAAGTACCCTTGGCTTTTCTTCCCCTGTGCACACACTCTCCTCACCTGAGTCTTCCGAGTCGATGGTCTCTTGAAGGCCTCGACGTGCCAAGTAGTCTCTCTCCTTTTTAAGGTGCTTGTGCTTGTCACGGAGTGAAGCCACAGTGACCGCTGGGTAAGAAACAGCGGCACCGGGACCTTCCTTCCGGAATCAAGCCAGAAATGCAGGGAAAAACCCGTAAGGGAAAAAAAACCCTGATCAGAGGTGCCAAGACTCTTGACAGGTGGCCGGTGGTTCAATAGGTGGTAAAGCAATAGGGGATCTCCAACACTGAGGTAGTAGCCCTCAATATGTCCAAGTCCAATGGTAACACCAAGCCGTACGAGCTGACGGAGAAGGCAGCAACAGGAGGCTGCGGAAGTAGCAAACTCTTCCGAAAGGGTCTTCAGGGAAGCACGGAAGTATGTCCACAAACTGCCTGGCCCAGTAGAACGAGGAAAAATGAAGGTAAGTGGAAGAGAGCGAGAGAATATGAGTGAAGGAGCAAGAGGGAGAAGGAGAGAGAGAGAGAGCACGAGCGAGAGAGAGAGAGAGCGCGAGCGAGAGAGACCGCTGGAGGAAAAAGGCACAGCAAGCGCCGCTCAGGTAAGCAGCGGAGAAAATGAATAGACGAAAAGAGCCGTGTTCCGAGGACGGGAACACCAAAAAGTAAAACACGAAGAAAAACTCCTCTGGAAAACCAAGGCGGGGAGCAGAGGACTAGCGAGGGACCCAAAGTCGAGAGATAAACAAACAGTGGGGGTTGCAATGCAACGTCCTGCCGGGAGGCGGGGTCTTAAATACTCCCGGCAGCGTTGCGTACCGTGCTTGGAGCAGGCGGCAGTGAACACAGAGAAGGGACTAAAGCACCCTTCCTCTGTGGCTCCTCAAACTCCAACGCGGAAGTAATCGCCAGTCACGGCGATGTGCGTGACTGCGAATGACAGTATGCCCCCCCCCTAGAGTGCAACCAACCAGGCTTACCCGGGTGCAGGCGATGGAACCTGGCCAACAGCTGAGGGGCATGTACTTGAGAAGCCGTCTCCCAGGAATCCTCCGATTCCGGGTAACCCTTCCATGACAGGAGGTATTCCAACCGACCATGAAGAAACCTAGAATCACGGACGGCGGAAACCTCGTATTCCTCTTGGTCGGTTGCAGTGACAGGAAGATCCCGGTTGAGAGACCGGCGATGTGGATCTGGATAGTAAGATTTAAGAAGAGAGGCATGAAAGACAGGGTGTATTCGTCTAAGAGATGGAGAGAGTTGTAGACGGAAGGCAACAGGATTGACCTTGGTGAGAATGGGGAAAGGGCCCAAGAAACGTGAGGACAGTTTAGAAGGTCTTGTCCATCTGGGAAGGAATCTGGTGGACAACCACACCTTGTCTCCAGGTTTCCATGAAGGTGCTTCTCTACGATGCTTGTCAGCTTCAGCCTTGTTCCGCCGTCTGCTATTCTCCAAACTTAGCAACGCGTTGTTCCTGGCCTCCCAAATATTCCTTAACACCTCTTCAGCGGTTGGAGAGTTGGAAAAACTGGGCACCTTGGGCATTAGGTATCGCGGGTGAACTCCGTAGGTACAATAAAAAGGGGAAAAACCTGTGGCAGTGTGCCTGGAAATGTTGTAAACAAATTCCGCTGTAGGGAGTAGACAGACCCAATTCTCTTGATGCTGAGATATGAAGCATCGTAAGTATTGCTCCAGAGTCGCGTTAAGTCGTTCCGTTTGGCCATTAGTTTGCGGGTGGAAGCCAGAGGAAAGAGCCTTTTCTATTCCCAATCGAGTACATAAAGCTGTCCAGAATTTAGAAATGTACTGACTTCCTCGATCAGATATGATCTTGTCGGGGAGGCCATGAAGTTTGAAAACATCTCGAGCAAATGTCTCTGCCCTCTTAGTGGCAGAAGGGAGTCCCGGAAGAGGAGAGAAATTAGCTAATTTGGATAGAGTGTCCACCGTGACCATGATACATGTGCATGACTCGGATTCAGGAAGCTCCACTATGAAGTCCGTGGAGATGAGTCCCCACCGGCGAGTCGGCATCTCTGCTTGGGTGAGAAGCCCTAGGGGCTTACCAGAGGCATATTTGGCTCTGGCACAAGTCGGGCAGGTCTTCGCATAATTTAACACTTCTCTCCTGATGTTGGGCCAAAGAAAGGACCTCGAGATAAGTTCCAACGTGCCGTCTCCACTTCTGTGTCCGCCTAGGCGTGAGTCATGACACCATTTTAGGACTTTCCGGTGTAGCGGCCCTTCAGGGATATACCACCTTTTCTTGTAGAAGACCCAACCGTCCTTGATTTGGAAGGGGGAGTCAGAGGAAAAAGAGATATGAGGTGCCTCTTGTGCGACAGCAGCCTTGACTTCCTGAAGGAAAGAACCCACTGTGGCTACGATCTGATTTCTGTGAAACAATGGTTCAGTCTTGACCACTACTGATTCCTAGTGAGAGTCCTTGCGAGACAAAGCGTCAGCTAGACGATTGAGTGACCCAGGGATGTACGTGATCTGAAAGTTGTACTGAGAAAATAGGTAGGCCCATCTAGCCTGCCTGGAGTTCGAACATTCCATGTCCTGTAAGGCCTTCAGATTCTTGTGGTCGGTGCGAATGAGGAACCGATGACGGGCACCCATGAGAAGGTGCCTCCATTCCTCACAAGCCAACTTCATTGCCAATAATTCTTTCTCCAGAACAGAGTAGTTGAGTTGGCTGGGAGAAAGAGTCTTAGAGAGATAGGCGACAGGATGTTCCACCTCCTTGATAGTCTGAAGTAAGACAGCCCCAACCGCTATAGCGGAGGCGTCTGTTTCCAGAATAAAAGGAAGTGTTTGGTCGGGATGTTGCAGAATCGGGGCGGAACAGAAGAGGGTTTTCAAGTGACAGAAACTTTCTTCCGCCTCAATGGACCAAGAGAAAGGATACGCCGTTTTCTTCAGGAGACGAGTGATGGGAAACACCACCTCCGAAAAGTTGGGAATTAATCTCCGGTAGTAATTTGAAAGACCCAAGAACCTCTGGACTTCCCGCACGGATGTCGGGGCTGGCCAGTCGAGAATGACTTGCACCTTGTCGGGATCCATAGTGATCCCTCCTTCAGACAATACATAGCCCAGATAGTGTACTGAAGATACGGCGAATCTGCACTTCTCCTCCTTGACAATTAGATTGTTTTCCTTGAGCCGCTCCAGAACTTGTCGTACTTGTTCGATGTGCTCTCTCATGTTAGGGGAATACACCAAGATATCATCCGAATAGATGATGACAGAGATGGAGAGCATGTCGGAGAACATTCGGTCCATGAACCTCTGAAATATTGCTGGGGCGTTCACCAAACCGAACGGCATTACCTTGTATTCAAATAAGCCCAGGGGAGTACGAAACGCGGTTTTCCACTCATCGCCCTTGGCAACCCGCAACAGATGGTATGCGTTGCGAAGATCCAGTTTAGTAAAGACTCGAGCACCTTGCACAGCCTCGATAATGTCCGTGATAAGGGGCATAGGATACCGGTCACGGACTGTCAACCTTATTTAGGCCCCTGTAGTCAATGCAGGGTCTAAGGTCGGAGGAATCTCTCTTCTTAATGAAAAACAAAGGGGCTCCTGCTGGAGACTTTGAAGGTTGGATGAGACCATTCTCCATGTTGGTATCTAAGTATCTCCGAAGAACCTGTCTCTCGGTCTGGGTGAGAGCGAACATCCGTCCGAAAGGTACCAAGGCATTGGGTTCCAGATCGATGGTACAGTAGTCCTCTGGCCGATGAGGTGGAAGTCTAGCATGGAGGCATTCCTGAAAAACTTCGGAAAACCCAGAGCAGAAGTTGGGTAAAGCATGGACACCCACATGGCTGTTGGAAAACACTTTGACTGGCTGCAGATCAGCTCGACCTTCCAGTGAAAAACAGTTGGATGCGCAATATGGGGAACTGAAGCTTATCTGATTCACGGTCCAGTTAATCAAAGGTTTGTGTCGACGGAGCCCTGTGATGCCCAAGATGATAGGGAAATGGGCGGCCCTGATTATATCAAAGCACAAAACTTCCTTATGTTGGTTGACAGTCAAGGATAGATCCTCAGTGGTATGGGTGATGGGACCTGAAGACAAAGGCGAACCGTCCACACCTTCCACCTTCTGACCTTCTGCCCGTGGGATCCTCTGGAGACCCACCCTGGCTGCCCACAGGGTGTCAACAAAGTTCCCTGCTGCGCCAGAGTCCAATAGAGCCAGTGTTTCCACCTGATGGTTTCCGAGGTTGAGTTGTACGGGAATCACCATCAGTCTGGAGTCCTCTTTGGATCCGGGTGAGGTCACTGACAGAGAGACATAGGGACGATGAAGATTTCCTGAAGACCCCCGGTCGCTTGTCCCTACTGACGCCGAGGGTAGTCGTTTCCCGACCTCTTGTTTGGCAGTTCCGTACAGTCTTTGAGGAAATGTTGATCTAATCCGCAGTAGGCACATAGTCCCTTCTCTCTTCTGCAACGTCTTTCTGCTGCGGACAAAGGCGCCCTGGTAGAACCAATCTGCATTGGTTCTTCGGAAGAAATGTTAGTAGAGCGACCAGGGAGAACGTGTGCAGAGGTGTCTGGGGTATAGCCAGGGTTTCTTTGCTTGCGACGTTCAGCCCTTCTCTCTTGTAGTCGGTATTCAATATGAAGGGCAGCACAAATCAGATCTGAGAAAGTAGGAGAACGAGGGGATCTGGCCAACTCGTCTTTAATTTCATCCTTCAGTCCTCTTCTGAAAATGGAATACTGCGCTGTTTCGGGCCATCCTGCTCCGGCTGCTAATGTCTTGAAAGAGGAGATGTATGACAAAACATCTAGCGAGCCTTGTCTGACATCCAACAGGTCTTCGCAGGCTGTAAAAGAGAGCTCTGGTCGCTCGAAGGTCTGTTTGAGAAGATTCTGAAATCCGGAAAAATCCTGCAGAATGATGTTTCCGCTAGTCACCAATGGTGTGGTCCAGGACAGAGCGTTTCCTGTCATATTAGATATTAGGAAACCCACTCGGGCCTGGTCTGTAGCAAAGGTACGGGGTCTGAATGTGAAATAGACCAAGCATGCTTCTAGAAACTCCTTCACCTTCTTGGGGGAGCCATCGAATTTCCCAGAGGATAGTGCCATGGGTGGCAATTCCGAGGGAGTCGGTTCCCTAGCCGTTACCATCTGTTTCAGCAGAGCGTTCTCGGTCTTGACTCCTTGTATCTCCTGGGACATGGCCTGGAAAGCCTTCCATAGCTCTTGGACCTGTTCCTCAGCTGACATCGTAACACTCTTTGGCGTTGCAATCTGTGACTTGTAAAGTACCCTTGGCTTTTCTTCCCCTGTGCACACAATCTCCTCACCTGAGTCTTCCGAGTCGATGGTCTCTTGAAGGCCTCGACGTGCCAGGTAGTCTCTCTCCTTTTTAAGGTGCTTGTGCTTGTCACGGAGTGAAGCCACAGTGACCGCTGGGTAAGAAACAGCGGCACCGGGACCTTCCTTCCGGAATCAAGCCAGAAATGCAGGGAAAAACCCGTAAGGGAAAAAAAACCCTGATCAGAGGTGCCAAGACTCTTGACAGGTGGCCGGTGTTCATTAGGTGGTAAAGCAGTAGGGGATCTCCAACACTGAGGTAGTAGCCCTCAATATGTCCAAGTCCAATGGTAACACCAAGCCGTACGAGCTGACGGAGAAGGCAGCAACAGGAGGCTGCGGAAGTAGCAAACTCTTCCGAAAGGGTCTTCAGGGAAGCACGGAAGTATGTCCACAAACTGCCTGGCCCAGTAGAACGAGGAAAAATGAAGGTAAGTGGAAGAGAGCGAGAGAATATGAGTGAAGGAGCAAGAGGGAGAAGGAGAGAGAGAGAGAGCGCGAGCGAGAGAGAGAGAGAGAGAGAGAGAGAGAGAGAGAGAGAGAGACCGCTGGAGGAAAAAGGCACAGCAAGCGCTGCTCAGGTAAGCGGCGGAGAAAATGAATAAACGAAAAGAGCCATGTTCCGAGGACGGGAACACCAAAAAGTAAAACACAAAGAAAAACTCCTCTGGAAATCCAAGGCGGGGAGCAGAGGACTAGCGAGGGACCCAAAGTCGAGAGATAAACAAACAGTGGGGGTTGCAACGCAACGTCCTGCCAGGAGGCGGGGTCTTAAATACTCCCGGCAGCGTTGCGTACCGTGCTTGGAGCAGGCGGCAATGAACACAGAGAAGGGACTAAAGCACCCTTCCTCTGTGGCTCCCCAAACTCCAACGCGGAAGTAATCGCCAGTCACAGCGATGTGTGTGACTGCGAATGACAGGGTGGGGGTGCAGGGGAACATGAGTGGGACATGAGTGGGGTCCTGCTGGCAGGTTCCCTGCACTGCTGGGGGATGGGGGTGCAAGGGGACATGAGTGGGGGCCTGCTGGCAGGTGCCCTGCACTGCTGCGGGGTGGGGGTGCAGGGGGACATGAGTGGGACATGAGTAGGGTCCTGCTGGCATGTGCCCTGCACTGCTGGGGGGTGGGGGTGCAAGGGGACATGAGTTGGTGTTCAGTAGTGCAAGGAGACATGTGGCTTTGCTGGGGGGCATGCCCATGTTGGGTGGGCTGCCTGCGGGAAATGACCAGGGATGCAGGGTAGTCGCCTGTGGTGTGGGCTGCCTGCAGGGGCCGTGGAGGGTGTACAGGGAACACCTGGGAGGACCCACACTGCCAAATCACGTGTAGGACTCCCCGGCACCGCGAAATACACGTACCCTGCTGAAATCGCATGTGAAACTTCCCGCGAACCCCATTTATACACGTACCCCACTCGCACCGGCCCTTTCGCGTGTGAAACTTCCCGCGAACCCCGTGATACACGTACCCTGCTCCAATCGCGTGTGAAACTTTACGCGAACCCTAGTTATACACGTACCCTGCTGAGATCGCGGGTGAAACTTCCTGCAAACCCCAGTTATACATGTACCCCACTTGCACAGACCCTTTCGCGTATGAAACTTCCCGCGCACCCCTGAAATACATATACCCGCATCCAATCGAGTGTGAGACTTCCCGCGAACCCCCGTAATACACGTACCCTGCTGAAATCGTGTGTGAAACTTCATGCGAACCACAGTAATACACGTACCCCACTCGCACAGGGCCTATCACGTGTGAAACTTCCCACGCACCCCTGAAATACACGTACCCTGCTGAAATCGTGTGTAAAACTTCACGCGCACCCGTGAAATACACATACCCAGGCCAATCGCGTGTAAAACTTCCTGCGCACCCCTGAAATACACGTAGCCTGATGTAATCGCGTGTGAAACTTCACGTACACCCCTCAGATACACGTACCCAGCTGTAATTGCATGTGAAACTTCACACGCACCCCTCAGATACACGTACCCTGCTGAAATCGCGTGTGAAACTTCCCACGCACCCCTGAAATACACATACCCTGCTGAAATCGCATGTAAAACTTCCCGCGCACCCCTGAAATACATGTACCCTGCTGAAATTGCGTGTAAAACTTCCCGCGGACTCCAGTAATACACGTTCCCCGGTTGGCTTTGCTGTTTGGCAGTCCGGTAAACTGGTCCTGGGTTAGCGTAGCCCTTTGCGATGGATTGGGTATTTTGATGGCTTTTCCTTGCGCTAGGGGCGTTCTTGGGGGCGTAACTGGCGCTGCTGCAGGGTCGCTGCGCCACTCTGCACCACGGCTGCTTTTGGAGGTTAAAATCCATGAATACACTGTGCGCGGAAATCGATTTTAGCGCACGCGGCTGGCGCAGACATTCGCACGGGCACACTGTGCGACAGTCGCATGCGCCACTTTTTTGCAAAATTCTATGAATTACCTTCCAGTTTGGTCTCCTATGAAGAAGAAATAAAAGTGCTGAAGCAATGAAAATTCACACATGACAAAACAGATTATGAAACTGGACAGGTGTATACATTTGCTAAGCGATTTGACCATCTACAGAAATCCCGCATAACTAATGCTAGATCTATTGTAGATATTCCAAATGCTGCATCTTCATCTTCAGAATCTGATGTTTCCAATAGTGAAAGTGAAGAACCAACCATTAGGTTGAATTTTTTAGAAGAAATGCGGCTACTCTGCCAAGATGCCAAGATACAAAAGCCAGGGAGGGTGCGCAGAAGAGGGAGAGGTCGGAATATCCCCACAGGAAAAAAAATCTGCTTTGGAGGGCACGGGAAGAAAAAACTTCGGCCCCAGAACTCCAAGTTGTCAATTTGTCCACATATCAATTATCTAACTATCAAACAGAGGTGCTCAAACTTGGGCTCAACTTTTGTCCATCTGTGCAATATGATTACGTCCAGACCAGAATTGATTTTGATGAGTTCATGAGGAAAATCAAATTTAAAAAATTAAAAACGCCTATTAAATCGGTACAATGGCAGACATGGACACATCTAACCATTTCAGACTCACGCACTTTGATAGATATGGCACAATTGTCCCATATTTCTTCAGAACAAGACACTATAGATTCACTGGAGGCTTTTCAGGACTTAGTCATTTCAGATCTGCAAACTTAAGGCATAATCATGGTGGAAAAGGTAAACAAAACTTGCCCAATATGCAGCAACAATCTCTGGTGGAACTTCAACAGTTATCTGAAATAGTTATCAAACCTTCAAATAGTCTAATAGTGTTCTCCAGAATTTCTGTGATTATGTGTCTGAAGCGTGTCGTCAATTTAGAGATTGTTCATGTTGCATCAAATTATCAGAAAATCCTCTTCGTGACATTCAGGTAAATCACGCTATACTTGGTTTTATTATTATTATTATCATTATGGTATTTATTGAGCGCAGACCTATCTTTGAGAAGCAACAGAGTGCTCTACAGAGGTATGCAACAATACAGATTGTATTTATTTACTTATTGGGTATTTATAATGCACCTATATAGCAAAAGGTGTTACGAGGTGCAACAAGTCAACAGGTGTGGGGGGGCAGGGATGAATAAAAACAAAAATGGTCCTACTAAGCCTTGTGTCATTTATATCCAGCAAGTGCAGTAGCAAAAAGTGTTGGGGAGAGGGGAGGGGGAAGTGCCAGTCAGGGCAGAAGGGCCCATGGATTATGCGAGTGCGAAGGGGGGACAGGTGGGCAAGTGTCAGGGAAATGCAGAGAGTGCAGGGGAAGGAAAGTCCATGTGCTAAGTGCGATGGATGGGCTGGAAGGGGTCAGTGGGTTGCAAGCACAGCCAGGCTAGTGCAGAGGAAGGGAGTTCGGAAGGGCAAGAGCAGGTTGCGGGGAGCAGGAGAGACCAAGTGCAGGGGTAGACTAGTAAAGAAGGGCCTGGTGCCCTGTAATAATCTGTAGGAACCAGGCAGCCAGTCTAAAGAGGCAGAGTGGGACATTAGCAGGGGAGCGAAAGGGGGAAGGAGGAAGAGAAAAGGAGGGTCTTCAGAAGCTTCTGGAACTTAAGGAGATCTGGCTCAAATCTGAGAGGGGAAGAGATCTACCCCCCACTCTCTGCTTGGAGAAGCATGTGATCTGAAGAGAGTTGGAGCTAGAAGACCGAAGGGCTATAGGAGAAACAGGTATTTAGGGAGAGAGGGTTGGATGTAGGTGGGTCCCAGGCACCAGAAAGCCTTGTGGATTATACAGAGGGTCTTGATCTTGATCCGTGCACCAACTGGGAGACAGTGGAGAGACGTTAGGGCTGGAGAGATGTGATCTCTGGGCGTGGGCCAAGGATAAGTTTCACAGTCCTATTCTGGATTAGTTGAAGGGGGCGAAGGGAGGAGTTGGACAGATTGAGGAAGAGACTGCTGCAGTAGTCCAGCAGCCTGGAGAGGACCAGAGCCCTGAAGACATTGAGTTTCTGGGGGAAGGTTAGGAAAGGGAGACTGCCTCTGAGGAGTTGCAGCTGAAATTGGGCTTCCTTGGCAAAGTCTGTGATTCAAAGGAGTCAAAGATGACACCAAGCTTTTTGCCTCACGGGAGGGTCATGGGAGGAGGCCCATGGAGGGCAGACAGAGTGTAGGAGGGAAAGAGGGAGCTGGGGTCCCAATTAAAAATATCTCAGTCTTACTAGCATTAAGGTAGAGATTGTTAGTAGTGCACCATGACTGAATAGCAGACACACAGTCAGGAATGAGAGGGGAGGAGGAGGAGGCAGTGGAGGGAAGCTTGCGTGTTGTCTGCATAACACTGGAAGTTAGTAGAGAAGGCAGAGATGAAATGGGCTGGAGGGACAAGTTAGATGTTGAAAAGCCAAGGTAAGAGGATAGAGCACTGAGGGACACCACAGGTGGAGAGTGAAATGTAGGAGAGAAAAAAGCCCAGTTGAACCTGGGAAGGTAGGCCAGAGAGGAAAGGGGTCAACAAGTCCAGTGACAGGTCTGTGATGCCAAGGGTATCACAGAGCCAATTTATAAGGGTTGCATGATTGACCATATGAAAGGCAGCGGAAAGGTCAAGAAGGATGGGAACAGAAGAAGAGTTGGAATCAAGATTAAAAGCAATTCTTCACATGTGTTTAGGAGTGCAGTTTCCATATCTTTGGCAGCTCTGAACCCAGAATGGTGGTCGTGGAGACAAGCAATCGATTCAGTCTGTTGGATAAACTGGGAGATGGGCAGCTTCTCCAAGAGTGCAGATTCATAACGGAGTACTTTACAGAGGTGTACAACATTACAGATGAATAACAGAGCACTTTTCAGAGGTAACAGAACAGGTATACAGCGGGGTAGGATACAGATGGGTACAGAGGGGGCTATAGCTGTACCGATTGGTGGGAGGAGGGGCGTGGTGGTGTCTAGTGAATCAGGTGGAATGAGGGGTGACTTTATGGCCTAGGTGTTGAGGAGGAGAGGCTCCTTGAAGAGGTGGGTCTTGAGTTATTTTCTGAATTGTAGGAGCATTGGGTGAGTCTGATGCTGACGGGGAATAGGTTCCATAGTCTTGGGGCCTAGGCAGTGAAGGCTTGTTTTCGGGTCCTTTCCTTTTTGCAGCAGAGGATTTCAAGTGTGCATGTGTCCTGGCTTCTGGTGGTACGCTGTCTGCCAGAGATGCTGAATTTCTCTGCGAGGTAGCTGGGTGACTTATGGGCGACTGCCTTATAAATGATGCAGCAAGATTTGAAGGTAATTTGTGTATGCAGTGGGAGCCAGTGAAGGTTATGAGGGTAAGGGTGATGTGGTCATATCTGCGTAGACCCTTGATGAGGCATGCGGCTGCATGTACGACACTTCTCAGGGGCACAAGGGAGAATGATCAGAAACCTTTGATGAGTGCATTGCCCCCATCCAGGTAGGATAGGACAGACCAAGCTCAGGATTGCTGACAGCCATTAAATATGGAAGAGGCCTGTCAGTGACTGAAACAACATACAAATGCTTACATACAAATGCTAAGGATCTAGGTTAATGGTTCACGACCCACTAGGAAATGTTTAATATTAATGAATTTGTGTTGGAACACTGAAGCTGAAGCTTCGACTAACTTTCAGACTAAAATCATGGGGCTGCTAGACAGGCCTTTTGAGGCATGGGCAGACGTAGCGATAATATTACGTGGAGACTTAAATATTTACTGCTTTGATTGTAATAATACCCTGATAGAGGAGATCCACACTGCCTCTTCCAAGTTGGAATTGAGAGGCCATGCTTGGCGTAAAGAGCTGAGGTATTGAAATATACACTTGCTGAATGGCCAAATCAAGGGAAATAAGCCAGTTCAAATAACATGGAAGATAGGCCGGGAGAAAAAGGCATTCGACACAGGCGACACAGGCGGTCAAAGTTTCTGGGGGGGGCGAACATGCTAATTATGAACACTAAAAAAAATGTATCTGACTGAATGATTCAGCGATTAGGTGGAGAGAGCTACTAGTGATCAAGTAGATTCTGTGCTGGACTACACTAAGCTCTTGACGATTTTTACTGAATCAAGAAAACTTGGTCAAAAGGTTAGCTTCACTCATTCGCACATTTCTGATGATGCGGAAATGTTGAAGGCCAAGAGGAATTTAAGGGCTGGTTTGCACGAGCTCAAGCACACTACAAACAGAGAGAGTGCAGACTCTAGTAGAACATTAAAGCAGAAATACTGCAACTGCGTTAAAGAGAGAAAATACATGATGTTACAGCACGATAGAGAATGCATTCTCAACTGTATCAAAACGAAAAGGACGAGCAACATTTGGAAATGAATAAACTCCTTGAACAGGCCCCAGGAGGAACTGTTAACAAATTTTATCCCGGCGAAGGTATGTGTAGAGTACTTCTAGCTGTTGTTTTTGGAGAACCAAGTGGCAGGACCAGCATATGCTGATCCAACTTGTAGGAAATGGACCTTGTCAGTGGACTTGGATACCATCGCAGACCTAATTACAAAAGCGAGTAAGTCTAGAGCGCGAGGTCCAACGTGATGCTAAAAGAGAACCCTCAAGAATGGGCAATGTTTCTGTTGAAGCTGTTCGGTTACGTAGGAAAGGTGGGCAAAACACCACCATCATGGAAAACATTGGTGGTGGTAGCGACTTTCAAGAAAGGCAACAGGTCGGACCCAAGAATTATAGACCCATCGCCTTTCTTGGCGTGGTCGGGAAAATCTTTGCAGCATTTGTGTTGAAGGAGCTCTTAGGGTGGGTCTCTCTGTCTGCAAACTGAGAGGGGTGGGTACATCCATGAACATGTTCATGAACAATTTAGGGTTAAAAATAAACACCATGAAATCAGCAGTAACGGGGGGCTTGGGAAGGAAGAGGTCGGCGAAGATGCGCACTATGATATGTAACGGGGATATCATTCCAAGAGTCAAAGAATTTGACTATTTGGGCGTTATATTTTCAGAGTCAGTTACGGGTTGTGCCCATGCCAACAAACAATCTGTGAAGATGAGCCAATATGAAGGTGGGATTTCCCGCTTTTTGTCCCGCTTTCAGGCCCAAACTTTGGACTCAGTTTAAAAATTCTATGCCACGCAGACCAAGGCTGCGACATTGTACGGAGCACAATTGTGGGGTTATTCGAAAGTACCAGAGATACAGATCAAGGCTAACAAGTTCTTTAGAAGGCTATTGGGTGTCCCGGGATCCACTACATGTACATCTGTTCACAGGGAACTGGGAATGTATTTCTGGGAGGACCAATGGTCCTTAGCAACGATTATTTTCTGGCTTCATGTCTGGGTGCATGACAATGCCAATTTATGCCATTTCGTCATTAGGACCCTTATGGAAAGGGAAAACTGGCAAAAAAATCCCTTGGTTAGCATTCATTGATGAGTCTTTGTCCCGGGCACTCTGACCAACAGACAATTTGCTGACTTCTGGGCAAATGTGCTCCTATAAGCACATTTTGAGTTGGGCTGTGAAGGAGTAAAGGGAATTTATGGAGTTTGTTACGAATTCAGATAGAGCCTATGCTGTGATAAGCCGGGTGAACGGGATAGCTGAGGGAAATACCTCATAGTGGTTGGGAAACCCGACAAATCTAGTTGCCCAGCGTGCAGGGCAGATAGAGAGAATTTGAAGGACCTCCTATTGTTTTGCACAGCATAAAATGTTGATAGAAGGTCCACCATATTGCCGGTTCTCAGGTCAACCAACATTCGCTCCCATAGGTTGGCAATGCTTTTTCTTTAGGTGGCTGACTCAGTATTGAAAGCCTGGGCACTAGTGTCCTTCCTGAAAAGAGCTATGTACCAGAGAAAGGGGATATTGGCCCAACTTTGATGACTGATTTAAGATATTGAATATGAATTGTGCAATATAATAATTTTTATGATGCAATGAATTTGGTTGTTTTATAGGCTAACAATCACTTGCTCCCATAGGTTGGCAATGCCTTTCCATTTGTTTGCGGACCCGATATCGACAGATTGGGCAATTCTGTCAGTCTTGAAAAGAGCTGCATTAGTGAAAGGCGACATTGGTCTAAGGGTGTTGTCTGTTTTTATCTTATGGGATATCTAGTGTGTTGTACAATTGTTTTTACGTTGCAATGAATTGGTGTGAATTCGGAGCATGGACACTGTTGTTTTATAATTGAGATGAAATGGTTACTTTTGATTTGTATTGTATTTGTGTTTTTATGTGTTTGATGAATGAATTGATCCAAATAAACATATTGACTAACATACTGATATATTGAAAGCACCTTCAGAGAGGAAAACGCGTAAAACGTACCTTGCTTTCATAGGCCTGGCCCAAGCCTTTAACATGATCGATCGACAGAGACTTTGGGCTAAATTGAAACGTTGGGATTGCCTGAGGGACATTTTGGAGCCAATACAGGGTTTGTACTCTGGCACTTCCTTGCAAGTACGATTGGACTCTAAAGGGACCCTTTCTGATCCAATTCCAACAGGAAAGGCGTTAAAGCAGGGATGGCTGTTGACACCAGCTCTGTAAAAATGTATTCATTTCGGACTTGAACAAAACATTGACGACTGCAAGAAGATTTCTGCCTAACATTGACATGGTGCATCTAGACAGACTACTGTACACGGACGTCTTGGTCCTAATGGACTAAACCCCAATAGTACTGCAAAGGCAGCTGGATGCATTGCGGGCCTACGTCGATGAGAACGGCTTGAAGATCAATACTTCTAAATCTAGCCTGTGATGGGGAGTGCAAGGTGCAAACACTGGTGGTTCTTGGGAGCGGAGAGTTTCCAAAGGGTTAACTCCTTTGTATATCTGAGGATGCACATGAACATCAGTATAAAATATGCCCCGAGCACAAAAGCAAAAAACCTGGCGTCCCAAACGAGAGTTATCTCAAAAAGATTCTCTGCAATAAAATAGTTTAGTCAGTGCATCATCCATTTCTCTACAGTATAACTAACTTCGTAGGCTTCTATGCCTGTGTCTAATTGTAAGTAGGTATATTGTGTCTAAAACAGGTAAGTGAACCTAATTACAGTTGGAGGTGTGGGTTTCCTGTTATACAATATGCTGTACAAAGCCTACAATACAAGCAATACAAGGCAGGTCCTTCAATATAATCTTTGTGCATACTGTGCTGAACATAAGTGAGCATAGGTGCTCAATATATAGGGCAATTTACCTTAAAGGTTCCATGTGCAACGTTGTATGAGGTTAATTCATTGTGGTACTGAGAGCGCGTCCGTCTTAGTGCAATGGTATATCTATGAGAAAAAGCTATTTCAGTTAAGCATGGTCCTATGTATACACGAACATTTCATTTACTTATTTTCTTTTTTTTCAGAAAAAGGCTGCATGCATAGATAGAGGGGAACAAATACCTTAGATTTTCCACTGGTCATATTCTTGTAGATGGTGCTTCCTTCTTTTATATTATGTGAAGGATCCTAATATCTATAGATGTCCTTAAAGGCAAAATGTAACAGTCACATCTAAATGTAATAGGATCCCCATATAAATACTTAATCGTTTGAGGCCTGGATTACACTAACTTACCTTGTTAGGAATGGCAGTAGCTCTTCTAGCGTGATGGCAGTGCTCCACTTGTGTGTGGGAGCACCACGATCTTGGTACCAGCGTTATATTGTTACAACATGATGATGTCACGCATTTTCGAAATTGTGACATTATCCCTTTCTCCGGTACTGTCTTCTTATTGCCTGAAAGTGATTCCAATTTTGACCTATTATGCAGAGGCTTTTTGTTTTCACTCCAAGTCGACACGTGGACAGTGCTGGAGAGTTTATTTTTGAAAAAAGGGCTGTCACTTCCAGGGTGCGTCCCAATTCTGGTGATAAGGATGGAACTGGGTCTCACATCTATGTACGCAATGGTAGCCTGGAAAGGCTTAATGATATACTGGAGGTGTATGGCAATAGAACCAGTGCACTGTTTTCACATACTTAATGGTGCGTTATTAAACAACTCTGAGCCTACTTTAACAGAATGGAAGAGTATTTGCAGGGCCATTTAGGTGGACTTGAGTGTATGTGAAGACGTCTTGATCTCGAATCCAACTTTGGTCAAAAATAAGTTATGGTCAACAGATTGGATAGAGACACAGCAGCAAAGGCAGTCTTACAAAATGTCTGCACAGTCGATACCTGAAGCCCACCTTCTTAACTCTTTGCCTAAATATTTAGTAAAATTCCCTAACAGCTTTCATCGAGCATGAGATTTAGACTAACCCTCTTCCCTACAAGAGACATTTTGGATAAACATAGTAAAAACTAAATGGCTGATCAATCATTTAGGCTCTTCAAAAGGGGAGAATGAAAAAGAGACTGAAACATCTGGTACTGTTTTCTACAGCACTAACTGAGATGAAAAGAACTAGTCTATTGGGCAAATTCATCAACGATCGACGCACAAAGTGTGCTACCCAGGTCTGCTGGGTAGCCCTAGGACATGGCGAATGACTAACACTAATTTTAGCATTGGTTCACTTTTTAAAAGAGATATTTATTCAAATAGAAACTTTGACTGTAGAGGTTAAGGAGGTGCAAGTTGTTGGTCAATAGCATTTTTTCTCTCTAGAGGAAAATCCATGAACTATATCCTGATATTATCTAATCAACTAAGGCTAAGGACTACATGTCCAACATGTCAGTAATGTATCATGTATTTAAATGAAATGTTTGTGTTAGGAATTTCTGATGCTCTTAAATGGAATGTTTTCTTTCTGTTTTACTTGGTGCTATTTTACTCATTTTAACGTTTGAATACTGTACTATGTTATAAATGGTAAAAGGTTTTGAACAGTAAACCAATGCGAAAAATAAAATGTAAAAAAACAAAAGAAAGTCAAGTATCATTGATAAAATAGTTTAATTAGTGCATCATCCATTGACTAAGTTCCTATGCTAGATAGAGGGGTACAAATAGCTTAGATTATCCACTGGTCATATTCTTGTATGTGGTGCTTCCTTCTTTTATATTATGTGAAGGATCCTAATATATATATATATATCCTAAAAGGGAAAATGTCAGAGTCACATCTATATGCAATAGGATCCCCATATAAGTACTTAATCGTGTGAGGCCTGGGTTAGCACTAATTTACCATGTTGGGAATGGCAGCAGCTCTTCTAGTGTGATGGCGGTGCTCCGCTTGTTTGTGGCAGCACCACCATCTTGGTACCAGCTTTATATTGTCAAAACATGATGACATCATCTGTTATTTGACATTGCGACACCATCAACATCGTAAATGGCCACCTTCTCCAGTTTGGGCGACTTGCGTGCAATCCAGCACCACTATTTGTCAATATAAGAATTATTTCTGAAGTATTATGTGTAGACCATGATTCTTTATAGTATAATAAAGAAAGCCCTCTACTTAAATAGGCAAATTAAAATTGCAAGGTGTAAAAAAGAAGATAGGTGTCTACTGATGCACTATGTGATCATTAGTTGCCTTCTAATGGTGTGGTCCCCTTCAAATTGAGAATAAACATTATATTAAGATGTGTCTTTATAGTTATTGTATTTGTTATGTATTTACAAGTCAGTGAATTGTCGGGTTGCACTCCCCTATCTGATATGAGAAGGAGCTGTCCTAAGTTAAATACAGCACCAGTCTCTTTGAAGTTTGAAGTTGTAGAGCTTGTGGAGTCGTCCATGCTTTAGGCAAGATGATTACATTGGTCACCACAGCGGAGTATTATACTGTTGCACAGTAGGTCGTGGTCATAATTGGAAACTCGATGGTTAGTGAGACCTATGGGTCTCATATAGTGCTTCTGTTGTATGGTGGATAGCTGTTATGCTTGACCCATGTTTATATCTTTTGGTATTACCATACTTCATTTTCTTCTCGTTTTATTAAAACAACTACATTTCAATTGATCATTCAGATGCTATCTGTTTTGCATATGCAGATTCCGTGATAGAATGAATTAGGCGTGTGGTCCATAGCATTTGACCTTTAGAGCTATGCATCACATGTGTTCCTTCAATAATGCAATTGCATTGGGGGCGTGGCCTGCGACCGAACGATGTAAACATGCTCTCCTGTCGCTCCCAGGCCGCCAACTGAATCCTGCTCGAAATCCTGGAAAACATCAGCACATCCTGATAAAAAACACAGCTACGGGTAGCGGAACCTCCATAGCACAGAACGCTGCAAAATCCGCTGGATTCGGACGCTGACACACATCGCAAACGCTGCTGAAGCCAGCGCCCGCAAAAGCCGCGTACGAAACTAAGAGGGCCGCCGGGGTAAGAAACTGAGAAGCGTGCGCGCGGCATTTCGCAGTGGAGGTGTTCCCATAAAGAACGTCCCGCGCTGGCTGAGCGGCGGGCAGAGGAGACGCTGGCCCTGCACCCAGCCCGTCGCTATTAAAGACATAGCGCGCCGTGACTGGGAGCTGGAGGACAGAGGAAGACGACGACCCTCACCAACCCTGACACCAGCCCCTGCTCCGGAAAGTCCCCGGAGCGCGGAACGAAGAGCCGAGAGCGGGTGTACCCTCGGAGACCGAGAGAGACGAACAGATGGTGCGAACTGGTCTCTGCAGTGCCTGAACAGACCAGAGCTGGATCGCAGACCCGTAACGGTGGTCCATGAAGTACCGTTGCCGTGTCCTCTCCCCCGCTCCAGCGTGGCCATACTGTAACGGCCATCACAGCTGCGAGCACGTAAGGCGGCAGTTGCACTGATGACATGAGACGGATGCCTCTGAGCCGAGAAGACACGGTGCCCTCCTCTGCCACTCTGTTCTAAAAGTAGTGGGCCTACCGAAACAAGAGCGAAATACGTGGAGGTCGCGGGCACTCTGGGTAACGTAGAGCGCCTGCTGCACCCCACCTGCTGTTTGTCCGGAGATCTTCACAGCGGTAAGGAGAGGGGGAGGTGAGAAACAACGGGCATAACCACAGCGAACCATGGGGTGTGGGGCCCGTCGTGGTGGATGGAACTTTTACAGACCAGGCCTTGCTAACCTGAGACCCCTCCTGCAGGGCACAGCCTGCATCCATCTCCGGCTCACTCGGAGCCACGGTGCACCCTGCAAACCACAAAGCATGAGGCCACTTGAGGTGGGCACCGCGTTGGGCACGGTGCCCCCGACAATCTGAGACAAAAAGGAAAAGACGGATGGTGAACATAGTGAGGCATCAGCTTCCCATAAACCAAACATGGGTCAATCCCACTGAACTAATATGAGGTTACTGTTGCAGTTGTGCCATATATGTCAGCGAGATAGACAATCCTTGTCTCAGGACCACCGTATGATAGAAGCTACACAGCAGGGCACAGATACACTGAGGAGTTGGTATTTAACCCGCAAGACATAGACATAGAAGACATCCATCAGATACACGGCATAAATAAGTGATAGTAGCACCCGAATCACTAACACCAGACGAGTGAACCATTGCACAGCAGCCACCCACACCATAATTTACCCGGACAGTCTGCAACGTAGGGTGCGATTCAGTGGAGACGTTGAAATGTGCCTGGCAATTGCCAAAAACAAGGGCAATACAGGACGGGGGGAAAGATCAACTCCAAGATGGGCAAGGAGAAAACAAAAAAACCAGGGACCCAGAGCACCATGGAGCAGTACCCAACTCCGGCCCTACCGCCCTCAGCAGATCAAATCAGAACAGATAATGCGCAAGAATCCTCAGAAAACATATCACTCAAAGATGTGATGAATGCTATCTCTAGCTCACGAACATCCATGGAAGTTAAAATGGACAGCATTAGTACCAATGTGTTCCTGCAATGTCATGATCTCCAGAAACTGGCGGCCCGGACGGGCGAAACTGAGACTCACATTTCAGTGGCAGAAGACGAGCTACGAGGCTTGAGTCAACAAATGAGCAGTGCAATAGCGCACATCAAAGTACTGAGGAGAGAGTGGAGGAAGGAGAGGGTCGCTCGAGAAGAAACAATATCCGGATCCTCGGCCTGCCTGAAAAAGCAGAAGGGGCGAGCATGGAGCTCTTCCTGGAACAGCTGCTTGCTGACCTGTCTGCCCCAAAGTCCCTGTCCAAATTCTTTTCCATTGAGTGCGCCCATAGAGTACCAACAGGCAGACCAATCCCTGGGGCGCCACCAAGAACTGTGATCGCTAGGCTTCTCAACTATAGAGACCGGGATGCGGTGCTCCAAATGGCCAGAGCGAACGGCGCAATCACATATAACGGTTCCAAAATAGCATTCTTCCCTGATTTTACGAAGGAAGTACAAAAAGCAAGACAAACGTTTGACCCGCTGAAAAAACGCCTTCAAGCACTGAATGTGAAATACAGCCTGTTATTCCCGGCTCTACTAAAGATATATCACAACAGCACGACAGTGCACTTCACAGACCCAAGGGAGACATGGAACTGGGCAGAACGTAATCTAGGAGGGGACTGGAACCAGCATAGGAGACAAGAAAATAGAAGGAATACACCCCGACCGGATAGACCACCAGATGACCCACCACAGCAGCAACCCAAAGAAGAAATGCCCCCAGACAACGACGATTAGCAGCAGAGATAGATCATACAGGTATCAGGATCCGTAGCCCACCCGCCTAACTAGGAAGTAAGCTGAACAAGGAAGCTGGCGGCCCTGCGATGAGTCACTTCGGGCACCACCCAAACACGACCCCCGGTCGGCATAATCTGCTCTGGTCATAGACTAGGGGAGTGCCGCAGATGTGAATCATTATATGAGTATCACAAGTGTATAACTTTTGTTTGTTTAGTGTGTGAGTGACAATGGGGCGAAAGATGCTTCAGTTGGGGGCGAAGTATGGGGAGGAGGGAGTTGGTTATATGTTCAAAAGATGTAATAGCTCAATGAAATACCGAACTCTATGTAATGCTCACCTGATTCTCGCAGAGGCGCCGGTCTTGACTGGGCGACTACCGTATCTTCAAAGGTGATGTGTAGCACCCGGTTGGCTCTTTGGGCTGGACCTCTGTGCACTGTATGCCTGACGTGTAGAGTAAGATGTCTGCAGATAGAAAATATGGGGTTAATGAACTGGGGTTATTGGGGTGTCCCTATCTCTTTCCTCTTCTCCTCTCCTGTAGACCCCCAAAGGTTAACGCTCTCACCTTAGGTAAGTGAATGCCGAGCTCTCCATCTGCCTCAGGGCAGGGTGCTGTAACCAGTTTCTTCACTGGATAGGTAGCGCAGGCCTCTTGACTTCAGAGGACTGCTGTCCGTCGTTTACTGCACGAACGGTAAGTTTCGAGTCATTCAAATGTCTTTAAAGTCTTTAGTAATGATGTCTCTTGTTTTGCAGGGTTCCGGTGATGGCGGATGACGGGCTGAAGTGAGTTGAAGATGGAGCCCGTGTGATGAATAGAAGCGCCTGGAAGCACGTAAGTAAGCGCTTGTTGCCTGCTTCACTATGCGCTCTAACTGTCTTTTTATTTTGCAGGTACGAGTTCGGAGCGGCTGCAGGGTGCCGGAATACCCACTGGATTAGATGAGGAAAGGAGTAATGGCACGTGAGTATTAAAGTTCCCCAATGTCTTTAAACGCACCTTGTTTTGTCTTTCAGATGCGGGATGCAGCGCCGAAGGCCTCCGGAGCGTGCGAAGAGTTGGTAAGCCTTTGCCTTTCAGATGCCGGAATGCTAACCTGTTCTTTCTTGTCTTTATAGGTGTTGCTGAAGACTGGATTCAGGATGGTAAGCCTTTGCCTTTCAGATGCCGGAATGCTAACCTGTTCTTTCTTGTCTTTATAGGTGTTGCTGAAGACTGGATTCAGGATGGTAAGCCTTTTTCCTTAGGCCCAGGACCGGATGCAGAAGACACGATGAGCGTTCTGCTGCAGAGGTTGCAGAATAACGCAAAGCAAGATTCATCCACCGGGTGTGGTTTAAATAGCCTCCTGTAGTGCTTAGGTGTCTCCTTCCACAGCCACGCCCAAGTAAGAAAAGAGTTCCTGGTAAGAAAAGAGTTCCTGCCTTCCAGAAGAGTTCCAGTGTTCTGAATCTAGGGAGTGGCTCCAGCCCCACCCAACAGGAAAAGTAGTTCCAAACAGAAGAGGATCAGAGGCTCAACTGGCAGGCAAGTAAGCAGCATGGTCTGCTGAAGGTAAGTCCACCCAAGCATTATGAGCCCGGCGCTTCCAGCGCTGGGACTGGGCATATTTATGAGCCTGGTGCCACTGGCGCCAGGACTGGGTCCAAAAGGTCCCAATTGGGACTGGTTGGCACTCGGAACCTGGGTTATGGATCTGCTTCCAAGGGAGTTGGGAAAACCCTGACCTTTTGGAAGCAGAGATCATGACAGTACCCCCCCTCAAGGCCCCTCCCAAACCGGGCTTCTCCGGGGGTTTTGGCTTGTCAGGAAATGTTCGGTGAAATCTTTTGATTAGGCGAGGAGCGTGGACATATTCAGCAGGTTCCCAGGATCTCTCTTGGGGGCCGTAGCCTTTCCAGTCAATTAGGTAGAATAGTTTAGATTTGGAGATCTTGGAGTCCAGAATGCTTTTGACTTCAAACTCGAGTTCTCCATCCACTTGGATAGGTTTTGGAGATTTGGTTAGTCGGGTTTGAGGTTGCACGGGTTTTAATAGAGAGACGTGGAAGACCGGATGTATCTTCATGTGCGGGGGCAAGTCCAACTTGACCGCTACTGGGTTTACTATGGTAGTGATGGAATAGGGACCAAGGTATCTTGGGTTGAATGTGCGTGGCCCTTTTAGAGATAGATATTTGGTGGATAACCAGACTTGATCCCCTACTTGATAGTGAGGGGCTTCCTTCCGATGTTGATCTGCTCCTATCTTGTATTGTTCTTTAGCCCTTTGAAGGTGAGAAACAGCTTCCTTAAAGGCTTGGGTGATTGTAGAATGCAGGTAGTCTACTGCTGGTGTTTCAAGATCTTGGAGGGGATCCAACTCCGAGGTTCGAGGGTGACTGCCGTACAAAAGAAAAAACGGGGTTTTCCCAGTTCCCGAATGGACAGAGTTATTGTAGGCATACTCGGCTATCCAAAGGATATCTTTCCAAGTTTTTTCAGTTTGTTGCAGCATGCAGCGTAAATACTGTTCCAGAGTTTGATTGGTCCTCTCGGTTTGTCCGTCGGTCTGAGGGTGGTGACTGGTCGATAGTCTCACATCAATTTGAGCCGACCGACAGCAACTTCGCCAAAAATGAGAAATAAATTGACTACCTCGATCCGAAATTAGAACCAAAGGAAAACCGTGCAGTCGGACGATGTTTTCGAGAAATTCTCGGGCCAGAGTTGCTGCTGTTGGCAAGCCTTTGAGCGGAATGAAATGCGCCATCTTGGAGAATAAGTCCACGATTACTAGAATCGTATTGTATCCGGAGCATGGAGGTAGATCGGTGATGAAGTCCATAGAAAGCGTATGCCAAGGGCGAGGTGGGATGTCAATAGGGCGTAAGAGGCCTGCTGGTCTTTCCTTTTGACTCTTGTTTTGGGCGCATACTCCACAGGACATTATAAAGTCTCTGATATCTTTTTTCCAAGACGGCCACCAGAAGTAGCGCTTGATCTTTTCTGAGGTCTTGGCTATACCGGGATGACCTTCCATTAAAGAGTCGTGATAACAAGAGATTACTTTTTTCTGTAAATCTGTGCTGGGTAGGTATAATCGTTCTTGGAAATACAATAAGTTGTCCTTTACTGCAAAGTCCTTTCCCTGCAGATGCCAATTCTGTATGTCTGCTGGAGTTACAAGTTGCCTGGCTTTATCCTTAACTTCCTCTATGGATTCTGTGGCGATTACACCCAGAATTCTTTGTTCGGGAATGATTGGTACAGGTTTAGGGTTGACCAAGTGTTCTTCCACTCCCATCCGAGAAAGGGCATCGGCTTTACCGTTCTTTGTACCAGGTCGATAGGTAATTATGAAGTCAAACTCGGCAAAGAATAATGCCCAACGGAGTTGTCTAGAGGATTGGGCTTTTGCGGTCTTCAAATATTGCAGGTTTCGGTGATCCGTAATCACAGTAACGGTGTGTCGGGCCCCCAGCAGATAATGCCGCCAAGCCTTAAAGGCAGACTTGATAGCCAGAAGTTCCTTGTCAGTAATCGTGTAATTGATTTCAGGAGGCGAGAATTTGCGGGACCAAAATGCCACGGGATGCAACTGATTGGTTACCGGGTCCTTTTGTGATAGAACTGCCCCCATGGCAAGGCTTGAAGCATCAGTTTCCACGATGTAGGGGAGTTCGGGGCGAGGGTGTTTTAAAATTGGTGCAGAGATAAATTTAGTCTTCAAATCCTGGAAAGCTTGTTCCGCCTCGGTAGACCATTCAAAACGTTTGTTTTTCTTTAACAAGGCAGTGATGGGCTGGACTATTCGAGAGAATTCGGGGATAAACCTGCGGTAAAAGTTAGCGAAGCCTAACATGCTTTGCACACCTTTTACGGAGGATGGTGATGGCCATTTGAGAACTGCATCGACCTTCTTTGAATCCATACGCACTCCGCCAGGTGATAATATGAATCCCAAGAATTCAACTTCAGTCACGTTGAAAACACATTTTTCCAACTTAGCGAAAAGTTTGTGTTGACGCAATCTTTCGAGGACCATTTTCACGTGTTTCCGATGTTCAGATTCCGATGAAGAATAAACGAGGATGTCGTCAATGTAAACAACAACACATACATCTATGAGCTCTCTGAGGACATCGTTCATAAAATATTGAAAGGCGGCCGGGGCATTGCAAAGTCCGAAGGGCATGACCTGATATTCAAATAGCCCATACTTGGTGCGGAAGGCCGTCTTCCATTCATCGCCCTCTTTTACTCGTACCAAGTGGTAAGCTCCTCTAAGATCCAGCTTTGTATATATGCATGCTTTTCTGACTTGGTCCAGGAGTTCAGGGATCAAAGGTAACGGATATCTATTCTTAACGGTGATCTGGTTCAGGGAGCGATAATCGATACAAGTTCTAAGGTCTCCTTCCTTTTTTGGAACGAAGAACAAAGCTGAAGAAGCAGGGGACTTGGAAGGACGAATAAACCCATTTGCCAGGTATTGATCCAGGTATTGTCGAAGGTGAAGGTTCTCAGGCTCGGTGAGGGCATAAATTCTACTACAAGGAGGAGTAGATCCAGGTATCAGGTCTATCTGGCAGTCATAAGACCTATGAGGAGGTAGAGAGTTAGCCTGATCCTTCCGGAAAACATCTTGGCATTCTAGGTATTCGGGAGGTAACTGGGGAGTCTCTGAAGAAATTGCGGCCAGTGCAACACCAGGTGGAGGGTGACAAGTAGAGACACATTCTGGAAACTGGACCGTTCTTGCTCGCCAATCGATCAGAGGATTGTGTTTCTCTAACCAAGGTATTCCTAGAATAATCTGAAACTGAGGGGCCTTGATCACATCGAACACGATCTTCTCATGGTGTCCATCTTGACTTACTAGCGTCACCTCTTGAGTGGTATGCGTTACTGGCCCGGAGGCTATCTCCGTACCATCCACCGTAGTAATGACGTCCTTTACAGCCTTGGGACAAAGAGTTAGATTCATCCTCAAAACCATTTCATGATCCACATAATTGCCGATGGCACCGCTGTCGACGTAAGCTTCAATTGCATGTAATCGATCCGGATTATCAGGGCTAATGAGGACCATAGGTATCACGAAATGCGAGGTCACGGAATTGGTTTTCACGCTCGGCAAGAGGACCTCTATTCTTGTCGGGCGAGGTCGTTTCCCTGCTCAGAGTTTGTAACTTTGGTAACTGCAGCTCCTACTGCCTTCTTGGCAGGTTTCACCGGACAGTCTCGAAGAAAGTGCCCTGAGTTTCCGCAATATAGGCATAATTGCAACTGTTTCCTCCTTTCCCGCTCCCTTTGTGTAAGAGGACCTTTCAGACCCCCTATTTGCATGGGTTCCCCGGAGTCTACTCCTTTGGAAGGAGTTGGCGGTTTGGAAAATACTCCAGCATCAAACTTGGAACGATCGGCCTTCCTGTTCTGCAGCCTGTGATCTATTTGAACGACCAAGTCTATATAATCCGAACAGTCTTGTGGGGGATTCACTACTTGGGCTAAAACGTCTTTGAGCTCTCCACGTAGACCTCTATAAAACAGCGTAATCCTTTTGTCCTCAGGCCATTGAGTTTCCACTATTAGTCTATTGAAAGATGCAATATAAGCCAAAAGGTCTTGATTACCCTGTCGCAACGAAAGAAGCTCATTGTCCAAGGCCTGCCCCTGTGAATGTCTTGCGAACAGTTTTTTCATACTAAGCTGAAAGGCTTGAAAATCATGGAGAACCGGATCATCTTGATTAACTAGAGGGATCGACCAGTCTGCCGCATTGCCACTAAGGTACGAAAGTACAAAAGCTACTTTTGCTTGATCAGTTGGAAAGGCTGCTGGCCGGCATAAGAAGTGCAACCGGCACTGATTGATAAATACTGCAAACCTCTTTGGGTCACCAGAAAATCGTTCGGGCGGAGCCAGAGGTACATTCCCAGGTAGGTTGATCTGCACTGGATTCATAGAGGATGTTGAAGGAAGATTTGCCCCTGATGCGGGTAACGGGGTCTGTCCGGCTTGTGACTGTAGCACTTGTCTAGCAAGATTGTCTGTTCTCTCCTTGGAAATAATTAGTTCCCTTCTTAGAGCATTCGTTTCCTGACGAGCTGCATGCACTTCTGCCCTTAGTTCCCCAAGTAACCGGGCTAGGGGGTCAGTATCCGAGGTTTCCATAGCGCCTGGGCGAGAGTTTTGCGGTAGGCTTTGCGTTCTGTATTGCTCACCTGATTCTCGCAGAGGCGCCGGTCTTGACTGGGCGACTACCGTATCTTCAAAGGTGATGTGTAGCACCCGGTTGGCTCTTTGGGCTGGACCTCTGTGCACTGTATGCCTGACGTGTAGAGTAAGATGTCTGCAGATAGAAAATATGGGGTTAATGAACTGGGGTTATTGGGGTGTCCCTATCTCTTTCCTCTTCTCCTCTCCTGTAGACCCCCAAAGGTTAACGCTCTCACCTTAGGTAAGTGAATGCCGAGCTCTCCATCTGCCTCAGGGCAGGGTGCTGTAACCAGTTTCTTCACTGGATAGGTAGCGCAGGCCTCTTGACTTCAGAGGACTGCTTTCCGTCGTTTACTGCACGAACGGTAAGTTTCGAGTCATTCAAATGTCTTTAAAGTCTTTAGTAATGATGTCTCTTGTTTTGCAGGGTTCCGGTGATGGCGGATGACGGGCTGAAGTGAGTTGAAGATGGAGCCCGTGTGATGAATAGAAGCGCCTGGAAGCACGTAAGTAAGCGCTTGTTGCCTGCTTCACTATGCGCTCTAACTGTCTTTTTATTTTGCAGGTACGAGTTCGGAGCGGCTGCAGGGTGCCGGAATACCCACTGGATTAGATGTGGAAAGGAGTAATGGCACGTGAGTATTAAAGTTCCCCAATGTCTTTAAACGCACCTTGTTTTGTCTTTCAGATGCGGGATGCAGCGCCGAAGGCCTCCGGAGCGTGCGAAGAGTTGGTAAACTTTTGTCTTTCAGATGCCGGAATGCAGTGTGAAGACCTCCGGAGCGCACGAAGAGTAGGTAAGCCTTTGCCTTTCAGATGCCGGAATGCTAACCTGTTCTTTCTTGTCTTTATAGGTGTTGCTGAAGACTGGATTCAGGATGGTAAGCCTTTGCCTTTCAGATGCCGGAATGCTAACCTGTTCTTTCTTGTCTTTATAGGTGTTGCTGAAGACTGGATTCAGGATGGTAAGCCTTTTTCCTTAGGCCCAGGACCGGATGCAGAAGACACGATGAGCGTTCTGCTGCAGAGGTTGCAGAATAACGCAAAGCAAGATTCATCCACCGGGTGTGGTTTAAATAGCCTCCTGTAGTGCTTAGGTGTCTCCTTCCACAGCCACGCCCAAGTAAGAAAAGAGTTCCTGGTAAGAAAAGAGTTCCTGCCTTCCAGAAGAGTTCCAGTGTTCTGAATCTAGGGAGTGGCTCCAGCCCCACCCAACAGGAAAAGTAGTTCCAAACAGAAGAGGATCAGAGGCTCAACTGGCAGGCAAGTAAGCAGCATGGTCTGCTGAAGGTAAGTCCACCCAAGCATTATGAGCCCGGCGCTTCCAGCGCTGGGACTGGGCATATTTATGAGCCTGGTGCCACTGGCGCCAGGACTGGGTCCAAAAGGTCCCAATTGGGACTGGTTGGCACTCGGAACCTGGGTTATGGATCTGCTTCCAAGGGAGTTGGGAAAACCCTGACCTTTTGGAAGCAGAGATCATGACACTCTACATAAACCAGGTGTTAGTAGAACACTGCACGTTGTTCTCTACAACAAGACTTATATAAGCATTGCCCCCAGTGCAGGCGACTCTATTGTAATTCATAACTATGAACGCCAACGCATCTGTGCGGGATGATAAGACCCGAGCCTTAAATCTTCTCACATGGAACATCAATGGCTTAGGAAACACCCTGAAAAGGAGATTGGTGAGACAGTTCCTGAATAGACATCGCCCGGATATAGACTTTCTAATAGAAACTCACTTAGCAGGCACAACCAACTCGTTGTTCAACCGCTCCAATTATTGTACAATATCACAGGCAGGCTTCACAATGGGAACCAGAGGAGTGATGATACTAATACACAAAAGACTGCCGTTTATCCTCTCCAATACAACATTAGATACTGGGGGCAGATTCATGTACGCTACAGGAACACTCTGGAACAAATCAATATCCCTATTGGCGATTTATGCCCGCCCGCACTACAAACCAAATTACTAGGGGATATAACGCCTCTCGTAACTAATGATACATCTGATATCCTAGTCCAAGGAGGGGACTTCAATGATGTCATGAGTAGCATACAGGACCGCACGCACCTACGTAATAGAGACCCCAACCGACGGACCAACTTGGCTACATTCGTGGAAGCATTTGGTATCAAAGACGCTTGGCGAGACCTAAATCCTGAAGAAAAAGAATACTCTTATCACTCCGGAGTACATGCATCACTGTCACGCTTAGACTACTTCTTGGTCCCGGCCGCAATAATACACACAGTAACTCAAGCACAATACCTCCCAAGAGGCATTTCGGATCACTCCCCCCTACTTATGTCAATTACAACATGCAAACCAACCCCCCCCCCCCACCAGTGTGGAGATTGAACAACTACCACTTGGGCTCCCTTGAGCTGATAGAACGCCTACAAAATGCCAGCAAGACATACTTTGAATTAAATGAGGGATCGGTGAACTGCCCTATTATTCTGTGGAAGGCCTATAAACCAGTGATACGTGGTGAAATTATCTCCTGGACTACAGCACATAAGAAAGCACACCTAGAAGAATTGGAGGAGGCCGAAGCAAACATGAAACGAGCAGAAGAGACACACTTAACCCAGGACTGCCCTGACACGATCAGAGCTTTAGTGCTGGCCCAGAAAAAGTTACAAAACATTGCACTGTATAATGCTAAACAAGCTCATAGAGCAATGAAAGCCAGGGTCTATGAAACGGGTGACAAAGCGGGGAAGTTGTTGGCCTGGCTCGAACGGAGAGATGAGGGGCATAATCACGTGAGAGCAATTATGCCTCATAATGCGGAACCGAGACTGGCGGATGCAGACATAGCTGAAGAATTTCCAAGATACTTACGAGGATCTCTATAGGGCACCGGCGACCCCCCCTGAAACCTCCATACTGGAGGAAATCAACCTCCCCTCGCTAAGTTCCGAACCAATGGCTTACCTGGAAGAAGAAATCACGGAAGAAGAGATCACGGCAGCTATGATGCAGCTCCAATCCGGAAAGACACCTGGACCAAATGGCTTTCCCATAGAAACCTGGAAAAAGATAGAAGGTAACGAATTGGCCCCCCACTTACTTAAAATGTACCAACAGGCTCAAAGCACAGGACAATTGCCAGCAGATCTACGAAAGGCCACAATTATTGTCATACCCAAAGCAGACAAACCCCCCGATATCTGCAGCTCATACAGGCCGATCTCCCTCATCAACACTGAGACGAAAATATTGGCTAAATTGTTGGCGATAGGCTTACAGCGTGTTATAACGTCTCTGATTCACCCGGGCCAATGTGGATTTATGGCTGGCAGATCCACAAGAATGAACATACAGAGAATACATCTAATCATTGAACGAGCCTAGGCCTTGAGTATTCCCCTAGGAGTACTCGCAGTGGACTTCGAAAATGCATTTGATTCCATCTACTGGGAGGCACTCTGGGGGATTATGCGGAAAATGGGTTTCCAAGAGCGATTCATATCCTGTGTCCAACTGCTGTACAACGCACCAATGGCCGAAGTTAGAGTGAATGCCTGGACATCACGGTCCTTTGCTCTGGGAAAAGGAACGTGCCAAGGCTGCCCCCTATCAGCCCTCCTCTTTGCACTGGCCATGGAACCACTGGCTCAACTATTGAGAGAGACAACCACATGGAGAGGCATCCCGGGAGGGCCAGAGTGGGAGGACAAAGTCTCATTGTATGAGGATGACTTACTGATATACCTGCGAGATCCCAAGACGACGTGTCCAGTGGTGACGCAGCTGCTGCAAACATACAGTACCTTTAGTGGCCTAAAAGTGAATTGGTCCAAATCTACATTATTTGCATTGAACCAGTTGGGAATGGAGACCCCCGAACCCTGCCCATATAAGATAGCGCCTGACCACTTTCAATACTTGGGCATTAAGATCACGAGAAACCTCAATGACTACGCCTCCAATAAGTTACAGCCCATCACAGAACGATTTGCAGGAGATGTGCAGCACTGGATGTCTCTACCCTTGACCCTTCTAGGTCGAGCTGCACTGTTTAAAATGCTAACGCTTCCCCGCTACTTATACGTACTCCAGAATGCCCCATTGCATACACATGCGAAGACATTCCAAAAGATAGATGGCATACTTAGAAAACTCCTGTGGGCTGGCGGACGCCCGAGAATAGCACTTCAAACGCTACAAAGGTCAATATGGGAAGGTAGCATTGGCCTGCCAAGGCTACAGACATACTATTGGGCAAGCCAGATGTCGGTAATAAACGACACAATACACAAAGAAGCCACAATACCACATGTACGAGCATCGCCCCCCTTGGAGATATATGCTGCAACACCTAGAGTAAGCCCCAGAAAAATGGCATCACAGACGTCTTGCATCAGGACAGAGTCACATGCCTTTACAGGATGGGGGGACAAAGTCACGCCAATACAACCACTTTGGAACAACAGAAATCTCCCTGAGGTAGCTAAATTGCCAAAGTGGCCGATATAGACGAGAAGCGGGATAGAAACGGTGGGAGACATCATAGTAGACGGTGCCATCAGACGCTATGAGGAGCTGATTCTGTCTTTCGACCTCCCAGAAGTGGAGAGGTATCACTACACGCAACTGAGACATGCCTTACAACAACATCTTCCTGCTCTCTCCGATATGTCGGACAGCACCCCACTGGAGCGAAACGTAATTACAGATCACATCCAAGCAAAAGTCACCACAGTGATGTATAGTGTTATCACCTCCTTTGCCATGCCAGAACTGGAACGGCTGAAAACGAAATGGGAAACTGAGGTTGGGGAGATCATGCCAGAAGATTGGGTTCAGATACTAATGTACCCACGTGAGGTCGCCATTTCAACCAGATTACGTCTAGTCCAACTAAAGATATTACATAGAATCTATTATCCAAGGATAGCCCTATACAGATGGGGCAAAATAACGGAACCTAATTGTCTACACTGCCGTGGAGAGGAAGGGACTTTCTTCCACATACTATGGGAGTGTCCGAACATCAGCTGTTAATAGCAACAATGCTGCGACGTCCTTACAAGAGCCCTGCATCAGTCGATCCCCAGAGACCCCAAACTACTCTTATTAGGAGCAGACAGTGAAATAGACCTATCGAGGTATGAAAAGCTCTGCTTCATGACGGCAACAGCAATAATCAAAAGAAATATAGCGCAGCTATGGGGGGCTGCGGAAACGCCGCAAGTAGACCAATGGATCACTGACGTACAAATTTGCATCGCCATAGAAAGAAGAGTGTATAAGGCCAGGGGATGTCCCGAAAAAGCGGACAAAATTTGGAATAGATGGGAAGACGTGATGTGAACTCTCGAACATTTAATGACTACATGCCATAGAAAGTAAAGATATGTACTTTAGAGTAAAGAATCTTATTATAAAATACGTATTGTATGTGAACCATATGAGCATTTATTCCATCGAAAGTTGTTGTTGTTGTTGCTGCGATCTGGCCCGATATGGACCAGTGGTTGTACGTTATAAAACTAATAAAATATGATATTAAAAAAAAAAAGAATGCAATTACATTGTAATATATTTTCTCAAGTAGAACATATATATATATTTTTCATATTTAATTTAATATTGTGGTACAGTCAAATATTTCACTTTTCACAAAATACACTTTAAATTTAAAAGAGACAGTTCATACAACATACAATTCCATTATTCTGAATTTCAGCTTTCAGCCTACTAATCCCCAAGGTCAGACTTCATATAGTTTTAAAATGTTCAGTAATTCATATAGTTCATAGATAAAAAGATTTCGTGCCCTGAAGATAAGTGGTGCCAACAATCTCTAGAGTCTGACCAACCTGTTCAATCCACAAATCTAGAAAAGCTTTGAGCCCTCTGGTCTCGCGTTCCTACACATTCAATCATCATGTGATATAGAGACTGGTTTACATGCAAAGAAATTACTTGTTGATCCAGTCAGTCGCCTACTAGCCAGGATTTCACCTGAGGGCAATAGATTTAGGTGGAATCTCAGCATGGCATCTAACCCTATCTGGGAACTGTACAAGATAACAAGGAAGTATTCCAAGAGGTTTGTCTAAAATTGACAGGTTATTATGTAGTTTTAAGGTTCTCATGGATTCAGCAGTGATAATCCAGTCCATGATAGCTAGGGCTTGTTTACATTCCTTTCGATTAAAGTTTAAACCAATGATGGATCTTTGTATTTGTAAGAGAATAAACTCTGCCCTAGCCTTCAATTTTTTAAGAAAACTACTGGACACCTGTTCATTTTCCTGTGCTAAATCTATGTATAGTGTATTGTCTTGAGGCCATTTAATCGACCTATATAGCTGTAAAGTTATCCACTCAAAACTTGCCCTTAGGGATTTTAGGCCTAATTCATGCTGCAATGCTACTATGGGCAGCAACAGCTCTTTTCCACACTCGTCCATAATCCAGTAGTCCCAATCGAGATCCCAAACCTGGGAATCAATGTCATGCCCATACATGATTGTTGGAATAATTTTTCCCTTGTATAACTTAAGCATGGGTTTCAGTGAGAACTTGCAGTATTTCGTTTTTTTTATATTTTTCAGTTGTGCCATAAAATGATCTAGTTTCTGTGCCAGAGTTTTTTTGTGTTGAAACCCATTAGGATCTGCTGTTAATCTGAAGCCCAGATATTTAGTTTCAAGTACGGTCTTAAAGCTTACTGTTTCCAGAGTCCATTCATCACACAGGCGCATTCTGTTTTTTTGTACACTTCCTGATGATATTGGTTTTAGTGGGATTAATTATAAACTCATTAGCCAAAGCATAACTGTTTATGGCATGGAGCCAACGTTGGATTCCCTTCTCAGTCAAGTCCATAAGGAGGATGTCATCCGCATAGGCCAAACAGCAGACCCGTTGCGATCCCACTTTAGGACTCAGAAAGGCAGCACTGTCTAGCAGGTTTGAATATCTGCCAGATACAGATTAAATAGAAAAGGTGCAAAAATGCATCCTTGCCTCACTCCTCGGCTAGTAGGTATTTTCTTGGACAAGTTACCAGCACCATCATGTCCCACCACTATGTTGGTCTCTGCATGTAGATATACCAGGATTGCTAACAAACCAGGTGGAATACCCCAGTTATTGAACTTTCCCATAGGAGGGCTCTATTCACTATGTGAAAAGCCTTAGTAAACTCTATCAGTGCCATGTACAGAGGAGCGGTGCCCCCGTGCCAGGCATTATCTCTGATATATTTCACTATAAGGCCAGCAGTGGGCATGGCTCTCCTAAAACCAATCTGGGCTTTATAGAGTATATTGTTCTCATTTGGCCATTTTTCCAGCTCCCTCAAGACAACACCTGCAAATATTTTACTTTCTGCACCCAACAGGGCAATTAGACGATAGCCCTTCTTGAACATTGGTACAACACCACCGATTTCCAGCTAGGGGGGGAATTTTTCTGTCTCAAAGCAGTTAGCAAACAGTACTGTCAACCATTCATCAGCATTCTGTTTCAGTATAGAGTTGGAAAGACCATTTGGGCCAGCTGCTCTCGAGCTAGAGGCTCCAAGGATCAGTTCTCTAATATCTTCTCTCATACCACACCACAACTAGGGGCTCTTCATATAAGGGGTAGGGTCTTCCAACTGCTGATGATTGAAAAGCCCTCCAGAATAGGTGCTCCATGCCTCCTCTGTCATGCAATTGCTCTGTCCTGAACATTGAGACGCATCCCCCCCATTATTTAGGGACCAGTAATTGTGACTATTTTTAGTAATGAGGGCTTCCCACATCTCTTCTCCCTGACGCTGATGTCGGAGTAATCGCTTTGATCTGTTCCATCTCTGGTAAGCTGGCATAAGGGCCTTTTTCTCTCTTAGGAAATCATCCTGCTTTTCATTATGAATTTTTAAGAGCCTTATTTTGCTCCTTAGCTCTCGTTCACGGAGTAGCGTGTTTTCATCAAAATGATTATTATGGGCTATTCACTTCTAATATACTTCGTGTTGGGGTTGCTCTAATTTCCTCAAAAGATTCAAAAAACTTGCTGAAGCACATTCCCAGCCTAGTTCCTACCGTGGCAGAATTTGGATCATCCTTTCCAGCTTTCCATTCAAACCCCTACCATTCCTGTTGTATCTCAAAAGATGATTATTACTGGATTACTTCTACTTCATTTGATAGGATGTATACGGTTTGGCCATGGCACAATTGTTCGCAGCCGAATTGACCGTGGTCAATATGGTTGCGAAGCTAGTTTTGCATCTGCCAAATCCGCCTAAAACTAAAACCCGCCCACCAACCCCCATCATGTTCCACCCCTACTTACCTTTTTCTCCATCTGATCATCTTCTAACCCTGCAGCATCTCATCCGTCTCTCCAACGCGGGTCGGATCTGACACCACAGGGTCCGCTTTATTTTATTTTTTTTTGGCCCCAGCCTCCAAACCTCCGGAAGTGGGGGAAATTCCTGCTACCCCCAAAAGCCATCACTACCAAGCATGGGACGTGGGGGACACCCCCACAACCCCGGCTCCCCATGTTTGGTTGTGTTTACCCAAATTGATTGAATGGTACTGGCCGAATTCGGACAGATTTCCCATAGAATCATTTGTAAGGGATCAATTTGGGTAATACCATTTGATACATCCCTGGCTCCCTAACAGAATCAACCATAAACTTTAAGCATAGTTTAATGTGATCACTTTCCGCCGCCTCTTCCACCTTGAGTTATTTACAATATTGAAAGACGTTTCGGGAGACAATCACATAATCTATTATTGACTTTGAATTATTTCCCTTGCAGGTGTGTCTAGGGGGCTGATCACCCTGAATTTTACCATTACATATTAGTAGATCCCAGTTTGAACAGAATTTAACCCATTTTAAACCCCTTTCCTCTGCAGATCCAATCTTGTACCCACCACATTGACTGTCAGAGCATTTGGCATAGGCACAGTCCCCAGTTTGTTTACACATCCCAAATGTATTTCACCCACTTGCTCCAGAAAGTTCTCCACTGAAATTTGTGCGGGATTGTGATAGATGTTTAACAGCAGGAGATGCTTCATTCTTTGACTGCGACTCAGAGAAAGCAACACCGCAAGAATACCATGGAACTTGTTTGAAACTAATTCAAACATTACAAATCTTGAATTTCTGGATGCAATTAATAGTCTCCCAGAAGGTTGCCCTGTGATATTGGCTGTGGCAGTTTGGCAAAGCGTAGTAAAGCCATCCATCACAATTTAAAATAATAGCCAGGTCTCTTGTAACAGGATAATATTGTAGGCACCCAGAATACCCCTGCAGACATTGTCACACATGAAGCTTTTATGACCGTGAGTATTCCAATTGATTACTCCCACTATAATACCTGCTAGAGCAAACAATCACTTTCGTTCAATGTTTGAAAAATTTGTGTTAAAATTCCTGGCAAAGCTGCCCAGATCCTACTGCTTGCAATCATGTCTTTATCTTTACCATTTGGTTGGACATTCCCGGAATTAGCTATTGGTACTAAGAACCCTTTTATATTCCCCTCTACCCACTTGTTTACAGGGAGCTTCTCTTTTGGTTTACTGCTGGAGATTTTAAAGCCCTTTTCTTGGAAAGCACTGGTAACTGGCAATAATACGTTTACCCCCATATGTGATTTCAAGCCTACTTCTACCACTGCAGTGGTAGTCTCATATGGAAAGTGGATGTATTCAATGTCTAATGAAGAGAACAAAAATTATTCAGGGATTTCTTACACCAATTTTAGGATGGTCTGTCGATTCAATACTGTACTCATCTCATTGTCACTCGTACATTCAATCCATAAATGGGGGCATTTAAAAAAGGTATTTGACAGATCTTCAGTCGTATCAGCCGCATGCTCCTTAACAACCTGGGCTCCACCATTAGAGGTCGCTTCTCTTGGTTTCACTGCAGACGTTTGGGGACCAACCATATCGCAGGTATACGGTTGCGTGAGTAGAATCTTATCTTGGGTAAGTTCTTACAACCGTTCTTTATGTCTCTCCGTCGTTAGGCTTGCCATGGAGGCTGTGGTGACTCCTTTGTATTTCCCTATGCGGAAGATGGGAGCCCAAAATTCCCTTGTCAACTAATTAGCTGTTTTATTGAAGTGGTACATATTGTATATTGCAATTTATGGTCTGTTGTCTTTTCATAAGAAGTAGTTCATCTCATTGTCTGTGTTTAGTACTCTATGATGGTTCCAGGTTACACATGATCTTAGCCTCTTCCTGGCAGAGTATCTTTTCTTCGTCTCTCTGACAAATGTTCTTTGTGCCAGTGTTTTGCCAGTGCATTCTTTCATTCCGGCATGGTTAGGCTTTAGAGATGTTCCCTTATCCGTGTCCTTAATTTCCGTATGGTGCTTCCTACATACAGTTTATTACAGATGCATACAATATTGTATATTATGTCTGATGCCCTACAATTGATGTATTCATTGGTTTTGATGACTTCAATATCTGGTGGGATGCAAGTGTATATTGCTCAATGCATATCTACACACGTTACAGTTGCAGCATTTAAAAAATCCTGTTATCGGATTACCTGTTGTGATGATGGTCTTCCCTCTCTATCTCTTGTTTGCCATGAAACTGGGGCTCACTTTCATTCCTCGGGTTGGTGCCCTGGTGTAAACAATATTGGGCTTTTCAGTGATGTAATTTCTTAGGTCAGGGTCCAGTATCAATATGTGCCAGTGTTTTGGGAATATCCTCCTAATAGCATTATTATCATTGGAGTACTGGGTTATCAGTCTGACAGTATCCATCTTGGGTTCATTAATCATGTTCCTTGGTGTCAATAGTTCTATCCTGTTTGTGGCTGTGACTCTTTCTTTTGCCATCTTGACACTTTTGTCAGAGTATCCCCTGCCTGGGAACCTATTTGCTTAGGTTTGCATTCTTCATGGTATGCTGGATCTGTACTACAGTTTCTTCTCGCTCTTGTAAATTCACTGATATGTATATTGTTAATGGTAATTCTGAGGTGTGAGATATCAGCGGGTAGTGTTGCATTAGCTACGGTTTTCTTTCTATATGTTCTGGTCTGTATCTTGCCTTCTTCAATGTAAATACATAAGTCTAGATAATTGATCTTATCTCTACTCTTGCATAGCCATTTGATCACATTTTTGGATAAGACCAAGTGCGTTGTTGCGTGTCTATGTTCAAATTCACCAACACATACATTTGCCATAGATGGTGCAAAACATGTGCCCACCGTGATTCCCTTTGTTTGCTGATATAGTTTGTCATTAAATAAAAATACATTGCTTTTCAACACAAAGGCTACAAATTCTTTAAGTATTTCCATGTAAAGATAGTAGCTTAGTTTAGTTTAGTTTAGTTTAGTTTAGTTTAGTTTAGTTTAGTTTATTTGTAACGTGCACCAAGCCCAGAGGCATCAGGGCGCTATGCTTACAAGTTACAGCAATGTATAATAACGAAGAATACAATGGAATGATACAGAAGGGTTCCAAATATACATGAGTCATATTATGATACATTGTTACAATTATACAGGTTATCCAGAATAAACACCAATTATACAGCAGACAAGAAATTACTGAGTTAAGACTTTACATATGTACAGGGCGGGTCGTGATTATGCAACCGAGATGAGGTCTTGCTCATGGAACCATACTTTGACCTTTTTCCAGAAAAGGAGGTAAGAAGATTCCTCTCTTAGAGATAGAGGTAGCGCATTCCAATTCTTTGCAGCGAGGACTGGGAAACTAACCCTTCCTGCTCGTTGTTGCTTGAAACGTGGGATGTTGACACAGTGTGTCTGGGCTGTTCTAGTAGGCCGTGTAAAAGTGGGCGGGAGATGATATTGGTCAAGTAAATGGGAGCCTGATTGGAAAAACACTTATGAGTAAGGGACAGTGTTTTGAAAGCAATTCTTTGGTTGATGTTAAGCCATCTTAATTTGCGTCTGGTTTCCGAGATGTGTTGATTTCTGGGGAGGTTCAGGACTGCTCTAATGGCATTATTTTGCATAACTTGCATTTTATTGAGATTTTGTTGTGAAGTGCCAAGATAGAGTGCATTACAATAATCGAGCTTGGAGAGGACAAGTGCTCTTGCTATTGCGACGCAGTTGGCTGTTGTCAGGTGGGGCGGCTGGCAGTGATGGGTTTACACGTGTAGGCGGATGAGAAAGCCAGGGCGTTGGTTTGTCTAGATAAGGTTAAAGCAGAATCAATGTAGATTCCTGGGGTTTTGATGACGTAGGAGACTTTAATTATATTGCCGTCAATATTGAAGCAAGCGAATAACATGTCCAATTTGTTCAAATAGGCTGGTGAACCCAAGAGGAGCAGCTCTGTCTTTTCATCATTAAGAAAGAGCCTGTGCTTTGTCATCCATGCTTGTATAGTAAGGTAAATGTCATTTAATGTCTTACTGTCAACAGTGTAGTCACCAGTGATGGGGATGAGTATCTGGGTGTCATCCACATAGTTTGTGTAAATGACACCCAGATAGTCAAGGGCATCAACAAGTGGCTTGGTGAACACATTGTAGAGAGTAGGAGACACGCAAGACCCTTGTGGGACCCCGCAGGTGGCCGGTGTAGGTATGGCAGAAGCAGAGGGTGCAAAGACCCTCATGGATCTATTGTTGTGGAAGGACTTGATCCAAGCGTTAGCTTGGTCGGAGAAGTGTGCGGCAGATGAAAGGTGTTTGCACAAGATTTTATGGTTCACCAGATCAAACGCCGCAGATAAGTCGAATAGAATAAGTAAAGCCAATTTTCCCTTATCTTTCAATGTCTGGATTTGAGTCTTAAGGTCAATCAGCGCAGTTTCTGTCCCAGTAGGATGCAGAAACATATTGAAAGTTGTATTCAATGTTGTCAAATGCCAGAGTATGATCAATTGAAGTGTATAATGCCTTTACATCCATATTTCCCAGCATGTAATCGCCCTTCCACTCTATTTTCCTCAGATTTTGCAATACGTGCATAGTATCTCTTGTGTGCAAGTCTAGTTTATATACTTCATGTTTTAAATAGTATCTATACATTTGGACATGGTTTCACAAATCCATCCATTCCTGTTCACTATCGGTCCTACATCTGGTAAGTGTGCATAGTCTTTGTGACTTTTTGGGACGAAATATATGGTAGATATTTTAGGTTTGTCTATGCACAGAAAAGATTTCTCATCATCATTGAGCATCTGTTTATGATGCCATTTCATTGTTAGGTTGTTCATTTCTTTAGTTTAGGAGCCCTTTTCCGCCTTTCCCCCAGAGGCTCAACCTTTTCTCACTTTCCCCCCGAGGCTCAAGCTTAACTATTGCAATAGCCTCATCCTGAATCTACCATCTTCCAATCTACGACCTCCAGCTAATCTAGAATAGGGCAGCAAGACTTATCCTTGGCCTTACACCCAGGGACCATATCTCTCATGCACTAAAAAGTCTTCATTGGCTCCTGGTTGCTGCACAGATTCAATTCAAATCCCTCTGCATCATCCACAAGGCGTTCTGTGTCCAGGGACAACACTATCTTCAACTTTATCTTACTAAATACTCCCTCTCTAGACCACTATGCTCTTCTGGCTCTAACTCCCTGTGCGTAAAGTGTTTTACTAAACAGATGGCAGGTGGTCATTCACTTTCCCCAGCTGGCTCCTTACTATGGAACAGCCCCACCCTCCCTCTGCGCCTTGAGCAGGAGCTTCTTAAATTGCAGAATCTCTTTAAGACTCTCCTCTTTACCTCCTCCTTCCCTTCCTCTCTCCCCTGCTAATCCCACAGTTGCTGCGACTGGCATCCTGGACCCTCATGCATCCTTGGGGCCCTGACCTCCCGCACCCAATCAGGCCAGCTCCTGTCTACTTGCACTTGCACTTACACCCTCCACCCTGGTGGCTCTCACCTACACTCCTTGTGGCTCCAGGACGTGTAGCACTCAAAATTCCTAGCACTTCATCTGCGGCTCACCCATGAGCGCAGACTCCACAGCACTTACCCCCTGCTTTCTTCCTTGCTGCACTTGCACGTTCTGAATACTCACAAGGCATAGTACGTTGGTCCTGTCTTCCTCTTCCCCCACGGCTCTTAAATATTGTGTTTTAATGTTCTTTAATGTATTTCTCACTCCTGCTCACTCCCTTGCCCTGTGGGTGCTTTGCAACAGTATTTTCTTACTGTATAAGCGCCTAACAGGCAAACAATAAATAAATAAATAAATAAATATGCTGGTAACATATTGTTTGTTGTTCTCCTTGTACCAATCCGGGGTGCTCAAGTGCTCATCTCCCATCATGATGTAATCTGTTTTATTTAGTAAAATAATTTTGCCCCGTTTGTCAGCTTCTTTTATAATGATGTCCTGGTATGATGCAAATGTTTTCCAACGCTCGTTGTTCCTTGACGTCTAGCTTCTTGGAGCCCTGATACTTTTCTCAGTGAGAAATGTCAATTTTTCTTTCTATGGGCCTCATTACACGGATGGCAGAGAACCATGGCGCTATTAGCGCCATGGTTCATGCCGGTAAAATACCGGCACCGCCTTGGCGGAAAGGGGAATTACCGCCCCATTCCAAGGTTGGCGGGGCGGTAATTCCCCCTTCCACCATTGCCCTTCTCCATTCCCATTTTTGCCCCATAGGGCTCAATGGGAATGAGGAGGGCGCTAATTACGGTACCGCAACTTGCGGTACCGTAATTAGCTCCCTGGGTCCCTTTGCGGGTTGGTTTTTAACACCTGCAACAAGCAGGCATTAAATCCCCCAACCCGCAAAGGGACCTCGTAGTAAGGCGGTAAGGATTTACCGGTACCGGTAAAATACCGGTAAATCCTTACCGCCATCCGTGTAATGAGGCCCTATGTCCTTGGTTACTGCTTTATAAAATGCATTGATGCAGTTACCCTGTGGGATTGCCGGGAAACATTTGGATTTGGGCTTCTGATTGTTGTCAAGCAGTTTGTTTTTGTGTATGCCTAGGTGGTCAATATGTATCACACTAGGGAGTTATATGTTTTTTTCAATAGATTCAAGTATCTGTGTGTCGAGGATATTTTTGATGCTCAAAAGGCTTGTGTTGGGGTCTATTCTTTCTTCCCATCTGATGGGATCCATATTCTGAAATAATTTTTTCAATTTCAGTTTGCGGATGAACTTGAAAGTATCTGTTTGAATGTTAGTGTAGTCTTTTGTTATGTGTGGTGCAAAGGATAGTCCTTTGCTTAGTAATGTAATCTCTATTTCATCAAGTGATCGGTCAGACAAACGAGAACCAAGTTTACCTCCTTTCTGATTGCTCATTCCTGTATTCTGTGTGTGTCTGCATTCCTATTTTGTTCCCCATGTCTCCTGTTTCATCCTCTTCTCACCCCCCCTTGCAGCCCTAGGTGTGGGCCTCATGGGTGAAGTACCTGGTTCTGAAGGGCCCTGAAATCTTACTTGTTTCAGATTTATTAGTTTGTTTGCACAGTGGTACCATTTTATTTGTTTAAAAAAAAAGACTTTTGGTCATCGATATGGAGTCCGATTGAATGGTTGTTAAGTTTTCTCCCTCACTGTCTGCATCAGAGCTATTAGGTGATACATGAGGTGTGCTAGTTCTCGAGGAATTTTTACCTTTTGTCATCATATTTCGGTTGATATGTTTATAGCCTATCCTGTCATAAGTCTCGGTCATCCGTACATTTTTTACAGGTTTTTTTCTGTTTTACTTCATCTTGATGATATCTGGGAATTCTTTCCATAGTTTTGAATTTTTTCTTTGTAGTCACCTAAGGGCATCCAATTCTTGTATATCTTTCCCAATTTTCTCCATATCTTTTTCTTTCCTCTTATGCTCACTGTCTGCATGTTGGACTAATAGTTCTACAATTTTTTTACAGCTAAGATTGAGGCTGGTTTTCATTCTTCTGCCAAGTTAGAGTCCTCGACATTGCTGAAGTTGGGAAATGTGAGTATTCTTAATCCCTGAGGAATTTGTTTGTTGTCTAGAGAATTTTGCATAGTAGCTTTTTTGCAATATTTATTAATTTCTTTGATCGATAATCATTCTAATTTGACACAATGGCCAAAATCGATACCTAAAGTTCACAGCTTCCATCAATAGTTAAGTCAACTATCTAGATGTCTATCTATCACGAACAGGGACACCTATTAGTGAGACCATACACCAAGACAACCAAAAAAAACATGTTACTGCACTGTGGAAGCAACCATGCTTGCCATGCCATGGATAACTTGCCATTTGGTCAATTCCAGCGCCTCAAACGTAATAGTAGCACTAGGGAATCCTATGGCGTGGGAGCCAACACATTAATTAACAAACTATTGCATCGTGGCTACCCCTGAAAACTGGTCAAAACGTTCAGCCAAACTTGCCCTTAACAACAACAGAGAATCGCTACTGGAACATAAGACTATGGTATTCATGAGTACCTATAGCAATCTTTCATATAAAATCAAAGTGTTTATCAATAGAAACTGGAAGAAAGTGATGACTAAACACATGCACATCCCATTAGTGTCCTTTAAATAAATACTAATATGCTCAACATTATCATGAAAAATGACGTCAGCAGAGGTACAAGGATTGAACCCCAACAAACAAACTTGTGGGGTCTTCACCAGGTTTCAGGACATCATCCCTGTGGAAACTGTGTGATATACCCTCAGACCAGGAAAATTGTATCTGTAGATTTGGGGTTAACACGCGAATGGTTACTTGGAGGAAACACCAACTGTAATACAGAGAATGTTGTATACATGATCTCTTGTCCATGTCCGTCCATCTACATTGGTAAGAACCAATCGAAAGTGCAAAATGAGAATGATAGAACATAGGAGTTGCATAAAAAACAAAATGTAATTAGCTTTGTTAGTCAAACATTTTATGGAAAAAGGCCACACTTTTACGGATTTTGAATGGACTATCATCAATAAAGTCAAGGGCAACTCCCAGGAGGATGTAAATAAATAAATGAACTTAGAACAAAAACTTATTTTCATGACTAAAAGGTGTAGGGAACATCCCACAGTGATAAGTAACTGTCGTTTTTAGACTTCGGTATTGTAAGTCACTTACATCCATGTGGAGAATCCATGTAAATCTACTGGATTTTAGTGTTTATAGTGGGGCATCCCTCTTTATCATGAAGCAGAGAAGAGATCCTCTATATCAGGGACATTGGAAAAACATTCAGTTTTGGATCCCTGCTACATTTACATGCATTCAATGGGTGTCACTGGTCTGTTTATTTACTGGGACATGTGCTCAACACTGATGATGTCATCACGCTACATGATGATGTCACCACAGGTATTTAATGCCATGTCCATCTTGGTTTCGCCTGCACTGACAGTTTTTTTAACTAGAACACGTGAAGGTAAGCTAAGGACTGCTGATATTTGGATCCTGATTCTATTGGTGGAGCTAAACCCACCTGAATAGTTACAGAGATTATCCCTTACATTGGAGTTCCTTACAGGATTTTCAAGGATACCTTTGAAGTAATAATACCTTCAGAGAGTCCAAGTCCAGTGCAATATTGTGGAATATCTTCTGGGGCTGAAGAAATTCACCAAAGTAGGTGATATCAGTTATTTGTGATTTTGATGAGAAGAGACATTGGTGCTAAATTAGAGGTGGCACTATAATACTTTTTAAATTACTTTTTGGCTTAGAGTTGGTGCCTATGGACATCCGGTACTCAGCTAAAAAGCCCCCAACTTGGTCTGAGAGACTTCATATTATTGGGATAGAGGAGGAGGACTTCTCTTATTCCACAAGTAAGTGCCACTTTTTACTGTTCCAGAGGGAGCAGGAGAGAGTCAGCATTATTGGGGACACATTAGTACATCTTGTGTTTCTGTTTATTGCCTTCTTATCATTGTTTGTAGTCAGTGTCAGTGTACTGTTGAGTGATTAAGCACTTTTGAGAGACGAGGTGCAGGATTAAAGAGACAGCTTGAGCTACCCATAGAGGTGAGAGTGGAGCTTACATGAGAGAGATAGTAGGTCGTATATGGATCGACAACTGTTAAGGTTGTTTTTTTTTCCTTCTAGGATAGCAAGAGGAAGGTAGGCTGGTACGTCCCAAGTCAGAAGTCAGCAAGCAGCAACACAAATGGTTGCAGGTGGTCTGTAGATGTATGTTCAGCAATACCACCCAGCTATATTACAATTGAGTGTATCTGTCTACCCTTGGGGAAAGGGTACAATGTGAGTTCTAGTAATAAGACCAGTATAGTGTACTAAAAAATATGTTTCTTTATCCCAGTAGGGATCCTCTGCAAGACCAGGGTGCTAGAGGATTGCAAACAGCGGCCAGCCATGTTTCAATACATACAATACATACAAGTGTATTAATAATGCCCCTGATGAATGTCTGGCAGATTTAAGCCTCAAAAGGACAGAAATGTGTATAAGTTGGGCTTTCAGCGTGATCATTGTGTTTAGTAAATCCATATTAGTGTTAACCAGATACTAAAATACTGGATAAAATGATTTTCATTGTGTATTCTTTTGTGTAACTGTGTTCATGCTGTGTGCTTGATGTTCAGGTTTTATGCATAAATTTTAGTGTTAAATGCTATTTTTATTGTGTGTAAGTAAAAATAATTATGTTTCGTAATAAAATTGAGAAATATTATTGATACATTGGCAGTGGACGGTAGGTCGATTGATATGATAGGTTATTTATAACGTGCTTAATACCCAGAGTTTTCTAAGCGCGGACCTGGGGATCATGTCGTCTTGCTTCCAAGGCAAGCACGTTGCCGCTGAGCTATCCTCCCGAGATGTGTTTAACACCACTCATGGTAAATTGATGAGGAAATAACAATTGACACCCACTACTATACCTTCCTCTGATTTGCGCATCATGTTGTGTCTGTGCGCCACTCTTTGGTAATCAAGTATAATAGGTCAGTATATCGTATGCATGTGTATCTTGGCTTCAGAAACTTAACTATGACCTCATATTCACCTAGACGACAGTCAAGAGAGAAAATAGAGTGTAAATTAGTTAGGTGTGGTTCTGCGCCAGTGTAAATTAGAGTCAATCCAAGTGTTCAAAAACCAGAAGGATTTTATTTAGCAAACCTTCTGTCCTTCAGTACAATCCTAGGTCACGTGCCACCATTTGGTTAATGTTGGCTTAGGAAGGTTATTTAAGGCCTAGGATTACCTTGGATTGTACCAAAGACCCAAAGGTTTGTTAAATGAAATCCTTTCGGTTTTGAACGCTTGAATTCACTCTAATTTACACTGGCACCGAGCCACACCCAACTGTATTATACTCTTATTTTTTCTCTTGACTGACTACGTAAATATCAGTCATAGTTAGGATTCTGCAGCCGAGATACCAATGTATAAAATATACTGACCTATTGAAAAAGACCTCTGGTCGAAACACGTGTTAGCTGTCAGATAATATCTCTTTATGTTGTTCACTTATGAAAGGAGAAAAAAAATGTAAAAAAATGAATAATACAAATCACAGATAAACACATCTAAGGTGTTGATTTTTCTTTTGTGAAAGAATTGGTTAGCAAAGGGTCACAGTAACTCTTTTTTATTTATTTTTTTAGTTCATTTTAAAATGTTTATATTGGCATTTATTAAACAGAAACTTTGATTCAACTAATCATACATACTGCCGCAGTTTCCAGTATTAGCAATGTCTGTCAACAATAACATATTAACACATTAACAAACAAGAACCGTCTTCACATGTTGGACAGTGACTCTTAATACATGCATCAGTAGAGTCAGCTTCAATGTCCCCTTTCCTCTTGGCAAATGCCTCTTTGATGCAAGACCTGGCACCAATAATGGCAGTTTTGGGGGCCATCAGATGCGGTAGTGCTGTAAATAGCCTAGATTTTGCTCTTGTGCATTCTGAGTCAAACCAACCTGACCTGGCTGTCCCCTTTCCTCTGCCTGCCACTAAAGAAAAGTGTCAGTTAGATTAGTCATTGGAGATATTCATTCAGTTAGAATAATACTCTGATCACCCATCCCTACAAACAGTATTTCCAGTTCACCGTGATTAGTCTTAACTGCTTTTCTCAACAACACCTCCTTCTCACAGGGCTTCCATTTAAGCCTCCTCCTAGAGGCATCCAAAGACACCCCAGGAAGGTTTGTAATGATTGGTTTGGGGTATTCAGGGAGATTCCCTGTCACAGAGAGAATCTCCTTGAATACCCCAAACCAATCATTATAAACCTTTTGATAAAGGGGAACCTCACCGGTGATGGGACAAATTGCAAAATTGCTAAATACCTATTGTCAAGAGAGGAAGACATGAATGATTTATTTGCACTTCGAGGGAGCATGGAACATGCTTTCTGTCCATCAACCAACATTCAAGAGGACTTCAGATACGAATTTGCTAAATTTGAGCGAGTTTCTATTAAATAATTTAACAAATATTGGGAAATGGTGTCTTTGAAGAATAATATACAATTGGATCAAATTCAACTGGGATTAGGAATTCTCATATTTCCAGTCTTTTCCAATCCTGAGGATACAGATCTTGCAAACCAATGGGAATGAAATGTGAATAACAGTTCCAAAGAAATGTTACAATTGCTTATCAAACTTGTGACAAAGGAAAATTTTAGGGTTGTTACACAGATTGAAACAATCAAAAAAGAAATAGCAGAATTGAAATCACCTGAAGCTACCAAGGAGAAGAACTACCAAAAGCTGCACAACATTCTAAAGCAATATCAAGACGAGGTCAAACTTCGCAAAATGAGGAAGTATTTCCATGACAATAGTGATTACAGGAAGGACCGCATATACATGTTTCAGAGCAAATACAATCAGAAAATGCCAACTGCTTCAAGGGGTAGCACCCCTAACACATCAACAGGGAGTTCTGATATCAAATCTGAACAAGAAGTTGGAGCGATGGGAGAAAATAATCAAATTACTCTGAACAAAGGATATTTGAATCAGATTAAGAGATTCAAGAAAGGCAACATAAATACTCCCTACATACAGGTCCGTTTTCTATTACCACCAAATAGATGCGTCTTTATGGGAGGGCAAAAGGGGCACTTGCCCAGGACCCCCACTTTCGAAGGGGCCCCCACAAGGCTGCCTGATCTTAAGTAAGATTCCATTGTTTACCAGACTTAAATAACACACGCCAGGAGATTTTATGGCATGCTGCTGAGGTGCTAAACCTATTGCCTGTCTGTTTTGACAAGTACATTCTGCCTTGATCAATTAATGATGTAATGCTTTCTGTGTTCACTGTGGAATACATAGTTTGTGTGTTCCGTATGGCACAGTTTCTGTGGCATTCTTTAATTCTTGTGGGAATTATGTTGATCATGTGCAATAGCCAAAGTTGAAATCCATATTGATACATTGAGTGTCACAATGGTACAGAAGTTAGCACAGTGTGTTAAGCACTTATTGCAGAGATACATGTTCATATGAAAGATTAGAAGAGCACTCCTGCAAGGCTGGCTGAAGCTTTCCGATGTCTGAAGTTTATCATCCTACCTGCATATGTACTTGGTTTTGCAGCATAAGAGGTGCTATTATCAGCAATGTTCCTGCACCAGATAGGGGTTGCTATAAAAACTAACATGCAATTCATATGGTGAAGGTCTAGAAATTGGTTTCTTCAGATGGGGCGTTGTAAAAGCTAGGCAATCCTCTCCAAAGATTAGCATAAACGATTAGTCCAAGAGGTGAATAAAAGACTGTGGAACCAAAGTGTTCATGCTTGTATCCTGGCTTTGCCAGCAGACGATTCAGTGATCCTGGTCAAATCATAAATCTCTTGCATTACTGTGCTGTCTTCTGTGAGGTTTTCCTTCTTGCATGCTGGTGGCATCGTTTAACTCATTACTTGATCTTTCTTCTTATGTAGGTCATTTGAGTGGAAGGGGTGGTAGACAGGAGAGAGTGGACCAGATGTTGTAGGCCTTGGGCAAGCATATTTTAAGGTCTGCTTGTTTGACACAAAAAACATTTTGCTTTTTGTATAAAAGTCAATGTTTTTTTGCACGTTTATGAATGACAATTTCACAAGCCATTGTTTTGGAAGTATTTCAAGCTTAAAAGTACAAAAGACATAACTAGATTAAATCTGTTAAATCACATCGATTGGTAAATCATTCCCATTTTGCGTAACACCCTTCTGTACTATCTTAGTTTTAAAAATTGTCACGTTTGGAAATGTGATTTGGGTACTTTTCAAGTCAGTGGTAAGAGCTGGAAAAGAAAGTGTTCAAATGCAGAAATTGCAGAGTTGGCACAAATCCCAGCTTCACCCCTTAAGCAATGTGTGATCCTGGGAATCTCATTTAATCTTGTATTGTCTAACCTCTCAGAATTTCCAGTCCCTAAACCATTAAAAATGGTCAGCCCTTCAGAGTGATTTCCTTCTCAGGGTATGATCTTCATAAATGCCTCACTCATGGTTTCACTGGCTATAGGGTTGCTTCCCCTATAATAGTGAGCATTGATATACTGCACACCACAGACACTTGTTCCCTTGATCTCTAATGACAACACTATTTGAAAACCATGTCCCACTTCTAATCTCAGTCTGTCTGGATAGAGACACCTTCCTGGTAGCTTTTAACCTGCATTCACTATCCATGCTATGCTATTTGTAGCTTTCTCCTTCCTTACAAATGGTCTTCTCTATTAATGCTTGAACACTTTTGCATTCTCTGAGGCAGCTATTGTGAGTTCTCTGCCTATTCTGGGTTACATGTACCTTTTACATATAGTCATACATTAATACTACAGGCTGTATACCTTCCCGGATGATATTGATAAAAAGTATCCTGTTTCTATACTAGAAGAGAAGTAACCTCTTTGTAGATTGCTAATGTTGGCCTTCCAATGCTACTTGTTTGTCATTCTGTTTAGAGCAAGACTGAAGAGGATTAGGGGACTTAAATGGAGTAAACATGCTTATTTTTAATGCTGCGAGGTGGCATATCTACCTATTGGTTATGCTCACGGTAGGCGAGGGAGAGGGGGGTACCACCAGATATTCTTGATCACTTAATTCTTTTGGTTTGGTGGAGGGGGCCCCAAACATGTCCATGCCCAGGGCCCCAAAAATGCTTAAGATGGCCTTGCCACCAAGCCTAACTACAACTACTTCAAGCACAGGAGGAGAGGAAGGAGGGGGGCAAGCAACGTAACAGATCCTCATCTAGCTACAGACTCAAGCAAGCGTATAAAAAGAGCAAGCGGCAAGGGTGGAACAAGCAGATGAATATGAACAACTTGGTCGTCAATTTATCCAAACGGACCCTCACCAGTTAAGAATTAAGTTTTATCAACAGAGGTTTATAATTTGTGCCCTCAATCTCATTGGATCCAATTGATTTTCAAATAGATTTGTTTAAATGTATTCGCAAATTGAAATTAAAAAAATTATTTGCCGCCCAGGTCACACAAGCTAAGGAATCGAGCCCATATGTTCAATCTAGCGACTTGACCATAACATACATTGAGAATACTTTCCTGTTAAGATCTCTGGCCGAGAATGAGGATTTTGAGATGAGAGACTTGATGCATGATTTGAGAATTCAACCAGCTAATGTTCAGTTGCAGGAACTAAAACCTAAATCTAAATTTGTACCTCAACTAGCGCAAGATAACATCAAAGACACATTTTGAAAAGCAATCTCTAATGATATCAATAAAGAACATTGTAAATGTACACAAGATAACATCAAATCATTTAAAGGAGGCAACCTGTCCCGTCAAGAAAGACAGGCATTGCAAGTCCTAAAGAAATATATGTCAATAATTATCAAGAAGGAAGATAAGGGGGGGGGCAACATTGTTATAATGGACAGAGAAAACTATTTCACCATGGCAATGCAACACTCACACAAACCCCCGGCTGCTACAAGATACTGAAAGATAACCCTAAAATGGAAGTGGTCCAACATTTAGCAGAACTGATCACTAAATGGCATAGGCAGGGTCTTTTAAGAGATGCTGAAAAATTGTTTCTGACCATCAAGGAACCTACACTTCCTACAATGTATTTTTTGCCTAAAATACACCGAGTTTCATAAAATAACAGAAGCAAGACCCGTTATGAGCGGGATTGGTTGGGCTACCGAACCACTAGTGGAATACATTGATACTATGCTAAGACCTTATGTTATTCAACTTAAATCATACTTAAAGGGCACTACCAACGTACTGAATATCATTAAAGAATACCTTTGGGACAATGAATACCTGCTGGCTACACTTGATGTGCGAGCACTATGCACATCCATCAAGCATGAATTGGCACTTTAAACCATCCAATATGTATTCAGAGACAGCTCAGCCTCACACCACCAACATATCAACATGCTACTAGAGATGCTGGATGCCACACTAGTTCATAACAAATCTATATTCAATGACAATTATTACCAACAAATTCATGGAGTGGCAATGGGCACGAAGTCCGCTCCATCATTGGCCAACCTCTTTATGGGGCTTTTTGAAGACACAGGCCCTCATTAGGACCCTGGCGTTCAGGGGTTAACGGCACCGTAAAAGGTGTTGGCGCCGTTAAACCCTAAACGCCTTACTATGAGGTCCCTTTGCGGGACCCGACCTTAACGGCTGGTCTAGACCAGCCGTTAAAGTAGGGGCCCGCAAAGGGACTCTCGTGGTAAGTACCATTGCGGTACCGTACTTACCGCCTTCCCCATTCCCATTATGCCCTAAGGGGCAAAAATGGGAATGGGGAAGGGCCATGGTGGCATGGGGAATTACCGCCCCGCCAACATCGGAATGGGGTGGTAATTCCCCATTCCGCCATGGCGGACTCCGGCATCGACCATGGTGCTAATGGCACCATGGTTTACCGCCGGAGTCCTAATGAGGGCCACAGTCATCTATGTGAACTCAAAATACTCAAAACAAGTAATCTTATGGGCAAATTACATCGACAATATTTTATTGATTTGGAAGGGCAATGATCAACAACTCAATGAATTCATCAATGATATCAACACCAATGATTTTGGCATCTCATTTACTGGGACACACAGGACCTCATTACGAGTGTGCTGGTCCGGTAACAACAGTGCTGGTAATCCTACCAGCACTGTTGTTACCGGACCGGCACACTGCGTGTCTGCGAGCAGGTGCTGTCCTACCCCCCAGGGTCAGACCTGGTGGGCGGAACAGCAACGGCCCGCAGACTTTCACGGAAGCACCAGCACTGTTATTAACAGTGCCATCGCTTCCATGATCCCCATTCCCATTGAGTCCTATTGGACTCAATGGGAATGGGGATTAACAATGAGGATTAACAATTTACCGGCACCTGACTTCCCGGATCGCCGTCGTAATTCCCTGGTGATTCTGGAAAACCAGGTACCGGTAAATATTGCAAGTCCGTCGGCAACCCACTGGCAGCACCGGCAGGGTTACCGCAGGACTTGTAATGAGGCCCACAGTCCAAACAACATACATTTTCTAGATCTTCAGATCTGTGTATTTGGCAACGAATTAAGAACTAGCATGTTTAGGAAACCAACAGAGGTTAACTCTACTCTGTATGCGACAAGTTGTCATCACAATGTAGTGATCCGGAGCATAGCTATGGGGGGATTTGTCAGGGCTAGACAAAATTGCCAAGACCAGAGCATCTTTGATAAGGAATGTGATTTATTAACAAACCGATTTCATGAGAGAGGTTATGCAAAGACGCATGTGCAAACGGCATTTGACAAAGCGAAGGTTGTGAACAGGGAGCATACCCTGAAACAAAGAATGTAGATGGAATAAAACACATAACCTTTGGAAATTCATAACTAAATACTGTCACAACCATTTCATGATTAGACGAATACGCAACAGACATTGGCCTTTGCTACGTCTGGATAAAGACTTGATAGCTTATGTGGGAAACAAGCCAAAAATGGGTTTTCAAGAGAGCTAAAACTCTGGGAAACACTCTCAGTCCATCTTTTCTATCCAGTCCAATGATGGAAACAATTATTACTTGGTTAAAACCCACAAGAAATGTTTTTCACAAATGCAGATTTTGCACAATATGCAAATATGCACAGGACAAAACTATAAGATTTACAGACTCTACAGGCATCTCATGGCCAGTCACAGACTTTATTAACTGTCTAACAACATTCATTGTTTATGCTATCACTTGTGTATATGGTAAGATTTATATAGGGAGCATGATAAGAAATCTCTGACTCAGAATAAGGTTTGCAGCCATCTATTAGCACCCAGGACCCCAAACTCCCACTGTCCATGTATTGGCAAACAAATCATCAACTAGAGAACAAATCCAATATGAGGTTCACAGGTCTGAAAAGAATCTCATTAAGTAAGAGAGGGGGCAATAAGGACATATTTGTTTTGCTTTCACCTGCACTACTTAATCTGCTGTCTCCCTATGCATTCATTCATATTAACCCCACTGAAAATGCTGTCCTGTATCACTAATCTGCTGTTCCCATTTGCACCCATTTTACTGGGTGCTTTTATTGAAATCACTGTCATACTGGCTGCTTTTATTGAAATCACTGTCATAGGCTCCTATAATATTTAGTATTCGGCCAAATACCCAATAGTGTATTAAGTAGTTTATTAAGTATTCCACTTAACAAGAATAACAATAACATTTTTTTAAACTATGCAATCTCTATTTTAATTTTCTTATGTTAATCAACATCTCATCCTTATTTAGTACATTATTGGAGGCCATGAAACATTGTATGCTTACAAAATGGCAATTAGTTGGAAACAACACATTTTGCATGGTTTCCCATGTGAAATATATTTTTTCTATTACATTTAATTTTTTGGGGGTGCAAAAAAATGATATTTCAAGGAAAGGTCAGACAAAAACTGCTCTGCAACCAAAATTGAATATGTAGTGAATGTTGTCAATTTCGTTTCTATGGCTGTAATTTATCCCACTCATGGTCCCTGTGCCTCACATAACAGGCTACCTACGCCCTCCTGCTCCCCTCTATTATAAATTAAAATTACTCCACAGGCATTTCCCATAGGAACAAACCATGCTCACCTCTTGCTCATTCTCACCTCTACTCTCCATTGCCCAAACATATGCACTTTAGTCTTATATTTAATTAGGAATGCTTTCAGGCATCATTTAATTCAATTTCCTTTCGCAATCTGCACTCCCTGTTTGTCTCTCCGAATTGTTACAATTCATTTAAATGAGAAGACAAAGTATTCAGCCGGAGCTGATTAGCAAGAAAATATTCATCTGGAGCTGCATAGCTTTTTTCAGCTTGAATTTCAGCCAAACTGCAGTACACCGGCACTAGAAAGATGTATGGTGGATGGCACTGATAATGGAGACATAATTTACTCAAAGCAGAAAGCCAAGAAGTGTGCACTACTGGAAAGAAGAGCCCCTCAACTGGAAACCATACAATGCGTTTTGAATGAAGGCAGCTGCAAAGCGACATCAGAAACCATCCTAGACAGTTTGGCATCGCTGCTGGGTAACCCACTCCCTGAGCTATTGAGAGGTGTGAGAAGATGGTTTGCTGAGCGTAGGGGGATCTCCTGGAAGCAAGAGAGGTGCAATGCCTATTTCAGGAAATTACCTGATGCCTGACTTGAGGTGGCCAGATGATGACTAGGACATTAGCGAAGAGCCTCAAGATACCCGTGGATGCAAAGAATTTAGCACATCCACAGGTAACTAACTCTTCTGGAAGCGGTGAAGGCTGTGAGGCACAGAGAGCTGTAGACAAGAGTTGCGCAATGGTGAATGGAGGAATACTTCTGGGAATATCAGGAGAGGAGCGAGAAACTTGAGAGTAGTCTGGGTGCATCAGTGCTCACTGTTTAGGCTCTACTAGACCGCACATAAAAAATATAAAATTAGCCTGTGCAATATGGATGAGTGCTGGACATGTGGTGTCAACCATGGTGATCTTAAGCACATGTTCTGAGAATGCTGGAAGATGACCATGTTCTGGAAAAAGATTAGCAAGAAAGTAGCAGGCATGCTACGAAATATTTCACGCTGAACCATGTAACAGTGCCGTTGGGGTCCATTTTCAAGTATAACCAACTGGCATACCATGAGGAACTATGACTGTTGTGGGCTTTCACAGGTGAAAAGAGTGAGCTATTGTGAAAATGCAATCAGCAAGAAGAACCAAGTGTTGGGGTCTGGATGGAGGATCTGTAGAACTTGGATATAATGGAACACGTGTCCTTCCAGGCTGAGCGCAGACTGGGCCGATTAAGTGTGAAATTGCTGAATTTTGAAAACGGCTGTAAGTCGCGATGAGATGTCAATCAATCAAGCAGGCAATCATTGGGATACCCATACCCTCCCTCCCTCTATGTCATCCCTCTCTCATTCATACTGTTCTGTCCTTTACTCTGGTGGCTGGGTATGTCATTCATGCTTACTATCTGTGCCTTGTTCTGTTTTGTCTTTGCATTTGAAATGGGCTAAGAGTAGGAGTACATTGTCAGGCAAAATTATTAATAGGGAATATATATATGGTATTTAGAAAAGATCGCCTTGCTGAATTGACCTAAATGCTGTAACGGACTGATGTTAACATGTACCCGCGATTTTACTAGCCTGATATGCTTGGGTACAGTTTTAAGAAGATGAATAACGAACAAAACCAAAATGGTCTGTCTATAACAGCATTCAAATGAACAGTTTACCAAATGGTAGCTGAAGTGATCGGTTGTGCTGCGATGCTCCAGACTCTGGCGGAGGAAGACCTTGGCTCGCTTCAGAGGCGTGGTGCATGTTTTGGCCTGGATGCTTGTTTCTGGGGCTATTATTGTTGAGTCTGAGGGCTGCAAGCGTAGACTTTGTTTAGAGGTGTACAGACTGGGTGATGGGAAAGTGACAGGTGGGAAAAATCGAAGCAATAGTGCTCTGTCTCCCTCGCCTCGTGGATGTGTTCATTGCATGAATTATCTATCCTTGTCACTGTATATTTTCAGCGGTATAATCTGTGGAGGGTGTACATGCAAGTCTGCCCCCTGGTGGGATGAAAGAGTACTCGTCATTCTTCTGCATCTATATGTGATATGCAATGCTGCCTATTCTACTCCTTAGCCAAAGGGCTCTCAAACTCACTAAATCTCAAATCCAGATGTGCCAGATGCTGGCGTGCTTTTCATCCCATGTCACCTGTCTGAGTAGGATGCCCTGCATTTACACCGCATACAACTAAATCATAGGGCCTCCTTCACAAATGCCTTTTCCACTGGAAAATCCCATTGGAAAATGCTTTGCCCACGTTGTTTACCCACCACCCCGAGCTGCGCTGGTGAGGGTGGTGAATGCATTGGTATGATGCCTAGTCATAAGGCCAGCGCGCGCACTTATGCAGCCTCAGACAAAGTGCAAGTTTGACGCCCTCAAAGGCTAATGGTTGATTTTGTCAAGGCCTTTGTGGAACCCCCTTGTGCCCTCTGCTGGTACTGCCTTAATGAGTTACTTAGATGTACGTGTCAAATTCTTAAGTACATTGATATTATTGGTACTTGTATTTAAGTCACACAGATTGAAAGAAAAATGTCAAAGAAATCCTAATAAGTTGTGTTTCTGTTTAATCTACCTGTAAGCCTGACTCTGGCTCTCTGATCAACAGTTAGGCTTTCTTAAGGGTTTACAAGGTGTGGGTGGGGCGCATCACCAGCTTCTAAGCATGCAGCAGCCATGTGTTTCTTTGGTAGGGGAATTAGCTCTGCAGGTATTGTATAGCCATAAGGGAAGCGGCTAAGACAGCAAAGGCACCCCTCCTGAGCGGCTTGTAGTTGATAGCCCCCCTCGGACCGGCTTATTCCACTATCTCCGTGCGCGGTGGCGGCGAATTGATGAGTCTGACCTGGACTTGATCTGCAGGGCAATATGTCTGATGGCTCCGCCAGATTGATAAATTGATTCAAAACTATTACCATGGTGAGAAAAGCAATAAGGTCATAAAAATTGCATGGGCCGGCCAAGTAAATCCCAGCATTTCAGGGCATCTAATGCAGAAGAATCGCAGGAGGATGCGGGCGTGAGGCTGAACGAGTGAGCGAGGAATGACTTTCCAGAGCTCATCATCTGCGATCTATTCTCCTTGCCGCCGCTTCATGCCGCCGCATAGCGCCACTTCATTACGCGGAAATAACTGTACACTTCTAGCGGGTTCCCGGCCTCCCTTGCGGCCCCTGGAGGACCCTTAGCTGGTTAATACCTCATCACTGGCTTCATTGAACACTTTAATCTGCACTCGCCTGATCAATAGAATCCTGGTGTAAATTAAAAGGACAATTCCATGTAATCAAGCCTGTTAATGCTCATTTTGAAAACCATTATTTGTGGAAGGCATTTAGGAGAAAATTGCAAAGTGACAGCCTGATGCACTCGGAGATTATTGGAAAGCAGGCCCTCTTTTTTGGAGGCTGTGTACATCATGGCCACGCAAAGGGAGGGGCTCCATTAGCGAAAGGCCTATGGTCGGGAATGTTGGGGGGGGGGGTGTCGGGGTGCCGGACCGGTCCTGCAGGAATACAGGCCTGCCTGCGCTGCCTGTTGCTGTCATGCAGGGGAGAAAATGAATTTTTCCAGCGTTCTATTTCTCTGGCAAATTCAATTACTGTGGGGACTTGCTCAAAGCGCTGTATCTTCCCAGAGGCAGAAATTGAAAACCTGGCAGCTAATGAAACGGCAAATGACTGGTAAGGGCAGACATTGGCCGCCAGTCAGCCCAAACACCTGAGCAAAACATCAGCTTGATTATATAACTCCAAGACGGATTCCCTGTCACCAAGCTCCCACCTTGGGCCTGGCTTTTGGTCTGTATTTCTTGTTCTTTCATGTTGTCAAAGAAGCTGCTCCATTTTATCTAGAAACTGTCTCTAGGTCGGTATTGGCACTGTTTTACGGTATGCAGTGATACAATCGCAGCACAAATGTCACCTGTACAATAAATTGCTGCAAAAATGCTGTGGTTTGACCCGTTAAAGGTGTACCCCATTACACCATTTAAGGGGAGCAGGGGTCGCGGGGGTGTCCCCCACCACCCTTAAATGGCATAATGGGTCCGGGCGATGCCGGGGTGTCCGTTGCGGCGGCAAAACCACTGCCTTTTTGACATGTTATTTTGTGTCCACTGCCATTTGTGCCACGATTTGAACACATGGAACCTGTTTTAAGCACAAGCAGCACCACAGCCCGTATTTACAGCTTTTTCAAACTGAAACAGTATTTTGCAGCTATGCTAACATGCCGGCAAAGCAAAAAGATGCGAGTGTAATAGATCCGACAGACTCAGTGCAAAAACTGGCTCCTAGATTTCCGAGTTGTAGGTTATACAAGATAAACTCCTGTCATGCACGTTCAGCCCACACTTTTTGACACCCGGTCTGGAGAATACCTGCAAGGTAAGTGCTTGCCTCCGACACATGGCCAACCTACACTTACTTAACCATTTTAAAATCTCGACAGAACCCACTCAGCAATTTAGACTTCCATATTCAATACATTGTGTACCGTTGGATTGGGTCATTTCCAATATGCACCGACTCCAGCATTCTAGGGCTAATAACAGCACAGCATGTATGTGTTTTATCTTAGAAGTATGGTTTGGTTTTCTGTTAGACCCTGTGTTAATGTCCATAACCAATTGTAATGAAATGTATCTTCTATGTATATTTCGTTTTTATTGGTTTGTTCAGGATGAAGAAATGGCACAGGACCTCATACCCCCTACTGCAAAAATCCCACCCCACTTGTGACAGGAAATAGACTATTTTAATCAGAATATTTATTTGTATTTAAAATTATAAATCAAGGATTGACATGTGGTCCCCTAACTGCGGATGCTGGGGAAGTCACCCAGATAAATAAAGGCAGCTTAACTACAGAAAGAAAAATGCAACAGGCAGGCAGGTTTCTCACTAGCATGTTCGTTCCAGTACAATACCCAACTTATTTTTCTCAATCACACTAACATTCATACATATATAAACAAAGATGCATGATTATTCTAGTCATGGGCTCACGTTCTTCACAGTCTCCATACACAAATCAACACTGTTTAATTACATTTCTGTGAAACCATCAATTTCTATTATAGAACGATGTCTACCGGAAGCAACTTCCCCTGGAATCAAAAGGTGAACTCGTTTTCAGAATACAACTCAAAACAATGTACTTCGCTTTCTCTGAAACCATTAGCAGGTTTTTGCATCAGAAAAATATGTTCTTAGCCTGCTTTAAATCTCGAATTTTGGGCATTATCTATGCCAAACTATTGGCTCCTAGCTTGAGCAGGGATTGTATTTGATATCTTTTGTGATCTCGCATAGGTTCAAAATAATTGTGAAGGCGTATGTTGCTGTTCTTATTGGAATGTTAGGGCTGCAGGGACTAACTCACTAATTTCAATGGATCAAGTCCATCCTCATAAAACCCCAATTCTATGTGTTTATTAGTTAATGGGATTTCAAAACTTTCATGACTATGGTAGACTGCAATGAAAGGACCTGCCATTCCATATTTCAATGGGAGACGTCTATGACGTTTAGCCCGTTGGTGGCACTCTCATGTACCCATGATCCTATCCAATTTTTAAAACACCCCCTTTCTTTGATTTCAACATTCATTTTAAACACCCCTTATTACCGAAATCAAGGAGTCCGTAAAACAATTACAACACCCTGATGCTTGACATTTTCTAACCTGCACAAGTTAACCAGACATCATTGCCCTACTTGTCTTCACTGCCAGAATTATTTTCGCACACACATCTTCTGAATAAAATGTGCAAGCGTGTACTCATATTACCTCAGTGTTTTCATGTCAATTTAGACACATTACACATTAGCTAGAAAAAATCAGGCTCATGTGTTCCAGCCATTTCCTGTGGAGTATACACAGAATGAGGGCCTTTGGAATGCCAGTGGCTCCTTCCCAGGGAGCTGTGATTTGTCACGGGAAGGGGCCATTAGCACTCTCCATTTCACACGTGTGTCCGCCCCAGCCCAGTGATAAAAGATAATACTTGAACGAAATATGCAAAGAAAAACTTTATCTGGATTTCACTGAGGCAAACCTAAGTGTGTTATGCTACAAAAAGCACACTTTTCCTCATTTTCAGGAGCAAGGTTGTGTACCACCCAACAATTTAAGTGCCACCACCGGGTCGTCCTGAGATGCATAATTGAGGAGAAAAGCCTTACTGTGACGAAGCTACATTAAACTCCCCCTTTCAGTGATGTAGCTTTTTTACAGGGTTCCAAAATATTTTTACAAGACAGAGGATAGAACTCTAAGATTCTATATAAATCATTCCTCATGTTTTTCAGAGGTTTAGGGCCTCATAATAAGTGTGCCGGTCTTCCATAAAACATGCCAATAATGATGGCTAAAGCATTTATTCCAGACTTGAGCACTTCAAGTTTGCCAGTGGGGGCCACAAATCTCCCGGCAGGCTAGACCTGCCGGGAGTGCAGGCCTCTACTGGTAAATAAATGCCTGAATCACTGGCACCATTACTAACGGTGCCAGTGATTCAGGCAATACCATCCCATAGAGTCCTAAAGGAATGCGAGCTTACTGGCTCCGGCATCCGTGGCCCAGGGTTTGGCTAATAAGGGCTCTAAATAAAGGGGCTCTAGCAACAGAGACATTGGGCAGTCCTGTTTTGTACCTCGTCTAATTCCTGTGCTATAGCACCTTGAAGCGTCTTCTATGTGCTAGATGGAATTACCAGTAAATATCACAAACCAAATAACCAGGCAGACCAAAGGAAGCTAGTAAAATATTGCTTTAATGTCAATGAAAGAAAGCAAGGCAATATGACAGCTATCAAAGTAGATGCTCACTGTTCACACATAATCTAGCTTGTACAGAGATGATATACGTTCACATACGTCATTTATGATGTCATCCTACGTGGCATTTCATAAAACCTATCGCCGGGAGGGATTGGATTTGTGGAACATATCTACTTATAGAATTATATATGGGCTAATATCTCATTGGCTGCTCCTTGACTGTAGGACACGCCCTGAGCTACGTCTACATATGTCATATACTGATTAAAGCAGAGAATATGGTAGCAGGTTAATAACTGAAACATTGGGCCTCATAACAATTTTGTAATTACGGAAATAAGGGTGCCAGTAAGCTAACCAGCACCCTTGTTTCCGGGCCGGCAAACTACGGGTTAACAATGGTATAAATGCTTCCTTCCGTGTCCCCACTCCCGTAGAGTCCTATCAGACTCTATGGGAATGGGAATTAAAAAAATTACCAGTGCCTGACTTTCCAGGACACCGGACTCATAATGAGGCAATGGCACCAGGAAGTCAGGCGCCAGTAAACTTTTACGGGTGTGGCGGCAACCCGCCGGTAGAACCAGCAGGGTTACCGCCAGACAGATAATGAGAGCCATTGTATATGAAATTGCATGGCAGGCCTTTTGATTAGTGAGCAACCTTATCGAACCTTGGACTTTCATCTCCATAGCAGCATGTGAACAGAACAAAACCTAGGTGTTCAAGCTGCGTCAACTTGTTCTCTTGTTTCCCCAGTTAGTCCATCGCATTTCATCGACCCGATCCATAGTCAAGGTCTATCATTTGTAGTTCACCTCATAGTCTCCTCACTGTTATGGGACATCCAAGGTAGTGTGAGCACACAACTACCTTAACTCAAGCTCTAATTAATAGTCTTTGTTTTGAGTTCTTCATCACATGTCAGGAGACCACGATTCTATCCTTTTCAGCCTATCCATTACTGCTATTTGATTTGATTAAACAGGGTGCCATTACCCCTTCTGGCCTTTTGAGACGTGCACACTCCACCTCGCATAGGCTTTTCCCTTTGAATGTGTTCAACACATGGCATCTCCAAATGTCCAAATTCTCCTAAAAGTCTCTTAATCTTAGCAGAAATATGTCTTCTGCATGTACTCTATTCATTTGACTCCCTTTGTGCCTTTCACCCATCTCTCGAAATAGCCTCCTGGACTACAGACCAACGTACTTCCTTATTCTGCACATGAAAAAAGCCTCTTCATCAATTGTTCAATTTATAATCCTAGGCTCGTATTCCGAGGGATGGGTTGACTCTTTAACATGGGCCATCATCCATTTTCTTCAAATGGTCATCCTAAGTGTTGTGTAAATGCTTCTTTTTAGCAAGGTTCTATATGCTTTTTTTACCTTGCATTGTAGCATATTTACAGTTATTGGTCAGCAAGTTACTTCATCTTATTTGCATGGTTACTTCAAATTTTAGGTACACGTTTCTCTTTGTGCTTCAGTTATATCATCAGTCTTAAGTATTTTCATATCGTTTCAAAATAGGTTTATATACCTTCTTCGTGACATCATGTTGTCGTCGTCAGACTTTTCCCTAGTGTTCATCCATGATTCCCATATCCGCATTCCGGCACTTTGGCAGAGGGCATCCTTCTTGGTGACTTCCTTCCACTGTCTCAACATGAGGGTATCTTCTGAATGACTGTCTGAGTGCAAATCATCTTACATACAATCGACACAGTATGGACATGTTGCATAAACTCATGCATGGGTTCCCAATTGTAGCTCTTTGTCTACTGCTCCAATAAGACAGTGGTGAGGGGGTGGGGACTAGAGAAGAGGCATCCACCTGCCCAGCTACTTTTCAATGCTCCTGAAAAGGGCACCATTAATTGCCAATCTTTTGGCAGAGGCCTGGTAGTTTGCGTGCACCAATCCGGAGAAATTTCGACCCAAATCCCATATGCTCCAACACACGAAAAGTAATGTCCATTGAACATGGTCGAATGCTTTCTTCGCATCCAACGAAACCAGCAGGGTTGTGTAATAGCCATCTTTTCTATCAAATGACAGACCCTGCTAATGTTGTCATGCGTCTGCCTCCCTTGTATAAATCCTGATTGGTCTGGCCCAATTAGCTGCACAAGTAGACTTATGAGCCTATTCGCCAATATTTTAGTGAAGAACTTTGCATCAAGATTTATTAGCGCTATGTGCCTATATGACCGTGGTAGTGTCAGATCCTTGTTGGGTTTCGGGAACACAACCACATTTGCTTTATACATCGTTACTGTGATTCTCCCCTTTACCTGGAATGAGTTGAACAGCTGAGCCACAGGACAAGATTTGCTTAAAACATCTTATAAAAACTTGCCGGATATCCGTCTGGACCAGGAGACTTGTTCAGAGGCAGTGTCTTTATTTCCTCTGACACCTTCTTTTCACTAATTGGACTCTCCAGTTCCTCCCTTTCTACACAGGAGATTTTAGGTAATGGGATTGTGCTCAAATAGGCTTCAGATATGCCTATTCTAATCGTCAATTCTGAGTTTAACACAAAATTAGAAAGTTTTCAAAGTTCAGTTTTATTCCAAGTTATCGTTTACCTTGATAGGGACTCATATTCTTCCGCAAGTGTAATGATCTTGGGTAAGTATACAGCTGGTTAATAAAGGTACAACATAATGCCATTCACATACAGCATTAATCAACTTTCTTCCCCACTCATTGGTATAACTCTCACTCCATAATTTGAGTAAATTATGCATGCAAAAGGTTCCCTCATGCAAATAACAGAGGGGTCAATGGGCATGCATGCCTGGTGCCCATAAATAGCTGGAAAGGCTGGGATATCAGGGGTCCATTGATTACCTTAGCCCTCTGCACCTTTTACATTATCTTGACCCATTTTACCAAGGATTCATGGAATCCAAACTTTTCTAGAATATAAAACATAAAAAGGTCACTTGACCATTTCAAAAGCCCTCAGCATTGATAGAAACCAGGGAAGGTTCCCCATTAAGGTCTCCTGAATTGTACAATATGCATTACACTTCTCATATGGTCAGCAAGGGATCTTCCAGCAATAAAACCGACTTAGTCTGGGTGCATAATCACTGTGATTATATTTTGAACTCTGTCCGCTATAATTCTTGCTAGTAATTTCAGATCTGCATTTAAAAGGGAAATGGGGAGATAATTCCCACAGAGTGTGTGGTCCCTACTCTTTTAGGAAATAAGACAATGTTAGCCTGTTGCATAGAATCAGGTGATCTATCAGTGACTAAAATATGATTAAACAGCTTAGCTAACTGTAGGGAGAGTACTTCTATATTTTGTTCTCAATATTCTGGGGTAGACCTGTCAGGCCCCGGCGCTTTACCCTTCTTCTTGTTTTGAATTGCATTTCTCACCTTGTCTTCTGAGACGGCATATTAGTGGCTTCCAACTTTGGTAAATGAGGCAATTCTAATTCCTCAAAAAGTGTCCATAATCCACCTTACTCTGCCTAATGTCAATGTATACAGTAAAATGTCAATTTAAACAGCTTTTGTTCACTTGAAACTGAGCGGTACAAATGACTGGAATGTGTTTGGCCCTCCACTGTTGTCTCATCAGATTGGAGAGCAGTTTGGCTGATTACTTGTCATAAAATGTACATGCTGCCTTTTTATGTGCAAATATAGATCTGTCCATGTGACGCTTGTTGAATTAATATTTAGCCTTATTAAAAGCATCAAGTTGCTATTGAAGGTACAGCCTTTCCTTTTCCTTAATACTTCACTCTGGCCTCTCCCGTGGCACCCTGACTTTTCTCTTAAAGAATGGCCCTTTCCTGATTTACAATCCAGAGACCTCTGCCTTCACCACCTCCCACACCCTATCCCAAGTGACCTCCCCATTATCATTGATACAAACATTTTCTGAAATCTCCTCCTATAAACTGGGATGTTCCTGTCGGTCTTGATACATGTCGGAATAACATGTGCAGGTAATTGGAGAAAGTGGGAGTTGAGCATTTGAACTTTGATCATAGATATAGCTAACCAGAATCTAAGCCTCCAATATACTCTGGGAGAAAAGAGCATTTCCCAGAATAAAATCAATTCTGGAATAATAGGTAATTAGAAAAATGGCAGAAAAACCCCAAAGACACCAACATCGGTGACAAACCTTCTGATAATCCAGGTGACTCAATGAATACAGTGAAATTGAGTCACCTGAAATTGAGTCACCTGGATGGACCAAAATTAAGATTAGTTTCAAATTATGGATTAGGACATTAACTCCTTTGAAGCAGAGATGAAGTCAATTTGAGCTGAGTTGTCTGGTACAGGTTTGGACGATAAAATTACTGCTTATGAGAAAAGCCTGCCCCCACATTTTTTTTTTTAAAGCAGACTTTCACAGATTGGCTGATGATTTCGATTCGTGAGTGTGTATAATTAATTTGTGCGTTCTTGACATTTCAGAGGGATTGAAGATAGGCAATTTGAAGCAGCTTGTTTTGAACATTTTAAATGAAACCTTCCAATTGCAGCTTAAGGAAGTGAAATACCTTGATAGTACTCAAATTGCAAGAATACGCAATAAAATAATTACATATGTTTGCCCCAATTCTGGCTCAATGCAAACGACATTATACGTCCGACCCAAAAAAGATTCTGAAACTACTGAAAAAAGAAGATAGGGGAAGGAAGTAAAAATCCCTGAGAGAATCCAACATACAGGATATCAGTGAGAATAGATTTGCAGGCTTAATCGATGCTTGTTGCCAACCTGGCATGTAAAAGGGGGGCAATTCATGAGGAACTGAAGAAGAGATGGAAGGGACACATTACCCAAACTACAAACTTTACTCATAGGGCTCACTTTTTGTTTGTCTTTCAAATGCCAGGACATCTAGTAATACTAACTGGCATAGGGCAGCTCCACCTGGTAAACTCTTTGTTTCAGTCAGAGCACCTGTTTCAAAAAAGCCTCTCAGATAATCTGATCCTGCCTTGATAAAGGCCTCTGCATTCCGTCCAATGTGGGAAAAGTGATTTAAAAAAAAACTTTTATGGGCATTTTAAAATATCATTCATTACCAGTCAACCCACAGTAAAGAAAACACAACCCCAGAGGTGTCACAGTAGTTCAATGCTATTTCCCCCTTCTTAAACATTGATTATTCACACAGTACATCTGATGGTTTATTGCAATCGACATTAAGAGCCCCAAGGCTCAGCTTTGTAATGGGTCGCTGCTCTCCTCCTACAATATTCTATAGTTGCCATACACCTCTTGATGATGTTTGGGCCTGAGTAACAAGAAGGTTTACGTATGGTTCCCAGATATTCCTGGGTTTCCCTAGGGGATGTTTCGATCTACCATATTCTGTCTTCATTTAATTACAATATAGGATATCTTCCCACCAAATTTCCATACTCTGGGGGCCGGGTACCACCTCACATCATCGCTATCCACCTCTTGGTCAGAAGCAGAAGTAGTCCATCTAACTTCCTCACTATGCCTGATATTCGCCTAGTGTGGCCTAGTAATGCAGTAACCGGGTCAGGTTCTATTCTCTTGCCCACAATGTCACTCAATGCCTCAAAGATCACCCCCAGAAGAGCAGAATCACTGGGAAGCCCCATGCCAGGTGCATAAAGTCTGCTGTGTAGCACCACATCTTGCACATTTTTCCGAGGAGCCTAGGAAACATTTGTGTAGCAAGGCCAGCGTATAATAAAACTGATGCAAGTATTTAAAGCTTGTATTTGGTGTTGAGAGCTATTCCCCTCATTTCTCTACAACAGTAGTTCCACGTTTCATCTGATACCACGCGCCGCAATGATTTCTCCCACTTTTTCCAACAGGAGGCTGCCCCCTTCGTTCTAGAATTTAGGCTCATACTACATAGGGTAGACACCACCTTACCATTATGAGCTCCCTAAAGCATTTTGTGTAGGACTGTGGCCATTTTGGGTTACGTAGGGAAGGTTGGGATGAACTGCTTTAATGACTCTCTCAGCCTTAAGTATGAGACTATGGGCCTCATCATGAGTTGGGCTGTAGCCCTTAAATGCGGTGGTAACGGTATTACCGTCACATTTAAGGGCTGACCCTATCGCGAGTTGGGCACTGGTCATTGGGATCCCCGGTATGTAATTAACTGGTAGTGCTGGTGAATATATTATTTTCCCTTTGTTTTTTTTGTTCTATGCAAGTCCATGCCCTGCAGGTCAATTTCACTATGTTTGTCACTGTAGAGGCTCGGTCGGGTGCTGTCAGTATGACTGACCTCGGAAGGAAGGGAGTTACCAGAGCCCTTTCTACCTCCACATGCCTGCTGTCTATCCTGTCCCTGAGCCAGTAAAGGAGGAACCCTGCCTGTGCCACCACATAATATATTTTGAGGCCTGGGAGGCCAGCCATCCCTCATCTAGGGGCGCTACTAGTTTCTCCCATGATACCCTACCCTGTTTGCCTGCCCGTATAAACCCGAATATTACTGATTTTAGATGCCAGAAATACTCCTTAGGTGGCTGCAGGGGCACATTGAGAAACACATATAGGAAGCGTGGTAGTAACGTCATTTTCAACAAGGATATTCTCCCGTAGAGATTGTGTGGTTGGTTCATCCATCTGTCCATCACTGCCTTTTCCTGCTCCAACACCTGCTGATAATTATGGGTATACAACTCCCCTGGGGTCTGTGCTATGTTTACCCCCAGGTATCGTATGAGTGTCCGATGGCACTGAAAGCTCCACCTGTTGACAAGGTGCTTGGTTCTATATCTTAGTGGGAAGAGAACCGATTTCATAGCATTGACCCTTAACCCAGAGAAATAACCAAATTACATTACATCCTCCATTATTGGATTAAGGTAGCGCTGCGGGTCCCTGATGTAGAGCACCATGTCATCCGCGTAAAGGGAGACAATTGCCCTATGTTGACATAGCTGTACACCTCCGTGGAGGTGACGTTCTCTGACTATCTCAGCCAGGGGCTCCATTGCCAGTGCAAATATAAATGGCTAGAGGGGACACCCCTGTCTCGTGCCCCTCTCTAGTGGTATAACTGTAGTGAGTTGGCCATTCACTCTAATCCTGGCATTAGGTGATGTGTACAATAGCGACACCAGGGAAACAAAGCGCTCCCCCATCCCCATCATACGTAAAATTGTAAACATAAAGGGCCCATCTACTGAGTCAAATGCTTTTGTGGTGTCTAACCCTGCTGCCATTATAGAATCATTTTGCTGCACTGTGGACAGTAGCCCAAACATCCTACGCAGCCCATAGGAGGTAGAATGCCCTGATATAAATCCCAACTGGTCCACCTTCATTGATCTGACCATCAACGGCGCTAGCCGAGAGGCCAGTATTTTGACCAGATTCTTAATATCCAGGTTGATAAGAGATATGGGAAGGTATGAGGAGCAGTCATTCGCTTCCTTGTCCAGCTTCAACAGCACCACCACTACTGCTCTCCTTATGGAGTCTGGCAGTCGACGTCCTTCAAACTTTGTTAGGATACCTCCAATAAGTGGGGACCCAGCTTCTTAGCGAAGTGTTTGTAAAATTCAGCCACATACCATCCATGCCTGGTGCTTTGCCTGATGATAGGGATTTGATTGCTGATAGCGCCTCCTACAATGTTATGGGGCAGCCTAGCCACTCTCTTCCTCATCTGAGCACCAGTATAGTGCAACTTGATCTAAATATAAATCTCCTGTTGTGAAACGCGTATCTGAGAGGAATACAATTGACTATAGAACACACAGAATTCTTCGACAATCTCCGAGTCCCCATATTTATCATCCCCCAGCTCGTTTTTAACAGATATAATCTAGCCCTTATTCATGTCTATCCTTGCGGCTTTCACCAGTACATTACTAGGGTGTTGCCCCTCCCCATATTGCCTCACCACGTTTTTCCCCAGCAGGAATTTCACTTCCCTTTGTGCGAGCTCCCCAAATGCAGGTAGTTGTACCTTGATCTTGGATTGCTCTGCCATTGATGATATAGACACTTCTCTTTGTAATTGCTTTATGTGTGCTTCAGTATCTGCTAGTTGTCTATGGATCTGCTTCAATATCCCTGCTTCTTTTGATATATACACTCCCCTCTGATCACACACTTAAAACTCTCCCACAATGTTGCATATAATTTCACTGACCCCATATTTAACTAAAAAAAGTATCGATGGCTTTAGAAAGCCCAACACAAAACACTCCATCTGTTAGACCTTTGCTCTTAAACACCCAAGGCAGTCTCCCACCCCCACAACCAGGTAGCTCCATAGCCAGGAGGACCAGGGCATGAGCTGACATTGTGCATGCTAATAAGGACACCTCTGAAATCCCACCCATCAGTGTCTAATTGAGAGGCTGAACTGTGAACCGAGGAGTAAAACGTATATTCTGCCCTCTATGGATGCTTGGCTCTCCAGATATCATGCACCTCCCATGCCCAGTACCGATCTTGTAATGTACAGGTCACCCTCGGTGTCTGTCAATGAGTTCCCCCTGTTCTGTCTTGGTCTAACTTCATGACTGTATTAAAATACCCACCCCACAGGATTTCCCCAGGTGTCATTCAATCTATTTGACTGTTAATCCACCCCAGGGTCTCTGCTGAGTCTTGATTAGGGCTGTAATAATTTACCAAAGTGAATGTCTGACCCTGAATAGATCCATGCACCAAGAGGTGTCTGCCTTCCTGGTCTTTGGCCTGGGATGTCAGGCAGAACCCAGCAGAGTTTGGCAGCAGGATACATACCACCCTGGAGTATGAGGAGAAGGACGAGAAGTAACTGTGACATCCCCATCTCTGCCCACGTTTGATTCTCCCCCGGGGTTAAGTCTGTCTCCTGGAGGAATGGCACGTCCACCCGGTGACTCTGCATGTACAATTACACTTTGCTGCATTTAGAGGGACAATTCAAGGCGCTGATGTTCCACGTCATACTTCTAAGGGACTTGGCCATAACGTCTTTGTTGCATCCACATGATCTCAGTGTTCTCCCAGTATGTAGTTTGTACTGTAACTATGAACCATAGTCTTTTGAGGAAGAGCTCCCCTCAAATCCACTGTGTTATGTTATGTTATGCTCATTTGTAGCATGCAAGTTCACCTAAATGGAATCTTGGCTTGAGGAAACACAACAGAGAGGCTAGGCCAGGTGGTATTTTCAGAATAACAAGGTTTTAAGCTGACAACGAAACTGCAAATGATTCACAGTATGTCTCAGACGAGTTGGGAGATCCTTCCAAAGACTACTTGCAGCCAGTGAGAAAGCTTGCCCCCCCCACCCTCTGGAGGTGAAATCTAGGGACCACGAGTATTGAAGCGGAGTTCTCTCATTGGTATGTAAGGAGCACATTTCTCCTGCAATAAGGCACCTTTAACCTCAAACTCTACAACAATCCCCCACCCCCCCACCAGCAACCCCCTCTTTTGCAATAACAACCATATGCTAATGCTCAGGGGTGCACTGGGACCCGGTTGTCCAAGCAGCTCTCATCGATAGTCATCGTCCCGACTGCTAATGTTCATCAAACAGCACAAGTGAGGGTGCCGCATGAAGTCCACCCCATCAAGGGTCCCTGTCTCAGTTGTTCCCTTTGTGACATGGCAGTCTGGGCAGGGACTCGAGGAATACATTTGCCTCATAAGAAGTTTTTATAAAGTGCACCCGTTCATCATATTCCACTCTCAATTTGACAGGGAAGAGCATTGTTGATTTTAAGTCTCTTTCTCCTAGCCTTCTCTTAACATCGATTAATGTTTTCCTAGACATTTGTACCTTGTCTGAGAAGTCAGACAGATTGATGCACTGTGGTACACCAAGGGGCACTTTTCTCTGGCTTTTCGTAGGGCTAGGTCTCTGTCTCGATATTTCAGCAGCCGAGCTATAAGTGGCCGGCAGGTGCTCCTGGTATTGGATTCCTCCCGCTGGGTATACGGTGGGCCCTTTCCACTATGAACACTGCTGAAAAGGCCTTGTCATTCAGGACCTCTTTCAGTAGATTCTCCACCAGTGACTCCATATTGTGTTGATCCACCACCTCAGGAACCCCAACAATCCTCAGATTGTTTGTCCGAGATTTGGACTATAGATCATCCTCGATCATGGACACTCGACTCTCAGCTTCATCTAGACGTTTTCATGCTTATCAAGACAGACCTGTATGTGATCCGCCTTGCAGGTCAGGCTGTCCATTTTGCCAGCTGGCGATTGTATGCTCACTTGTACCTGCCCAAACATATTCTTGATGTCACAGAGTGCTCTGCTCGGGTCTATCAAGGTGGATTGTAGGATGCTGTTTGGGGAGCACTCCTCTGGCATTGATGGTCTGACCTTGGTCGGGGCGTCGAAGTGCAGTTTCGACTGTTGTTTCCTGATTTTTGTGATTTCACCATAATAGTGTTCACTGGTTCAAATCAGTTCAATTTTGCAGTGTGGCCACAGGGCTCTCAAAGATCATTCCCTGTCCCAGAGTGGCACTCTGGTGCTCCTGCTTTTCCAGTTCCTTGACCCCACAGTGACTCGCCATCACCTAGACACCTCTGTCTGTCTGCGACACCCGCGCTTTATTCCTTGTTGGTTGTTTGGGCCTGATGCTGTTGCCGGGTGCCTTCAGGATGTGGACCACGGGACGCGGCTCACTCTTGTGAACATTACAGGCAGCTCGGGGGTCGATCCTCTGCTCTCTGCCTCAGCTGCAGTCACGGCCCATGCATCTGCTTTTGGCTCACGCGCAGAGGGCCATCACTGCCCCCGCACACAGACCTCTCAAATTTCACACAGCGGCCCCACAGGGTAGCCCACACCACACAGCACTCAATTAACGTCTGAAGCAGTACGGGTCACTCAGGATGTTGTCCAAATGTTCAGGGCTGCTTGGGAGCTCAGGGGTTTGTGGCCATTTTAGCTGGGCTTTTCCCAGCTAAGATGGCCCAACCAGTCACTTCAAGTTGGTATTCAATCTGCTTATCTACTGTTGGAGTGGCCCTCTTGCTTCTCAGTGTTCCCCAAAGTCTGCCATCCTCCAAAGTGCTTGAGGTTAAATACCGCCCAAACTCCACCCACACAGCATCATTTGATACAGAAATTTGGATTGGACAGAGCTTGTGATGGGTTCCTTTCACTTCCTCAAAAACACAAGGGACCTCCTCCTTGTTTCTTTTGGCCCATTGAATTTTCTATATCATAAAGGTGTGTGTCAGCCATGAACCACTCCTCCCCTGAGGAAATAAGAATAAGCATTCAACTGGAAAATACATTTTTCATTTTAATTCTTTTCACTGACACCCAATCTTGGTTAAATTTATATTTTTGAGAATAATCCAAATTTCAAGATATCATTTATGTTTCTGTCACATCATGCATGCTGAAGCACAGGAAATGTGCAAATAATTAATTAAGGGAGTTTAACATATACTTTGTATATACATATTATTCAAGTGATTCTGCCGACTCCATATCTATATCTAGTTTTACAGTGAGGTAAATGCTTTTGACATTATAACTTAGAATGTATTTCCCATTGCAATTTCTCCTGCAAATTTCTATATTAAATTTTAGTTGAATTACATGTGTTTTGGAATGACTCTTTAACAACAGAAACCATAGGTATGAATGTGTCCTTTAACTTAAGAAAACACAAATTGGTAAGCTATTCTTAATGACTCAGGTATAGTGCATTAGACACATTCTTTGTAAAATATAATATAGTCCCAAGGTTCATGAACCTCTCTCCACATTTTCCTTACAGACTACACCGGTGATCAGGTATTCACCAATCTATTGCTAGGATGGTTTTATAGATTAGCAGAACAAACAAGACCTGTACATTTGATTATTTGCAGACAAAATACTTCATTTAAGTGTGTTTCTTGTAGTTTGGAATCACAGCCTTTGTCTTGGGTATACAAAGTCACTCTACTTATTTTGCTCTATTGATGTAAGTGGCCTATTAATTTGGACTGGACATTCTAGCTTTAAAAGAAGAGATTAACATGATTGTTGTTTCTGCATGACGTGTGCATGTTGGTTCTTATTAAGTTCATTGCATAAAATGCAGCATTGTAGATATATTATGTCCAATGTAACATACAAATGTTCAATTGAAACCATTTTTACTCCTAGAAGCATTCAATAATCGGTTGTTCTATCAACAGGTATGGTGCGACCTTTAAAGGAATGGTTAGCCGAAAAAAATTTATTGGCCAAAAAGATGGGCAATAATAAAAAAAATATACTGCCACTTTTTTTTGAAGTCCCTATGTAAAATGTTGAGCAATTGAAGCTCAAAATTTACAAAAGCAAGCACATGCGGGCATCCACCTGCTACCTTTTTTGAAATATGTGTAAGGAACTTGGGGTTGGTCATCCTAGGGTACCTGGGGGCAACCAGACATGGTCTACCTGCTCACTATGCTCAGAGAGGCTCAGCTTCACCTCACTGATGAGGCCCAACAAGGCTGAAACACGTGTATGGGGTTGCTGGTGGTACTCTTGTTCAGAGAGGAATTGCCATAGCATTTCGGTGCTGGACTGCCCATGTGGGCGGGACAAAGACTGATATGCAAATGGATATTTCCCATCTGTGAAAGGTACAGTGAGCAAAAAGCGTGTGCTGCAAACTCTCATCTCAGAACAGGTTATCATGCCATGTTATTTCTGGAGAGGAGCGCCTGCTACCCTTTTTGAAATATGGATTCCCTCCTGTGCTCGCTTTTGCTTTTGCGGCGCTAATGAAGGAAAAGCCAGCCAGCTGTAGGAAACAAAAGCTACCACTGGGTGGCTTTTCCTTCATTGGTTATTCTTTCTAAGTTTCTCAGGCTCCTCCGAGCCGGAGGAGCCTGAGAAACTTAGAAAGAAAAACTGCAACGTTTCCGAAACACAACCGCGTTGTGTTTCTGCCTGCAGCTGCTTTCCCATTTGGGACTCTCGGGCTCCCTATGGGCAGCCCGAGAGCCCCAAATGGGAAAGCTGCTGTAAGCAGAATCACTGTGGCATGGAAACACGACCGTGTTGTGTTTCTGCCTGCCTTGGCTTTCCCATTTGGGGCTCTCGGGCTCCCCACGGGGAGGCCGAGAGCCCCAAATGGGAAAGCCAAGGCAGGCAGAAACACTGCACCATTTCTGAAAACAACCGTGCTGTGTTTCTGCCTGCAGCCGCATTCCCATTTGGGGCTCTCTGGCTCCCCACGGGGAGCCTGAGAGCCCCAAATGGGAAAGCTGCTATAAGCAGAAACACTGCGGCATGCAAACACGACCGCGTTGTGTTTCTACCTGCCTTGGCTTTCACTTTGGGTCTCCGGTGCTCCCCTGGGGTAGCACAGGAGACCCAAAGTGATAGCCACAGCAGGCAGAAACACAACACGGTTGTGTTTCAATAATGCTGCTGTTTTCCTTTCTAAGTTTCTCAGGCTCCTCCGGCTCGGAGGAGCCTGAGAAACTTAGAAAGAAAAAACGCAACGTTTCCGAAACACAACCGCGTTGTGTTTCTGCCTGCAGCTGCTTTCCCATTTGGGACTCTCGGGTTCCCTATGGGCAGCCCGAGAGCCCCAAATGGGAAAGCTGCTGTAAGCAGAATCACTGTGGCATGGAAATACGACCATGTTGTGTTTCTGCCTGCCTTGGCTTTCCCATTTGGGGCTCTCGGGCTCCCCACGGGGAGGCCGAGAGCCCCAAATGGGAAAGCCAAGGCAGGCAGAAACACTGCACCATTTCTGAAAACAACCGTGCTGTGTTTCTGCCTGCAGCCGCATTCCCATTTGGGGCTCTCTGGCTCCCCACGGGGAGCCTGAGAGCCCCAAATGGGAAAGCTGCTATAAGCAGAAACACTGCGGCATGCAAACACGACCGCGTTGTGTTTCTACCTGCCTTGGCTTTCACTTTGGGTCTCCGGTGCTCCCCTGGGGTAGCACAGGAGACCCAAAGTGATAGCCACAGCAGGCAGAAACACAACACGGTTGTGTTTCAATAATGCTGCTGTTTTCCTTTCTAAGTTTCTCAGGCTCCTCCGGCTCGGAGGAGCCTGAGAAACTTAGAAAGAAAAAACGCAGCGTTTTCAAACACAATCACGTTGTATTTATGTTAGCGGTAGCTTAAAAAGCTACCGCAAACATAAATACAATGTTTTTAAAGCTGCGGTTTTATTTCTAAGTTTTCCGGGCTCCTCCAGCCCAGAAAACTTAGAAAAAAAACACAGCTAGTGTTTTTTTTATTTAAAAAATAGCACTTACCGAGATGCAGCTGCAGCTTTTCTGCCTGTAGTCTCCGGTCTCTGTCCTGCGAGTCCCGGCACTAATGAAGGAAAAGCCACCCAGTGGTAGCTTTTGTTTACTACAGCTGGCTGGTTTTTCCTTCATTAGTGCCCCAAAAGCAAAAGCGAGCACAGGCGGGCATCCATTTCACAAAATGGATGCCCCATGTGCTTGCTTTTGTAAATTTTGAGCTTCAATTGCTCAGAATTTTACATAGGGACTTAAAAAAAAAGTGACAGTATATTTTTTTTATTATTGCCCATCTTTTTGGGCAATAACATTTTTTGGGCGAACCATTCCTTTAATACAAATTCCAACTTTCTGTCTAACACTGCATTATGTTTTCTTCATAGAACATGTCTGCACACATTTAAGTTCTTTCTTTTCTTTGATTGAGGCCTACACGAATCACAATTTTATCTTTAGAGAAGTATGAATGGTAAATTGAGTGTTTTCTTTATTTTGTCTGTTTGGCATGTACTTGCTGTTTTGCTGCAAAGTTTCATCCTGATCCTGCATTAATGAAGAGCATTATATTCAATGTCATAATATTATATCATATAATTAATCGTCTCCCATTGAAACATTATCATTCAATGACTTTTCAATTAATTTTCCCTTCAAACTGCTCAGCTTTTTTCTGTTTTTCTTTTTTGCACTATTTGTGTAAGTTTGGTACTCATATTGTGTTTGTCCTGTTCATTGCATGTACATTCTCTCAAGCTATAACATGATGCTCCTCGTCCTCCAATGCCAGAATTGGAACTTGGAACGGAGTGCAATATGTCCCTGTTTTTGCTATTCTGAAAATCCCAGTCAAGCTCCGCCCCCTTGTCAAAATTAGTGGGGAAAAAATAAGTGATTTCCATCAATGATAGAAGATTGTTTATCAGTTCTTCTTTCTGAAGAAAGCACTTGGTTAGCACCCATGCCCACATTTGTATGTGTATTGGCAAATGCAACTAAAATGTGAATATTCTCATTACTTTGTATTCAATTTATCAAGAACTATCCTAAACTAGTCAAGCATATCCTTCTTTTGCAGCTTCTGACCATAGCTGATTGCTTATATTCAGCAAGTCCATCTCTGAAAAAGGGCTAATTATGGTGCTACCATATAATTATTGTCAAGTACCAGTCTACGTAAGTAGCTAGGAGTTCTAGTCATCAACTGCCCAGAATTCCATTCTTCTTCCGTGATTTCAGAGGTTTTCTAGGTTCTTTCTTTTTGGAGACAGCGTTAGATAATTAAGCTAGAAAGGAGTGGTTGAGCTACTCGGTGCTCATTGGCAAAGGCATCATATAATTTCACAGAAAGAATCCTCCAATTCACCCACATTACATCATCATATTTGTCAGGCAGATTAGAGGTTATGCCCCCCTCCTTCCAATGCGACTTATCAATGTAGATACATTCCATTGATACATACAAACTGGCCCTTTGCCCAAGGTAGCCAGGTGATGCTTGTCTATTCAACACGTATCTACATCTACAAATCTTCAATAAACTTCACATTTTGTTTCCGCAAATATACCTGTTTTGCCTTTTTATTTCATACACTCATAACATTGATTTTGAACTCCATATTTTTACTTTTTTCAGTATTACACATCTATATATATATCAGTTCATCACCAACGTGCTACTGAAATAACAACATGTAGATCCTGGAGTCAGCTCTTCAATTCAACATTCCACATTAAACATATTATACATGCCCTAAATGATCCTTTAAAAAAACTCTCACATCCACCCATCCACATTCTCTGGTATTCCTACTCACTCTATACACATTCCCTACATGTTACATTCCACAACACAAATTTAAAACATTCATATTGGACATTATTCAGGTGAGATCTGACCCTCTATCTCTTACTCCACACTGAGTTCTATAGTACAATACATATATTGAAAGAAATCACTGTTGCATTATAACAATTTCAAACTGTTCCAAGACTTCATGGTGTCCTGTAACTGTCTCCTCCTGCAATCTCAAACGCCACCTAGGAAAAAATGTATGGCACGTGGTGGGTGCAATACAATCCTGTAGTTTGTATAACCACATGAATGGAGTTAAAAATTACTCTGCAAAGGGCTCAACAGTACTCACTAGAACGGAAGCTCCATCTATATTGGCATTACTAAATGTTTTATTTGGGGGCATTCATCTCTCTCTTGTACTTGCATATTTACTTAGTTTTCTGCAGAAATGCTGAAAACGAAACACAAAACTGAAAGGGTGAAGAAGTAAGAGTCTTGACAGAGTTGTGGTAATGGTGATTGCTGATAGACTTTTATTAATACCAAAAGAAAAGGGGTTGGGGAAAGGACTAACTGTCCCTAACCACTATGAGGGCTTGCCCTGCCTCAACAAAAGAACACTAAGCACCAAGTCAGGATGTCCGTCAATGCGTGCTGACATGAAACTGAAAGTGATGTTCACAGCGACAGCCATTTTCGGCTGCTGCGGTGAAAGGAGAAGGTGAGTGTCCACCTTTCTCTCCCTCGATCTGTGCATTATTGTGCAGTTCAGATCGAGGGAGGTGTCATTGGAAAGGGGAGATTCTCCCCTTTCAAACAACACCTTATATAAAGCATTGCTGGGCGGGATCGGCCGCAGATCGCTCGATCCGCGCCAAGCAATGCCACTAGACCACCACGGATCTGTTTGTGAAGTGGGGTGGTGAAGGGGCCTCTCACAATGTAAGCGGCCCTCTCCACCCGGCCCCTAAAGCATGGGCCAGCACATTTTGTCCCCCTGGGGCAGATGGGCACACTCATGTGCCCATCTGCCCCTAGTGAAGGGGCAAAAATGTGGAGGTGGTAGGGGGACACTAAACCAACAGTGATCTAGTATATTGAAAAAGGGGGTCGCCCTCTCCCCCCACCCCAAGTGGATGGGGGGACCTCATGTAGCACTCCCTGGGGGCAGATGTATGCCCCTAGGAAGGGGTACATGAGATGCTCCATCCATTTGGGGTATGGGGGCACCAGAAATATTGGCACAGTCCCCCACAAGCCTGAGGCAGGATGTTTTGCCCCCCCTGGGGGCAGATGGGCACACTCATGTTCCCATCTGCCCCTAGGGAAGGGGAAAAAAATCCTGAAAAAAAACCTTGATTTTGGGAGTTTGGGGGACACTAAACCAGCAGTGATCATGTATAATGAAAAGGGGGTGGCCCTCTCTCCCCACCCCATGTGGATGGGGGGCACCTCATGTAGACCTCCCTGGGGGCAGATTTCGTCCCCTAGGAAGGGGTATATGAGATGCCCTCCATCCACTTGAGGTGGGGAGGAGAGGCCACCATAAATATTGGCATAGGCCCCCCCGAAGCCTAGGGCAGTACGTTTTGCTCTGCCTGGGGGCAGATGAGCACACTCATGTGCCCATCTGCCCGAGCGAAGGGGCAAATCAAAAGAATCTGCCACCAGAGATATAGTGAATGAAAAGGGTTGTCCCCCCCACCATAAACGGATGGGGGGCTCCCATATATCCCTCCCTGGGGGTAGATTGCTAGTGCAATATTGCAATCTGCCCCTAGGAATGGGCTAATGTGTTTTTAATGGGGGTGGGGGTCAGTAGACCACCAGGGATGGCTTGAAAGGGGCGCTGTGATCGGCGAGTAGTAGTTATGATTTGTGTTTGCTGGGGTGACCATAGGCAACAAATGTTTTGTTTCGTTTACAGCTTTTTCTATGCGAGCAGCTGCAACGTTATGTGAGTACTGTTTTTTATTATTCTACGGTTAGGGCCCATTGCCAGTGGGGTGGGTGGGTCTGGGGCTGAATTATTGGTGGTGTGGGTGGAAGTGGGCTGCCTGAGGAGGTATTTTGGTGGGCTGGGACACAATTGCAGGGTCAGGCCACAAATTGCCCCCCATGCCAGCATAACATTGGTGTTTCCCTGGGAGCGGCTGTCTCCCATGTGGGTTGAACGTCCGCAAGCCCAGGTTGCACCCCTGGCTGTGCTGCGTTACAGATGTCACCTCCGGGGAGGAATGGGGATCCTGCCGGGGCTTCCCAGAACTGCCACTGGACTTGGGGACAGACGACCCACATGGGAGACAAGGCGCCCAAGGCCGGAGGCATCACCTCTGGCAATCCTGGAGTTCTGGCCGACCTGCGTTACAGCTTTTCCCTCTGGGAAAGGACAGGCACGCTGCTGGGGCACCCTGAAACTGTCGCTGGGCTTGGAGATGCTCAACCCACATGGGAGACAGCCGCCCAAGGCCAGGGACATCACCGCCCATCTTCCTGGAGCTCTGGCTGGCCTGCATTACAGCTTCTCCCTCTGGGAAAGGACTGGGACCCTGCCGAGGCTCCCTGGGACTGCTGCTGTGCTTGGGGGGGGTTTGACCCACATGGGAGACAGATGCCCAAGGCGAGGGACATCACACCGAACCGTCCTGCTGTGCTTGTGGACGGTCAACTCACACACATGGGAGAAAGCCGCTCCTCTGCCACCTGGTGCCCTTCCCTCCGTGGGGGAAATTCTTTAATGCAGCCCAGCCAGCACTCCAGAATGGGTGGGGTTATGTCCCTGGCCTTGGGCAGCTGTATCCTATGTGGGTTGACCATCCCCAAGTGCAGCGGCAGTCCCAGGGAGCCCTGGCAGGGTCCCCATCGCTTCCCCAAGGGAAATTCTGTAACGTAGCCGAGCCATATATCCAGGATTGGTCGGGGATGATGTCCCTGGCCTTGGTGGGCTGTCTCCCATGTGGGGCGACCATCCCCAAGTGCAGCAGCTGTCCGAGGGAGCCCTGGCAGGGTCCCCATCACTTCCCCGAGGGAAATTCTGTAACGCAGCCGAGCCAGAGCTCCAGGATTTGTTGGGGGTGATGTCCCTGGCCTTGGGTGGCTGTCTACCAATTGGGTCCACCGTCCCCAAGTCAGGCACCTTGCTGGGGCTCCCTGGGACTGCCGTTGGTCTTGTGCACGTTCGACACTTTTCTTTTCCACCGAGGTAGGTGCACCCACTCATATGAGGTACTGTTTTTATCCAGACACCTGTGGGAATGGTGGAAGGTAGGACATGTGTTGTTGGCTGCGTGTTTCGGTGGGTTGGCAGGGGGAAATGTCTGAAAATTGTGTTTTTTTGACAAATTTCAGAATTTGCCAGGGATTGTGGGCAATACATTCTGGGGCGATTCGCCCAAGTCAGACCTCTGTGGATTCCCACGGATGTCTTCTTTATGAAAATGTATGGGGTTCCCTATTTTCCTTGGTGGCTTTGACATCCTAGGCCCAAATCTGTAGGTTGTCCACAAGAGCAAAATCCTGCAAAATCTGCTCTGCCAAAGGACTTGGGGTCACTAGTGGTTTAGCCTTTTTCCTTTGCACTGAGGTAGATGCACCCACACATGTGGGAATGCATGATGGTAGGACATATGTTGTTTGCAGCATGTTTCGGTGTGATGACAGGGCAAAAATGACTGAAAATTGAGTTTATTTCGCCAAATTTCAGACTTTGCCAGGGCTTGTGGATAATATATTCTGGGGCGATTCGTGCAAGAAATACCTCTGAGCGTTCCTACGGGTGTCTTCTTTTTGAAACTGCATGGGGTTTCCTGGTTTCCTTGGTGGCTTTGACACCGTAGGCCCAAATCTGCAAGTTGTCCTCAAGAGCAAAATCCCTCAAAATCTGCGCTGCCGAAAGACTTGGGGTTACCAGTGGTTTAGCCTTTTCCCTTTGCGCCCAGGTAGGTGCACCCACACATATGAGGTACCGTTTTTGTCAGGACATCTTTGGGAATGCGGGAAGGTAGGACATGAGGTGTTGGCGGAGTGTTCCGGTTGCTTGGCTGGGGGAAATGTCTCAAAATTGTGTTTTTTTCACCAAATGTTTGACTTTGCCGGGGATTGTGGGTAATAAATTCTGGGGCAATTCACGCAGGCCAGACCTCTGTGGATTCCCACAGGTCTCTTCTTTTCAGAAATGCATGGCGTTCCCTGTTTTCCTTGGTTGCTTCGACACCCTAGGCCCAAATCCGTACGTTGTCCACAAGAGCAAAATCCCGCAAAATCTGCTCTGCCAAAGGACTTGGGGTTACTTTGCGCCCAGGTTGGTGCACCCACACATGTGAGGTACTGTTTTTGTCAGGACACCTGTGGGAACGTGGGAAGGTAGGACATGTGTTGTTGGCCGCGTGTTTCGGTGAGTAGGCAGGGGCAAATATCTGAGAATGTAGTGTTTTTTGCCAAATTTCAGACTTTGCTGGGGATTGTGGGTAATACATTCTGGGGCGATTTACGGAAGTCATACCTCTGTGGATTCCCACACGTGTCTTCTTTTCAGAAATGCATGGGGTTCCCTGTTTTCCTTGGTGGCTTTGACACCCTACGCTCAAATCTGTATGTTGTCCTCAAGACCAAAATCCCTCAAAATTTGCTCTGCCGAAAGACTTGTGGTTACCAATGGTTTAGCCTTATCCATTTGTGCCTAGGTAGGTGCACACACACATGTGAGGTACAGTTTTTGTCGTGGCACCTGTGGGAACACGGGAAGTTAGGACATGTTGTGTTGGCAGCGTGTTTCGGTGGGTTGGCCGGGGGAAATGTCTGAAAATCGAGGGTTTTTTTGCCGGAGATTGTGGGTAATACATTCGGGGGCGATTCGCGCATGTCATACCTCTGTGGATTCCCACGGGTGTCTTCTTTTCGGAAATGCATGGAGTTCCCTGTTTTCCTTGGTGACGTCGACACCCCATGCCCAAATCTGCAGGTTGTCCACAAGAGCAAAATCCCTCAAAATCTGCTCTGCTGAAAGACTTGGGGTTACCTGCGGTTTAGCCTATTCCATTTGCGCCCAATTAGGTGCACCGACACATGTGAGGTATCATTGTCATCGGGACACCTGTGGAAATGTGGGATGGTAGGGCATTTGTTGTGTTCGCTTGGTTTTCATAAAGTTTTCATACATTTTCTGCTGTACTTTGTCACACAACCCTTTCATTTCCCAAATGCAACCTAAACTTAGTCGCTCCTTTAGGCACTATATACTTTTCTAGCCTGCACAAGTCACATACACTTCAAAAGGTCTGTCTGTGCTCTTTCAAAAAATGTATGCTTGCCATTCCTCCCCACATACGTTTTCCTTATTTACACATGCTAAGTACGTCTGTTTAGGCCATAAGCATAAAAATCCTGTGTTCCATGGCTCAGAGTTTGGCGTATTGTAATGCTTGTTTTGTGAAACATTACAAAAAATGTGTGATTTCCTAACTGGAAGAGTCGGGGAAATGTAGCGGAACATTGCTTTTCTCAAAATTCACAGAAGTCATTGCCTTACCGGGCCAACCATGTCCACCACATACCTTTGTTTCTGTCATTTTTCTAATTTTTCCCCAAAACTATGGAAATATTCCCTACATAGTTGTTGCCTGACCTGTGCAAATCACCCCTTCCTAAACTTGGAATTTTGTCTACTTTTCAGAAATGACTGCCTTTCTCTCTTCCCATTCAGCTTTCCTACCCTCCTGTTCCATTCTGTCCACACATGTCCTTTTGGAAAAAAAAGGCAAAATCGCCTACCTATCACAAAACAGATGGTAGCCATATATAAATATGTTTATTTGGTTTCCACTCAACCTGTTCTTGAAAGCCTGGTAAATGGCAAATCCAACACAGCAAACCATTTGTTCGTAGCTCTTACAAGGAAAAAACCACAGGCTACTTTTTACATCATTTCATGGGCATTTTCTGAGAAAAAAAACAAATGTTCTAACTTTTTGGTTATTTTCTCTCACCCCCATACAGCAAACTGGGACTCCTTTGTGGTGTTATGACTGCCTACATGTGGGAAGAAAAGGAGCCAAATGTGGCTGAGATATCTCATGTAGCAAAAAAGTTACAAGGTATTGAATGGCGACATACTGAAATCACCAAAAAAGACCTTGGCACTGGAGGAGGGGGGAACCCTTGGCAGTTAAGGGGTTAAAGTACTTTCCTTAGGGTTTGATCTCTGCTCATGTTGCACATACATGGGGCAATGAGCAGGCCTCAAACACACAATTCATCTGTGTACATGAAGATGCACTTTAGTGTTATTAACATTTTCTGGTAAAGCTGTTTCTTTCTTGCTTACCTTAGTTTCCCTGTATGTGCTTAGATTTGTATAGATTGTGGATCTTAATATGTATTGTTTGTAGTAGCACAAGTGTGTAGTAAGTGTTGAATTGTTAGCTAGTTATTACTTATTTAACCTTAATCAAAACTCTGAAAACATAGGATTCATTATTTTATTATCCAAAATTCCAAGATTGTAACTATTGTACTTCTATGGTGCATGCAACAGCCATTGCCTATGTGGGTGTATGATAAGGTTCCTGTATTAACAACAACACTCCAACGTATCGTTTTATTTAGATTAGTACATTCTTTAATAGATTAAGCAGTTCTTGATAGGTCTCCCGATCACCCCTGACATCTTGTTACCAGCATCATAAACACAGCCCCTTGTCAGAACTTTTCATCAAAATGAATTTCATATGTGATGTCATCAGCGATGTCACTAATAACATTTGTGATGTCATCTTTGATGTCCCAGGTGTTAGCCTTAGCAGTGCACAGTGGTGGAGCAAATTATAGTTGCTTAGTTTACCATAACTGGTGAATTTCTGAGTTTTTTCGATTTTACCTGTAACCATATCGTTCCTTTAACAACGTTTTTCATTGAATTTTATAGGTTTTTATTAGTGCAACTTAACTACAACGTCCCTTTAACAAAGTTTTTTCAATTAATATGTATATATCTTTATATATATATATATCAAAAGACTGTGACTGACATGATAATATATATCACTGGCGCACAGTCAATTTGTTTTAAAGCATTTCTGCAACCATTTCCCCCAGTGGCGATTTACTGCATAAATAATAACTCACGATTTCGACCATTTACCCTGCTGTGAAAATAGTGAACTTTAAATGCGCTGTAAGGCACTATATGAAACTGAAGATTTTAAGTGGCCACAAAGGTGCCATTAACTCAGCATGCTAACACATACAAGCCTGCCTACCCTTGCTGTTATAAAATGTCCAAAATAACTGAGGTTCTTTCCCTCAAAATACATACATTTTTTGTGACTTGTGTACAGTACTGTGCTTTGCCCTTAAATTGCTCCTTCTAGTTGTATCAGAAGTACATATGTCAAATAGAGTACGTATAATGTATAAGCCTACTAAGTAATACGTGTACAAGGTTGCAGGCGCTAAATCCAGAACATCCGGCATGTTCATTATTCAGAGGACCCCGATCGCGCCTCTGCTCGGGCAGGCTAGTGCTTGGGGCAATATGGTACGGTGGGAACAAAAATATATTTCGTTAAAAAAGAGAAATGCGATTTTCTCACTTCAGAGTTCACATTGATTCAAAGCATGCAAGGAATAATGCATGATAGGTGTGCAGCAAAGGATTTCAATGGGATTCCTTTGTGGGCTGTGAGGCGCAAGGTAGGCTTGGTGCTTTCAGAAAACACAAAATGCTGTGAAATCTATTACAGCAATCTGCGCACTGAAAAGATGCATCCCAAAAAATCTGAAATGATGAAATAAAATAAAGGTTGCTCTAGTTAAGTTTAGTTATCCCCTTTTAGATCTGACTGTGAAGAGTTTTCAGCTTTCAGCTAGAGCTATTTTACCTTATATAAACACATCAGGAAAGGATTGAGGGTGCCGAAATATGAGTCACATTATAGAGAGGGTACAGTGGTTGTAGCACCAATTTTCACTAGTGTTTCTTTTATAACAAGAAATGCAGCTGAAAGGGCTCTCCATTCAAATGACTCCTTCAACTGATTGTATCATGAACTGCTTTTCGGACTTAATTGTCTTTTCAGCAGTGGCGGCTGCTATGATAGGGCGGCCGGGCGCCGCCCCCCCCAAAAAAAAAGAGAGAAGCTAAAAGAGATTCAGTCAGAGAACTTCTCTGATTGAATCTCTTTTAGCTTTAGTGCTGCTGCATTTCCTTTGCCAACAGCGCGGGGGCGCTGTGGCAAGGAAATAGGCCGGCCTGGCTTTCACAGTGGGGCCGCGGGGCGTGTCCCAATTAAGTATATTTTTTTTCTATAGTGGAGTGCGTGGAGCTCGTAGCTCCACGCACTCTACGTAGCCCCTTTAATTAGAAGCCTGCGGGGCGCTTCAGGGGTGGCCCCGCCAGTATGAAATGTGCGCAAACAGCGCACTTATCACTCCCCTGCCATAGATACAGTAATGTCATTGGCTGGCAAACAGCCAATGACATTACTGTATCTGAGGCACAGGGTGTGTGCGTGCGCCTCTGCCGCCTTCACACCCTGTGTTTCTCTTTCTTTCCAGCCGAGTCCGACGACGAGTCAACAACACAAGTGTGCTGCTGCCCAGTGACCAGGCGCCGCGGTAAGTACCCCCTTTCCTTTCTTCTCTGGGCCCGGGGACCTGGAGTGTTACTTACACTCCCCTCCCCGAGCCCAAACTATGTGGTCCACCACACGGCCCAGCCAGTGCCAGGGCCCAGTCAAAACTGAACGACGTGTAGGCCAGGGCCTACACGTCGTTCAGTGTTGCTGCCGAGTGCCGAGCTGACTGCCGTCAGCTTGGGGCGAGCCTTGGTAGTAGCGGGCCGCCCGCTACCACAAGGCTCGCCCCAAGTAGACGGCAGTCAACTCGGCGGGGGCCGCCTGCGGCCTGGGCCTAGCCTACTTTTGTTTACCCCCTGTCCGTGCGTGGCCCAAGGGCCTTGCCTTGGGCCATGTCGGACCGGTATGCAAGGCCCAGGGCAGGCAGGCAGGCGTGCGCTTCTGCTGCCGCTGCCCATACAGCGGCCCGCAACCACTCCCGCCCGCATCTGCTAATTGTGCCGTTTTATATTTTCTGCATTTTTCGACAAAAAATGCTGAAAATATAAAACGGCACAAGTCACCAGGGAGAGCCCTGGCAGGGAGAGGCTCTCGCTGCCAGGGCTCTCCCTGGTGACTTGTGCCATTTTATATTTTCGGCATTTTTTGTCAAAAAATGCAGAAAATATAAAACGGCACAATTAGCAGATGCGCCGGGAGTGGTCGCGGGCCGCGGCTGGTGTGAATGTGTTGGGGACAAGGGCGGTGCAAAACCGGCAGCGGGGGAGAGGATGGAGAACGCAAGGAGGCGGACACTGTGGAGTTAGGTAGGCTGTGGGTGTCGGAATCGCGACATTTAAAAAGCAGTACCAAATTCTGCTTGTTGGGGAGAAAGTGACCATTTTGTCTGCAGTATTTTTGTTAAATGCATTTTTGGTTTAATGTGTGGGTGTGTTCCAATATTGAGGCTATAACGTGAGAGAAAACGGGGCCCTTCTTGACGATGTTGAGACAAATCCTGGCTACAAATCTGTTGTATACTGTTTTCGACTGAGCAGGGCATTATGTTTCATGCATCGGTAGGCAGTGCAATACAACATTTTCCCTGGGGAGAGGGCGGTATGTGCTTGATGTAGTATTACGTTATGAGTGGTGGTTTTCAATCGAGTGGACCACACACATAAAAGGTGCCGTATAATTCCAAGGAGTGGTTCTGGTGAAATGATCGTGAATTAGGTGTTTGGGAAGTTACGTTGGTTTGTTAATGTCACAAGCATCTGGTGATGTACGGTGATTCATTATGTAAAACATATGCACGTTATGGTAACCTCACCACCGATTGCCTCTGACATGAGGGCAGTCTCAATTTAAAAGTTCGTAACTTGTGGCAGGGCCAGCCAGATTAGTTTTCATCGTTTATAGGTTGATAAATGGAGTACTATAGAACAGGGTAATAACACCCGTTTTTCAGCTTGGAAACTGGAGTGCATGGTTTACTTTGATAACTGATTACAGGAAACTCACCATGAATGGCAGAAGTTGAATACTATTGTAGGCTGCCAGCTAACGTAACAGCAATCACCTCAGCCAGAGGATTTATTTGGGAAGTGCTGGGGAAGCTGGCGCAGCAGGATACAGCCTGCATTAGTCCTCACCGGAGCCCAACCCCACTGGATGCTTTGGGCCTTGAGGGAAGGGAGGCCCCAGGGTGGCACTCTCGATACATGCCGGCAATCCACTTTCACTTTCCTCGCCTCCTCACCTACGGCCAGGAGACAGCAGCAGGGGAAGCCTCTGCTGTCCACGGCAGGGGTTGGAGGGGTGAAGCACCCGCTCACTCCAGACAGGCTGCGCCAATGCTCACAAAGTGTTTGCAGGATCAGAGGAGCCAGTGGAAGCAACCCACTTCCCACAGCTGCGGGAGGCCGCAGACTGCCTCACTGTAGCCGCGCGATCTCCCATTTGAGTAAGAACCTGGCATGTAAAGTTGGTGCAGCCGTTAAGCGCTTCAACATCATATGGCAGCAGAATACTCGAAGCAGTAAAATAGCTTCATACCGCATTCAAAGCATTTTTTTCGCACGCCCAAAAGGATACAATGGTACATCCTAACGGGATGACTGAGTATTACAATCGGGAAAAGCTTGATGAAAAAACAGCATTGAAATCTTGGTGTAATTTCAAGAACCTCTAGGAGCACAATGCGCCATGCAGAACAAGAACACGTCCTTACACATGTGCATTAACTGCTCCAGGGCCCACTGCAAGACTGCCATAGCCCGACCTGCAGAAAGCAAGCGAGATCTACATAACGTCCTGGCGTTTACCTCAGGCAGGAATAATTGAGGAGGGACTGGGGATACATTCTGAGATTACTCCACAAGTACTGTGTTGCCCCCGAATAAAAATGAGAAAATGACGAGCTGGTAATCGTCACTTTTAAATGGGAAAACATTACAAAGATGATTGCCGGCTCATCATAGATTACTCTACCGTCCTGCATTTTCAGAAGATAATCATATGCTTAATCAAATGCCTTCGTGCCTCTTACCCAGATTTCTGCATAGCACTCTCCAAGACCAAGACCCTGGGTTACACTGCCGATCAGGGGTGTTGCTTGGTCTGGAAAAGATCTGGGGCTAAGCTAATATGGGGACTGTCAGGACACGAGGCTAGCCATCCTTTTGGTTGTAGTTCTTGAGTTTCTATACGGGACTACAACCAAAAGGCCAGGGGCTATAGCCCCCTCAGATACCCCTCCCCCTAGCAACGCCTCTGTGCCAATCACCTATGAAACGCTATATTATCATGTATTTCACTTGTCTGTGAAGAGGGAACCATGCCTAACAGTTAACATTCACAGGAAAGAGGTAAAAAGCAAGCAATTCGGCCTGCAGTACGAGCTGAAAAAAGTAGTGGAACTGTGGTGTGGGCAGGGGAGAGGGTAGGCGAAGCATAGTGCAAAATGTGCTAAGGTCTTGCTGCCAGGGCATTGAAATATTCTAAGTGACTAGTAACTAAGGCTCCTATTACAACTTTACACTGGCAGGAGGACATGAATGGACAAATCCTCTGTATAGAATGTGGAATATGGTTGTAAAAAGTAGAGGAATGGTAAACAGAAAAAAATAAAAGTAGTGGAACACCACTCCCGACCGTACCCGCTCACTTCGATCACTGGCTAGATTAAAGGTCACTATCATTGTTATGTAGAGAACAACACTGTGGTCTTTTAAATAATACAAGTGAATATTTGTAGTGCACGCTTAAATGAATCACTTCTAGCAGGCTCATGTTGAATGGGAAGCGTACAGTTAACAGAAAGTGTACAGTCTTAGGTAAGGCTTTTATGCCTTCAATTAATTTTACCACCCACTTTCAATCATTTGTATGGCACAGAGTAGGGGCAAAACCCATTGCCACCACATCCTTCCTCTCCTCAACAAATGGCTCCAGCATTTTCAGCTGCATGGATTTTCATGCAGCGCAAATGCTGGATATCTCTGGTAAGCAAAGCAATGGAGGCATCTGTTTACAAATCTGAACATTAAAATTGGAGGCCTTAAAACTTTAAACTAGGTAACAGACTACCAAAGTTTTCCTCTAGGTTGTGGAATTCTTTGCTAACACAAGTGTGCCTTTTTCAGGCGATTGAATGTGTTCCATGTTGCTGGGTAATTTGGTGAGTTTTGTCACTTGATCCGCTAGGTGTACAGGTGCACTCAGGGACCTATATCTTGCAAGTGTACTTTTTTAATTATATTAAATACATGACAATTCATTCTCTAATAAGGAAGGCGTGCCAAATTCGAAGTAAAACTGCTCTTCCCTCATTTTCATTTTTTCGACTTGTAAATTGTTTAACATTATGTCCAATGTTGTGCCATTTAATTATTTAAGAGTAGTTTATTTGTTAATGCAGGGGAGTGAGACCTGCAAAAGAGTTCCAAAACAGTTGGTCTACTTACTTTCCCCCTTTCCCCTTTCAGAAAATGCCTAAAATCCCACCTTAGTAAGATGATGAGCGCATGTGAATGCCAGTAACAGCATGACAAACATGTTTCCATCATTACTGACTATATAATGAATTTATTTATGCATACACCATAGTACCAGCTATTCTCAATACAAGCTGCTGTAAAATACACCATCACACTTGCACACGTAAGAATAGTGTACCACCACTAATATGTAAAACCGAATGCTTTTTTTCATATTTCGGTGGGTTTTTTGGACAGTAAATTGCACATTTTGTAGGCCATTTGTCCAAAATTTTCGAGGGGGGAGAATCCCCCCCATACCCCGTTTGGGGGTTGAGCTCGCGCGCTGCACGCGCTCGCTACTAAATTCGCCCTGGAAAATGTACGCCCCACCAACTTTCAAACTCACCAGCCGCCACTGCTTTTCAGCCATATATGGAGAATGATTCACAACGTTTTGCTGTGGTCCAAATGAGGAGATTCCCATATTGTTATTTGATACCTTTTACCTAATTCACAAAGACTAAAATTAGAGCAAATATGCAGATGCCTGGAGCAGTGTCCGATTACTGATGTGCTGAGGCATAGCAAGGATTGTATAGAAAATGGGGCCTGAAGCTAATGTAGTTGGGCCCACTGGACTGACAAAAATACCTGTAAATGCCCACACGGCGCTGCTGAGTGGACATTTACCAATTTTGGGTGGGCCTTGACCCTCAGGCTCTACCCTGCCTACGTCTCTGCTGATGTGTAACAAGATTAACATATAATTGCTCTGAGGTATCTCAGAAATGCTCCAGGCCTCTCCAAATCTCGTCCCCTTTTAAACTTTGTGAATGAAGATTACACCTGCTAGCTGCGCAGAGAGTATTAATTCTATTAAAGACTAGGAGGCGAGCATTATGCTTCAACTTCTTTAATTTACTACTGCTCAGCAGTTTCAACAAAACCAATAAAATCAACAACAAACACTAAAAACTGTCTCAATAGACTTTTCTTGCTTTGGAACTACAATCCCCATAGTCCCTGTAGTCCATCTCACTCCATGCTCAGCTATGACCACTTCCTGTCCCTGAGCTCCTCCTCTTCTTTTACTGCTCTTCAAGCAGATAAGTCATATTTCTGTTATCTCCTTATAATCATGGTTATTAATAGCATTTAGCAGGATGTAAGAGTAGATGCAGATAGTTGATTGAACCTAGCAGACTGTGCCAGCGCTGCGTAGGTATATTAGCCGCAGAGCACGTACATTGTTTGAAGTATTGCTACTTTTCATTGCAAGCGCATCTACGCTGTGGCTCAGCGTTTGCGAGCGAAGTGTACTACTTACCAGTTCGAGCGGGCTTACCCCGCGGCGCGGACACCCCGTGCCGTACTACAGGAACCTTAGGGTCTGGCCCGCGCCGTAGGTGCCTTCAGGGGCCCCTGCGAGCCGCGCAAACTTGAAGGCGCTTCAGCCCTCCTTCGCGGAGGGAGAGCGCAGGGACATAGAGCTCAAGGCACTCCGGCTCCCTCCTTCGCGGAGGCAGAGCTGGCCGCGGGAGCCCGATGACGCGGGCACCGGCCCCATCCTGCGCGAGGGCGGAGCCGAAATATGGAGCTCGCTTCCACGTTGCATTGTTTGCAGCGACACGGAGCAGAGCACCCGAACCAAAGCCGGGCCCGGCAGTGATTTTATTCAAATAGCTACTCGCGTAGCTTATCACAATATCAGACGTTATCCCTGAAGTCGGAGCTCATACTCCAGAAGTCACGCCCGCCTCAGGGCTTTGTGCTATCAAGGAAGAGCAGTGAGGAAGTGCTCGAGACTCGTGAAACAGAGCAGGCTGGAAGCCTAAAGATAAGCACAGTGTCTACTGCTCCCAGGCACACCATGACATAAGCCTATCCCAGGCACACCCACGATCAAGATAAATCTGGTGCAGCCACATTTAAAAAGAAAAAAAAAATAGATATAGTAATAATATATAGGTAAGATTCAGAATAAACAATCTGGTACAGATTACAGGCCGATGCAGTTAAGGGTACCAGAAGCACCGATACAGTGAAAGGGCGTTCTAAGAAACCTTGACAGGTATATCAGGCACACAGAACTCTCCCAGAATGTCTGATTTTGAGTGGAGTGAAGAGGAGCAGTCATCAGACCTAGCTGCCAACTTCAAGGAGGTGCTGGGGAACTCACTTATAGATGCAGTGGCGCAGGGAGTCAAACCTCTGCAAGACAGGCTGGAGTCATTGGAAGCTATTCTCCACCAGCCCATAGACAGCACCATACGGACTGCTCCAAAGCAAGAACAGTCTATTGAGACAGTTTTCAGTGTTTGTTGTTGATTTTATTGGTTTTGTTGAAACTGCTGAGGAGTAGTAAATTAAAGAAGTTGAAGAATAATGCTCGCCTCCAGTCTTGTCATGGAATTGGGTATGAAACAACAGGTGCAAATCTGGGATGCTTTTTGGATCACTTAACTTTCTCCAATGCAAAGCTCTGTGAATTAGGCCCAGCAAATGAATTCCTCCAACTACCATGATCCACAAATGGTTGGATAGCAAGTATATCGAGAAGCAAAGCTTCACAAATTGCGTGTACCACTGGTCAAGGTAGTGGGGGCTCCAAACTTAATTTTAATGGGGGCTCCAAACTTAATTTTAATGGGAGCTCTCCTGATCAATTTAAATGGTTCAAAGTAACTAAATTCAAATAAGTCATCAAGTCCTATACGAGGGAAAAGGAACATTGAGTGGCTTTTCTATTATCCCCTGGCACAACTACTCTGTCATACTCGAGAACCTGAAATATGTATTGTAGATAGGTGCAGATTTTCTGGGTTACAAGACGTCAAATGTAAACTTTGGAAAAAAGACGTTGGAACTTCTTTTATTCACAATTGACTACATGAATTAACACTATGAGGGTAATTCATGGAATAAATGTGTTCCGAAAAGGGGAGCGCAAGCGTGAAAATCGCAGCACACGCATGCTAAAGCCACACACACAGCCGTTCGTCGATTCATGGAATGCTCTGCGCGTGTAACCGTAACCGGGCCACCCTTACCCACCACAAACCTTTGTTTCTGTCATTTTTCAAATTTTTCACAAACTATGGAAATTTTCCCTACATAGTTGTTGCCTGACCTGTGCAAATCACCCCTTCCTAAACTTGGAATTTTGTCTAATTTTCACAAATGTATGCCTTTCTGTCTTCCCAATCAGCTTTCCTACCCTCCTCTTCCATTCCGTCAACACATGTCCTTTTGGAAAAAAAGGGCAAAATCGCCTACCTATCACAAAACGGATAGTAACCATATATAAATATGTTTTTTTGGTTTCCACTGAACCTGTTCTTGAAAGCCTGGTAAATGGCAAATTCAGCACAGCAAACCATTTGTTTGTAGCTCTTACAAGGAAAAAACCACAGGCTACTTTTTACATCTTTTTATTGGCATTTTCTGAGAAAGAAAACAAATGTTCTCACTTTTTGGTTATTTTCTCTCACCCCCATACAGCAAACTGGGATTCCTTTATGGTGTTATGATTGCCTACATGTGGGAAGAATAGGAGCCAAATGTGGCCGAGATATCTCATGTAACAGAAAAGTTACAAGGTATTGAATGGCGGCATACTGAAATCACAAAAAAACACCTTAGCTCTGGGGGGGGAACCCTTGGCAGTTAAGGGGTTAAAGTACTTTCCTTAGGGTTTGATCTCAGCTCATGTTGCACATACATGGGGCAAGGAGCAGGCCTCAAACACACAATTCATTTGTGTAAATGAAGATGAATTTTAGTGTTATTAAAATTTTCTGGTAATGCCGTTCTTTCTTGCTTACCTTAGTTTCCCTGTATGTGCTTAGATTTGTATGCATTGTGGGTCTTCATATGTATTGTTTGTAGTAGCACAAGTGTGTAGTAAGTGTTGAATTGTTAGCTAGTTATTACTTGTTTAACCTTAATCAAATCTCTGAAAACGTAGGATTCATTATTTTATTATCCAAAATTATAAGATTTTAACTATTGTACTTCTATGGTGCATGCAACAGCCATTGCCTATGTGGGTGTATGATAAGGTTCCTGTATTAACAACAACACTCCAACGTATCGTTTTATTTAGATTAGTACATTCTTTAATAGATTAAGCAGTTCTTGATAGGTCTCCCGATCACCCCTGACATCTTGTTACCAGCATCATAAACACAGCCCCTTGTCAGAACTTTTCATCAAAATGAATTTCATATGTGATGTCATCAGCGATGTCACTAATAACATTTGTGATGTCATCTTTGATGTCCCAGGTGTTAGCCTTAGCAGTACACAGTGGTGGCGCAAGTTATAGTTGCTTAGTTTACCATAACTGGTAATGTTAACAAGCTCTGCTGATGTGTAACAAGATTAACATATATTTGCTCTGAGGTATCTCAGAAATGCTCCAGGCCTCTCCAAATCTGGTCCTGTTTCAAGCTTTGTGAATCGGGTATTCAACAACAGGTGCAAATCTGAGCTGCTTTTTGGATCACTTAACTTTCTCCAATGCAAAGCTCTGTGAATTTGGCCCAGCAAGTTAATTCCTTCAACTACCATGATCCACAAACGGTTGGATAGCAAGTATATAGAGAAACAAAGCTTCATAAATTGCTTGTACCACTGGTCAAGCTAGTGGGGGCTCCAATAAGTCATCAAGTCCTGTACGAGGGAAAAGGACCATTGAGTGGCTTTTCTATTATCCCCTGGTACGACTACTCTGTCATACTCGAGAACCTGAAATATGTATTGAAGATAGGTGCAGCTTTTCTGGGTTACAAGACGTCAAATGTAACCTTTGAAAAAAAGACGTTGAAACTTCTTTTGTTCACAATTGACTACATGAATTAACACTATGAGGGTAATTGATGGAATAAATGTGTGCTGAAAAGGGGAGCGCGAGCGTGAAAATTGCAGCACATGCGTGCTAAAGCCGCGCACACAGCCGTTCGTCGATTCATGGAATGCTCTGCGCGTGTAAACCCTTACCGGGCCAACCTTACCCACCACATACCTTTGTTTCTGTCATTTTTCAAATTTTTCCCCAAACTATGGAAATTTTCCCTACATAGTTGTTGCCTGACCTGTGCAAATCACCCCTTCCTAAACTTGGAATTTTGTCTACTTTTCACAAATGTATGCCTTTCTGTCTTCCCAATCAGCTTTCCTACCCTCCTCTTCCATTCCGTCAACACATGTCCTTTTGGAAAAAAAGGGCAAAATCGCCTACCTATCACAAAACGGATAGTAACCATATATAAATATGTTTTTTTGGTTTACACTCAACCTGTTCTTGAAAGCCTGGTAAATGGCAAATTAAGCACAGCAAACCATTTGTTTGTAGCTCTTACAAGGAAAAAACCACAGGCTACTTTTTACATCTTTTTATGGACATTTTCTGAGAAAAAAAACAAATGTTCTCACTTTTTGGTTATTTTCTCTCACCCCCATACTGCGAACTGGGATTCCTTTGTGGTGTTATGATTGCCTACATGTGGGAAGAAAAAGAGCCAAATGTGGCCGAGATATCTCATGTAACAGAAAAGTTACAAGGTATTGAATGGCGGCATACTGAAATCACAAATCTTGGCTATGGGGGAAGGGGGAACCCTTGGCAGTTAAGGGGTTAAAGTACTTTCCTTAGGGTTTGATCTCAGCTCATGTTGCACATACATGGGGCAAGGAGCAGGCCTCAAACACACTATTCATTTGTGTAAATGAAGATGAATGAAGATGAATTTTAGTGTTATTAAAATGTTCTGGTAATGCGGTTCTTTCTTGCTTACCTTAGTTTCCCTGTATGTGCTTAGATTTGTATGCATTGTGGATCTTCATATGTATTGTTTGTAGCAGCACAAGTGTGTAGTAAGTGTTGAATTGTTAGCTAGTTATTACTTGTTTAACCTTAATCAAAACTCTGAAAACGTAGGATTCATTATTTTATTATCCAAAATTATAAGATTTTAACTATTGTACTTCTATTGTGCATGCAACAGCCATTGCCTATGTGTGTGTATGGTAAGGTTCCTGTATTAACAACAACACTCCAACGTATCGTTTTATTTAGATTAGTACATTCTTTAATAGATTAAGCAGTTCTTGACAGGTCTCCCGATCACTCCTGACATCTTGTTACCAACATCATAAACACAGCCCCTTGTCAGAACTTTTCATCAAAATGAATTTCATATGTGATGTCATCAGCGATGTCACTAATAACATTTGTGATGTCATCTTTGATGTCCCGGGTGTTAGCCTTAGCAGTACACAGTGGTGGCGCAAGTTATAGTTGCTTAGTTTACCATAACTGGTGAATTTCTGAGGTTTTTCGGTTTTACTTGTAACAATAACGTCTCTTTAACAACGTTTTTTCATTGAATTTTATAGGTTTTTATTAGAGCAACTTAACTACAACGTCCCTTTAACAACGTTTTTTCATTGAATTTTATAGGTTTTTATTAGTGCAACTTAACTACAAAATCCCTTTAACAAAGATATTTCAATGAATATGTATATATATTTTTATATATATATATATATATATATATATATATATATATATCTCAAAAGACTGCGACTGACATGATAATATATATCACTGGCGCACAGTCAATTTGTTGTAAAGCACTTCTGCAACCATTTCCCCCAATGGCAATTTACTGCATAAATAATAACTCACGATTTCGACCATTTACCCTGCTGTGAAAATAGTGAACTTTAAATGCGCTGTAGGGGACTATATGAAACTGAAGATTTTAAGTGGCCACAAAGGTGCCAATAACTCAGCATGCTAACACATACAAGCCTGCCTACCCTTGCTGTTATAAAATGTCCGAAATAACTGAGGTTCTTTCCCTCAAAATACATACATTTTTTGTGACTTGTGTACAGTACTGTGCCTTGCCTTTAAATTGCTCCTTCTAGTTGTATCAGAAGTACATATGTCAAATAGAGTACGTATTATGTGTAAGCCTACTAAGTAATACGTGTACAAGGTTGCAGGCGCTAAATCCAGAACATCCGGCATGTTCATTATTCAGAGGACCCCGATCGCGCCTCCGCTCGGGCAGGCTAGTGCTTGGGGCAATATGGTACGGTGGGAACAAAAATGTATTTCGTTAAAAAAGAGAAATGCGATTTTCTCGCTTCAGAGTTCACACTGATTCAAAGCATGCAAGGAATAATGCATGATAGGTGTGCAGCGAAGAATTTCAATGGGATTCCCTTGTGGTCTGTGAGGCGCAAGGTAGGCTTGGTGCTTTCAGAAAACACAAAATGCTGTGAAATCTATTACAGTAATCTGCACACTGAAAAGATGCATCCCAAAAAATCTGAAATGATGAAATAAAATAAAGGTTGCTCTAGTTAAGCTTAGTTATCCCCTTTTAGATCTGACGGTGAAGAGCTTTCAGCTCTCAGCTAGTGCTATTTTACCTTATATAAACACATCACGAAAGGATTGAGGGTGCCTAAATATGAGTCACATTATAGAGAGGGTACAGTGGTTGTAGCACCAATTTTCACTAGTGTTTCTTTTATAACAAGAAACGCAGCTGAAAGGGCTCTCTATTCAAATGACTCCTTCAACTGATTGTATCATGAACTGCTTTTCGGACTTAATTGTCTTTTCAGCCATATATGGAGAACGATTCACAACGTTTTGCTGTGGTGCAAATGAGGAGATTCCCAGATTGTTACTTGATACCTTTTACCTAATTCACAAAGACTAAAATTAGAGCAAATATGCAGATGCCTGGAGCAGTGTCGGATTACTGATGTGCAGAGGCGTAGCCAGGATTGTCTAGCAAATGGGGCCTGAAGCTAATGTAGTTGGGCCCACTGGACTGACAAAAATATCTGTAAATTCCCACACAGCGCTGCTGAGTGGACATTTACAGATTTTGGGAGGGCCTTGCCCCTCAGGCCCTACCCTGCCCACGCCTCTGCTGATTTGTAACAAGATTAACAAATATTTGCTCTGAGGTATCTCAGAAATGCTCCAGGCCTCTCCAAATCTGGTCCCGTTTCAAGCTTTGTGAATCGGGTATGAAACAACAGGTGCAATTCTGAGCTGCTTTTTGGATCACTTAACTTTCTCCAATGCAAAGCTCTGTGAATTAGGCCCAGCAAGTTAATTCGTTCAACTACCATGATCCACAAACGGTTGGATAGCAAGTATATAGAGAAACAAAGCTTCATAAATTGCTTGTACCACTGGTCAAGCTAGTGGGGGCTCCAATAAGTCATCAAGTCCTGTACGAGGGAAAAGGACCATTGAGTGGCTTTTCTATTATCCCCTGGCACGACTACTCTGTCATACTCGAGAACCTGAAATATGTATTGTAGATAGGTGCAGCTTTTCTGGGTTACAAGACGTCAAATGTAACCTTTGAAAAAAAGACATTGGAACTTTTTTTGTTCGCAATTGACTACATCAATTAATACTATACATTTGTTGCATATTTTAACACTACCCCTGAAAGTCACACATTGTTTTGGTGCAACTTATGAACTACAAAGAAGTTGACTTTGTCAACGCTACCCACAAAGTAAGTAATCTTATAATTGGTATTGAGATACATCTTCAGATTCAAAATAATCTTTGATCAGAGGCAAACTGTCTACCGTACCGATCCAGGAATTCCAACATTTATTTTTTATAGAATGTATTGCTTTCTTAGCATTGTCGTTCAAAGCTCTTAAAGTGCCGCTTTTTTCAAAGACTGCCCTTTTTCTTAAATGTGAATGTACCTTGATCCAGGGTCACTGTGCCGCAGTGATGTTGCTAATTGCATGCCCCTGCATTACTCTTTAGGAGCAAAGGATCTCCTTTAGCTGGTGTTCTCGCCTACATGTCCGCAACATTGAGCAATTTCGATTCTCAACTACAGACATTTCTTAGGATGATCTATTTCTACCTATGTGTTCAAATCTCAACCTCACCCAAGCTTCTCAGCTTCCCTAGAACGGGTCAAAAAAGCTGGCTAACTGAGCTTTATTTGTTTTTTATTTTGTATTTGCAAAAATGTCAAAATTTAAAAAGGAAGCGCAGATAAATATAACTACTGGCCTGTGGCAGTGTGTTTTCCACAAAAAATTGTTTACCCAAATGGAAAAAATAAACCTTCCTGCATGGATACTTAAAAGAAATACAGTCTCTTATTAGATCCTTTTCCCTAAAAGTTAATAAAAGTGTTGCAGGGATGTCCAGGCAACTCGCAGACACTTGCACAACTCCACAGTCCATATGTTGGCTGTGGTGTTGCTGTTAGGGAGATATAACCACCTCCTAGTATTCTGTAGCAAATGTATTTGTTGTTGGGTCTCTTGCACAAGGCTCATGTTCAGTTTCTGTACATTGAGCTGAATCCAACTTGAGCATTTTCCCAGTTTCCACCAGCAAGGTCTTGGATATCCTGACACGTCCCTTAACTGAGGTCCAGACTTCCTATCACTGACCAACTACAGTATGCTTCTTCTTCTCTTTCACCTGACCCCCCCCCCCGACTCCCAGAACTCCTCTTGGCTTTCATCTACTCTTTTGTGATGGGACATCTCCTGCTCTTGTCCCGAAACTCATCTCTCTGCCTTCTGTCTTGAGCCTCCTCTCTTCTGATGAGATGTTTCATCTTACTCTCTCCTGCCACTCCCCTTGTTTCCAGCTCATCTTCCCTGATGGAATTCCCTATGTCCTGCCTCTACCCTCCTCGCTTTGCTGTCTCCTCTCTCTTGCATCCAATCTCATCTCTCCTGATTGTGCCTAGTCTCCCTTGATTCCAACCTCCTCTCTCTATTTCTCCTATCTTGCTCCCACTCTCATCTGTCTTTATGGTGCCCCTATCTCTTGGCTCCAACTCCCTTTCACCACCTTATCCTCTGGCTTGCCTCCAAATTAATCTCTTCACCTTCTCCCTATGGTCAATCTCACCCATTCTACCCGCTACCCTTCCACTATCTCTTCAAAATGTCCACTCTCCCGTCTGTCAGCCAAGGCATATATACCTTGGAGCCTCCTACACATGGGTTGTGCTAACTTTAAGGTTCGATAGGTGTGCTCTTCAATTGTTTGATTTGTTAGAGAATTTATGAGATAAAGAGTCTGCACAGTAGGTGAATGAATATTTAGAATTGGGTGTGGAGTAGGTTAGATTTACTTATGGCATGTTAAAATACAGCAGGGTTTTGAAAACCAAAGTAAAATCAAAAGTGAACAACAGTGTCTCATGAAGAAAGAGATTCATAGCCTGCCAAGTAAGTAGCAGAAGGAAGATTGGCCTTGAGAAAAAACAATTGTTGTTTGTGCACGTTAGAACAGAAGGGACGGAAAGAGATGTAGCTAAATGGTCTGCGAGCAGCATGAAATTATGCCAGGCAGACTACTGTTCAAAGGTCACCATGGGTCAAGACAGGAACTGGAAAATTATACAAGTTGACACATCATATGGTAAGAGGGGTCGTCCCATTGAGAAGGCGGGAACATTTAAAGAAAAAGTACACAGAGTGCCGTAGATGAATGGAAGGTGTTAAAATAGATGTAAAGGATGAAGGAGGAAGTAGTTGGAGTGAGGTTTCGCTGATGGCTGTGGCTATGGAGGATTCGAGGATCAACTCAGGTGCGTTGGTCTGACAAGGACAAGCTGAGGCCTACTGAGTTGAAGGAAAGGAGCTTGGTGGCTGTGAGAGTAGGGGAAGAAAATGCCAAAGGGTGGGATGGCCCATCCAAGTTACAGCGAGGCAAGGAAATCATTTGGATGGTGAGTATACAAATAAATAAATGAAATACCTCTTGAAGAATAATTGGAAAGGTGTCAGATTTGAAGCAAAGCAGCATTTCCTTAACCTTTACGGTACCAAAAGGCTAATTAAAAAGCTAGATCTAAATTTGAGTTGAAGATTTTCCCTTTGTCGCAGTGGGTTAAAATATAATGAGACATCCGATGATAGATGAGCAAGGAAGAAACATAGAAAATTGAAAAAAAATGTTTTTAATATATTGTTACAATAACCAATGAATGCAGAAATCTAATAAATTGCATACGTTATGAATGCCATGCCAAAGTAAATGTAGATTTACACGTGCACTTTAAAAAAGCTGTTTCATATGTGTTGGTGTCTGTACACAGCAAGTTATGTAACAAAATGGACTGATTCAAGCTGATGATATCGCTCATATAGTGTTGCGAGGGTAGGGGTGGAATGGCCCATAGGGAACTCTGGAGATTTCCCAGTGGGCCTGTGCACCCTGTGCCTCTTTTGTGTGGTATTTTCAAATTTTCCCATAGGAAAAGGGTTGGGAATTGCTGAAAACGTATAGCATGGGGCCACTTTTTAAATTATTTCCAGGGCTTCGTTTGCTTCAAAGTCCATCCATGTACGAGGGGTCAGTAATGCGAGGCGGGCAACTGTTTGTTTATCAAAACATGACATTTAATTCTGAAAATAAATGTAATAAAATGCCTCAATGCCACTACTCTGCTCAGGATTTCCCCGCCTAACCAAAGTTAAGGAAAAACACTCAGCAGCAAATGCACAAGGAAAGTAAGGAGGGTGTTCATCCTGAAACGCTTAAAGAGATCTTTCTGTTAACAAGTCCTGCTTCAAGTTAACAGAACTTGTACCCTGGGTCACAGTTTTTATGTGAGTGTCAGGGACACTATAATGACAATATGCCATTCCTGTTTTGGCAACCCATAAAGGTAGCTCCTTTCAGAGGACAAATACTGCGTCTCATCCCACAGGATCTCCTCACCACCCTGTGCCCTGTCTCCTCCTAGGTAATACTCCCTCATTACACCTTCCCCAAGGCCAGGATCAGAAAGCATCTGTCTTTCCCTGGGAACCCGGGAGGAGATTTTAGGCTAAGATTCAGTGAGGGATTCTTAGGATTCTTCACAGTGCATAAGTATGTGGCAGTCTTTATTTGCGTCTGGAAGTGAATTCATTGAGGTCTAAAAAATAGCCGTACTAAATTTGCTGATGCATAGCTGAAGACCCAGAATAAAATATTAAGATTAGCAAAGTGGAATAGCTAAGCTACTTCCTACAGATTGGAATCACTTATTTGTGATCATAGTCTAATTTCCACATATTGTGTGCTGAACATGAGTTCAAAAGCATAGTCTGTCTATCTTGGATTCAGAAGGACAGCATTCCCCCACACATTTTCTAATACTGTATTTGACCAAATACACATTCCTTGTGTGTGTTGTGCAACCCATATTATATACAATGATGTTGTCTAAAAGTGTCCCTGTAAACAATTATGTGGTGAAAGTGCAATGTCATCAAATGCTGAAAAGTGAATGGCGCTCTGCACAGCCAAAAGGGTATGTTTGTGAACTGATGCAGCCCCCACAGAGGTGACAAAGGTGGAATGTTCTTGGTCATTTTTGTTTTAGATGGATCAGCAAAATTCCTTTTGTTAAGTCAAGGGTGGTGATCGAATACTCGTCCTATAGGTTAATAGGTTTGATCCTCTCAATCATTTTGTCAATACGGGTATGGAGTAGACATCTAATCTGGAGATATCATTAACATTTCTTAAATCTATGCACAAAAGGCAACTATTGTTAGCCTTGGGTGCTAACCCAATTGGTGAAAACCAATGGCTTTTTGAGTGTTCAATTACACCATGGCTTCTTTACCTCTTCTTCCATGGCCTTCTGACAAGCCTGAGGCAGCCAATAAAGTTGTATCCACACTGCCTCCCCTGGGCAAGTCTCAATCCTGAGAACAAACTTACTGGCTTATCCAAGTATATGCAGGAAGATAGCAAAAAAGTAATACAGGTGTTCTTGTAAGTCCCTGTTATGGTCGGTGGTCAAATTATTTGGAAACATAGTGACCATTCCATACAAGCATTTTAGTGCATGAACACCACCTCCAAATGGTCCATCATTTATTTATGTATTTATTTATGTATTTATTATTTAAATGTTTTGTAAAGCGCCACACGCCCCTAAGCCTCAGAGCACACAAAAAGCCACCGAAACAACAACAACGACAAAACAATTAATTAAATTAGCAGTCATCAATGTAGTAAAATAGGGAAAATCTAATCAAGCGAGTTGAAATAGAAGGTCTTCATAGATTTCTTGACTATAGACCGTGATGCACAATATTTGATAAAGAGGGGCAGTGAATTCCACTCCTGGGGTGCCCAGACTTCAAAACGTGTGCCCCCAAACCTCTCTAGGCAAAAGCGAGGTTGGTTCAATGAGTTGAAGACGTTAGAGTGCAAGGTGCTTGTACGCAGTGACTGGGAGATTCTTCTTTTCAGGTATTGAGGTGCCACACACTTTTGTAAGTCAAAGACAAGATCTTATGTCTGACTCTCTCCCTAACGGGCAACAATGGAATTTTTTCCTAAAGTCTGATACATGGTCACTCTTTGCTAGTCCAGAAATGGCCCTGACCGCGCTATTCTGTGTGGTCTGCAGGCGTTTGAAATTGGGTTTTTTGGAGGTGCCTATCAGAAGGCTGTTACAGTAGTCTAGTCATGATTTGATTAACGCAGTGGCCAGGAGAGATTGATTTTTCATGGTAAGATAGGGTCTGATTTGATGAAAAAGTTTAGTAACGTATCGACAAGAGCAACAAACATTTGCCACATGTTTTTTCATGGATAGCTCAGAATCAGTGCAACACTGAAAGTTTATACTGATGTGGGGACTGGAATTTGATTGCCCATAATAGAAAAATAGGAATATTTGGCATAAATTTTCTTAACGCGAGGGCCTGAATCAAAGATGATGACCTCGGTCTTGCTAATATTCAGGGTAACAGGTAATAGGCCATCCAATTCTGAATTTCTTTATAGATGTTATTCACAATTTTAGAATCAATGGCATGAGTGCCAGACAATTCGAAAAGGACCAGGGTATCATCAGCGTAATTGGCAATATGGACACCCAGTCCATCCAGAAGATCGCAAAGTGATCTGATATAGATATTAAATAGGGATGGGGACAGGTAGGAGCCCTGTGGCACGCTGCATGAAGATAGAAAAGGGGAAGCTTCAACTTTATCAATGGCCACCTTGGATGTTCTTGGGCCTAAAAAAGATGCGATCCAATTGGCTGCCTTCTCTGAGCAATTGAATATATTCAGTAATATTTCTCGTAATGGATCATGGTCGATAAGATCGAATGCTGCAGGAAGAGCAAGTAACATAAGTAGAGCAGGGTGGACTTTTTCCACGATACCTAAGATATTAGATTTACGATTAAGTAGAGCATTTTCTGTCTCATGTTGTGTCCTGAAACTTGACTGATGGATACCCAGACCTATGTTCTTCTCTACAAATTTCAGAAATTGCAAGTATGCTACTTTATCAATAATCTTCATTAGATAGGGTACATTAGTGATAGGCCGGTAGTTTTTGGCTATGGCAGGATCCAGGGTGTTCTTTTTCAATAAGGGAATAATCCAAGCATTCTTTAAAGAAGCTGGTACCATGCCTGCGATAAAGGGCATATTAATCAATCATACTAGTGATTCATGGGATGAGAGTATGCAGGGAATCTTTCAAGATAGTCGTGGGACAGGAGTCTCCTGCACAGGTAGTGGACTTAAGGCCCCTGATGATGTCATGAAACTCAGTTTCAGTGCAATATTGAAATTCGAATATTGGGATAGGTGGCCTGGCAAGATCTTTAATTCCAGTGTTCAGTGAAGATGTGTCTTCACTGGTAGCTAGATGAAGGCGCTGATTGACAATATTGAATTGGTGACTAAAGGTTTTTGCCAGAAATTAATCTTGAATACTCTGACACCAGATTGTATCTTTGATAACCGGAGGAAAAGAAGAAGAGTTATTTTCTAATTCTTTGAGAATTTTAAACAGTTCATTAGTGAGGATTTAGCTTTGTCAATGTGATGGTTATAATATTTAGCCTTAGCTTCTATAATGGTGTTCTTATATGCATGGGCAGCCAATTTGTATTTGGTGAGGATGGAGGCATCGAGATATTTCTGCCATTCCCGTTCCAGAGCCCTTTTTATTTTTCTGGCTTGGATGATATTATCGGAAATCCTGGTTTTCTTTATATTATCTGTTTTCACTGTCTTAACTTTTTCAGGAGCAAGAGTATCAATAGTGACCTTAATGGCTCTGGAGAGATGACCTAACAGATCGGTGGTGTTATCAAAGGTTTTTCTGGCGTTTAGTTTAATTGACACCAATACAGAACAATCAGCTGCTAATATGTTTTTAAGATCCTGACATATTATCTTAATGCTAGAATATCTGTCCAATCTAAGAGGAGTGGTAGATAATATACATTTAAGATTAATTTAAAAAGTATCGGACCAAGGGCAAGGTTGAGAGTGGACGTTGGAGTTAGATAGATTTTGAGCCAGGATCCAATCAAGGGTCCGGCCACCCTGGTGGGTAGGAGTTTTAACCAGCTGAGAAAAGCCAAGGACTTCCACTGCCGACAGTAGGAATAAAGCATTAATAGCAGTAGGGTCATTGGCCCATAGATCAAAATCACCCAGTAAAATAACTGGAGTATTAAGTTTTGTAATGCTGTTCACCAAGTCAAGAAATTGTTTCTCGAAAAAAGGTAAAATCTGGGGAGGTCTGTATAAGAGAAGTAAGTTATGGGACACATTCTTGTTAATTTTCAATTTGAGGATTACATTTTCACAACCCTGCAAATACGGGTCCTGAACCACATGGCAATTGAAATGGTTCTTCACAAGGAATGTCACTCCACCTCCCCTTTTTCCAGTGCGGTCTTCTCTATACAGTTTATAACCTTCTGGGATGGTGTTATTAGCAGAAATCTGGGCTGCTTTGTGTAACCATGTTTCGGTCACAGCAACAAAAATCTGGTTTGTGCTTGTCAATATAATCCACAATTTCGAGGTCATGTAGACAGGCAGAGCGGTGTTAGTAAGGGAGGTAGAAATCAACCGTTGACAGGTGGATAATCAATTATTTTCCCTAAGTGTGAGGTTAGGCTCAGTAGGTAATATCTTAGTCAGTGGGGAAACACTAGTCTTCACATAGGATGTAGATTGCACATTTAACTCTTTAATAGAGGCAGGGGGACTCATGACATGGGTGTTTGTCTGTAGAATTCTATTACCAGGATGGGATGGTTTAAGGGAAGTGTTCGCAGAAGCATCCAAAGAGGTGAGGCTGGAATTAGGTCCTAATGCCAAGTATGTATTCAAAATAGTGGTCCGTTGCACTTGATAACAAGTAGTCATAGCTGCAGACATGATGACTGCAGTGTGCAACAAAAAAATACTAAAATGTAATAGACTTACCCAGGCAGGGAAGTACCACGTAGTCTCCAGGTACAACACTTCTGGCACAACCCTAGCACAAACCTGCACTAAACGGCGGGCTGAATAATGTGCGCGAACTACAATGTCACAGGGAACTCTAGTTCGCAGTGCGTAACGTGGGGCGTGGCAGTAGGGGGCACTGTCACCAGAACTGGAAGGAGTTAGAAGGAGGAAACCAAATAGCACACAGGAAAGTAAGATAAAATATAACGATCAACACAGCAATCAGGGTTGGTTCTTCAGGTTTTCACCACACCTTTTGCCGGTTTATATGCTAGAAGTGTTCTGTGAAGTTTCTGGCCGTCATCATGTTGAACTCTGTAATTTATGTTGCTATGGACTTCAGTAATCAAAAAGGGCCTGTGCTTTTTTGTGTTCAACTTCTTCTCTGAAATGGGTACGATTATAAGTGCAGAATCTCTGACTTAAAATTTCCTCAGTGTCGCTTGTCTGTCATACAAGTACTTTTGCTTATCTCGGCTGGTCTGAAGATGTTGCTGAGACAGATTTTGGATATGCTGAAATCTCTCCTTGGTGGTTCTCGCAAATTGGCTTGTTCATCCTCCTATTTTTTTTTTTATTCCTGATCTTCCTATAGTAAAGTATAGTATATTTAGGATATCCTGTGGTTCTCGAATATAGACCAGTTATAATGGTGTGAATTCAATGGAGGCTGAGGGGATTTTCTGTGTGGCAAGAGGGCACAGAAAGAAGAAGCTTGTCCCAGTACTTTGCATCTTTATTTGCCAATTTCTAATGAAGATTCTTCAGGGTCTGCTTGGAAATATCTAGTAGGCCATTGGTCTGGATGGTAAATAGAAGTGCAGAGAGTGTCTATCTGTTACATAGACTTTTCAGGTATCTCGGGAGTTTGGACATAAAGGGTATCCATTGGACAGGTATAATTTCCTTAGGAAAACCTACCCTAGAGAATTATGCAGTAAGATGCTTCAGTATGTTTTGGGTGGTGTTGAGTTTCATTGGGAAAGCCTCTGTTTATCGGATGGTATGATGTAATATAACTAGAATGTATAGACTTCAGGCTTTGGTGGGGCTCAAGGAACTCAAAACATCCATCCAAATCCTTGAGAAGGGGACATGGATAATTGTCAAGGGTTAGAGGAGAGCCTATCCCACAACATCCCTGGAGATCCTGTGACATGCCAGAGAGTGTACAAAATGTCTCAAATCATTGGAATACTTCTGGTTAAAATAAACATCTAAGAATGTTCTCTTTGCCTTAGTGATGTGCTTGGTGTCCTCTTGAATGTTTTCAATATGTGAGATCTAAAATAGCTCTTGTAAAGGATGGGGGTACTATTAATTGATAGTTGGTTGCCATCTCGGTTTACATTGTTCATAACCCTATAAAAGTGTCTCTGTCTTTCTACAAAGTAAGGACCCATTTTCGTTCTACCTTTCACTGCCAATATTGTGAATCAAAGGCAAAACACAAAAATGGTGGCACCTCTTTGCGTCAGCAAATTATGGACCAATGAGTTCTGTTGAGCTCTCAGGTACATGGGATTCTTCACCCTCTGTTTCTGGAGTATGCCCTTCAGGGAAAGCCGGAGGTGCATCCGAGGAACCAAAAAGAGGCCTTCCTCTTTTGGTTGGAGTAAATCCCTCTACCTCGTCTGTCAGTATGTTTAAGTATACTTCACAGATGAGCCGAGCTATGTGATCACCCTCCTGAATCACACACATCTCAGCACCAAGATTGACAGTACTATATTCACAATACCTATATAATCTTTGACTACTCCAGTTGCCCCAACATCCTTCCAATACCAAAAGGCAAGGCCTGACTTTGAAATTATCCTCCAATAGGTTTCTTGAGGAAAACCAATTTTTACACCAGTGGAAACCAGGGTATGCTCTCTGTCAAATGGCTACATCATCCACACTGTATATTCCCAAATCAGCTGAGCCCATGGTGGCCCTCCTAGTGCCATGTGCTACCCTGCATGTCAAAACGACCTGTAACCAGGATGCAGGAGGATTTGAGGAGGCTTCTAGCAAATCCTTTGTAAATCTGACTTCTGACACCATGTGTCATATAGCCATGAGGATTCCCCAAAAGAACCAGAGCTGCAGGCAAAAAAACACTGTCTTTATTTCACTTACTTCCTTGGTGGATACTTGATTTTGAAGCAGAGTTTGCACAAAGTTCATGTTTGGGACACAAAGTTCATGTTTGGGAGGTCTCTCTCCAGGGAACTCATGGCCTCTTGTCAGACTCTATGCAGTCCACTTCTTGGTTGTGGGTTTGCTGCTAGTGGGACATGGCTCCTTTCTGTATCCTGTAGCTCACAGATTCATTTCTGGGCACTTACACAAGGCTCAGGTGACTGACTTTTTCCATTACTCAGAGCTGAATCCAATCAGAGTGCACATTTGCGGTTTGTTTCACTTCCATCAGATAAGTTCCTGACTTCCCTAAGCAAACTCACTGTCTCCTTCCAATTCTCATCCTCAAAGTCACACCATATGTTAATTTCTCTTCCCACTGAGGACTCAACTCTTTCTGATCAGGGTCTTACCTCTACCCCCTTTCTAGGGTCTTTTCTCAAGCTTTCCTCTCCTGACTGGTTGACCTTCTGCCCTTGAACTCCTCTAGGCTTTTGACTAGTCTTTTATATTTGAATGTCTCATCTCTTGTACCCAACCTCCGCTCTCCGCATGATATCTCTCTGCCTTCTTACTTCTAGCTCCTTTCTCTTGAAGATACGTGTCTCCTTGCTGCGTCTTGCCATGCTCATCTTTCCTTCAAGCTCCTCTCTCTTGCCTCTAAACTCATATGTGTCTCTTCCTCTCTATTTCCTCCTAACATTTCTCTGCTGATAGTGCATCTTATATCTTGCCTCTAACCTCCTCTCTCTGCCTTCTCCTCTCTCTTGTCTCCAACTGCCTCTCTTCTGATGGCACACCCATACTCTTGCTTCAAACCTCCCCTCTCTGTGTTCCTCCCTCTTTTCGTGTCACCTCTGCCCTCCTCTCACCTCTGCTCTCCTCCTTCTCCTTCCAGCTACTCTACTCCTCTGCTGACCTACAACTGCTGGCTTCTCTTGCCAAATCTCACCTCTCTTCTGCCAGCATTTCCTCCAAACCCCACACCCTTATCTATCGGGCTGGTGCTCATATACCCTGGAACTGAATGCCCTCAGGTTGTTCTACCTATGTGAATGTGCACGTGTGGCCTGATTTTGCATGGTTCATGATTTGTGTGATTCAATTTTCAATCCGTTATTACCTGTGTATGATTGTGAGCTAATGTCCCATTTTGTTTCCAGAATGTTTCTTCAAAGGTCCCATCCTCCATCTTGAAAACAGAAGCAGAGCATTATTTCATGCATGCGTGCAAGCGTTTAACTGCTGCAGACTATTCCTATACTATGCAAGTAGAGAGTATTGTTCTGGATCCTTTTTGGCTTATGGAGCCGCATATGTTTCTTGACCTGATGTCTCTTCTCTACAATACTCGATACCCCCATCAAATCCCCAGTTGCTGTGTGGCTGGGTCAATACTTACACTCTGTGGTCTGCTGACGCTGTTCGGCTGCCATGTCCCCCAAAGCTGCCACTTCTCCTTTCTGGACTGCTGGACGTCTCACAGACTTCACGCAGGATATTACCCAGGCTGGCCCCTGACGGCCTTTCCATGGGGCACGCGATCGCCATCTTCTTGAAACACGCAAGGGGTCCTGAAGCCCTTCAGGCTCCGCGGCAGGAGAGTCGAATTTGTGCCAGACTAACGCTGCAAAACCATCACCTCTGCTACCAACTTGTTGGGGTACTTCTCCAAGGTATACTAGAGGTCATCTGTGGCCCGCCTGACTCTCAAGGGCCCAGACCCTGCAGCAGAATAACAGAGGACTCAGTCAACGGCAAGTTAGAACTGCAGTTTATTTCAAAATACCAAACGGGATCATACAAGACAATCAAAAGCCTCCAGTACTTATCAGTATTCCATGGTGTGCATTTCGTTTTTGGGAGCAAATTGCATCGTCTCTGGGCCCTTCAACAAAAAACCTATCACCACAAATGAATGTGTATCGAGAGTGATAATACCTATGGAGCTACCCTATAGAGTTTATTCTACTGGTCCTCACATGTTAGGTGGCTGGCCTGTCTGGTCCGCAAGAAACTATCTATTACATTGTTGCAGAGTAAAAGGCTTACCATTGGTTCTTGCCCCTTGCCCTCCACCCCTGGTTTTCTATGCTGTGACTGGTTAGAGCTGATCTCCCCAGGCGTGGTACTCGATCCAGTTCTCAGCCCTCTGTGCGCCTCTTCAAGTTGATGTGAAACGATTAAGTGTCTGCATTGGAACAAGTAATATACTACCTTTGCCTATTAGAGTGTGTGCACTCCTACGTTGCATCACTTTTTGCCTTTCTCTTCTGGTTTGCTGGGATCGTCTCTGCTTTCCCACCACGGGTGAATGCCCATTGTCTGGATTGGCTGCATCATGTGCTTGGAGACCACAAAATCTAGCTTTTGAGCGTGTATTTATGAGGATGTATTCCCTTTTTCTGCAGCTGGTCCCTTGTCATCTAATGTTTGGAATGCAACTGTGTGTCACTGACCTTGGCTGTGAGCCTGCTTTTCTCTCTTGTGCAGACTGAATCAGATCTTCTCGTCTCGTGCTCTGTGGCTTGAGGTCTGCTGTAATTTTCCTTAGACTTATAATATGATTTCTACATGCTCATGTTATTCTAAGAAACCTATAAGTTAGTCACACCTGGTCCTACCAGGCTCCATATATACTCTTGTAGTTCCATAGGCTTATTTGTTTTAAGCATCTGTAAGTTTGCTTTGGATCTCTTGCTGCCTTGCGTTTCTGCATTACTGCATTTGGCCAATGAGAATAATTATAAAAGCTTTGCCAGTATGTATATGTATCCATCCGCTAGCTATAGAACTGTGTAAGCATGTTCTTCGTGTATGCAGATGTGTGTTCATGTAATGTGGTGCAGGGCTGCGAGTGTGCTTCATGACTAATGTTGCTATGTCATGGTGTCACCAGGGACGTCAGTATTGTGGCTTCTTGGTGCTTAATCGATACTGTCCATTAATGTATTGCCACCCACATTCTCTGTTGTCTCCCCTATTCCTGAAAGGATATGTACTGGATTCAGTCTCTCTGGCTGGTTGAGGGGATACCTTTCTGTACATGAGTCAGTCATTGGTGCACTTTGGATTCTTCTGAAATACGATGGATGGCTGCAAGCATACCTGGCTCTTTGTCCCGTCATGTTCGTGGGGGTGAGGAGGGGCATTTTTGGGACTCTCTCTTCACTAGAAAACCTCTTCCCCTAGGTTGCAGGCCGCATTTCATGGTAGGCAAAAGAAGCTATGGCTAGGTATTCCGAAATTGAGCATAAAAAGCTTCCATCAGTAGTCTTTTCACCTTTTCCTGTCTATAGTATGAGTCTGGTTATGCTCTCCTCCTTTCTATATGAGGGGACTCACTTTAATCACCAGCACCTCATTCTCGTCTACATCCTCAATGAGTCACAACAATCTCATACCTAAAGTGACCTCTCCTACTCCTTTCCCCTCCTCTACCCTGTGCTGCCCTACATTCCCTCTGCCTCTGCCACACTCTGACACATTCTCATGTCTCCAACCCTCCTCGATTCCATCTAGTCCAGCTTGATGGATGCTCTCTTCTTCTCCTTCATTCCTTCAGCTCGCTCTTTGATGCCCCCCTTTCCTACCTCTTCCTCAAAGTTCCTATCTAACGCCCTTCTGGTGTCTCCGCCATGTACCTCCTCTGTTCCTTCCTCCAGATGTTTCTCCCAGCCTTCTCCTCACCACTTTGGCCTTCTCTTATGTTTCTCCCAACTGCCTTCAAAATGCATGTTTCCTTCCCTCACTTGCTGTTATTTCCAACCTCCTCTGTATATTTTCCCCTTATTACTCCCTTTCCTACAACCACCTTACCTATTTTTATATGTCCTCTACTCTACCTCACTCATCTGCTCCTTGTAATCCACATTGCCATCAGCCTCCCCTCTGCAGGTTCCTTCCTCCTGTCCTGTATTGATTCTCCTCTATCTCCAAACACCCAGACACTATCTGAATGCTGGCTGTTCATTTAGGTGGTTAGTCCCACACGTGGGGACCTCCTCGCCAAGCGATATTCAGGTAAGCATGTTTTTATTTGCACAAGTGCATTGGTCTATTTTCCAACTGAAGGTGGATCTTACACAGTACCTGACACTTTGCCCCCAACTGCTCAGGGACATGGTACAAGCCAGCAACCATTTTGGAATGCTACCCTCACATGCGCGAAGCAGAGCTGCAGCTGTCTTCACTCTTCATGACTTGGCCCAGTATTATTCAAAAAGGTAGGATGTTCAGAAAACTGAAGGCTTCTTAATGTGTGGTTGATTGTTTGTGCTCATTGACGGTGTGACTCAATGTTTTGGCAGCCAGTCACATGCTTCCAAATCCCTAGTAATTCCAAATCCATTCTGTCTTTGTGGGTAAGATTTGAGGGCCCTAATTTGTGAAGCAATAACCTTTTTGTAGCCATGCCCGGAGTAGTGATTATATTGTGAGAACTTCACTTAGGAGGTGGGGACCCTGCTAATTGTGCATGAGGAGCTTTCTCAGTGCAGTTGCATCAAGGAGGGCTGATGTTTTAAAAGGTCTATTAATGCTGGAAGCTTGGAAGCTAGCCTTAAATTAGCAAGTGCATGTTGATGCTCCTTGTGACATCCACCTGCCAAATAAGTGTGACTTGGTGAGGTAGTCAGGGGTAATCCCCCCTGTAGTGTCTCTAATTGCATAGGCAACAACACCCTGACTCAGTGTCCAGCTCACCATTTACCCAAATAGTCAGGCATGTGAACTGGTGATAGCATGTAGTTTGGTTCCAAGTCAGTCTTTATCCTGTTTTTTTCCATTCCTGTAAACATTGATTTAGAAGCAGGGAAACAACAATTACGTCTTACACAGCAGGTGGGGTGAAATTGTAGCAATGAATAATGAATTTCTTCCAGAGGCCATGTAGGAACACAATAATTTGAGGTTTCTCTGCGCTCTATACTTCTTGGACTAACTTTTGAAAGTGAATAATATAGGTTACAAGGTTACGGTTCCCCTGTTTCAGGATCAACATCTCTACTTCCTGAACTGCTAAATAACATCCATCCTGGACTAGACCACAAGCATCCCCGTACATGTTTCGGCATCTTCAGTGAAGAGTAGCTTGTGTTTCTAGGCCCAGCAGGCACAGGACCTACGTCTGGGAATACCTGTCCTACTTGTGGTGACTAAATCAGTGGCAGATTTGGAGATGAAGATCAAGAAGTTGTGAGATGCGTCGAGATGACACCAAGGTTGCTAGCAGAAGCAGAGTAGGGAAGGTAGTCAAGAGAGAATAATAGAAGGGGTGCGGGGGTATATAGCCTGTTTGGATGGGATGTAGAATGTAAAAAACTTCAGTCTTAGTGGAGTTGAGCATGAGCGAATGAAATGCCATGCAGTATTTGATGGCAGATTGGCAATTAGACATGTTTGACCGTAGGAGGGAAAGGAGTGGAGATCTGAGGGCTCATTGTGATATATACAAATAAATAAATAATGAAAACATTTTTAATGAAACATTTTTACTGAAAAAATACCAATTTTTATTTAGAAAATTGGGGGGCCCCACCAAACCCCGGTTTCCTTTTGTTTTTAACCCCAGTGCAACCCCCACGCCACATATTATATATTTTTAAAGAAGTCAGTATTTTTTCTGTAAAAATTATTCGTTCAAAATGTTGTTTGTTATTATCTTTTTGTTATTATCACTGGATACCGATCTGAGAGTCATCAGCAAAGAGGTGATAGGATGAGATCAAGGTGCCAAGAGCAGAGAGTGACGAAGTAGACCCAGGACTGACGCTTGGGAAACACCAACAGTAAAGGGGTGAGTGGGGAGGTAAGGCTGTACCAAGGCAACTGGAAGTTTCAGTGGGTGAGATATGAAGTAAACCAATGAGGCCCTTATCCAGCAGAGATAGTGTTGAGATAAGGTCAGAATGATGGTCTCAAAGGGAGCAGAGAGATTGAGAAGAATAAGAAAAGATGAACGTTAGCAAATGAGCTGAAGAGATTTAGTTGCTGACATTGAGAAAAGCTGACTCAGTAGAGTTCAGAGGTCAGAAGCCAGATTCAAGAGGATCCCAGAGGTTGTGTGTGTCAATTAATTTATTGAGTCAGTTGAAAACTACACACTGTAGCATTTTGGACTAGTGCGGTAGAAAAGAGACAGGATGAAAGTTGGCAGGACAGTTAGGATATAGACCCGGTTTCATAAGCATAGGGATGATAGTAGTAGACTTGTTGATTGATGCAAAAGTAGCACTTTCTAGAGAAGAGTTGAAGAGGAAAGCAAGATATGGAGCAACACTGGGAGCTCTGAGTTTCACTATGAGGGGAGATCGAAACTTTATGTGGGGGCACATGAAGGGTTAGCCCTGAGGAGAAGGTCAAGAATCTCATTAGGGTTAGTGTGGGTAAATAAATACATGATTGCAGGTGAGGAGTGTGTAGGTGGTGGAGAAAAGTGAGCAGGTGGGAGATAGATGGTCATTTGTGGGGGTATTTTGAATGTTAGAATTGTTTGAAGCAAAGATGAGAGCTATATAGTTAGCAGAAAGAGTATATGAGATGTAGGGGGGTATAGGAGGTGAGAATACTGAGTTGAGAGGTTCCTAGTTTGAAAGGATTGAGACAAAATTAGAGAGGGATAGAGGTCACATGAGGCAGAGTCGGGAGTAGAGGAATAGTTTTGAAGAGCAGTCAGGTAGAGTTGGAGATCCAAGAAGTGTCTAGATCTTTGCCAAGTGCAAAGGTTTTTCCCCATTTTGCACATACAAGCATCAATAGTCAGTTAATACCACTATCACAGTCCCTGGCAAGTGCATTTCCCATGTCTACACAACCAAACTGTTGGCATTGCCAATGCTTGTTCTGAATGACTTCTTTTAAAGCCTATTCAAAATGTTTCTCTTTAATCTCAGCTCGTTATGATTTTCTAATTAGTTCTGGCTGATTGAACAACCTCAATAAATGCATTTGATATGTAGGATACATTCTCACGAGTAATCAGCTAGAGGTGAAAGGATATCCAGCAAATCTTTACTAAAAACTATCAAACCAGGTGAGTACGGAAGCATTAACCAACAGCGAATGGGTTTTAGTTGGGCCTCGTATTGGATGCCCAATATCCCCACTAACATTTTAATGCTACATTTTCTGGCCATCAGAGAAGAAAGCTAATTTTCTTCTGAAATAAATGATCTGCCACTTTAAGGCATTGAAGAGGTAAGTGATCCCTCATTTCAGCACATGTAAGATGGCCAATCTAACCTGAGACTTGTAGAGCTTTCCGCCACATTTGACTGTGTTGACCGAACATACACTGGGATAAATTAATGCTTTGGGGAATACAACCTGAACTACTCTGCATTATTCAAAAGCTATACGCTGGCACAGGGTAAAGATTCGGCTCGATAACATGGGCACTTCTAGTCAATATTATCAGACCTCTTTGGCACTTAAACAGGGATGCTCCTTAGCGCCCCTGATCTTCAACATACCTAGCTGATATGCCTGAAGCACTTGCCAGAGTGAATAACTTTCCACCAAAAATTTGTTTTATGCATACTCCATGGATGGGATACGCAGATGAAATCATCTTGATGGATCACACCCGTATCAGACTTAAAAGTTAAATAAATGTACTGACATTATTCAAAGGACAACAAACTGACAATAAACTGTGATAAAAACCAAAATCTTGGTAATGGGGAGAAAGAAAAATGTGACCTACCCTAATTGGGCAATTAATTAAGCAGGTTAAGCATGTATCCAATTTTAAATACCTTGGCTGTCTTTTGTCCAGTATGAAAAGTGATAAAATTATACAGGAAACTATCAACACAAACATTCAAGCAAAATGTTTATTTATAAAAACCTTCAATAGACTACTGGGTCTGTTAACAATCTTTAAAAAATCAACAGTACCTTCAATACCATATGTCCAAGAAACCTACTTTGACAGTCATACTGTTTGTCTTGATACGCTTGAAGAAGGTCTATAGCGGGCAACCTTAAGTCTACCATAGAGCAGCCCAATTCAAGCTGCAAGAATTGAGACTCATATCAATAGATGCCATGATCCAATACAAATTCGATGCCCTTTTTTCTAAGACTTTATAAATCGCAAGGAAATACTATTTAGGGCATACTTGGTGAATGCATTAGGAGTTGTACGAATAAGATAATAAACCAATTTGTTAAAGCTTGTAACAATTTATATTGCAAAGTAGGCTGCATCTCAGATTGAAATCTTGATGCTCACCTATTAGGCACACAATTGAAAAACAAAATCTATAACTGGGATTGGCGCAATAACATATTATTTGTCAGGGAAAAAAGCCACGTTGAATCATTCAATATGCGAAAAAAGCATTCCCAATGGACAAAACACAGGACTGTATAATCTCATGCCCTGGCCATAAATTGTGTAGGTTTTTAATGCTACTGTGTTTTAATACGCACCCATCCCGACTCATCACAGGAGTAAGACATACACCACCAAGAGTTTTAAGAACTTGTCACCTATGCAAACAAAATTCAATTCTTGAAAGCTTGCTACGTCTTCTCACGCAGTGTCCTCGCCTGTATGAGAATCACGAATTTTTTTTGGGATTGTCTGTTTTTAACACTGATAATATTCCTTCTGAACAATATTGGTCATATTGTTTTTTCAGATGCTCAATTTTGCTCACAAATTCTCTAAGGTGTTTATGGGATGTTGTCATAAAAACGTTACCACAAAAATTAGAGACTGCAGGGATAAAAGGTAATTGAATGGACTAGCCCTTCCTACTTAACTTAAAAAACAAAGAAGGACCTTCCAAAAAACTTTACAGCTTGTTTTGGCATATGGTATATATATATATGTATTTATACATTATAGCAGCCTTTGTCACATTATTTATAAACACTTATAAACATATATAAAAGAAATGCCCTTATTGAGCTATAACGTGCAGGCGCAACTACTTACAGTTCTAACAGCGCTATTTGTGACACTGGTAACCTCTTCAATAGTACGTTATATAGTTAGAAAAACACTGTTAGATCCTTATGACCTCTCCCATTAACATTCATCCATACAGTTCATTTATTCCCAGACTGATTATAACCTACCCTCATGCAGTAGACAAATCAAAAACATGTTCACTCTACTCGCTTACTTTTGAAACAGTAGCCTCAGTATCAGAGGACTCAGAATTGACCTCCACCACTGCTTCTTGGACTAGTTCATCAAATCTATTGGTCTGGGAGTTAAGAACTTTTGATGGACAGCTAAGCATAGTACACATGATTTCAAACACCTCTAAATGTTTTTCTGGGTCTGCCAACATTCTATAAAAGAATTGCACTCATTGTTTAGCCACTAAATCTAGCACTCCTAACAAGTGATGTGCAGGTGTCGAAACTAATGGTGGCATTGAAAGATCCGGGATTCCTGAAATATCCATTTTATTCAAATTGTATTCTTCAGAAATAGAGGAGTCGGAATCGTAAGCTGTATCTGACTGTAACAGATGTCATTTTGTGACAGAATTTTCAGAATGTTAATGGACGACTCCTCCACATTTATGTGAAGCGGAATTCATCAAATAACACTCATTACACCTCAAGTTTTAATCAAGTTAACCAAATATCATGATCCAATGATCTGGCAGCTATCTGTTGGCACAACTTTTGTCCTTGTTAATGTTTTTGTGCTGTTTATCCCTGATTATTAGGTAACATGATCTCAATGTCAGAGACACATGCCCATTTGTCAGTTTTAGTTCTATGAGTGGGATATAAAGCTGTCATTTTGTCACTGCTTTTACCCTGTTTTCGAATCTCCTTGTCAAGGTTATTTGTTTGTTCAACCATTGTTCTTTCTTATGTTGTTTCCTATGTTTGGTAACGTTCAGTTTTATTTATGTCAGTTGCGGATTTGCTCCTAAATAATAAGGCATGCTGAAAATCTATGTATTATCTATTGCCAATTGGCTTTTTAACTTGTCTTTTTGTACTATTAGTAGTCTAAGTTGTCTAAAATGAATGTACAAAATAACCAAAGCCTGCTAATATCTTTGGTATCTGTTTGGCAAAACACATTTTGCATTGAGACTAATTTCGTCATTATTTGTGAGCAATGAAAAACCTGTTGCAAAAATATACTACTGCAATTTTGGCATTAAGCTCTCCTGTTTTCCCCAGAAAAGGGAAACACACACCTGAGTGAGTGTAAGACAAATACCTGGAGCCTTTGCACAGGGGTGGGAACCACCACCACTGCTTCAAAATACGTCTGCATCATTAGCTGCAGATTGCGGTAGACCAGAGTGCAGCTCTCACTTGGCCTCATGCCACTATACTTTACTCGGTGTACATGTTTGTTGTAACATTCTTCTTCATCTCAGCTCTCCTGGGTTTTAGTGCTAGTGGAAGCCTTCTCTCTGTCGAAGACTGCAACTCTTACACGGCTTCAATGACTACGCTTTCCCAGTTGTATGAGTATAGTTGTAGCATTCTGTGTCAATGTCTCTCTCTCTCGTCTCAACTCTCCCAGGTCATATCATAGGTGAACCCCTTTTAAATGCTGCAGACTGCATCTCTCCGTGGGACTCACTTTTCTATGCTTCATCAGGTGTATCTGTTGTATTGTCACGTTCTGCGTCAGTGCCTCCCACATCTCAATTCTCCTGTGTTTCAGAGATGTAGTCACCCCCAGTGTGATGCGGATGCCCAGACATGGGTCTCGAGACCTGCTGGACCAATAGACCCAAGATACTACTCAGGGATGATGCTCAACAAGGCTGAAACATATCTGGGGATGCTTTTGGTCTCATTCAGAAAGGATGTGACCTAGCAATTCGAGCTGCACTGCCCCTTTTGGTGTGCGGATAAGCCTGATTTGCATATGGTCATTCCTCCACTGTAATGGCTTGGCAGGCTGAAAAACAATAGTCTGGAGGGTTGGCCAGAGCTGTGTCTGTGGTTATGATTTGTTCAAAACCTTCTAGCCATCACCTTTTGGTTTTGTTGTCCTTCTCTGTGTTGCAGTCTGAAACCCCCACTTTCCTGTTCATTTTACACACATTACCTGAATGGGTGTTGTGGATTTCGGCCTTCATTGAGTATCCGGCCAAATTTGGGCCATAATTCAGCTATTCGTATTCAGCAGAATACCTTGTGAAGTACTGACTGACTTATTTTTTTTGTTGTGCTTTATAAGGAATCCTAATTTATGCAAAGTACAAAAACATGTGCAATGCATTTAGTTTTCACATGATATCCCATTTCATTCAAAAATGAAAACAATCATAGCTGTAAACACGTTCCATTAGTAATATTTCCCCTGTAACAAATGAGCTTTTCATCACCAGGGACTTCAAACACCCATTTTCCTGTTACATTTCAAAACATGGTTATCTAATTTCCTTGAAAGTTAGCATTTGGTTTGAGCAGCTTAATACCTTCGTAATCTTGCTACTTGGGTGGTGAAGAACACATGAAAAATAACTACCCACATTTGTAAATATAGACACAATTCTTCAGCCTGTGATAGCCTGTAACATACACTCGCAAAGCAGACTGACACACACTTCACATTTCTACTCGGACCTCTCCCAAAGCACGCAGGGTTCTGTGTGCCTTTGGACTTCAAGGCAGTACTCCCACGCAGTGGTGCTGTTCAATGCTTGCACGGAAGTCTCTTTATCTGCCTCTTCTCCCTTTTTGGCAGGACAGCTTATCACACACACTCATCCGAGAGAGAGAGAGAGATCAGCCTGCTCGCCATCAGCACATGCAACACACATCAACCAAGAGCCAGAGAGCGAAATATCTCTCCCTCTGACTGTCAGCCCTTTTTAAATCCTCTCTGTGACCTGATCATGAAATGTTTGTTTACCTACAGAAAATATAAGAAAAATGGTTGCTTCTTACAGTGATGTCACGTGCCAATCAACACCACCTCCCTCTGTGAAGTGTGGGGTGAAAAGACAGCCCCAGAGTGACAGATGGTGAGGCCATGCTAGGCCCCTATTGTTGTGGTAAAGCTGGCTAATGAGGAGTTACATTGAAATACGAAAGCCAGTAAAAAAAACAATGACATAAGGCCTAGTGAGATGGAAAGAATTGGGCCTAGTCAGCTCCACTAAAATGGACAGATGCGCAAGTGAAGGGGAATCTACCTGAGAGCTTAAAACTGATGGATATGCCCAATGAATAAGAAATTACATGTGGTGCTGCAGATGCAGACTTCATGTACACTGGGAAAAGGCACCTTTTGACAGATTCAAAACTGCACCAGTACACATGTGAATATATACTTTGTGAGGATAGGCATGTGAAAAATACCAAGGAGGAATGATGCCTGACATTTCAGAAATAAAGTCAAGTGACAGATTGCGTTTTTCAGGAATAAAGAGGCTTAATTTTTCATCATATAAAAGAAGAGCCTGTAAAGAGAAAGGAGTATTTCTTTTTTGTAGAAGTGAACACTGGTTACACTGGTTACACTAACATAGGTAACAGTGGTTACCTATGTTAGTCTCGGGAGGATAGCTCAGCAGCAATGTGCTCGCCTTGGAAGCAAGATGACATGGAGCAACACAGGTTTGATTCCCCGGGTCCAACCTCAGAAACCTCTGTGTATTAAGCTTGTTATAAATAACCTATCATATCATTAACTTGGCATATCTGTGTGCATAAGATTAATAATAAATCTACCTCTGTTCTAATGTAGTAGAAAAGAAAGATTGTATTTTAAACCACATGGCCAGATATGATGCTAAAATGTTACATGTAAGCACATCTTGTCAAATTAAAGCTGTATTTTCAGAAGTATGGATGCAGCTGGTGTTTTCCCCACTGAACTGAAAGGTCTGGGCCTTTGAAAATCTGAACTCAAGACCTTTGGTTGAGGACCTCCAGGAGATGAAGGTCTGGTTTTCAATTATAAATACAATTAATATCAAGAATTAGACCACAATTGTGGGATTTACAGATAACACCGCCAGCAGAAATTACCTTTAAGGTCAGGTCTCTCCATTAACTGTGCATTAGTGGCCAACAGAAATGACCTTTTCAGGGCTAACTCGACCTCCAGAAATGGCTTCAGCGCCACTAATGGTTGATCAAACGGGATGATCAAACATTGTCTTTGAAACAGATTGCTGATAAGTAGATTTCGTATCAGGTGACGATGGAAATGCAACCTAGAAATTGGTGGGGGCTGATGTGAAACTGAGGGACATATGGGATTATTAATACATTTTCTTGAATAAAAGGTGCATCCTATGTCCAGTGAGCTCTTCCCGGTATCATATTGAAGGGGATAAAAAGCCCTCCGGGACCATGTAAATATACATTGTGTGTGATGGATATAACTGGAGTTATGAGAACAATTATGATTCTGGCCTTCCCATAATTCTAATGGAATAGAAAGTTGTTGTGATGCTAGGTTATGGAAGCAAGGTTTGAATCAGGAAGGGCAGATTTTTGACTATTTCGGCTCAGGAATAAATAGATAGAAACAGTAGCTCCTCCCAGGAAGGGTGTGCAGAGATATGATTAGTATTTTCCAACTCGCCATAAAATATAGAACTCAAAAATATATATGTGCCAGCAATTATCTGAAGATTTAGGGCAGCTGCCATGTTGTTAGACTTTAAGGACACTGAAGAAGTAAAACCACTTGTCATTTTTGGGCTGATGAATCGTTATCCTCCCTCAGCCTCATTCACATGCCCTAACAATTTGTCCTATTAGCAGGCAGTGGATGTATTGGGAGGGAGGGGTGAGGGAGATAGCTGGCCAATCCGTACCGTGGGAATTTTGATAATAGTGGGGTGTCATCGGGACTATATCTTGGCAAGTTCCAATCTAAGAGGGGACTTGCAAAAAAACAACCTGAGAGAGAGACAAGGGGGTGCTGCCTAATCCATCAGGGCACCACCCTGCCAGGGGAACAAAGCTAAACCAATGCCTACCTGGAAGGAGAGAGAAAGGGAGACCCAGGGACTTTGCTTGGAAATCTGGGAGTCCTATCTGAGAGAAGCCTGTGGCTGGAGAGACCTGGCTAGTGGAAGGAGGCTTGAGGTGTGAGCTGCCTGCCTGAAAGAGGGTCCTAGGATCTGGTGGACCTCCTGAGCTAAGAACAAAGATCTCCCATGTAAGTAGATATATCCCAAAGCTATCAATTGTGTGGGGCGCTATCTGCCTTAATACCTTTCCCTTATAGGGTGAAGTTGGGGGGGGGCAAAACTGGGTAGACCCTGTCCATATTGAACTAAAAATTTAACTCAATTAATTATCTATAGAAGAACACTCTATCCAGTTACATTAAATTGTGTTGGAATCTGTCTGATTAACCCTTACCTTTGCATTGATGGGTGTTCTCCATTGCTGGGAGTGGGGGTGAGGGGGTGAAAGCGTGCATACCCTTAGCTCAATTAACTAAAAATATAATTTAATTATTTCCCATTTATCATGGTGTGATATTTTTGTCAAAATTCGAAATCAATGACTCTAGTCTTTAATGTAATTGGGTAACCCTGCTGTTCAATTGAATGCGCTAGTGTCCCCAAAACCTTGCATTCCCTTTGAAAACAAATAGTGCAACATGAATGTTTCCTTTCAGTCCAAACCACACTCCCAAAGCCTTGCATGTTCATTGTAGGAGTGGTGCAAAACGAAATTCCCCATTTATTCCCTTGCATCCCATATCAGAATTCCAAAACATTACATTTTACCGAACTGAAAAGCCTAAAACGATGTTCCATTGTGTTCCCACTCCTTGTACCTTGCCTTCAGATCAGAGGGGTCATATACATTTGATGCCAGGAGGTTGGGGGTTGCTGGAAGAATGGACTATTGTGCCAAACTAAGCAATCACAGTGTGTTTTGTATTTTTCCTATTGGTTAATTTGCAATGAATATGATGTAAATTGTGAATGCAAACTTCAAAATTGTACCTGTGTCTTATAGCAACTGAAAGTCCTTTAAACCTAGGTTAGTCAATTGGTGCAATAACTTTGAATTTGAGATATTGTGCAGTACCACAGCATTGGTAGTTGATGTTTTTGTGATTGCCTATTATTCTTTGCCAAAACAAATAAATATATATTCTTACTATACACCGGCCTGGTTCCTTGCTCATTGGTGGCACAGAGGGTACTTGTTGGGGTGGTGCGAGACGGGTTGGAGGCCTCACTAAAGTTGAATCTGTATAAGCGATTTGGGTGCACGCCACCTTGCTTGGAGGGAAAGGAACTGCCTGAGTTGAGTGGGACCGTCTAATTAATCGTGACAAGTGAGCACGTGTTCAGCCTGCATCTTTGACCGGGATTCAGGCAGAAGCCAACGGATGCAAAGGGCTACAATGAGCTTGCTTTCATAAAAACGGGCTCCACATTCCTCAGGTCACATCTTAAAGCAGCTTTCATTCTGCATGTTTATTCTCTTTTAAAATGAGCCAGCTTGTCATCAATACTTTGCACCACAGGGCTGTGGATGGAGTAGCCTTGAATATTAATAATGCGATAGGCCAGACTTTGGGGAGTCGGTAGGATTAGTACATTGCTCGTTTTATTCTTCATTGCAACACAGTTCATATTTCCATGGTGTGGTGCTTATTGAATACCAGCTTTCATGTAATGCTAAATTCAAACCCCCTTTTTACCTTGCATGTTTCTATGCACTCGCAATACTGACTCACACCATATTCAGTCCAGAGTCTCACACCTGAGTCTCACACACTTGTTGTCAAATGGGATCAGTTTTCAGTTTTTTGGTGAAATGCTGCCTGGCTAAAATTCTGAGGCTCTGTTTTTCCTACAATATCCAACGGACCACTCTGGTGTGTGCTGGGCCTTGCTGCCAGCAAGAACTTCAAAGGAACCGTGTACGCTCACAATCTCTTATGCCATCACTGAACCACAACAGTGGATAAGGATAACAGGACCAGCAGTAGTGTAAGGCAAGCTCTCTGAACGTGTGACACGGCCGCCGGACCTGGATCCCTGGTGGCTAAAACTGATCTAACTCTGTGCCTACTACAGGCCTCACATGGGAAACCAGTCTGACAAACCGGTCCTTGGTGGCCCAAGTGGTTTGAGCCTGCCCTGCTCCCTAGCAGATGCCAGGATCACCGGGCCTGCCTTCCCAGTTGCCCAACATTTTTTGTTGTCTATATTTACCATCACCCCTCATCATGCCTCGGGGCCACCAGGCAGGGCACCCCAAAGTGATTTTGTCTGCGTTTCCCCCACTCCATACAATAAGTAGGGCTGCTGAGCCTGTCTACCCTGTGGCACAAAATAATTGTGGCAAGCGCTTCCTCCGGCCTCCACCAGACACCTGGGTCGCCGAAGCCCCCTGGCACACCCTGCATTGCAGGGCCAGCAGAAGTAGTAAAGGGGACCTTATCAAAATGATGTTGGGTAGTTACACCCCATTGCCTGCAGCAAGAATGGCACTGCATTCAATATGCTTTTTGGGGCAGAAGCAGTTTAAATTGGTGCAGTTTTGCATCCCAACCCAAGGAGCACTCTTCTTATCAGTAAATCAATAATCGAATGGGAAGAATGAATCAATGTAAAGGACTTCGATTAGAGAAGCAGCTGTGGGGCATACATTTGTTATGAAGGATACGTTTCCTAATACGACTCCAGATTGTAGCATTAAGGCTGCATAAAAGGAGCACCGACTTAAACATTCTGATTGTTTTCATGTGAAGTGGTGGTCATCATGACCTCGAACAAAAAAAAATATTCAACCTGCTATTAGGCTCTGGCTGAATACTTGAGCCAACTTTTCAGTGATCGTCTGAATAGTAAATTTGCTATTAGGTACACCACTAATTACCAGGACCAGGGAGCTTGTCTTTTTTTCAGATGCGCTAAAATACGGTGGTGCGGAAGGTTGCCCAAAGTAGTGCAGAGGGACATCATCTAGGGGTAGCCAGAGGTCGCAACTGCGACCCCTGAAGTCTCCCTTACTACCCCTACAAAAAAACAGGGAAAAAAACGTACTTTCTTTTTTTTTTCTTTTTAATGCAAGCTCCTGGGCTGTGGCCAGCACCATGTAGCTCTTTGTTTCTGGAGTGGCTGGCTTTCTTGTTACGGCCTCTTATAAAAATAAAAATACTAAAAAAGAACAGGGGTTCGACAAGTCTAACACTTTCAGCAGTGACCCTAAATAAGAAAGAATAGGAATACCAAATAATTTGTCTTTCTGGAATTCTCTACGATAATTGCTAGACTCATTAAAGGTTTATTTCAGGCACACTTCAGGGGGTGAGTCACTGATTTAGTCTGTTCTTAAATACCTCAACTCTGCCTTAAATCCTTCTGAGGTCTATAAATGAGTACCAAGACAGGTTGGGTGATATTGTATGTATTCTATATAAAGCGCTTAAACGTAAGTGCTATATAATATAACATCATTATCATTCGGCCATGGACGTCTACTTGTTTTCACAGGAATTTCGTAATGTGGGCCTATACACATTGATCTTAACGATACATATGGCCATCCATTCATGTATGAAATGTATATCACATTATAGTGATATCGAAACTATAGTTTTCATACTGTACTTAGGAACATTGTTATGTGATACTACTTCCTGTTTTGCCAAGGGGTGAAAGGTCGTGTTGCATCGCTTTCTGTGATATCACTTCGGTGTGGGGCCAAATTACATCACTTCCTGTGATGTTATCAGTGGTCAAGGGTTGTATGATGTCACATCCGCTACTCCTAGCATTTTGGGGAAATGTCGTCCCTGGTAGTGCCAGTGGTTCAGATTTATTCAATACCTGACACCCATCCCTTTTTTGTTTATAGTTTGTCTCCCTATATGAGAGAGGGTATGCCCAAACGTGGGTCCCTTGCTCGCTGCACCATAGGGAACCAAGCTGCACCTCACTGATGAGGCCCAACAAGGCTGACACATGTCTGGGGCTGCTTGTGTTTCGGTGCAGAGGGGACCCGGCCTAGCAGTTCGGACTGGGCTGCTCCCATTGGTGGCAGTGCCGGACTGATTTGCATATGGCTGGTCCCCTTTTGCAATAGTGCAGACAGGCTAATAATTGGTGCTATGGAAGGTTGCCCCGAGCAGTGCCAGTGGGTCAGATTAATTCAGAACCTTTCACCATCGCTTTTTCGGTTGCATGTCTTTCTTCTGCTGACATTATAACTGTGCAAAAGAGTCTGCTTCCATGGGGGTGTCGGCTTTTTGTGCCCACATTACAGGTGTGACAGATTTTTGGATGGCTTTCCACCAGCTGTAATTGGCGCTGTAGTATTTCAGTGACTCCTCATGCACCATTATTATTTCCTTAATCATGTTTAATACTACCATGAAGGTGAAGATGGATTATGAACAGTAGTGGGTCATACCACTACTGGACATTGTTAAGGCACAAAGGGAGTATGCATTAGAATACAGAAGTGGTAAGAAGCTGGGCACTGAGATACACTGTTCAATGTCCACATAGGAAAAGAACTCGGTCTTAAACGGAAGTGGTTATGCTTCCTTTCTATCCCATAAAAATCAAAAGCCTCAAGGATTATTTTACAAAATTGGAGGTATGGCAAAATGGCATTCCAACATGCAATCAGGCATAATGTATTGCCAGCGCTCTGCTATAAGAACGCTGCTGGCGGTAAAGGTTAGCAGAAACAGGTTAGCATTCCCAACACTGACAGAAATGGAACCCGTAAGGATGCTGGAGTTATACTTCTTTCTATTGCCACAGAGAATGCCAGGGTTGCAGCCTCGTGTCTCTTATGCGACTAAAGTTCCCATGCGAGGCCTAATATGGCATTTCCATACGCTGACCTATAATCACAAGTGTTCGAAGTTCAACACAAAAACCTGCATGTTATTCCCTGATCGCAAACAGAAATGGTGCGTTTGGATATAATGTAACCATACAATAATAAAAATCAGTTCCTGCACATCAGTTTCAATAGTCCGTTTACAAATTCAAATTCATCTGCCTCCTTCACGCTATAGTTTTGAAATAGGGAGAGTGCGCTATCTCTTGTAAGACACTGCTGCTATGACACGGAACTGGCAGATGCGTGCGTCTCTACACCCAGAGACTGATATAGCGGCTGCAACACTATCGACACATCAAGAATGCTCTAACAAGAAAGCGCGGCGAATAGTGTACACCCACGGCGACATTTTACATTTTAAACAGCTCAATATTAGATAATCTCACCTGGTTTACTATAGCTTGTGTAAGTAACATCAATGTCAAAATAAGGTGCACGCGGGTGACGCTGCTGCTGCGTGTGACACCTAACAGAGGTAAGTAACAAAAAAAACACACCGAGCGATTCATGCAGTGTAAACATGTCTTCAATGTTAGATTTGAGGACGGATGCAATGTTCTAAATAATTAGGTGCAAAACGTGTTTCACGCAAATGCACTTTGTCAGGGCAAAGTTAATTCCTGTAGCGGAATGGAGACACGCTCGGGACGCCAGTCGTGCATGCAAGCTGTACCACTGTGGATCTTCTCTTTACGATCAGCGTTTCTCAGAGGGCGTGGGTGCCTAAATATAAAGAAAAGAAAATGCGCCCCAAAATCATGCAAAGATGTTCTTTTCTCCCTTAGATGGCTGTATAAATAGGCCTTCCTCCAGCGTATTAACAATTGGGCACTCATAAAAAGACTCGGCGGACCGATCCCTGTGGCTTTCGGCGCCTTATAAATAAATAAAAATAAATAAATAAAAACAAACTATTCTTTTTATATTTAAATGAAATGTGTATCATGAACTCAAAAAAAAGCTAAAAATGCAGTTTTCTTACTAGGGTTGTACGAAATGTAAATCCAAGTAGAGTAACTGGGTGAAATGTGAACTTTTTTTACTTCATAAAAATGTGCATTTTTTTTCTCGCATTTTCGACTATCACAAAATTGCTGAAAGAAAGCAGACACAAGACACTTTCCCATGATTTGTTGTCACCTAAGTTAGTGTTTTCACTTAGTCCACCAAGGACATCTCTTGAAAAGGTGTACCTGCACATTTGGTTTTTCAGCACAATAAATTGAACTTTGCTGGGAAAATCCGTGAAAACAGCACACGTCCGTCTTTCTTGCAGAAATTTTGCAGGTTGTGAAAAACACCCAACTTTATTTCCCCGAATGTACTCATCAAATGATTTTTTAATTCGTCAAATGTTCAATTTAATGAAAAAATGCCATTAAACTGGAACAATTCAACTTACCTCATTTTGTAGACCTATGCATCACAATCACCTGGCACTGTTTTAATTAGCCAGGAGGACAGATATTGAAGACCTTGAATTCATCCTGTCCACCGCATCATACTTATGACTTAAGTTAACCTACCAACAATGTTGTTCTCAGCTTTGTGAAAAATAATAACAAAGGGACATTACTACACTTTTCCCATTAACGGTGCCCAAAAACATCAAAGCAAAACTCTGTGACAAGTGTGATAAATGAAAATTGGCACTTGTACGTTGCAATAAATGTGTAGCCTGAATTCGTGATTTTCATCCGTTTTGAGTTTCTACTAAAGTGGCATCAATCCAGAGGAACGCATGCAGCCTGAACAGTGTGCGCATCTCTTTCGAGCAGCGAGAGCAGCCCAGAAAATGACAGGCAACTTGTTTCAAACGTCCAGCTATGTTCTTCAGAAAATTGCATGAAGAGGCTGCAAACTAGATGGTTATGGCGACACCTGGTGGTAATATAGAGAATACTTTTCTTGTTAACAAAGTTCTGATGCTTCCAGTCTCAACAATTGTTAGTTAGTGCTCAGTATTTCAAGACAATTGGTGTTCATCCCGTGTGTGCCAAAACATCGTTGCAAATGATTGGGCATGTCAAAAGCGCGCCATTTTTTAATAGTCGTGACTATTTTTAAGAAGCTGGCACCTCCTTTTAATCAATCCCAATACCTCTCCATATAAACGCACGGCACAGATTGATGTGAATTCATGAAATATATTGTTGACCGTACTGTGTTACCGTAGCACAGATTTTATGAAAACGTTTATATTTACTCACATTTCAAACGAAAGTAATTTTTTCTCGAGCCACGTACAGTTCATTACTCTCTCATTAGCACTCGCTAACAGCAAACTATTCGTAAAAGAGACAAATGTACTATATATGGAATAAACTTCCCCAAATTGTATGGTGAAAGGTGATTCTTTATACGTCACTGAATTGAGGTGACTTGCAATAATATTCCTATGTACAGGTGGAGGCGTTTTATTTCTTCTTACACTTTGGTGTCACGCACAAGATGTTATCCTTTTCCCGAACTTCTTTTATTTTGGGAAATTTTTATCTTTTCCATGCATTTTTTCTCCCATTAAGAATCGGTGACATTTTTCCAATTTTTGAATTCGTATCTTTAATTTCATACTTTTCATACTTTCCCAGGTTTTTTTTTCCTTTCCCTTCCCTTTTCCTTTACCAGAAATGTTTTTCTCCATTTAATCTACCTCATTTTCTTTCTCATCACGTTCTTTGCAGTGGCAGCTGGTGAATTCTTTCAATGGGAGAACGACCCGAGCGTAGCAAAGGAGCCTAAATGAACCAAGGGGAACTCGGGAGGTTTACACCCCCTGCCCCCCAGAATGTTTTTCTTTTTTAATTGGGTTAAAATGTGCATTATACAGAACATTTTCAGTGAGAAATTGGTAAAAAGCCAAACAGTTTGAAATTGGTTTTGTAGGGTAAGTCCAATCTAACACACCAACGTTGCACAGGAGCAATCGCCAATGGTTTGCCATGATGCCTTCAACCACAATATATGCCACAATAAAAGCATGTTTACATTGGCTGTGCCTATACATTTCCATGCTGACAGCACCATTATATGCCAGAATTCCTATATAACAATATACCCATGTTTGCTTTGCACATAATGGCATTCATAATAATATAATGAAACATGTCCACACTGGTTCTGCCAATATATGGCAGTATCCCAACAAAAGAGCATACACCTGTTGAACTTTAAAAATGCCCTGATACAATACAAAAATGACCTAACTGGCTGCACAATGAAGTCATGTCTAGAGACATACTAACACTTAACATGCTTGCTCCATCATAGATGTCCAGAATAAAATGCAGCAGTAAGAAATGGCTAAACTGGCTGCCCCAAAATGCCAGTCTAGCCAAGTACCACATATAATGCTTGCTTTATCATACATGCCCAGAATAAATACAAACATGCCACAGTAGGAAAAGGTGAGACTCGCTGCCACAATATGCCAGTCTGCCCATTTAATAACACATACCATGCTTGGGTTGTCATGGATGCCAAGAAAAAAATGTCATGCCACAGTAGGAAAGGGCTGAACTGGCTGATCAAAATTGCCAGCCAAGCCAAGGAATAGCACTTAATATGCTTACTTTATCTTAACTATGTAGTAAAAAAATGTCATGCTGCAGTAAGAAATGGCTAAACTGGCTGCCCCAAAATGCCAGACTAGCCGTCTAAGAACGCATCATCCTTTCTTTTATCAACTGCCGGTTGATGAAAGAAAGGATGATGATTTTTTTATGGGCATCCGTTACAGATGCCCAGTAAATAATGCTTTTTTGTGTGCCCTTACCCCTGCCCCCACGCTCGACCTGCTCTCCTGTGCAGCACAAACACACATACACATTCACTCAACACATTCACACGCAGCATTCACTCACTCATTCACATGTGCATCCGTACACCATAAACTCACTAATTCTCTCACACATTATACACAGAACAAAAATCGTACCTGAATTCAGCTCTGGTCCGGATTCAGCTCCGCTGCGTTTCCCTTTGACAGTTCAAGCCTGCCCAGGGGCACTTCCTCAGCGGCAGCAAGCAGCAGAGGGAGCACTCCTGGGCTGGCCCTGAGTCTCCATAATGGGCAAAGGTTCTGGTGGGTCAGTGCCCCCTCTTCCATTATGGACGAGCAGCCCCTGTTCAAATGTATTGCTATGTCTGTTTTCATGCTTTTTTCTTAAATCTTTTCACCTCCATTCTTCTCTATTTGGGCCAAATTCACAAAGAAGTGACAATAGTAACTCTGATTTATACTTAATTTAACTCTGTGTAAGTCAAGTATAAGTCAGATTTACCCAGTGAAAGTGCTTTGGTGTAATAAAATAGATCTCTCCAGCTGTAAGTCAGGTGTAAGTCAGAGTTACTCATTCTTTGCGAATTCGTCCCACAATCTTTTGATTCAATTATATTTCTTGTTCATGAATCTGATTTGTTCCCTGTTGCATTCCCTCTTTTCCGGCACGACCATGCTCTATTGTGCTTTTCCGTCATATTCATCGCTCGTTTTCCACGTATGTCTGATTTGTCAAGATATCTAACACTGCTCTGTTTCGAAGTGGTCGTCCTTCTTTGAAAACAAAAATCTCCCCAGCCGAGCACCATCTAGCACAATCAATCGAGTACATATTTTAGCTGTTGGTGCTATCTGTGGCCCATGGTGACATCATCAGCCAACTATTATAATTGCTATAGTTACGTAGCAAAATGATTTTCTAAATTACAAGGAGCTCTGATTTATGAGTGCATTGTAATAAATAGCATAAAGTAACCCTGGGGATATGGGAAGTCACTTGTGGGGTGCATAATGACCTAATATAGGAATTATGCTGAGTTTCTTCCTGAGGTCATGGAACAGCAAGGTGACTTTCAATATCCTTTACACACACATCCGTATCCTTATCCCTTATAATAATAAATGGCTACACCGTCATGCCCTGTAATGCTTCATATCTAATTCAAGAGCAATGCTAATTATCGTTACATTGTTTCAATGTAAATCGTTGAAAATTTAAAAAAACACTAGTATTCAAATTTTAATGTGTTGCAAAAATGTTTCAGCAGTTTAATACAATGCATTTAAAAACTATGTCTGTGTTGTATTTAAAAAGAAGTGATAACATGTAGTTAGATTCTTGCTTACCTGTGTGAAACTCCAGCAGGGCACAAAATAAACATGCCGCCATCAACAGTACCTCATAATTTAATGGCTGTAAAATGTTTGTTATAAAGCAAAGGAATCTGAAAAGCTGGTCACGGAATCCTGCTCTGTGCTGGCCCAAGAAGCTAGCATTATGATATCACAAACTGTAACATGTTTACAGTTACAGTAGTGATGCAATTTTCTTATTAGAGGAGAGTAGTGATGCCACTACAGTACGGTAAAAAGACAATTACTTACAGGCTTTTACACATGTAGTCTGTCCACGTGTTATCGGAAAAGAAACTGCAGGCATTCTGAAGAGAGGGTCCCAGGAATGCCCACCCTCACCCTTGTGAACATGACGGGCCGAAGAGTCAAGAACGCACTGAGTCACTCATTATTTGGACAACCCTCAAGAGCACCAATAACTGACGCGTATGCAGAGAGATATTCTCTCAGACAGCCATTCCAACCTTATCCAGTAAATGTCTTTATAGATACACGTGCCTCAACAGTGATCATAGATCCAAATGCCATAATGGACAGCATTGACTAAGTGCCTAAAAACCACTGTGCTGACGTCATTAGTGACACCATGACATAGCTATGTGTAATGAAGAGGGAGTCTCCGTTATGTAGCACAGGTAACTTTTATTTATAAAGTAACCTGGCCTTCTGCCTGCATCCGCTCCGCAATCATTAAGCCAGCCAAACTCTCGAGTCTCTCTAACACTCTGCCTTTCCCACAAGCACTCACAACAACAACATTCTGACACGCAGATGCTGGGAAATACATAACCAAGCTGAATTACAGTGAGTATACAACACCATCCCCTTCCTTAAAATAAAGAAAGAAACAACCTATAAATAAAAATATAATGCAGTATAATCAAAATAAAACAATAACAAAACATGAATAAAACTGAAAACATTCATTTGTAGATTAGTTAATTATATAGGCTTTAGACCACACAGGAGGTCTCCTAACCCTACCCCCTTGTAAAAAAAAAAAACATGAGGAGACATGTGTGCACTCTCATCACTCTCATAGTTTTCACTCTCCTCCTGTGTGGAATTCCCAAAAGTTTGTGCTTCCCTTTGTTCATTCATCACGTCTCCTACCTCCTCAACTAGATCACTCACACTCCCCTCCCTTAAATCCACTTGAGTATCTTTATCAAACAGTTCATTAGCTCTCCTTCTCCTCCTTTCTGTAGCTCTGTCCACTGTACCATCACCTGACCATCGCCATATGCAGGCTCTATCCATATTCCACACAGTACCATCCTGAATTCTGACTGCACGTCCAAACACCTCTTTAACTTTTACCGGGTCAGAATATTTTGATTCACCCTTCCTTACCACACACCCTTTCCTTATTCTTACTAAATCACCTGGAACAATCTTTAATCTACTTCCTTGAAACTGTCTACCATTGTTCCTACGACATTTCCTAACTCCTCTATAGTTAACCCAACTAGGGTTTAACAAAGTGTTGGGAACCCTGCCTCTCCTTAACTCGAAAGGAGATTTGCCTGAATCTCTCCTGATAGAAACTCTACTACTCCAAACTCTATCTTTCAGAGCATCTTCTACAGACATGTTATTGCGCAAAGCCAATTGTATAGTTTCTACAACAACTCTACACCTCTCGACCATCCCATTGGTTTGGGGATGATACAAAGATGAACATTTCCATTCAATTCCTAAATGTTTAGCAAAATCCATAATTTCTTTGCTTTTGAATTGTACTCCATTATCACTTACTATTTACTTGGGAAAACCTTCCCTTCTGAAAATTTGTAGTAGAAATTTTACTATCTCTTTAGTATCAATTTTATCCACCAGTTTTACCTAAATCCACTAGGAATAGTAATCCACCAGTACAATTACACATTTCTTTCCTTGCATGAAATTCCCGTATGGTGCTACTATATCAATACCTAACTTTTCCCACGGACACTCCACACTAGGTATTTTGATGGGCACACTCTTGAAACTCTTGCAACTCTTGTCTCTATTCTTGCATGGCCAACAATCTCTCACAAATCTCTCAACTGCTAAGTCTACTCCTGGCCACCAATATTTGGTTCTAACATCAACCTTGCTACCTGAAATGCCAGGATGCCCTTGATGCGCTTATTCAATTAATTCCATCCGCAAAGTTTGGGGAGGAATTAATTTGTCACTCCTTAGTAATAATTCATCATCTACTGAGTACTTGTCTCTCACTTCCCAACATTTTAAACATTCTTCATCTAGCGTTTTCCTTTCCGGCCATCCCGACCTGGTATATTTAATAACTTTGGATAAAACCTGATCCTTCCTCAGTTCTTATAACCATTCTTCTCTAGAGGTCACTTCAAATACAGTAGCTACTACCTCCATTTCTTCATTAATCTCCTTATCAGAATCTATCAAAGCTAACCTTGATAAAATAATCTGCCACTACATTCCTTTTTCCTGGAACATATCTCATCATGAAATTGTAATCCTGTAATTTAAGACTTTGGGGGTCATTACGACCCAGGCGGTAACCATGGCGCTAGTAGCGCCATGGTTGCTGCTGGTATTTTACCGATTGCGCCATGGTGAATGGCAGAATTACTGCCCCATTCCAAGGTTGGCGGGGCGGTAATTCCCCATTCACCATTGGCCCTTCCCCATTCCCATTTTTGCCCCCATAGGGCTCAATGGAAATGGGGAAGGCGGTAGTTACGGTACCGCAAATTGCGGTACCGTAAATACCTCCAAGGTCCCTTTGCGGGTGCAATCCTTAACGACTAGTAAAAAGGTTGGGACCCGCAAAGGGACCTCGTAATTAGGTGTTAAGACGGATTTCTGAACTCTGTCCTGGAGACGCAGAGGTTCAGAAGGCCAACCTAATTACTTGGAACAGGGTAACCTCTGGACAAGCCAGACCGATCAGGGTAGCGATCGTGGCGATCAAGACTAGGTCTCAAGAGGGGTGAGGGTGACTGAAAGCCTGCAATGAGCACACAAAGCAAGGACACTTACAAATTACTCCAAACAGGTGTTATATTAAAAATATATACACATGTATTCCAAGGCCTTTGCAACAATGACCGTAGCGAGAAATCACGATAAAACTGTAGTAAACCAACACATACCAAACCAATACAATATATATACAAATACAAACGAGTCTAAAGCGTTAGATGCACGAAATGTGTAGTCCACCTAGAAGGGGAGGAAAACAGGCAGTGCGAAATAATGATTAGACCCAGTCCGCCTTCAGAGGCACCTAACTAAAAGGAAGTCCAAGCCTACAAAGGGTGGAGCCTTGTGCTCAAAAGTACCTGCACACGCTGGTGCCAACGGGCAAAAAGGGGAGTCTCTTCGAGGGAATCAGGCAGTTCAGTTCGGTGCACAAAAGAAGATGAACAGAGTTCCGCGACTCAAGCGCAGCCTCCACTGTGGGCAGAAGCAGAGCGCGAGTACGGAAAGGCGTGCTGTTTGACACAGCGGGGAAAAGCTATAGGCTCCTGCAGGAGGGCGACCAATTCCTAGCTATGCTACTCACCGGTCCCCGATGCAAGCAGACCCAGGCTTCTTCACGTCAGTTTCAGTGCTGGCAGGTTCAGAGGAGCAGGGGACGTCTCGTCGTCGTGTAGATTCTGCAGCAGCAGAGTTGAGTTAAAGATGTCCCAAACGAAGTTTGTTACCACAGCAGAGCAACGGAGCGGCCGTGTGTATCTCAGCCCAATGTACACTACTCACTTCAGACCTGGGAATGCCAAGTGTACAAATCGTGTGAGAGTGACAAGGACTCGAAATACAACACAACCTGGCGGCGTTTACAGAGCAAGACTCCTGGGTAGGCTAGTCAGTCTGCTGGATGGCCCAGAGACACTTCCGAAGGCTTACGTGCAGGAGATGGTGAAGATGCCGAGAATAGCTGTCCCCGCTATTCCAAGGGTCGAAGTACCAGTACAGGCCTTCTGGTTCGATCAGAGGTAGAAAGGGTTTCACAAAGCGACAGCAGTGCAGAGGAGCAGTCCTTCAGCGGGTCACCAGCGATTCCTCGGTTCAGCCTCGTGGTTGCAGGATACTTGGCTCCTGTATTCCCTTGTTCGTGAGAACTCAGGAGATCGACCTTGTAGTGGCGTTTCCAGCCCCCTCTTATCCACGGTTCCCTTCGGGCCAAAACAGAGGGGACCCAATGGGAGATCCGCTCATCAAACACTCACACCATACGTGGACCTATCCCGGACCACGGTGGTCCCAGGCATTCACACCACCCTAGACTCTTTGGCACCCAGGATGTGTATTGGGACCAGACATCCCAGCCCACATCCTGGAGGCACACACAAGGCCTGTAGAAGCCCGCGAAAGCATCTGTGTTTCGCGGGAAAGTACATGCCCAAATAAGGAATGCCCTGGGTCGGCTCGACCTGGGAAGGTGAAGGGGGCAAGACGGTCAGCGGACAGGACAAAGGAGCCTCGTGGTCTGGCCATTTTGGGAGCCAGGCCACCATTTTTGGGCTAAGCGCGAGAAACATGCTTAAAACGCCAAAAGGAGCTCGAAAACACAAGAAACGATCGCTGCCACCATTCCCGTCTGTGATTCACTTGCACCGATCATTTACAATCCAAACAGAGTATCTAGGCCCCGTAGAAGACGAGACACCCAAGAGAGCAGTAACTTAGCTTACAGTGCCCTCTTGTGTCATGTTGCACGAAAGCTGCAACATGATAAAGAAACTACGGAAAACAGCGTTTCCCGGTACTGACTGTCTTAAGGCCATGTCAGTTTCCCCGTAAGAATGGAGCGACAGCCCAGAGGAGTGCGGCAGAAGGCTGCACTTCTCTGGCAAAGTCTAGATCATGGTGAAAACAACAGCAAAAAGTTTAGGGGTTGCCACATGGAAGGAAAATTACCCACAATTAAGAAATCTTTCCTAACATTAGGCGGTAAGGGGTTAACGGCGCCGCCACCTTTTAGGGCACCGTTAACCACTTACCGCATGGGTCATAATGAGGCCCTTAGTCTGGCTAATATTGGAGATGCTTTGCACATGCCCCTGACTGATAAAACCTCTACTAATGGTTTATGATCAGTTTGTACCACAAATTTGCTTCCCCACAGATATTTTCTAAATTATCCAATCGCCCATACACAGGCCAGTAGTTCTCTCTCTATTACTGAGTGTCTACTCTCTGTATCTGTGATCGCACGAGATGCATGACTTATAATTCTTTTCTTGTCCCAACTCTGAAATCTGGGATAGTACCGCACCTAACCCAGTACCACTGGCATCTACTGTGAGCTTAGTTTGCTGGCCAAAAACAAAACCTCCTAACTGTCTCACTGATACTTTTCCTGATGAAATTAGCTGCATTTTTGCATTGTTCATCCCATATAAATGTTACATCTTTTTTCATCAACCTCCTTAATGGTTCAGTTATACTAGCAAAATTTTGCACAACCTATTATAATACTCGCATAATCCTAAAAATGATCTTAACTCATTATTATTGATTGGGTCAGGAGATTCTGTGATTGCTTTCATAGCCTCCACTTTGGGTTTGTATCCTTTTCCATTTACCACATGTCCCAAATATTCAATCTCACTAACTTTAAACTTGCATTTTTGTTTCTCAACAGTCAAACCCTTTTCATTCAATCTATCTAGTACATCATTCAGTCTACTATCATGTTCCTCAGCACCTTTCCCAAAAACAATTATATAATTTTGATATACCAATGTTCCCTTCAGTCCCTTCAAAATGTGTGCCATAGTTCTTTGAAAAACAGCTGCTGCAGACGCTAATCTAAAAGGCATTGGTTTATATTGATATAAACCAAACGGTGTGATGAAAGCCATGATGTATCTGTAATCCTCTGTCTTTGCAATTTGATGGTAGGCATTCGATAGATCTAATGTGGTGAAATTATCTGCACCTCCAATGCAATTTAACATTTCTGAAATTATGGGCAACGGGTCCACAATCATGTTCTTATTCACATCTCTTAAATCTGCGCATATTCTCAATTTGCCGTTCTTTTTCAAAGCCACTACTATGGGGCTTATCATTGTGATGCGTCAATTTTCTCTATGATATCTTCACCTTCAAGTCTTTGCAATTCTTGTTCCACTTTGTTAATTAAGCAATCGGTATAGGCCTTTCTTTCTTGTGTGCCACTGGTATTACATCTCTTTTTAATTTTATTCTGTGTATGAAATTGTTGAGTAATCCCAATTTTGTTTGGAATACATCTCCCGGAACTTTATCTTCTCTTTTAATCTATAAATTGTTGCTTTTTACTAGCACAGTAGGCTCTTCTTCACATGGGTCTAACATGATTTGCAGTCCTGCTTGATCTTTCCATCCATTTACATTCACTCCTTTCTCTGCTACATACACCTTTATTTGAGCCTGGCAAACTTTGAATTTCACGATGCTGGTAAACCATCCCTTTATATGGATTTTAGACCCTTCATACCCTCCTGGGTTTTTTATGTCTGGGGTTTTAAAGTTAAATTTTAAACCTTCACTCATTAATCTTTGCCAAGTTCCTTTAGTGATGATTGTGTACAGTGAACAACTGTCCAGCATGACCATTACTTTCCAATTATCCAGGATAACTTCACAACATGGGCACTTTAGTTCTTCTCCAGGAGGTTCACAAATCACTATAACCCTTTCCTCATCTGATTCTTCTTCTTCTTGTACTATTGATATTCTTTTCTTGCATCTACACACAACTGCAAAATGCCCTTTAACTCCACAATTTCCACACTTTTGTCCAATCGCTGGACAATTTCTGGAATTCGAATAGTGTCCCAACCTACCACAATTGAAACATCTGTCTCCATCTTTGGAATCCACCATAACCATTACTTTCCAATTATCCAGGATAACTTCACAACATGGGCACTTTAGTTCTTCTCCAGGAGGTTCACGAATCACTATAACTCTTTCCTCATCTGAGTCTTCTTCTTCTTGTACTATTGAGATTCTTTTTTTGCATCTACACACAACTGCAAAATGCCCTTTAACTCCACAATTTCCACACTTTTGTCCAATCGCTGGTAGTGCCCCAACCTACCACAATTGAAACATCTGTCTCCATCTTTGGAATGTGATGAATATGATGAGTATATCCTTGAGTCACCTCCTTTTGCCCATGGTTTCTTGACATTCCCTCTGGTTTCTTTATGTTCACTTCCTGAACTCCAATTCTTGGTTCTGTTGAATTTGTTCATACCCTCATCTGTCTTCTCTTTAACACGTACTACATTTACTAATCCTTGTTCTTCTGTTTCTACTTGCTGCTTAATGTTGTATTGTGCGGTATTCTGGGATGCTTCTAACTTCTTTTCCTTCATTTCTTTGAACACAAATGGCTTTGTTCCACTCTTTTGCTATTGCCAAAGTCTTGTGTAATGATGGATTTCCCACCATCCGTAATCTATCTTGGATTAATGGATCTCCAGCATAGATTATGATTTGATCTCTTATCAGTTCTTTGAGGGTAAAACCATTCCCAAAACGACATGTTCTGGATAATGTCTTTAAAGCTGATACATATTCTTCAATAAAATCATGCTCCTTTTGTGCTCTTCTATAGAAATGGTATCTGTTAATGGCTACATTGATTTCTGGTGTGTAATACTTATCCAATTGCCTCAACGCCTTTTCATGTTCATCACTGTCTCCTGCTTCATCAACAGACAATTCATGACATTTTCTACACTTCCTTTGTCCTTCTAAACCTAATGCATGTATTAATATCAGTTTTTTTCTTTTGAAGTGTTAGCCCCTCTTAATCCACAGTTGTTGTGTAATTTACCCAGAACTCCCTCCATTCTGCCCAAGTAACTACTTGTTGGCTTGGGCCAGGCAGAAAATTTGCTGGTGGCTTAATGCTTATTCCTTGCATTATTTTCTCTTTTGCTTTATGAATTATGTGATCTGGTTATCCCTTCAGGCCACTTTCTCCTTGTATACACGTTCTCTTATTTCTTATCTACTTCTGTCTTCATGTGGTTTGATAACTATACTTTTTATGTACTGGAATTACATTTAATGCCGTTTTGGAAAACAAATATTATTATTTTCTCACTGTTACAAGTAGAAAGAGGATTGATTCACATCGTGCACATCGTCGCCTGACTTCCTCATTGTAACGTGTAAAATCACGTGTTATCGTGAATATTATATGTCTCTTTCTCTAATGTTCTTCGTTATAATTGGGCAATCTTAATGTCTCTATGTGACATGAGAGTGCTGATTGCTTGGTTCTCTCCCTTCTCACCGTTCATGTTAGCTTTTGTGGTCCGCTTCCGAAACACCTTGGAAGAAGTGCATCCGCTGATTTATCTGCACAGACGAACGACAATGGCATCCCTCCAGAGGGCCTGCTCTCGTCCTCGCTGCGTGGGTGCCGGAGCCGGGTATCCTTGTTGCCAAATGTAATGAAGAGGGAGTCTCCGTAATGTAGAACAGGTAACTTTTATTTCTAAAGGTACCCGGCGCTCCGTCTGCATCCGCTCTGCAATCATTAAGCCAGCCAAACCTTCAAGTCTCTCTAACGCTCTGCCTTTCCCACAAGCTCTCACCATTCAAACAACAACATTCTGACACGCGGATGCAGGGCAATACATAACCAAGCTGAACTACAATGAGTATACAACACAGCGCTAGTAATGAAGTACACTTGCAACCATACACAGCTTTACACGAGCACACACTCGTATACATGAAGAACATACTTACACAGTTCTGTAGATAGAAGACAGATACATATACATACTGTCAAAGCTTTTATTATTTTCTCATTAGCCAAGTGCAGAAACGCTGAATGCAAGGCAACAAAGAGATGCAGAGCAAGCTTGCAGATGCTTATGGCAACTAACCCTATGTGACTACAGGATTACATAAGGAGCATAGTAGAACCAAGTACGACTAGCCGATAGGAAATATAGCACAATATAAGTGTGTTGATTTCATATTATAAGTCTAATGAAAATCACATAAATCCTCAAGCCACAGGACAGAAGACAAGGGAAGCAGAACCCGGCTGCACAAAGCGGGAAGGCCAGAGCTCATAGCCCAGATCAGAGATAAATAGCACATTCCAAACTTCAAATGACAAGGGGCCAGCTGCAGAAAAACAGAATAAATACTCATAATTGCAGACCCAGAGAACTTGATTTTGTGGTCCACAACCACGTGATGCAGCCAAGCTCAACAATGGGTATTCACCCGCGGTGGGAATATGAACCATTCTCAGCAACCCAGACGAGAAGTGAAACATGAACAAGTTAACAATGTTGCAACGTGGAGAGCACTACCATAGGCAAAAGTGGTCTTCCTACCAGATACGTTGGCAACACATAGTCATTTCACATCACCTTGAAGAGGTGCACAGAGGGATGAGAACCAAACAGGGTGCCAGGCCTGAGGAGACCAGTTCCAGCCAATCGGGGACAGAAATCCAGGGGTGGATGGCAGAGGGCAAGGGCCAATGCTAATCCTCTGACCCTGCAACAATATAATCAATAGTTCCTTGGGGATGGGGCAGGCCAACCACCTGACATCGAAGGACCAGTAGAGTAAGATGTATGTAGACCATCTATAGGGTCTACTACTCTGAGCACCCGATAAAAGTGAGTGATATGTTTTTGGGGGAGGACCCAGGTGCTGATGCAAATCTGCAGCAACACGGGGAAACACGTCTTGTGGAATTAGAGATTCTGGAGATCTGTGAATGCCCTGTATGATCCCTGTCAGTTTTTGCAATAAACAACAGTTCCAACTTGCCCTTGGCTGAGTCCACCGTTTGTTCTGGGGAAAGGATTGGTGGGCGCTTGGGAGCTGAACGGGTGAGTACGTAGCAATCCCCAAACCTCTGGCATGGTATACAGTCTTTATAACGAAAAATAATAACAAATGATTTTATAACAAAAAATAAATTACGAAAAAATTACGAAAATATATGTAGCGATGGGGTAAAGTGTTAAATCTGTGGGGAAGTGGTTGGTGTGGGTTTTTAGCTGGGGCAACAGGGGTTTGGCAGGTGTAACCCCCCAAAACAAATTCTAAATAAACATTTGTTATTTTTATGTCATTATTTTATTTGTCGTTATAAATTCATTCATTATAAATGAATTTGTTACACAGACATGTAAACCTCTGCCACACTGTATACCCTCTAACAAGTTGATAGCAGAGGATGGATAGCAACGTCCGTTCGGCACAAAGCCGCCTCTCTCACCGCAGTGCTTGGAGGGCTGCGGCCCCTTGTGGGACCCGGAAAGACGAGGAAAGCACACCCTGTGCAAAAGCCATCAGGAGCCAGCTTGGAAATATCCTGCCCATGAACCATGAGGAGTCCAGCAGACCAGAAGTGTGGCGTGGCAGCTTTGGGAGACCCAGAAGCCGAACAGTGTCAGCAGATCACTGAGGGTAAGTATTGACTCAGCCACATGGCAACTAAGTGGAGTGGGAAAGTAACAGGGCTGCAACGGTGGCCCTGAATATTGTTGAGTACTTTTGGAGTATTGTCTAGTAGTGTAGAGTATTGTCAAGCATAGACGGGAAAGGAACAGAGGTAGATGTCATTTTCATGGTAAGGGCACATTCAGTGTTGAGGTAAAATGTTCTGGTGAATAACCTAAACTATTGACCGAAGGGCATGGATGACAGAAGTTGTGTGAATATTGGATTCCCTGTGGGTTGGGCATTTTAGCTCGGGTCATAGATGATGGTATCCCTGTGTAAGGTTTAGCAAAGGGAGCTGGCCTAGATTGCAGAAGGTGTTCATCTGGTTAAGTCTCGAGGAGACGTTTTATTTGCAAGGTGACGCTAAAGTTACAGATTGAGCACAAAGAATATTGGTATCCCCTGTCAGGAGGCAGGAAGACAGCTGTGAGTTCATGTTGGGTTTTTATAAATGTTTGTGTTGTGGGACCTTAGCATTGTGCGTGCTGTAAGTGATCTTTAACACTACCTTGTTTAGTGAGTTAGTGAAGTCACCGGTTAGGTCTGTACATAGGACTTGGAGAACAGGAGGTGTTGTGCAAGCGGTGTTGAGAAACTTAAGATTGCCAGAGGAGGTTGTCCAGTGGCGGTGGATGGGAGGCGCATGCACAAGATTTGTTGGTGTGCCTGAGAAAGTGGAGAATTGCATAAAGGGGTGCACAGAGCATGCTGCACAGGTTGTTTTTGGGACCAGAGAGGCTTAGGAATAATTGTTAAAAACTGTTATTTCATTGTGCTTGTGTAACAGGGGAGTATTGAGAGCCTCAAGTTGAGGTCAAGTAAGTATTAGAGGAATGTATCAAGGAAAGTACGGGAGACACACGCCCCTACAGCACCTGTGTAAGACCCTTCCACGCTATAAGGACAAGATTTGCAAATAAAGCGCGAAATGGACAAAAAAGTAAAGAGGGTAAATTGACTAAGACATGGCCACAAAGTGGAAATTTATCAAAAAATGTGCAGCAACCACCACTGACACATTTACAGGACACTTTTAAGGGGCAGAAATTATCCATTCATATGGTGATATTTGAGCTTTGAAGAATGTTCCAGGAGGATGAGGGGGAAGTAGCGAGGCGTCAATGGATGCTGAGCAAACAGGAGACACCGGGGCCAGCGTCCCCACCCTCAGATCCCCCACCTTCTCCTGTGAGCAAAAAAGAAGGGGATAAAGAAGATAAGCAGGGATTATAGGAGCTAAAGGCAGCATAGGGGTACACAAATCCAGTATTCCAACCTCCACCATATACCAAGGAGGAGGGACAGAAAGAGGTGGGACAGAGGAACAGTGAGAAGGGAGCACACAGCGAGGCGCAGAAAAGCACTAAGGAAGGGCTAGAGAGCATAGCCTCAACCAATGGGTAGGAGGGCAGATCCTCCTGAAGCTAGATGGGAAGGCAATGGGAGAAGCAGCAGGGGCGATCAAAGAAATTGAGGGCCTGAAGGGGAGCAGCAAAGCAAATAACTGGTCAGAGATAATGGAAGAGTAGAGAGAAAGGAGAAGGAAGAATAGGAGAGATGCAAAAGAGTGTATAGGGACAAGCAGAGGGAGGAATAGAAAGAGCACGAGCAGCAAGAGTGGAGAAGGGAGCTCGCAGGGATAGAGAGATGAAGGGAAGAAGATGAGAAGGAAAAGAAAGTTTTTGTAAATATGGAACGGAGAAAGTGGGAAATAGAGCGACTCACAAGAGAGCTCAAATGCAGGGAGGAGGAGGAGCGAGAGATCAGAGACATAAGGACAAAGTGGGGAATGGGGATCGAAGACGACAAACTGGAAGGAAGGAAGCAAACAGAGCCAGACAGCAAAGGACTGCCACTTTTTGGACAGAATAGACATGAGGTCCTTCGAGGAAAGGGATATCGAGGACCTGATGGACTTTACAGGGAAGCCCAGCACAGACACAGCTTCTAGGAGACTGAGCTTCGCGCAGACATTTTGCAGCGATACAGACACAGACTCAGACAGAGACGCAGGAGGAAGTGAGGATGAGGGAAAGGGAAGACCCAAGCAAAAGTCAATGGGGAAAAGCACAGACAGAAGTGTGAAATGGGAAGTAGGAAAGCCCAGAGGGGGATATAGAGGTGACAAAGATGATCGATCACAACAGTCCAGAGATACAGTACACAGTTTGGACGACCTGATTCCATACGTGCAAAGGCTTAGGGATCTTTTAGGGTGACAGAAGGGGGAGCCAGCAAAGGCATGCACTGACGTTAAAGACCCCGACAGACATGACAGACAGATCAGGCTGACACGAGGAGCAATTGGGGAGATCAGGTTCACACAGTTGCCCCTACTGAAGAAGGGAGGGGGGCGGCCTCAATATATACCATGGAAGCACATAGACAAAGAAAACTTGAACTGAAGGCTACCCTTGTTAACCGCGGGTGCGGGAAATGGATATACAAAATGGTAAGGATGACAATGGGACAGAAATTAGCAGTGGGGGATTTAAAGGGACTACTAGTGACAATCCTCTGGGAAACAGCTGATAACGTATGGAGGAGGAGGGGTACCCAGGAGTAACCACCCAGGACACGATGGTTCACCATTTGCAAACTGCAGAGTGGCTGTATGGCAAGCTCTAAGGATACAATACTCAGAAACATCAGACATTAGTGTGATTATAGCACGCAAAATGGGGAAAGACGAAGACTACTTACACAACAATCGGGCGATTCAATCGCTTTGACTCCTTGAAATGCGAGAACCATGGGACAAAACAGTAGCATTATTCTATAACATATTATGCCAAGGGTTGCCAGAGCAGGTGCAGAAGCAACTCAAGAAACTGGTGAGGATGGAGGCAAAGCTGTGGTCAGAAATACAGCTCACGATAGTACATTATTGTAGGCTAATACAAGAGAACACAAGGAAAAAGCGTGAGAAAAGTAAGCAGGAGGAGGAAACATTACTAAAGAGAAAGCTATTTAAATGTGCCATGGAAAGGGTGGTATTGATGAGCACAGGAGGACAAGGAACCCCACAGACAGAGTACGCACCACCGCCCACAGGGGGAGGTTTCATGGGGCAGGGGACTGAGCAGCACAGGTTTCGGGGAAGAGGAGGGCCACCTAGAGGATGTGGGTACAGGCCACAGATACATCACAGCCAAGGGGGATGTCCAGGGGGTCTTGAGGATATGGGCAGCAGATGTGCAGGGCCCAGTGGGATTTTCTGGGGGTTTCCAAGGGCAGGGGAGAGAACCACCCCAATGCTGGGTGTGTGGACAGATAGGAAACATCTCAAGAGTGTGCAGACACAGGGGGAATGCCACAGAAAGAGGTCAATGGGTGAATGCAATACTAGCCATACCACGGGGAACAGTTTGGTTATTACACACCGGACCAGACACCACAACAACGACAGGCACCAAAGCATACCCACAGACACACCAGCCCATGGCACAGGCACCACAAATGCAAGCACCTATGCAGCAGTATTCACAGCTACCACAGATGCAGGGTAAAACACAGCACCCATATACAGCAAAGCAGATACCGCAGATACAGAATAGCACAAACCGAATGACGGGACTGTGGCATGCACAGACTCCATGACAACAACTCCCACTAGGAAATTTGGAGGGTCACGTAGTGCGAGGCAACCCATTCATAAGTAACGGGATGTCCTTATAACCTCAATAAGACAGCCCACTGACGGACTTAATGTGTTCCATCCTATCGATTACACCAAGCCCTGTGGAGGAACCATGCATACGGGTGACGATAGGTGACAAACGTTCTATTTTCTTGTAGCCACAGGGGTGACTAAATCCTGAATCTGGGAGGGGAAATATAGTTTGTCAGGTGATGCCATGAATGCTCAATGTTTCTCTGGGGCGGCAGAAGTAGTTCCTTTAACAGACCATATTACTCTTTCAATAGGGGAGCATGATCTATCCTTGCCCCTACTTTACACCTGACAGACACCTTTAAACATACTGTGGAGATACTTAATGAGCAGACTCAACATGACCATTTCATTCACGGACAAGGGGATAGTGTGCTCCACACCAGGAATACATCTTCTCAATGTGAGGGAAATCATTCAAGCCTATTGTGGACAAAGGGTACAGAGGGCAGTGCCAGTGGACAAGGAGCTGTTCGATTATGGGACTGAGATTGTAATAGCGTGGCTGCCAGGGATTCAAGGGAAGATGTGGCACCTTCCAAATGAGTACTTATTCAGGCCAGAGAACCATCGGATGAAGAGGAAGTGACTATAGTGCCACTAGCACTAGAGTCAGTAATAGTGGGGGATGATTGGATAGCAATGCATGGGACAGGTGGCACAGGTGACCATGGCAAGCAGTGATCGCCATAGCTGAAAAATACAGGCTGATCACAGTCAGATACAAAGAACTATTCAAAGAGAACAGATCAGACCATGAGATGGCATTCGAAATGAGCATCACATATTGGGTGAGGATACATTACAGAGAAGTACCACAGAGAATGGTGATGGCGCTGAAAGCGCTGCCGACATTTTTCGAGGAGGATCTGGCAAAGGTACCCAGCATTTTATCGACTGCAAGTCCCTATGATGTGGGGCTTCTGAAAGGGATTGGAGCAGTGAAGATAAAGCTGAAGCCAGGAGCAATTTTACCATGGGTCAAACAAAGCCCACTCTTAAGGGAGGCAGACAAAGGTATCTATGAAACCATTGCACCTCTAGAGAAGCAAGGCATCCTAGTGCCATCAGAATTATGATGCAACATGGCTGTGTACCCAGTCAAAAAGGCAACAAAGGAGAACATAGCGTTTTATACAGGACTTGCGCCCTCTTATTGTAGAAGCATAATATCCTTTAGTTCTGAATCCAGTGACAATTTTCTGCAGCATTCTAATGGAAGCTGCCTACTTCATGGTCATAGATTTTAAGAATGCTTTCTACTCTATACCATTACACCCAGACTCACAAGACTTGACTTCATTTCTATATAGAAATAAGAAGTGGAAACATACAACACTTCCTCAAGGGAATCGTGAATCACCTTCCATATACAATAGGGTCCTTCAGATGGACCTATGCAACGTGCAGATGAAGAGCACGGTCATAGAGTACGTAGATTACATATTGGTCTATAGCAAGACAGAAGAAAAGTGCAGAAGTGACTCAGTACACATGCTTACACTGTTAGCAGACAAGGGATACGAGGTGGACAAGGCCAAACTACAATATTTGCAGACAGAAGTGTTGCACTGTGATGCTGGAAATGCATCAGAGGGACAGGGCCTCTGAATCCCTGTCCTTTACTGCTTTTTATCGTGTGTTCTGTCATGTTTTCTGCCCAGGAGTCCATGTGGGACTCCTGGCAGTGCAGCTCTCTCTTTTGGTTTGGTGAACAGACCCATGGGATACCCTTATGGCACCCATGGGTAGGGGTACAACCCTGTGCCCCTAGTGTATGTTTTTGGGCACCTGTGGGTGGCCCACAGAGCAGGGTATGGGCTGGTTGCAGCTCCATGCTGAATTTGACAGGTGCTCTGGGTGTCCTCCATTTTGGGATACCCAGGCCCTGCCATTGGGATCAGTTGATTCCTGATAGGAAACAAGATGGCCCCTGTGGCCTCTTGCTTTCTATTGCCTGTTACCTTGTTTTCCCAAAGTCCTGGGAAGCCCTGACTCTGTCCCTTCCCCCTGACTGGCTGTTGGGTGGAAGTTCCATATATGGTGTTGTTGTGAAGGCCCAGCTAGACTGACTGAGCCTTCCCAGTGACTGTATGTTGTGGATACCTTCTGTGGTAGGGACCTGGGTGAATGGAGTGTGTGACCAATATACACTCCTTGTTGTGGTTGTCTGGTTTCTGGCATGAGAGACAAAGACTGAGACAGCCCTGCCCGAAACTGGCCTGAATGCAGTGTGTAGTGTTGAATGGCTGGGTACTTGTCCCAATCCACATTCCTTGTTGTTGTCTGAAAGGGAGGAGTGTGGCCTGAATGCACTGTGTGCCTGATTGGCTGACTGACTGCATGAATGCCCTTCTGTATGATTGGCTGCTGAGTGTGTGCCAGCAGTGTGGATGAGAGACAGAATAGTATATCTGGGGACCTCTCACCACTGGTAATTGTTCAGAAGCGTTCAGAAGCTGAGTCTTCACTCTAAGAGTAACTGGAACTGCTGATCCTCGACGTCCAGCTGGAAGAAGAAGACTTGCTGTTGCATTTACTTCGACCGATCCGAAGGCTGCCGAAATCGTCGAAGACTGGCCCGAGAGAGGACCTGGTAAGGCGCCCTCTTCCCGTGCTCCGAGGGACCATCGAGCACCGCTCCATCTTCGCCGAAGCGCCCTGGAAGACAGACCCTCGAAAGGCTGCCAACCCGAGACGGGACCACCGAGGAGATCGAAGTGAAGCACCCGGACATCGCCGCCGTCGGAATCCATCGCCGTCGACCAGGGTTCGCAGGTTTGTGTAACCGCTGGAGGCCCGTCGAAGTTGTGTTGCCCAGCCGTGGGAACCACTCGACGCCGTGCCGCCGACGATCGGAGCCGTCCGCTCCTTGCCTAAGAACATTCGAATCGAAGGACTCCCTCGTCCGCACCGTCGACCGCTTTATCCTGCCGGAGAAAGTCGAGGACGACCAACGCGCCGAGGAGAAACCTGCCGGTGGGTTTCCCGCCACCCGAAGACCACAAAGACTCGAACGACTCGACGCCCTTGCTGGGCCTCCGTCTCCACAATCTTTGCGGTCCAGAACTATTGTCACCGAGGTGCCCCGCACGCCTCTGCCTTGCAGGACGCCGATGCTCTGACGCCGACGAGTACCGCTCGGACGAAGCTGCCGCCTCATCGATGCCGTTCTACCCTGTTTGTTGTCGGACGTTCGACGCCCCGTGTCTCCTGCATGAAAGGGAAGGCATTCAAGAAGGGCCGTCGATTCCCCGACGCCGAACGCCGAGTTCCTCGACGGACGTTCGACGCCCCGTGTCTCCCGCTTGAAAGGGAAGGCATTCAAGAAGGGCCGTCGATTCCCCGCCGCCGAACGCCGAGTTCCTCGACGCTTCTCGACGCCTCTCGACGATCCGTGACTCCCGCTTGAAAGGGGGTCGATCCAGAAGGATCTGTCGACGCCTCTTCGAAGAACTCGACTCCACCAGGTACATTGGGGGGGTAAAAACATTATAGGAGGGAATAAGACTTGCAGAACAATATATGGACTGGGCTTGTGCTATATCTTTATTTTACAGGTTGCCCAGGTGGGGGGAATCCACACAGGGCTGTGTCTAGTGGTAAAGGCCGGTATTCTGCCTATTGCTCAACCATCTTATTTTCTCTCCTCTCTCTATTGCTGGTTTCACTCTATTGATCTGTGTGACATTGTTACAGTATTGTCGATGCACTTTAATGAGATCTAATACAAAGGGTGGTACCACTTTTGAATTGTATATATTTGCCATTGTTGATTTTCCTAAGTACAAAGTGAGTTATTATGATAAGTGTACATAACCTTGAATATTGATTATATAAAGACTGTGTTCTAACCAATACAGTGTGTGGACATTCCTTTGTGGGGGCTTGGGGACTACACTGTACTTAAGAACCAGCCTGCATCACCTCCTGAGAAGCTAGGCCTTGATTGCTCGTCCATTGCTACCGTAATAGAGAATCTTGGCTGGGGTCCTTTGTGCCTCTCTTCTACCATATAGAGAACAGAAGTACAGACACCCCCCACCGGTCCTTTACATGTACATTGGACAGATGATCTCCCAAAATGGCCAACAGGTGACACCAGAGAGGGCGGAGAAAATACGTAAGACAGAAAAACCCACAACAGTCAGAGAGATGCAGCAGCAGTTCTTTGGACTATGTAATTACTGCTGAGGATGGGTATTTGAATACAGCACATACACAAGACCCTTATTAAGTGCACTAAAGGAAGCACAGAAAGGGGGGAAGATAATATGATGGACAACAGAAATGACTGAAGCATTTAATGAGCTGAAGGAAGCAATATGCAGAGCTCCAGTATTTGGAATCCGAGACTATCAAAAGGAATTATTTCTGTTCTCGTACTCTGTTTTAATGACAGCAGTACTGACACAAAAGACTAGCTTAGGGCACAAGCCACTAGTTTATTATAGCGGGAATCGAGAGCCAGTAATGAGAGGACACTATCCATGTGAACGCGCATTGGCTGCAGCCGCATTCACAGTGGAAAAATCAGCGTGTATTACCATGGGATGCAGCACCACTCTTTACGTGGAGCATGTTCTCTTTGCAATACTGGAAAGGCAAAAAATCGCACTGACAACACAGATGGACTCAGGGTATGAGGTGTTAGTATCCAATCCAGCTCTCAAAGTAGTGAGATGTACACTTGTCAAACGGCGACATTTATCGCCAAAGTTTTAGAGGAGGGTGACTACGCACATGACTGCACAGCAAACTTTGAAGAATTCAGTGACACTTGCAAGGTGCAGGAGGATGCACTTGAAGTGGGGATGTGCTTTATATTGATGGGTCCTCAACAATTGACCAGACAGATGTGGAAAGACATACTGGGACAGCAGTAGAGAGACTGAGAGGAGACGGGAACAGTGAGATAGTGACAAGCGCACAACTGCGATCACATTACTCAGCACAAGCAACAGAATTAGTGGCCTTAATATTGGCATTGGAGTGCAGCAGGGAACTATGTTGACATGATCCAAGTCTTCCAAGGGTACAGCTACACGATTGTGGTTGTGTGTCAATTTTTCCATTGGATCGAGGCTTGTTCTCATCCTGATGCCCTTAGAGTGTTGAAATTCCTGGTCCGGAAAGTATTCCCATGATGGGGCGTGTGTGAGGTCCAGCGGTCAGACAATGGCCCTCACTTCGCCAATGAGATGTTCCAGCACATTACAACCTTGCTGGGCATACAGCACAAACTATACAGCCTAGACTAAAAAGAGTCTCAATAAAAATTAGTTGCAATGCCCATCCTTAGCCCTGTTCGCTTTGCGCAGCAAACTTGGGTCTGACCACCCAGTGGTAACAGGACGTTGCATGCAATGTCCCCAGGCTCCTCCCAGTAGAAGAGCAAAGAATGCAGAAAATGCAGCAAATGTATTGGGTCAGGAAAAGTATGAATATGTGACTTCCTTGATTGCTAGTGCTCTCACCAGGTAAAACAACATCAGGAGGGGCCTGCAGTTGGCAAGGAAAGTGACAGCGTCAATAGCCCTGAGGACCTACTTAAGCAGCCACTCGTATACTCAGGAGACTAGGTTCTCCTTAAGAACTTTACCTGATGTTGGGACGCACCCAGGTTCATGGGTCCTCATACGGTCAAGGCGGTGACTCAGAGAACAGTCAAACTAACAAGAAAAAGTGTCTGGAATCATATCGGCGACATAAAGCCCTACAAATCTGTGGCCTCACTTGGCAATGATATCGACAGGGCCATTATTCTTAAGCACTAAGAACAAAGAGACAATTGGGAATCAGCACTGCCGAGCAGAGGACACCCAATGGTTACTCAGTCACGGGCAGCAGGGTCAGGGCAAGGACATCCTGCACATCCAGAGTGAGGGTACACAGGTTGTTTGTTATTTTTGTTTCCGCACACATTCATCATGAACGTGCGGCTGTTTTAATTGAATTTCACCCATGCTGTCCACTGATTCACACACTCATACCTTCCAAAGTCAATTTGTCCAATTTATTAGGAGGTCCAACAGATTCCGAGCACATCCTCCTAATGTGTATTATCACGTTTTCATAGCATATTTGAACCAAGTTTACCAACAACTCAAACAAGGAAACCCATCTGTCCTTGCAGTACTCAGAGGTCCTAGAACTAGAACTGTGTGGGAACAATTCTTCATGTTTGTCATGACAATTATATGATCAACAGGGCTTGAACTACTACAACACTAACCCCACTAACCCATTAACGCACCATTTTTGCAGGCAACTGATATCTTCAAGCTGCACAAAGATCCAAGCAGCACATGTAAATAGAAGGGGTTATTAAAAAACATGCCCATCTTGTCTTGTCTAAAGTGTTTTTTTTGCATTTCTCTTTTGGTGAACATCTCTTGTATCTCGTGAAACTGCTGTATCCTTTACTAACATTACCCCAACTCTAGCAGGTGGAACGACCATCTCAAGATGTCAAGTGGACAAAGGAGCACTGTAAGTATGGTAAGGAGAGGTAGGCACAGTGCTGATACAGACATGGGAGGGATGGACCTATATCTTACTGACACTGCTCGAGTGTCTAACACTATGTGGTACAAACACATGACCAACATATTGATATTGATATTGATGTTTTATTTGTACTGCGCTCATACACAAATGTTTCAGAGTGTGACAAGGCAAGGGAGGGGAACAAGGGAGAACAAAAACAATGATCTTACTAGGCCCAGTGACATTGAGCATTTGCAAGTGCATGGGAGAGGGAAAGGGGAAATGTGCATGGAAGTGGAAAGTGCTGAGCAAAGGAAAAACAGATAAATAATAAATAATAAATAATAAATAAAGCAACGAACAATGGTAGTGCAGCCAGCAAGTGGCAAGTGCTGGGTTTAAAGACAACAGACAAGTGTGTCTGGTAAGTGCAGGAAAAAAAGGGGGGGCTGTATAGTTACAGAAACAGAGCCCAGTGCATGGGATTTCTAGGAGGCAGTGCGGCTGGGTGGCAGGGAGAGCAGGTACCTGGGCAGAAAGTCACAGGGTAGGCCAGGTGCATGGTGCAGAGAGAGAGTAGATCAGCAGGGGAGAGGAAAAGGCAAAGGCAGAAGAAAATAGGAAGGTCTTGAGGTGCTTCCGGAACCGGAGATAGTTCTCCTCAAGTTTCAGAGTGCAGGGAGGCTGTTTCAGAGGGAGGCCTCAGTCGAAGACAGAGATCTACCCCCAGCTTATTTCTTTGAAAAACAACTGACCCTGAGGGAGTTAGAGGCAGAGGAGCGAAGAGATCGAGAGGGGAGGTATTTACAGAGGGACAGCTGAACATATTTTGGACCGAGGTCCCAGAAAGCCTTGTGGACAATGCAAAGGGTTTTAAATGTAATACTTGCATCCACTGGGAGCCAGTGGAGAGATTTCAGGGCTGGAGAGATACGATCCCAGGGCTTGAGGCCAAGGACAATGCTTGCAGTCCTGGTCTGGATGAGTTTCAAAGGGCGGAGAGTAGAGGCAGGTAGATTTAAAAAGAGGTTGTTACAATAGTCCAACTTAGAGAAAACCTGGGCTTGTGAGAAATTGAGCTTCTGGGGGAAGGAGTGGAAAGGCAGAGTACCTTTGAGGAGGTGCAGTAGGAAGTTTGACTTTTTTGAGACATCAGAGATGTGGGCAGAGAAGGAAAGTGTGGAATCAAAGATGACCCAGAGGTTCTTAGCCCCGCAGTTGGGGGTAGGAGGAGGGCCAAGGGTGGCCGGCCAGGGAGTGAGGGGAAAGGAGGGTGAAGGTGTGCCGATGAGGAGGACCTGAGTCTTGCTGGCATTCTGGCAGAGATTGTTGGTGGCACACCGATCAGGAATAGCAGATAGGCAATCAGAGACAAGAGAAGGAGAGGAGGTGGCCGAGTGAAGCCTGAAAATGAGTTGAGTGTTGTCAGCATAGCACTGGAATTTGGAGCAGAAAATAGCAATGCGGTGGGTGAGAGTTGGGTGAGAGTTGCCAAGTATTGGTTGAAAAGTAGGTAAAGAAACCACTGGGGAGAGCTACTATATCTGCGCACTCATCCCCTATGCCATGAGTGCCTCCAGAACTTTTATAGCAACTGAAATACCAGCAGCAAGAGCACAATGCCTCATGTACCTATCCATGGTTACAACATGAGGAAGATTCCAAGGGAAAACAGCAACATTGAGATGATGTCCCAGACAACATTCCCTTATGAAGACAGTTATATAAAGACTCTTGGCATGATTGATGAACAATCACTGGCAGTTAGACGAAGCTATACAGTACATAACTGATGGCCCACAGAAAGGAGAGATGAAAACAATCACACTGAAGAAATTACCATGCCCGAAGAGGGGGGTAAAAGAAATAGCAGCAGAACCGGAATGTTGGGAAAGACCACGATGTTCGTGTATGGCCAAGTATACACAGCAGAAGGATGTAAAGAAGGTGTAGGAAGCAAAGCAAAGCACACACCCTAGAACAAGCACCAGTGAACACAGTGCAAGGAAAAAATGACAATTGCCTGAAGAAATGGGATGCAAGCACTCAGTTGCTCAACTGGGTAGACAATGAAGCCAGACCAAAGCCCATTATACCACTGAAGAAATCAGCATTATGTTACCAGAATCAAGGTGCAGTGGACCACTATGGGACGTGTGGATCCAAGTCATACAAGAAGCTGCCACCCAACTGGGTAGGAATTTGCTCGTTGGTACACATCAATATGCCAGCACTGCTAGTCCCACTGAAAGACATGAAAATAGATTACTTCCCTAAAATGGACAATAACAAAAGAGGCTCCCAGGAATGCCCCCCTCTCACCCTCATGAACATGAGGGCGTGAAGAGTCAAGAACACACAGAACCACTCATTATTCAGGCAACCCTCAAGATCACCAATGACTGGCGCATATGTAGAGAGATATTCTCTCAGACAGCCATTCCAACTGTATCCAGTGAATGTTTTTATGTATACAGGTACCTCAACAGTGATCATGGATCCAAATGTCATAGATGTCAGCATTGACTAAGTGCCGAGAAACCACTGTGCTGACATCATTAGTGATACCACGACATAGCCACATTAGTCATGAAGTACACTCGAAACCATACACAGCTTCACACGAACACACACTCGTATACTTGAAGAACATACATGCACACTTCCATAGATAGAGGACAGATACATATACATAGTGTGAAAGCTTTTATTATTTTCTCATTAGCCAAATGCAGAAACACTGAATGCAAGGCAACGAAGAGCTGCAGAGCAAGCTTGCAGATGCTCATGTCAACTAACCATATGTAACTAAAGGATTACATAAGGAGCCTAGTAGGACCAAATACGACTAACCTATAGGAAATATAGCACAATATAATTTTGTAGAATCATATTATAAGTCTAATAAAAAACATATAAGGCCTCAAGCCACAGGACAGAAGGCGAGGGAAGTAGCACCCGGCTGCACAAAACGGGAAGGCGAGAGCTCATAGCCAAGGTCAGAGATAAACAGCACATTCCAAACTTCAAATGACAAGGGGCCAGCGGCAGAAAAACAGAATAAATCCTCATAATTGCAGAGAGCAAGATTTTGTGATCCGCAACCACGTGATGCGGCCGAATTCAATTCTCTTAATTAAATAATGCATATCCAGAATGGCTTTACACTGAAATATCATGTCATCAATGTTAAACATACCACAATCAAATGCTTTAATTTAAGCAAAATTAGATCATTCAAAGGAGCTTCTGCGTTTTTTGCTTCCATATGAAAGGGAAATATAATTAATAGTGCAACTTGTAGTTTAATATTCTACAAAGAAATGATTGACACGATGTATATTACAAATCATCTGATTGATCAAAATAAATTTGCGGATAGGCCTAAACTTTATTAGATTGCCATTTCCAGTAAAAATAAGACAAAAAGAACATTTTCATTTTACATGTAACATTTAAATAGTCAATTAAGCTTTAACTCTAAATTGTATGCTACTGCTTTCTTGAAACTATGAATGCACAAAACCATTATCCATCACTTTTTTCCACTTTAAGGGACATATGGCTGTTTACAAAGGTCTGATTTCAAAATATGAAAACCAGGCCAAAATGAATTCCAAAATCAGGGCTTTTTTGGTCTCATTTTGTTAGCTTATTCGAAGGCCACATTGGTAACGGATAGATGTATTCATTGCCATTCAGTAATGGCAACTTCAAATAAGATGACTTCTCCACACACCTTAACCGCCTATCTTGGCAGAGCAATAAGGCTGCATGAAGAATGTACGGCAGCATATTAACATGGTTCTTTTTTAAAGACAGCAGAAGGTTCTGTTGATACAAGGGGGGAAGGCCCATCCCCAAATACAAATCAATTTGGATAGAATGACACAATGTCAGCTTAAAAGGTGCAACAAAAGTGATTAATTTAAAAGTACCAATGGGAAATATCTTTCTGGATACAACTTTGGAGCAATTTTTCAAATTTGAAATATAAAAATAGAATTGGATTCATCAGAACAAAATGAATCATATGCATATAAAAAGGATATACTAAAATCTGCAATGTATTAATAAATGTGCATATGTTAATGTTTCTGTTATACATAAAGTCACTAAAACATAAAGCTTGTCTCCAGATTCAGAATATTCTTCTGTAGCGGAATATTTAATTCTTATTAAGGGCATGGATCCATACTAGGAATTATAACAAAAATAAACAGTCCAGTCAAATTTCAATTCCACTTTCCTGAGGACTACTTCACAACTAACACAGCCCCTTATGAACATAGAATTCAATTAGCCAATTAGAGCAAGAAAGGGCACCATAGTGGGTGTAAATACGTGAACAAGGGTCTGTGGAATCTGAAATAGCTGTGTCAAATAAAGCTGCACTTATCGAGTTTGATAGGTATTTCACAATCAAACATATTGGAAGAGAGGAGAATTTAGGGAACATAGAAAAGCTAGGGGGTCCTGTTTCATAGGAGATACGCAGATTGGGGATCTAACTGGAAGTAGTTGATGGAAATGTTTGTTAACATGACCTTTTCCAGATGGGACTGAATGCAGATGCTTTTCACAAGACAGAACCAGATTACCTTAGAGGGAGCTGAGAGCAGGTCGACAGACTGAAATTAAGAGCCTATTTAATGGTGATGCCTGAGCCTGCTTGATGTCCCTTCTTATTTTGGGGCTTTGCAAGACAAATCAAAAGCGAGTACAACAACTGCAGAGCATTTGGACAAATGTCCTAAGAAATACATTAAATCCCAGTTAGCAATTAAAAGTATTTTGGGGGTGTGATGAATCGCGAACCTGCAAAGATGTGAATGCCCTGGCTTTTTTTATTTTTATTTAATAACATAATGTTGCATGTAATTAGCTTTAGTCCAATCAATTTTACCTTTGTTAGAAGGGGTCTTCCACCACTTCTTTGATTCACTCTGGAACAACACATGATAAGGATTCATTGGACCTTTTCTGGGAGAGTTGCACTTTCCAAAACCCTCAACCACTGAGGTGAAGAAGGAGCAGTCCAAGGTAGAGGAGAGCTCTGCCCCTACCCACTATTAGGTAACATTAGAGTTATGTTAGATATATTTTCTGGAGGAGATACACCTACGCCTGTGCTATTTCATTATTGTGGTAAATGGTGGTATCTTATTTTGGTATATTATTGTTAAACGGGATATCATATCGTGCCTCCTTTATTGTATATATTGGCCTAAGCCCATTCGCTCTGCGAAGAAAACCATGTTACAAAGTTCCGACCTTAGATCGACTTTGCTGCCATTTTAGGTCTGTCCGCCATTTTGATTTCTATTCTAAAGTGATTCTGTGTTCTAAAATGGTAGACAGTGTTTCCCGCTTGTAACTAAGCCATCCTGCACTTTGTACGTTAGTTAATGTATAAACTGTCCGTTGGCCGAATGTTTGGGTTCAGTAAAGAGACCTTGTCCCATGTCTAATTTGTAGACAGAGGATTGTCTGAGCCAACAAGTCCGATCCGTGGACATACATCAACTACAATGTTGTACAAATACTGAACGTGGACTCTAGCTGAATTGCATTGTATAGGACATGTGTTAAGGCTTATTGTTAATCCCGAGAATAAACTGTTGCCATTGTGACTTGTGTGTATGTGAATTTAGGATGATCCATGAGTATATAGTTGGACAAGCCAGAAATGAACTCGGCACGAACTCTAGGCAATGTATTATTAACCTGTAGAGGGGCTGGACATTATGATTGGAAATGTATAAAATGTACAACTGTTTAGACGTCCAGTACCTCTCACTTCTCACACCGAAAGGGCTGGTTTTCGCTGTGATGTACAGAGGGCCAGATAGCTATCTGTATCTGATACTTTGTTTCTTTGTAACTGTACAGTTTTAGAATAAAGATCTGTGCATCTTTATAAGCCCATCTATGGTGTATTTCCTTTTGGGGTACTCAGCCTCGATATTTCCTTTTGCTTTTACAGATGGTGCCCGAACAGGGACCCTCAAGATTGATGCCATCTCGTTGAAGGTTGACGCGGCTATCGGACCGGGATTGGACGGTGTAAAAGGGAGCCCCTTTCTTGGATGAGAAGCGATACCTCAGCAGCGCTGCACAACCCGATCCCTGGACAGTGAGCACGCGGTCCGAGACGGCATCTTGACGAGGGTCCATATATCGAGGCGGGCAGATTTGCCGAAATCACCAACCACGTGGGACCTTTGATAGTTCTTTGAAATCCGATCAGACCTCCTTAGGATTTGATCAGGAGAGTCGTGACCCGATGCTTAAGTATCCTGATCATTTGTTTTGGCGTATTACACTTGCAAGTGCAATTATTGACCAGGTAACACCAGTATTCTGATATGCCTAGGAAATTGCCTGTTTCAGGGTGTTATTCCGCAGTGAAAGACAATCTTTGGAATTTGGCCGACCAGCGCCAATGGAAGGGTTCGCTGGCGTGTACTATGTACTGTAAGCACGGCATTGGTAGTATAGTGTTTATTGATATTTGGCACAGACAAACAAGACATGCTTCCGAACTTCAGTGGCCAATCAATGGTAGTTTTGAAATTCCTCGTATTGAATACTTAGAATCCATATTATTAAAGAAAAAGGCTAGACCTGCAGCATTTGATGTTTTACAGAATTGGAAGAAAGAAGCTATGCAGCAACTTAAGAGTAGGGAAAAACATGCGCGCCGTCATATGACGAACACCGAAAAAGCGTTGTTATATGATCAAAATAAACCGTCTGAGTCGGTTGGAAATATGGATAGGGCTTTTTCAATTGGTATCCAGAAAATGTACCCTTCTAAAGACTTTCATGTATCTGATGAGCTAATTGACAAACTTCTAAATGAACTAGGCCTGGTGCCACTGCGGCACCTCCGTATGTTCCTCTTCATGCTGTTATTACTCCTCCCGTAGCTCCTCCTGCTCCTCCTATTGTTCCTCTTAATGTTCCTCTTCCTCCGGCTGATGTTCCTCCTCTTGTCGTTGCTCCTCCACCTGCTCCTCCACCTTTGCCTGCTGTTATGGGTCCAGTGGGTTTGCATGCTGCACCAGTAACAGCACCCTTTTTGCCTAATATACAAGATCTGCCTACTCTCCCTCTTCCAAGCAGTTTTGTGCCGCTTGTAGTTGATCGGGGAGCGGGATCGAGGGTTGTAACTCGTAATACTGTGTCTCCAGAGAGAAAGCATGAATTGACTGCATGGGCTAGACATTGCATGGGGAAGGGTGAACAAGCTGATGTTTTTGCCACACTCTCGAACCTAGACCATTTTCCTGACAAAAATGTTTTTATTGAAGGATTGGGAGTTCATTTACGTATAATGTGGAACAGGTTAAATGATATAGAGCTCCCAAAGGGGTTAAGGGATCTGAATATTTTAGCATTTTCTAGATATACTGCAGAGAAAGTACATGAGCATGTCGAAAGGGTTTTTGAGTACAGAAGGGAGTTGGAAAGGTTACAGAAAGAAGATGTAGATGGTGATAGTTTGGACGCTATGTTAGTACAGAAACGGTTCTTTCCTTGTCGTAAATCGATAAATGTGGAAACACAAATTTGTATGAAAGACACGATTAGTTGGATTTCAGTCACTAACTCCTGGTGAAGTATATCAGTATACGCCAGAAATGCAGAGGAAAGTGATACAGGTAATGGTAGATTACCTGCAGGATGAATGTATAAAAAGAAAGATTTGTTGTCCCGCAGAATTACTGAATATTTATAAGAGGACTTTTTCGTTTGACACTTCTTCAGCTGCTTTAGCGCTCAATCTAGCTTTGTTGCTCAGTAAGCGTTCGGAGTTGCCTACATCTAAGTTGCCTATGAGAGAGGTTCCTCTGACATTTGTCCCAAAAGTTGAGATTCCTGCCGATCCTGCAATGGCTGCAGTTGCTCAAGACATCCCTGCACATTATGTGTCACAGTTCGTTCATGTCCCGTTCTCGAAACAGGAAGTGAACACCATTAAACAATCTATTCCAGATATTAGGAAGAATCCGACAGGGTTCTACAAAGAGATACAGTCTCTCTTGCAATCATCAGTATTTACCTTAAGCTGTATTGATTTGTTGTTTCCCGTACTCCTGCCTATTGACTTGTGGAAACAGATTAGGACTGTAGATGATGTACCAGGGTTAGGAGATACATGGGATAATATGGTTAGGCTCGATAGAGAAAGGCCAGCTGGAAAGAGACCACCACAGGTAATATTGACTTTGCCTGATACAATAGTTCCGAAATTAAAAGCTATAATTCCTGAAAGAAGGATTATTTGGGACAAGTTTACTGCCTGTGTCCAAGGAAAGTCTGAGGGTGCTACCAAGTTCTTTAATCGGTTCGAACAAGTATTTTCAGATTTCAGTGGACAAGATTTGAGTACAGAGTCTGGGAAACGACTATTTGTGGACAAATTTGTGTGACATCCAGTCGCAAATTATGTCTTCAGAGAACGCTTGGCAAGCTAAGTCTCAGTCAGAAGTTTTGCATATGGCTCAATATGAGAATTGTGTCAACAATGAAAAAGAAAGAGTTGAAAAGAGAAAAGGTGACTTAAAAACAAAAGTCCTATTACAGCAAATTGTTAGAGGCCCTAGAGGGGGTAATTCACAATTTAGAGGACAGGATGTTCCACAGGGAAATGCGCCATTGGGTCCTGTAAACATAAACCAGTGAGCTTATTGAAGACAAGAGGGTCATTGGCGTGCACAATACCCGATCCTCCAGCAGATGTTGAATAAAACATTTGGTAACATGGGTAGACTATCCAGAGGCCGCCCTGGGGCAGGAGGTCCTGGTAGAAGTCCGTTTTCGCAGGATTCACAGCAACCTTTTTCACAGGATAATCAGGCACTAAGTGTGGATAATAGAAACATTTTTGATCATCCTTCTGCTGCTTATCTCTCTGAAGAACTTCCTTTCAACGACATTCTGTTCCGCTAGGATTGCCCGAAGCAGGGTTTGGAACCAACACCTATTCCGTTAATCAGAAAGGTCCCTACTTTGAGATGATAGTGGGAAATAGGAAACATCTATTCTTGATAGATACAGGAGCACAGAAGTGTTCCATTGACCATTCACGGGTTCCAAACATTCCACTGTCAGGGCAAACCAATGTTTCTGTAGGGTTTTCAGGCACACCCATAGTCTGTCCGGTTTCTTCGCCGGTACCGATTACTTTGGGTCCATTTACGGACCACTGTCCATTCCTCTTGACTACGAATTGCGGAGAGAATTTGTTGGGGTTGAATCTGTTGAAGGAGTTAAATGCGGTAATTCATTGTTCTTCTGATGGAGTGCGTTTGACGATTTCACCATAGCAACTTTCTGTCTCTCAGTTCTTGACCAGATCTTTGCTGCCGGAATTCAGTGATGTTCCGGAGTGTTTATGAGCAAATGATGATAATGATGCCTGTGTCTTGCTAATTGAACCTGTCGGGGGGGAAATTCTGCCGGGGTCGGCCGGGCCGTCCGCAGACCTCCGGGCAGGGAGGCCCCAACTCCTCCCGTATATCCCAGATGAGATAGAGTATGAGACGCACACAAGGAGCAAGGCGACTCTGCTGTTTATTTATACAAAACGGCAGGGATGGGTCAAGGAGCGTACGCGTCCGTCCTGACACACACATAATCGTGGGGCTCGCAGGCCCTTTTTACTGCATTATGACGCGCTACTTGCGTCACTTCAGAAAGTTAACAAAAAACCTATCGCCACTCTTAATTGGTTGCTCGAGTGGTAGGGTTAGTATAGTACACATATAGAGAATGATATTAGTGGACAAGGTGTAGTCAGGTGGTATATCTGGGTTGTCCCTACAATTAGATACATAAGAATTGTTACATGAAGGCTCCTGAGGATTGGCTAATGTTACTGACGTCTGAGATAAGAGCCCCATGTTCTGATTGGTGCATCCGTGAGCTCCCCAGCCTGGGACCACCGTTGTTCCCAGCTCTCGGTGTACCTGTGTTTGCAACAATGTTTCAATATGGGTACGTGCAGACAATGTGAGGATTTATTCATAGGTGGAAGGCTGATCGCTCCCGCTGACCGCTCCCACTGTAGCAGGTGTCCATTGAGCCTTTCAAGTGTCTCGGCCTGTGTCTCGTAGTGAGGGACCCAGACGCCTTTTCTCTCCTGGGTTTTGGCATCTCGTCAGATTCGGCTTGGTCACGTGAGGCGGGACCGTGTTTGAGGCAGAATTCTGCACAATTAATATTGCTTTTCCACTGTGTGTCTGGTTTAATTTGTAGATATGACTTTAACGTTGGTACGCGGAGTACGAGGTTGCAACATCGCGCCTTTGATGATTTGTTCTTGGATGTGGGCTTGCAACATTGCGACCTTGGCTGGTTGCTCCATCGGGTTCTTTCTGAAGGATCAGCAACCTGACTCTTGCTTTGTTAATGTCCACGGGAGCTCTTGTTTGAGGCCTACTCGGGCCTGGTGCTTAAGTAGTCTGTTTGGTGCATAGGTGCTTTAGATTATAGTAGCATACATTTCCATGACCAGTATCGTGTTTCCATTATACCTCTCATGGTGGCAACGGGTTTCAAGGGAAGCGTGAGCAAGCGTTATAGATGAGCTCATGATGCATCTTGCGTTTCTGCATTCTGAAAGCCTATGTAAAAATAATAAAGATGCACGTCCATGAATATGCCTGTCGCCTACGTCAGAGCACTGAGTATGTTCTTCGTGTAAATTGGTGTGGAAATGTTAAGTGTGTATACTTGTACAGATGTGCTTCCCGTTGTCTAGGTCGTCATGGCATCTCTAACGACGTGTGGTTTTTAGTCTAGCTGATCCGAGCCGCAGGTGCCGGCATGGCCAGTGCGGGCTGCTGGGCAGGCAGGTGGACACATCCGTATGTTCCTGTACCAGGGTACCTGGTCGTCTGGTAAATGGACAAACTCTTCCCGCGGCGGGTGTCTGGGCCGTGACCCTCTAGGCCAAGCGCGAGAGGTGAAGGACGGGAGCCTGGTCTTCCATTCTCCCACTTCAGTCCCCCCTCTGGTCGACTTGTCGACCACAAACATATCCTTCTCGTTATCTCCTCTTACCCTCCATATCTTAGTTATCCCTCCGAGATGTCCATAATGGTTTACATGATCTTCAAATGACCAATACATGTATTCACATGTTCCTCCAGGAGTACAGTATACCCATCTTCCTATGTAGCTCCTGGGGTTCCTTGGGTTCTCAATATTCACTGATGGTGGGTCTAGATGATTGGTGATGATTTGGGTGCGCAACTTCTCCCTTTCTTGTATTATCACACCTGTATGCTGGCCGTCATCTGCTGGCATTAAGAGGTGCATTCCCACCATTTCCAGCAACTCGTCAGTCGTGCGTGCTTTCCGGGCCTTCCAAAATCTAATTATGATCAGGGTAGCTCCAGCCAAAATAGCACATCCCACTATTATTTTCAGTCCATCTGACAGCCAAGATGGCATCCATGACCATAATAGTGAAAACCAGCTCTTATCCTTGTTTACACCGTTACTTTCGTCCATCATTTTGGAGTGCATCTGGGCCAATTGTGAAACTGCTTCTGTCAGTGTACCATTGTCAGCATCGTTGGCAGGTATGAACGTGCAGCAAGATTGTCCTATTTTTGCACAGACTCCTCCTTCCATTGCTGTGAGAAGGTCCAATACATATCTGTTCTGGAGTGCAACCATCCTTACAGCTCGCAGCTCCTCTTTAATTGCGTTGAACCCATTTACTGTTGAATTGATGGTCATCATTAGTTCCCACCTTGTTATTTGGAGCCATTTTGCGTTTGCGTATGCCTGCAGTCCCGGATGTATTATTGAGGAGAAGAACATTGCTGCTCTGCTGAATAGTCTATGTTCTGGCGGTATTGATGTTAGTTCCGTTTCCGATCTTCCCCACAGGTAATTTCCTGTCAATGGCCCTCCTTGCCTTTTTCTCCTGTTTAGGACAGTATCATTGCTGTTGGTCCTGTTTCCTTGCTCCTTCTGAAGTGGTGCAGATCTCTTTCTTCTCTTATCCCCTTCATCCATTTTAGGAAATTTCGCCACATCGACATGCTTCTTAGGTACCACTAGTGATGGTACATTGACGTGTACCATTGTGCACACACCATTCCACAGGGGAGGCAGTGTATGATATGCCTTTTCCCCACAGGCCCAATAATGGTCCATTATTACTGCTGTTCCCGCTCCCCCCTCAGGCAACTCCATCACGCTTGCACAATTGGTGTTATATCCTACGTCCACCTCTCCTTTATGCTGGTAGCATACTTTAGGCGCAGTCAATGGTAGTATAGTTATCGGGTCTTCATCTTCTTCTACCCACGTGAGCATTGGTACATACTTGATCCACGTCGTCCAACATCGATGATTGTGTGTCTCGATAGTTGAGATAGTTTCTTTTGTTACCATGTTGCTGCCAATCACTCCTATCTCCCAGCTGTTGCCCAGGAACACCTTTCCTGTTATCGTCAGTAGCGGCCTCTCCCAGCATCCTTGTTTACCCGGAACTTCAGTTGCGTACCAATCACATGGTAGGTACTGCAGTGTTACCTTCTTTGTTTCTCCTTTTGCAGGGCCACTTGTTATGTACCTGAATGCTTCAGCATGTAAACTGGTCTTGTGATAACTCAGATAGGTCTTGAGGAAGTTGTTTTCATATGGGTATGAGTCTCGTGTTTTCCATGTCATGTGCACTACTGTTCCTTGAAATCTTCCTTTCGTTTGGAACAGGGCCAAATATATTATGCACTGTGCTGTTTTTTCATCTATTTCTGTGGCAACAAATGTTCGTGAAGCGCTCATGGCGTATGGTATTAATGAGCAAACGTAACAGCTATCCTCAGTTGTCTGCTTACCAATGCGGGTCATGTGTTGGTACCATATGTTGTTTGTGACGTGTGCTGAATCTTGTACATAATTATCAATACCTTTATTGTCTGAGTACGTGCTGCGTTTAACTCTATTTTGCTTGGGTGCAAAATTACGATTACCACCTGACGTAACACCTGTTGCAGCAGGGGACGGGGGTATATTAAGTTTGGGTGCAGCAATAAAATCAATAGCATAGCTGTACTGCCAGACAGAGGCAGCCAAGAACCCGGTGATCATAAAAATCCCTATTATTTTTATTACATATGCTAATTTCACCGGCATTTTGCTCTTACCTTGCTGCGGTCCTGGCAGCTTATTCTTGCGACGTTACAGTTGCCCGCCTAAAAATTCTCAAAAGTGCTCGTTATTAAATGTTAGTTTTGTTTCCTTTAAGCTCTCCCTATCAAGTGGTCATTCAGTGCCCAGGCGAAGAGCTGCTCCCACGCTACTCTAAGTGATGGGTCTCTTAGGACCGGCAAATATGGGCGGAGGTGGGGCATGTAATATTCTATGGCCAGGAGGAAGGCTGTGTAGTACACACGTACCCTTCTCCTTTTTAGGTATGTTGGCCTCTTTATTTCGTATACAAATTGGTGTGACAATTCTTCTGGGTAGTTATCGTCTGGCAGCACCATCTACGCCTGTACACTGAACTTGTTAATTAGCTTTTCTTAACAATACAATATTACGCAGTTCCTGTATGTGCGAGAGAAAAAGAGAACATTCACGTGTTTACATGTGTATTGGTGCAAGCAATGTCCTTTAGTTTTAGTTACAACTGTACTTAGGAGTCAATGGGGGGGGGTTTGCGCTCAGATGGCGGAAGTATTTTTACTCTTTGAGCGCGTGACCATGGGGTGGGCAGTATGGGGATCACCCCTTTCTTCGTCAGTTATCGTCTCCGAGGGAACAATTGGGTCGTTGTCTGTGGTGGAACTTTCTTCCGCTGTCGGCGATGTTGTTGCTGTTCGTCCAACGGACCTGTCGTTGGCGCTGGGGCGGGTCTGCAGTTTGTAGATCTTTACGTCATGTAGGTGGTTCCAGGCACGCTTATCCTTTAGTTTTACTGCTCTTGTTGATACGTCCTCTACCAGATGGGGGCCAGTGAACCTCTTCTCGTGCCACCTTCTATTGAAATTGCGAAGTAGTACGTGGTCACCTTTGGCAAGTTTGCACGAGTTCTCCTTTCCCAATTCCGTACTTTCGTCTTTTTCTTGATTGCTGGTAGACCCGCCCCGTGTGCGCTCGAGCTGTTGAGACACAAACACGACACTAGTAATCAAAGAAGACACATATTGATACATTTCATCTCCTAACACATTCGCTGAACTTTCGTTATCGGTGAATGCCCTTGACGTTGGTGTTAGGGGAAGGCGCATTTGACGTCCAGTAACCACTTCGTGAGGGGTGAGGTGGTGGTCAGACCCTGGCCTGTTTCTAAGTTCAAACAATGCTAACGGAAGGCAATACAACCAACTTTTCTTTGTTGTTTGTTGTATTTTAGCAATTGCCTCCTTCAACAGGCCATTCAGGCGTTCACATACACCATTAGCCTGTGGGTGGTATGCACATGCAAATTTGTGTTTAATGTTCAGCAGGGATGTAATATGCTGGAACATTTCATTTGCGAAATGGGGGCCGTTGTCTGATCTTAACACCTCGCACACTCCCCACCTGGGGAAGACCTCCCTTACTATGAATTTGGCTGCTCTAAACGCATCAGGGTGTGAACAGGGCCCTGCTTCAATCCACCTAGAAAATGGACATACTACTACAATCATATACCTATTGCCTTGACAGATGTTGATCATATCAACATAGTCAATGTGAAGGTGCCGAAAAGGTCCTTCTGGCCGGGGTATTGTACCTCTTATCACTTTTAGAGTATGACCGGCCGTAAACTGTTGACATGTGAGGCAATTGCTGATAAAATTTGACACATGGGAGGTTAACTCGGGACAAAACCAATCTTCTCTAATTCGTGCTGCAATTATTTCCTTGCCTGTATGGGCAGGGTGATGTAATTGGCTCAAGGCGGTATTTAACAGTGCCAACGGTATTACAACTTTCCCAGTGCAACCCTGGCGCCATAGTGCGTCGGTTGGTGACATTGTGCATCCTCTTTTCACCCATACTTCTTTTTCGGCCATTGGTGCAGCCGCTTGTAGCTCCATAATCTGTGTTGCTGGGAGATGGGTGTACCCTTCTCTTATTAACATTTCCCTCGCTATTCCCCTCCCTCTCCCTCTCTGTGAGTCTGTGGGGTTCCATATCTCACCAAAATATGCAGCATATTTCGCATGTGCGTCTGCTGCTGCATTTCCTTTTGACACGTAGTCTTCTCCATTGGTGTGTGCGGTGCATTTTACTAGGGCTAGTTCTTGGGGGTCGTTTATTACTTCAATTAGTTCAGCCAACAAGAGGGCATGTTGTACTGGAGTGCCATCAGCTCTCCTAAACCCTCTCCTTCTCCATTTTGATAGCCCTGAGTGGACAGTGGATGTAACATATGCACTGTCGGAATATATAGTTACTCTTTTATTAAAACTTTCCTTTAATGCCAATATTAGTGCAACGAGTTCCGCCGCTTGAGCAGAGTAGTGCTGTGGTAATTGTACACACTTCATAGCCACACACACCGGCGCCTCCATCATTTTTACTACTGCTGCCCCAGTCCTTCGTATCCCATCTCCTTGATCAATAGTTGATGACCCATCAATAAACAAAAGCTCACCTCCCTCTAGTGCGTTTTCTTCAACTTTCCTAGTACATGAGTATATTTCAGTTACTTGGGTGCAGTCGTGGGCGTAATCTCCCTCTTCAATTACTTCTGCTAGGAACCTTGCAGGGTTAACCGTGCTACATCTAACAATTGCCAGTTCAGCTTTAGACAAAATAATCTCATAACCTGATGCCCTCTGTGTCGTTAACGTGGACTTAGGTTTATTCAATATCGCAAATAGTGCATGTTCCACAAATAGTGTAGTTGGACACCCCATAGTTATTGCTGATGCTTTTTCTACTGCAAAAGCAGCTGCAGCAAGACCTTGTTCACAAGAGAAGTGGCCTAACATTATAGGGTCTAAGTGACCGCTGTAAAATGCTACTGGTTTATAGCCCATGCTAGTTTTTTGGGCCAACACTGCTTTCATCACTGCTGAGTCGCAATGTGAAAATATAAAGAAGCGCCGCTCATAGTCTGGGGATGCCAGTACTGGAGCAGTTGATATTGCGTCTTTTAATTCGTCAAATGCCTCCCTCATTTCCATAGTCCATCCCAACTTTTTCTCCCCTTTATTTGCTTCCTTCAAACCCTCAAGCAGGGGTCCTATGTATGAGCTGTAATCAAATACCCATGCTCTACAGTAGTTGCACAGCCCCAGAAATTGCTGCAGTTCTCTCACAGTCTGTGGCACGGGAGTGCTTGAGATGGCCTGTGCTCTTTGTGGTGCAATCCTTCTTCCATGTTGGGATATCAGTTGACCAATGTAAAGTACCTGTTCCTGACAGTATTGTATCTTTTCCATGTCTACCTTGTACCCCTTTTCTGCCAGTATCGTCAACATTTTTAAGGAGTCCTCTCTACATTTACTTTCGTTTGTACTGCAAATTATTATGTCATCCACATACTGTAACACTGTGCTTTCCACCTCAACGTTACCCAAATCCATCTGTATTACTCTATTGAAAATTGAGGGTGATTCACAATACCCCTGTGGTAATCTGGTATGTTTCCACTTTGTATTTCGGTAAGTGAAGCTTGTCAAATCTTGTGAGTCTGGGTGTAATGGTATTGAGAAGAAAGCATTTTTAAGGTCAATCACTGTAAATCGTGATGCTTCTGCTGGAATGCCACACAATATTGTGGCCGGGTTTGCTGTTACTGGATACTCTGCTTCTACTATGTTGTTCAAGGGTCTGAGGTCCTGTATGAAGCGCCAAGACCCCCCTTTAGCCTTGCGCACCGGGTACACAGCTGTGTTACATGGTGATTCTGAGGGGACCAATATGCCATTGTTTATAAGGGCCGTTATGGTTTCAAATATGCCCTCATCTGCCTCTTTTGACAATGGGTACTGTTTAACTCTTGGTAGTATCGCACCTTTTTTCAATTTTATCCTTACACCCCCTATGCTTTTTATGCATCCCACGTCATAAGGGCTAATAGTCCATAATGATTTGGGCACCTTTGACATATCCTCCTTAAAAAATGGGACTGGGGTGCCTGCGGGTGCCTCAAGTGCCATTGCAATTTTCTGTGCTACTTGTTTGTGAGCCACTCTTAGCCATATTTCTACACTCATCATGAACACCATTTCATTTTCTTCCTTTTCTTCTGAGAACAGCTCTTCATCTGACACCTGGGTCAGCCTACATCCTTCTGCTAGTGCTATCACCGCCCTCCATGCTCTCCCTTCTTTATCTTGGGCGTGCAAAGCAACATAATCAGCTGTTGCAATAATGCTCTCAATGTCCACTACAAACACCTTCCCTTCTAGTTCATTACCTGGTGTTTCTGGTCGGAATAGATAGGCTGCTGGTCTCCTCCATATTTTCCCTTCTATCCCTGGCATCCATGCAAATGCCATGTCAGTGCCATATTGGAATATCTCGCCATCTACTGGCTCCGCCCTAATCGCTGTCTGTCCACAGTATGCTTGCAAAATCTGTCGTGCTGCGAGCATGTTAATCCCTGGAGTAGAGCAAATTATGCCATCCTCTGTAAAGGAGATCGTCATGTTCAACCTGTTCATTATGTCCCTCCCCAGTATATTTACTGGTGAGGCACTATAATACAAGAGTGGAACTGACAGATCATAATCTCCAATAGATAAGGGAACATTATCAGTAAATGGAACCAACCCTTTAGCCCCAGAAAATCCTTGGGTGTTCATGGCTTCGCCTGACATCTTAAATTTACCTTCCCTTATGCAAGACCGGGTTGCCCCGGTGTCAACAAGAAATGATAATTTTTTGTCACCTATCGTTACCTCTATGCGTGGTTCCTCCGCACTATTAGGTGTTACTGACAGGATGGGACACACCAAGGCCGTCTGTGGGCTGGCCTATTGGGGGTACAATGATTGGCCATTCCCTGTGTAAGGGTTGTGTCCCAACACCGTCACCCCACCCAATTGTGTTCGTTCATTTTGGGGTGGTGGTTGTATTAACGCTACTTGTTGTTGTGGCGGTGGCAGGTACTGTGTTATTTGTTGTTGTGGCAGTGAATAGGTTTGTGGCTGTTGTGTTGTTTGTTGTTGTGGGTCACTCCCCTTTTGTGACGTCTGCTGTTGTTGTATGCCCTGCTGTTCTTGTAATGTCCTGGGTTGTGCTTGTTCATTCCATGCTGGTGTTCCTGGCCTGACCCTACATGTACGTGACATGTGTCCCAATAGTCCGCAGCTCCAACACACGGGTGGTTCCCTGTTTTGCCATGGGAAGCTCCCTGTGTTGTCCTGGTATACGGGTTGCCCTGTGGGGTAGTTATTTCTTAGTCCCCCAGCCTGTTGTTGGGTATTATATCCATATCCTCTCCCCCTCATAAACCCTCCTCTCCCTCGGTTATAACTATAATACCCAGTTCCTTGCATTGGGTACCCTCCTCCCATGTTTGGTGCGTGTAATTGCAGAGGCGGCACTTGCTGTATTACACCTTGTGGAGGCGTTATTTGTGCGGGATCTTGTGCAGCCACTACTTGCGTTGGGCTTTGGGCCATTGGTGTGGGCGTAGTTATTAGTGCCCCTTCCATTGTGTATTTAGTAAGTTTTTTCTGTACTAATGTGGCCTCTTCTGTTTTCCTATCCTCTTCCTTTTGTTTCATTTTTCCTTGCCATGTTCTGCAGTGATGTACTATAGTCAGTTGTATTTCTGGCCATGGTTTTGCTTCCATCCCCACTACTTTCTTTAGTTGTTTTTGAACTCCTTCTGGGAGCCCTTGTACTAGTATATGATAAAATATGGCTGGTGTTTTGTCCCATTGTTCTCTAGTTTCCATGCGCCACTTCTCTTGAACATCCTGGATATAATCAACAGGATCCTCATTTTCACCCATCTTACGGGAAGTAATGGCTCCTATGTCTGATGTGTCTGGGTACTGCACTCTCAGTGCCTGCCATAGCGCATGTCTGCAGTTTGCAAATGGTGCCCCATCATGCAATGTGTTTGTTATTGTTACCCCATGGAATCCCGCTCTTTTCCAAATGTCATCCGCTCTATCCCCTAATATTGATATTAACAGGCCCTTCACATCTCCTACTGCTAGTTTCTGTCCTGCGGTGTGTTTTTCCATTTCATATATCCACTTACCCGCACCTCCACTTAGTGATGGGAGCCTACATTTTATATTTTCCTTATCCGTATGTTTCCAAGGTACATACTGTGGTCTAACCCCTCCTCTCTCCAGCAGTGGCATTAAATTCTGTCTTGTGTCACCCTTTATGCTCCATAATGTTGAGTCTTCACACCCCTCCTCTTCCCCCATTTCTTTTACTACTCCAAATTCTTCCTTACTACCTCTGCTCCTACCTCCCTCTTCTTCCTTTCCCCTTTTTTCATCATTTCCTGTGTTCAATATGGGTATGTTTATTTGTCTGTCTTGCCTACGACTAGGGAGGTCCCTAAGCCGACATGCATACGGTGTAAGTTCATTCATGAAGGGCGCGAGCTTTATTCTGTGCAGAGAGCGCGCGGTAGTTGAACATGTAGGGCGTGACGTGGGAGGGTGCGATGGTGATGTGGGTGGCGTGGTTTCATTGGTTTGTGTTTCCCCTATTCTTTTCACTTCCTCCTTACTTCTCTCCAGCTCCTCCCATCTTCTACTCATCCAGGGCGAATCTATGTTTGTTCTAGTAAGGTATAGTTTATCTAAGCTTTCCCTTTCACTCTTCCTTCCATCCTTCTCCACTCCTCCTTCCTCCTCACTACAAAAATCATTCATAAATGGCACCCCCCACTCTGTCTTTTTTCCTTTCATTGTTACTGTTTTTAAGTCTATTAGGTCTCTTTCTCCCTTTCCGTTGTTACCAACTGTTCCCCTTTGTGCTGATGTTGTTGCTACCTCTCTACTTTTATATACATCTCCCCATCTTTCACTCTCCCAACCCCTCTCTTCTCTTCCTCCTTCACTCCTCTCCTCCATTTCCCTACTATTTTCCTCCCTTTTCCTTTTCAACTCCTCCATTACTTTGTTGCTCATCTGTTCCAATATCCTTTCATCCTCCTTCTTCCTTTCCCATTTCACCCTTTCTCTTTCTACTATACTCTCTATTACCTTCCCCTCTTCATATTTCTTAGTTGCCTCTGATATTATCCTCCTCCTCCATATTTCCATTTCTTTTTCCTTTTCTTCTTCTTCCTTCTTCTTCTCTCTCAGCACTACTCTTGATACCCTATCTGCTGCTCCTTTTACCCTTTCAGCTTCTCTCTTTTGTTCCTCACTTCGTTCCCTTAATTTTTCCAATTCGTCCTTACCTTCTTTCCTTTTCCTCACTCTCTCTCTTTCCTCCCGCTCAAGTTGTTTGATCAGTTCATTCTGCTCATCCCTTAGTTCTGCTAATCTTTCCTCCAAAATCTCTTCCTTCTGCCGTAGTAGCTCCTCTCCCCTCATTTCACTCTCTCTGGCACTATCCTCGTTTGTTCTCCTTACCGCCTCCCTTTCTTCTCCAGTTAGTGAGCCTCGTAATTTCAACAATATCTGTGCAGCTATCCACTCATCGTTTCCTATCTCTACAGTCTGCTCTTCTCTAATCCTCCTGTCCCCCATTGGTATCTTCCCATGAGCCACATATGGTGGAGGGCTGTATGCCGGGTTTGAGTATCCTTCAGCCGCCCTTAACTGTCCTGCTATTTCTCCTAATTCTCTTAAAGGGTACAACCCTCCTCCCTCTGTTTTCACTCCCGGTGTTATGGGTATCCCATTGCTCGGTTCCTTTTTTATGTCGTCTGATTTATCAATCTTTTCTCCTCCCTGTCTTTCGTTCCCCGTATTCTTTGTGCTTTCGCACTCCTTTTCCCCACCCGTTCCTTCTTTCTTAATCTCCTTTTCTTCCGGTGTTTCCCCCATAGTGAACATTCCATTTGGTCCTGGTCGAGACCCCTGGAACATCCTCCATAAGTTAAACACCTCCACATGGTTTGCCAACTTCTTCCCCTTGTATGTATTGTGCAGATGGTTCAGTAGTGAATGTTGGGCATATGGATCGAAACTACCATTAGGCGGCCATGGTGTTAACATTTTGTTATCTGTCCCCTGGGTCCACTCTATGCTGTACTTAATTAACTTCTCCCTATGTGGTGGCAGTGTGGTGCATATGTGCTGTAGTGGGGTAGTGAGGGTGTTCCCCCACCCTCCCGACCCTCTCCCGTATGACATAAATTCACTCCCCTTGTTACCCTTCCCCTTACTAGCAGTTTACGATATACAACCTTGTATTGCTTACCTCGCCCCGCAAATGTGGGGACTTTCGACAATCCTTTTGACAAATTATGCAATAATAATAAATATGATGTTATATTATATTCCTTCCCCTACGGCCCCCTGCGGCCGAAGCGCACGCAGCCCCCTGCGGCTGCGTACCCCTTACGATGATCTTATACAGTCGTCCTGTTTCTCCGTTCTCCTCCCCCGTTTACACTTGCCATGGCCGGCGTTCTCCGTGAGCAGCCACGCCCCTTTCCCCTTGTTTTCGATCCACTGGTTTATAGTTTATCTCCGTACCAGCTCCTTTATCATGCTTCTCTTCCCCACCACTCTCAAACCCAAAATTCCTTGTGCTCGCGATATCCTATTAAATCCCTACTGGTGACGTCACCGATTTCTTCGAGCTACTGGTATATTCTTGTTATGTTTTTTAAGTTCAAAATACACTTGCAATCTACCCCGCTAACCCTACAGCTGTCTTCCTGTCTCTCCTGGAACAAGGTAATCTCATCAATAATATAACCGGACTGCGCACGCTGCGTCGCCTCGCGTGTGATACGCCCCTTAACAGGAGGGCTTAACCAGCCAATTATCTTCCGTTTTGGGCAACTATGTAACTAGCTACCGCCCACAGGGAAACGTCATCTACCTATCGAGTTTCTTGCTCGAACAATAGGGAACCTCATCTACTCATTGATCAATAAATGTCAAGTCGTAGGAAACCACACACACCCACCCTCACACTTAGTCGCAATTTAGACCATCAGGGTCTTACGAGCGGCTGCACGTGATGTTTTCGTGCCCCGCCCCCCTCTTTCGCGTAACGTTAGCTGACTGTTACGAGCGGCTGCACGTGATGTTTTCGTGCCCCGCCCCCCTCTTTCGCGTAACGTTAGCCGACTGTTCTCGCACTCGTTTTCCTATCATTCATTCCATTAGCAACACTCAGTTAAACCTTCGCCGCACATCTCTACAATACCTCCCCCCTCCCTTATTTACTTCCTCCCCCTCCCTCACAATTTCGCATTGCTTGTTGTGCGTGTCATGCTCACCAAGTTCTCTCGATGCAGGGCCGCTCGACTGCGTGCACCCTCCAAGCGGCTCGCCACCTCCCCTCGTCTGGACCACGTCTGGACACTCGCCGACCGCGGGCGGGATACTTCTCAACCGGCTCCCGAGGGCCAATATCCGGATTGCGCTGTCCGGTCTTCTCGCGGCTCCGCGATGGTCCTGTAGTCCTCAGAAGGGGGCAACGGCAGAGGGGGCCGCGCCGCCGGGCCTCCTCGCAACGGGAGTGCCTGGAAAAACTAAAAATAAAAGTTGATCTTAAACAGATCTCAGCAGTGCCTCCAACTTGTCGGGGGGGAAATTCTGCCGGGGTCGGCCGGGCCGTCCGCAGACCTCCGGGCAGGGAGGCCCCAACTCCTCCCGTATATCCCAGATGAGATAGAGTATGAGACGCACACAAGGAGCAAGGCGACTCTGCTGTTTATTTATACAAAACGGCAGGGATGGGTCAAGGAGCGTACGCGTCCGTCCTGACACACACATAATCGTGGGGCTCGCAGGCCCTTTTTACTGCATTATGACGCGCTACTTGCGTCACTTCAGAAAGTTAACAAAAAACCTATCGCCACTCTTAATTGGTTGCTCGAGTGGTAGGGTTAGTATAGTACACATATAGAGAATGATATTAGTGGACAAGGTGTAGTCAGGTGGTATATCTGGGTTGTCCCTACAATTAGATACATAAGAATTGTTACATGAAGGCTCCTGAGGATTGGCTAATGTTACTGACGTCTGAGATAAGAGCCCCATGTTCTGATTGGTGCATCCGTGAGCTCCCCAGCCTGGGACCACCGTTGTTCCCAGCTCTCGGTGTACCTGTGTTTGCAACAATGTTTCAATATGGGTACGTGCAGACAATGTGAGGATTTATTCATAGGTGGAAGGCTGATCGCTCCCGCTGACCGCTCCCACTGTAGCAGGTGTCCATTGAGCCTTTCAAGTGTCTCGGCCTGTGTCTCGTAGTGAGGGACCCAGACGCCTTTTCTCTCCTGGGTTTTGGCATCTCGTCAGATTCGGCTTGGTCACGTGAGGCGGGACCGTGTTTGAGGCAGAATTCTGCACAATTAATATTGCTTTTCCACTGTGTGTCTGGTTTAATTTGTAGATATGACTTTAACGTTGGTACGCGGAGTACGAGGTTGCAACATCGTGCCTTTGATGATTTGTTCTTGGATGTGGGCTTGCAACATTGCGACCTTGGCTGGTTGCTCCATCGGGTTCTTTCTGCGGATCAGCAACCTGACTCTTGCTTTGTTAATGTCCACGGGAGCTCTTGTTTGAGGCCTACTCGGGCCTGGTGCTTAAGTAGTCTGTTTGGTGCATAGGTGCTTTAGATTATAGTAGCATACATTTCCATGACCAGTATCGTGTTTCCATTATACCTCTCATGGTGGCAACGGGTTTCAAGGGAAGCGTGAGCAAGCGTTATAGATGAGCTCATGATGCATCTTGCGTTTCTGCATTCTGAAAGCCTATGTAAAAATAATAAAGATGCACGTCCGTGAATATGCCTGTCGCCTACGTCAGAGCACTGAGTATGTTCTTCGTGTAAATTGGTGTGGAAATGTTAAGTGTGTATACTTGTACAGATGTGCTTCCCGTTGTCTAGGTCGTCATGGCATCTCTAACGACGTGTGGTTTTTAGTCTAGCTGATCCGAGCCGCAGGTGCCGGCATGGCCAGTGCGGGCTGCTGGGCAGGCAGGTGGACACATCCGTATGTTCCTGTACCAGGGTACCTGGTCGTCTGGTAAATGGACAAACTCTTCCCGCGGCGGGTGTCTGGGCCGTGACCCTCTAGGCCAAGCGCGAGAGGTGAAGGACGGGAGCCTGGTCTTCCATTCTCCCACTTCAAACCCGTTAAGATTATTTTGAAACGTGGAGTAAAGTTGCCACGTATTCCCCAGTATAAGATTTCAGTCGATGGTGAGCAAGCTTTGAAATGCATAGTCTCTGACTTTGTGCATCGTGGGGTGATTGAAGAAATTGCAGGTAGTTTGTGCAATAGTCTGATTTTGCCCATGTACAAAAAAGGCGATAATGCAATCCCTTTCCGTTTCATTATCGATGTACATGCCATCAATCAGATCGTTGCTCCACAATTTCCCATTGTGCCTGATGTGACGACAATATTAACTATGATTCCGGCTTTAGCTACTCACTTTAGTGTTGTGGATCTAAAGAACGCCTTCTTTAGTATTCCTATACACAAAGACAGTAGATACTTGTTCGCGTTCACCTTTACCAGTGCACCACAAGGTTACACGAAGAGTCCTAGCATTTACAGTAGGGCTTTGAAAGAGCAGCTCGGCACACTCGAGTTGCCCACCACTTGTACACTGCTTCAGTATGTCGACAATCTACTCTTAGCTGCTGACTCAGAGAGCGCCTGTAAGGAGGGCACCGTGTCATTGCTTATTCACCTAGCACGACATGGACACAAAGCTTCACTTAAAAAGTTTCAGTATTGTCGACAGGAGGTCGCCTATTTAGGCTATCTCCTGTCAAAGGAGGGAAGAAGGTTGATGCCTGAGCAGATAAAAATAATTTATAGCATGTCTGTCCCAAATACAAAGAAGGAAGTCAGAGCCTTGATAGGAATGGCTTCGTACTGTAGGCAGTGTAACCCGAATATCTCCTTAGTGATTAAACCAATGTTGGCTTTGATGAAGAAGGGCATTTCTTCACCATTACCGTGGAACTTGGAACACCAGCAAGCATTTGATCTGCTCAAGACTCCCACCAGTTTTGGGCACACCAAACTATGAAAAGGCCTTCGTGTTGTGTGTGCATGAATGTGATGGATGTGCTTTGGCTGTATTAACGCAGGAACATGGAGAGAAGAAAAGGCTGTGCGGCTACTTTTCTTCTGCCCTTAATCCTGTTGCATGCACTTTGCCAAGATGTTTGAGAGCTGTCGCTGCTGCGTCTGTGAAACAGAGCGAGGGAATGGTCCTAGGCCATGCTTTAACCCTGATGGTACCTCACTCTGTAGATGTTCTATTAAACAGAACACAAACGCAACACCCCACTTCTGCACGATTAACAAGATATGAATTGATCTTGTTTGCACCGCATATTCAAATAAAGAGGTGTTGTGTATTGAATCCGGATGAACTTTTACCTTTCCTGCAAGGTACTGCTTGCAGTGATGAAGAATTACATGACTGCCTTTACACAACAGAACAAGAGACAAAAGGCAGAATTGATTTAAAAGATACTCCTTTGAACAATCCATAAGGGGAGCTGTTTTGCGATGGCTCCTGTTTCAAACTCCCGGATGGTACATCCACGGCTGCTTATGCAATCACCACATTGAGCACGGTCATGGAGACCAAAAGAATCATGCATAACTCTGTGCAGGCCGCAGAGATTATAGCATTGACCCGAGCTTGTGAACTTTCCAACGGGCTTACCCTAAATATATATACTGACAGTCAGTACGCTTTTGGGGTGGTTCACAACTTCGGCAGACTTTGGGCAGAACAAGGTTTCTTGACCTCACAAGGCACTAAAATCCAGTATGGGTCCTTGATAGTACGGTTACTCTCAGCGTTTGCACTCCCTACTCAGCTAGCAATTATGAAATGCGCAGCGCATCAGAAGATCATAGATAATGTAGGAAAAGGGAACGCTTCTGCTGACCAGCTAGCCAAACAGACTGCCACTGATCTCTCTTCAGAAATGTATACTTCAAGGGTAGCCACAAATGGCTGTACTTTGAATGAGAGTATTGAATCTGTGAAAAATATTCAAGCTGATGCCACTTTAGAGGAATCTAAGAAATGGGCTGAGGGTTTTGCAAAATTGGATGACGATGGGTGTTGGGTGGACAAAGTAGAAGGGAAATGGTTACTGCCTGATGCATACATTACGATGATGGTCGCTATGGCTCATGGTCCCACCCATATTTGCACGAAAAGTTACCATAATGTTGCAAAGTGTGTGGGTAAATGATAAAATCTCTAAGGTAGCCGAGCGCTTTGTCCAAGGGTGTATGATTTGTTTGCAGCATAATGTGGGAAAGTGCACATCGACTCCTAGGGGTAGTTTTGGTCCACCTTCTGTCCCCTTTGAGGTTATACAGTTTGACTTTATTGAAATGGAGCATTGCAATAACTACAAGTACGTACTAGTGGTTATCTGCGCCTCTAGTAAATGGGTTGAAGCCTTTCCTGTCAAAGATGCCACAGCTATGACAACGGCGAAGACCATGCTGAAGGAATATTTTCCTAGGTTTGTTTTGCCAAGAGTCATCTGGTCGGACAATGGTCCACATTTTATTGCTGCTCTAATTCTGGATTACAGATCGATAAACGGTTCCATTCGGCTAGGCACGCTCAGAGCGCTGGTTTAGTAGAACGACATAACGGCATCATCAAGAACAAGCTTGCTAAGACGTGTGCCGGCACCAAACTCAAATGGCCGGACGCCTTACCCATTGTGTTATTGTCCATTAGAACGACCCCTCAAACTGAGACTGGGCTCTCTCCATTTGAGGTTGTCATGGGTAGGCCAGCTAACATTTGGGTCTGCCAAAGCCCCGTTCGCTACGCGATGTTGAGCATGTACGTCTTTCTGACTATTGTGGACAGTTACCTAAAAATGTGTATTTGATTTACCACCAGGTGCGAGAAGCTTTACCTGTCAGGTACGAGGGCCCAGGCCACAGCATACGGCCGGGAGATTGGGTCCTCATCAAGTCGTTTGAACGATTTTCTTGTCTCGCACCTCGTTGTCATGGCCCGCATCAAGTTCTCCTGGTCACACAGAAAGCGGTGCGAGTGGAGGGCAGGAAGCACTGGATCCACGTGTCCCACATCAAGAGGATTCCTTTCCCTTTACCACACGATATAGAAGACACAGAACCCCTCACCAATATCGTAACCAATGATCACGAAGCATCAAACAGCATCGAGAGTGCGTCAGAGACTCTCCCTGAGCCCGTGGGGCCTGGGGAAACAGCCGCTTCCACACTCTCCAACAGTTCCTTTTTTCAAAACTTGTGTTGGATCCTGCTTTGAATTCACTGCTTCCATCAGGAAGTAACGACACGTTGTTCACAGATCACTCAGTACCAGGGACCACAAGGTACGATCTGCATCCGAGGAAGTAGACTTACTGCATGGTTCAGCTGTGCCATCAAGGAAATCATCGAAGGGCTTGTCTCTTTGCCCCGATCTTTTGTACATAAGGGCTTCTGTTAGCTAGGGTTTGGGAAAAGGACTAAGAAAACGCTCGATCTGGAGATTGCCAGCAAATTAACTTGGGTGAATTTGTTTGAAGAGACAATGCCTGCAAGCGCTCCCACTCGTATGGAACAGATAAGAGACTGTGTGACCAATTGTAAAAATGAACAATCGAATGCGTGGGCCCTGAAAGCGTATTGTTGTCTTGTGATTATGTTAACTGGTTTCACAATAGTCAGTGCCTTAGGATTCTGGTATCAGGAAGAAGTACATCCGCTTGAAAATGTATTACCCACTGAAAATGTACACACTGTTTCTACACCTTTTGTGCATCTGCACACTTTTTCTCCTAGAGACTCTCAGCACAGACAGAGTTACCATAACAATAATCTATTACTCATTATGAATGCCACACATGCCATTTTTAATAAGTCCAATTGTTGGGTCTGCTCGCATTTACCGCAACACGGGGATAAGGGGCTGGGTTGGTATATTCATCCTTTACCTTTGACGACTGCATGCTATGCTTCTCTAATGGCACTATTCTTTGGCCGATGGAACAATAGCATCTTGGGGAACTTTGATGGAACTAACTTGAATGATTTTGATAAACGTGTTCTAACGCCCTTGGGATGCTCACTCTTCGCAAATAGGAGAAAGCCTAATGTTGCTTCTATTAGGCCTTCTGATAGACTGTCCCGTCCTTTTCAATCTTTGATCTGTTTCAAGACGGCTCCTATAGGCAATAGGGATGCCACGCCACCTTTTTATACTGTTAACCACAGTCCCGATTCAGTTTCTTTCTGCATACAGAGGAATGGTACTCAGTCAATGAGTGATTTCAAGGGTTGTGCCAACATTGTGAATTTCACTAGTGAGGACAGAGCTTTGATGTAGGCAAACCTGTCTACTTTGTTTGCAGTAATGTAGCATTTCCATGGTTACCCAGGGATTGGCAGGGAACCTGTTATATAGGGATTCTGTTACCCAGGGTATTCATTGCTAGCACTGTAGAAATTTCAACGGCTCGTCCATGGCGGGATAAGAATGGCGATACTTCAGCACAAGATCTGGGTGATGTAGCTAAATCCGTTGTGCCATTTTGGGGGCAAATACTGAACTCTGAAGATATCAGAAGACTAGCGAGAGTACTGGAGAGGACCATCAACCGGACCACTGACATACTGTATAACATGACTTTAGAACAAAAAGCAATAAGGTTAGTGGCACTTCAGAACCGGATGCCATTAGATGTCATCCTGGCTGCTAACTTCTGGCATTCCTCCACATAGTGAGCCTCTTGATGCTGAATCGTGCTCTCGCTGAGCTCATCACCTGCTAGGCTCAAATCAACTTCTCGACGCCGGAACCCGACTCGAATTGCTCGAAAGTTCCGTTCCAACTCTAACCAGGGGTTACAACAGAACTTGACCTGGCTCGCCCTCAAACTTCTGCTTTGTCGGACCACACATCAGACCAACAGGATCACCATTTCAGCAACCTCCGGCCACCGACTCAAACTGATGCAGCGTCACTTATTGACCGTTCCACAGGGTTACAATCAGACTCGACCTGGTCCGACCTCAAAGGGATCCTGTTAAGCACCCCAGCCTGCAATGGCAAAAGCCACCTTCGAGCCTCAAAGAGCTACTGCATTGGACCTACTCAATGCCTATTTGCCGCTTGGACACCCACGATCCACCTTATCCAAACTGAGTTTGATCCGCTCTCATCATTGCTCGAAGACGAGATTCAATGTTGTTGAGCCGCCTAAGAACTAAAAGAAAGCACTATTGACCAATAAGTCAATGCATCACCTGCTAGGTGCAAATCAACCTTGCGATGCTGGGAACGACTCGAACTGATCAAAAGTCACTTGCCAACTCTAACCAGGGGTTACACCATAACTTGACCTGGCTCACCCGCAAACTGCTGCTTTGTCGGACCACACAAGAGACCAACAGGATCACCATTTTAACAACCTCTGCCCACCGACACAAACTGCTGCAGCATCACTCATCGACCCTTCCCAGGGGTTACAATTTGATTCAACCTGGTCCAACTTCAAAGAGATCCTGGTGAGTGCCCCAGCCTGCAATGCTGAAAGCCGCCTTCCAGCCTCACAGAGCTACCGCATTGGAACTCACTCAACGGCAGCATGTCGCTTTGACACCCATGATCCCCCTTACCCAAACTGAGTTTGATCCGCTTTCACCATTGTTCAAAGCAGAGGTTCAACATTGTTGAGCCGACTAAGGACTGAAAGAAGTTATTATTGACGAATAACTGACTCTTGGTCTAGTTGGAAACTTGAAACTGGTTAGGTCACTTTTTCAGCTTTTTTCATCCAAAGAGATATTGTTTTTGTCATGAATAATTTGCCTATCACCTCTGTAGTCATGCTCATAGTGCTACTTCTTTTGTCTGTTGCATCTTCTCTGTTCTTTCCACAGGGTTGCAGTTTATACAGAGGCCGATTCATGGAATAATTAGCGCGGCGCAAGTGGGCAAAAACGTGCGAATCGCAGTGGAATAGCGAAAATCGCAGTGAACGTGCGAAAATCGCACGAAAAGCAGCGCACGTCGATTCATGGAAGGCCGTGCGCGAGAAAACCAGCGGATGTACGAAAAAAAAGTGCGCGGCGCACGTTGGCGCACGTTGGCGCACAGGCCATCTAACAGCGTGCGCCAGGTCACAGCGAAAATCGCACAGGCCACAGCGAAATTCGCACATAGCGCGGCGCACGCAATAAAAGTAGGCGGAACACGGGCGTAACACTCGGAATGGGGAACAACTTGCCAAAACGTGGGCGTCACGGGGGAAGTACAGGGCACAAGTGCGCGGAACGCCCACACGCTCGCCTACAACACGTATTCATGGAATAGAATAGGGGAAAAAGCGCACGCTCAAACCAGCGCACAGGCACAAACACGACCGCCACAAGAAAGGAGGCGGTAGCGTCTCTGCGGCTGTAAGAAATGTGCGCCAAAAGGTGCGCCAACAAATAGCACCTATATACTGCCATGATGAATGTCCCATACTGTGGCCCTCCAGGAAAAATGACGTGCAAAGGGGTACCCACAAACACGGACACCCGCTGACAAAAAATACGTGTGCATGTATACCGGGGTGCGCGGGAAGTGTCACACGCGATTTGCAGGGTACGTGCATCACAGGGGTTCGCGTGAAGTTATTCACGCGATCGGGCCTGGGGGAGCGGGCTACGTGTATTACAGGGGTTCGCGTGAAGTTCCTCACGCGATCGGGCCTGGGGGAGCGGGCTACGTGTATTACAGGGGTTCGCGTGAAGTTCCTCACGCGATCGGGCCTGGGGGAGCGGGCTACGTGTATTACAGGGGTTCGCGTGAAGTTCCACACGCGATCGGGCCTGGGGGAGCGGGCTACGTGTATTTCAGGGGTTCGCGTGAAGATCCACACGCGATCGGGCCTGGGGGAGCGGGCTACGTGTATTACAGGGGTTCGCGTGAAGTTCCTCACGCGATCGGGCCTGGGGGAGCGTGCTACGTATATTTCAGGGGTTCGCGTGAAGTTTCACACGCGAATAGCCTGGGCGCGTGAATTTGAGGGGTGCGCGGGAAGTTCCTCACGCGATCGGGCCTGGGGGAGCGGGCTACGTGTATTTCAGGGGTTCGCGTGAAGTTCCACACGCGATCGGGCCTGGGGGAGCGGGCTACGTGTATTACAGGGGTTCGCGTGAAGTTCCTCACGCGATCGGGCCTGGGGGAGCGTGCTATGTATATTTCAGGGGTTCGCGTGAAGTTTCACACGCGAATAGCCTGGGCGCGTGAATTTGAGGGGTGCGCGGGAGGTACCTCACGCGATCGGGCCTGGGGGAGCGGGCTACGTGTATTACAGGGGTTCGCGGGAAGTTCCACACGCGAATAGCCTGGGCGCGTGTATCACAGGGGTTCGCGGGAAGTTCCACACGCGAATAGCCTGGGCGCGTGTATTTCAGGGGTGCGCGGGAAGTTCCACACGCGAATAGCCTGGGCGCGTGTATTACAGGGGTTCGCTGGAAGTTCCACACGCGAATAGCCTGGGCGCGTGTATTTCAGGGGTGCGCGGGAAGTTCCACACGCGAATAGCCTGGGCGCGTGTATTTCAGGGGTGCGCGGGAAGTTCCACACGCGAATAGCCTGGGCGCGTGAATTTCAGGGGTGCCCGGGAAGTTCCACACGCGAATAGCCTGGGCGCGTGTATTTCAGGGGTTCGCGGGAAGTTCCACACGCGAATAGCCTGGGCGCGTGTATTTCAGGGGTGCGCGGGAAGTTCCACACGCGAATAGCCTGGGCGCGTGTATTACAGGGGTTCGCGGGAAGTTCCACACGCGAATAGCCTGGGCGCGTGTATTTCAGGGGTGCGCGGGAAGTTCCACACGCGAATAGCCTGGGCGCGTGTATTTCAGGGGTGCGCGGGAAGTTCCACACGCGAATAGCCTGGGCGCGTGAATTTCAGGGGTGCGCAGGAATTTCCACATGCGAATAGCCTGGGCGCGTGTATTTCAGGGGTGCGCGGGAAGTTCAACATGTGATTTGACAGTGTGGCTCCTCCCAGGTGTACCCTGTACACCCTCCACGGCCCCTGCAGGCAGCCCACACCACAGGGGACTACCCTGCATCCCTGGTCATGTCCCGCAGGCAGCCCACCCAACATGGGCATGCCCCCCAGCAAAGGCACATGTCTCCTTGAACTAATGAACACCAACACATGTCCCCTTGCACCCCCACCCCCCAGCACTGTGGGGCACCTGCCAGCAGGCCCCCACCCATGTCCAACTCATGTCTCCCACCACCCCCAAACCCCAGCCACCAGGGTCACCCTCCACCAGGGCCCCACTCATGTCTCCCACCACCCCCACCCCCCAGCACTGTGGGGCACCTGCCAGCAGGCCCCCACCCATGTCCAACTCATGTCTCCCACCACCCCCACCCCCCAGCACTGTGGGGCACCTGCCAGCAGGCCCCCACCCATGTCCAACTCATGTCTCCCACCACCCCCACCCCCCAGCACTGTGGGGCACCTGCCAGCAGGCCCCCACCCATGTCCAACTCATGTCTCCCACCACCCCCACCCCCCAGCACTGTGGGGCACCCTCCACCAGGGCCCCACTCATGTCTCCCACCACCCCCACCCCCCAGCACTGTGGGGCACCTGCCAGTAGGCCCCCACCCATGTCCAACTCATGTCTCCCACCACCCCCACCCCCCAGCCACCAGGGTCACCCTCCACCAGGGCCCCACTCATGTCTCCCACCACCCCCACCCCCCAGCACTGTGGGGCACCTGCCAGCAGGCCCCCACCCATGTCCAACTCATGTCTCCCACCACCCCCACCCCCCAGCACTGTGGGGCACCTGCCAGCAGGCCCCCACCCATGTCCAACTCATGTCTCCCACCACCCCCACCCCCCAGCACTGTGGGGCACCTGCCAGCAGGCCCCCACCCATGTCCAACTCATGTCTCCCACCACCCCCACCCCCCAGCACTGTGGGGCACCCTCCACCAGGGCCCCACTCATGTCTCCCACCACCCCCACCCCCCAGCACTGTGGGGCACCTGCCAGTAGGCCCCCACCCATGTCCAACTCATGTCTCCCACCACCCCCACCCCCCAGCCACCAGGGTCACCCTCCACCAGGGCCCCACTCATGTCTCCCACCACCCCCACCCCCCAGCACTGTGGGGCACCTGCCAGCAGGCCCCCACCCATGTCCAACTCATGTCTCCCACCACCCCCAAACCCCAGCCACCAGGGGCACCCTCCACCAGGGCCCCACTCATGTCTCCCACCACCCCCACCCCCCAGCACTGTGGGGCACCTGCCAGCAGGCCCCCACCCATGTCCAACTCATGTCTCCCACCACCCCCACCCCCCAGCACTGTGGGGCACCCTCCACCAGGCCCCCACTCATGTCTACCACCACCCCCACCCCCCAGCCACCAGGGTCACCCTCCACCAGGCCCCCACTCATGTCACCCACCACCCCCACACCCCAGCAGTGCAGGGTCACCCTCCACCAGTGCCCCACTCATGTCTCCCACCACCCCCACCCCCCAGCACTGTGGGGCACCTGCCAGCAGGCCCCCACCCATGTCCAACTCATGTCTCCCACCACCCCCACGCCCCAGCACTGTGGGGCACCTGCCAGCAGGCCCCCACCCATGTCCAATCCATGCCCCCCTGCACCTGGGTCCCAACATTCCCCAATCATGTCCGTAATGCCCATCCTCCCCTGCCAAAAGGCCCAACCAACTATCACACCCACCCACATATCAAAGGCAATTACATGTTACACCCCCAATGTAAATAATGCAATTTAACACATGTCTGTCACACACAATGGCTGCAAGTGAATGACAAAACACCCAACATGACATGCCTGAAAGCAATGAGATGATACGACACATTGAAGATTAAAAAAATAATATGTATTGAACAGCAAATAAGAAAAAACACAAAGCAAATCAAACAAAACAAGATGAATGTCCAAGAAAAAATTATGAAAAATTAAAATAAGATCATCCTGGGTCCATGAGCCCTACCAAATTAAACCTAACTGACTACTAACTAAAAAGGGAACTATATACAAAAAAGTGGTGCATTGTCCAATCGCAACCAAAAAAAAATTCAAAAAAACAAAGGAAACCTAACCCTAACTATACAACTATATACAAAGGCAGCGGGCTATTCGGACGGCTCACTGGTTGTTGTCATGGGCCAGGGCATCCTCGAACTCCTGGTCAATGGCTTGGAGGCGGGCATGTTCCCTGGCCCCGAGGTCCCGCAGGGATAACGCAGTGTCAAGCTCAAACTCCCTGCGAAGACCCTCGAGGCACTCAGCCCGCCTCAGCGCCCTCCGCATGGAGTCCTCCGCCCTGACCATCGTGAGCCGTTCCTCCTCTGCCTGCTGCCGCTCCGCACCTATCCGCTGGCACAACCTCTCCCACACGGAAGCCACTCCCATTCCAGGGTTCTCCTGCCCTCCGGCCGATGCCTGCACCCCTGATGTTGATGGCCCCGAGCCATGATGCCTCCCACGTTGAGCCTGCTGCTGCCTCCGACGCAACTGCCTGTGCCAGCACGACGGCATCCAGGCTGATGGAAACCACCGACGCCGTCGTGCACGTGCCCTGCCCGATGATGCCGTCACATCCTCCATCTGCTGGGGTCCAGTTGCTCTGGTGTCCACCCCTGCTGGATCTCTCACTCCCGACTGTGGCAGGGATGGGATCCCCACCGAGCTGGCTGCATTGGTCGGGGCAGGTCCACAGGGGGCCCTGGTGGCATCTGGGCTGGAAGACGGCAAGGAGAACGACTGGTGGATAGCCTGCACAGAGGAGGAGAGGGCCGCCACATTGGCCAACACATGCAGGAAACCCCCGAACATGGCCGATCCCAATTGGGCCACGTCGGCACGGTGCACTTCATGATGACGTGCGTGCTCCTCCCGGGAAGCACGCACGGCATCACGAATCACAGCCGTGCGCAACGCGACCCCAATCAGGACCTTCTCCGCACGGCCAGGGGTTCCCACGTCCGCAGGTGGAGGGGAGTCAGGTGACATGGACATCCCCTCTACCTGCGGACAGGCCTGGGACGGGGCATCCCTGCTGGTGCATGGTGGTGCACTCACAGGGTCAGGGACAGCGACATGCACAGGCCCCTCCACGGTGACCTGTGCTGCCTCCTGCCCCTGGCCCTGGACTGCACCACTTGCACCAGCAGGGATGCCCCCACCAGGCCCCATGTGTGCCCCAGTGGCGGCCTCCTCCTCCTCTGTGCAAACCACCAACCTGGATGGCTCCTCACCGTCTCCCACCGTAGCAGGCCCCTGTGGGGGCTCACCCACCCCTTCCGCTGCAGCCGTGGGGGCATCCCCGCCGCCTTGCTCCACAGCGCCGTCTCCGCCCTCTTCTTCACTAGCCGCTGCGTAGAGGGAGACAAAGAACACAAGCATCAGGGCACTGTACAATGGTCCCCTAGACAGGAAGCAATAGCAGATGAGCACCACTGTCAAAGTACACTTCCATCATGTCCCTCCACAACACATGGGCCAGTCCAGGCAAAACACACACAGTAACAGGCATGGTGCATGCCATGGACATTTCCATGCATGTCCAATGGACTCTTGAAACATTCAATGATATGTAACTCACATGCATCATGCCTCATGCCCATCACATGCACACACTTCACCTCAGTCACATCCATCTGGCCCCAAACACACCAAACACAGCGGATACAAGGGTAATTTTGCTGCTTTACTGAATCTCTGCATTGTCACACACATGTGTCATGCATCCATGGCATGCACAAGTCACAGACACGCAGGTCAGGCACACAGACATGGCTACCATATATGTACCTGGCATCAGCACCCATCCCTCACCCCCACCCATGTTCAGGTACAGAGACTGGCATGCTCTCATGTTCATAATCTGATTAGGGCTCCCCATGCGGCATTTCAACACATGCAACAACCATGTGCATCACACATCACTGGTCGCACATGCATTACCATGATGTCCCTGCACACATACATGCATACATGGGCTATGGCACACATACAGGCAAGTATCATAGAACCAGCACACCGCAACATGCCCTGTCTCATACAGTAATGCATGGACACTTACCGCTCAACTCCAGACGGGCCTCCCTCTCAAGGATCTGGGCGTGGAGCGCTGGGCGTACGCGTTCCAGGACCCTCATCTGGATGGTACTCATGCGGCCCCGGCCCCCCTCCACGAGGCGCCGGGCCTTCACAAGGGTCCTGGACCTCAAGTCCTCCCAGCGCTTCTTGATCTTCAGGACGTCGCGGGTTGCCACCCCCTCCGCGTTGATGGCAACCACACAGTCGGCCCAGATCCTCTGCCGTCCTTCCTTGCTGGCGCGGGACGATCCAAAGAGGGCATCATACTGCCCCAGGACATGCTCCACCAGGACACCAACTTCGGTGACAGTGAAGCTGGTGCCCCTCTGCCCCTCTGGCCTGGGGTTGCCACTGGTGCCAGATATGGAAGTGCCCGACATGGCAACCCCAGAGGCAGGTGTGGGTGGGCAACTGGGTCCTGGGGCTGGGCTGTGGAGCGATGTAATACCAGTCGGGAGTCTTCAGTTCCAGCAGGGGTGGACACAGCAACTGGACCCCTGCAGATGGCTGATGTGCAGGCACCAAATGGCAGGGCACGGTGGCAGCAGGCAGGCAGGCAGGCAGCAGCAGATGGCACGTGGGAGGCTGCTCGGGGCACTGGGGGGCAGTAACTCGGCCTTCTGGGCAGGAGCGTGGGCTTCCGTGTGTTTTCGCGTGGCCAGCTTGATACGGAGTGATTTGGCACGTGAAAATCCTGCACGTCAGCGTGAAATCCGAGGAAAGGCCCTTAGCGCGTAAGCGCGTCAGCACGCATACGCGAATCTATTGGACCAGAGTCCCTCAGCGCGTAAGCGCGTCTGTGACGTGACCCGCACGGGTGTTCCCCACTCAGGACGTGATGACGGGCCACACGTGGAGATACTGCACGTCAGAGTGTCATCGCGTGTAATTGGAAAAAAGTGCGCGTACACGCGATTGGCCTATGTACGTGTATTTAATGGGTGCGCGGCCACTTACACACGCAAGTACGTCAGCGAACCTGTATCCCGTGGTGCGTGTGAATTTCCATACGCTATTGGACTGGCAACAGGATTCCAGGGCTGCGCGGGTCACACGCTCGCCTAGAACACGCGCTAAGCATAAATTGCGGACTTTAACAATAACAAGCTCAGACGCCAGGATGAACATACCGTTCCTAGCAGCAGTGGCAGTGGGCTACCAAAGGAGGAGGAGGAGGATAGTCAGGGCCAGAATATTCACACCCAGAACCAGCCTTTTCGGGATGCCTGATGACCATGTGTATGGGAGGTACAGGTTTCCACCACACATCATACTGGACCTGGTGAGTGAGTGGGAGGATGACCTCATATCACCCACCCTGTGCTCCCAAGCACTCAGCCCCCTGGAGAAGGTCCTCAATGTACTGCACTTCTTAGCCACTGGATCATTTCAGCGGACAAGTGCCATAGTGGGTGGGGTGTCACAGGCCACCCAGTCACGCTGCCTACACCAGGTCTTGAACATCATGACTGCACGCCCATCAGTCCGCAGGCACATATACCTGCCCAGAACACCTGCAGAAAGGCATGCTGCCGCCCAGGATTTTTACGCAGTGGCACGATTCCCCAAAGTGCTAGGTGCCATCGACTGCACCCATGTGGCTCTACGTCCCCCCAGGGCATCTGAGCACATCTATAGGAACCGCAAGCACTGGCATTCCATCAACGTGCAGGTAGCATGTAATGCCAAGGGAATCATCACCTCAGTATATGCCAACTATCCCGGCTCCACCCACGACAGCTTCATTTACCGAATGTCCACCCTAAGCCGGGACCTAGAAGCTGGGCGGCATGGCGATACATGGCTGCTTGGTGAGTATGTATGCCACTGCACATGCATGCATGTTGGATACTGAGCAAGGTCACAACCTCACCAATGATACCAATCCCCACCTCCACAGGGGACAGTGCCTACCCTCTCAGCCCCCACATGATGACGCCAATTCGGAACCCCACCACGCCACCCCAGGTAAGATTTAACACAGCCCACATTACAACCAGGGGCATAGTGGAGCGCACATTCGGAGTGCTGAAGTCACGCTTTCGCTCCCTTGACCGTTCTGGCGGGCAGCTGTTATACGCTCCCCCAGTAGTGTGCAGGATCATAGTGGCAGCATGTGTCCTGCACAACGTTGCAACACGCCGGGGCCTGGCCGTGGACATGGTGGTGGCCCCACATCCCCAACCACATGCACAGCCGCTGCGCATGGGAGGGGAAAGGGCACGGGGGGAGGCAGCCCGTACACAGCTAGTGGCTAATTACTTCACATAGAAATCACACCCCTGTGGAGTGCACACTGCCCTGGCACATTCCATCTGACAATCAATGATGACTCAACCTGACACTGATCCTGAATGTCTGGAGAATGAACCGGGAATTCCATGTCAGCCTGAGATTGTTCACCTGGAAGTGTCACAATGTGTGCATCCCTACCCACACAGACACCACCAATGCAGTTTTGTGAAGTTACACATTGAAGCAGCTAAAATGAATACCCACTTGCAAAATGCAACAAGAGGACAGTGCCATGTCAGCCAACCCAACCCCAGCACTGCCACACGACACACCGTGCCATGTCATGCTAATTGCAGGTAAACAAAGTAATCCCCACAACATGACATCACTCTCACTATGTACAGTGGCACTATTAGAAACCTGCAACACCTGAAATGCTCACAGCAATGCCGGACCAACAACATACTTGAGCACGTAGTACCATTAACATGACATCAAAAATGTTACATATTAGTAGTCTCACCACCTGGAAATGCCTGCACTCCCACCACTACCAACTGTGCAGTGTTGGCGCCATGTAGAGTTGTAGGTGCACTGCTGCCAACATGGTCCCCATCGCCAGACTAGAGGTCCTTGTGTGGACTTGAGGAAGGGACCTGCAAATTGGGAGGTAGACACAGAAGAAGAGTTACACATCAATGCAACATGCAGTGTACAACACAACAGCAATATGCACTATGAATGTATACACAGTATTGACTACAGACTGGCCACACAGCTCATGGGAGTCCAACGTCACTGTGTAATTCACTGTCACTTGGGCACACCCTTTGCAAGCCCATGGAAACGGGAAGCAGGAGGGGTGTGTGTGACTCAAACCCAAGCATCTGAACCAAATACATTACAAGCCTGCATGTGCCCAGCCACAATGCAGCGTATGCCCACAGGAACCACGGAAGCCAACAGATCGGAGCCAACAGATCGGAGCCAACAGATCGGAGCCAACAGATCGGAGCCAACAGATCCTCCCAAAAAAATTGGGAATAAAAGAAATCAAAATAAAAATAAAAATAAGAAACAATCAAAAATGGCCATTGATGGGCCCGGGGGGGTTGGGGAGGCCACCCAGGAGGTCCGAGGACAGGATGCACACCAGAACCCACCTGCGTGGATCCTGGGAAAATAAAACACCTCCATGGGCTCATGGCCCACACGGCTACCCTATTGTGGGAGTGTCACTGCTGTCGCTATTATCACCCTGTGCAGCTGCATCCGGAGGTGGTTGCACTATGGGAGGCAGCCCACGCAAGGCCCTAGTCTGCTCCTCCATGGCTGCAAGCATGCGGGTGTGGTAGGTCTGGTTCTGGAGGATGAGTGTGCGGAGGTCCCCATGCAACAACTCACGGGATGCCCGGACCTCCGCCCTCGTTGCCTGCATCTCAGCTGAGAGCGTACGGGTGAGACGCTCCAGCTGCTGTTCTGTCCTTTGGTGTGTTGAAGCCTCAAGCTCAACAAGAGTCGTCCTGAGGTGTAGGAGCTCCTGCCTCAGGGCTTCCCTGTGGCCCTGGGACTCAATGGAGATGGCCTCCTGCAGAGTCGCCAGTGCCGCCCGCCTGTCCCTGTTGGACCCCAACATGTCCTCCCTGTGTGACTGGCAGATGGAGTCAGTTGCCTGCTCTAGTCGCTCCATCAGCCTTTCTGGGGGGACAATGGAAGTGGCCACCCTATCCATGGCCTGAGCCATCATCTCGGATGATGCAGCCTGTTGGGTAGCCATACCGTAAATGGATTGCTCCCATGCGGTATTGCCAGGTGGCGTACGGCCACCACGTCGGCGGGCACCACACCTGTCTGGGGCAAGGCGAACTGCGCCTTGCTGTGCCGGCACTGCCTGAGGCTGCAGGACTGCATTCCCCCTCTGATCTGCTGGCCCAGGAACAGGATCAGATGTCGCGGAGTGTGACCCTGCATCCGTAACCACCGAAGGCGTAGCTGCCAACACTGACATCCCCATGGAGGGTACTGACCCTGGTGCAGGTGGGTGAGACAGAACAGAATCCCTCCCTGGAACACTCACCAGCGACGGCACGTAGGTCTCATCCGAATCAACACCTGAGTACAGCTCGGGGGAGGTGCAGCCAGAGACACCCCTTGAGAGCACGACCTGCAGCACTTGTGGGTTCTCCCCCACCACCACACCACGTCCCTCACTGGTGGTTGGTCGGCCCTGGGACACCTCCTGGGTCTGCACCATCTCCACAACCCCAGCAGTATCAGGTGCGTCTTCCCCTGCAAAGACATGAAAACAAAGTAATGGAAACAGGCATTAGCACCATGGCACACATTGAGGGCTGAGAAGCAAGAGAACCAGTACTTGATTGACATGTCCCACATGACTAAAACCCTCCCATGCATGCACCCTCACTGCGTATGAAGTGCAGGCAAACGGCACACACTGATGACACCAAGATGGAAGATGAACAAATTTTCTGCATGCTGCCTGGCAGTGGCATCACACATTGGCCTGTGATTGGCAGGTGAAACACACATGCCATCACACAGATGGCATGTACCATTGCTATTGAGTGAAGATGGAGAGGAGGGCAGCACCTATTCATTCAGTCCAGTTCCCGCATGTAATAGCTTTTCTGATTCTAACAGGTCAGATTTTTCACCTGGAGCTGCCAGTCTGTCATGGTCAAATTGCACAGGGACATGTGTGTACAAATGATATCCAGGTAACAAAGTCACTCCCCTTTACCATACCCATGTCAGACATGTGACTAGTGGACAGCGACATGCCTAGTGAAAGTGGTGGAATGCAAACAAACTGACTGAATGAACAGTGAAAAATAAGCAAATCTGTTGTGTCAAGGTGACACTTCAAGGGCAACTGGCGTGCAGGTGTGCTAGATGTCTACTGTTGGCAGAAGGGATACTGCTATGGCCAAATGCAGCTGCGCAGGAAGTATTGCATGAAGCACATGGCTGACCCATACGACTGAGGCGCACACACTCTCACCTGGCACCCAAACAGAAGCCCTCACACACACACCATGCACATGTATGACACACACATGCATGTGCACTCACCGGACAATGCCTCGTAATCAGCCAGATCTCCCACGCCTTGGATCTGTTCCTCCGTGACGTAGGTCCCAGCGACTGACTCATGTGGAGTGAGTTCCATGTCTACTACTGGAGACCCACCTCCAGTCACTAGAGTTGCGGCATGACTTGAGGCCAGCTTACTCTTTGCCCTGCGCTTTAGGTCATTCCAGCGCTTATAGCAATCATTGGCTGTGCGCCTCACGATTCCAAGGGCACTTACGATGTCCGCAACGGTCTGCCAGTGTGCCTGGCGTTGTGCAGGTGTGGTCTTGGATCCTGCAACAATGACCATCTCGTTGTCATGTCCGGACACATACTCGACAAGTGCATTCAGTTCGTCATCCGTGAAGCTGGGCTTCCTGGACGGGCCGGACTGTGTAGCCGTGTCTGGGGCATCAGCCTGTGCCGGACGAGCACTCTTCCTCTTCCGCTTGGAAGGTGGTGGTGATCCTGAGTGTCCTGCGCCGCTCTGGACACTAGGGGCAGGAGCCCTGGTGGACTCTGTATCAGGAGTGTGGGATTGCACACTCAGCATGGGAGTTGGTGCAGGCATTGGCTCTAGTGTGATGGTGTCAGGGGGAATGTCAGCAGCATGGACTAGGACCGACACTGTCCTGGCTGGGTGTGTGAGGGCTGGGGTGGATGGAGCCGCAGCTGCCCCTGCAGCCACTCCGCCCTGCCTCCTTGGTGCAGCAGATGACCTTGCTGCCCCAGATCCACGTGGCATGATGGCATCAACGTGCACCAGCGCACGTGTCGTAGCCCTGCTGACCTGGAAGTCAGCCATGGAGTCAGCCAGGTCTGGTGCCACAATGGGCTGGTCCAACAAGGGCTGAGCATGGATGGTGTCAGCCACTTCAGCCTCAACGGGAGGGGGGGAGGGGGAGGGGGGGGATGATGGGTGCCCTTGACTGGTCCTCCACACATGGGGGGACAGGCTCACCCTGCAAGTTACGACCACGTCCCCTACCGGATCCACCACGGCCACCACTTGTGGCTCTTCCACCTTTGCCACCCTTACGGAATCCTCGCCTCCCAGCCATGGCACTGATATTAATGTGCGTATGGGAGTGGCTGTAGACAATTGTCCTGGGCAATTGGGGGTCAAAGGGGTTGGGTACCAGATGGTAATTGTACCCTAGTGCTCTGGCACGGCTGATTGTAACCCCTGGGGAAAGATGACGGGTCACGCAACGCACAGGAGGCCCAAAAAAGGGAGATGACGTGCACGCAACCCCTCCTAGACCACGTGTGCAGAAAGAAAAACCTGCACTACGCTGTGGCACCCAGTAACACAAGAATGAACGTATGCGTGTCACACGCAGCCTAGAATGACCTCTGAAGGGGTAGGCTACACACGGGGCAAGCACAGAAGTTGGATACGTGCGTGACTCACCGTCTGCCAGGTAAAAGAGCGTGAAGAATGAGCGCGTTTGGCTGGCTAAACCCCCGCCAAAAGAAGATGTGTACGCTGTCTGAGAAGACAGGACAACAGTAGAAGGGGACACTGTTTGAGGGAACAGGCCCAGGTAAACCAGTAAAAGAGAAAAAAGAGAAAAAGCTGTCAGAGGTAACAGGGAATACGAACTGGAAACGCCGTGAAGTAAATCGCGTGTGAAACGACAAGAAGTACAGATTTCACCCACTCGCTCTCCACGAAAAGCACGTACAAGGAAATGGTGTTCTACATGTACCTTATATACAGGCCCACACCTACAGCGTCACTTACGCGGCGTGTACGTTCACCAATCACACGCTTTGTCACTCCTGCGTGTAGATCCATTTTCACCAATCACACGCTTTGTCACTTCTGCGTGTAGATCCATTTTCACCATTCACATGCTTTGTCAGTTCTGCGTGTAGATCCATTTTCACCAATCACACGCTTTGTCACTTCTACGTGTACATCCATTTTCACCAATCACACGCTTTGACACTGGGACGTGTCACGCAACAATTTCCTGCACGTGCAGGTGACTATAGGCGCGCATATGCTGTTGACGGGTTTACGCGCTAAGGGCCTTTGCTGACGTGTGGGATTTCACTACCTATCAGGCTGTCCACGCGTTCACACACGAGAGACCACGCTCCTGGCCAGGAGGCGAAATTACTGCCCCCCAGAGCCCTGAGCACGCTCCCACCTGCCATCTGCTGCTGCCTGACTGCCTGCTGGCCACGTGCCCCACAGTGCTGGTGGGTGGGGGTGTTGGGAGACATGGGTGGGGGCCTGGTGGAGGGTGCCCCTGCACTGGTGGGGGTGGTGGGAGACATGGGTGGGGGCTTGGTGGAGAGTGCCCCTGGTGGCAGGGGGTGGGGGTGGTGGGAGACATGGGTGGGGGCCTGGTGGAGGCTGCCCCTGCACTGCTGGGGGGGTGGGGGTGCAGGGGGACATGAGCAGGTGTGCAGGGTAGTCCCCTGTTTTGTAGGCTGCCTGCAGGGGCCTTGGAGGGTGTACAGGGAACACCTGTGAGGACCCACCCAGCCTAATCGCGTGTGATGATTCCCACGCACCCCTGTAATACACGTACCCTGGCCAATCGCGTGTTAAACTTCCCGCGTACCCCTGTAATACACGTACCCTGGCCAATCGCGTGTTAAACTTCCCGCGTACCCCTGTAATACACGTACCCTGGCTAATCGCGTGTATGACTTCACGTGTACCCCTGTAATACACTTACCCTGGCTAATCGCGTGTTAAACTTCCCGCGTACCCCTGTAATACACGTACCCTGGCCAATCGCGTGTTAAACTTCCCGCGTACCCCTGTAATACACGTACCCTGGCTAATCGCGTGTATGACTTCACGTGTACCCCTGTAATACACTTACCCTGGCTAATCGCGTGTTAAACTTCCCGCGTACCCCTGTAATACACGTACCCTGGCCAATCGCGTGTTAAACTTCCCGCGTACCCCTGTAATACACGTACCCTGGCTAATCGCGTGTATGACTTCACGTGTACCCCTGTAATACACTTACACTGGCTAATCGCGTGTTAAACTTCCCGCGTACCCCTGTAATACACGTACCCTGGCTAATCGCGTGTATGACTTCACGTGTACCCCTGTAATACACTTACCCTGGCTAATCGCGTGTTAAACTTCCCGCGTACCCCTGTAATACACGTACCCTGGCCAATCGCGTGTTAAACTTCCCGCGTACCCCTGTAATACACGTACCCTGGCTAATCGCGTGTATGACTTCACGTGTACCCCTGTAATACACTTACACTGGCTAATCGCGTGTTAAACTTCCCGCGTACCCCTGTGATACACGTACCCTGGCCAATCGCGTGTTAAACTTCCCGCGTACCCCTGTAATACACGTACCCTGGCCAATCGCGTGTTAAACTTCCCGCGTACCCCTGTAATACACGTACCCTGGCTAATCGCGTGTATGACTTCACGTGTACCCCTGTAATACACTTACCCTGGCTAATCGCGTGTTAAACTTCCCGAGTACCCCTGTAATACACGTACCCTGGCCAATCGCGTGTTAAACTTCCCGCGTACCCCTGTAATACACGTACCCTGGCCAATCGCGTGTTAAACTTCCCGCGTACCCCTGTAATACACGTACCCTGGCTAATCGCGTGTATGACTTCACGTGTACCCCTGTAATACACTTACCCTGGCTAATCGCGTGTTAAACTTCCCGCGTACCCCTGTAATACACGTACCCTGGCCAATCGCGTGTTAAACTTCCCGCGTACCCCTGTAATACACGTACCCTGGCTAATCGCGTGTATGACTTCACGTGTACCCCTGATATGCATGTTACCCGCTTTGCGTTCCTTTTTTGGCTGCCCTGTAAACTGGTCCAGGGTTAGCGCAGCCCTTTGCGATGATTTAGCGATTTTGCTGGCTTTTCCTTGCGCGAGGGCGTTCTTGGGGGCGTTACTGGCGCTGCTGCAGGGTCGCTGCGATACTCTGCGCCACGGCTGGTTTGGGAGCATGAAATCCATGAATACGCTGTGCGCGGAAATCGGTTTTAGCGCACGTGCCTGGCGCAGTCAATCGCACGCGGACACTCTGCGCCAGCCGCTTGCGACACTTTTCTGCGAAATTCTATGAATTACCCTGACAGTGTGTTCTAGATATTTCTATTGCAGATTGTGTGTTTGATTAAAGTTTATATGTTTTTATAGAACCTTGATTGGACATTCCTTTTATTTTGGACTGTATTACTGTCTTGTTTGGGTCACTACTGGATCCCATTCACACTCTTCTTAAGAGCATAGCCTTCCATTGGCCCTCATGACCACAAAAGGCAAAGGAGGTAAATCTCTATACTGTGCTTGTTTTACCTTTATGATTGTGTTCACTCTTGGTTTGTAGACATGTGAGGGCTGAGTATGCATTTTAGCCCTTATTCATCTTTGTATTCCTGCAGAGCAGAATCCAATTTGTTACTGGGGGGACCCACTTTATAAAAGGGGAATATAGTACCATGCGAATAAGCTATGCACTTGATAACTAAAATTGAGACCCTGTGCATTTTCACCATATTAAGGCTTTTCACCACTAAATTGGGATCCCTGCAGGCTGTAGACATCCAGAACTCAAATGTTGAATAATAACCTTTGTGACTGGTGTTTTCCATTATCAATAAAGTAATTGAAATCCACTCAATTAACACTTTGAACATGGGTGTTGAGAGGTTGTACCTGATTCCTATAGAATAATGAGGGATTTAGGCACCGCTGTCTTAGCATTCCAAAATAAAGAAATTCATGGACCCAAGACTTTAAAATAATTGTTAATGTGTCAACCCCACAATAACATTCTTATATCTATGCCCAACCTAGAAACCAATTGAGTGTCACAGATCGTATCCAACATTTTATATTGGAATCAGTTTTAGAACAAGAGAATCATATGTTGAGCCAAAAATGTTCTCTGATTTGGCACTTGTCGATGGCTTAAAAGAAAACGAAGTGGAATGCTTTGTTTCAAACTTTACCCAAGGAACCATTTTATTTATTTTTAATCAAACAACCAAGGTCAGTGTGTATGTCTACAATATGGAGTATTGTATTATGTTGCCTAGAAGAGTCATTCATATTATTTTTCTATGCATTGATAATTCTGAAAATTGAAGTAAAAACATTAGTGAGGCAACAGCAGGCAGGTTGTGTGTGCCTCATGTGGTGAACCAGAAGAAGGACTCAGACTATTATGGGTCATGTACAGTGAAGTTTTATCAAAAGAAAGAACCAAAATCCCCAACTAGCCCTATCACTGTGAGGGAAGTTCCCTACCTAACAACATAAAAGCTAAGGGCGCACATTCAATTCCAATATAATATTCTTTGTTCCGAATCCTATCCAACTAACTGGTCCTACCACTCCAGAAAACACTTAACTAAAAAGGAAAAAGGGGTAGGCTTTGTACAATAACCTCAGTAGGGCTTCTTCCTGGCCCTGCCTATGCTTGACTTGGTCTTAGTCATCATCAAAGTTTATTTTTCAAAACAGGATTTCCTCCCCAGTCTTTGTAACACGTTATGGGTTGCACTCTCCTTTTATAAACAAAACATTTCTCTTGGGTTGAACAGTTCCATTCCTCCAGGGTTTCTTAGAATCAAAGCACCAGGGTTTCTTAGAATCAAAGCACTTCCAGCTTTGAGGCATTGGGACATCCTGCCAAAGTCCTGTAATCCTCAGAGAGATTGCGTTTTCTTTCACTCAGAGTATTTCATATAGGGTGGTTGTCCACCATGGTTTGTCAGACTTTTGTAACTTTCATATGGTATTTGTACACTCAGCTTTCTCAGGATCCCGTAACCTTGATATCTATCACAACCATTATTCACAATTTTCGTATTTCTCTCAATCCCCCTTCCATAGGGTGTTTGTATACTCGGGTTTCTCAGGCTCTCATAACCGTGATGGCTTTCCCAGCTGTTATTCACAATGTTCATATTTCTTGTAATGTTAGCTGAATTTGTAGCGCGCATGTTCCCCCAAGGGCATCTTGGCGCGAGAACTCTAATGCTAGGCTATGTCACGCCACTCACCTGTCCTACTGTGCGTTGCCCGTGCAGGGTCCCATCCTGGCACCACAGCGGCCTTTTGATTGTACTGTGGACCTTGTTCCCAATTCTGTTATACCCCATGGCAAGATCTACTCTCTGACACCTCTTGAACGAGATTGCATTGTACCTTCAAAGTCCCCTGCTAGCTTTCTGCTGTTTTTTGTACAAAAGAAGGAGGGGGCATTGTGCCCCTGTATTGACTACCGGCAACTTAATGATATCACCCGAAAGGACACATACCCACTGCCTCTGATCCGAGACATTCTGGAGTCGTTACATACAGCCTGCTTTTTTAACAAACTGGACATCAGAGGGGCCTACCATCTGGTTAGGATAAAAGAAGGTGACGAAATGGAAGACAGCCCTTAAAACTTCTTTGGGGCATTATGAATACCAGGTAATGCTTTTTGGTCTGTGTAATGCCCCCGCCGTCTACCAATGTTTTATGGACACCATATTTGCCTATCTTATTGGTTTAACTGTTTGGGTCTATTTGGATCACATTTTGTTTTTTTCTGTTTCTTTGCAAGAGCACATCTCACATGTCACTGAAGTTCTCCAAAGACTGGCCCAAAACCATTTGTTCGCCAAACCAGAGAAATGCCTTTTTCATCAAGAACTCATGGAATTTTTGGGATACATCATAAGTTAAGATGATGATCAGATGGATCCCACTAAAGTCCAGGCCATAGAACAATGGAAATAAACCTCACGATCGCAAGGCATTGCAGTGTTTTTGGGATTCACTAATCAGGGATTTGTTCCACTGTTCTCACGATCAGGTTCCATCCTGACAGTTCTGACCAGTACCAAGGTGCCTTTCGTTTGGGGAGAAGAAGTCTGGACAGCATTCAAAAACCTGAAAGCTATGTTCACGACTTCTCCCATCTTACAGCATCCCAACAAAGATGTACCATTCGTTCTGGAAACCGACGCCTCCAATGTCTCCATAGCGGCGGTTTTACTCCAACCCAACCCTGAAACTCGAAAGGAACATCCCGTAGTCTATTATTCATGGAAGCTTACCTCAAGTGAGCTGAAATATTCCTTAATTAAAAAGGACCTTTTGGCCATCAAAGCTGCATTCAAGAAGTGGTGTCATCATCTCTTTGCGGGTCACTTTACCGTGGCTGTTAGAACCGATTATAGAAACCTGCAACATCTGTGATCTTTGCAATGCCAGACATCCAGACAGTCCTGTTGGGCCTTTTTCTTTTCTCAATTCGACTACAGTCTAACCTACATTCCTTGTGAACTGAACCTGAAGGACAATGCCCTGTCACACTCCCTGGAGTCTGTATCTGAGGAACCCGAGGTCAGAATGCCAGTACTCTCCCTGAAGCATTTCTTGTGCCAGGAACGGCCATTTCTACACCTCTTCCTAGAAGACACCCTGACAGACCCTCTGAGGGTAGAAATCCTTCAGACACCTGGTGTGATCGAGAAGAATAGGTTGTTGTATTTTCGGGGTCGGCTCTATGTACCGGCAACGGCCCTCCATTTCCTGATGCAACACAGTTTTCATGATGCCAAGATGAGTGGACACCGGGGAGTTAAGGCCAGGCAAGAATTAATCGCCTGACAGTTTTGGTATCCTGGATGGGCTAATCAAGTACGAAATTATGTGGATTCCTGTCCTGTCTATGCCCAGAACAAGACCAGTCACAGACAGCCGTTTGGATTGCTACATCCCAATGAAATACCGCCGTACCCCTGGCATACCATAGCCATTGTCTACATTGTGGAACTCCCAGCGTCCAACGGCCATACCTGTATCATGGTAGTGGTGGACTACTTCACCAAGATGGCACTTTTTATACCCCTGGTCTCCATTCCCTCCGAAATCTAGACTGCACGGGTGTTTCTTCATGTTATTTACCATCTGCATGGATTACCCGAGAAGATCATATCCGACCGAGGCTCACAGTTCCTTTCCAGATCCTGGATACAATTGTGCAAACAATTGGGTATTCAGCGTGCTTTAAGCTCTGGCTATCATCCCAGAACCAATGGGTAGACTGAACACACCAACAAGACCCTGTATCAATACCTATGTTGCTACACGAATGCCACCCAGGACAATTGGTATAGCCAACTTGACACAGCCGAAGTGGCATACAACAACGCTGTCCATTCTGCCACTGGCCAGAGCCCATTTTTTCTGCTCCGTTGGACTACACATGAAACTGCTTCCTCTCCGTCCAATGCCTCCTAGTTCTGTGCTGGCAACTGACACCATTGTGGCCCGGATCCGGGAACAACATCGCAGGGCCAGGGAGAACTTGATGGATGCCCAGGAGCATATGAAGGCACAGGCAGACAGGAAACGAACCCTGGAACCCCTGTTCTGGGGTTCAGGAACTTTCCCACCAAACTTGCTCCTAGGTTCTTTGGTCCGTTTAAGATCCGCAAAATGTGTCCTCAGTGGCCTTCTGCCTGCTTTTGGCCAGAACTTGGCGGGTACACCCTGTCTTTCATGTATCCCTTTTGAAGTCCTGTCAATTGGATTCTCTGGCGCGTTCCTGTCCTCGTCCCCCAACTCTTCTGTTGCAGGGTGTTCCTGAATTTGAGGTCCAGGAGATCTGTGACCCACGTATCTTGGGGGGAGTGCTCCAATATTTGGAGGTTTGGAAAGGTTACCCTGCCTGCGATCATTTTTGGGAGCCTTGTTCCAATGTCCACGCACCACGTCTGGTCCGCCAGTACTTCTACAGGCACCCAAGCAAACCCAGGGCTCCAGGCCTTCCTGGTAGGGGGCATGGTGTCACGCCACTCACCTGTTCTTCTGTGCAGCATCCACGCAGGGTAACGTCCTGGTGCCTGTTTCCACGTTGGCGGTACACTCGCGTTGGTGCCTGGTGGGGTCCCGTCCCTTTGGGCGCTGCCATTGTGTCCTCACTGCGCATGCGCGGACAACCGCGTTTGGCATTTCGCGCATGCACAATTCTGTGGGTAACGCTGCAGCTGCTGCTTGCAGATTAGGCCTAATTTTCACCCCATAGCCCTATTGAATGGTCCGAGACGCTCCTCCTAGTGCGTCTCCAATGCGGAAATTCGGCTTGCTCGGTTCCGGTTCCGTGCCCGGTTCCGTGCCCTCACTCCTTGATCCTTGTCCTCTGTTCCTTTTCCTGCTACAGAGACCTGCCCTGTCTATTCTCTTTTCCTTTGTTGCCTGGTCCTGGCCTGTCCTTGGTCCTTCCTGTTTGTCTCCTCTGGGCTCCTTCCTTGGCCAGCTTTCTCCAGTCCTCTGGTCCTTGCTTACCTCACCCTGCCTGCTTTCTACTTTGGGACTCTGGTCCTTCCCGCCTGCTTTCCCCAGGACTCCTACCTTGGCCAGCTTTCTCAGCCCTCTGCCCTCATTGCTTGCCACACCCTGCCAACTCATTGCAGGGGACCCTGTTCCTTCCTGTCTGCCTGGCCTTACTTTTACTCTCCCATTGGTCTCCACTGCCTTTGTTTGGAGTCTTGGCCATTATACTACCTGGACTACTTATTTGCTCGTTCCATCATCTGCCCAGATTCCTGAGGAGCCCTCCCTGGCATCATTTCATTGTTTGCACTGTCCCAACATCACGGTAATCAGGGAATCGCCATCTCGTGGCTTTGGGAGCCGACTCAGCACTGACCCCAGCTTACTTATCAGGGGAGGCAGTTGAGTTGGTTCACTGAACTACATTACCATCCCTACAGTTCCATTGACAGTCTGGCTTCGAAGGACAAACAAGAACCCCAGCGAACAGGTACACAGCGCAAGTGTGACGTGCAGTACAAAAGGCTAAAAACAACTACAACCTAAAACAACAGAGTTTTCAGGGACCATCTAAATTGAAGATGATTCTCAGTACACCTGAGGCTGAGCAGCAGATCATTCCATAATTTGCTAGCCGCAAATGTAAACACGTGGCCTCCAACTCTTGATAGCCAGATTTCTGGAATAGCCACTAGGTGAGCATTACAGGAGCAAAGAGTCCATCCCTGAACATAGGGACAGCATTTATTGTGAAGGTAATCATCCCCCTTGCGATAGAATGCCCGGTGAATCAGACACACGTTTTTTTATTTAATCCGCTGGGCCACCGGTAGCCAGTGAAGTGAACAAAGCACAGGGCTAATATAAGACCCATCAGGAGAATTAGTGGCCACCCAGGCAGCAAGGTTTTGCAACATGTGTAAATGGTGTATAAAACCAATAGGTTGGGCCAGAAACAGGGCGTTACAATAGTCGATATGACTAGTAACCAGGCTCCTGCAGCCTTTACAGATTTCACAATCGTTATTCACAAGGTTTGTATTTTTCTCATTCCCCTTTCATAGGGTTTTTGCACACTCAGGTTTCTCAGGTTCCAGTTACCTTAACAGCTCGTTATTCATAATGTTCATATTTTTCGCAATCCCCCTTTGATTGGGTGTTTGGACACTCAGGTACCTCAGGCTCCTGTAACCATGATAGCTTTCACAATCATTATTCACAATGTTCGTACCTTGCAGAGGTATGTTCCCTGTTAGGTGAATCTGGCTCCCGTAACCTTGTCGGCCCTCGTAGCCTTCGTTCACTGTGGCCGTACCTCTCAGCAGTAACCTCTCTGTTGGTTTTTGCAGGCTCCGGCAAACTCATCAGCTTTGCCTGTGGTTATTTGTCAATGTAGCTACGGGAAAAATTGTGCAGAGCTCAGAGACCCGTGCTCCCTCATATGTTCTGGTCTTGGCATCCACTACTGGCCTCACGGCCCACCAAAGCTCCTTGATGGTCGCACCACCTGATGAGATAGACGTGCTTCTGTCTCTGTATTTATTTATTTTTTATTGTGCATTTGTAAGGTGCTTATACATCAAGGAATTTTGTTTCAAAGCTCTGACCATGGCTCCTTGGTTGGGTAGAATGCCAACCTTCAGACGTTCAGCTCGTGCTTAGCTCACCCTCCTTGCTGTCACAAGCTCTGTGGTCCAGCGTGGCTCCGCCCCTCGAGGACATCAATGCAGAGTATTGCCCCTGAGTAGCAGTAGTCCTCCCTCTGTAGGAGTCTCTCTTCCTGTCACAAAACGTTCTCCTCTTATACACATCACAGGAAAAAACAGGGCTGTCTTTAGCTCCGTTGAACATGGAATTCAACCTGGGTTCACCATTACATGTAGCCAATAGAGGTAAAAAAGGATATTTATGGAATGTAGCCGTTGTAGGAGATTTTAAATTCTTTTCCACATCCATATATGGAGACAAGGTGGTTTGGACTGGGAGTTCCACTCTAGAATGAGAGCCCTTGTTGACGATAGGAGAGCCCTTGTTGGCGATAGGAGAGTCAATGCCAGTGAGGTCCCACAGACCCCTAGGGACAGTCATGCATAGTGGGCTTACCTCCATAGTCTCAAAGGGGGTAGCTCCCCTCTAGCAAGAAGGGGCAAATTGTCCAGATGTGTCACATATGCTGAAAACAAACTCACTATATTCAATTTGATTTATTATTTTAAATAAAACAAAATGTTCAGATTAAAAACAGCCTGTTTTTCGTCCCCGATTTTTGAGGGTATTAGATCATAGATATTTCTCTGTAAAATGAATCAATATAAAAGTAAATACATTCCTCCATAGATAGAAGTCATTAGACAATCACTGAGCAGGACAGAGTTGTGGGTAGGCCAGGAAAGGCTCAAACGGATGCGTAGGAGAGAAGCTCGTCACAGACACTCAGGGAATTTTCCTTGGCATGCCATGGCACAATTGAGGAATTCTGAACTGCTACTGGGCATTAGTGTCTCGGGATCCTTCATCCTAACAGGGTTAATGAGAACATTCTCAAAAGGGTGCTAATAATAATTTTGACTGTCACAGTAATATAACTCCATAAATCTTTTTTTGTTAACATATCTAACTAACTAACTAAATGATTTTTGATATAGCGCACACACAACCAAAGGCCTCAGGGCGCTTACCGGACAAAAAACAACAAAGAACAAAATGCAGTATGCTGATAGCCAGCACGTCAAGAATAGACCCCAGGTTCTTTCACACTGGGAGTGGCATTGTTAGTTCAGTTACATGTTAATGTTAAAGGATATTTGTACAGTGCATTATCCCCACCAGAGTGGTCCCCTGGCGCTCTGGTGGTTCTGAAAGAAAAGAGGGGTAGGGGGAGTTAGTGGGGATGAACTGGAGAAGTGCAAGAGAGCAGTGATGTGCTGTTGGCGGCCTCAGCCCGGAATTGCATTGGCTGGGCTTGGGGTGTTGTACTGTCGGAGGGTGTTGTGTGCTGTTGTGCGGGTCCATGCGCACTTTGTTTTGTTGTTGCTGTGTGGTGAAGTTTGTGCGGATTTCTGTGTTGTACGTTTGTGGTTGTGTTTGGTTAGAATTTGAGAGGTGTATGCAGAGGGTGAAGTTGTTAGTGGGTTGGTTAGTTGGCATTCGAAGCTTGAAGTGAGGTGCAAATTCTGTATTTCTAATCAGGTCGGGTATTGGGCGTCTCTGTGTCTATGTCCAGCTCTGGAGCTGTACGACACTCACGGTCCCTTTCCAGTATGGTATCCGTTCATATGCATAACCTTTCCCAGGTTGGGCAACCGGCTGCCTATGTGGCCCCTGTTTGTATGCGGGGCGGGCCGGTGTTAGTGCGTCTCTTGCAGTCTAGCCCAGAAAGCATTCATAATCTAGTAGAAGGATCTGCATTAGTAGGCCCAGGTTTATTCCCTCCATGTGTTGAGGCCTGCTAGGCATTCATCATCTTATTTGGTTGCTCATTCAAGTCACTGCTTCTACCCCCTTTGTTATGTTGAAATGCTAACGCTTGCACTTATGTCTTTGGGACGAGTCTGCTTACATTCACTACTCAAAAGTAATGTTTTGAGGCATTTCCTAAATTGTTATGTAGAGGAACATCCTAAAATATCCAGTGGAAGCAGGTTCCAAAGTGATGGGGCCCAAGCATTTAAGCTTGCACCACCAAGTTTTTTCAGAGTAACCCGAGGTTGTTCCAGCAACAATTTGTTATTTGACCGTAAGGTCCAGTGGAAGGTCGCTTTTTTTACTCTAGTAAAGATATAAGCTGGTGATTCACCTACCAAGCATTTGAATACCATGACAGCACCCTTGAACTGTATTCGCTGTTCAATAGGAAGCAAATGGAGCTTTCTTCGGAATTCTTAAATATGAGTTTGTCGAGTAAGCCCACAGACTGCTCGAACTGCTCTTGACGTCCCAACATGGAGACTGTTACAATAGTCCAATTTAGTGTTTATTATTGCCGCAGCGATTAGGGCCCTGTTAGGTTCCGAAAGGTATGGCCAAACCTGCCATAACAAGTGTACAAAGTAAGAGCAGGTGGACTTTAGATGGGACATTTTTTTTGAAGTGACAGGTGAGAGTCAAAAATGACACCCAACGTCTTTACTGAGTCTAACACAGGGATGGAGTTCCCATTGATTACAAAGGTTGCATATTGTGGATCCAGATTCTTTAATCTGTGAGGGGTTCCCACGATAAGTAACTCCGTTTTCTTGTCAATAAGCGCCAGAAAGACAGTTTAGGGCCGTCCACTTCTGGATTGCTGCGAAGACCCTGTTAACGTTGGCTACGTCCTCCTCATAGGTCGCAGATAGTTTTAAAACTATCTGGGTGTCGTCTGCATAGTTTGCAAATTTGACACCCAGATATAGTAGTAGGTTGCATAGGCATGATATGGTGTATTATTTTAATGTTACATTTGTGAAAAATGCAATTAACAAAGTTCAATTAAATTTTGCAGCAGAAAGAATTGGTAGATTCAATTGTATGGCATTTAAATTGTTAAAGTTGATTTACTTTTATGAATAGAAACCTGGTTTGTTCAGTGGCAAAACATGTATGATAACATGTATGGTGGACAGTCAGGGCACAGCTTTGAGAACAAATGGCAGTTAGAACTATGGATGTCGCCTGCTCCCTAAGGTGTGTGAAGCTGCATTTTTGGTGTATTTTGCACCTAGCAAGCATGCATGGTGTTGTTTCTACCCCTTCTCTTCTATTTAAAAAACACAAGGGGTACAAAATTCTTAAATGTAGAGGGTGCATTTGTTTTGTTCTGCCTAGTTGAATAATGTTTACAAAACATCGTTACCCTCTACAGCAAATGTGGCTGGTAAAAATGTGTTATTTGAGGGGCTTAAACATTTCCCATCTATGTGTACCAATAAAGGAGTGTAACGAGTGAGACCCAACCGAACAACGAGAGTTTGTGGGGTTTCTCCCCAACAAGAATTGTTTTAAATAATAGATTAAAATCGGTCATTTTAAAGTTACCTTTGTAAGCATGCTGTTTACATTCAGTTTTGTAAGGTACCAATGAAAACATTGAATAGATGCTGGGTCACCAACAGAGCACAGGAGCATTTTCCAACAGCATTTTCTTGATGGTTTTGCCCACAATATCTGCCAGTATTATGGGACTGTAAACAGGTTTTTCATGCTGACGGTGCCCAAACTCTATAATTCAGATTTCCTGTCAAGACATGATGTTATTCTCCACCAGGATATGTGGCTCAGGGAACCTCTTTTGATTGTAAATCTGAGGTCACAAATAACACAAGTGGTTCTATGATCAATCCTGATGCAAATCAGCTTTGCTGACTAATTGGGGAGGAAGGATAGCTCAGGGGTAACACGTTTGTCTTGAAAGCAGGGCAACACAGGTTTTGAATCCTGATCAGGTGCTTAGAAACCACGTGTTTATTTATTTATTAATTGTGCATTTGTAAGGCGCTTATGCATCAAGTAAATTGTGTTTCAAAGCGCCCACAGGGCAACAGGTAGGGAACATGGGAATGAAAACAAATATAACAATTAAAGTTAAAGTCAGGCCTACCAGGCCGTGTGAGCATTATAAAAAAAATTATAATAAATATAATTATAAGGAGAAATGTCAACGGGTTTTGAAGAAATTACATTTTGTTTTGCCTGTGTGCAAAATGGGAGTGGTTAGTTCTGTTGACCCAAAATATTTTTCATCTGGTCGAGAGTTTCTCATCGTATTGGCCTACATGGTATGGGACAACAGATTCTATGCAAAGTCTCAAGGAATTAAATCACTATGCTAAAACCATTGCTCAGGAAAAACAGGAGTATTACAGGGGCTTCACGTACATGGCCCTTAAATTGGAGAGGGATCCACTTGCTTTTTTTTCAAAGAAGAAAACACTGGTTCAGAGTTATTCAAATTGGCTGAACATTTATGGACAATGGGTTATTTCCTCCCAGATGATAAACATGTTTGAAATTGTTTGGAAGAAAGACTCTAAAGTGTTTTGGTCTGGTGTCAATGCTCCCATCTCGAAACCAGATGCAGGCAAGTTAAATCCTGTGAATGAGGAGATATGGGTGGATTTCAAACACATGTCCTGTAGTTTGAATACCTGTATTGTGGAATTAAAACTTCAATGACTTTCTGTATGGTATTTTCCTTTTCAACACCTTCAAATATTGGTCGAGGTCCTGTCCCATGTGTGGCCAGTATGCAACCTACCGCAAAATTTCTAGAGTAGTATTAAACCCCCGATGACCAGCTCTGGCTGTGTCATGGGTGCGACTTAGCATCAGGCTTCAGAATGAGGTAGGTACCACCCACTGGTCACAACCAGAGATGGATCTCCTTACCAACAAACCGTCCTGGATTCGGAACATTTTGGGATAATTCATCAACACCCTGAGCTCCTCTTTCCCAATGTAATCGGTTTCCATCAGAGGAAAGTAAGTTCTCAGGGTCCTCAATGTGTTGATAACATTTCCCAATAATCACATCCCCTTTTTGAGCCATGATTAAATCAGCATCTGGGTTCTCCTTACTCGAACAGGCAGTTGAGAGTTAATTGTGAGCATTTGTCTGGGACCTGGTGACAGCAGTGACCTGGATTTCTCCCAGCAGGGTCTCAATCTCAAGGAGATCCCCTGGATGGCTGAGGTTTTGGCCAGCTGATCAGCCAGGTTGTTTCCAGTTTTGTCTGGCCCTTCTATTCTGGAATGACCCTTGATCTTTTTCCAATAGATGGTCATCCGATTAGAGGTGACCAGATCATCAATATTTTGTATTAGCTTGCCATGTTTAAGTGGTTTGTTATCAGCACACAGCATGCCTCTGGTTTTCCAATTGACCAGGTGCCCCACAAACCCGTTCCGGACACAATCCGAAACGGTGATTATGACATCGGTGTTGCACGGCAGTAAGGATGGCCTGGTGAACTGCCATCAACTCCGCCACCTGACTACTGTGGGGACCAATTTTTTTACCCAGCAGAGGGTTCTGGGGCATCATTCACCTAGGCATTCCCAACGCCGGCCACCAGTCCCTTTTCCCCATTGTTGTCAACATGGTAGGAGCACCCGTCCACATAAACTGTGGGCATTACCTCGCACTTGTCTTTTTCATAGACTTTGTGGGTGGAATTCAGGTATGCCTCCATGTTGTCCTGGGTTTTGAGACTTTCGTCCTCGAGACAGTTTTCTCTGACACAATCATGCAAGTCAGCCAGACATTGGGCAAGGAGACTCCTCTTGTTTTGGCCATATCTGACCTCCACAGGAAAACCTTGCATGGACAGAATCCAGGAAGTAATTCTGGAATTATTCACATTTCCTGCCCGGATTCTGTTGCTTCGGAGGTATTGCAAAGGCTGATGGGGAGTCTCCACTATGATGTGCTCCCCCTGGATGAACGGGTGGTCATTTTCCAATGCCCACACCGTTTCCAGGAGTGCCTTCTCACAATAGTTGAATTTTCCATCCACTGAGGATAAAGTCTTGGTTGCATTGTAGATTACTTTATTGATCTTGTGATGCTTTTGGTATTATACTGCTGTCAAGCATGTATTCGAGAACCCTGTTTCCAAGGGTAAGCTAGACAAGGCGCTTGTGAGAGACTTCTTTTGAGTTATTTTACTGCCTCGGCTTGTTCTGGAATCCACTCCCACTTGACCCCCCTTCCACAGATGGATCAGGGGTCTTGTGACCTCTGCGTAATCCTCAATGAACTTCCTACTGTAATTAGGCAGTCCAAGGAGGCTTCCTAGCTCATGGAAAGTTGTGGGGTCTTTTAGTTTTAGTAGTGCTTCCACTTTCCTCTCCTGGGGACAGAGACCCTCAGGAGTTATTTCATGTCCCAAGAAGTTGACACGTGTCCTTCACCAGTGTACATTCTGGAAGGACAGTTTTGCTCCGGCAACCCTCAACTGGGCCAGAACATAACAGATTTCCGCTATGTGTTTCTCCACATTTGAGCTTTTAATCAAGACATCATCCACATAGGCCAGGGTACCCCTTGCCGGGTGAAGATCCTGTCTGGTGGTATGTCATTGTCACAGCAGTCATTGGGGATTCGTCCTATCAGTTCCTGTCAGGTGTATTGACCCACGTTTGAGTCATTAAGCTGCAACATTTGCTGCTGTGGGCTTAGAAAATCCAAGATGGCCAAAAAGCCCACATGTGCGCCAGAATCCAGGAGAACCGCGCAGTTTGTGCGCACACCAAAATTGTTGCCTAACCTTCCACCCACCAGTGCGAGCGTGATGGGCCAGGGGTGCCATGAGTGGAATGTGTGCCAAAGGAAAAACAGCAGTGCCGGTTAGCTTGAAAAGCTCTTTGAAATTACCTTGGTTTCTCTGAATGCAAGCTAAAAATGCCAATGTCAAACATTGCAGGATATTCAGAAATCTCACTGAACACCAGCAGACATTTGGCAGAATGAAGTTTTGTGTGCATACAAAATCTGGAAAGAAAAAGAGCCCAAAACAATGTTCATAACAAAACTGGCTGAGCTGTGGAGGTCAGCAGCTTAAGTTAAACTGAACTGAAAACCACTAAAATCGAAATGTTTAAATTAAATGAGGGACCTACGTTTGAGTGTCACATAGTTTGTAACTGTTGAAATGTCATAGTTTTGAACTTAGAATCAGCACTCTAGCTGCATGTGTAAAAATTGTCAGTTTGATTTGAATGTAGAAAAGTGGGAACAAAAAGTGACATTTAGCTAAAACGTGGCTTAATGAAACTGGATTCTGCCTGACAACTACCCCCGACAGGAGTTGAAACTGGATCAACAGCTGTGTTCCCAGGCCTGGCTGCATTCTGCTGCCCCCACAAAAAGGAGGTGATACCTCTCTGATTGAATTACCTGGGGACTGCAGGAAACTGAACAATGGACTCAGGCAAATGTTATATTGGGGGGGCCATAAAGTGGCTTCCTCTTGGGAGAAGTGGGAGGAGAAGTGCCTGTGAGAGCCAGCTGAGCTTGGGGGAAGTGGATACACCAGTTCTTCCACCATGTGATGTGGGAAGCCACACCCCTTTTTGACCAGGGCATAAGTTAAAAAGATAGATAACTCATAGTGCGGACTGGTCAGAATTATATAAGTAATATCATTATTCTTGTGATTTTTCTGTGCACGTTTTAAGAGGCGTTAGGACCCTGTGGTGTATTCTGGGGGGTAGCTAGCGAAAAATAGGGTCTCACTCCAAATGTCTGCATGTTAAAAATCTGACACTTCATCAATTAATGTCCATACTCCTTGCGCACATGTGTGTATTTTTTGGTAAATGTCCGATGTTGGTAAACCAGTCAAAAAGCGCAAAATGTTGTCATTTTTTAATGCAAGCCCCCAGGAAGATCAGAGGCGGACAAGCATGGACCATAAGGAATATATAATGTGTACATGTAATTTCAACAAATTGTGTATCTGGGAAATATGTATTTGAATCAAATATAGATTTGTGGGCAAATTGACGAGGGGAGGAGCCTCTGACCAATAAACAAACCTCATCATGGTGACAATCCATTTCCTTCCCCCAATCATGGGAGAGGGGAGAATTCGGCCAATGACAAGTAGAGAGGGGTAGGCTCAGTTATGCCACGCACACACCCACTTCCAAAACACATAAAAAGAGACTGCTGGGACAGGTAGAGACATTCAATTCCATTTCTGCAGGACGCTCTGCCAGGAGACTACAGACTTCACATCCATCAATCTCCAAAGACCAGAACTTTACTTCAGAACTTAAAGCAAGGGCCTAAATCCACAAACTGAGAACTCTTCTCAGCAGGCCTCAGCATCCTTAAAATCATCTGCAAACTATTCCACAGCCAGGCGAGCTGTTTGAATTCTGTGCCAAGAACTTTTGCCAGAACCACAGACCAGACCCAGACCGCTGTGAGCAGAACCAGAGATCCAGATCGCTGTGAGCAGAACTGGTGCCTGATTGACCCGCCGAGCAGACAGAACCGCCGCCGGACGTGTTGACCAGATCCGTGACGAGGCCTAGTTCAAATTTATATTTTGAGTACCTAGCAGAACTGTGCAGAACCAATCTCTTAGTTAAAATAATCTAATCCAAACTATTTTAACCTAATTAGAACAGCCTCCTTGAAATCGTGTCATCTGTCATTTGTAAAGCTGCACAACTGTCACCTGTCAATTCTGCAGCTGCAAGCTGTCACCTGTCATTTCAGTTTTACTTTAAATCCGAAAATCTACCTTTATTAAATTGTCTGTATCGCCGGAACCGTTTGTCCTAGGTTTAACTTTCATTTTAAAGCTGTGATTCCAGGCTTTCCAACGAACCTAGAACCGACTTCCTGCTACCAACACTTTTTCCGCAATCGCGATTTACGCACTCGCGAAATTTACCGCAATTTACGATTTTGGCTCAATTTCTCCACTTGTCAAAATAGCAGCTCCATTCTTTCCTTTGTTAAAATCCGTTTGCAACCTGGTAATAACTCATAGAGCATTGCTAAAGTGAGCATGAACTAATACCATAAAGTATCTCTCCCTCACCCTGAACCTCCTGCAGGGAATTGAAATCAATTTTAGCATTTTCACTTCATTGCCACCACATTTCAAAGTAATTTGCCTGTGTTTAAAACTCATACCTGTTTTCCTCTAAGCTTGCTGGGGGGGAACTGCATTTCGTATTGCAATTTGTTGGGATTCTTGAAGACTGTGTGCTCTCCTTCCATTTCTTACATTGCATAGGGGGGGAGTGAATTGTCAAGGAAAAGTGATTACATTGTCTTTTGTTGAAGCCATATCAAGTTATTTTCTGTACTGCATTTCATTCATCATTGCATTTCCTTGAACCATATAAAGCATTCTTTCCCACCTTATTCTTCTGTTCCTATTCATAAGTTACCTCTTGCTGATTACTGCTCATATTCACAAGTGTAATATCCATTATCAATTTATTTATAGAAGTGTGATATATATATATATATATATATATATATATATATATATATATATATATTGTTTACATTTTCAAATAAACCTTTTAATTTGCAAAACAAACCTACTTCTTGGCTCAGTGGGGTCAGGGGGATTCTAAGAGGGGGGTGTTATACAAGGGTTGTCATCCAGAGTACTGAACTGGACATAAAAATACATCAATAAGGGTTTTCCTCAGCATCCCAGACTAGACATTGACTTAGCTGTAGTGTTGATTGAATATCGCTTACATTCCTTTCCTAGATCCATGGAAAAATGTCAGTCATCAACCACCATTCCAATAAGGGCGCCTGCGCCCAGAATGATACTCCTGAGGTCACTGTTATCCACCACTATTGGAATGGATTTGTGTTCTACATTGACTAATGGTGTTGGGTTTAACCCCTGCTTTTGCAGATGGGCATTGAGATGTACATAGGTACCAGGATTTTGCAGTTTCTGTCCTCTTTTAATTTTTAACTCAGGTGGGAATTGTCAGGTCCATCCTGGGATGGTGATCTCCTCTCTAATTTGAACTTCAACTGCATTCGGCAGTAATTGGGCTGACCAAAATGCTTTTTCAGAATCATCAAAACTGATGGCATTGCCCCCAAGTCGGGACCTGGCCTTGTAATTTATACGGCCCAAATTAATTGCAATCCGATTGAGAATGTCACTGCCTAAACAGAATGCAGCAGGGACATCTTGCACGACCCAACAATTATGCTCTATGCTTTTGTCACCTATAGAAATTTTGAGCATACACATGCTAGGCAGGCGATGTTTGGAATTGGGAGTTTCCAGGCCCATTTCCCACTTATCAATCAGTTTAAATGTGGGAATGCTTGGATCTTTTGGGAGCTTTCTGAACATGTATTCACTGATGAAGCTCTTTCTGTTGTTCAGGCACACTCTGGCAAGAACATACTCCTTCCCATCATTTAACTGAATAGGGAAGAACAGCTGTTCCCTAATTTTCTGAATGTCAGCTAAAGTTTGAGCTGGTTTTTTATATCACTTTTGACTATAGAATTTGGATTTTCAGATTGAGAATTGGTATACAATTTCAAAGTTTTCCTCCCAGTGTGGAATGTCACTTGAAACTGGAAGGAAGATTGATTTTCAGGAATGGAGAGGAGTTCCCATCACCTGTTTGTTGTCCTACAGCAATTACTATATTGTCAGGTATTTGATTATTTTGGAAATGAAACTCAATATGATCTGATTTTTGTTCAACCATGTGGCATGTGCCATTTAAACTAACATGGTTGACACAGAGGACCTTCTTCACACAGTCTATTAGGGGAGACAACCTGCGAAGGATGTCATTCTCTAATAGACAGGGGGTTCCCTCTGGAGTCATGACTTTGACCGGGTGTTTCACCTTAGGTCACCCAATTTTAATTTCCAGATCTGCAGTCCCCTCGACAGGAATTTCATTCCCGTTGAAGTTCTGGAGTTGTCCAGAAAGAGGGGTGAGAGGGATTTGGTGTCTCTCCCCCCTTCCTGAATTTAGCTGCTCAAATGTCCTTTTTGACCGAAGATTGGCTTCAGATCCGGTGTCCACCAGTGCTGAAAATGCACGTTGGCCTTGCACTTGGACAGGAGCGTAGAATCTACCTTCTTTATCCTACAAGGGGCAAAGGTAATGGGCATTTTGGGCAAGCTGGGCGATCAATTTCTTTATTTTGGACTCCCTCCGACACAGTGGAGTTTTGGACAATTTTCTGTGCTGGAGTCTGGGAATCGGTAACAAAAATTTGGCATCCTGAAATATGTGGGATTTCGGAATCCCCTTTTTCCCTTAGCTTTGTGCTGCCCGCTCTTACCTGATGGCAGTCACTAGAACCAGTTTGTGGAGAGGATACCTCCCTAATATTTTGTTCTCAGGATGACAATTCTGGAGTTCAGGGATAGGTGACTCTGAATCAGTCCCCACACTCACACAGTCTTCATTTAGGTTTCTTGGGACCCATTTTTCTTTGGGAGGAATCCCCCCGTCCCTGAAGGAGAGGATCCTCTTCCCAGAATCTTCCAAGGATTCATCCCCTTCAAATTGGAGGACACTGACTTCCTCCACAAAATGGGTCTTTTTGATTTTTTTGGTTCTCCTACCCACCCTCTGTTCCCTGGGATGCAGGTTTTCGGGGGCAAGAGATTTTAGTTCTGGTTCCAGTGTGTCCAGGGGCTTTTCACGGGTGAGGACGGAAGCTTCCTCTAGGGCTTTGCAACCCCCATCCTCCTGTGCCTCCTCCTCGGGAACCGGTGAGTTGTCAGGGTTCTCTCCCTGTCATTGTTTTGGACTGCCTGACCCTTGGTTTGAGGGGTTCTGAGCCGCCATGTTCATCTGAGGGTTTTGTTGAGCCCTCAACATGCAACTCACATCCTGTGTGTGGTTCCGGCTGGTACAGGATTCTTTGTTCAAACCTAAGTGGTTCACGGGAAGGGTAACTATCCCTTCTCCCACAGTATCCTGGGTTTTGGGGTTTCCCTTGTTAACTCTCCACCCTTGGCCTCCCCTCTCCCGGATTGGGCGGTCTGGACTCCTGAAAGCAGGGAAAGAAAGGAGGGTGGTCCTGCAGGTTGGGGTTTCAGTAGGTACGGGGAAAAGAAACTTAACCTAGGATTTGTGTAACTACTACCCTCCTGAGGGAAGTTAGGAGAGAAGTTTCCTGGGGTAGAACGTACCTGGCTGGACCCCCCCTTGGGCTGGGGGAGTCCATATATACCTCAAGATAGCTCTGTTGACCTTATATCTGAGACTGATGTAATCAGGAGAGTTAGGGGTCCCATTGGTGGGATTACCTACCTGAGTGCCACCTGCTGCTGATTGATCAGATTGCCTTCTTTGCCTCTGATTTGGCTGGTTTTGGAAATGTTTGCTTTTAAGTCCCCCCATTTCTAGGTCTAAAATGGGGGCAACCTTCACCTCCGCCACCTTAGCAGCAGCGGGGGTGTTGGTTGGTTTGGGGGTTTTTTTCTGCAGATTTTTGGACTTCATAGATCTGGTTAGCCTACTCGAGTACCCGGTCCCGGGTCCTCTCATCATGAAAATCCCTCACCAACTGGGTCATTATATATTTTGGGAGTGCATGAAAAGAGATGGTTATGAATTCTTGATTATTCATGCCACCCACCTGGTAGTTTGTGCAAAGGCGCGTTTTAGCTTCTGCACAAATTCTCTTGTGGCCTGATCCTCTCTGCATTGCAGAATGTAGGCTGCTTTGCGAGCCTCCTGGGGGTTTCTGTGGGCAGAAAAGTGCTTCAAGATGGCCACCTTATAGGTGGACCACCTTAAATGGTTCTGGTCTGCGAGACCAGAAAAGAAGCTGGAGTACTCCGGAGAGAACGTCCATTTGGCATAATCTATGCCGTTCTGGCTATTTTATATGTGAAACGAGTCCATAATTTGTTCATATAGTTCCAGATGCTACCAGACAAAATATTTTGCTTTTTTGTGATACGGGGTTATAAAATTCGTAATAGCCTTAATCTGGTGGTCTTTCAAAAGAGCTCTCTTTTGTTTATTGGCCTTTTTTTGCCACGTTACCTGAGTCCACTCGCCCTCAGACTCAGAGCTGCTACTGTTTGAGGTCCCCTCTTTCTTTTCTAGGCACTCCCTGATTCTTTGAGCTTGTGATTTGCTCTCAGAATAGTGGGGCCTAGTTCCTTCTCCCCTGTTGTACCTTAGGCTCTCTGAGTCACTCCCCTTGGACTCCCTCTTTCAAAGAGGAGAGTGGTCTTCTGACTCCTCTCTGCTTCCAGGATCAGTGGAGGGCCCCCGCTCCACTGCCCTGTTTGGATGGAGGTTTTTAGAATGCTCTTTTGGGGCCTCATTTCATGCTGTTATTCTGCAAAGTGAACCAAATGGTTCCTTTGTAAATGATGCTTCTGTAGATCTAGCACCCTGAGTTTCTCCTCATAGGAGTCTTCCTGATCAGATATTTCAGCCATAACATTTCGGAATCTGTGCAGGGATGCCCGTCCATCAACCAGTTCTTGTGAGCCGGCGGAAATAAAGTCAGCAGTGCCTTGTGCATACAAATTGGAAAATGGGTTTGAGGTCCTTAGTACAGAGGGCATAACACTGTGCTCAGGGGTTGCCCTGGCTGTCATGATCTATGCTTCCAAAAGATCAGGACTTGCCCGACTCCCTTGGAAGCAGACCCATAACCCCGGTTCCGAGTGCCAGCCAGTCCCAATTGGGACCTTTTGGACCCTGTCCTGGCGCCAGTGGCACCAGGCTCATAAAGATGCCCAGTCCCAGCGCTGGAAGCGCCGGGCTCATAATGCTTGGGTGGACTTACCTGCAGCAGACCATGCTGCTTACTTACCTGCCAGTTGAACCCCTGATCCTCTTCTGTTTGGGACTACTTTTCCTGTTGGGTGGGGCAGGAGCCTCTCCCTAGGTTCAGAACACTGGAACTCTTCTGGAAAGCAGGAACTCTTTTCTTACCTAGGCGTGGCTGTGGAAGGAGACACCTAAGCACTACAGGAGGCTATTTAAACCACACCCGATGGGTGAATCTTGCTTTGCGTTATTCTGCATTCTCTGCAGCAGAACGCTCATCGTGTATTCTGCTTCTGATCCTGGACCTAAGGGAACAAAGGCTTACCATCCTGGAATCCAGTCTTCAGCAGCACCTGTAAAGACAAAGAAAGAACAGGTTAGCACTACGGTCTTCAGTGGCAGCGCATCTCTTACCTGGTCCATCGGCTGTCACCAACGCCTCGTGCTGCATTCCGGCATCTGAAAGACAAAGTCTTACCTACTCTTCGCATGCTCCGGAGGTCTTCGCACTGCATTCCGGCATCTGAAAGACAATAGCTTACCAGCTCTTCGCACGCTCCGGAGGCCTTCGGCGCTGCATCCCACATCTGAAAGACAAAAGAAGGTGCGTTTAAAAACATTGGGCAACTTTATTACTCACGTGCCATTACTCCTTCCCACGCCGAATCCAGTGGGTATTCCAGCACCCTTCAGCTTCTCTAAAGCTCCGAACTTGTACCTGCAAGATAAAAGGGACAGTTAGTGCGCATCGTGAAGCAGGCTACAAGCGCTTACTTACGTGCTTCCAGGCGCTTCTATTCCTCACGCGGGTTCGATCCTCAACTCTCATCAGCCCGCCATCCGCCATCGCCGGAACCCTGCAAAACAAGAGATATCATTACAAAAGACTTTTAAGACATTTGAAGTGCCCAGAACTTACCGTTCGTGCAGTTAACGATGGACAGCAGTCCTCTGAGGTCAAGAGGCCTGCACCCTTATCCAGTGAAGAAACTGGTTACGGCACCCTGCCCCGAGGCAGATGGAGAGCTCGGCGTTCACTTACCTAAGGTGAGGGTGTTAACCTTTGGGGTTCTACAGGAGAAGAGAAAGGGAAGAGGAGAGAGGCACCCAATAACCCCAGTTCATTAATCCCATATTTTCTATCTGCAGACATCTTACTCTTCGAGTCAGACATACAGTGCACAGAGGTCCAGCCCAAAGAGCCAACCGTGTGTTACACATCACCTTTGAAGATACAGCATTCACCCAGCCAAGACCGGCGCCTCTGTGGGAATCAGGTGAGCGTTACATGTCCCTCTCTACTCGTTCGGGGTCCCTCAAGTTGGGATTCAGCCTAGCATACTCTTTCTCTAACAGCTCCAGTTTCTCCTTTTCAGTCCCTATTTCCTGACGGTAGACAAAGGCCTGAGCCTTTTGCTCTGGTATCAGGGATTGGCTTACTTCTAATACCTTTTCTTGAGCTGCTACCTGACTCGGGTGTCCACTGTTCTCCTCGCAGAGGGTCTCATTGTCTTTTTGTGCTGCCTGTATGGTCTGTGAATCCTGAGACAATTTTTGTTGCAGGAGACCCATCTCCTGATTTTGAGCATTTTTAGCTTGGGTCTTCTTTTCTAGAGCACCTTCTACTCATCTGGTATGCCCCAATAACTTTTCATATTCTACTTGTAGTTCATTTAGTTTCTAGAGATCTAACTCTCTTTTCTGTAGATCTGTTTTTAGGTTGCTCACTTCCTGACATATGGCATCTTTTTCTTGAGGAAATAACAACAGGGTAAATTAAAGCTTGAAGAGCCGGAGTGGCAACTGCCTTCCCATACCATAGGGAGATACTGATACACAGGGGACGGTTTTCTGGGGAAAAAGGTTTGTCAGCTTGTCAATCAGGGCAAGACAGAACAACTAATGGAAATGCTTGAACGGTGGTCCTGTTCTCTTGGACACAGGGTGGAAAGCTGATCTGGTGCTCTGTTGAGACACCCAGACCCCACCGGTGGGCAGCGGGGGGTAGGGGGAGGTGTCATGTGGGATATCTAGCCACAGGCGATGATGGACGTGCTACCTGACTGGAGGGCAGTCTGGCTTGGTGTGAGTTGTTTTTTTGGTCACCAACAGCCTGACAGATGGAAGGGGGGGAACAGGATGGGAGTGGGGCAACCAGCACTATTATATAAAAGAGTGCGAGAGGGGGATTAGATCTCGTGATCTTAGATCTAGACGACTAGAAATGACAAGTGCAAAATTGGAGGCATTGGGATTTTTTTAATGGTTTTATTCACCCTGGTGACTCGAAAGTTCCTTGCAGATGGATGGTTGCCCGGAGAGTGGATTGGGTGATACCAAATTTTTACTAAAAATGCACTGTCCCACTAGCTAGGGGATGTGCTAGAAAAACCCATGCTTTCTGGGTTTTTTTTGCAATTTCGTGCAATAGCCCCTGTTGGTCTTGGGGGTATCATAAAATGTTGCGGTGGAGCCACAACAGGTGAGGTCGACCGGTTTCGATGGTTTGTTAGTGATTACCGTCCATCTTCTTCAGGACAAGATCGATCTTCATGTGCTACTGAATAGTATCTGTCCTCTTATTAGGGCAGCGGTGGCAGGCTGCATGGGGATCTTGGGTAGGGTTGCTGTGCTGTCCAGGAGGTCCGCTGGGAGCAAAAAATGGGCTCTCTCCAGGGGCGTGCCAGAAAGAGTTCAGGGCGGGCACAAAATGCTGCAGCCTGCTCAGTCCCAACGCTGTAGCTTTTTCTTGATACAGGGCACTCCTCTGTTCAGCCAGGTTATCCCTCTGTTGTTTGATAGTATATACTGCCTGGTGTTCTTGGCTAAATTCTGTCTGGAGGTGGAGTTCTTTACTGATTAATTTCTTATTCTCCTCTTCCAACTCTTTGATCTGATTTTGTAACATGGCTATTTGTTCGGAGCAGGCCCTATTATATTTTAGTTGTTGATTCAGTTTCTAACTTTTTCCCGACACTCCACTTTTAATGCATCAAATTGGGCATCTTGGTCTGAATTATTTTGTTGTTGTAGAGCCAAGTCCTCTTTTAGCTGGTTGTTGTAGTTTTCAAATTCTATCTCTGGCTCTTTTGCAAGTCCTCCTCTACTAGTTTTAGTTCCGTCTGGGTTTGGTTTAAGCGCTCAGACTGGTTTTGCACCAGGGTTCTATCTTCTTCATATTTTTCCTCCATAATCCCCCTTTGGAGATATCGGTAGGCTGTGAATCGGACCATTTCAATCTGTTCCTCTTTAATGCTTGGAGCCATATAAAACTCGCTCAAGGCTTGATGTAATAGGCCACCATCTTGCCACTCATCCATGTTCATGGCGGTGACCTGTTGCATCATTTCTCCTAGCCAGACCTCCTCATCTTGATGCGCCCATTCCATTCCCCTCTGACAAATAATTTGTGCAGAAGGTGCTGCCTAACCATGTTTATCTCTACTGTCGTCATTATGGAGAGTGTTCTTTCTTTATTAATTCATCTATATGAGAGTAAACCTGTATTATGTTGCTTTTTGTCTAGTTCAGGGTTGATTTTACTTTATTTTTACACAGAGTCCTGATACTTAGGGTCTAAGTTTTAGGAAGGTGCTTCTACAGTGTAACACAGTTTCTAATCACAAAAAGTATCACTACCTTTTCTAGGTTAGCCTGCTTTGTTAATCTGTCATGGGTGGAAACACTTTCTCAAAATCCCGGCACGAGACCCCAATCTGTTAAGAATTTCAAAGGCATGGTGCACTCCAGATCAGGACCCTTTTTACTGGCCGGGTATGCAGCGCACAATCAAAATACTTTTATTTTATTTATCATGAATTCAATTTGAGAAGACATCCAACCCGTCTCACACCCACCTTTACAAACACCCCATGTCACAATAGACCATGAACCAGGCTGGTGTGTAAGAATACAATATTTATTTATTTTAAAATTTCAATGAAAATCACACGAATTTAATATAGGGCAGCAACCAGTGTGGTGATAATTACACTGTAAAATGATAGAACACACTTACTTTGACCTTCTAACATCAGATATATAATGCACAAGTGAATACAGGCAAGATTATTTTTTTGGGAGGTGTTTTCTGATAGCACCACAGTTAGTATTTCCCCCTGCAATGCTCCCTCATACCCCTTTTAACTAAATCTTGTGTGGGTAGAAAGGAGCAGCAAGGAGCCGTGGATACTATGCAAAAACAGAATGCAAATCTGACCTTCCCCCTCTGAATGAGAGGCAAAATCGGATTGAGAACCTTTAAAAATTGAGCAAAATAGTACTCAGAATTACTAAATACTTGTTTTACATGTGCTGTTGAATGAATGAGGTAGAAATCAGTATAGCAGTATCAGAGATGTAAGAGAACTGGCAAACTACAAGGCAATGTACTAACAACGGGCATACAGTTTGGGAAATCGACTTGGGAAGGAAAAACACAGTGCAGCCAAATCACACGTGGAGAAATTGCATTTGCTTATTTTCACGGGTTTAAAACGAAAAAACAGCTTGAAAAAAGGGTTAAACAAACACAAATGGAATACGGTTTTGATGCTAATGACAAATGCACATCACAGGTATAATATGAAAGTGAAAGGGTATCTCTGTATGGATGACAGGATGGGAGTCTTAATGGGAAATGAAAACTCAGTTTTTAAAAATGAAAGCAGTTGCACAGGGAAAATCAGTTTGGAAAGGAAATGATAAGTTTTACTGGGACTATATTTTAGTGGATAGAAAAGAGGGACTTCGCCTGTGAAAAAGGGTTAAGCTGCAGTTTCAACCCCCCTCACGCTGTGTGCTTCTTTATGGGGGAATTGATTAATTTATTCAAAATAGTACTTAGGATTTACACAAGGACTTAAATGAGTTGGAAAGAATGGCGCTAACACTTGAAGATCACTACAGATTTTGCTAAAAACAAGGTACATAGAGGATTCTGACAGTTAAGGATTTTTGCTAGGGTAGTTATAGTATTTCTATGGGTTTGGGCCTAATACAAGGTAACAAAGCAAGGGATGCAGTTTGTGGTTGCTGGCGAAGGGAAATACTCACAACAAGCTCTTGAATGGGGTTGCTTGGCCAGCGGACCGGGTTTCTGGACAGCGAGGTAAGGTCTCGTACTGCACACAGCGGCGGCCTCTCCTAGAATGGGACGCCTGGGCCTAGTCTGGTCACTGGACAGTGAGGTGGATCCGCTGGGCAAGCTGGTAGTGGGGCAAAAGCCGGTCTGGTCACAGGATACTCCCAAAAAGGTAACCACAGCTTTTCCCCCTTTCTCCCTGAATTATTGGGATTTTAGTAGGGTTTTAATTCTGGATCAGAGGTTCAGCCTGAATAGGGTCAGCTTTTGCCATTTCCATGGAAAATAGTTCACCTGCAATTTTACAATTGTATATATGTATACATATTAACACTGGGCATGCACTCATTAATTTTCAAAGTTGTACCATGTATGTTTTCCCCAGAATTCACATTTTCCAGGGGTTTGCGTCTCCCACATGCTCGAAAAACCAACAACGCCTTATTTTAAAGGCGCAAACAAGACATTGAAGTGGTCATAATTTCACATTAATATGTCTTTTGTTTACTGAAATAAATGACATAAACTGCATAGTCCCTGAAATCAACTGGGCTGGATTTGTGTTCCAAATATGGGCATTCCTTTCTCCAGGCCACAGCCAAATGTCAGGCTCTGTCAGTTTAGCCCAGTGTTGTCATGGATTTACCTTTGAAGCCCTTCAGCTTCAGTTGAGGGGGGTGTCACCAGGAATTCACACCTATGTGTCCTGGCAGTCCATTGTTTCATGCTGGAGCAGAACCGCTTCGTCTGACGAGGGTGCAAGATGCTCCCCCTTGGCCCATTCATGGTTTCCAGGGGGCTGTTCCACTTGGGGGAAGATGATCCTGTTTCGAGGAAAGGGAGGGCCCTTTGAAGCCAGGGCCTGTCAAACCTGTTCTGGTGGCTTCACAGTAATTTGATTTATTTATTTTTCTCTTAACCAAAAAGCAAGTCTTTTAGAAATAAATATCATGAATATGTTGAAAGCAAGTCCGATCACATTTCTATGCAAGCACAGGGCCTTAGTTTAACATTTCACTTTCTAAAAGGCATTTTCTTGTTTGTCAAAAGCACCCTTTTACACGTGGGTTAATCCTTCTGGGATGTTACTTTCACAAATGCGGTTTTCTCTTGCATCTAGATTCTGGGCATTATTTATAGCCCTAGTCAATTTCTACTACACAGTAATCTGTCCAAGGCAAGGGTCCATTAAAACTGACATAAGCAAATAGAGAGAGGGCTTCTTAGGAAGAGTTTACCTGGGTTATTTTGTTGAGAAAATTAAAGCATTTTCCGTACGGCTTGGAGAGAAGTTCTCTGCTCTCCACAGATTTTGTCTGACACAACATGCCATTCAGTGAGGAATGCCCCCATTTGCTGGTGTACACCCTGAATATGGGAGTATATGAATATGTCTTACTGAAATCAAACTAGGTAATGCTGAAAAGATGAAAAGAGCATCAGTGCGCAGTCATTTTAAATGCCGAACATTTTCTTTTTCAGTGGGAAGTTTTGAGGTGGCAGCATAGCAGCCCTGCCTTTGAATTCTTTTCCTTGGTGCAAATAAGGAAAACACTGGCAGCCATTCTCAGGGTGTTCCAGGTTCCATCTCGCCCCATATGTGCTTGGTTAAAACAGCACAGCCATTATTTTGGTGACTGCAAAACACAGTTTTGGTGCAAGGCAATGGTGCTCAACAGAGCCAGCGCAGCCATTCTGCTGATAACTGCTGAAATGCAGTTTGGTGATGCAGGGGAGTTCTGCTGGGAGTTCTTTTTTTTCTATCTGATTCTCTTGCTCACTCTTGTTACAACTTTCCCTTCTTCCTCACACCACTCACTGTAATTTAAACTCTAGGTGGTCCTTGAACCTTTTTTCACTCCTTTTGCAGGTTAAAAATTAAGTCTGAATTTCTTCTTTTTTTTTTGTTGATAAATGTACCCCACATTCCTAAACCTTATTCTTATCTCCTCCCACATCTCTGCCTCCAATATCTCCACAACTCCATCTCCATCTGGCCACTCTATCGTCTTTGCCTCGGTTTCCACTCCCACCTTCTCCTCTCTCCCCAACCCACCACTAAGATTAGCAAGCACAAGCGTCCCTCCTCCAAACCCCCATCCTACCTATCAGAGCTACAGCACTTTCTCTCCTCATATAAGATGACTCCTACCCTATGACTGATTAAGCCTTTAATAATTTTAACATGGCCCTCAATGCTCCCTTCTCCTCTGACTTCCATCTTTCAATATTTACTCCTAAAGTCTCCCCACCTCATCTGTTGCAGGGGTGTCTCCCACAGGTTCCATGGGTTAATAGCACCGCCAAAAAATGGTGCCATTCTTGTATGGTGATATATTTGCGGGGATATTAACACATGGAACACTATCTGGCCTCCCCCCCGCCCCCATATGCACTTCTCTTCACCCCACTTCCCACCTCTCCCACTATAATGTAATTCTTCACCCCCAAAGATGCAGAAGAAATTCTTACCTTCCCCCTCAGGGCTAATCCATTCTGCACACCTAATGACCCTGTAACACCCCACCTAGTCAAAATCATAGCCTCAAATGTTGCTCCACTACCTTCTTCCTTCTTCAACACCTCTCTAAACCATGCCACTTTAACAAACTCGTACTGGTCTGTAACTCTCAACCCCATCCTTAAGAAACCTGACCTTGATCCTAACTGCACAGCAAACCTCTGCCCTGTCTCCCTCCTACCTCACTACTCAAAAATTCTTGAGCGTGTTATATTCAACTGACTCAGTGAATTCCTTGATACCAACAACCTCTGAGACCCTCTCCAATCGGGCCTCCATCCTCTGCACTCCACCGAAACTGCTCTACTCAATGTCAACAACCACATCTCAGCTGCCTCTCATGCAACCTCTCTGCCATTCTCATTCTTCTCGACCTCTCTGCTACATTTGACACTGTCAACCATTCTGACCTTCTCTCAACCCTACTCTCCTCAACATCCAAGATAAGACCTTGCCTTTTTTCCTCCTATCTTGCCGCCGTAACTTCCAAGTCTCCTGGAACAACCTCATCTCTCAACCCACCCCACTTATGTTGGCGTACCCCAGCGTTCCATCCTTGGTCCTCTTCTCTTTAACTTATATGCCTCTGCTCTTTGCTCCTTTATCTCTGACTTTGGCTTCTCCTATCAGCTCTTCACAAATAACAGCCAAATGTTGTTCTTCTTTCACTCTCTATCAGACACACTCCTATTTAAAATATCTAGCTGTCTCTCTGCCATCAAACATTGGATGGCTTCCCACTCACTCATGCTCAATTCAACTAAAATTGAAGTTCTCTACTTCCAGTCTAAACACCCAATCTCTGCCTCTCCCCATCCTCTTCTCTTTTTTCTCATCCCCTTCCCTACTTCAAGTATGCTTCCAACCTATGAGTAGTCTTTGACGCTTCTCACAACTTCTCTCTGTTCATCTTCAAATCTGCCACAGATGCCTGGCTAAAGCTCCTTAACATCGGAAATATATGTCATCTTCTTCCCACTGCTAAACAACTCATCTCCTCTCTTGTCCTTTATCAGTCCATCTACTGTGCCAGTCTCCTCTATGGCCTTCGTAACTATGCTTTTACAACTCTGGATAAAGTCATAAACTTTGCAGTCCATACACTATTTAACCTTCCCTGGTTCCTCCTTAGCCCGTTGCCAGATTGGCTGGCTCTCGATGAAAGAGAGGGCTAAATACGATCTTCTACTCATTAGTTTTTAAAACTATTCATGGACTTGCCCCCCTTACCTTTATGCTTTTTTCACTCTCTACTCACTCCCTTGTTCCCTTAGATCATCATCGGTCCACCCCCTAGCCACTTTTCGTCCCCCTTGTACTCCCTCATTTCCACTTTCTCACTCTACTTGCCCCACTACTTTGGAATGCTTTCCCCTTCACTCTCCGCACCACTACCACATTACCTCTAATCAAAACCAACCACAAAGCCCTCCTCCTTGCCAATTGATGGGCAGCCTATAATCCTTTTTTTCTGTTCTCTCCCTCACCCACCTTCCCACTTTCCCCTCCACCTTGGTCTATCCTTAAGCACTTATCCCCCATCCCTCCTTCCGTAACTTAACACTTCCTCCACCTTCCTGTTTCCTTTGGTATTATGTCCTCCATCCCTGGTGCCTACGTCCACCTTCCCTACACCATCTGGACTTTGAATCACTCTCTGTCCCCCATTGTAAAGGATACATGTTCTCTGCTCTGTTAACTATGATTTAACCTCTGTTAGCGTTTTTGTGACAAAATGCATATGCTTCCTGTAACATCTTCTAATAAATAAAAAAATACATAAATAACTGGCAGACCCTGCATGCTTGGCTCCCCGCCTGCAGATGCAACAATTCCATATACATCTACAGCGGGAAAGTGAGGAATTAGGATGGAAACCAAACAGTCAGCCAGCCATCTATACACAAGGACTCCATTTTCATACAGTTAAGTATAGATAAGTAGCAGGTCATGGCAACCTGAGAAAGGACCATCCTAGAGGAGGGACTAGACTGCCCCAAGTTCAACATCAAAACTGGAAGCCATCCTCAGTTGTGGGGCACATCATGAACACTAGCCGCCCGAGGAGACATACCTGAGTTCCATTACCCCTAAGAGTCGCTGGAAGGTAGAGTCAAGACCTTGGAGAGAGAGAGAGAGTGAGAGAGAGAAAGAGAGAGAGAGAGAGAGAGAGAGTAAGAGAGAGAGAGAGAGAGAACCACCCAACGGGAAGGATGAGTCAATTTGAAGTCCCACTTCAAGGCTGTAGGCGAACCCCAAGGGTTTAGCTTGACAGCCAATACCCATAACAGATAACACACCTGACTCCCCTTCACCAGTGAGAGGCTTGAAGGCATGCTCAAGCCATATATATCACCCACAAGCTGAGTCTGGCAATATAGGTGTATGGAGCAGGAGCTGGAGACTGGAGACAGGAAACATAGGTTTGTATGGGGATGGTTATGAGAGAAATCTTGAGACTGAGCAATATGAGATATACTAGTACTTTCTTCTGCCCAATCTTCAAGACAGGCCAACATAGTTTCTCCAAAGATATTTCAGGTTGTGGATAGGAGGGAGTTTGGATTGAAATTCCTTGGGTCAGTACTCCCCATTTTTAACTATAAGAAGAACCTCAGACAATCAAGGTCTTGGGGCTTCATCATGAGCACACACAGAATTGAAAGGATGTATTAAACAAGGAGCCAATACATCTATTTCTCTTTGAAAGAGCTCAGTTGGACCTCCACCTAGGCCGGGTGCCTTCCCTTTATTTGTGCTTTTGATTACTGCATTTCCCTCCATTAAAGTAAAGTGAATTGTCTTAGTAGCCTGCTTATCGAACCCAAAAGACCTTACATGGATAAAGGGCCAGTGCTCTTTATAAACATTAGTAAAGTGGGAATACCATTCTCTTTCTTATGAATATTCCTGGAACTAGAAGCAACCCAATCTGCAAAAATCTCTCCAATTTGTTTTGTGGAGGCTTCTATCAAATTTTCAACCTCATTTTCACTTGGGCTTGTTTTTTGTTTTAATTATATTTTGTACTCGGCTCTATTGATTTTAATCACCCCCATCCTGTTCAATATACTTCTACTTTTTACCAGATTAAGCTGTTTTGTTTGGGCTTTCTTCACTCTGCATCATACCATTTAATTTTCTTTAGCTACTGTTTCATTGAAGCAGAGCTATATTTAGTCAACAAAAATGTAATAACATTAGCAACCTGTTCAGACAAAATATCATTCTCACCTTGTGACTTGGAAGGGGTCTTCTTAGACTTGTCTTCTGGATAGAAAGATTGACAAGTGGATCTTGAGTCCTTGTGGTGGGAGTATTACTGGTGGGAGAAGAGGTAGGGATGATCCCTACTGGTTGCCACTGTATCCACCTGTTAGATACTGGAATAGATAGAATGGGAACCAGAGAGTGGAACCTGCAACACAGGGGAAAAAGCAGGTAGGCAGAAAAAAACACCAGGCAAACTTCAGATGCTAAATAGATGGTGCAGGCAGGTTCCAAATGGCTCCAGGGCAGCAGTGGGAGTAATGTAGATGGTAGGATCCATTAACATAGCCAAAGGCAGTAACAGGGAATGCAAGAAATTAGAAGCAAGGAAGGCAACAGGAAAGAATCAAAGCAGGCGTTGGTGGGAGAAGAACCAGGGAGTGTCCTCCTAGCAAATGATTCAGGGAAAGCAAGGGTTTCAACAGGAGGCACTGCTCAAACTCCGGTCAATTGAAAGGAGCTGCGGCCATCCAGCTGCCACATTAGAGGAGCACTAGACTGGTATCATATATAACCAGTCTAGCATGATGAAACAACATGGCGTCTGTTCCTCCAATGGCGCCATAGCGATCAACGGCATGCTATGACAGTACAGTTTGCCCCTTGTTCATGTTAATCAAATCAATCCTTTCCATCTGAAACATGAGGTGAAGAGGCTTGAGCAAGTTGAGGACATAATAATAATAATGAGTGTGATATGGAAGGTTGCCCTAGCAAGAGGGTAAATGTAAATATTGCTGGTGCAGGGTAAGTGCCAAGGAATCTTTGATAAAGGCACAATGTGGGGGGGTGTATTTCTGAAATGTTTTGATTGTATGGTTTGTTATATCTCTGATTTGCATATTAATAACAATAGATTTATTTTCAAGTGCTCCAGCGTGGCATGTTGTTTCTATAACTTGCATTAAAATATGATACTAGACGACTTCATTTCAGATGCTCCAGTGGAAGAGGGAATGAAAAATGTATTGTGCCTGGTACTTGATATGTCCTTTTCTTTTTACTCTAGAAAATTAATTAATTTCCTCGTCAGCACCAAATCCTTGGAGCGCTGGACCCTGGAGGATACCACAGGATCAGAGACCACAGAAAAGTCCCCAGGACTAAAGAAGGGAGTAAAGATAAGGAGCCCGAAACACGATGGAGATGACGCCAACAACAGCGTTATGTGTGATTGTACTACAACCTTTAATAGATAGGACATACCTGATGCGCTGATGGTTCTACTCTTGTTAACACGAACTACCTTACTACAGGACATATTTACATAAAATGATATTTCATTACAAACATTTTTTTTATTTTTGTTTATTTTCATTTTTTTATAGATTTTACATTTAATTAAATGACACGGATGTGTTGAGTGTTGTCTGGAAATGTTAATTATTTAATTTTGCTAAAATAATAAAGAAAATAAATGAAATTCAAATCTATATATAATTGGATCACCAGTTAAAAAAAATCTACACATTCAAAGATGGTGATCAGATAAAAAAAAGATAAAGATCTCTTTAAAAAAAGACAGTGGTCTTAAAAAATACAAAATACAAACAAAATAGTATATACATCATTTTTCAAAAAATATAGTAAAAAAATAGAGGTCAGATAACTGATAAAAAAAAGATGATTAAGAAATAAAATATGAAAAATGTTTCTAAAAATAAACATCATTATTGTTATTCATGTTAAAAATATTGTTATTTTCTATATAATTGGGAATGGTGATTGTTTGTACAAAGCTGGAGGATGTACATCATTTTCTGATGTCTGGATTTCAATGTAGGTAATATTTATTTTCAACACATACATCTTAAAGCCTTTGGCGTATTCTCCTCCAGCAATGTCCAGTGGATCCCATCAGTAGAAAAAAGGAGGGAGTATGTAGGAATAACTGGGGGCTGTGTTAGCTTAGCATGCATATGTTGTGTTAGTGGGCTTATGTAGAGACAGGGCAACAGAAACACAGCAAGCAATGGCAATTGCAGTCGGCGCGAGCACCAGATGGAAATGCACACATTCTCACAACGAGCAAATGTTTAAAAAAGGGTTTATTTCAGGATAATATTTCATTTGACTAGCTTGCACTACATCCAAATACTAATATAAACTAACAGGCTAAGCCCTTCCCAGTAACCTGTAACATGTCATTAACAAATTAGTGCAAATTGGTCCAGATGAAATAACCTGAAAACAAGTTTTGAAAATGCTCTTCTGCAATGGGGTTTATGTCTGCAGTTATGATGTGTGTGGTTTCATTTAATGAGAGTTTTTAACGTGCAGCATATCATGAGCTGCGAAGATGGAATGTGCCCTGCTGAAAAACAACATTGTTAAGTCAGGAAGAGAAATGTATCTGACTGCTGTCCAACACTAATAACACGTGGGTTTCAGTGGGATGATCAGGGCGAGGGGAAGGATTTCTGTTGACTGAAAGGGGAAGATTATAAGTGGAACTGTGGGTGGGCGTGCAGGTTCAGATGTTCAGAAAACTCCTGGGAGACAGGCAGACATCCATTGGCATCCAGGGAGTGACAGTCTGCAGTGATCCTCGAGACAGGCAGTCTGAGACACTTTGCTGAGGCAATGCTGGTAGGTGTTCTGGGGTCCTGATAATCCTTATCGGTGGGCGAACCAAGTGAGAGGGATTTCCACATTCAGCGGTGCAAGGAATCTCACCAATTTCTAGGTAAATATAGGTCTGAAGTGAGGGTGTGCTGGATTTGCCTGACCGATAGTTGGTCGTGCATGCTGTTCCGAATTTACAAGATTGCTTTATAGTTTCATTTTCATAAAGCTTAATTTCTGCGCTTTCAAGGTCACTTTGCTAGGGCTGGTTACAGCTCATTCTATTTTGTTTTTTAAATGTGCCTTTTGCAATTTTTTAACATTGCAATAGCAGATTCATTCTATGAACAGCTGTTGTCATGTGTAATTGCTAAGTTTATCTGTCACGATAAAGACGCATCATAAAAATTAGTTTGTGTTCTGATGAATTTGTGGCAGTTGGTCATTCTATTTGATTTGCACACACAGACACATGTGCGATAATAAATGTTTCCATGTGAATAATCTGTTGTGAACTCTATAGTTAGAAAGTGAATGAGTGCGCAGTATTTCATTTTTCCTGTTTACAACTGTGCAGATCATCCACCAGGGCATACATTAGCATCGTAGATAAGGTACAAAAAGGTAGAGGTACCGCCCCAAATTAGGTGTAATAAGTCCAGTATTGGGTATTTGTGAGAGACCCAGGGATAAAAAAGACAAGTGTTAGATTATATTCTGAGAGGAGTTTTACCACTATAAAGGAAATCGACCAACACATCACTACAATAAACTTATACCACAATAAGATACTGCCATTTACCACAATAATAGAATACCACGCGATTAGGTGTAACTCTTCCAGAAAATATAGCTAACAGGACAAACTAATTTCTTGAACTGTGAAGGGTAATCCTGGGGACGGCGTTTGCAGATGCCACCCCACACATTTTCATGTAACTACATGTCCTGTCCATAAAACATAACACACTCTCAGTTACTTTGCATCCATTTTGCGTTCAGTGCAAGAAAAAACAGGAGGGACATGGGTACAACAGACTCTTATATGTCGCTACTTGAGGGGGAAAAAGAGAACCAGCGAATTTGAGGAGGCGAAGGCCTTGCCAATGTTGACTAGATATTGCTTGGATTTGGCACTTGAGATTTCCTGCCTGATGGCCTTTGGCATCTATGTATTGGAGTGCTGCTTCAACTTCTATTCTTTCCACTCTATATGATTCACATGCACAACATGGGATATGTGTCAATCCTTATTGTTTACCCATAGTTTACATCTTTATATTGTTTTGCGATGGTGGACTGGTAGTATAGGAAGCTAGCATGTTTTGCTCCTTGGTAGTTTTCATTCACATTCAAGATGATGTTGCCAGCATCATACACCATCTGCAAGTTAACTGAGTGCAGTGTCTATGGGTCCAAGATGGTTCCCCCACAAGGCCCCTCATGATGTGGAAAGACAAGGTAGCAAATACACTTCCCTATGTTTAACATCAATATCTATCTGAATAGGACACCACCATTTCGGAAATTACATTTATGAGTCAATTTGCTGATCTGACTAAAATTACATTTATGAGTCAATTCTCTGACTTGACTATCGAATTCATTAGTTCCTCAATAAAAAGCATTAGTTTGCACATGTTTCAACCCATACAAAGAAACCTGACATTTATTACGGAGATGCGTTCTGCATTAGGTTCTATTAAGAGATAGGGCTACGATGCATACATCTAGAAGCCGCTCTAAAATGGCGGCACTTTTCTTTGATGCCTGCGAGCACGCCCATCATCCCGGGCCTTGCGTTGCCCATGCACAACTATGACGTATGCGGATGTGTTTGCCTGTTCCGTATCCAGTAGACCTGTTCCGTATCCAGCTACACATACGCAAGGCAGATCTCTTGCCTTACCGACACTGAATCCAGCAGGTAAGTCGTGTGGCTCGTTGCGTTGTGTTTTTCTCCTCCCACCTTACCTATGTGTAGGGCGGAGCCAGATCCTGAACAATGTATCATGTAAACATGTCCAACTGGACATGTTTAGTCAATAAAATACACTAGAGTATTACTAAATCATGAATGACACGTGTTATGCACGTTATATGAATTCCTCCCCTATTTTCCTGGAAATTGAAACAATTGTATGTGACATTTGAAACTCTGTCTTTGTTGGCAGCATGCTAATCCATGCTGTGGCCCTGAAGAAAATGGGAGAGTAATTGACACCACTGAAACCTGTAGGCCCGATCTGACCCCTTTTAGAAAAGGAATGGTAAAAGGGTCAAAAAAGCAAAAGAAATTGGTGATTAGCGTTGCAGCTTTCCACCCAGGTTGTGAAGGCTCTATGTTTAGAACAGGATTGCGCAAGAATTAATTCTGGTGGGAGTATATGTTCTGAAACACTGACAAATAGTCATGTTTTTAATTAATCAGAGCAGACTCTCGTTTTGCTTGATTTTTTAGGGTGTGTGAATGCAGAGCAAAGACAAAAAATTAAAAGTTAAAAGTTCAATTTGCAAAGCAAAGAACACACATGTAGAAAAAGTGTTTTTGTAAAATTAATGGTGACTTGAACTAGATAGGGCAGGTTTACTTCCTATCCCTTCACCCTAGATAAGCAGCCCATCAGCGCAACCTACTGGTAGCTATTGTATGAGGGCTTAATTAGTATTTATTGGAGGGCAAGTCAGATGAATGTTACACGTTTGGCATAAATGTTTAAAAACTATAAAATTATAAACCTGTGATCTTGTTGTGTGAGAAAGTCTTGGTGACAGTATGTGTTGTTCAGACAGGGCTAAGAGAACTCATACAGAAAAAACAGTATTTGGTGTGGCGCTTTAACTGTGGGGGAGAAGGCCCTTCCTGTGTTAATGGTGGTCCTCAATAGATATTGTTACATGGCCAGAGAGGGTAATAGCAGTTGCATTAATATTAGCTAAACCCTCAGTAAAAGCAGGGTAAACATAGTCTTCTCACACATGACCCATAATTGGAAGACACTGTATATCCACTAGCTCCAGACACAGATAGGCACCTGCATCATCTCCCATACATTGCTAGTACAGAGGCGCCCGACAAGGCCAAGTGCAAAGCTAGAGGCCCAAGCTTGTGGCCTAGGAAATGAAGGATAGTATCTTATTTAATTGGAAGAAACAGTTCCTAGGTTTCTCTACCCCTACTCCTATTTCTGCTCATTTGTTGATGAGCTGGCAAGTGCTCCAAGTTGGCTAGACAGATGCCAACCAATCAAAAATCTCAATGTGATGCCGCCCAGTACATATTGCATTAGCCAATTACGTATTTTATTTTTAACTTTATCAATTTAAGGATGGCCTAAGGTGGGGCTGTTAGATAACTATACCCAATGAGAAGACTAACCCTTATATTCTATATATGTTTACAATTCCCTTAACCAATGCACTGACCCCATAGGTTTTTGTAACTAAAATTGTAGTTTTATGTCAGCTATGATATGTTTTTCATTTAGAATTTGTTGTTCTGTATTGAAACCTTTGAGAGCTCTTGAGACTTGTGTGCTTATTGCTATCCCTACTTTTTGTGGATTGTTAATAAAGCAGGCTTTGCCATTTACTATTTCTGTCATTGGGTGCAGGATTTCCTGGCCTGTCTGTTCCACGTGTACTGGGGCTTTCCAGTAAACCTTTACATATGGTAGCAGAAGATGGTTGCCAGCGCACTTGGATTGTCATAATTCCTTGCCATAAACCTAAGGACTGCGAGGTGACCTGTGGAAAGAAGTGAATCATGTGAGAAATTAGAAGGTCGACAGGAGCCCCCTTGGAGAAAATCCTGCCCTTTCCCCATAGGGCGCCCCGCAGGGTGGAAGGTGACTAGCAGATTGTGGGAAGATCGATACCAAAGGCATCAGCCGATCTATGGATGTAAGTATAGCAATGACATGGCAAAATAGAAAGGGGGAGGGAATTGTATGTATATTGGGTAATTGTGAGATGATAAGGGATTCATTTATGAGTGAATACCTTTAACAGGGTTGCAGAAGGTAACATACTAAACCTTGTGATGAGGTATTAATGATAAAGAGATTACTTGAGACAAGGTCAAGCAAGAGTGCATTACGCACCCCCGTCTGAGGTATGATTAAGAGATAAGGATTTGTTGCCAGGTGACAAGAAGGCAGCCATGTTGTGTTATATTGGGGACGCACTTATATGTGTAATGACTGCTGGCGCCAACGGTAGGGGTTAAAGTAGTTAAGATTGGGGAATATAAGGGCTTGTGTATTTTGGTGCAGATCATAGAGCATGTGGAGCTGTGGTTTGGACTAAAAAGGGTGGGTCCTGAGCATGGGCGGCATCTGTGGTGCCTGCCCGAATAGTTGTTGCAGTAGGGAAGGTGTTGGGAGAAGACGTAGAAGTGTTGGAAATAAATGGAAATATTGTTGGAAGGACAGCGTGAAGGAGGAGTGGAGAGGTAGTACATTTGAAGGTACATTAAGGTCTGGTAAGTATCGTCAGTGAAGAGTGTGATGTGCCACTACGGGAGACACTACCCTTATGAATACTTAAATATGTGGGTTTGTGACACTGCGGTCAAGATGTTCATTCCCTGGCCACATGAGGCAACACTTTCAAGATCAGTGCTGCAATACATGACAACATATCTGCATGCCGCACGCAAAGGGAAAAAGTTGCAAAAGCGATTAGCTATTCTAGAGTTGTGGAAGATGTATAGGGATGAGACAGAAGAGCCACTCATGAGAAAGTGGATGCTTAATCAGCATGAATTGAAGGGCACAGCATCCTCGGCTCCTCCTCCTCACAGCATAGTTCCAAAATACAGGGATTATATCCATTGAAAGAGTTAAAAGCAGCAGCAAGGTGTACTAAGCCCATGTATGTGCCTCCCAATTACAGTAGTGAAGATGCTATAAATGGAGCTAAAATAAATAAATGAAAGCCAGTGTCTGCGCGTGATGAGTATAATGAATGTTGCGAGCTGCAGCCAAAACAAAGAGAGAGGTTGAGGAAGAGATCAAGAAACAGGTAGGGCAATAGGGAAGAGACAGCAATTACCCCAAATGAGTGGGTAGGAGGACAAATATTGCTTAAATTGGATGGAAGAAACATGGACAATTCTAAAGATAGGGAAAGGAAAAATAGAGAAAGACAGGAGAAAGAAGAGGAAGAGAAAAGAGGAAAAGAGCAAAAGGAATTAGAAAGAAGGGAGCAGAAAAAGCAAGAAAGGCAATGGGACAGAACAATTGAGGGTGAAAAGGGAAAGGAAACATGAGGCAGATAGAGAGAAGGAGAGGGAGCAAAAAGAAGCGAAGCAAAGTAGTGGAAAAAGAAAGCAAGAGAGAAAAAGAAGAAAGGGGAAGAAACGGAAAACAAAAAGAAGAAAATGAAAGGGCAATTAAACAAAGAGAAGAAAGAGAAAAGGTGAAGAGATGATAAGAAGAAGAAAGGCAAAGGGAAGTAGAGAAAGAGAGAGCAAAAGAAAATAAAGGAAGACAAAGACATGGATATAGAATGAGAGATAGAAATAAGGCAAGGAAAGCAACAAAAAAAGAAATTGATGAGATTTTCAGGAGACGCATTCTCCAGGAAAAAAGAGAGAGACAAGGAACAGGAGCAGGATGAAAAGAAGAGGAGTTTAGAAAGGCATCATAGGGAAGTGCTAGAGATACTCAGAAACTGGACCTTTCCAGATGAAGATGTGGGAAAACCATGCAAAGGAGGATTGGTAAATTGTGCAGAAGCAGGAGGGAGGGTGGTGTTCACCGGGAAAAAAAAAGTGTAGTAGGGTCTCTGCAGAGGGGGGAAGAGAGTTTATTGGAAGAAGTGATAAAGGGGTTATGTAGGATGATTTCCCTTGAGAAAGATAGAGAAGATGAAGGAAGTAACGGAAGTTGGGACACAATGTTTACGGGTGAGGGAAGAGAGGAAGGTGAAAACGAGGAGGAGGAAGAGGCCACATAAGCTTTAAAACAGGGGAATAGATAATGTTGTTGGTCCTGGAAAAAAGGAAAGAATGCCCGAGCATGCTAAAAGCTCCAGCGCCCTAAAAATATGATAAAAATGGCTAGAGGCAAGAACACCTTATGTGAATAGGTTGAGTAATTTAACAGAGTGGATGAAAATCCTTGACTGACACCACACTGAAAACACTGGGACTCACCACAGTTAAACAGAAAATGGAGTTCATGCAATTCCCATGGTTAGAGAAAGGGGGAGGAAGGCCACAATATATGCCCTGGCCACAAATGGACAAGAATAATCCAGTTTGTAAGTTACCAACTTTGACATCGGGAGCAGGCAAGTGCATCTATGAATTAGAAAGAATGATAGATGGGATAACACTAGCGGCGGGGGACATAAAGTGGTTGCTTGCTGCTATTATCTGGAAGAGAACAGACAACATTTGGAAGTGAGCAGAGTATCCCGGAGTAACAGTTCAGAACACCACTCATGACGGGGGACCGTTTAATATTTGTGGGCCAATATATGGAGAGTGGTCAGAGTCCAATATCCCGTATCCTAGGAAGTGCTCCGAATGTGCTGTTGGCTGTGTTGGAGAACCTCTGCTCTTGGACCCCCCTTGGCAACTGGTACACTCCCTCCTGCCTACTTGGACCTTAATCTGGATTGTTGGACCAAGTAATATACTGGCACAATATAAAAGGACCTATCTGGACAATTAACGTATATTATAAGTAATTAAATATACTTATTTTCTTGTTTTTTTGTGCGTGTGGTTAGCCCCACCCACTTTCCCAGAAGGCACAATATTAGTTGTGCATGTGCACATCCTGCGCACGCCTCCTAGGAAGTGCTCTGAAAGTGCTGTTGGCTGTTCGCTGTCCACTATTTTACAATCTAACATTTGGATTAAAGGAATTGGCGGTTTAGTTTACGTTGTTTTGAAAACTGCTGACATCAGTTTAGCTTGTAAGCAGTCGCTCCACTGGCCAGACTCGGAGCTCAAAAGTCACTGTCATTTTAAGTGGATGTCACACTCTACACAATAGTGCCGAACCGGTGAGTTGCATAAGGCTAGAGCTATATTATTATTGTTTATAGTGTAACTTCGCACTACGAGTCTCTGACCTTCGTCTCCTGATACGAGTCTTTGAAGTCAGACAGTCTTGCCTTTATCCCTGCACTCCATCCAGTCCAAGGTGGTGTCACGTGTCAGCTGATCTGACCAGCGTTGGCGCAGTGAACTGCTATCCACTCGTAGGTTTCCTACAAAGGATATCTTGGAGTATTACTGCACTTTACTGGGTACGATAAATGGTAAACTTTGATGTGCAAACTGTGAATGCAGAAAGACCATTTAAAGGGAAAACAGACGGTCTGTCTACTTTTTTTTAAAATTGTCAGTTGTAATTTGTAGAAGCCCCAGCCAACTGCAACTGTAACTACAACTGCAACACATATAAAGGTAAACAGTATTGCCGGGTGTTTGCCGTAGCACTATTCAGCCGAGTGTTACTGCGAGCCACATATATTGTTTAAGTATCACGTGTGTTAAGTGGTTGCATGTTGTATGGGTATGGTGTATGTGTGTATGGTGTATGCGTGTACACGGGTTGCATTGTTTAGTCTCGCTGTAACTGGCATTCAATCTGTAGACTATTTGTAGATGTGATCGTGTGACTCTATGTATTTGCTATAGTCCCCTTATTGCAATTGAATATACCTGGAAATATTGGGAAATTTGTACTGGTTAATTAGTTTATGTTCCTACCCCCATACTGCTAAGCGGAAGCTTGCAAAAAATGCTGTGTAGTGGTCGAAGAACTTATATCCCTAAAACGATATCCAAACCGATTTTGAGTGGGAAATCTAAACAGATGACAGCTTATTTCTCTAAGATCCAAGATGAACAGCCCCTGCTAGAACAAATAGACGAGGAGTCTGCAGCCCAAGAAATCGTAGCTGAGCACAGTGACACTCTGGGTTGTGTTAGTGCCAAACTAATTGAGAGTGTTATGTTGCCCTCTCTACAGGTGGCTTGCAAGTGTGATAGTGAGCCAGTAGTTGTAAACTCCACTCAACCAATACAAAACACACACAAGCTACTGGAGAGTCCTTCTCTTGCTCCTATTTCTTTAACAAAAGTTCTGATCCATACCACTAACAATGTGAAGCGTCGCTGTATCAGTGAGTCGCCATCTAACATTGACTTGGTGTGTGAGACTAGTGGAGATGCAGAGGTGGAAAGCTTGGGTGATATCAGAGAGATGTCATTTTCAACTAGCCATCTCGACATCGAACGACATGTCTTTCACCCCTCTTCCCAATGCCCTCATTCAATTAATGATAAAGCAATTAATAGTATGCCATGTATCATTGGTAAAATCGACAATGAGCAATTTAAGGTCATAGAAGACCCAAGTGGTAAGACTAATTTCGAGATTCATGATGTGAGCGACAGCAGTATGTCATCAAATGAAATCTTTCAAGCATTTGTAAACTTGCTATATCATCTCCTGATTAAAATGGAAATCATTGAAAAAAAATTGGATTTACAATCTTTACTCCTGCATAGGAGCATCAATCGCGGGAGAAAGTCAGTCCGAGATTGTAGTACTTCTACCAACACTATGAGTACTGCTAAGCTGGACAACAATCCAATAGAATATGAGAAGGCCAGGCATCATCCCTCAATCACCAAGAGCAAACCTGCAGGTAAATACCTGGTAAAAAGAGACATACTACAAAAGCTAAGTGGAAACAACACACATCTATAAGTCAGGCATTCATGTATGGGTACAGTACCATACTTAGAAAGAACTCCTTTGTAGTTGAAGAAACAACATCCCAGGGTACAACCCAAGATCTGATAAAACCTTTGCCTGTTCTGCCACTTGTAGAATCCCAAAATAACATGAGTGTATCTGACCCTTTATTGAAGGCTCATTTAGATGTAGACAACTTGAGTGCAAACTCTATGTCCCTTTTCGAGAATAAGAAAGGTGTTGACCAGGTCCCCCCAAATCCAAGTAACATTGTGGCTGTTACTACTAATTCAGATAGCCCTCGTAGATCATTAGTACCATCAAAGTCACTCAGACAAATGACGATTCCAGGTCCGTGGCTTGTGAACCAGGACTCAGTTTCTTCCCTCACGCCTGGTCCGTTCACTCCTAATCTCTCGTTACAAATTGACCACACTGGGTATACTTGTGCGCTTCAACTTCAACCAGTCACTTTTGAAAAAAATATGGCACCTTTAAATCGCGCTGCAGTGCTAAAAATATTTAACTCTGCAGTGGCATTGCGAGTAATTAAGTCTGACAACATTCAGATCGTCGACCAGGTTGAACAAGCATCTGAATATATGACCAACATTTGGTTCAGATCTAGTGCTATCCTAGAATATATCCTTCGATTTGATGCTGATCTCTTTCAAAGTGGCTATATGAGTAAACTGGTGTGGATTCATGAGGTCAAACAGAGGGCACAAGAAGTGACCGCAGCCCAGGAGGAGGCACCAGTAAAATTAAGTAAGGGCAAGACTAGCACTTTGGATAAGCATACCACCACAAAAGTGTCCGGTATAAGTGCTATGAAACAGGTGGTTCCCGTCACCCTTCAAACTGACGGTGATGCGAAGGAAGCACTAGGTTACTGGCAATGGTTGCCAGTTGTCTTTAAGCAACACTTTTCCACAACCCGTGAGTGATGCAAATCTAATTCTATCATGGTACACATGAGGACATTCCCACCTAGTCAGTGAAGATGGTCTCTTGTCCCAACTCGATATATTTATGATACGAGCCTTACAAGAAACTTGGCTCATAGATATAGTCCACTTTGACGGAAGATGTACTGTCCAACATGTGGCTATAAAGCGGCCGCTAGGAAGACCTAAAGGAGGGCTTTTGCTCTCAGTAAAGTCTCCATGGGAAATAATTACACTTAAGGAATTAACTAATTCTATTCTAGTATCAAAAATCTTTCATCTAAACCAGGTGATAATTCGTATTATCAATAAGTAGGTGACATTTTAAGGAGGAGCGAAACAGAGAATAGGAAGTTATAGATCGGAGGGATAGAGGAAGGAGGTTCCAGTGGAGAGGGGCCAGCAGTTGAAAAGTTTGAAAACAAGATTGTGCACAAGGGACACGGGGAACAGTAAGTAAGAAGAGTCCAGCAAAGCATTGAGGCCAAGAAGGAGAATAAAATGAGATAAGAGAAGTGACATAATCGGGAGCAAGGCCATAAAGAGATTTGACTACTAAACAGAAGAAATTGAATTTAAGCTGAGAATGAAAGTAGAGCCATCAAAGAGAGTCAAGAGAAGAGTATATAGAGTCACGATGAGAAAGTAAACAAAGTGAGCGAATGGAGGAATGATAGATTTATTTAAAGGGGCTAAGCAAGAGCAAGGAAGACCAAAAAATAGAGCAGAGCAGTAGAAAAGTTGAGAAAAAATTAGAGAGGAAACCAAGAGCTTAGTGGCATAAAAAGTGAGAAAGGGGCAGATTTTGCGATTATTAAAGAGGTGAAAATGACAGGCGCGAGAGGTGAGTGAGATATGATGGCTAAAGGAGAAATTAGAGTCAAGGTAAAGAGCGAGATTGCGGGCAGTAGGAGAATCACCAGGGTTGACGGGGAAAGAGAATAGAAGAAGAAGTAGAGGGAAGTAGAAGAGTATTAGCAGGAAAGAAAAGAACTTCAGTTTTTCCGGAATTTAAGGTTAGAGAATGGGAAGTCATCCATGACTTAATAGCAGTAAGACAGGAAGAGAGGGTGGAGTGGATGTCAGGTGTGAAGGATGAGAAAGAGAGAAAGAGCTAAGTGTCCTCCGCATAAAAGTGATGTTACACTCCGCAGGAAGAGATGACAGGAGCAAGAAAAGAAGTGTATAAAGAAAAAAGAAAAGGACTATGACCAGACCCTTGTGGTACTCTGTGATCGAGAGGAAGAGGAGGAGAAATAATGCCACCCCAGGATACTGCAAATGTGCGTTTAGATAGATAAGAAGAAAACCAGGATAGGACAGAACCACGAAAACCAAATGAGGAAAGCGAATCAAGAAGCAAAGAATGTAATTGTAGTAGTATGAAGATAGTAATGTCGATTCTACTATAGATGTCATAAAGCTATTTTCTGAGATGATGGTAGTCATTGGCACAAATAATTGCACCACCAGAAATTATAAAACTGTCATGGAATGTTCCAATAAGAGCACTACTAATTGCCACCATAACGATAGAAGTATAGCTAATGTAAAAAAACATCTTTGCAAGTCAATTTGTGCGGTTGTTGATCTATTTGGAGCTAGACGAAGTTCTGGTCCTGTGGCAAAATATATTTGGCTTTGTAAATATCTTTATCTAAAATGGCTTAGATGTCATCAAAAAAATATTGAGATAAGACGCTGGAAACAATCGCAAGCCTTGCAACTCAAGGTAATAATACAGCTATCTGGGAAGTGATAGGATAAAAAAAAAGAGAATGATCTATTAATTGTATCTCAGAAAGCAAGTGGACGGAGCACATTAAAGGAACGTCAGGTTCCTCGCTTGATTGTGATCTTCGCATCACTCCATTGAATGTGATATGGTGTTGTAAGGCCTCTGTCTTGGACATAATAGTGATAATTGAAAAATGAAATAATTCAAGAGCTGCTGGCCCAGACGGGGTGTGTAATGCCTTGGTGAAACTCGCACCTGATCATTTGGGCACATGCACTATACCATTTATTTACTGAAGTTGGTAGAAGTCGAAGGATTCCAGAAACTTGGCATATGAGCCACCTAATAGCTGTATATACAAAAGGGGCATGGGATATTCCTGCAAATTATGGAATGTTAGATATGCAAGAGATCTCCTCTAAAATATTAGACATAATTCTGCTGGAGGAGTTAAATATCTGGATTCTTTCCAAGAATATCTTGCCCAGTGATTAAATCGGTTTTCGGCCAAAAGCAAACACCATGCATAATATTCTCATATTAACATCAGCTATTGAATGCACATGGCAACAACTATAATGCTATGTCTATTGTGCTTTTATAGATTTTAGCGCTGTTTTTTGATTCAGTTTTAAATAACATTTTATGGAGAAAACATAGCGCTTGAAAGATTCCCCCAGGGTGACTGAAAATGTTAATGCTTTTATATGCCGATAATACTGTACACATCCGTTTAGATGGCAAGGGTCGACTGTCAGCGCCCATAAACATGTGCTGAGGGGTTAAACAGAGTTGCATAGTGTCAGCTACCCTGTTTAACCTCTTTAGCTGACATAAATTTACACTTCTTTCATCTGTCATCTTGCCCTGTTATGGTCGGTACAGCAATGTTAAACTGGCTTGCATATGTGATGACCTCTTACTTTTGGACCATACTCCCAGTGGTTTACAAAATTTGCTTAACGCATTATCCGATTATGCAAAATTAAATGGACTGAAAGTTAATATAGAAAAAAGTAAAGTCATGGTTTTTAGTGTGCAGACAGCAAAGAAACATTACACCTGGGAAATTGATGGCACAAAACTTGAGCAGATAAAAACTTATAAGTATCTGGGAGTAAAAATAGATGAGAAATTAAAATGGGATGCACATTGGAATGCCACCAAAGAAAAAGGTCTCAAATCCGTAAATGCAATAAACTCATTCCTTGGGCTATATGGAGGTTGCTCTACACATGCAGTCCTGTTATTATATTCAGCAGAAATCTTACCGTTGCTATTGTATGACTGTGAGATCTGGGGCCATAATCGTCTGGGAGCACTAATAAAATGTGACGCACTCTTAGTAAGGAAGCTATTTAGAATGCCCAAGAGTATATCAATAGAACATATTTACTTGGAATTTGAATTAAAAGGTGTAGCAACTGAGTGTCTGCATAAAATGACTATGAGCTACATACATTTAATGTCAATAGACAATGGCACCATAATTGTGTCATATATGCAGGTTTATATGCAGACTAATTACTGTTGCACCTCTGGTACGATAGGTAGAAATACTAAATCTTTACAGTAAATGGTTTGTTGACTTTGACAGCACATGTAGTCATACAACCTTAATCCAGTGGAAAAATTGACTGAATAAGAAAATGCAATTATATGGTCAGGAGTGCCAACTGGTTGAATTAGCCACTAAGAGAACCAGTGGGCAGTATTGCCATTATCGTCAAAAACAGCTCACTGTGCCATTGTATACAATAGCTTATCCTGAACCATATATTCTCAGAAATTACCTGCTGATGAAGTTTAACTGTTGTGATGTGCTTAATGTTGTTGGGTCACGATTAGGTAGAGCTCGTTCAGACAGACTGTGCCGCTTATGTGGATGTGGTGAACAGGAGACTCTTCCACACCTGCTAGTGTACTGTGAAACTCTCACATTGATTCGAGCTTCCTATCTTAAATCCTATGATAATAAGGTGGACACTAGCGATGTGTCATGGATATGGCTGCATTTTATGAATGGTGACAATGTAAATTTTATGTATTGTACGGTAAAATTTTATTTGAAAATAATGCTGATTCTTAAAATGTTTCTTAAGTGCATTGCCTATGTTGACCATGAATTTGTATGGTTTTAGGTTAATCCTTTCTTCCTTTTATTTGAGTAAAATGTAGTTAGTTGATTTTATCGATTTAGTGCATACAGTTTAAATTCTTTCACCAGATTTGTTTCTAATGAACTGCCGATTGCAATTTTATGATGGACATGTATTAAATGATGTATGTATGTAAGTTTGTGTTACATATACAAAGCTGTTGGCTATAAGTATATTACCAATAAATGAAATTAAATGAAATATCCGGATTCGTCAGACATGAGCGCAATCATGACGCACAAGATGCATGATGATGAAGATGTGGTTACTTACATTCAGAGGTTTCATGGCAGCTTGAAACGAGAGAGCCTTAGGATAAAACTATATCAATATTCTATCATATATTGTGTCAGGGATTGCCTGAGCCATTGCAGAGACAATTGGCGAAGATCGTGGGGATGGAAGCGAAACCATGGCCAGAGATTCAGTTGACTATAGCTCATTATTGTCGGCTAAGGCAAGAGAAATCCCGAAGGAAAATCAAGGAAAGAAAGCTGGAGGAACCAGAACTAGTTAAAATAAAGATGTTTTCTGTGGAAGGAGCAGTGTTAACTAGTGGAAAGGGAGTGATTACACAAGAATGACAGCAGGTACAGCCAATGGCTGGAGGGACTTCGCAGGAAGAGGAGAATACAATTATTGGCCACAGCGAAGTGAGGGTGCATCCAGTAGAGTATTTGGACTTTTGGCTCCACAGGGAGGAGGATTCAATGGGGGACAACTTTGGTCTTGGGGGCAGTTTTAACAGTGCTGGGCAGGTGGGAAAATGAGGCACATTTCCCAAAAATGGAGAAGCAGGGGAGGGATGCAGCAAAATTGTCAAGATCCAAGAGAAGGGACAGTATATCCTCCACCATATAGCGCAGAGCCAACTGAATAGTATGCTCAGGATCACACGCAGTATGAGACATATGCACCACAAATGCAACCTGAACAGCATGGAAGGTCAGTGCAAATGCAACGGACACCAATGCAAGCACAACAAGCACTGGTGGAAGCACAACAAGTTCCCATGCAGACACAACAAATACAGATGCAACCACAAGCACCTGTACAACAGAATACCATGGCAACATGGAACTCAAGTGCAGGACCTCAGACACCTACACCCAGAATAGCAGTGTGACAGTGGTGGGAGGAAATGCTTTAATGGAACAGGGATGAACCTATATCCACAACAGGACAGCCCACAGAGAGACCCGATGTGTTCCACCCTATCAGTTACAGCAGACCAAGAGGAACTGAGGGCTGGGGTGGCTATCGGTGACAAGACATTCTCCTTCCTTGCAGATAGAGGGGTGACCAGGCCCTGTGTTAGGGAGGGGAAGAACCCAATGTCAAGCATTACCATGAATGCACAAGGCTTTTTTGGGTGACAGGTTTGGTTCCTTGTACTGACAACCTACCTATCACTATAGGAAAACATTGCCACTATTGTACTCCCGCTAGACACCAGTTACCTTAATGGGGAGAGATCTGAAGAGCAGATTTAACTTAGCAATAGCCTTCACTGATCAGGGGATAATATGTTCCACTCCAAGGATTCACTATGTAAATGCAGACACATTTATATCTGCATTCAGTGGCCAAAACGTACAGCAGGGCATGCCATTAAGCCCAGAAGTATTTATTCATGGAGTACACATAGTTTTAGAATGGCCTCCCGGAATAAGGGGCAAAACATTGCAGCTACTTGTAGAATTTGTGTCCAGAGCAGAAGTACCTCTGGATGAGGAAGAAGTGCAAGTGAATCTAATAGAACGAGAAGCAACCATAGTGAGAGAAGACAGGGTGATTCTTCACAGGGCTGATGATGAGTGAAAAACCTAGAGAACAGTGATAGCTCTTGATGAGGGACACAGACTGACCAATCTGACAGATGAGGAATTGTTCACAGACAATGACTCAGATAATGAGGTAGTGTTTTTCATAAGCCTCACCTATTGGTTGAAAATTGAGAGCAGAGAATGTCATTGATAAAATAGAAACCATAATTTCTCCGAGAAGATTTAGCACAGGTACCGAGCATACTGTGGAATAGCAGTCCATTTGATGCTGGCCTATTAAGAGGAGTAGGCGCAGTCAAAATCTAATTGAAGACATGAGACATTTTCCTGTGGGTGAGACAGTACCCACAATCAAGAGAGGCAGATGAAGGCATTTATGATACCATTTCAAGTCTAGCGCAACAAGGAATACTAGTGCCACCAGACTCCCCATGTAATACAGCAGTGTACCCAGTGAAAAAATCAATGGGGGAATCATGGAGATTTATTCAGGGCTTATGCCCCCTAATTGTTGAAGTGGAATTCCCATTGGTCCCAAATCCATTGACCATATTGTGCAATATTCCGCCTAAATTCAAATGTTTTACAGTGATTTATTTAAAGAATGCTTTCTTTTCAACCCCCCTTCACGACGAGTCACAAGACTTGACTTCATTTTCCTATAGAGGAAATAAGTGGAAACATACAAGATTATCTCCAGCGTACTGCGAGTCCCTCTCAATATTCAGATTTACCTAGGAAACATACCCCTTGACGGTATAGTGATACAATATGTAGATAACATTTTGGTGTGCAGCGAGACAGAGAACAATTCAGAAAAGACTCAATACATTTGATAACAGTCTTGGAAGAGAAGGGGTACAAAGTAGACAAGGAGAATTTACAATATTGCCAGAAGGAAGTCTTGTACAAAGGACAGTTGATATCTCAAGAAGGAAGAAAAGAGACCTGTGAGAGAGCAGAAGCGACTATGAAAACAGCCAGACCAAAAGTAGTGAGGGAGATGCAACAATTTCTGGGCTTTTAAAATTACTACAGGTGATGTGTCTTTTATTATAGTACTTATGTCAGACCCCTCTTAAGAGGACTCCAGGAAGCTCAGATGTATGACAGTGGCATAGCCTAGACAGGTGAAATGACAGAAGCCTTTGATGAGTTGAAAAGGACAATGTGCACAGCACCCGTGTTAGGTATCCCTGATTACAGTGCAGAATTATTTTTGTTCTCATTCAAATGGAGTATTAATGACAGCAGTCCCCACACAAAAAGACCCTAGGACACAACGGATTAGCACATTATAGCAGGATCCTAGATCCAGTGTTGAGAGGCCGTTATCCCTGTGAACAATCATTGGCGGCAGCAGCTTTTGCAATTGAGAAATGTGCCAGTATCATGATGGGCTATACAGTAATGTTATATGTGGAGCATACCCTGTTTGCCATCCTTGAAAAGCCTAAAAGCACATTGACCACACAGAGAGCATCTGGGTATGAGGTGATCATCTCAAATTCAGTGATTAAAATTGTTAGGTATAGAGTAATGAACCCAGCAAAATTCATAGCAGAGCCAGTAGAAGAAGGGGACTGCATACATGATTGCACTAAGTATACTGAATATCACAATGATATACAACATTTTAGGGAAAATGCCACAGGAGGGAGGAAGTCCTCTTCGTTGATGGTTCATCAACGATCAACCAGACCACAGGTGAAAGGCCTACAGGGACCGCAGTGGTGAAAGCAAAATCAAATGGCAACTTTGAGTCGGTGGGAAGTACAAGATTGCCTTCGTATTTTTTAGTACAAGCAGCAGAATTGGTAGCACTTATTTTGGCATTTGAAATGCATGAGGATGGGGAAGTAACAGTATATTCGGACTCTGCCTAGGTGACGTCAACAGTGCACGCAGGACTGTCACATTGGAAGAGGCATGGTTTCTGCGCACAGATGGCACACCAGTGCAACATGCGCCATTATTGGACAGGCTCATAGGCGCACTACAGCTCCCATCGGCCATCACCATGGTGAAGTGCAAAGTGCATACTAAAGGCACAGATTTAATTTCCTGTGACAATGAAGCCACCCAATTAGAGGCCAAAAAAGCAGCGTATCTTCCTGAAATATTCAAATTTGACAGAGCAACCAATACATTCACACATGCACAAAGTATGGTAATGAAATAAGGCTTTAATGCATTGCCCATCGCCCAAATCATAGAGCTTCAGGGACCAGCTGATATGATATGGCATGATACAAATACCATATCATATCATATCATATCAGCTCCACTAGAGGAACAAGAGTTGTGGAAGCGAAGGAGGTGTTCATTGTCCCCCACAGATGCAATTTGACAGCAAGACAGCACCGGAAAACCAGTTGTGCCTCTTAAATTACTTAATATAGCATTACATCAAATACATTACCCAGCACATACAACACAAGAGAGTCTTGCTGCCCTAATCTCAGATGAATGGTTTGTGCCTAATCTAGTAGAGCATGTTGCTATCATTTTCATAAATTGTTTGGTCTGTCAGCAGTACACTGCAGGGCAAATGCTGCAAACAGTGAGAGGAGAAATACCCTGCCCTACTGGACCCTTCCAGCATTTGGATATCGACTATGTGGATTTGCTCCAAGTGTGTAACGGCTGAGTGGAATGAGATGAGTGTTTTATTCAAACTGTGAAACTTTGCTGTGCTGGACTGCTTGGAGGATTTTCTCCATTTCCATCAGAGGAGGTGTGGCTCCCTGCCACTGCTGCTGATGAGAATCACTCATAAGCCACACTTCCACGGAGCGAGTGGAGTGAATTCAATATTTTGTGAAAACTGTGAAACTTTAATGTGCTGGACTGCTTGGAGGATTTTCTCAAATTCCATCGGAGAAGGTGTGGCTCCCTGCCACTGCTGTTGGTGAGAATCACTCATAAGCCTCACTTCTAAAGAGCGAGTGGAGTGGGCTGAGTGTTTTGTGAAAACTCTGAAACTTTGCCATGCTGGACTGCTTAGAGGATTTTCTCCATTTGCATCGGAGGAGGTGTGGCTCACTGCAACTGCTGCTGGTGAGAATCACTCATAAACCTCACTTCCGCAGAGCGAGCAGAGTGAGCAGAGTGTTCTGTGTTTTATGTGGCGGGTGTTGGGGGCGGCCAGTCCCTCTTTGCTGGAGCCCTTTGTCGGTGGTATATGGAAGCGACACGTTTTACGTGTTACCGGACTCCAAGTAAGTGATTGCTACGAGCACACGAAAAGCATTTTTTGACACTGTGCTGGGGAGGAAGTGTGTGGCCAAGCTTTATTTCCATTGAACCTTGTTTCCTCACAGTGTGGTGCTCGTGTCAGGTGTGGAACTTTTCCCATCTAAAACCGGTTGAACTTTGCTAGACGGAATCTTTTGTGCAAATGATCCAAGTGTTAAACTGCATGGTGACTGCAAGGGAGGTTTTCCCCTTTGAACCCGCAGAGAATCTGTGCTTCTTCTTATTCTGAAAAGTGTGCCTTCAATCCAGGCAACATGCATTTTACCAACTAGTAACTGTGAGGCGACTGTGGGGCGGGTGCCCTTTGAGCCTATGGTTAGCAACACAATGGGTGCCCGTTGTCTTAGAGGGTTTATTAGTGCCTTTTACTGACTAGAGTCTGGTTAATTATTTGCATGGAAGAACTGGTTGGTGTCCAGCAACATTAATTTAATATGCCGGGGAAAACGGCATCCAAACCAAGAAATGATAACCTCAGGAAACAAAAACCATATGGCAAAAGTAACGGATATTGTCGGGCACCTGTTATAGGCCCTACTGATGGAATATCAACAGCCCCTTTAGAGGAAATGAAAACATCACTAAAGGTGGACCCTACTAAACAGGGCACATGTAAATCCAAGGACATTTCCTCCTTTTTTGCAACAAAAAAAACAAGGCTTAAACCCAAAGGTGCCCTGATGCCCAAAATGAGACTGAGGCTATAATTCATGAAGAACCTGGGCTAAATAAATGTCTCTTACATTCCACGTCTGATGGAATCGATAACAATTCTCTACTGGATTTGTGCTACTTAGTGAGTAATTCCATGCAACCCACCAGAGAAGTTACAACTGTAGCCATTGCTAATCTTTCAACTGGGTCCCAAGCAGCTGGGGTACTCTCAAATATGGAAGTTCAGGCTGGGTTTACTTGTGCCCTAATGGTTCAACTTTTATCTGTATCCCCCAACTTGGTAATGGGTGACACATTGCCAGCTTTAGAGACGCATTGTCAGTCATAAATGGACATGGGATCAGTTTAAACCAATCTGCTGAGAATAATGTGGCTAACTTTGCAATAATGTTCCTGTTAAAACTATGCTGCCGCATTCACAATGAAGTTGGAAAACATTGCATTATGCTAAGTGATCAATTGGGAAAAGCTAATCTGCTCACTTCTACGGATGAGATTGTAGCGCCGCCTCCCAGAAATTTGACTCTACCTCTTAAATTCAACTATTCATACTGCACTAGCATTACCACAGAGATCCAAAAAAAACAAAAAGAAACAAATGAGAAAGAAAAAATGAAGACAGCAAAGTGAGGCTAAACTAACTAGATGGCTGCTGAAAGAAAATGTATCTATAGAAGAATCAGTGGAGGCCGTGAGGGAAGCGGATATAACAAATGAAGGTGCACAGGAAATATTACCATTGGCTGTATGCTATTTGGTTCGCGGTAACCCATTGGACATAAACGATAACCCAGTACCACAGTCAAATGTGTCTTTAGTCCAATCTCCTTTGAAACAGGAACAGGATATTCTGACAGTAACCATTTGCCAGGGAGATATTGTAAAACGATCAATGATAAATCTTCCATCATTACTTAAACTATACATGAAGATTCCCTTGCTACGCATCCTAAATTCTAGTGACTTGGACGATGTACAGCCATTGGGCTCACAATATAATCACATATCTAAGATCCACTGTGCGTTACCAGCAACCTCTGCCTTAATCAGAGCCCAATTGGAATCATTGGAATTTTTGGGCTACGCTTGATAGTGAGCCAATGTCAAAAGCTGGTGACAGTATCTGTAAAACCATAAATAATTTGACAAAAATGGAAAGCATGTACCATCCACACTTCCTGTAAAAGTTGATAACCAAGGTTTTGATAATACCCTGTGGTGGTTTTGGTTACAAAGTATTATCCATGATATGTTGGGTCCACAAAATGGAATAAATATCTTATCATGGAATACGAGGGGGCATTCACACATCACTGCAGTAGGTGGATCACTTCCATCATTGGTTACATTTAACTTAATAATGCTGCAGGAAACTTGGATGTGGATTGCTTTCTCAATGAATGGCTATAAAGAGTAAATTTGGAAGACCTTCAGGGGGCCTATTGATAGGAGTCTCAACTGGCCTACGCTCCGCGTTCATAACTCTGCTAGAAGAGAGTGGTAATGTCATTGCAGTGGAGACTAGATTGATCGTTGAAGATAGAAATATTTGTTTACTGCTGATATGTATGTACAACCCTCCAGGGAGTGGAAAAACTTAGAATATTTTTGACTACCTGGATAGGATATTAATGACTTGGGTGGTGGACCCAAACTGTGATATGATACTGAGGTGAGGAATGGTCTACATTTTGGGCAGTATGGGAGATGACACTGTTAAATGGCTGTCTTCATAATGATATCCCAGGACAACCAACCTGGAATGGACCGCTTCTTGAATGCACAGTTGTACTGGATATCTTTGTGGAATAGTAATGTACTATTTGAGTGCATGAATTTGATTTTAGAAATTTTAGATTGTATGTGATGTAGATAAATGAATTAAGTCAAATGAATATAGAATGAGAGATGTTTAAAGTACGTTTTGAGTTGTTAACATGATTCTCTTGGAGTTGTTAATATTATTTTCTTTTAGGTACATATACATTTGTTTATTCTATTTTACTTGGTTTTATTTTATGCTTTATTGGTCAGGTGATGATATTGAATATTGATTGCACTGTAGCAGGCTACAGTGTATAAGTGGTTTGTAATGTCTTGAATGTTTTATAATGTTTGCATAAATATACAAAAGGTTCTATGAACTAAAACCTACATTAAATAAAAATGATTTAAAAGGAAAAGCTACAGATATATTGTCACGACTCGCTCCCTTCGCTCCCGTTCCCACCATTTGGGGGCATGATTTGGGGTTTATTCCCCACTGGACTTTTCCTCCGAACTTTATGCTACAGTGCTGTGGTGATTTGGGAGCGCTAAATCCCTATTTTCCCAGCTACTTCCCTTCCGGATCCATTCCAGGTTTTTGGCAGCCAGCATGCTTCTTTAACCAAATGACTATGCTTCCCAGAATGCCTGGCCCACTGCTCCACCTCCACCCTTGCAACACAAGGTTGGGTGGAGGATAGGTAACAGCTGTGGCGGCAGGTGCAGCTATCAGCACACCCGAGGCGTGTGCTCGTTAAGCAGCTTTAAAAGCCTCAGTCTTACTTCAGTCCAGCGCTGGTCATCGTTTGCAGTGTTCCTGTTTTTGACTAGTCCCTGGTTCCTGGTTCCTTGCCTTTGTACCTACTTCCTTGTTCCTGTTTTCTTGTTTCCTCCGCCCTGAATTTCGGATTCATGAGCTAATTGATTTCTGCTCCCTTGATTTCCCTTTTTGTCTTCCTCTGTTTGCAGGCAGCAATTCTCAGTGCTTTCCCCTTTTAGATGCAGCCCAGTTTGTCTGTGTTCTATATTTCTTTGACTCTGTCCTTTGCTGCTGTTACCCATTTGCCTTAGCCTTCCTCTTAGTTTAGTTTCCTGTCTTTTCCTTGGAGGGGTAGGGAGAAGTTTGCATAGGTTATTTCGTTTTTCCCTGCTCCTGATCCTTACTTTCTAGAGGATCCATTCCATGTTTTCCACTGCACTTCTGCATTTATTTTCCCTTTGATTATTAGGTGTGGTGTGCGGTAGTAGCTAGCTCCTGTGTGAATGCTTATGTTTTCCTCACTATTTTGTAGACACTATTCCCACTTAGGTATTTAGTTTCCCTTCCATTGCTGTTCTAGCCTTTCGGGGTCCCAGTTTCTTCAACAGGATTCGTGGGCTAGCTGACATTCAAGAGGTTTATCTCGTCCTCGTGAGTACAGTTCTTAAGTTCCCTTCTGTAATACCATCAAGAGTGTTAGTACACAGATCCTGTCATTGCTTGCCCTCCACGTGGGTTTAGCGCTGTCAGTACCTGTAACAGCAATTGGGGGTAAGGCGCTTGCCGACTTTCCTCGCGGTCAGGTGCTTACCCCACATCCCTTTTCATATATTGGTTTTGATGTCACACTCTATTTGCACTCCAGGGTTCTAGCATACCTGAGTCGTAGTTCCTGGGTGCACATTTCCCTTGCCATATTCACTGCCTTTGTACTCGCCTGACTAATCCTGACATATATGCTTGTAGTCATGTGTGCTTTCTCTAGATGGATCGAGGCCAATCCATGCACACATCCCGATGCCACATGTGCCGAGAAGTTCCTTGTGTGTGAGGTATTCCCGAGGTGGGGAGTGTGTAAAAACATTCGGTCTGATAATGGACCACATTTTCTAAATGATGTATTTGGCTACATCACAATCCTACAGGGTGTTAATCACAAATTCTTTTCCACTTATCACCCACATGCAAACAGCAATTGTGAGAGTCTCAATGGCCTCCTCAAAGAATACATTGCCAAGCTAAAATTAACTCTGAAAAAAGAATGGCTCCAAAGCCTACCCTGAGTTAGATATGCATTTGGTAATGGGCCCAGCTCAAACCATCATCTGACTGCTCATGAGTTGATGATCGGACACTGCATGTGTGTACCTCTTGCTCCTCCCACTCGAGAGAAAACTGACACCCATAGCATGTGTAATGTACTTGGGACTGAAATACATGACTTTTTGGCTGCTATGATGGCGGCAAGTGTTGCTTTTATGTTTCAACAGCTTTGTGCCTGGCAGGGGAGGTCAAAGAAGAGTGATGAAGAATATGAACACATTGGGCCTCATTACAACCCAGGCGTTAAGGGGTTAACAGCGCCGTAAAAGGTGTCGGCGCTGTTAAACACTCCTGATTACAAGGTCCCTTTGCGGGTTGCACTTTAACGCCTGCTTTTAGCAGGCATTAAAAAACCAACCCGCAAAGGGACCTAGGAGCTAATTACGGCACCGTAATTTACGGTGCCGTAATTAGTGCCTTCTCCATTCCCATTGAGCCCTATGGGGCAAAAATGGGAATGGGGAAGGGCCATGGCGGCATGGGGAATTACCGCCCTGCTATTAGCACCATGGTCCAACGCCTCGGTCGTAATGAGGCCCATTGTGTCCGAAACATTGCTAAAGTCCCCAGCATTATACACAGGAGAAAGAGTGCTCTTTTGGAGCTTTACACCACTCTTGCACAAGCCACATTTTGATGGACCACACCTTGTAGATGAGGTCACACCCACAGTGGTAAGGTTTCAAGGGAAAAGAACCTGACTGCACCTTGGTGACATCAAACCCTACAAAGAAGAGACACCCCCTGCTGCAACTCCCTGAATCTGAAGGTGAAGAAGAGGTGACACAATTACAAATGAGGTTGGCTACCAGAAGCAAGCACCAATCTGAAGACTAAGACAGATAATAAATGGATTGTTCCGAATCAGCAAACAGAAAGAATTCAGTGAACATTTCTCCTAAGAATCTTACCTGCACATTTTTTTTAAAAAATAGCTCTTTTTACAAGGAAAGAGATAGACACTAAGGGCACAAGTAACAGCAAGCTGCACAAGTAATGCCCCCAACACGCCCGATGCATAGTAAACAAGTGAAATGCCTAACACGGCGCAAGCCTCCACACCATCCCTGGGCCAGCATGCAACCCCCCCAAGCCAAATCGTGCAAAAACCCCCTGTGATCCCCAGTGGCACCCCAGCGTAATCACATGAAAACACCCCACTATCCCCTGCCGCACCCCAGTGTAATCACGTGAAAACACCCCACGATCCCTGGCCGCACCCCAGCGTTATCACACAAAAACACTTTGCAATCCCCGGCTGCACCACACCGTAATTGCGCAAAAACACCCCACGATCGCTGTGCGCACCCCAGTGTAATCACGTGATAACACCTCATAATCTCTGGCCACACCCCAGAGTAATTATGCAAAACCACCCTGTGATCCCTGTGTGCACGCCAGCGTAATCATGTGAAAACACCTTGCAATCCCCAGCCGCACCCCAGTGTAATCACAAAAAAACCTGTGATCCCTGTGCACACCCCAGCATAATCGAATAAATACACCTCGCAATCTCCATCTGCACTCCAGCGTAATCACGAGAAAACACCCTGCGATCCTTGTGCACAACCCAGTATAATTGCTCGAAAACACCATGCGATCCCCATGCGCAACCCAGCATAATTGCACAAAAACACCCTGCGATCCCTGTGCGCACCCCATCGTAATCGTATGAAAACACCTCACAATCCCCAGCCGCACCCCAGCGTAATCACGTGAAAAACACCATGCGATCCCTGGCCGCACCCCAGCGTAATTGCGTGAAAACACCCTGCGATCCCCAGCCGCAGCCCAGCGTAATCACGTGAAAAACACCATGCGATCCCTGGCCGCACCCCAGCGTAATTGCGTGAAAACACCCTGCGATCCTGGCCGCACCCCAGCGTAATTGGACGAAATACCCCGCAATCCCCATGCATACCCCAGCATAATTGCGCGAAAACACCTTGCAAACCCCGGCCGCACCCCAGCATAATTGTGCAAAAACACCCCACGATCCACGTGGTCACCTCATAGAAAACGTGTGCACCCGCAAGCCCTGCCCCTCCGCCAGCCAAACGGTGCCCCAACACTTGACAAACCACAGCATGCAGCCCGCTCCAGATGGGACACCTCAACCACCATCACCCATGACCCCACCCTGCAAGCAGCCCCTTCCACATGGGACACCCCAGTACCCATCACCCGTATCCACACCCGCAGGCAGCCCCGTCCACATGGGATACGCCAGCCACATCACCCATGACCACACCCTTCAAGCAGCCCCCTCCACATGGGACAGCCCAGCCACATCACCCATGACCACACCCTGCAAGCAGCCCCCTCCACATGGGACACCCAAGCCCCATCACCCATGACCACACCCTGCAGGCAGCCCCTTCCACATGGGACACCCCAGCCCCCATCACCTCTGACCACACCCTGCAGGCAGCCCCCTCCACATGAGATACCCCATCACCCATGACCCCATCCTGCAGGCAGCCCCCTCCACATGGAACACCCCAGCCCCCATCATCCATGACCCCACCTTGCAGGCAGCCCCCTCCACATGGGATACTCGAGCCACCATAACCTGTGATCCAACCCTGCAGGCATTCCTCTCCACATGAGACACCCCAGCCCCCATCACAGTGACCCCACCCTGCAGGCAGCCCCCCCCACATGGGACATCGCCTGTATGATGTACCCTGACATAGTGACACATCGTCACTCCATCGATTGTGTGTCGTGCACCTTGACTGCCATGGTGTGACACCAGCCAGAATATCCACCGGAACATGTATTGTGCAAACCAAAACAAATGCATTCACCCAGGCCACATCCATGAGTGTGGCAGCGGGCCAAACAGAATTGCTGTCCAAAACCATCTCCCAACATGCACATGTAACAAGTTAATGTCAAATTGAGGCCCTGCTGGCCATGTTACAATATCATGGCATCAATCCCCAGGGACAAATTGTTCACCAATGACAGAATCAAACCCACACTCAATGTGTGCCATACGACCAAACACTTGCCATGTGTCTCACAGCCTGAGCCTCATTGAGCTGCTATTCCTAGAAGAGAATCCCTAATAAAAAACATCACTAGTTTGCCCATGTGTGAAGGACATGGCAATCAGACACGCACCGAGACAGCTGCATTGGGCAGCCAATGTGTAAATACAAAGAAATGCCAATAGTGTATCCCAGTGCAAGAGGTCGCCCAACAGAGATGATGATAACTGTACAAACACATGCTGGTGAAGGGGTAAGCACCATCAGTGTGTTACACAGCATCCAGGAAATGATGTGCAAATGTCCTGAACATGTAACACTCCAACAGTCACTCCACCCACTTCGCTCACAAACACAGTGAGAGCAAAAACACAGTGATCCTGCACATGTGAAAGGAAATGCCATTTGCCCGTGCACACACAAACTCCCACTTCACACAACACCACTGTTCCGTTCCATGTGTATACTCACCCCGCAAATAAACCCCGAACATAACAAATGTTACATGACTAAGAATGGGCAAGATCAGGGCTACTAAATGGACTACCAAACAGGCACACTGCAAAAATTACTGTGACAGACAATGACTCTGAGAGTAAAAAATAAATATATTCAACAGTTGTATTTTCCGCATATATACTGTAAATAAAATTATAAAAGATGTCAGTGTAAATATCGAAAATTAAAATTGTCCATGTGTATAAAAATATTTACACAAAAACATTACAAAAAGATACGAATTAAACATGGTTACCAGGAACCCTCAAACACACAAAAAAACGATGTACAAAAAAACATGGAGGATAGTCCAGAGTCCACTCCATAAAAAACATAAATAAAAGGAAACTTACCCTACAGAACTATGTACAAAATGAATTGAGTAATGTCTATGGTCCAGGCTCCAAATAATAAGGAAAAATGAAAAGAAACTTATATCTACAAAACTATTTACACAGGCAGCAGACTAGTCCACCTCATCACCAATCTCACTCAATGTCTGGACTAGGGCATCATTGAACACTGCATTCACTTCCCCCAGGCGGACATCCGTTCTCTCCTTGAGGGCTTGCAGAAAACCAGCATGGACCTCTACATCCCCTCCCACTCCCTACAAGTATCCTCGCGGATGGCAGCCAGGAAGGCTGCCAGCCAATTCAGGAGACGCCAGACATCATTGTGATGATGTGCAAGCACATAAGTGCAAGCCTGCACTTCATCACAAATGACGATGATACGCTTTCCGATACCGACTAGCAGGGGTACCACTCTGTCCCGAATGGCAACATCAACAGGCTTCCGGGTGTCGGTCTGGGTGGAAACAGCTGACACCTGCGGATGGGTTCAGCCTGGGGCATGCCGGCAGGTGCATACTGCTGCATGTGCTGACACAGGGACACCATTTTGCACAGGCAACTTCATGGTGGCCTGCACAGCCCCACGCCCCTCGGTCAGGAGTGCAGCAGTCACACCCACCTCACCACCCCCACCTCACCCCATGGACTGGGTTACTACATCCCCCTCCTCCTACTCCTCCTGCGCCATCCTGGTTGCCTCCTGAGCATCTTCCACAATGGAAGGCTTTTGTGTCTGCTCACCTGTCCCCCCTGCTGTGGAGGAATCCACGTCCACCTTTGCCCACTTAGACTTCCCCTCAGCAGCTTTGGCCGATGGTCCAGGCACAAAACCAGCCTCCTCGCTTACTGATGAAGTTGTGTCCAGGGAGCGTGACTGGTCCTTGTGCCTCTCTGGTGGGGGCATCCCTGCTGCCTTGATCCACAGCACTGTCTCCGCCCTCTTCTTCCAACGCAACTGCAGATAAGGAGACCTAGAACACAAACATCAGGGTACTGCACCGACGTGTGCTTGCCACAAAAAATGTGTGCATGAAGTACACTGCTAAAGGGTACAACCATCATCACCCTCCACAACACACAGGTACATGCAATGTACATGCATACACATACATGCTGGTCCTTCACACCAAACAATCACATCCGGGGACATGACACAGTCACAACCTATCAATGGTGCATGCTACACCCACCTGCATCATGGGCTCATACACATGTCATGCACACACATCACCTAACAGTCCTCAAGCAGTACACTGAGCAAACACATCAGAGTTCCCTCAACAGCAATCACATGACTAGGTCACACATTGAAATGCACCTGTTACGTGCACCCAGTAGTGATGGCAAGTCACACAGTCACATCTTAAACACATACACATGACTACCATGCATGCACATGTGGTTGCCAACACCACCTCATCTGTCTCTCTCCTCACACGGGCACGTCTCAGACACATGTAACAAACCATGTGCATGTAGTGAAATGCTGCAGTACATCATACAATGCAAATGTAAGACCATTGAAATGACACATGGTTCACTTAACGCATGTAGAGCACTGTCTGGGATATGCCCATAGACATCCGTAGAAGAGGCATACTTGCTGTAAGCCCAACGTGCACACTCCCACCATACATGAACATGCACATGCACTGTGGAGCCCAGCAACACATGGCCACTTACCTGACGACTCCAGACCTTGCTGCAAATAGCTGACCTGGTTGTGCAGCACTGGGTAGAACTTCTCCAGGACCTGCGTGTCAGTGGTGTTCATCCAGCCCCTGTGCCCTCCTTGGTTGGCACCATCCTGAAGGAAGCGCAGGGCTTTGCTGTGGGTCTTGGATTTCAGATCCTCCCAGCGCTTGTGCACGTGGTGGTAGTCATGGGATCCCACCACTCCATGTTGATGGCATCCACAATAATGCCCCAGGACATGCTCCATCAGGATGTCAGCTTCACTGGCACTGAAGTTGACAGCCCTCTGCCTTACTGCCATGGGGTTGCTACTTACCTCTAAAGAAGTTGGTTGAGACATGGCAACCCCTGAGGCAGGTGTGGGTGGGCAAGGTGGTCCTGGGTCTGGGCTGTGGAGCAGTGGTGATGTTCTGACATGTTGGGAGTCTTCTGAATCAGCTGAGATGGCCACAGGGACAAGGACAGGAGCACTAGCAATGGCTGGACAGCAGGCACTCAAATTGCAGGGCAGGTGGGCAGCAGGCACACACAGTGGTCAGGCAGCAGCAGATGGCTCGTAGGAGGCATCTCAGGGCAGTAGGAGGCAGGTAAAAAAGCTCATAAGCAGGACCGTGGGTCTTCCGTGTCTCTCACGTGGGCAGCTGGAAACAGAGTGATGTTTACTCTGCGTGTTCGAAATTAACGCATACACGTGAAATCAGAGGAAAGGGCCACGCGCTGGGCATTGGGCATTGACGTTCAGATTTGGGATAAAGGAGTGCATAGGAGAACATTAAACCGCATGTGCAAATTGAGCAGACGGACGTGTGGACTTCAGAGATTTTTGGGGTGCCACGCAATTTGTTCACTACTGTGACAATGCAAACGTCTTATTTTGGTGGGGGATTTGCCTCAGCGCACATGTACCTGTACTTTTCTTTTATCTGAGTCTAACCGTGAGTCGCGTACGCATTATTCATACTCTGGGTGCCCCTGTGTATCGCGTACCCCATTCTTAACATCACAGTAGCTTTCCTGGGCTTTGTGAATGCATTTTTTGTATTACTGCGTGCTACAGCGTACCACATAATTCTTTTCACGGTAGCTACTGAGGGGTCACGTACATGCATTTTTGATATTTGGGGTGCCTGTGCATTACCCTACCCATTAATTTTTTTACCAGGGCTAATATTGAGCCTTGCTGGACCACACTAGTACATTTTACATCAGGTACACTGCCCCCTCACTCTGATTATCCATGACAATTGCTTGGTGTACCTTCCATTGTACAAATACATCTGTACCATGAGTGGGAAGGCCACAAGAGGGAAAGGTGGCAGAGGTGGCCGGGGTCACGGACGTGCAGAGAGAGCTGTGCCCTACCCCCAACAGGGTCAGGGTCAGGGAGCTGCAGGTGATGCTGCTGTCCCCGGCACACAGGGTCAGGGAGCTGCAGAGTCATCTGCTCTCCCGAGCACCAAGGTTCAGGCACCTGCAGATGCAGCTCCTGTCCACAGCAGCCAGTGTCAGGGATCTTCAGCGATAGCTGGTGTCGTCCCAGCCCAGGTACATGGACACACAGGGGCAGATGCTGTCCGTACCTCTAAGGGTGGGGACGTCCACCCAAAACACCTGTCCCCAGCACCCAGGGTCAGGGAGTTGTAGATGCAGCTGCTGTCCCCAACCACCAGGGTCAGGGAGCTACAACAGTATCTGTGTCATTCCCCCCCCCCCCAGGTACACATACACGCAGGGGCAAATGCTGTCCGTGCATTCAAGGGGAAGTGACGTCCATGCAAGACACCTGTCCCCAGCACCCAGGGTCAGGAAGCCTCAGGGGCAGCTGCTGTCCCAAACACCCAGGGTGAGGGATCTGCAGCGATGCTGTAGTCGTCCCAGCCCAAGGAAATACAGTTAAAGGTCCTGGCCCAAATACCCAGGTACATGGACCTGCAGGGGCAACTACTGTCCTAGCATCAGTGGGTGATGTTATGGCCCAGAACACTAGTGGTCCAGCATCCGGTGCCCTGAGTGGTCCCAGCCACACAGGGTCTGCACCACATGCCAAGAGGCAAAAGCGTGCAGAACAGGGAAAGGCTCAATCCCAAAGCAAGGCAAAGGACACCGCCACGTTGAGCAAGAGGAGCTTCAATGATGAAGAACTTTGGATCCTCATGAAATACGTGTGCAACCACCACCATGACATGTGCACGCAGCTAGGGAGCACACATACTCCTGCTCAGCCTATGGTCCACTGGCAGCGGGTCACGGATGGCATCAACGCCTTGGGTAATGAGAGGTGCACCGCTCAGGAGGTCATAAAGCGGTGGAATGACCTCCACCATCGAACCAAATCGAAGCTTGGTGCCAATCTCTCTTCTGCTCTGGTGACTGAACGTGGGTCACTACAGGAGTAGGAGCTCACACCACATGAAGAGGCCATGAGCGAGTTGATTCATGTGGATCAACTGCAAGGTGTGGGAGGCCTGCCAGATTACGAGGAAATGTCCTGTGAGTGATGAAGCTTGTGCATCCTGAATATGTGTATGTAGATAAAATAAATGTGTATGATTGTATAGCACTTCTGCCTGCATTTGTATGACTGCCATGGGTGAACCAGGTCATGGTGTACTGACCCGTGCTTAGTATACTTGAGAGTGAATGCAACCCATGTACAGCACATCGGTTGAACATGGCTTTGGGACAGTAGTCATGTACAAGCGTCAGATACTAAAAGACATTTCCGGCATGCCAACACAACGTGGCATCTGGGTATTTACATCAGTGATGTTAGTGACTCAGCTATGCCAGTCAAGTGCTTGTGTCTGAAGTATGTGCTACACATCATGCACTGCATGTAGTATAAAGTCCATCCACACATGTCCATAGGTTGTTTCATGCTACCCATACCTTCCATGGACACTGGCTGCGGGTGGGACATTGTGCCATGAGTGACATAGCATTTTACTACACTGTGCAAATCCCAGCTGCAGCTATGGCACTGACCCCCTTGTAAAATATTTGTCTGGAGTCATCCATGTTGACATGCCACACTCAACACACCCCCATGGGTGCGTGGCCCTGTCCCTCTTGTGTGTCACTGTCCCCTCTTCCTATCTCCCAGCACATGTCATCACTCTCTCCACATAACAAGGGGGGTCCTGGGAGACTCTCTTCCAGACATGAGTCCTGGTTACAAGAGCCTTACCCGGAGTCTTTAGCTCACTATCGTTCACAGAGGAGAAATATCCTAAACATATCAGTCTTTGTCCTGCCCTGGGGCAGTCCAGCACCGAAATGGTAGGCAATTCTCCTCTGAACAAGAGTACCAACAGCAACCCCAGACACGTGTTTCGGTCTGGTTGAACCTCATAAGTAGGGTGTAGCTGTGCCTCTCTAAGAATAGTGAGCAAGGGGTCCACGTGTGGATTCCTCTAATAACTGAGGGTGAGACCCAAAGTTACTTGAAATATGCAAATAACAAGGGGGGTCCTGGGAGACTCTCTGCCAGACATGAGTCTTGGTTACCATTTGACAATTATTCCGTTTACAAACGTTGTTCTGTCCTTGAGATGTTAGATCTACATGCAAAATTATTCAATAGTTATTCAGTTTCCGTTCATTATTCTGAACTTAAAAATATCTAAAAACAAGATGTGCTGGATTGTTTTTAGCCTCTCTCAATGATATATTACTTCACAGTTTCTCTCACCGATGAGTTGTTCGCTGGGCTGCTTGGATCTCTCCTCACACTCTCGGAAAAATGGCTCACAAACTCCAAAGGAAACCGTTGTTGCTGCAGGATTCTTTTTTTATTATACTCTATGGCTTACGTGATATGCCCGTTTTACACTTGATTTTCTGCACCATTTTGAACATTTTCTTTACGGTTTTGAAAACCGCCATCTTTAAACAAATTGCCTGTCTCCATGTGTTAGCTGTCTTCAGGAATGAGTAGACTAATAGATGTTTTCTAATATTCCTACACAAAAGGAGATGGGCAAAATTCACTAGCCTAGACAATCTTAGTTGATTCTTAAGACCGAAAAAAAGACTAAAACTTATTTAGGGCTTTGGTTTTTGTTTTTTTGTCTAAACAGAAAATGTAGTTTAGTGTTCTAAAGAAATATAGGTATTAATCACGTTTTTTCTCCCACCTTATCCGTACACATGGTTTTTTATCTGTTGTATTAAGTTTATGACTATCAGTGTGTTTTGTGAATTCTTTTTTAATGATTGTTATTTCACACCACATCACCTGTGTTGATAAAATAGCAACATCTATGTGATTGAATAAAATTTAATTGTATTATGTACAGTAATTGTGTCACAGTATGCTTCATGGCGGTGATCATTAATTAATTTTTCTAACTACTAATATTTGCATTGTTTTTGGACAGAGAGGGGGGAAATCAGGTTTTGTCTTTTTGTGGCTCTTTGAGAATTTTTCCCATTTAAAAACTGATCCCCCGTAAAATAAAATCAGGGAAAATACCCAATTAATAATCCATCCCTATTGGTATACTGCTGCCCCTACAGAACCATCATTGCAAATTTCTCCTCTAGGTCTAATCTATGCATACTCTGCTTTACTAGTGTTTTGTTTCAATCCTCCATCAGCCACTAACTTCTGCACAACATTGCTAATATGACATTTGCACAGCCTTCCTGACCACCAACATACTGGTGAATAGCTTGATAGCCTTCTGGGAGAAACTGCTAAACATGTTGGTCCACACAAAAATGTACGCCCATTAGGGCATTCTTGTGGATGCATGTGAACACCAGTGTGCATTGTAACAGTCCAGAGCCACAGTCACTAGGGTCACATGATGAAAGGTGGCATCCCTCCATTCATAATGCCCTTCTGTCCTCATCATCCTTGATGTCTCGATGCTTTTCACACAGTGATGCATTCCATCCTCATTTTGATGATCCATGAGCGGACAGTGGACTTGCTTATGTAATTCCTGAAAATATATTCCATGAAAACCCCTTTCTTATGCCCCACATCAGCCGCCACCTGTGGCATCATGCAGGTGTCCATTCCTTTACCATGCATCTTTTACATATACATTTTCTTGCTGCTACGCATCTTTGGAACATTTTCATTATGATTAATGTGCTATGATGGGGACAGGGTACTCTTCAGCACTGTTCCTAGTGACACACTGGCACCCTTATTCACCATGCCTGCCACACAGCCATCCTGGGTTGGTGCCCTGAAAATGACCTTGGCTTGTGCGCCATTTACAAAATTGTATGTACTCCAGTACATGTATTGACTCCAGTGCAGCCTACTTGGCAGGAATCTTGCCTTAATGTTCAACTACCACCTTCCCCTTACTGCCACATATTCATGTGATTGTGAAGGAGTTCAACTTGCAGCCTTGATGCACACAGGTAATGTACACTTCCACAACATCACGCCACGCATAGGTGCAATGTTACACGTGCTGTGTTACTCTCCAGGCTACACCAGTGCTACTGCCTATTGCAAAAAAACTCCAAGCTTGTAATCCATACCATGTGTAATTCATTCAGGACAAGAGCGCAAGTATTATGCTTGATGTTAAGGCCAGGGATAGTTGTTCTGGGCATGTAGATGTGCCTGCGGACTGAGGGGCTTGCAGTCATTATTGCCAACACCTGGTGTAGGCAGCATAACTGCTTGGGCTGTGAAATGCCCCCAACTATGGCAGTTGTCCGTTGAAATGACCCAGTGGCCAAATAATGCAGTACATTGAGCAGCTTTTCCAAGGGGCTTAGTGCTTGGGAGCACAGGGTGGGTGATGTAAGGTCATCTTCCCACTCCGTTACCAGGTCTGATATGATATGAGATGGAAACCTATAACTGCCATAGACCTGGTCATCAGGCATTCCAAAAAGGGTTGTCCTAGGTAGAAACATATGGGCTCTGGCCACCCTCCTCCTCGCGCTGGCTTTTTATGCATTTGTTTTTGTGCGCGTTGACATTTACGGCAGCTATCCCATGATGGACGTGTGTCAAGATTTGCATGTATTTTTCCCCATGCCGGGGAACCCTTTTCAATTCCATGAATATGGGTTTTTAGCATGGGAATTGTGAGGATTCTACTGTGGTACTTCGCTTGTTACACCCATATTTTCGCTTGTTGTTCCCCATTTCACTTGTTCGGCCCCCTTTTAGGTGACTCCGCAGACACAGGCTGGCCTTCAATTGGATTTTCGTGCAACGCATTCATGGTGTCGCAGTAACGTGTTGGACCAGCGCGGATACCTAGCAAGTCCCTGGTAAGCCCTGCACATTGTGTTCCATAAATCGGCAAACGGACGCTTGCCCACAATTTCGCGCGTAAACCCCTATTGTCTGCGCAAATATTTGCATGAATCGGGGCCTTAATGCTTCCTCTCCTGATGCCGTGGTTGCAATTTTTTTCCTATATAGTGGAGACAAATCCTACTCTAAAAAACAAGAACTATAACTCTTGCTGCTGTTCTTGGGAATTCTGAGACGTGTTTTATTCTTGACAGAGTTCTTCTTGCCATAGTGGTACAATTATTCTTGTAGGCACTCACATTTTGGAGATAATATAAAGAGACTCAGAGAAAAGAAGAAAATTGTGCTTTTACATTTTACTAGAGGGGGAGTGCTACTATATGCCCTGGTGCGTGGATGAGCACATAAGATGTATAGGTAACGTGAGGAGGGTGACTAAGATATGGATACCCAAAGTACCTTACGCAGAGAGGGCGAAAGTGAGAATGTGGTTGAGGACTCGATCAGATGGGTAAATGTTGAGGGACAGATGAATAAGTAATTCATGGTGACTTGTTCTCTCCCACCACTTTATTGCATAGGTAAAAGGCATTATGCCCTATGACAATCATATCAGCCTTATCCCAGACAAATACAAGAAGAAATGAAACTGATGTAACTAAAGATGGTAAGAACAAGTGAACTCACTGCTAACTGACACACGCGAGTACAATATACACGAGGCAGGTATGCCATGAAGAAACACAAACACTAGGTCAAACGTACATTTAGACACAAAGAATATAACTGTACCAATGTATGTGCTGAAATGAAACCCGAACGATATACACATATAGGTTTCTAATGTAGAAATGCAACAGCAATGTGTGGCTATCTAGAATAGAATGGATGGCAGAGCCGCATTAGATTGAATGGGAAGCCGTAAGGCTGCAGGCAGATTCAACTTACTGAATTCACTAAAACACAGATCTGTGCAGGACAGACAGTAGCTGTGCGGCCCCTTTCCAAGGTTACTGTGAAATAAGGGAGGTTTGGATGGCTCCGAAGAGAACAGAAGATAAAAATTCTCAAAGCGTGAGACATCTTTTTGGTAGATTAAGTAAAGAACAATTAACCTTTGACTGTCAGGTGCTGATTATTAGAAGCTTAATACTGTGTAAAGAATTGGTCGGCTAAGTGCTCAAGATTGGGAAAACAGACATCAACCAATCAAAACTCTCACTGTGATACCGCCTAGTACATACTGCATTAGCCAATTACCTGTTGCTGAGATTATGGGACTATTTACAAGTGTGGCTGTTCGGAAACAAGGGTGCACCCTTGTTTATGGACCACCACACTATGAGTATGCCTGCTGGGGCCACTGTGCTCAACAGGTCTGACCCTGCCGGGTACAGCGGCACTGGCAAGCAGACTCATCACAGAAGCACCAGCACCGTTAGTGACGGTGCCATTGCTTCCGTGAACCCATTACCATGGAGTAATTTAGGAATCCATGCAAATGGGGACTTACATTTGGGGACTTACATTTTCTGACACCTACCTTACCGGTCCGCCGGGACTGTAATGCCCATGTGACACCGGGAAGCTAGGTGCCAGAAACAGTGTTACAAGGTCAGCCTCAACTCGCCCCAACTTCTTACCTTTATCAATTTAGGACTGTACTAAGGTGAGACCGTTAGATAACTAATGAAAGGACTAACTCTTATATTTTATGTATAAGTAAACATATCTCCTAACCACTCACTGACCCCATAGGTTTTTGTAGCTAAGATTGTAGTATTACGTCACCTATGACGTGTTTTTCATTTATAATTTGTTGTTCTGTATTGAATCCTCTGAGAGCTCTTGGGACTTGTGTGCTCATTGCTGCCCCTATTTTATGTAGTTATTAAAGCAGGATTTGCCATTTACTTCGACTATTTCCGTTATTGGGTGTGGGATTTCCCACCCTGTCTGCCCATCTATTACTGGGGCTTTCCAACACACATTTAAACTAATACCTTTGTGAATATGGACTTCCCTTTCTTGCCTCCTCCCTTCTCCTGTCCTCTTAATTTCTTCTCCTGGCCCAATCCCACATAATGTGGTGGAGTGGCTTAGGACATGACACACACAGCCTTATTTTCTACAAATTGTAAATTGCATGCAGGGGACTACTGAGGTTAGCATTTGCATGCTGTGTCTCCCTTGAATGCAATTTTAAATGTCCACAAGGCAGAGTGGGTGGATAAGGAAAGAGTTAAAGCGAGGGGAATGTGCTGTTACTCTTTCAGTTTTCCACTACGTCTTGTGGAAATGTAAACACTGCCTGCAAATGCGCTTTGCAGGCGGCATTTACTCCTGTACTTAAAGCTCATGAAGGCGTACAATGAAACGCACTCTTGAAACAGAGGAGGTGAGTCTGGCAGAGATCCTATCTCTGCTCCATACCCCCCTCCCAAACCCCCCACCTCTGTTTCGTTTGTGCTGCAGAATAAGGCAGCACATTAAATGGAGGTGTACTATTTTACACCTCAAACTAGCATACCGCTTCATTGAAAATGAGGCTGCCAGTTTCAATAACACAATCCCTCAATGCACCTTTATCTGCACAACCAACAGCAAGTAGCCTTTTTTTCTGCAGCTGCAACGACTTTGACTATTTTAATTCATAGGTATGTGCCAGGGCTAAGCCCTTCTTGTCGTTGATACACTTGAATGACAGGCAGGAACCTCTCCTGTCAAACTATCCACGCGGCTAAGCAATGACCGCGCCACTCCAGTGGAAAGCCCAGCTCTCCCTGTCAATACACGACTGTCAGAAGCTCGTAGTTACCCGTTCTAATCACAGTAATTGTGCATCGAGGCAGCAGAGAAAGGCAGGGGGAAATGAATGCCTGCCTGCCAGCAACAATGTAACTTAATTTAACCTTAACAGAGCAAGCACTGATATCATTTCTCGCCTGCACTCCCAGGCATTCGAGTGTCAAAGCAGCTTCTCATTTGCAATGTATGACAATTTACTCACATCTAGCAAGACACTTCCACAAGTCAATAGACTGTAAATTGCACCTGGAAATAGAATCGCCTTAACTAAATGGCCGCCTGCTTTTCCGGGAGACCCATGGCATGCCCCCTCCCTTTAACATCTCCCCACCACCTCCCGCTTTAATTATTTGTGTGTTTAGATGCTCGGTCAATTTACTCTACACTTGTAATGTCACATAGCTGGAGCTATCAATCAGATTCATTGTGACAAAAATATCCTGCTACAATATTACAGGTTATTAAACGGATGATGGGAAACGGCTGCATGTGTTTACTGGCCCTTTTTCTCATTTCAAGCAAGCTGCCAGGGACCTAATCTGGTGATTCATCTTGTCTTGGCTATCAACAGGTAGCAGCCACACAGAGAACACTTTGATGAGCTACTTTCATACATTTCATTTTTCTTCTTCCAAGGCTGCTGCGCAACAATCAGTGCAGAAAGATGGAATGTGGGGTGGGGGAGGCTGGGATGGGAAAGCAATGCTTGTGAGCAAAGGCTCGAAACTTGAACGAAGGGGGTGGGGTCGGGGGCATGCACCTAGATTTTCATCCCCCAGAGTCCACCAGCGCCCAACAAACGTCCATGCAGTTTACTTTTGGAAGATCACGGTTACACAAGCAGGTTTCACTCATAAAACGATGATATAAGGGCCCCATTAAAAGTCTGCTGGTATTAGCTTTACTAACCCAGTCATACAGAATTAACGTTACCACAAGCAGTAACAATAATTAGCTGGCTAGCTCCATAAGACTCCAATGGTGAGTGGTGGTATCACCACAATTGGTAATACTGCCAGAAACAATACTGCCACTCATAAGCAGGCAATTATTTGGTGTAATCAGGTGTCACAGTAAAACAGAGCAGCTAATGACGAAGGGACCGAAAAGAACTTCAAGACTGGTGAATGGTCCCAGAGCTTGTGTATCCGGGGAGCCCAACCTCAGTTGGTTCCTGGCTCCTTTAAACACAGGAACAGGTCCTGAGTCACCTGTAAGTCACAAGATGCCATCAAAGTCTTGCCAGCTGGACTCGGTGAGGAAACCCCCACATCCCACGGCCTGAAACGAGGCACACGTGGAGTGCCTCGGTACAAACAATAACCACACAGGGCCTGGGGGTCGGCATAGAGGTGGCCTGGTAAATCTGTGAACCGCAACCGTTTCCACATCCAAGCTAAGTCTGGCGGCACCACAATAAAATACACCCCCCTCACTCTATAGGGGAGGTGAGAGTATAATGGCCAGCGGATGAGCTACAAATGAGCGACACGTGATGAGCTGGTGGACCTGCTTGAGCCCGCTGCCAGTGTGACACGCGGAGCCTAGTCCAGCTGGCCCACAGTACAGGCGGGTACTGGCAAGATTGGAGTGCAGCTGCATTGTAACGTGGGAGGACACAGTCCACCCCGGTAGCTAATAATTGACTCTTGGACGCCCCTTGCGCGGCCCGCCCAGGGCCACGTGCCAACAGCAGATTCATCCGGTCGGGGCTGGAGAGAGGGAAGGCTTGATCGCAATTCTTTGGCACAGCGCCATGTCCAGCAAACCACCAAGAACGAACAGTAAGTAGCCCACGCTGGAAGAGTATGCCAGAACACCGCCGGGCCCGAAAGGAGCCAGGAGTAAAGATAAAACCCCTGCTGGGAACGCAGCCACCATGGGCACCAATCAGGAGGTCCTTGCAGCGATCGCAGATCTGAAAGTAGCCTGGGAGACCAAACTGGGTCTGGCTATGACTGAATTGAAAGCAGCACTGGAGCTGAAAGTTGGGGCAGTGCAGGAGGAAGTGAACCTTCTCCGACAAGATGTCAGTTCGCTGGCAGAACGCACAGAGAACCTGGAAAAAGAGGTGGGCCCGAACACAGCGGACTGTGCAACACATAAAGCAGACCTGCACGCCCTAGTGCAACACGTGGCTAACCTAGAATGCAGAGCGGAGGAGGGGGAGGGACGTGCCCGAAGCAATAACATCTGCATTGTTGGCTTGCCGGAGGGGGCCGAGGGACCTAACCCTACAGAGTTCATTGAATCTATGCTGCTACAGGAGATAACCGGAGCAGTTTTGTCCCAGGGGTTCACGGTAGAAAGGGCACACAGGGCTCTAATGAGGAGGCCGCCGTCAGGCAACCCCCCTAGGCCGGTGATCACCAAGATCCTAAACTATCGGGATCGAGAAAGAATCCTTGAACACTTCCGGAAGGGTGTAACAATACAAAGAGGAACAGCAAATATAACCGCATACCCAGATTACACCTTGTTGGTGCAACGTAGCCGCATGAACTTTGGGGCTGTGAAAAGAAGATTGCGTGAAGCAGGCTACAAGTATATGCTGCTTTAAACGGCGAAGCTGAAGGTGTTCCATAAAAACAGAACCTTGTTTTTCGAAACCCCCGAAGAAGCTATGGGGTGGCTTGACACGCAGAGCTGCCCCCTGGAGACGGCCATCCAGATGGTGGAAGGAGAAGAAAGAGATAACTAACCTATGAAAGGGGCACTAAAGGGTGCCGCAGCCTAAGACTATGGGACTTGACGTTTGCAATCGAGGTGGCTTATGGGCTGGCATGATCAGTTTGGAAAGGTACATTATACGGGCGCACTGTGACTTTTAACCTAGTTAGGGAGTCTCGCAGAGCTCGTCCTCAAATCCCCAGTTAGAGTAGTTTAGTTAGGTTACCGGTAGTCCGGTGACACCCTGCTGGGCTTCTCCTCGGCACACCCAGGCAGAACCAGAAGCGGGGTCGCCTGAGATCCAGGGATGGAGCTGGGCATTTGTTGGGTTTGGGTGGGGAGGGGGGAGGGAAACGGTGGTGTGTGGGGGTTTGTTGTTGGGAATAGGAAGAGGGGGGAGTTTGTTGGTTGTCGGTGGGTGTCGAGCCAATATGGGAATCTTAGCATGCGGGAAGGAGGGCGGAGAGGGAGGGCAGGATATCGCATCTATGGTGTCGGGGTGCCTTAGAGTGGTCACCTGGAACGTTAGGGGCCTCAATAGTTACTTGAAGCGCAATAAAGTTATGATGTACCTGAAAAGGATGAGGGTCGACATAGCACTATTGCAGGAGACCCACCTCACCAGGGAGAAGCTGCAGGTGGTCAAGAGGAAGTGGAGGGGGAGCGTTGCAGGTGCCACATATTCAGCCTACGCAAGAGGAGTCATCACCTGGATAGCACCTCACGTACCATTGCAATTGCTTCAGTCCACAGGGGACCCAGAAGGCAGATTGATTGTTGTGAGGGGGATGCTAGAAAACCGGGAAGTGAGTATTGTAAACTTATATGCCCCCAACTAGGATACAGCGGCCTACTTTGGTCCTGGAATGGCAACACCAACCACTTAGAGAGCGGATTCCACTGTGGAAGCTCAGAGCCGAGGCTCTGCAGGATTCGGGATTCTGGGAGGATTTAAGGGAGGAGTTCACAGAGTACTTTGAGATTAATAGTGGCAGTGTTCGATCTATGGGAACTGTGTGGGAGGCATTTAAAGTGGTGGTGTGGGGGGCGGCTATGTTGAAATCCAGAGGGTTCCAGGGGGGCATAGAAAGAGAGCTGCGGGGAACGGAGGAAGAGCTGGAAGATATTATGCGTAGGGGAGGCACCTCTAGGGAGGACGGGGTCAGGATGAGACAGCTTCAACAAGCTAGTGGTGAACATTGGGACAGGTTATGTAAATTAAGCTACAAGAAATATGTGGAGAGACAGCATGCAGGGGGAGACAAACCTGGAAGGTTGCTGGCCTTGCTATATAAGAGCGAGGCACCAAGGCCTGCGATCAGGGAAATTAGAGGGGAGGGAGGTCAGATCCTGAACACCCAGGAGGGAGTGAATGATGAGTTCCTAGGATACTACAAAGGGCTCTATGAGGACCCAGGCGGAGCTGGAGACCACGAAATCCGGGATACGCTAAGAGACATAGGCCTGCCTACCTTAGATGACCTGGATCAGGCAAAACTGGATGCCGAAATCACAATAGAAGAGCATGAGTTAGTGATTCGTCATGTGCCCACCTGTAAGGCTCCAGGGTCAGATGGGCTTCCGAGCAAATTCTACAAAACCTACAAACAAGAGCTGCTTCCCCCGTTGCTGGCAATGTTTAATGAGGCGTATGAGCAGGGCGGGTTGCCAGAGTCCCTACGAGAGGCGGTAATCATTCCGCTCTTAAAGCCAGGCAACCCAAGCACAGACTGTGGGTCATACAGACCCCTATCGATGCTCAACCAGGATAGCAAAATCCTAACGGCAGTGCTGGCAAACAGGCTTAAGTGTGTAGTTGGCAAACTGATACACCCGGACCAGACAGGCTACGTCCCTGATAGGAATATAACCGATAACCACAGGAGACTGCCTCACATTATTGATCAGACAGGGGAGGACCCAGGTGAGCTGGCGATCACCTTGCTTGACGTGGTCAAGGCTTTTCACTCAGTGAGGTGGCCCTGGCTGTTGGCGATGCTAGAAGCCTATGGTATGGGTCCCGGGTAGGTGGGTTAAAATAGTAGACAGCTCCCCAATTGCAGGGTTAAAACGGGTGCCATGATCTCAGACAAATGGCAATTTAGCCGGGGCACCAGACAGGGCTGCCCCTGGTCGCCCATGTTGTACATATTAGCATTAGAGCCATTGGCTGTCTGTCTTAGACAACAATATGGGGAAATTGGGATACGCACCGCGGGCGGTCCGCATCTCATTTCATTATATGCTGACGACATGCTTTTGTATCTGCGCTTCCCAGAAGAGAATACACAATATATCCAGGAGGTGATGGAGCGTTATGCTGCCCTTTCCGACATAGTGGTAAACCCCAAAAAATCCAGCATGTTCCCCCTGGGGAGATACAGACATGTCCCACCAGAGGGTTTGCCGGTATTGCCAATACCCTTGCGGACCAGGTCGTTCCGTTATCTCGGAATTATATACCATACAACAGTGGAAGAACATAAACAGAACACGGAAGGCAGTGGAAGGTATCTAAAATAGCATGGGATTCTGGTCCAGACTGCCCCTGGCCATGATGGGGAGAGCGGCTCTAATCAAGATGGTAGTCCTGCCCAGACTGTTACATTTCTTCGTAAATATCCTGCATGTGATCCCTAGGCGCTTCTTCGCCGGTTTTCGCAGCTTGTGCAGGAGCTTTATATGGCACAACTCCAGGAACAGGGTGGCTCTTTGGAAATTAGAAAATTCATGTGATAGGGGGGGAATAAACCTGCTGAATTTTGAGTTATACTATCTAGCGGGACAAATGCAATATGTGGCCAGGTGGCTGTCTGAGGAAGAAACAGCGGAAACCAGGCTGTTGTGCATGGAACCGGCTCCCTATTTCCTTAGAGAGGTGGTGTGGCTGTCTAAGCCTAAGGTACTGGAAATGGCGCGGCTGTTGGTGCTTGGTTGGGAGGTTTGGCATAGAGCATGGCAGATGGTGGGATACCCGGCCCGTTCTCTATGCAGGCGGCGTTGGCGGCGCTATGTGGAGAGGATCCCCAATTGGTACAAGGGGTCCGTAGATACTGGGAGCCGATGGCTTCCTGACAGCTCTCGGAAGAAGAGGTGTGTTAGGAAAGATTTCGTAATTGTGGGTAATTTTCCTTCCATGTGGCTACCCCTAAACTTTTTGCTGTTGTTTTTCACCTTGTTCTCGACTTTGCCAGAGAAGTGCAGCCTTCTGCCGCACTCCTCTGGGCTTTCGCTCCATTCTTATGGGGAAACTGACATGCCCTTAAGACAGTCAGTACTGGGAAACGCTGTTTTCCGTAGTTTCTTTTATCATGTTGCGGCTTTCGTGCAACATCCTGGGTGCCAGAGAGTCTAGGGTGGTGTGAATGCCTGGGACCACTGTGGTCCGTGATAGGTCCACGAATGGTGTGAGTGTTGATGAGCGGATCTCCCATTGGGTCCCCTCCATTTTGGCACGAAGGGAACCGTGGATAAGAGGGGGCTGGAAACACCACTACCATGTCGATCTCCTGAGTTCTCACGAACGAAGGAATACAGGAGCCAAGTATCCTGCAACCACGAGGCTGAACCGAGGAATCGCTGGTGACCCGCTGAAGGACTGCTCCTCTGCACTGCTGTCGCCTTGTGAACCCTTTTTTTACCTCCGATCGAACCAGAAGGCCTGTACTGGTACTTCGACCCTTGGAATAGCAGGAACAGCTATTCTCGGCATCTTCACCATCTCCTGCTCATAAGCCTTCGGAAGCGTCTCTGGGCCATCCAGCAGACTGACCAGCCTACACAGGAGTCTTGCTCTGTAACCGCCGCCAGGTTGTGTAGTATTTCGAGTCCTTGTCACTCTCACACGATTCTTACACTTGGCGTTCCCAGGTCTGAAGTGAGTAGTGTACATTTGACTGAGATACACACGGCCGCTCCGTTGCCCTGCGGTGGTAACAAACTGTGCGGGTTCACTTCGTTTGGGACATCTCCAACTCAACTCTGCTGCTGCAGACTCAACACGACGACGAGGCGTCCCCTGCTCCCCTGAACCTGCCAGCGACTGAAACTGACGCGGAGAAGCCTGGGTCTGCTTGCATCGGGGACCGGTGAGTAGCATAGCTAGGAACTGGTCGCCCTCCTGCAGGAGCCCATAGCTTTTCCCCGCTGTGTCAAAACAGCATGCCTTTCCGTACTCGCGCTCTGCTTCTGCCCACAGTGGAGGCTGCGCTTGAGTCGCGGAACTCTGTTCTTCTTCATTCGTGCACTAAACTGAACTGCCTGATTCCCTCGAAGAGACTCCCCTTTTCGCCCGTTGGCACCAGCGTGTGCAGGTACTTTTGAGCACAAGGCTCCACTCTTCGTAGGGCTCGGACTTCCTTTTAGCGAGGTGCCTCTGAAAGCGGACTGGGTCTAAGCATTATTTCGCACTGCCTGTTTTCCTTCCCTTTTAGGTGGACTACACATTTCGTGCATCTAACGCTATAGACTTGTTGGTATTTGTATATATATTGTATTGGTATGGTATGTGTTGGTTTACTAGAGTTGTCTTGTGATTTCTCGCTACGGTCATTGTTTTAAAGGCCTTGGAATAAATGTGTATATATTTTTAATATAACACCTGTTTGGAGTAGTTTGTAAGTGTCCTTGCTTTGTGTGCTCATTGCAGGCTTTCAGTCACCCTCACCCCTCTTGAGACCTAGTCTTGACCGCCGCGATCGCTACCCTGATTGGTCTGGCTTGTCCAGAGGTTACCCTGTTCCAAGTAATTAGGTTGGCCTTCTGAACTTCTGCGCCGCCAGGACAGAGTTCAGAAATCCGTCTTAACAAGGTGGAAGAGCCTATGTCGGATGGGTTATGGGATAGAGCCCAGAGATATCATAAGAAAGTGTCCCGAAATGCGAGGCTCCAACAGGTCCAATTATACGTCACACACAGGGCATATTTGACCCCTAGTAAGATTGCTAAGTTCGGGGGCCAGATGATTCAGAGGTGCCCCAGGTGCGGGGATGAGGAAGCCAAGATGTTACATATGTTCTGGGCTTGTCCGAAGGTGAGCAGATTTTGGTCTGAACTAAAGATACGCCTATCGGAAAAAGGCAGTATGCTGGAGGTGGAGTCGGCCTAGGCATGCATGCTAGGAGGCTTCACTAGGCCACATCATTTGAAGCATATTAGCAAGATGAAGGACCTGGCATACATCCTGGCCAAAAGGAGGAATGCAATGTGCTGCAAGGCAGCTCACAGGCCCAGGATGGAGTTGTGGTGGGCTGACCTCCTGAAGTGGGCCGAGGCTGTAATGGCTGTTTGGTTCGAAGCGATCAGCAGGGGTGGTGAGGAGGAGGTAGGACCTCTAATTGAATGAAGGGAATTGGTGGCCAACATGGTGGGCCCTCCCATGCCCGATCACAGTGATGATGATATGGATGAGAGGAGGACAATAGACCCGCCTGAGGATGTACAGGCTGATGATACGGACCTTATGGCTCAAGTTTGGGGGGAGGGAGATAACGGGACTGAAGAACATAGTTTGTAATGTTATCTTGTTGACCTGAATATGGAAGTCCTAGTTATTGTATTGTTTGGTGTGTTGTTAAAAAATAATAAAAAATGTTTAAAAAAAAAAAAAAAACAAGGGTTGTATCCTGACTATGCTTTACTGATATGAGATTGAGTATGGCCTGCGAGTCGAGAAAGTAAAAAGTAGAGAATTTGCCACCAGTGTTAATTTACCTGTTGGAAATGAGAGGCAGGTTCTTCACAGGGTAGGGTTCATTAAGAGCCTCTTAAAAAATCAGCCATTTTGAAGAGTTCTCTGGGAGAGTCAGCATTATTCACTGTTTCAACAAACATCCTGATCCATCTAGCGTGGCAGGGAAGGTTGCACCCTGCGATGGCAGTGAGTAGTTATTCTATTGACTAAACAACTTATATTTACCCCATCCATTACTTTCTCTCCACCCCATGCCCCAAATATCCCATGCAATACAAGCTCACAAGTAGGTGGTGTTTTAAGAACTGGAAATATTTAAAATGCCATATGTATAATAACCACATACTGATGATGAGGTCCTAAAATAGGTCAGTAAAATAGAGGGTGGACCGTTCTATTGTTTGCTTTATTTTGTACCACATGCATTTACCGTTACCACAGGAGTATTTTTCATTTCTGTTAGCTTGGACTGTCAAAGTCAATTCTCTTTGTTCTAGAAACTCTATGCCTGCCCATTATTTCCATCCAAACTTAATAATTGTCGTGTGAAAATCTTTCTGACCAGTTGCATTTAATGGGCTGATTTTAAGTTGGTCCCTTGGAGGCATAGGATTGTGCTGGGGTCTGCCTCAGATTTAGTAAAATGCACACCCTTTTTGATGGGGAGCTGCAAAGGAAGAGGCAAGGTTTCTTCCAATACAGCTGTTCACAAATGCAAAAAGAAACTACCATATTATCTCTATCTGAAAAATATGGCCCCCAAGTACAGATAATCTAGGTTTTTATAGCGTTTTACTCAATGAACCTTATACTGAAGGGTAATTACGATGCATTTAGTCAGATACTTTAACAATGTACTTTCTAACTGTACATGTGCCTGCTTTCTAGGGCATGGCATTCCAGTACCATTCAAGACCTTTACAATTCTCCTTGGCCTACACAGTTGACATAACCATTGCCTCTAACTGGTCTTTTCCATTACATGAAAGAAGGTCAGATCCAGCACCTTGTGCTGTCTTGACCTTTTTTCTGTTTCTCAGGTGGCATCGACCACATGCAGTGCGGACACTGAGCTGACAAGTGGGTTTACCTGCGCCCTGAATCAGAGCCTGATGGAACATTAACACACCTTCTTGTTTTCATGCCAACCAATCGGCTTCCTCATTGCACCACCTCCCTAAATATGGCCGCAGGCACCACATCATCTTGCCATGGCTGCAGATGCGCTCTGTCCATGAGTGCATGTTAATGGCTCATTCAGAAATAAAATGCTGTCAGCTACACTTCTCCTCTTTTGTGCTTCTCAGAACAACACCCCAAACTTGTGTGTTTTCTTGCTACATCCACCCAAGTGTCTTCCTACCCCACTCCAGGCTACCCATGTGTATTAGTGTGTTTAATGTGTTGTAACACAATTCATTTCGCATATTAATTGCATTGCAAATATTCGATTCAGGTCATTTTCTCAACTTGATCTTGTCTTTGTCTGCATCTGTTTCTGAGAACAAGTATTTCTGTTCTGGTGGTCCGTCTTAACTGCGCTGCCGTCATCAGCCCAGGTATTGACCTTATCGGTTTTGATGTGCAGGTTGTTGTCACGCCGCTGATGGCAGCACATACTACACAGTGAATATGGGTCTAGGAGAGCTTGGTAAGTGAGTTGGAAGGATGCATGAAGGGGGTGGATGGAGGCAAGGACAGGAGGCGTATGATGCAGCGAGCACCAGAGGCGAAAGGGAAGGGAGCAGCAGAGAAAGAAGGGAAGGTGGGGGGTGGGAGGAGAAGGAGATGTGACACTAGCAGGTGAAGCGGGAGACCTCCATTCAAAAAGAGAGGGTTCTGGAGGGTCAGTGGGTGAACGGTATGATCTCCTTACAGAGTGGCAAGAGGACAGGGCAGGAACCTTACCACACCAAGTGAGTGTGGAAGTTACTGTGCACTCAAGTCCCTATGACTTAGAAATGGCGCAGGAAACATGACTTATAAAAACATGCAATCTATGTGTGATACTAATAAGAATCAATGGCAGCATCCGTTGGTTGTGAATGTGAGGAGAGTGTTCACAGCAATTCCCAAGGCAGCACCAGAAAAAGAATAGGGTTGTAAAACAATAACAGGCAGGATTATCCATTTTTATGAGTCAGACAATTTAAACCTTTTTTAAATGGTACATCACATCAAATTTGAGCGTGCCTTTGGGATGCACAATACTATTGTTTAAAAGCAACATTTGAGTGCCATTTGGTATGAGTCTCTCAGCATTTACCTCAGAGCAGAGTCTTCCTGTGACAGTCAATAGGTTATCATTCTTTACCTTTCCCTTCCATTGAATGTACAGAGGTCCTTTCAGCCATAGAGTTCCGCCTGTTCCTACTCCCACCCATATTGCACGGCATCATTTCAGGGACACTCATCACCTCTAGGCCATCTTTCAATGGGATGGTATCGTCCACAGAGACATCTGGGAGGTGTAGATTCCCATAGATGTGAATCTCTATCTGACTGATGACTCATCAGTCAGATAGAGATTCACATCTATGGGAATCTACACCTCCCAGATGTCTCTGTGGACGATACCATCCCATTGAAAGATGGCCTAGAGTCCGGGAGTCACCTTTTATGTTGGAGCATATGTACCCCACAGGGGCCCAAAAGTGGTGAATAAGTATCATGCTGCTTCAACGTCACAGCTTCAGCTTGTAAACGTTCATGTGTGTATCCACCTCCATAGCATCACTGGTACTGCCGAATCTTCCTTTAGTGATGCAGGCTGGGACTGGTGGCTGACGTCATCATGGATCGATAACAGCTGGTTTGTCATGTCATCTTACATTTCTATGAAGCCGGTACCCCATTCAATAGTCTAGCATGCATCTAACATATTAAAATAATCCACATTAAGACATTTTGCGTTACACTGCTCAAATCATCCATACCATACAACCCCTCCCAGCCTTGCATCTACTTTGGTCAGTTGTTACCCCATTATGAGTTCCAAAATATGTTCTGGTTCTCCTCATTTCTCGTATATATAAAGAGAGACAAAGCTAAAGTGTAGATGCTAGAGGTACATGAAAACGATTTATCACATCAGGGACCAATCACAATTAAGATCAAATTTTAATGATAAATCATAAAAGTTAAAACAGCCAATTAAATGAGGTGGTCCACAGTACAAAACATACAGTATTCAATATAAAACCAAACTAAACTAGAACAGAAGTTACGTGAACAAACTAGTTCGGCTAGTGACAAAACCAGTGTGTTAAAAGAGCACAAGGGGGTAACTATTAAACAAATTGTATAGAACCCTACTTCCGTTTGGAATAAATGTGTAATACGTTTAGGTCTCTGGTTACAATACAGAGATATAATAGTTACCCCCTTGTGCTCTTTTAACACACTGGTTTTGTCACTAGCCGAACTAGTTTGTTTGATTTATCATTAAAATTTGATCTTAATTGTGATTGGTCCCTGATGTGATAAATCGTTTTCATGTACCTCTAGCATCTACACTTTAGCTTTGTCTCTCTTTATATATACAGGTTATTGTCCACCTGGACATAGACAAAGTATACATAGCTGACTGTCCTTAGCTATTAGTATACCAGGCTTCCTCCCAGAATAAATAATTCTCCTCATTTCTCATCAGGTGAGCTTTCTCTGTGATGTTCCATGATGATGTCACTGAGTTGACACCTGTCCCAACGTCTTCCATCTAGACTCCTCCAGCTTCGTCTTCTTTCAAACAGCATATTCTTCTCTTGTGTTAAGCTCATCGCAGCACCTGTTGAACAATTTAGACCATTTCTTTAATTATTTTTTTATTTGTTTTGTATGTGGTTAGCTCTATAAGCCAAAGCGCACAACACATGAACACTACACAGTAGTATACAAAGGATCACAATGAAAATGACCACATTATAGAAGATGAGCTTTGAGAGCAGCCCAAAAAGATGAGTAAGAAGAAATAGAGAGAAGGGAAAGTGGACGTGCTTTCCAATGTAACGGAGCAAGTAAAGACAAAGAACAAAAACGAGACTGGGCACGAGGTGGATGAGGAATAGTTAAAAGAAAAAAGATTGAGAGTGCATAAACGAGAAGGAGAATAAAAATAAACAAGAGCAGAAAGATAAGGAGGACAGAGACCATAAAAAGCTTTGAAAGCTAGGCAAAGAAAGTGGAATTTAAGACGAGAATGAAAGAAAGCCAGCCTAAAGAAGGCAATGCAGAAGAAATAAAGTCACGAGGCACAAGAGAAAAAAGAAGACGAACAGAAGATTTAAAAATGTATTGCAGGAGAAAGACGAGAAGCAGGAAGACCAAAGAGAATGGACGAACAGTAAAAAAGCAGCGAAAAACCCCAGAGAAGAACTGAGTAAGGGTCTAGCTTTCTGTATATTATACAGATGAGCTCGACAAAAACATGGCTGCAAAGAAATATGACAAGACAAAGAAAATGAAGAATCAAGACAGAGACTTAAATTACATGTGGAAGATGGAATAGAGAGGAGAGAAGGGGGAAATAAATACTGCTAGGAGGAGTGGGGTGGGGGGTAGTAGAAGCAGGACAAAATAGAACCTCTGTTAAAAACAAGATAATGATCAGACATCCAAGATTTAATATCCAAAAGACAAGATGTTAAAGTATCATGAATAGTAGAAGAGAAAGAGGAGGATAGAAATAATTGGGTGCCAGTGTAAAAGTGGTGAGACAACCCAAACTAAGAAATAATAGAAGCAAGAGGAGCAGTATATAGAGAGGAAAGAAAGTGACCAAACACTGATTCTTGAGGCACACCATGCTAAAGAGGAATAACTGAAGAAGATTTATCAGCCCGAGAAACAGAATAAGAACAATCTTCAAGATAACACAGGAACCAAAGAAGAGCAGAGGCAGATATCCCAGGAGAAGCAAGTGAGGACAAAAATCAACTTTGTCAAACGCACCAGATAAACCTAGCAAGATGAGTAAAGAAGAGTGTTTAGAATACATTGCTGAAAGTAAGTAATCACAAACTGAAAGTAATGCAGTCTCACTAGAATGATAAGAATGAAAACAAGATTGGAAACGAGGAAGGATAGAATTAGCAGGAATAAAAAGCGAAAATTGAGAATATACTGATCGCTCTAAGAGCTTAGATAGAAAAGGGGGTGGAAACATATACCTGAAATTAGAAGGAAGAGAAGGGTCATGCAAAGGCTTTTTTTTAAGATAGGACGAATATATGCATATTTAAGCGATGTAGCAAAAGTGGAAGAAAGAAGAGAAATATTAAAAAGTGAGGTGAGATAAGACAGAAGAGAAGGATAGACCTAAGGTATGAGGGAAGAAGGTATAAGATCTGCGGTAGCAGCAGGATGTGCTCTGTCCAAGAGAAGTGCAGTGTCAGATACAGAGAGTGGAAGAAAAGAGGAAAAAGTGGAGGAATGAGAAGGAGCAGGAGAATCTGAAGCCTGAGAAGAAAAAGCAACTATAACCGATCGAAGAAGAGAGACCTTAGAGGAAAAATACTGAGCAAAGTCTGAAGCTGAGATAGATAAAGTGTGGGAGAGTTTTGGGAGAGAGGGGGAAGTAGCGAGATGAAGTATGAAACAAAGGACACAGATGGGAAGAGTGGGAATTTAACAAGATTATAATAATAAGACCGCTTAGCAGAGAGAAGAGTCTCATCATAAAGAGAGTGATAAGAAGAAAGAGCAAAGGAATCAGAGTCAGAATGTGACTTTCACCACAAACGCTCCAATTGGTGAGATTGTCGCATGGAACAAAGCTGTGGTGTAAGCCAAGGATGTGATGGTTTGCAAGAGAGTGAAGAGGGAGAGGCTGGATAAAGAATATCTAAAGCGGAAGACAGAGAAGAAGAAAAAAAGAGAAGCAACATCATCCATAGAAAGAGATGCAACTGATGGGTGAGAAGAACGCTTGCCTATGCAAGAAGAAATGAACAGAGGACTATTGAAAGTGCCAAAAATGTGACAATAGTATGTATGAGAAGAAGCAAACAGCGCCAAGTGAGAATAAGGATGAGAAAGAATAGAGAATAAGAGAAGAAAAAGATCAGAATAAAATACCGGAACCACTGACACAGAAGTGGTCGTGAGTGGAGAGGAAAATTTAAGATCGAGATGAGAAACAGAAAGATGAGAAGAGGGAATAGAAATAGCCGAAAGATGGTACGAGTCTTAAATAGAAAGCAAAGGTACATAAGAATGGGTAGAAGAAAGATGTAGATTAAAATCACCTAAGAGAACCAAAGAAGAGGAAGAAAGAACAAGAACTGAAAGAAAAACATCAGGATTCAGGCAAAAGTAACTAATAGGTCCAGGAGGGTGATACATCAATAAAAACATCAACGAATGAGGTTTCAAAAATGAAGTGTACAAGTATTAAAACGAAGAAAACTTAGGAAGAGAAGAAAGAGCCGGAGCAAGAATAAAAGTTTAACACTAAAGAATGCTGGTAACCCCCCCCATACTAACACTGGCCCCTTCCCTTCCTAATCGAATCAAAGCCCTTTGTGATATGCAGCATGCTGGTATGAGGCTACACCTTTTGTGAACAGGTTTGCCCCTTGTTCCCTGCTCACGAGACAGCTTCCTGTGGAATGACTGTCTCTTTGGTAAGGGCGTTAACTGCGCTCACAAAAGTATCAAATGAGAGGCCCAGCCTTTCAGGCTCCTGCTTGTCACTTGGCAGGACCAGGCTGTACGGCCAGAATACAAAGAACCCTTCCAGAGCTGTGCTGATCTAACAGGGATGACACATGTGTGATATCAATTTGGTGTGGCTGTAATAATTATGAGAAGTTACCATACACCATACACAAACTCACGTATGGCTTACATTTACAGTTTAAGCATGCCAACCAGAACAGTAACATTCATAATTATGGTATTCTTTAACAGGGGGTGGCATATCTTAAATGCAGGCCCTGTGCTGTAGTGACTTTGTATCACAGCCACTATCAAATGGGCCCCTGTGTTATTGTGCCATGATTTGTGCGAGTGGAGAGCAGATTCTTCAGATCAGGATACTGATGCAGCAGGGCACAGTGGCACACTATGATTTTGGCATGGAGTTTAGGAGGCTTAAGCTTAAGCTTAATTCTTCCCAAATATTTATATGTACTTCAGGGCACTTGCAGTGTTCTTGACTCTATCTGAGCTCTCTATAGTTAATGGGGATATGTCATCTGTTGTATGAAGAGTACGTGAGCAGGCCCTGCTAATCAGATGCTCCAACCACCATTTGTTTTTGCGCCTTCCAGAAAACTGGTTAAAGAGTTCAGGCCAGCTCAAGGTACACAGCGTTTTTTTTATTTTTATTTTTTATTTAAAGTGCATTAGCCAACATATGACTTTTAACACATTTCATTGGACATATAAAACATAACAGTAAAATCAAGCATTTACATATTTGAGTAAAAACATGTATCATGGTTCAAGGAAAAAAACAAGGAAGAAGGTAAAAGAAATCTAACCAAATAATTTTAACAAAATGAAAATCAAATTGTTACTAACTTCAAGGCAATTAGAACTCTGCCCACTTCAATTGATAAAGCCAACTCATTGCCAGAGGATAGTCTAGCCCATAAATCATCAGTGCTCAACCAAGATTCATCATGAACAAATCTGCCAAAATAGCCAGCCCTGATATTCCAGGTCCCAGAACACTTAGAAAGTAAGTGCTTAGTGGTCTGAACTTCCATAGTTGAGCACCTTTCACATATTGATACAGTACTCCCTTCTTTATCCCTTATGGCTAGTAATTCCAGGGTAGGAAGTAAATTTAGGTAGAATCTCAGAAAAGCCGATCTGAACCAGAAACTAGGGGACTTCTTTAGATAAGCCGGAAGAGACGATAAGGGCTTACCTAACAATGTCAGGGAAGCTGATCTTTTAGTGCTCCGCATCTCCTCAATCGTATGGATCCAATCAACCAATTTCATTTTTTCTTTTACTTTTAGGGGGTTCTGTATAAGGGACCCTACATCAGAGTCACAGCCCGCCATAGTTCCAAACATGTTAGTTCTAGCTTACACAGAAAAAAATTATTTCCCTGTTTCCGCTCTACATCAATTTCCTCAAAAAGAGAATTCCTAGGGGGATCTAGAATTGACCTATAAAGAGTAAGCCACTTCCAAGCTAGCCAAGATCTAAGTGAGGACAAGCCAAGCTCATAACGTAAACAAACAATCGGTACACAATCGGGGAGACCCAACGTACGTTTCCAAATCTTAGATTCAATAGCATCCCAATCTAGTTCAAAGGCTACAGAGTTGTAATCCATGCCATATAAAATTATGGGAACTACCTTCCCGATATAGAATCTTATAAGGGGGAGGATTGTAAATCTGCCAAACTTAGAATAGATTTTTTTCATCTGTGCTCCCAATTTTATCAATTTTAATTCAATGGAGGCCAGCAAACTATTCTTGGAAGGGAAGGATCTTAATTCAGCTCCCAGATAGGTTAATTCTGAGACAACCTCTACCTGGGAGTGGTCTAACTTGCAGACCAGGTTCTTCACTATTTTGTTGGGCCTCCTAAATACAAGAATCTTAGATTTTAAAGGATTTATTCTTAAATTATTGATCCTGGCATAGGATTCTAAAGCGGATAACAATCGCTGTAGCCCCACTTGTGAGTAGTCCAAGACTACTATATCGACAGCGTACGCCAACCAATTCATTTTTACATTACCGATGGAGGGAGATATTAACCCATTATTCTGTAGCCAAACTGCAAGATCTGCCATAAAAAGGATGAAGAGCAGGGGAGCTAATAAACAGCCTTGGCGAACCCCTCTAGTTATCCTGATTGGATCAGAGAGCAAACCAGACCTACCAAGTCTGACCCACATAGAGTTGTTAGAGTGCAGCTCTCTTAAGATGGATAGTAAGCCAGCAGGAATACCCCAGGCATCCAATTTCCCCCAAACTAGATTCCTATCCACCATATCGAATGCCTGGGATAAGTCAATCCAGGCTCCAAAGAGAGCAGGGCCCCCCTTGGTGAAAGACTCTACAGCAAGGCAGCTCAAGACCAACCCATTCAGTGAAGTAGAGAGACCCTTTCTAAAACCGGATTGCTGCTTCGGAATAATTCCCTTCGTTTTCGCCCAAGATTCCAATTCACCTAAGATAATACCCGAGAAGATTTTGCTATCGGCGTCTAGGAGAGAGATAGGGCGATAATTAGAAGGCAATAGCCTATCACCCTTCTTGTAAATAGGAATAACTATTGACTGAGTCCAGGAGTCAGGGATTCTCATCTGAAAAATGATATTATCAAACAAAGCTTTCAGAACATTAGCCCACAATTCTGGATACGATTTCAGGATTGAATTGCTTAAACCATTCGGGCCAGACGCTCTGGAAGCTGAGGATTTTTTAATTAATACTTCTAAGTCCAGGGCGCTAAAATCAAGATACCAGCTATGGATTACATCAGCAGCCAAACGTATCAAGGCGTCAGAATCGTAAACCTTGGAGAAATGGACAATCCACACCCCTCTTGAATAATAGAATCTTGCTTCTGCTGTTGAGAAACCTCATTCAGACTTACTAAAGTCCAAAAATTTCGGGAATTCCTAAGAGACAAAGCATAAAGCATTCTCTCAGCATCCTGTTGGAATACTAAATGATTGTGTGCGCGAAGCCAATTCCTATAGTTATTTTTCAACTTTACTAACCCCTCCCCATACGCCTTCTCACATAGGCCTGATCTCTTCAGAATAGATATCTGACTCCTCAATTCTTTTTTACGAGTTATAATTTGGACATTAAAAGAATGTTTATACAGCTTATGCGTTTTCTGCTCGATCGGCTCCACAGCCGCCTGTGCAGACAGAAAATTCAAAAAGACAATGGGAATACAGAAATCAGACAGATACTGATCAGGTACACAGCTTTGAAGAGGCTGCTGGTCACCAGATCAGGCCCTGAAACTCAGTTGCTCTGCCTACCCCCTGTTTTTGCACCTTCCAGGAATCTACTTCAGGACTCCAGACCAGCTCCAGGCAGGCAGCTTTGAGGAGACTGCTAGTCATGTGAACTAAGCCCCACCCACCCACTTTGCAACTCCCCTTTCTTTCCTTTCTTAACTCTTAGATTACGGGCATCTCTCGCCCAGGCATCTAAAGTTGAGGGCAGATGAAGAAAAGGGTCATTCCTGTTTGGACCTATTTGGCCCAAGAACCAGAACCCCTGCTCGTCCAACATCAGGTAAGCTCCCACAAATATGTGTTTCACCCCTCTTTTCCAACAGTCCATCCCTACCATCACCACTAATCGCTAACTACACTGCTCACCAGCAACATCATGGACACCGCATTGCAGCAATCTCACTCAGGTCACCATAGACTGCATCAGCCATAACTACAAGAAACTGTTCTCCAATGCCTGTTGAGCAACCAACTGTTAGGAAAGATTTCGTAATTGTAGGGAATTTTCCTTCCATGTGGCAACCCCTAAACTTTTTGCTATTGTTTTTAACCTTGTTCTTGACTTTGCCAGAGAAGCACAGCCTTCTGCCGCACTTCTCTGGGCTTTCGCTCCTTTCTTACGGGGAAACTGACATGCCCTTAAGACAGTCAGTACCGGGGAACGTGGTTTCCCGTAGTTTCTTTTATCGTGTCGCAGCTTTAGTGCAACACGACACAAGAGGGCACTGTAAGCTAAGTTACAGCTCTCTTGGGTCTCTAGCCTTCTACGGGCCCTAGATACTCTTTTAGGATGGTATTTGATCGGTGCAAGTCATTCAGGGACTGGACTGGTGGCAGCGATCGTTTTGTTTATTTTGAGCTCCTTTTGGCGTTCTGAGCACGTTTTTGCACTGAACCCAAAATGGTGGCCTGGCTCCCAAAATGGCCAGGCCGCGAGGCTCCTTTGTCCTGTCCACTGTCCGTCTTGCTCCCTTCACCTTCCCCAGGTCCGGCGACCCGGGGCCTTCCTTATTTGGGCATGTACTTTCCCGCGAAACGTGGTTGCTTTCGCGGGCTTCTACATGTCGTTTGTGTGCCTCCAGGGTGTAGGCTGGGATGTCTGGTCCCAATACACATCCTGGGTGCCAGAGAGTCTAGGGTGGTGTGAATGCCTGGGACCACCGTGGTCCGTGATTGGTCCACGTATGGTATGTGTGTTGATGAGCGGATCTCCCATTGGCTCCCCTCCGTTTTGGCGCGAAGGGAACCGTGGATAAGAGGGAGCTGGAAACACCACTACCATGTCGATCTCCTGAGTTCTCACGAACGAAGGAATACAGGAGCCAAGTATCCTGCAACTACGAGGCTGGACCGAGGAATCGCTGGTGACCCGTTGAAGGAATCCTCCTTTGCACTGCTGTCGTCCGGAGAGCCCCTGTCCTCCTTTGATCGAACCAGAAGGCCTGTACTGGTGCTTCGACCTTTGGAATAGCAGGAATAGCTATTCCCGGCATCTTCAACCATCTCCTGCCAAGTAAGCCTTCGGAAGCGTCTCTGGGCCATCCAGTTGACTGACCAGCTTACCAAGGAGTTTGGCTCTGCAACCGCCGCCAGGTTGTGTTGTATTGCGAGTCCTTGTCCCTCTCCCACGCTTCGTACGCTTGGCGTCCCCAGGTCTGAAGGGAGGAGGGTTAATTTGGCTCGAATACACACGGCCGCTCCGTTGTCCTGTGCGGCAACAAAACTGTGCCGGTTTCGTCGATTGGGACGTCTTTTTGCTCTACACGACTACAAAGCGTTCCCTGCTCTTCTGAACCTGCCAGCTGCTGAAACTATCGTGGAGAAGCCTGGGTCTGCTTGCTTCGGGGACCGGTGAGTAGTATATCTAGGATCTGGTCGCCCTCCTGCAGTATCCCATTGCTTTTCCCTGCTGTGTAAAAACAGCACCCTTTTGCCGCGCTCGCGCTCTGCTTCTGCCCGCTGTGGAGGCTGCGCTTGAGTTGCGGAACCTGTTCTTCTTCTGCTGTGCACTAACGTGAACCGCCTGACTTCCTCCGAAGAGCTTCCCCTTGTGCCCGTCGGCACCGGCGTGGCAGGTACTTTGAGCACAAGGCTCCACTCTTCGCAGGGCTCGGACTTCCATCTAGTTAGGTGCCTATGAAGGCGAACTGAGTCGAAAGCATTATCGCACTGCCTGTTTTCCTTCCCTGGCAGGTGGACTACATATTTCGTGCTTTAAACGCTTGCGACTGTGTATTTGTATATATATTGTGTTGATATGGTATGTGTTGGTTTAATATTGTGATATTGTGATTTTCTCGCTACGGTCATTATTTTAATGGCCTTAAAATAAATGTGTATCTATTTTTGATATAACAACTGTTTGGAGTAGTTTGTCAGCGCTCTTGCTTTGTGTGCTCACTGCGGGCTTTCAGTCACCCTCACCCCTCTTGAGACCTAGTCTTGACCGCCGCGATCGCTACCTTGATTGGTCTGGCTCGTCCAGAGGTTACCCTGTTCCAAGTAATTAGGTTGGCCTTCTGAACTTCTGCGCCACCAGGACAGAGTTCAGAAATCCGTCTTAACAAATTGGTGTACAGCGGTGGGATACGACTGAAGGTATCCAGTGTTGCGCTCGAACTAAGGCATTTCAGGTTATTCCAAACAGTACACGTAGTGAATTGTTGTAATATAACTTTAAAAAGGCCATAGTCCTATCAAACAGTATGGAAACAAGTACGTTGTTAACTTTAAATGCTTCCAAATCAGAAACGCTGAAAAAGATGTGTGCGGAGAGAGGTGTTTCCTCTCAAGGCACGAAATTGGAAATGATCCAAAGAATCGTGGCGTGGCAAGAAGCGCAGCTTGACGCTATTACTTCTGAGGACAGTGCGGAAGGTGGTGGGGCTGCTCTCACTGGTAGAACCGACGGTTCTGCCGCCGCACTGTTCCACCGCGACCACGAGGACAGGGAGGACGAGCTGTCTAATGTTTCCTCTGCCAGTGCTGATGGGGAGGCTATGCTTGAATTCAAGAAGCAAGAGCTGCGGTTTAGGCAGCAGGAGCTTGAATTCAGCATAGCCAAACTAAAAATCGAACAGGCAGAAAAACAAAAAGACAGGGATCACCAGTTGGAACTGGCCAAGCTTCAGGTTGCAAATGGATCCAAGGGTCCTGGACATGGGTCTGGGGCCTCCTCTCATCCACGGTTTCCGAAAGATCTGCTCAGTGTGTATGAAGAGAGGAATGACATTATGGACTGGCTGAATGCGTTTGAGTATGCATGCGAGGTCCAGGAAGTTGACAATGCTGATAAGATTGCGTGGTTGCTCAGTAGACTGCCCCATTCTGGCTGTAGTGCCATTATGGAAATGTCGAAGGCTGAGCGGGCTGATTTCGCAATGTTAAAGCAGACTCTCATTTTAAAGTTTGGGAAGACTCCGGCCCAATATTTAAAGCGTTTTCGAGAGTATAAGAAAAAGGAAGGTGGTACTTGGGTATCTTATGTCGCTGAATCTTTGAAAAACTTAACTGGCTGGGTCGAAGGCTATAAGGTTTCTACCTTCGACGGCATGATAAATCTTGTCATGCTGGAACACATTTTTGCTTCTTCTTCCCCGGAGCTTAAGCAGCATTTGGCCGATTCGAAGGAGATAGATCCTAAGAAGCTGGCCATTGCAGCAGACTTATGGGTGTCACATCGAGTGTCCCATAAGGACAAAACTCATCCTGGTAAGCAGGAGGAGGGGAAAAAGTCCAAAGATATGGAGGGTGGGGAATCTGCTAAATCTTCTTCCCAAAAGGGCCACAAAAAGAAAAACAAGGGTAAGACACAAGAGAACTCACAGGGTAGTGGAGGTGCGCCTCCGAAACAGAACTCTGGTTACAATAAGCCTCCCTACGTAAACAGACCCACTGGGGCTTGTTTTTCTTGTGGAGCAACTGACCATGTGAAGGGGGATCCCCGTTGTAAGGTTAGACCTTTGGGGGTCCACTCCGCTAATCTGGCCTTCTCCTCCTACGAGGAAGAAGAGATTACAGGAGCATCCTTCTCCTCAGACTCATTTCCCAGCGGAATAGAGGCTGAGGTAGTTTTAGTGTCCCTGGGTTCCTGGGAGCCTAAAGTCGCAGAGGCGTATGCTAGGATTCCGGATAATACCAAGCACTACTTTAAAGACAGTGTGCTGATCAATGGAGTGGATACTCCAGCTCTTAGGGATAGTGGGTGCAGTCGAACTGTAGTGGATTCTACCTTGGTAGACTCAGAGGAAGTTGCCAGAGCTACTCTGATGCCCACTAAATTGGCTGACGGCCCCCTCCGTATGTTTCCCGTGATCCCTGTTAATCTAACTTTAAATGGTACAGCTGTCAGGATTCCAGTGAGCATTCAGAGAAACGTCCCGGGAAAGGTCTTATTAGGTAATGATCTCAGAGCTTTAGGGCTCGTAGGAGACACTGCCGAACAACCCTACACACGGTCTCAAGCACGGGCGGCATTGGCCAAGTCCAATACGCCGCCCCAGCCGAAGGGGCAACCCAAGGCGAAAGGAGTCTACAAGTCAAGACGGGGGAAAGAGAATATTCCCCCGAGCTCGCCTACCACTGCGGTGGAGGAAGTTGGTCAATCGCCCGAGCCTGACGAGGAGGTGGCGATGCCTGAAGTATTCGACCCCAACGATCATCCTGAACTAAAAGACTTGTTAGTTGAAGGAGGTCCTGATAGGGACGAATTCAGTAAAGGCCAACGTGAGTGCCCATCTCTGGAAGGCCTAAGGAGACAGGCCTGCTCCCAGCTTGAGGGTGAACCTCCTGGGAAGCATAGGATTTATTGGGAAGGTGTACTCCTGTATAGTGAGCCCACAGAGTCTACAGAAGGAGACCATAGGAGGTTGGTGGTTCCCCTTGCTGTTAGACCCTTCCTCCTGCAGTTGGCGCATGAAGTTCCCCTTGCTGGTCACCTTGGTATGAAGAGGACCAAGCAAAGGTTATCCATGCACTTCTACTGGCCCAAGATGGGGGTGCAAGTAGAAAGTCACTGCAGGAGTTGCGCCTCCTGCCAGTTGTCTGGTAAGGTTGGCGCGACAATCCAAGCTCCGTTGGTACCGCTCCCAGTTGTGGGGGTACCATTTGAAAGGGTAGGGATCGACATCGTCGGTCCCCTTGACCCGCAAACATCCTCGGGCAATAGGTTTATCCTGGTGCTGGTCGACCATGCAACCAGGTATCCTGAGGCCATCCCATTGAAAACTGTAACTGCCAAGTCAGTTGCAAAAGCTTTACTCGGCATATTTACTAGGGTTGGCTTCCCTAAAGAAGTTGTGTCAGATCGTGGCAGCAACTTTATGTCGAAGTATATGCAGGCTATGTGGAAAGAATGTGGGGTCACCTACAAGTTCTCTTCTGCATACCACCCCCAGACCAATGGTCTGGTGGAACGTTTCAACAGAACGTTAAAGAGCATGATTGGGGCTCTGGAGGAGCCTCAGAGAAGAAAATGGGATCTTCTGTTACCATGCTTGCTGTTTGCCTACCGAGAGGTACCACAGGAGGGTGTTGGCTTCAGCCCCTTCGAACTTCTGTTCGATCATCCCGTACGGGGACCCTTAGCCATTGTCAAGGAGGGATGGGAGATGCCCAATCCCCCTGTTACTACCAATGTAGTTGACTATGTGCTAGGGCTCAGAAAACGGATGGTACTTCTGATGGGCTTGGCTAGTGATAAATTGAAGGCAGGGCAAGCGCTGGTGAAACATTGGTACGACCAGAAAGCTTCCCTCATCAACTTTACACCTGGTCAGCAAGTCCTGATCATGAATCCAATAAGGCCTCGCGCTTTACAGGACAAATGGTCAGGCCCTTACACAGTGGTGGAGCCCCTGGGTGAGGTGAACTATTTAGTGGACCTTGGAAGGCCTGGACAGGCTCCAAAAGTGTTTCACGTGAATAGGCTGAAGGCTTTCGTCCCAAGAGTCGAAATCGCAGCACTGCTACTGGCGTCAGACGTTGAGGAAGAGGAGTCAGAACCTCTCCCCGACCTGTTCCAGAGCGGTCCTTCAGATAGCTCCGTTGAGGGTGTCCGAGTGGCCCCTCACCTGACTTCTGATCAGCAGGCTGAGGTGAAAAGTTTGCTTAGGCAGTTTTCCCCCCTGTTTTCACAGTCCCCTGGTTTGACACCTTGGTGCAAACATAACATTGACACAGGAGACAGTGTACCTACCAAAAGTAGGGGATACAGGATGTCGGATAAAGTACGGTCTTATATTAAGACCGAGGTCAACAAAATGTTAGACCTTGGGGTGATTGAACCCTCTAGTAGTCCTTGGTCCAGTCCTGTGGTGTTGGTTCCAAAGGCAGGCACTTCTGAATTGAGGTTCTGCGTGGATTACAGGGCTCTGAATGCTGTCACCAAGACAGATGCCCACCCCTTGCCTCGAACAGATGAGCTGGTGGATACTTTGGGTGCCTCCAAGTACCTCAGCATGTTTGACCTCACTGCTGGCTATTGGCAAATAGCTTTAGCAGAACATGCCAAGGAGAAGACAGCATTTTCTACTCCAGACGGCCTTTACCAATTCCGGGTAATGCCGTTCGGGTTGAAGAATGCACCTGCCACTTTCCAGAGGCTTGTGAATCATGTGTTGAATGGGTTGGACGAATTCTGTCTTGCATATCTGGACGATATAGCAGTTTTCAGTGCCACCTGGGAAGACCATGTGAAACACCTCGGGATTGTGCTCCAGGCTCTTCAGAAAGCCCACTTGACCATAAAGGCGAGTAAATGCCAGATTGGACAAGGCTCAGTGGTTTACCTTGGACATGAAGTAGGTGGAGGGAGGATACAGCCTCTACCCAGTAAAGTACAAGCAGTACAAGACTGGCCTACCCCCACTACGCAAACCCAAGTGAGAGCCTTTTTAGGACTCACGGGGTATTATCGCAATTTTGTGGCAGACTATGGTACCATAGCTGCTCCTCTGACTGCCCTCACAACTCCGAAGAAACCCAAGAAGGTAACTTGGACCGACGAGTGTGAGAAGGCCTTCAATGGCTTAAAAGACTCCTTGTGCCAGGCCCCTGTCCTAAGGGCCCCTGATTATCAAAGACCTTTTATCGTGCAGACGGATGCCTCTGACACTGGGATAGGAGCTGTACTATCACAAGTAGATGAGAAGGGTAAGGAACACCCTATCGGTTTTATTAGTCGCCAGCTTAAGGACAGAGAGCTCAGGTGGTCCACGGTAGAGAAAGAATGTTTCTCTGTTGTGTGGGCCCTAAGGAAGCTGAGGCCCTACCTCTATGGGACCCACTTCACTGTGCAGACTGACCATAAGCCGTTAAAGTGGCTAATGAACATGAAGGGGGAGAATCCAAAGTTGCTTAGGTGGTCCATAAGTCTTCAAGGCTTCGACTTCACTATTGAGCATAGACCAGGTGTCCAACATAGCAATGCTGATGGGTTGTCCAGAATGTTTAACCGACCTGAACAAGAAACTCATCCAGGGGTGGATTAGTTCCCCCTGTCCATAGTCTGGGAGGGGCGAGTGTTAGGAAAGATTTCGTAATTGTAGGGAATTTTCCTTCCATGTGGCAACCCCTAAACTTTTTGCTATTGTTTTTAACCTTGTTCTTGACTTTGCCAGAGAAGTACAGCCTTCTGCCGCACTTCTCTGGGCTTTCGCTCCTTTCTTACGGGGAAACTGACATGCCCTTAAGACAGTCAGTACCGGGGAACGTGGTTTCCCGTAGTTTCTTTTATCGTGTCGCAGCTTTAGTGCAACACGACACAAGAGGGCACTGTAAGCTAAGTTACAACTCTCTTGGGTCTCTAGCCTTCTACGGGCCCTAGATACTCTTTTAGGATGGTATTTGATCGGTGCAAGTCATTCAGGGACTGGACTGGTGGCAGCGATCGTTTTGTTTATTTTGAGCTCCTTTTGGCGTTCTGAGCACGTTTTTGCACTGAACCCAAAATGGTGGCCTGGCTCCCAAAATGGCCAGGCCGCGAGGCTCCTTTGTCCTGTCCACTGTCCGTCTTGCTCCCTTCACCTTCCCCAGGTCCGGCGACCCGGGGCCTTCCTTATTTGGGCATGTACTTTCCCGCGAAACGTGGTTGCTTTCGCGGGCTTCTACATGTCGTTTGTGTGCCTCCAGGGTGTGGGCTGGGGTGTCTGGTCCCAATACACATCCTGGGTGCCAGAGAGTCTAGGGTGGTGTGAATGCCTGGGACCACTGTGGTCCGTGATTGGTCCACGTATGGTATGTGTGTTGATGAGCGGATCTCCCATTGGCTCCCCTCCGTTTTGGCGCGAAGGGAACCGTGGATAAGAGGGAGCTGGAAACACCACTACCATGTCGATCTCCTGAGTTCTCACGAACGAAGGAATACAGGAGCCAAGTATCCTGCAACTACGAGGCTGGACCGAGGAATCGCTGGTGACCCGCTGAAGGAATCCTCCTTTGCACTGCTGTCGTCCGGAGAGCCCCTGTCCTCCTTTGATCGAACCAGAAGGCCTGTACTGGTGCTTCGACCTTTGGAATAGCAGGAACAGCTATTCCCGGCATCTTCAACCATCTCCTGCCAAGTAAGCCTTCGGAAGCGTCTCTGGGCCATCCAGTTGACTGACCAGCTTACCAAGGAGTTTGGCTCTGCAACCGCCGCCAGGTTGTGTTGTATTGCGAGTCCTTGTCCCTCTCCCACGCTTCGTACGCTTGGCGTCCCCAGGTCTGAAGGGAGGAGGGTTCATTTGGCTCGAATACACACGGCCGCTCCGTTGTCCTGTGCGGCAACAAAACTGTGCCGGTTTCGTCGATTGGGACGTCTTTTTGCTCTACACGACTACAAAGCGTTCCCTGCTCTTCTGAACCTGCCAGCTGCTGAAACTATCGTGGAGAAGCCTGGGTCTGCTTGCTTCGGGGACCGGTGAGTAGTATATCTAGGATCTGGTCGCCCTCCTGCAGTATCCCATTGCTTTTACCTGCTGTGTAAAAACAGCACCCTTTTGCCGCGCTCGCGCTCTGCTTCTGCCCGCTGTGGAGGCTGCGCTTGAGTTGCGGAACCTGTTCTTCTTCTGCTGTGCACTAACGTGAACCGCCTGACTTCCTCCGAAGAGCTTCCCCTTGTGCCCGTCGGCACCGGCGTGGCAGGTACTTTGAGCACAAGGCTCCACTCTTCGCAGGGCTCGGACTTCCATCTAGTTAGGTGCCTATGAAGGCGAACTGAGTCGAAAGCATTATCGCACTGCCTGTTTTCCTTCCCTGGCAGGTGGACTACATATTTCGTGCTTTAAACGCTTGCGACTGTGTATTTGTATATATATTGTGTTGATATGGTATGTGTTGGTTTAATATTGTGATATTGTGATTTTCTCGCTACGGTCATTATTTTAAAGGCCTTAAAATAAATGTGTATCTATTTTTGATATAACAACTGTTTGGAGTAGTTTGTCAGCGCTCTTGCTTTGTGTGCTCACTGCGGGCTTTCAGTCACCCTCACCCCTCTTGAGACCTAGTCTTGACCGCCGCGATCGCTACCTTGATTGGTCTGGCTCGTCCAGAGGTTACCCTGTTCCAAGTAATTAGGTTGGCCTTCTGAACTTCTGCGCCACCAGGACAGAGTTCAGAAATCCGTCTTAACACCAACCATGCAGCAGTCAATCTTCTCACTACACGTGACTTGGACGCCATCTTCATTACTGAGACCTGGATGAAATCCACCTCCACTCACATCACTAGATATCCTCATCTCCAACGGCTACAGAATTCTACAGCGAGACCATCCAACCAAGATTGTCAGAGGCCTCACCATCCTTCACAATGCATCATGGCCATGCACCCAAATGGACAACGCCACCATTGGCTCTTTTGAAAAACATCCGTACCCCTTACCACTCTCCCCAATGGACACAGCGACTTTTCACCTCATCTGCAGACCACCCAAGCACAACACTTCCTTGATCAAAGGCTTCATGGGCTTGATCACCATCATATCTCTCATGCATGCTTGCAAAATCTCCCTTGGCGACTTCAACATCCCTGGCAACCCATCCACTAAGACAATGAAAGAAGATTGCCCCTGCCTATGTAACACTCTGAACCTCATGCAGCACACGAAAGACCAACTAACATGAAAGGTAATATCCTCAAACTCATCATCACAGTCTGCCCACACTCCAAAACAGCTCTCCAATCCCCCTCGACTGGTCAGACCATCTGGCAATCCCTTTGGACATTAGTCCACAATGCCAGTCAAGCAAACCCATGGGAAACCCTGCAAACAAACCTTCAGATCATTCACAAACCTCCCAGTAAAGGCTCTCATGGAAGACCTCAGCAAAATCCACTTCACATGGACTGATATACCTCTGATGAACCAGGACTGTGACTCGCTCTTTCACAAATTCAACACCACCCACACAACAAACATAAATCACCATGCCAGTGAAATAGCACACTTCAAGCCTAAACCTTCAGCCCCATTGCACACTCAAGAACTCAACATCAACAAACAAACCATCAGTAAACAAGAGAAGACTTGGCAAAAATCCTGCCGTGCATCCAACCCCACTCTGCTCAAGGAACTCTGTGCTACACACTGACACCTGATCGCCACTGCCAAGGCCAACTACTGTTAGGCAGAATCACATGCTGGGAACACTACTCACAATTAAGACTATAAGTGTCAGTACAATTTCACCTTTGGTACAAGCCTGTACTACACAGTAATGTGGTAGCAGTGGCTGAGCAGCCAGGCTTATCTCAAGAGTAAAGTGAGCAGTACAAGAGGTTACACAAAGGACTAGCAGTCACAGTGATTCAAACAAACACTTACTCAAGGTTTCTTGGTAAAAGAATATACATTTATTTACACCGTCAGCTACCCTGAAGTGGGAGAAAAATGGCACTTCAGTTACTTTAGAAAGGGGTAAAAAGAAAAGGTTATAAGAAGCAACAGCACCAATACTTTCAGAGGTAGGGCAAATAGTTTCAGTTCACTACAACCAGCAATTCAATTCAATAGGCCTGGGCCAAAGTCAATGGTTCAGAATCTTGGATAGGATAGCACAGTTCTGGTAGTAAACGGTTAAGTCTTTGCCACGATTTTTAGAAGTAGTTGGTCAGATGAAAAGTTAGATGTTGGTTTAGGGAAGGACAAGCCTTCAAAGTCGGGAAAGTTTCACAAACTTTCACCGCGGCCGAACGGAGTTCTGAACCCCACTTGCACAGTACCTTTTAAATGAAGAAGAGCTGTAGCTGAGGCAGTCTTCCTGGCAGGTCTTGCAGATCTCGTTGTTCCTGAGCTTCAGTCATGGGGACAAGAAGGAGGACATCGGGAGGTTCCTGCATTGCCCAGGGAAGATGCCACAAGCTTCTCAAAACATTGGTTCAAGGTGTGAGTGCCTTAAAGACCACAAACTGGTATCCTTCCCACTGGCTATCCGGTTTTCAACAGCACTCTGAAGAAAAGTCGACCAGTATAGGGACAGTGTCCAGGTGACTTGCAAATTGGTTGTTCCCACCAAACTCAAGGGAAGAAGTTAACCTTGAAGGTTTTCTCTGTCAATGGAGTTTCAGGCAATTCGGACATGCAGCAGGGCTTCTCCATTGGACCAGGAGTTGCAGCAGTCGTCTTCCTTCAGCTCTTCTTTGGTTCTTTCGTTCCAGTAGTCGACTCTGCTTTCCAAATCCCAAGGCCTGCTTTTAAACAGTTTTCCCCCATTCATTCCAGCCTGGCTGTCACTCACACAGCAGGGTGGCTGTCCTTGTCAGACAGCCAGTCGGCCAATCACTCCAGAGTGCATTCAGGTCTCCTAGGAGACTAAGCACAGGGAGTTTTGGGCACCTCCCTCACATCCTGTCCACCCCAGACACTCAGGTGCCAGAGGAGTGCTTCAGCACTGAAGCCCGCCAAAGGCCAACGAACAAAGGGAACAAACCTGGTTTGGCGCGCAGAGTTAAACACAAGAAGGACCTTTTCTAAAAGAAACAGTGAAAAAAGTTGACCGGAGTCTGTTTTTACAGCTAGGTCTTGGGGGCCATATTGGAAAACAGGGCTGACCCGATTTTTAGCTACCAGTGTTCGCGGTCGGGAAAAATCATGGTAGTTTGTTAAAAACCACTGCTACTAGCCATTTCAAGTAGAAAAGGGTAACATTTGACTGTTACATGAGTGTTTCGTCTCAGGGGATGCTAGGCAACTGCTCCAGGACTCTATAGGAAGATAGTGTGTGCTGTGTCTGTAAATTTAAGAAGACTAGTAAAGTCAATTTAACTTTACATGCTCTGGGAGACAGTAGTCAGCCCGAGAGAAGGGAGTCTGAAAGACACCCCTGTGCCACTGCACTGAAGGGGCTGTTTGACACACAAGAAAAAGATGATGCCTATGGAGTTGTTTTAACACTCCATATCCAAAGAACACAAAAGTAGAACACACATCAAAATACATGAAAGAGTGCAAAAAAAGGCTCACACACTTTCCAGGTAAAATTTAAAATCCTAGAAAGCCAGCAAAGTTGTTGGGGGTCTCAAAAGGTAAGGGAAATTAGGGCATTCTTGAGAATTCTCCCTAACAACTACTACCAAAACAACATAGCCCAAGCCAACAGTGAAAGCAGAGCCCTCTTCAAAGCCATCAAGCACTGCATCAACCCTCTACGCACCCCACCCGTACAAAACACCATTGAGAAATCCACCAACTTCAACTCTTTCTTCACCAATAAGATCAGCATGATCCTCCTACACATAAACACCAATGCTACAATTGACTGTACTCTACACATCCCATCTCAAAAAACCACAAGTACCCAGATAACTCACTATGGAAGACCTAACTGCCATTCCATCGTATGTGGACAACATCCTCCATGCGTCCATACTAAGAAACTTCCAACAGAAGCACTCCTCCATTACCTGTCAATCATCAACAGCTCCCTAACTTAAGGCACCTTCCCCTTGATCCTCAAGCCTAGCCAAATCCTCCCGCTTCTCAAGAAATTAACACTGTACACAGACAGTTTTAGCAACTACCGACCATCACCCATCTTCCCTTGGTAGGTAAAATCCTTGAGAAAGCAGTAGCCACACAACTTCTCCAACACATTGAAGCAAATAACTTCCTTCAGTCCTACTAATTGGATTCAGACCCAGATGCAGCACAGAAATGGCTAACATCAAGGTGATCGACGATGCCCTTAAAATCCTTAATTATGGCCATCCCTACCTCCTGGTTCACTCTGACCTCTCAGCAGCATTTGACACAGTAGACCACCAGACACTCACTGACAATCTACATTGCTGCAAGGGGATCAGCAAGATCCTCCTCAGCTGGTTCAAATCTACAATCGACACCAGTTCATACTTATGGATCCTCCACATCACCAACTCTACCAATCTCCTGTGGAGCCCCACAATCATCCATCCTCGCCCCCTGTGATCTGCAATCTTTACATGGAACCGGTTGGAACCCTCCTTGCTCCACAAAGCATCCACATCCACCAATACGCAGATGACACACAGCTCTACCTCAAGATATCATCCATCGAACACATCCACAGGCTCCAGGCATGCCTCTCTTTTAATCCACTTGTGGGTGCCCAGTGCTTATCTGAAGCGCAACCCCTCTAAGATTGAATTCCTACTGCTGATCAACAACACCGAACACGTGGACAACTAGATCTTGCTCTCTACATTGCACCTCAAGATTTTCACGCCACAACTGGCCACCTGCGCAAGTCTCTTTGGTTTGACATTGGTAAACACCTCTGCTCCAAACAGCACATATCATGTAAGACACAAACGGCTTGGTATCAACTTTCTCTTCTGAGGGAAATCAAACCCTTACACCCATAAACAACTTCAAATATGTCATCCAAGTCTTGGTCCTCTTCCACCTGGCTGGAGGCAGTGCCCTTTTGGAAGGACTTCAGACGACTACCCTGTGTCCCCTGAGATGTGTCCTGGCTGGTGTAACATGACTCATGAACGGACTCTGCAAATTCAACCACATCACCCCCACCCGCATTGAACTGAACTGGTTCTCGCCTCAAGCCTGTATCATCTTCAAATCATGCTGTATCATCTACAAGGATGTCACTCTGAAGTCTACAGGCTAGCTCACTGAGAAACCCTACATCTCTGGAGGCCTACGATCCACCATAGTTCAGGACATGTGCAGACTTGAAATCTGCTGATGCTGGAATGATAAAACCAGGAGACAGACCATGTCTGTCTATGCCCCAAGACTCTGGAACCTTCTCCCCATCAACATCCAATTTACCACCTCTCTTCTACAGTTCACGAAGGAGCCTGACACCATCCTCTTCAAGAAATGGCTCATCTCTAGCACCTACGTCCATACATGGTCCACTTGCCACCATACCTCAGACTGGGTGTTTTGATCCCCTCTGTTTACTCCTGTGGTTACTTATAGATCGATTGCTGGCAATTGCCATTCCTCCCCTGTTGTTAGATCCCCACTCCATTGTTTCTCTGCTCCCTAACCTTGTTCTTCCCCCCCCCGGATTTTAAACTGATCCAGTGCTTCCCGAATCTAGGTCCGCACTCAATAAATACCCCAATCATGATAATAAAGTATTTGCCTGAGACATGTGTGTGCATCAGGCAGTCATGGCCTTGAATATTGGCCGCCCTTTTGAGGTCTACATCCTTCGAATGTTAATAAATTGAGTTCCATTCATTTTGATAATGACGTATGTAACATTTCAAGCAGCACTTAAACAATAAAAGCACTTGTTTTTTTCCGCCCCAGTCTCTCTAACATACAAAATCTGATAACATATAATAAATGTACTGGACAGCCCCTCCTCCATTGCCAACACATAATCAAAGTCACCGCGTTGCTGCATTGTTTGAAAAGCAATGACAGAGGCCTCATGACTACCAAGCAACTTAAAGTGGCTGAGCGAATTAAGCATTTGCCTCAGCCACCCACCTGTATGCAGCGTACAGCCACAGGTTTGAAACCTTCCATGGATGACTCAGGCCTTCACCCTTCCAAGGGTCATAAATTGAGTAACATGTAGCTTATAATATATAAAGTGATGTCACATATGACAGTTGTACCTAAAATACGAGGTGTCTAACATGTGATTAGGGTACGTTGATATTATATTGCCATACTTGGCATATGATGTGAGTATCTGGCCATTCAAAATCACTTTCTGGCATATGATCCGAGTAGCTGGGAATATGATGGCAGTAACTCGTGGCACAGAAAACAAAGTTACTATACAATAGTCAAATTATTTGCTTTGTCTTTGCTTGTTATGTGTTTCCTACTCAACCACATCAATAGCTTTCCTGCTTCAATAAGATTCTGTATTGTTTTTAATACTGTTTTCTTTTTTACAAAGGGGTGCCTCCACCCAACCTTCCATACTGCCCTGTATGGTAGGGCAAACGGGAATGCAGCACACAGCGTTTTTTACTGTCAGCCAAAAGAAAATGCCATAAAGAATTATGAGGATAGTTGCACCCGCTTGCCCCACTGTTAGGCAGAATCCAGTGCAGTTCCCTTAGGGAGCAATACACCAGATTAGGACTACAGGTGAGAGCAATAATTCCCCTTTGGTATCAGTCTGTACCAAAAAGATTTAGTTGGTAGCTGTGGCTGAGCAGTCAGACTTATCTCAAGAGTGAGATGAGCAGTATTCAGGGTTTACACAATAGGTCTACTGTACCATGGTACAAGGAAACACTGACCAAAGCTTGGTATTAAAAAGTAGTTATATATGTGTGTTATACACTACTAATAAAACACAGGTATCACAGTTATCAAGCAAGTTAAATTAAGTCAAAGGAAAAATATACACACTCCCAAATTGAATTTTAGACCAAGTGAACCAGAGTGAAAACTGAGCAAAACGGCACAGTGAAAACTACACACAAGGGATCCTCTAACGATTCCTCACAAGGGAGGGAAAACACAAGTTATCTAGAAATAGTTTCTCATACGCCCTAGCAACACTTCCCATCAGTTTGTGAACCAGTTAAGCAAGACAGTGCATCAGTATAGGCAATACTTAAAATGAAAACTGAGAAAAATGGCATTGTACAATGTTTAAGCATGGGAAGGAAACAGTAGTTAAAAGAAATAGGTGCACCAACACAGTTCTCAGTGAGAATCAATCTAAAGAAAGCAGATCTAACAAATGTGACCAGAGTCAGTAGGCCTGTGCCAGAGTCAGTGGTACAGGGCAAGGGCCCAGGAGCAAAATGTTCTTGTAGCTGCAGTCAAGTATTTGGTTAACAAATTTGAAAAGGTGGTTGCAGAAGTTGAAAAGACAATGTTAAGAGAGGAGGGTGGCCAACCCAACCGGTAGGTAAAGGATTTAAAACACCTTTAGCACTACCGCGAAGAAAGGGCGGCCTGGCGGAACAATGTACCTTAAAATGAAGAGGTGGCTCCTGTGGTGGCGGTTGTTCCTGGTAGTTCCTGCAGTTCGGGTGATCCAGCAGAGGATAAGATGCTCTCGTCGTGGAGGAAGGTTCGAGTTACTGCACTACCCAGGGATGAAACAAGCCGCGGTGCTGCCCGACGAATAAAAGGTATGCTCCTTTAAATCGCGGTCCAGGTGGACTCGTGCCTGGCTATCCGGCCTCCGAGTACAGGGTGTGGGAGATTTGACCAAGGCAGGTCCGGGAAGGCGATTGGCAAACTGGTTGGCCCCACCAGCTCAAGGGAAGAAGGCTCTTGCAGGTGAAGATCTTCTCTCGTCGTGTGGAGAAAAATTTGCGGTCGAATATTTATGGTAGTAACCACTGCCACCAGCCAGAAACTTTTGAGAGAGAGACTGTAGGGTACCCTCTCGAAAATGAACATAGAGGAAAAACTATTAACCCCTTCCAGTACCTCCATAGTAAGATGGGTTGTACTGGTTTAGTTCATAGGATTCGACTAGTAAAGTCAATGGGGACTTTACATGCCCTGGGAGACAGTAGTCAGTCCCAGGGTATGGAGTCTATGTTTGGGGGTCACTATGACACCCCTGTGTCACTGCACTGTGGGTGCTGTGTAACACATGTGAATAAAGATGGTTCCTATGGGGTTGAGAAAGATCCCATAGGCATTAAACACAAAAATAGCCTAGAACACACGTAACAAAAATGCCTAAGAGTGGGAAAAAGAGTCTCACTCTTAGCAGGTAAAAAGAAACAAACCCTTAAAATCCAGCAAAGCTGCTGGGGGACTCTATAGGAAAGGGAAATTAGCCATAAAATGAGAATTCTCCCTAACACTCGCCCCCCCAGACTAAGGGACAGGAGGATCTAATCCACTCATGGATGAGTCTCTTACCTCTAGTCGGTTATAAACATCCTAGAGAGACCATCAGCAGTTTGGTGGTGACATCCTGTCCTGTGCTCAATGGTAAAATCAAACCCTTAGGGGCAGATTGACCATCTTAGCAATTTTGGATTTCCCCTTTCATTTGCATTAACCATATCAAGGGTTGGTGGTCTGTTTGAATGATGAAAGTAGATCCATACAAGTATGGTCTAAACTTCTTCAAAGCCCATACAATGGCAAAACATTCTCTCTCAATAGTTGCCCACCTGGTTTCAGGTTCCTTCAGTTTCCTACTGATGAAGGAAATGGGGTGTCCCCTATCTTTCTCATCCAGTTGACTGAGTACTGCACCTATACCTATATTGGAAGCCTCTGTTTGCACAATGAAGGGTTGGTGGTAGTCAGGAGCTCTGAGAACTGGAGCTTGACAAGGGGCTTTCTTCAGGCTTTCAAAGGTCTGATTGCACTCCTCATTCCATTTGATCTTTTCAGGGAACTTAGGAGAAGAGATTACATTCAGTGGAGAAGCTATGGATCCATAGTTCTCAATGAAATTCCTGTAATACCCAGTGAGACCTAGGAAGGCTCTCACCTGGGTTTGAGTAGAAGGGGTTTTCCAATTTTGCACAGCTTCAATCTTGCTGAACAAAGGCCTTATTTCACCACCTCCTACCTCATGCCCAAGGTAGACCACTTTACTCTGACCAATTTGACATTTGCTTGCCTTTATGGTCAGATGGGCCTGTTCCAGAGCCAGCAAAACATATCCTAGGTGGTCAACATGTTCTTTCCAAGTAGGGCTGAACACTGCAATGCCATCCAAGTATGCCATGCAGAAGTCCTCTATCCCATTCAGAACCTATTAACCATCCTTTGGAATGTAGCAGGTGCATTCTTTAATCCAAAAGGCATAACCTTAAATTGGTATAAGCCAACTGGGGTGGAGAATGCAGTTTTCTCCTTGACATGGTCAGTCAGGGCTATTTGCCAATAGCCTGACGTGAGATCAAATGTGCTGAGGAACTTGGCTGAACCAATTCTTTCCACAAGCTCATCTGTCCTTGGCAAAGGATGGGCATCAGTCTTAGTGACTGCATTTAGAGCTCTATAGTCCACACAGACTCTCAACTCCTTGGATCCTGCCTTTGGAACTAACACAACTCGGCTAGACCATGGACTAGTAGAGGGCTCTATTACCCCGAGATCAAGCATCTTGTTGACCTCTCCTTTGATGTGGGTTCTTACATTTTCTGAAATCCTGTAGCCCCTGCTTTTGACAGGTAAACAGTCACCAGTTTGAATATCAATCTGGTGCTAGAGAAAACAGGGAGGCAAATTGATTCAACAAAAGTTTGCACTCCTCCTGTTGCTCAGGTGTCAGATTAGAATAGAGATTAACTCCTTCTATTTTCTCATCCAAAGGTTTGCCTCTGATGAGGTAAGGTAGAGATTCACTCTCCTCCTCCTTTTGAGCAGAAGCTAGAAGCAAAGCTCCCAGTTCTGGTCTCGAGACATAAGCTTTTTGACGGTTGATGTGAAAGACTCTAGGAGCCTCCTTAGGATTGCCACCAGATAGTTCACCTCTCCAAGGTGCCCCACAACCTGGAAGGGTCCCATCCATTTGTCCTGCAAGGCGCTCTGCCTTGTTGGGACCATAACAAGAACTAGCTGGTCTTGAGTGAACTCAGCCATGCTGGCCTTCTGGTCATGCCAATGCTTGACCAGAGCCTGACCTGCTTTCAAGTTATCACTTGCCTCAGCCGTCTTGTGTGACATTCTCCTCCGGAGTCCTATCATATAGTTAGTGACTCTGACTGGCCTGGGGAAGGAGCACCCTCCAACCCCTCCTTGATCAGGGCCAATGGACCTCTGACCGGATGGCCATAGAGAAGTTCAAAGGGACTGTAACCCACTCCCTCCTGAGGGACTTCTCTATATGCAAAGAGAAGGCATGGCAGTAGAAGATCCCACTTTTTCTTAAGATGGTCTTCTAAAGCTCCTATCATGCTCTTCATGGTTCTGTTAAACCTTTCTACCAACCCATTTGTCTGAGGGTGGTATGCTGTTGAGAACTTGTAGGTAACTCCACAGTTTTTCCACATGGCCTTCATGTAGTGGGACATAAAATGTGACCCCCTGTCGGATATTACCTCCTTAGGAAACCCAACCCTGGTAAAAAATACCAAGGAGGGCCTTAGCTATAGCCGGAGCTGTAACAGTCCTCATAGGAATTGCTTCAGGGAACCTAGTAGCATGGTCTACTACAAGTATAAACCTGTTGACTGAAGAAGTTGGAGGATCAAGGGGACCAACAATGTCAATTCCTACCCTCTCAAATGGTACTCCCACCACAGGGAGAGGCACTAGAGGTGCCACATTCTTGGAGCCACTTTTACCAGAGGTTTGGCAAGTGTGGAAACACTTACAATACTTATCTACCTCAGCCCCCATTTTAGGCCAATAAAAGTAGAGAGAGAGCCTTTCCTTGGTCTTCTTGAAGCTCAAGTGACCAGCCAAAGGTATCTCATGGACTAGTTGCAAGAATTGGAGTCAGTTTGCTTGGGGTACTACAAGTCTTTTGTAGTCCCCAGGGAGTGACTCTGTTGGTTCACTATAGAAGAGGCCATCTTCCCAGTGTAATATGTACTTCCCGGGCTCTTCCCCTTCAAGCTGAGAAGCCGCCTGGTGGTGAAAACCTTCCAGAGTTGGACATTCTCTTTGTCCCTTACTGAAGTCTGCCCTTTGGGGTCCACCTTCTGCCAGTAAAGAATGCAGCTCAGGATGGTCACAGGGTCAATATCTCCAATGAGTTCCTGGCCTCTTACTAGATCTGAATCTACAGGCTCAAGTTCAACCACACAGGGTTGTACCTCACTCTCGCCTCAGCTGGAGGAGGAATCACAAGTGTGATTTTTGTCAACCTAGGATATTTCCTGGTTGGCACCACTGGAGTGCCTTCTGCTGGTTTCTTCTTTGAAGCCTTGGGTTTCCCCTTTGCGCCTGGTTGCTTTGAAATAGCAGTTAGTAACTCCAGTGGAGTAGGAGTGATTTTATTTTCTATCATCTCCTCAGGAGAGCCCCTCAAGGTCCTCTCCCTTGCAGGTCTGGTAAGCTCCTGTAATCTCTTACTAGGAGGTCTGGAAGTACTTGGCACTACTCCCAGGTCTTTCAGATCATTGCCCAACAACACCCTTCCTGGTACTCCAGATTGTACACTCACAGGTATCCTGCCAGTCATTTAATTGCACTGGATGAGAGCTGTTAATTGGGGAAGCATCTGCACAGGCCCTCCAGCTAACTCGGTGAGGCGTTTGGGTGCCTTAGCAACATCCTCCACCTTGAAAAAAGATTTGTCCACCACAATTATGCTGGCCCCAGTGTCTCTAATGGCAGGGGTTTCTTGACCATTGACTAGGACACTGTCTTTATAATATTCTTTAGTATTAGGAGGGATACAATTATACACAACTAAATTCTGTTGTTCACACAACCCTAGAGATACTAAAGATATACTAGCTGAGACTCCAATTTGATCATCAGCTAGTAGTTGAAAGTTTCCACTGGCCATCTGTACTTCCTCCTCTGGAGCAAAGGCTAAGGAGACAGTGTGGACCCCTGAAGGTTTACCCTTACATCTGGGATCCCCTTTCACATGATCAGTAGAGCCACAAACATAATTTTTCCCAAATGTCTTTATGAATGGTGGCTTGTTCTGACATCCTACTGGTCCGGGACCGGAAGGTACACTAGCCTGATTTGGTTTCCCTTGTGGCTTACCCTTAGAATTTTGTTTGGGGCCTTCTTTGGAATTGGAATTATTTGAATTCTCTTTGTTGTCTTTCTTTGGCTGCTTTCCCTCATCCTTTTTCTGAGTTACCCCTGAATCCTTGTGAGTGGCCCTGTTGACAACCCACAAGTCAGCAGCCTTAGATAGTTTCTTAGAATCCAATTCTTTTGAATCAGCCAAGTCCTGTCTGGGCTCAGGAGAGCAGGCACCATAGATAGACTCCATCATGACAAGATTTCTCATTCCTTCATAAGTGTTAACTCTATAACACTTAATCCATCCCTCTAAGTTCTTCAAACACTCATTCACCCAAGTAGCCCAAGGGGTACTATCATGCTTTTTGAGGGTCCTAAACCTCTTAAGGTACTGGGAAGGAGTCTTCCCAAATCTAGCTATCAAAGCTAGCTTTACACATTCATAATACATCATATCCACCTCCCCCAACTCCATAACCACATCAGATGCTACAGGGGGAGCCTAGAGAATAACCAGGGGATCAACTGATTCCCTGTGATATACTGGAGCCCATGATCATATTCAAACATAGCAAGCCAATCTAATACATCCATCTTAGGTTCATACATACCCACAATCTCTTTAGGCATCCGGGATCTTTTTGGACTGGAAGATCTAGAAGATTTGGGGAGAGAAGCATTTTCCAAAGACAATTTCTTCATCTCAAGCTCATGGTTGAGCTCCATTTCTTTGAGCCTTAGTTCTTGATGTCTCTGTTCAGTTTGGGCACTAATTCTTTTGAATTCAAGTTCAAGTCTCATTTTTTCTAGTGAGATAAATTCACGACGTAATGTGGGACCTGGTAAGGGTCCAGTAGCCACAGGCTGAGGCCTTTGAGCAGGCAGAGGACCAGAGGGGGTGACATTGTCATCCTCCTCTTCCTCCTCTGTCTCAAAAATAACATCGTCAACATTATCCTCATTACTGTTTGCTACATTTGCTGGAGTAGTGGGCACCACTATCCAGACTTTGTTTCTCTAACAGTCTATCAATCATTTCTTGTTTCTTGCCTTTGACAGGAAGACCTTTCTGTCTACGCAGATCCCTTAAATAATCAGCAGTATTAGTAAGGAGGGTCTCCTGGCTGTAACTTCCCATAATTTTGACTTTTGTTTAAAGTAAACTTGTGATAGTTAGCCTTGTGGTTATTTGAACCAAAGCACTAGCAGAACTGTAAAATGTAAATGCTATACTTTTATCCTCACCGCTGTACACCAGTGTTAGGCAGAATCCAGTGCAGTTCCCTTAGGGAGCACTACACCAGATTAGGACTACAGGTGAGAGCAATGCATCCCCTTTGGTATCAGTCTGTACCACAAAGATTTAGTTGGTAGCTGTGGCTGAGCAGTCAGACTTATCTCAAGAGGGAGATGAGCTGTATTCAGGATTTACACAATAGGTCTACTGTACCATGGTACAAGGAAACACTGACCAAAGCTTGATATTAAAAAGTAGTTAAATATTTATTTTATACACTTCCAATAAAACACAGGTATCACAGTCATCAAGCAAGTTAAATTAAGTCAAAGGGAAAATATACACACTCCCAAGTTGAATTGTAGACCAAGTGAACCAGCGTGAGAACTGAGAAAAACGGCACAATGAAAACTACACACAAGGGATCCTCTAACAATTCCTCACAAGGGAGGGAAAACACAAGTTATCTAGAAATAGTCTCTCATACACCCTAGCAACACTTCCCATCAGTTTGTGAAGCAGTTCAGCAAGACAGTGCATCAGTATAGGCAATACTTAAAATGAAAACTGAGAAAAATGGTATTTCATAATGTTTAAGCATGGGAAGGAAAGGGTAGTTAAAATAAATAGGTGCACCAATACTGTTCTCAGTGAGAATCAATCTAAAGAAAGCAGATCTAACAAATGTGACCAGAGTCAGTAGGCCTGTGCCAGAGTCAGTGGTACAGGGCAAGGGCCCAGGAGCAAAATGTTCTTGTAGCTGCAGTCAAGTCTTTGGTTAACGAATTTGAAAAGGTGGTTGCAGAAGTTGAAAAGACAATGTTAAGAGAGGGGGGCGGCCAACCAACAGGTAGGTAAAGGATTTAAAACACCTTTAGCACTACCGCGAAGAAAGGGCGGCCTGGCAGAACAATAAACCTTAAAATGAAGAGGTGGCTCCTGTGGTGGTGGTTGTTCCTGGTAGTTCCTGCAGTTCGGGTGATCCAGCAGAGGAAGAGAGGTTCTTGTCGTGGAGGAAGGTTCGAGTTACTGCACTACCCAGGGATGAAACCAGCCGCGGTGCTGCCCGACGAATAAAAGATACGCTCCTTTAAACCGCGATCCGGGTGGACTGGTGCCTGGCTATCCAGCCTCCGAGTACAGGGTATGGGAGATTCGACCAAAGCAGGTCTGGGAAGGCGATTAGCAAACTGGTTGGCCCCACCAGCTCAAGGGAAGAAGGCTCTTGCAGGTGAAGATCTTCTCTCGTCGTGTGGAGAAATGTGGTGAGCCGCTGCAACAGGGCTTCACCGGTGATTCAGTCGTTGCAGACGTCTTTGGCTTCTCTCCTCTTCGGCTTCTTAGTTCCAGTGGCGACGTCTTGCTCTTCCAGTCATCAGGACCCTGCTTTTATTCAAAAAGATCCCCATTCATACAGCCTAGCTGTCACTCACACAGTGGAGTGGTCATCTTGGCGGGAGACCCTCCAGCATATCAGGATAGAGTGTGACATGGGTTGCTGAGGCAACCCTGTCCAGGGGTCCTACTCCCCCTCCCACACAATGGACCCACCCCAGACTAAGGGGCCCTGAAAGGAGGGCTTCTCGGTAGAAGCCCGCCAAAAGGAAGAACAAAGGATCCCTGACCTGGTTTAGGAGTTTAGAGAAAGACACGAGAAAGAAGTTACATTAAAGTTCTGGCAAATAAACCCTACCGGAGCAAAGTTAATATTAAAATGCACCGGCGGTATGTGAGAGGCTGTCCGAAAATGTGGTAGCCTCGAACAATGGGAAAACCTCATAGGGAAATATTTGCGGTCAAATATTTATAGTAGTAACCACTGCCACCAGCCAGAAACTTTTGAGAGAGGGACTGTAGGGTACCCTCTCGAAAATGAACATAAGGGAAATAACTATTAACCCCTTCCAGTACCTCCATAGTAAGATGGGTTGTACTGGTTTAGTTCATAGGATTTGACTAGTAAAGTCAATGCGGACTTTACATGCCCTGGGAGACAGTAGTCAGTCCCATGGTATGGAGTCTATGTTTGGGGGTCGCTACGACACCCCTTGTCACTGCACTGAGGGTGCTGTGTACCACATGTGAATAAAGATGGTTCCTATGGGGTTGAGAAAGATCCCATAGGCATTAAACACAAGAATAGCCTATAACACACATAGCAAAAATGCCTAAGAGTGGGAAAAAGAGTCTCACTCTTAGCAGGTAAAAAGAAATAAACCCTTCAAATCCAGCAAAGCTGCTGGGGGACTCTATAGGTAAGGGAAATTAGCCATAAAATGAGAATTCTCCCTAACACCCGCCTCCTCGCCTATCCATCTGCATCCGCCTTTCACCCATGGCTACATTTATGGTAAGCACTGCCCGCTTAATTGCAACCAGTATTTGCAAATGTGCTCTAATACAACCAGGCCCGTAAGCTAGGATTGACTGCTGTGCATTGTGCACATGAACTCTCGGGTACTGTGACTACCCACAGCTGCATGCAGGCTGCAAGATGGTTGTCTTCCAGCACATTACCCAGTGTATTATAGAAGTAGTGTGAATGGGCAAGAACTTGCCAACAACACAACCCCTTTGACATGCATTGTTTATACAATCATTCAATATACTCTATTCGAAACTATCTGATCCATTAAATTTCATGTACAACAATAATCATTATAAATACCACATCAACGCACAATATCATAAATACAGTATCATGAAAAAGGAATCATACCCAATTAAATAAATGAGTTGTTTGTCAATACACTTCTCTTATAACCTACTCCCATACATCGTTTATGTAAGGCGATTGATTGTGTTCAATTCACCCATTGAAGATGTGCGTTGCCATTGCTTGGGCCTCTGCACGTGTTGGCTGCATCTACCACTAGCATTTAAAGGTTTGTATTTTTATTTTAGAAGTACACTAGTACATTGTATTTTCCATTAATGTGTGTGAAAATGCAACTGTAGGCATAATGGAAGTTCAACTCCAATTCAGAGCCACTGAGCAATATATTGTGGGCACTCGGTTTTTGCTCCAGAAAACTATCTTCGCCTGACAGGGCAAGGCTATTTTTTACATAGCTTTCTGAACCAAACACTGAACCTCTCAAGGATGTAGCCAACCCCATGCACGTTTCACCCTCATTGGAGATCAGTTCGACTTCCTTGAGGGTGGAGCATTAGGGTATGTTACCATCAAACATGATGGTGTTTGCTATACTTTTAAGGAGGTTGGGCGCACCCTTGTGTCACACTTTTGTTGACAGTTTTCTGAACAGTGTAGTGGCTTTGATGGTATCAATTGGTCTGTTGTCAGGACAGTGTAGTACCTTTGATGGTATCATTTGGTCCAATTAGCTACACAAAGGGCCTAAGTGGGCCAGGGCTATCTGTGGTTTAGTCCTTGAAATTGCCAAAGGTTCCTCTCAAATCGGGGTTCTGTTTAGACTCTCTGTACTGACTTTGGACATTATTAAATAAAAGAAAAGTTGCTGACTTATAATACAGCTCTTCTCCAGCAGGTGTCAATATCAGCCATGTTTATAAACACATCATCAGTTACAGAAAATTGGAATTAGGTTATTCTTTACTAACACTAAGTGTAAGGGAAAGTATGAAATAGATTATACATTATTGATTTATTTTTGCAAAATATATTGATTTGGTTTTGAGTTTATATTTGAATATATTTATTTTGGTTGCTTTTTTACCGCCACATGTATGATATTTAAAACATCTTTTGAAATAGATTTTAGGTCCTTCCATTTCAGGCATGAATCCTTGGCACATCTACATTGGCCCCATTAATCACATTGGCCCCATGTCTTTCAAAGGTTCCTTCATTACTTGTGATTCTTAGGCCACAGAAGACACTTTCAAATATTCTTTTAAGACACAATAGTCCACAACACCCCCGTCAATTTTCTCCCCCACTCAAAGGGTGAGCTATATCATCAGACTGCAAACGCACTGCACTTTTATTTACTGCACAATGTAAGTCCTGACGCATTTTTCTAAGAAGGTTCTTTCATGTCGGGTTTGATATGCTGAGGTTTCCATGATCGTTTCTCATCGCGCGCGCTGAGCTCCGTCATCGATCATTTAGCCTCTCCTCTTTCTGTCAGCCGCGAGCCCCACTCAGCCATGGAGATCACTGTCACCCGGAGAAAGCGGGTGAGGCGAGAAGGATGGATGTGTAAATCTTGGCGCGCATATCTCAGTCTGTTTTATCATCACGCGTCCTACCCCACGCGAAAGCTGTCATCCGTCCTCGGAGTGATTTAAAAGACGAACCCATGCATCCAGTTGATGGAAAGATGGGCCCAAGAGGTGTGTCATAGATTAGATGCAAAGAATAACGAATGTGTTTCATCTGCATTCGGGTGTGGAGAAGATGCGAGGGTCGCAAAGCTAAAGCACAAGGCTAACAGGAATCCCATGCCGTATAAGTATTCACTAGATACACCAGCGAACGTACAGGGTGATGTAAAAACACAGTCATAAACCCCAAAGTTCTCTGGGTAAATTGTGTATTTTTCCACCTCACCTAGAGCACATGTACAAGTGTGTATGTGTATGCCAGAGGAAATGTATACGGCTGTGTGCCCGCCAGAGACAATAAGAGGTTGGTTTAATAGTAAAAGGTACGATCCTAATCTGCAGCCTCTCGAATGCCTAACATGTCCTCCAGGATACATTGGCAAGGAGTTACTCTAAGATAATGGTACTTTGGGCAAAGCCTGCACTCTCATCACAGGCATGGGTAAACCACGCGTGATTGGGATTCCATTGCAGGGTTGGCCAGTGGCTGGGGGTGTATACTAGCGCATTCGAGTGAGTTTCCCTGAAGATAGGAGAGTTGTCAAACTACTCCTGCACCCCTTTATAGCTGGGCCCCCAATAATCATTCTAGTGGGTTAAAGGGAATGTCTGAGGGGGACGAATTTACAGGATGTGCGCAGCAGAACTCCCAGTCTACGGGACTCTGGAATAGGACGACAGAGAATCTTTTTTAGATGTTGCAGGATGTTTCCTCCACCCCACATCCCTTCCCACCCCAGAGTCTAATATTTTCTGTTACCATTTTTTCAGAGAAAACCTTATCCACATCTCTTTCAAAGTCTCTTAGATAGTGCCATTGGGATTGTGTGGGCCTTGGGTCCATGGACTCATGTCACTCCACGGAGAGCATATCTGGCCTGGCTTCTTGTTGAAGATTAATCCAAAGTGAAGGTAGTGGGTGTTGTATTGGAAGGTCAAAATAACACAAATCTATTGCAAGACTTGGCTGTCCCCTATTGATGGAATCATCGTCTTTATTCAGCTTTTAACCATTGCCATGAAGTAGGAACTAAAACATTGGTTGCCAAGGGTTCCAGTGCTTGGAATTCCTGGTCTATTTACATAATAAAGACAGGATTCTTTCTGACATGTACAGGTGAGGTCAGGGCACCAGGTAAGTGGCGTACCTTCCTATTTAACTCCCCATTAGGAGATCAATCCTATTGACAAAGAAAAATAAGGAGTAAAAGGTACAAAAGTCACAAACTTGTATGGTATGCCACTTGCACCGCTCTCAGTTGATGTGTTCAGACCAGTGGCATGAGCAGTACATTCAACAAAGAAGACCTCTGCAGTAGTGCTGCCTGATGTGAGGACAGCCTACATGATAGAAATGAACCTTTAATTTGCATGTATTGCTGGCTGCAAACAATATTTGCAATGCAAGGCAAATTACTATTTCTTTAAGTTAAAATACATTTTTATTTGGCAAAAAGTGTCAGTTGGTTAAAAAGCACTATATATTTGCTCCTTAAAAATCCCCCTACTCCCAACTTCCCAAAATAGGAAGCAACATACTCTTACCTGAATTGTCTATCTGCAGCCCTGTTTGCCCCAAGTATTTGTTAAGGAAAAAAGGTTACAGTGAAGATTTAGGAAAGGCAACTTTGTTTGAGCTCTGCTGGCACAGATTCATATTGTCTTCTCTTCAGTTGGGGATTTCCTGTCCCCTGTCTGCCCTGCTCACATTTTAAATGTCACTGCATTGCATTGTATGTATTGTTAGATTGTATCTATGCTCTCCCTTGTTGCACTTTTTGTCATATGCCACTTACACTCTTTTGTATCTACCCCATGACCACTTCTTTAGTGCACAAAGCTTAATGAAAACATGTTTAATTTCATTAGATTTGTGTCTGTGTGATGAATTGACTCATGTCTTCCAAGAGTACATGGGTGAGTGGAAGCTAAAATGCCCACTCAGCCCTTACACTTCTACAAACCAAAAGCCAACACAATCAGAAAGGTAAAGCAGGAACAGTTTGGAGATATACCTCCTTTTCCTTTTGTGGTAGCATGGGCCAAGGGAAGGCTATACACTTAAGAGGTGTGTGAATGTAGTTGAGTAGCAACTCAAACAGCAAAGTAGTACAGTCCAAAGAAGTTTCTAGAATGCCTTTGACTTCCTTTAGACCTCTTCTCGACCTGGAAAGGTATGGGAAGAATATGAAGGGTATGCAAAAATCATTTGTTGTTTCTTCCCCCTAGTCCTGCACCCTCTCCCAATTTCTCCCTCCATTGTAAAGTGTTATTTAGCTGCTGAGAAACTGCAGACCGGAGGTGAGGTCATCTATATAGCATGACAGACAGTTACATTGTAGTTTAAACAGAAAGGAAGGAGGGGGAAGAATGTATACTATTAAAGAGAAGTTTAAAAAGAAAAAGAAAAATATATACACTTTAATTAAACACACTATGTACAATAACTACTAACTAGAAAAATACTACACAAAGACAGAACACAGAATACGCAAAGATAGTAGATGCAGCACTCTGGGTAATGAATCAGGGATGAAGGTCAAGCAAAAGCAACAGTGTTCTTGATAAAGGATATGTACTTGCAAGCAGAAACAGTTCAAAGTTATGCATCATATGCAGACCAAAAAAGTAAAAAAATGTATGGGCCAATATTTTACCTTTTTCCTTTCATGAATTTCAAACTGGCCCAACAGACTTCAACTGAAGTCAATAAAGATGAATTTCTTCCTCTTTGAAGAAACTAATGGTTTGGGTCCAACCATGTTAGGAAGGGCAACTGTCTATCACCCTCAAACCCACTGGCCAAACGAAGCAATTTATGGAAGTTCTGGGCCACCACTTAATTACCAGTTAGTGCAATGGCATGGACATCCATGTCCTCAGCATTCCCTAGACGCACTTGGAAACCATTCTCTTACAATAGAGACACAGAATGCATTGATGTACAGTATTAAATAATACCTTCCACTAACATCTGACAGGTCCAGGCAGCCATTTTATCTTCTACTATTTGTGGGGTTTAATCATAGCCCAAACAAATATAACTGAACGGCCCACTGGAAAACTGACCTGCAGACCTTCAAAAATGTTCACTCTGAACATGGGCCAATTAATGCAGACTGTGTGAGTTTCTGCAAGTAACACAAGGAAGAGCTGTGATAGAATTGAAATGCTACGTGAATGGCCAGGCATTGGAAATCAAAAGGCCTATCTTTTATTACAAAGGAAAAGGTCGAACTGCAAAGATGTCTTTAATTTGCATTTGCAATGGAAAATCAAATGCCCCTTCTACATGAAAAACAGGATTTTCCAACACTGAAACTAAAATGGCCTTGTATGTGCGTTTTGCAGTTTTAAATCAAGACGTGAGAAAATTGTTCCCCTGCTGCAATAAAGATGTCAGAGAAATAGCTGGATGTGTGGGGGGCAAGGTACGATGTATTAAAATATATAATATGCTTCAGGTGCAAAATAATGGCAACAATTGAAAAGGCTACTTTGTTTCCATGGGTAAAATGTAAATCGTATTTAGGTCAGAGACAGACCCTGTTTCTTGTTGTTGGAAGATGGTCAAGTCCTGCCTGGTTCCTTATCTGGAAGGGATATCTCTGTGAAAATGATGTACACTCCAAGTATTTAAGACAGGCCATATCAACACAGAACCAGCGCTGGATGGGGAAAAATACTCAGAAATCTAAGGTTTTGAGATCATGATTGTGGTCAACTTCAGATAACAGGACAAAGTACCAGATGTCAGCATAGACTCATGGCATTACAAGGCAGAGGTGAACTGGTTGCTGCATAAGGATCTCGTCAGCCCATCAACTTTCAAAGAGCAAAGAGGCTAATGGCTTTTACCCTGGCCTTAAACAATCATTCAGCCCAAGAGGCTCTGGTCATATGCTTGCAAATAAATGAAACTGACATAAGCTAAGATTTGCATACATGGTAAGATTTCCCATTAGTTTAAATGGATTTTCATAAGTAGTGATTTTCTCAGCAACGATAAGCTGTACCACATCTATTCATATATCATTTGGAAGCTAGTAACACACTGGTTAGTCAGCTGTAAATGTGATCCACATGTGATTTTTGGAAATCAGGTTATCACCTGAATCCTGTTTCTGGCTTCCCTGAACATTTCCTGAATTGGCGGGCTGATGGGTTATAGCATTAGGTATCTTGAGATAATTGCATGTTCATAACTATGATACTTATTGTAAAAAGAGCAAATAATGACAGCGCACCCGTGCAATAAGGTGCCCAAATGAAAGTAAGGTTCACTGATAAGTCATGGGGAGAGGAATGTTAATTTATATATAAATATCATGGTATGTATTGGTAAATTAGAACATTTTGCCATATAGCTTTTTGTCTAAAATTGGACATGGATAAAAAAATGGACTCTCAAAGGGTTGTTTTAAAATTTTTGTTCTAGACTCCTGAACCAGTCCTTAGAGAGGGGCTAGACTTGAGAGGTAGAGAGAACTGTAAATGTTCAATCCTGGTTGTGAGATCATAAATTAGCACTGCCTAATGTTAACTTTCCATGGGAGGGTCTTAGAGAATAAAAATGTATTGTACTATGGAAGAGGGGGAGCTGCTAGCTGCAAATTACCAGGGGACAGCTGCCAAAAATCACCAAAGGAGATCTGCTGAAATTTCATCTGGTTGGAAATATTGAAAGAGGGCTGGAGATTTCTACTGCTGGGGAGACTAGAAAACAGAGGCTGTGAGACTTCCATGAAGCCATAGAAGGAGAATTTCTGTGGAATCCCATGAGTGCTGGGCAGAGTCCTGTTGTTCCTGTTTTTCCTTACAACTGAAGCCCTGCTCAGTCCCTGAGTGCCAACAAAATGCCACTGTGGTGATCTATTTAATTAACCCATTTCCCTTTCATTAGTGGTTTCTCTTCCATTGGTAGCATTTTTGACTTTATATTAATTTAATGAACTCCCAAATAGATTGCCGCAGGAGGGGGGCTTGTAAGAATTAGAAACGTTCACCCTCTCTCCTAGTGGGAAGATACAAGATAGTCATTTAAAGTAATTGGGGTGCCTTGATGTTCCTATTCAGCCCATGACTTCTCTAATGAAAAGGTTGCCCCTTCCTAAAACAAAAATTCCCAACTGAACCCTTACCAAAACGTGTGTTTCAACAAAAGAAATACTTGCCACCAAAACTAAATTGATAATTTTCACCATCCCCAAACCTTGCCTTTCAACCCATAAGATACTTGTCCCAAAAACCTGCTTTTAAGTCAAAGATAATCTTATCTTTAAAAGAAATTCCCAATTGTGACCACTCTTTCAACAATGTAGTTAACAAAGGGGTGCCCTTTACCCCACAAACAAAAACTCTAAACTGTCTGACTTCCCCAACACAGGCCTTTAAGTGAAGGGGGTCTGAAAAACAAAATTCATAATCATCCCCATTTTACTGTCCAACTGCCCCAACACTGGACTTTAAGTGAGGAGGGGGTCTGAAAAACAAAACTTCTAAACTGTCCCCAGTCCTGGCCTTTGAACAGAAGGGTGCTGCATGTAATTGATGCTTGGGTTTTGGGGTTGGGGGAAAAGGACTTTGCAAAAGTGAGACATTATGTATGCAATGATGAATGAGTGATGTCTGTGTTGTTTTTAAATCAACACTGCATTTATTTCTAAGCGAAATGTTGGTGATGTAATATTTGCCATATGCATTTTTACAAATCTGTAATTTAAACTGCTAGCATTTTGAGTGTGCAGGGAACTCCATATAACAAGCCCTGAAGGTGAACTAATTTTCATAAAATGAAAATCGTGCCTATGGTTTAACACTAAAACTCTCAGCCAGAGATGTTGAAGATTATGTTCTTGCATTGTACCATACTATTGTTATTGAAATTCAACATTCAACAGGGTCCATGGGAAAAAGTTTTGACCAGTTTATTTAGCCTGTGTTCCATGTTTGTGAGACAAAAGTAAATGCAGAAAAAGTGTATTTAAAAGCAACATCCTACAGAAAAGTGTGTTTGTCATTGAAGCTGTGTTTTCTTCAACAAAGAAGGTGGTGTGTGTGATTAATTCAACCTTTAAATTCATTGAACTTATAATTGAAATATATATATATATATTCTTTCTAATCCCTGGCCTGGTTCTTGACTCACTGTGTGGACATGAGGGAGCTTTATGTGGCTCTATATGAGTCTTCAATAGGCCCAGCACTAAGAAACTTGAGCAATGTGTTGGAGAGCTCTGTGATTGGGGAGGACTCCCCAGGTTAATATAATGCTATAAATTGGGGGCTCATGCACCGGGATCTGGTCTACTATTTTTAACTCATTACAAGTGCATTGGTGACAGGATATTCATTTTGCTGTAACAACATTGTGGTAGGTATACGGTTGCCGTGCATTGTTAAAGGACCACTGCAACGCTTGATCCCTGGGTTCCATGGTGGTATATAGGATTAGAAAAACAACAGACTGTGTAGTGTGCTAAGTCAAAAAGGAGATTTAGTAAGAATTGATTGTGTAGGGAATTCAAGCAGGAACAGGGTGATTGTTGCCCCTCCGCAAAGAATGTTTTACAAAATATGCAAATATTGCTGCAAATCTTTTTATGTACAATTAGTTTGTATCTGTCATAGCCTCTAAAACATCTGCGTCTGTCGTTTCAGCCACGACGCGACCCTCTGCATTCTTTGCTTACACGGTGCAATGGAACCCGATAAACAACTTGGTTCCCTGCTTTTCCGGCGTTGAATTTGCACAACGCGCTTCTTGCAAATAAGCACAGGTTAGTTTCAGCGCATCCTATATGAGCCTTCCACATATCTGTAACTTATGGTAGTTTGTGAATTAATGTTCGAATTGCTTGGTTCTCTACAGATGTGCCTTCATATTTGAGAGCGGACAGCACCCATTCGGTTACTTTGTCGCAAGACACTGATTTCAACGTGATTCCCCTGCAGGCACTCCTTATGCCACCTTAGGTATGTTTTTGTTTTACACCCATGGAGTTGGTGTGAGTTATCCCCTTTCTATTGGGATGCCATGCAGTTCTTTCATAACACCTGTTTGCCTATATCGTTTCCTTTTTTGGCGTGCCTTGGTTTTTGGTGCATGACACTGAAGACACGATTCTGTGACTTCTTCTCACTATAACCTCCTTCTAAATGGCACATTTTTTTCACCTCTTCACGTGGAATTCTTGTAGTATTCAGGTTACCTCGTATGCCAATACCTATATGGGGCCACCGTATGCCAGCTGTAGGGGGGAACAGGCCTGATGTTTCTTACCATACACTGGTATTTATCTTTCCCTATCTCCCACTTTAGAAAGACTTGCAGCATTTCTACATGTCCTTTGTGATTACCATATTTGGTGGACATTGCATTTCATTGCTTTTATAGGGGCTGAACTTGAAAATCTTAGTACCTGAGGAAGGTGGTCTCCATCTATTACCATACCACTGAAACGCCACCCAGTTCCACGCTACGACCACCTGCGCATCTGCTCCTGCTTTAAGTCTTCGTGGCTATACACGCTTATTAGCAGAAGGCGTAGTACACCATTTCAGCCTGTGATATAACCTTTGAGGCCTTTTGTACACTATTTCAGTCTGTGACATTATTTTAGATTTTGCTGTTAAACTAAAGCAACTGTATATATCAACTTTACACATTTCCATTTATGTGTTGTTGTTTATGTTGTTGTTTTTTCCTGTGCCTAAATCAGGCCCAATGCACAGCCTTCATTGTCTGTTTGCATAATCTTTCAATAAAGAGACCCCCTGTGAATGTGTGGATACATCTTATCCTCTAGACAGTAAGGGCTAGTCAGTGATAGTCTAACCCATATCTGCCAAATAACTTTTCTTTGTATTTTTTGAAAAAAAATTAAACAATTTCTATTTTTTTGTTATTTCATGAATGAACACCTGTATTTATTATTGTTGAACTTTCATATGGATAAAGACCTTCAATAGAACTAATGTGTTCTTTGTATACCATCTGATGTGGTGTTGGACCTTTACCTCTGACCTTTTTCTCATTTATGTATGATTTTGTCCCCTCCTATTCTACGATTGAAAGAATCATGTTCCATCTTGTAGTTTGAACTATATATGTTTATTTGTGTAATTCTTGTCTGTATCTACAACCATCTATTCATCAAATTGGTTATTTTTATAGACAATAAAACAAAAAAATAATTGTTTCCATACTTTTTGTACTTACTCTTTTGTTGGAGTATCATTTGATTGGTGAGATACCTAAAATATATATGAATAATTACATGTTTTGTTCAGCTTAAGCTATCAGTTGAATAAGCACTGATAGCTTTCTAAATAATACCATCACTTCAGTTTGTTCAGGAACACCCTTGTGTTTGATGTTCATAGACAAGTCAGATCTATGAAAGTGTCATCCAAACAGGAACTCCCCTGCTCATCCAGAACTATTAAGGACCACAATTTCACCCTTGCTGTAGCCTTGGCCAATTTCTGTAATCACTCTTTTACCACAGCTTCTTTCCTCTTTCTTCCCAAGCACTCCCTTGTGCACCCCCTCCTAAAAAAGCCTTCCGCCGATCCTATCTGACTGGCAAACTACCGGCCAATTTCTATCACCCCTTTCCAGAGCAAACTCCTGGAAAAACTGGCCATCTCCGAGCTTACTCTCCAGACTGAATCTGTTGGTTATCCCTGTGACCATCAGTCTGGCTTCAGAGCTGCCAGAGGCTGGGAAACTGCTCTCCTGAACATCTGTGAAGTTCTGCTCTCTAATCTGGATACTAGCTCTCCCTTTCTACTCATCCTCCTTTACCTTTCCTCTGCATTTGACATGGCCAATCACGCCTCTCTTATCAAGTGATTCTGCGAAAACCTGGGCATCACAGATCAGGCTCTTGCATGGCTGACCTCCTTCTTCCTGGACCGATCCTCCCAGGTACAACTTCGGTCCTTTCTCCCTGCCACCTCTCTCCACATGCAGTGTTCCCCCAGGGCTCGATCCTCATACCCTGGCTCTTGAATGTCTATCTGGTCCCTTTGGCCCACCTGATCACCACCTTCACTTCTCACTTTCAATGTTATGCGGAAGACACTCAGCTCTTTTTCAGGTTCCCCTCAGCCTCCTCTCTTTCCTCGCTCGTTCCTGTCTATCTATCAGCAATTCTGGATTGTGTTGCCTCCAACGATATCTGCCTTAACGCCAGTAGGACTGAGATCCTCCCCATTGGGAACCCTCACCTTCTTGTGAGGCAAAAAACATTGGTGTCACCTTCGACACCACTCTCTCCTTCTATCCTCACATCTAGGACCTTGACAAGAAGGCCCACTTCCAGCTGCACCTCCTTAGAGGTATACTACCTTTCTTCACCTTCCCCAGAGGCTCACTATCTCCAGAGCCCTGGTCCTCTCCAGGCTGGACTAATGTAACAGCCTCTTTCTCACTCTGCCTAACTCTACACTTCGTCCCCTGCATTGAATCCAGAACATGACTGCAAGACTTATCCTTAGCCTTAAGCCCAGGGACGACATCTCTCCAGCCTTGAAATCTCTCCACTGGCTACCGGTGGGTGCAAGGATCAAGTTCAAGACCCTCTGCATCATCCACAAGGCTTTCTGGGGACATGTGCCCTCACTATATTCAAATCTCTCTGTCTAAATACCTTCCATCCAGAGCTCTTTGCTCAGCTGCGTCTAACTCCCTGATGGTCAGGCGCTTCTCCACGTAGAGTGGGCGGTCGATCTCTCTCCTCGCCAGGTGCCTCCCTCTGGAACAGCCTCCCTGCTCCTCTTAGACTTGAGCCGGACCACCTGAAGTTCCAGAAGTGGCTCAAGACCTTCCTTTTCTCCTCTGCCTTCTCTCTCTCACTTCCTTGCTAACTTAACTGTCTGCTGCACTGACTGGTGGCGTGGTACCATCAGAGTCTATGCTTCCTCCATGACCAGTCTTCCCTGCACTGCTTGCAGGATTCTGTGCAATTAGAAGCTGTAACTGCTACAGCCTCCCCCCCAACTCCTCGCACTTTACCCAGAGCTGTGATGCACTGACTGCACATACTCAGAGCTATGTCACCCTGATCGCACGTCTGCCTACCCTTTCCCCTGCACTTCTTCCCCCTCTCTTCCCGCCGCACTTCTTGTTGTCGCACTTGCACAATCTGAATGGCACAAGGCCTAGTAGAATTGTTTGTCTTGTCTTCCCTCTATCTCCTCTTCCTAGTCTTGTGGCACCTAGCAACACTTGTGTACAGGCATGTTATACATTTCCCATCATATCATATCATAGCATACCAGGCTCACAGAAGGAGAATTAATCAATTCAGCATGAGGTGCAGAAAATAAAACATTGATTAGTAGCTCAGAGCAGGGCACTTAAGACTAATCTGGCCTTAGTGTCAGAATTAAAAAAGCCAGCTCTCTGAATACCAACAAGAAATTAGGAAAGAAAGACACAGGTATGAGAGTTTGACCAACGAAATAGAAAAATATAAACAGGCTCTGAGGCAGCCTGACCAATCAGGATATGGGTCAAGGCACACTGATCAAGGTGAGATGCCTCTCCCATCAGAGGCCTTGGAACAGTCATTTACAACCTCCTAGGTACAGATGGGAACTGACTTTATGCATGCCACCGATAAAGAACAGGGGAACATGAGGCAGTTGGACTTGCCCAGGTTTAGCCAAACAGATCCAGAGGCCAGTCCTTATCTGATCCTGATGAGTATTCATCTCTACAATGCAGAAGAGAAGGGGGCCGGACCAGCGTGTTCTTGGAGACTAAAAAGAATAGTGTGAGTACTTCAGACCATGAAAACTCCTATGATGAGTAAGTCAGGGAGTTATATTGACTGAAGATGAGACTACAAAGAGACCACATTGGCCGCTTCGCTGAGGGAGAAAAGCCAGAGCTTCAGCCTAATAAGGGCATTCTAAAAACCTCTGTACATTCATGGGAAGGGGGGATTTCCCGGACTCTCTCAAGGAGGGATGATGAATCTGGGTTCTGACCTGGGCCTAAAAGTAACTAAAGGGAAAGTGACCCTGAGAGTTCACTGTGGTCCAGAAGAGAGGAGTCGAGACCCTCTGACTCTAAGAGGTATTCCCGATCTCACAGAGATAGTGCATGCCTAGAGGACAGCGAATGAAGTACAAATAGTAGCTCTGAGTCTGAAAATGAATGGACTTAGGTCCAGAGGAAGAAAAAGAGAGGTAAACAGAACAAGGGTTTCGTGAAGACCCAATAAGACAAATCAAGGCCATAAAGAGCCTCCTTCCCCATGCCACAAGAATGCCAAGTATTCAGTATGGGAGCACCAGGAACATTATGAGCAGATGATGGCATCATTCCAGATCATAAATGATGGAAATGGGATGGGAACCAGGATCATTTAAATGGACCACCGATAAGGCGGCCATATAAAAAATAAAATCCTCACATAAAAATCCACAATAGGCCCATAAGGCTGCACACATTTTGCAATTTAGGGAGGATCAGGCACCTTGGGAGTTTGTGCAGGAATTAAAGTGTGCATTTGCACAGAAGTCCCGGTGGGTGAACACACATAATAGGGAGTTTGTGACCACCTATTTCCATGCCCTCACCAAATACATAATAACTCAGATGGTATGTGATTTCCATGAGCACAGGACCCTGGATTGGGTAATTGGACAAGCCACCAGGATCTATGAGGTCCAGAAGCCCAGTGAGAATAAAAACACCCCCAAATTCCCTAAGCTATCTAACACACCTGCTGCTGCAAAGGTGATGGAGGTGCTGCTGCAAAGGTGATGGAGGTGAGAACTACCCCTCCCTTGGATCTGGAGACAGGGGGGGTCTAAAAGTAACCCTCCTGCCAACAATCTAAATGGAAGGCAGAAGGGACCACCCTCCCAGACCCAATAGAATGGTAGTCAGGCAGGGGCCCAGAACAATGGTCCATCTGATCCTGCCACCTATGTAAGCCGTAGGTACAAGGGTACCAAGCCAATCCTGGGGTATGTATACACTTCCCCAGCCCAAGGGGGAGGGGACCAATCAGGTGATTACTGCCCCGGGAAACTTCCCTCCAAACTGATCTCATTAGAGACGTATCACTCCAGCTCGAGAACCTGAACTTTTTCCCCAGATACCCTCTCCCGAACCAGAACTTCCCAAATAATCCTCCTCTCTCTCCCCATTTCCAGGAAAATAGATCCCTAATCCCAGGAGAAGGGAGATTCATGATGGAAAACCATGGGGGAAACTTTCAGTACCCAAGCTACTCGGGGACAAGGGACGTTACCCTTTTCGGGAGCAACAGAGGCACAACGTGAGACCTCCCTAAAACCCAGAAAATGTTTTACAGCCAAAACGACAGGTCCAGCAACTGATCAAAAACCCGGGGTGCATGCTGAGGGCTCAGTCCAACCTTCAACCTAACCCTGCCTCCCAGAAGGCTCCAACACCTAGGACAGATGCTCCGGGGGTGGGGGGCACGACAGGTGGAAACATCCAAAAAGCCACAGGATCCTGAAGAGGGTGCCCCGGTGGAAGGGAGGTGTCAAGCCCTAAAGGAAGCTTCCTATCTCACCCAGAGAGAACTCCTAGAAACCTCTCAGCGTGAAAGTAACTCTTCTACCGCTGGTAAGATAAAACCCAAAGAGTAAAGGGTAAGTAGGAGAGGCCAACAAAGAACCCACTTTGTGGAGGACCTCATGATTATCCCCTTTGAGAGAGAAAAGTCACCAGAGGATTCAGGTAAACCAAGCATGGGGGGGTCCCTCACAAAGAAAAGTGGATCCCAAAAGACCCTTAGTGGGGCAGGGTAAGTATGGAGATCATTCCCTCAGGAAACTATTCAACCCCAAAAACATGAGCCAGACAAGGCAGAAACTGAGGTGTCCTTCCCCCAAAAAACTTCGGATAACTGTCCAGCTAAAGGGGGACAGCAAAGAATCGGGGAAAGCAGATTCCTTCAATCCGCCCATTGTCAGATGCAAAATTGTCCTTATAGATTCCCAATCTCTGACACAGAAAATCACCCAAGATCACCCTGTATCGGAGTTCAATCTCAAGAAGATAACCAGCGGGCTGGCAAATAACTTGCACTTTCTTTACAACTTGGAAGAGTAAGAAGGCTGATTTTAAGCCCCCATCCTGTCCAAAAAGGCCTGTAACCAACTAATCGCAGGGAGCAGGGGGGTCACCAAATTCCCATCACACCACTTCGCGGACGACTACCAAATTTTGACAAGAATGATATTTCCGTCAATGGGACTGCAGATCTGGAAATAAAAATTGGGCAACGTTGATTGAAACATCCAGTGATAGTCGTGACTCCAGAGGGCACACCTTGTTTACTGGTGAACAATCTCATGAGACCTCTGATCGACTGTGTAAACAAGGTCCTCTTGACCCAGACTAACCGATCTAAAAAATTAAAAATGAGCACCAATAATGTAAGCATAAATGGTACCTGCCATTTAATTGACCAACGTTCCAAAAAAGTAGAATTCCATTTCAAGAAAAACCATTTTCCAGACATCACCATCATCTCCGTAGGAGAACAAACTAGTGATGGTAACCCTTCTCCATTCTTGAAAACCAACCTCCCTCCCAGTTTTAAGTGGCAATCCACACTGGAAGGGAACCCCCTAAAATTTTACACAAGTCCAAAATCAGTAGAAACCAAACAAAAATAATCCTGTTTAAAGTGTGATGGGGATTAAAAAAAAGGCGAACATTTGTTTACCATTCAGATACATGAGGGGGAGGAGCCTGTGCTCGTCAGAGTATGACTGAATAATGGACAGAGTTTCATCAACAAAGGATTATTCAGGAAACTCCCAAAATATCAGACCGTTCCCACATTTAAATTGATTGATAATTGTAAAGTGGATCTGGAAACTCCAAATTCCAAACATCTTCTGCCTAGCAGGTGTATGCTAAAAATGTTCATTGCCAACAAAAGCATAGAACATCATTGTTGGGTTGTGAGAGATGTCCCTTCCATCTTTTGTTTAGGCAGTGACATTCTCAACCAATTCGCAATCAATATGGACCAAATTAATAATAAAGCCTGGTCACGACTCGGGGCTAACCCCATGGCCTATCACAACACTGAAAAAGCATTCTGGTCAGCTCAATTGCTGCCTTATGTGGTTGACGTTCAAGTGCAAGTGGAGGTTACCATCACAGGACTGGTGCAACAATTTACTATTACCTTCATAATTAAGCGAGAACAGAACATCAAACATCGGAACGCCTATATAAATTTAAATTACCACTTCCAACAGCAAGGTTTGTATTTAAATCTGACACCTCCAGTAGACCTAGAACACAACACCATTTGAATATTAGTGGATAACAGCGATCCTCGAAGTATCACTTTGGGTGCAGACACCTTTATTGGAATGGCGGTTGATGCCCAAAATGATTCTATTGATTTAGGTAATAATTCATGGCACCAATCCCAAACGACTGTTTCGACATCTGTGACAGTATTTCTCCAGAAAAGATTTTTACCAAGCATGGGGAGAATTTCTTGGCGTAGTCTTCCAGCTCCTATGGGGTGGAAGAGGTGGCCTGTGACCTCAGGAGGGAGGAGGTAGTGTTCAGAGTTAAGGGCCACTGCCTCAAATTCCTGGAACCTCCTGTTCAGGTCAACACCATCAAAGGAGATCTCTCCACCCAACTGGATGATACCGCTGAAATGTCCAAGCCTGAGTTCTTTTCAGGTTTTTAAGCAGATGTGGGAGGAAAGGATCAATCTTGGTGATGACTGTGAGACCGAAGAGCAAAGACAAAAGCTGAAACAGGTCTTCTTGGAATGCCAAGATATCTTTTCAGTGGAGTCATACGACTGTGGACGCACAGCCCTACACTCAGCCACCGAGATGAGTCCAGTATTTGTGAATTACCTGTTTCCTCATGCTGTCATGCGCCCTTCATGGAAACTATGGGACTACTGGAGGAACCATTGAATGTTCCATCACATTTCCAGCCGTTTCTTGTTTAATGGTCTAGTTGTTACACCGAGATGGCCTCTGCCTCTGTATACGGACTCCCTTGCTGCTGCTTGGTGCATTGCACCTTCGCTATCTTTTCTCGTAGGTAACACTAGTGTTCTTTCTTGCTTGAGCTAATGTTCCGTGTCCATTCCACACCGTGTGGTTCCCTCCTGTTCGGGCATCCCTTCGCCCATTTTCTGTTCCTTTTTCTCTTGCGTCTGTGCGAGCGTTCTCAGCTCCCTCTCTGGCTTGCTTCAGTGAGAGTGCTTCTTCATCTTTCTGCCCCTCGCGCCTGTGCGAGTGCTCCGGTTGCTTGTCCTGCTCACGTTTTGCGAGTATCTTGTTTCTCTCTGTGTTTCAAACTTGCATTTTGTTCCCTTGTGTCCTTCTCTTTCTGCCTCCCATAAGTCTTGGATTCCTTGCAGTTCAGTGCTGCCTCGGTACTCAGTACTGGACTCTTTGCCTTAAGTCACACGTCCGGAGATGTGAATTTTGAACTGTAAAAGATCTACAATATCCCAGCATTACTTGCAACTACCGTACTACCAGATACCAGACACAGCTTTGGAGCTTACCATTCAGGAAATTAGATACTGCCACTTTGCCTCTTGAAACTCAGCCATCAGCTCAGATTGGAAATCCTTCATCCGGACTCTCCCAGGTTTTTTTTTTAGCCATGAGGCTTCTTCCCTGTCAAGGGCTTTGGCCCAGGGTTACCCCATGGTCAGGTGTGTCAGAACACCAGACAACGTGGCCTCCAACAGAGAACGTCCGTATCTACATGACACAAAGACTAAGACAAAGAAGAATCATAGTGAAAAGAAGGATACCCGTAGAAGAAGGAAGACAGAAACTCAAGGAAGCTCTGATGAAGAACAAGGTGAGGAGGAAGGGGGAAAGTTACCTTGACGTTTGACACTCGCATTCATGGAGCCACTCACATAGATTATTAAGAATTTAGAATCTGGTGGATTAATTCGTCTGATCCACAGTACCTTTAACAACCCGGTACTGGGGATACTAAAACCAAACAACCAATGGAGACAATGTGCAGACCTGAGGGAGTTGAACAAACAGGTCCACATGTCAAGATGGCCACTTCCCTACATCCCTACTTCGATTAGGGGCTGGCACAGATCCAAGGGTCAACAATGTACACCCCCATTGAATTGACCAGCGGCTACTGGACAGGAGCTGTGTGTAGGGAAGACCAGTAGAAGCTTGCTCTACCTTCGGGGGCAACAGTACACCTGGACCCAAAACCACTTTGGATACATAAACTCTGGCAATAAGTTCAACATCTTTCTACATAAAACCATGCACAACTTGGGTGAGAGGGGAAACCTGGCCTATGTAGATGATGTTCTGATCAAGAGCTCAACTGTGGAGCCACATAAAGCAGAAATCTGCTATGCTCTGACCCAGTTGCAGAAAGCCAGAGCAAAACTGACACAGTGTTGTAAGACCCAAGTGAACTTCTTAGGGCACGAGATCACCCCTGAGGGTGTTAATCCCCAGGCAAAGAAAGTGGAAGCCTGAATGAAATTTAAAGACACTACCTAATTAAGAAGCCCTCCTGGACTTACTAATTAAAGTCAAAAGTTCATTGAAGACTACGCAGAGGTCACTCAACCTTTGGTCCATCTACTAAAAGCCAGAGTAAAGTTGGAGTGGGGTCCGGAACAATCTGAGGCAGTTAAACAACTGATAAGAAGCCTTTCCCAGGCTCCTTGTTTGGCTTACCCCATGAAAGGAGTTCTTCTTGGAGACAGGGTTCTCAGATACTTGTATAACAGCTTTGAGGTACCAAAAGCACGACAAGGTCAACAAAGTCATCTCATATGTGAATTTTTCCTCTGTGGAGGAAAAATTCAATGACTGCGAGAAGGCACTCCTGACAACAGTGTTAGCGTTGAAAAATTACTGCCCATTCATCCAGGGGAGCACATAATTGTCGGGACTCCTCACCAACCCTTGCAATATGTACAAAGTGACAGAATCTAGGTGGGGACTATCAGTAATTCCAGAATTACTTCATGGATTCTGTCCATGCAAGGCTTTCCTGTGGAGGTCAGATATGGCCAAAACAAGAAGCGTCCCCTGCGCAAGGGTTGGTGAACATGCATGATTGTGCTCAAGAAAACTGTCACGAGGACAAAAATGGAATGACCAACAACAACATGTAGTCGTACCTAACTTCCCTACACAAGGTCTATGAAGAAGACACGTGTCAGGGGATACCTACAGTTTATGTGGATGGGTGCTCCTACCATGTTGATAACCATAGGGAAAAATAACTAGTGGTTGGCATTGGGAATTCCTGGATGAACGATACCCTGGAACTCTCTGCTGGTTACAAAATAGGACTCCCAAGCAGTCAGGGTGCAGAGCTGATGGCCATTCATCAAGCCATCCTCACTGCAGTGCAACACCAACTCAAAGTACTGGTCATAATCACTGACTCTTGATTATGTCAGGAATAGGTTCGTGGAGCACCTGATTAACTGGAACAACAGGCCATTAAAGAATGCCAAACTCATCCAGCCAATTGATAATCTGTTGACCTCCAAAGGGATGACCATCTATTGGAAGAAGATAAGAGGTCATTCCAAACTCGAGGGTCCTGATAAGACTGTGAATGGCATGGGTGACCAGGTGATCAAAACTGGAGCTCTGCAGGGGGATTTCATAGAAAAAGAATTCCTGCTAGGTGAAATCTAAATGGCTGCTGTCACCTGGTCACAAACTTGTGCAAATAGTGAACTCTCAACTGCCAGTAGAGAGAAGATACCCAGGATGTAGATTTGATCACTACACAGAAAGAAGATCAGATTATCAGAAAATGCTGTTGACACATTGAAGACCCTGTGAGTTTTCCTCTAACACAGTCAGATTATGCCGGTAAACAGGATCTGTGGGTGTTGATGAGGTTTTCCAAGATGTTCTGTATCCAAGACGGTTTGTTGGGATGGAGAGCCCTATCTGGATGTGACCAGTGGGTGATACCTACCTCATTCCTAAGCCTGATGACCCTGCCTTTGTCAGATTTGCAACTTGATTTCATCAGACCAGTGATTCGCTCCTCTAGAGGAAACATGTACGTGTTGACTGTATCATGCTTGTTCACAAAGTGGGTAGAGTGTCTTTCAGCCCCGGCCTGTAAGGCATAGACAGCTCCAGCACTAATGGTCAATCACATATTCTCTCGTTTCTGCCTCCCACAAAGGATTGAGTCAAATCGAGGAAGTCATTTTACCAGTGAGGTGATTGCGAATAAGTGGGAGATTCTAGGGATGTAAAGAAAACTCCACATTGCCTACCATCCAGGCTTGAGCGGGTAGTGGTAGAGCGATACGACAAGATCATTGTGAGCATCTTAAAGAAGTTTGTGGCAGACTCCGGACCCAGTTCAGACATCCGATTACTGCTTGTCCTGATGGCAAATAGATCTACACCCTCTACAAGATCGACATCCCAAAAGGAGAACAGATGGAAGAAAAATGGATCCACATCAATTAGTTGAAAAGCTGACATTCCAGACAAACTTTATAATGATTGAGGAGCCAAATGAAAGTCGGGCAGAGGAACCATCTGAGGAGCGAAAGAAAAGATGAAAACCACAGATGGAGACTTACAACAGGTGAGTAGTGCAATTAATATTCTTTGGAAATGTTAAGAAAAAAAAGTTGTATGTTTATTTTCCAAAATGTTGCATCTATTTCTCTGTAATGTTTGTTTTCCCGAATGCTATGTCTTACCTTCTGGGGAAATATGTTGTGTACAAAGTACTGAACCTTTCTTTTCTTTCTATTGCTAGATAATTAACTTCTTTCACTTTCAGCCTGGGGGCCTGAGGGAGTCCGGGAAGGACCCATGGATGCCAGGAAGGAAGAAGAAAAGGGGGGTCTGTTCCACACACCACAACCAAAAGATGCAAGTAGAGACAGGGGCGCCCACTCCCTAAGGGAGATGGGTTCCAACAAAGAAAAAAAACATGGAAAAAAGAAAAGAAAAGAATAAGGATTTGGAAGAAACCCCCACTCTCTCCTGCTCTTTACCACGAAAGAATCAAGAACCGGCAGAGGAACATGTAGAGTTTAATCACAGCCCAAACAAATATAACAGAAAGTCCCACTGGAAAAATGACCTGCCTGCCATCAAAAACATTCACACTGAAAATGGGCCTGTTAATACCAACTATGTTTGTTTCTGCAAGTAACAAAAGGAAGAGCTTTGATGGAATGGCAATGATACGTGAATGGCCAAGCATTGGAAATCAAAAGCCTATCTTTCATTACAAAAGAAAAGGTCAAACTGAAAATCAGCCTTTAGTTCACATTTGCAAGAGAAAATCAAAGGACCCAGACCAGGATAGGGAACAATACTAATATAAGGTTTTGAAATCAAAATTGCAGTCAAACTTCAGATAACCGGATAAAGTGCCAGATGTCAGCATGGCCTCATGGCATCACAGGGCAGAGGTGAACTGGCTGCTGCATGATAAGGATCTCCTGAGCCCATCAACTTTCAAAGAACAAAGAGGCTAATGGCTTTTACCCTGGCCTTAAATAAACATTAAGCCCAAAAGGTATGCAAAAAGATCTCTGGGCCCGTCTACCGAGAACAAACACAGCCAAATAACCTGTTCTATGGGATGGTGCCCACTCAGGAGGGTCTACAACCACATTTTAGCTCACTGTACTTTTCACAGAGGAGAAATATTCATTTGCATATCAGTCTTAATCCCACCCACAGGGTAGTCCAGCACCAAAATACTAGGCAACTCTCCTCTGAGCAAGAGTACCATCAGCAACCACAAACACATGTCTCAGCTCTGTTGGGCCTCCTCAGTGAGGTGAAGCTGAGCCTCTCTAGGGGACAGTGAGCAAGTGGTCCACGTCTGGAGGCTTTCTTTTATAGTGAACTATTATTGACTAACATGGCCTATAATGGCCACAATTAAAACAAAATAATGATATGGTTGTCGTACAAAGTGTCACTTTACACCTTAAGCAAGGAATGCTTAATTATTTACTTTTGCAGTAGAAAAAGGGTACACAATGACTATAAACCTTTTATGACACAAGTTGGAGGTACTTGTTAGGCATAAATAGGAAAAAATGTATGTAGGATGTGCTCCATGTATCAATATTTATCAATGTGATAACAATAGCATAAAATGTTATATAGTTCTGCCTTAGATTGTATTACAGCATAGTAGAAGCCTATGAAAAGATAAAGAACAGGGATTGTGATCTGGTCACTGGTGAAGTTACGCAAAAATGGGCAAAGATGTATCAAGGAAAGGGATGGTAGACTAGGGATTGCAGGGAAAATAAACAAAACTTCTGAATCCAGTGAAACAGGGTGCCAGAGCCACGCCGAATTACAATTGACTTGATTGTGATTGTTCATTCCTCTGAAAGGACCTAGAAGTAGAATCAAAGGCTAAGGATACCCACTCTTTTTAGGCCTTGATTACCCATGGATTAAACATGGCGGAGAGATTTGTCCATATCATGCTGCAAACCTGGAGGGGGAGTGGATCTGCCATTTCAGCAACTTATAAAAAACATATGGTTTAACCCACAAGATTAAGCAATTGTGGTATGGAGAATCGCCTGGCCATGCTGGCCACAAAAGAGACTATAGTAGACATTCTAAGGCGGCAAAAAAACTGGTAAGTGTGAGGGATCAGAAATGTGAGTGATGAAGGTTTTTCAAAAGATACCATTTTATAAAACTCAGAAGGTTTGATAAACACCTCACTATACCTACCCTAGCGAGGATTTCCATACCTATCAAAATACCTAAAGGAAACACTCTAACAAAAGGATTCTGTCCCTCACACTTGTATATACAACAAACTCAACAAGGTAACTGTACAGAGGTAGATGTATATGTCATCTATAGTGCCTGTCCCCTCACCTCTGCCATATTGGAAGAACAGCAAGAAAGTACTGTGCATTACACCAGGTATCATTCCAATACCACATCGAATATATGAAAGATGTTATGCGCTCAGACAACCATATCGAATATACCCAATAAACTGACCTGGTAGAAGGATGCCTGCAGACACCACTGAACATAGAAGAGCAATAAGTGAAATCTGACAAGTGAAAAGTGATGTCATTTAGAGAAGAAACAATGACACACTGAAACAATATGTGAATACTTAAAGAATGAAGAATTGACTGAAGTAATAAAGTGAAAACATATATACGAACATGTAGAAATCATATATACTGAGAAAATAAGTGAGAAGAGATACAGTAGATGTACATACGCAAAAATGCAAGGCAGATGAGGGAAATAGAAGCTTGCTGCAGTGAAAATATTACAAGCGTAAAGCAGACATGATCAGAAGATGGATGTCGGTTTAGTATAATAGTAAGTTAAAAGCCCCAAGGAGTGAGACCAAGGATGCAGAGCTGAAAGGTGCTGGAATACAAATTTGAGCAAGATCAAAGAATATTTGTTTGGCTCAGGATCAAGGATGCTGCAGCAAGAAGCATTTGCAAGGCACAAAAGGATTCAAAGAGGGAAAGCTACATATGCGTGACATATTTCTCTTAGATTAAGTAAAGGAGTGAACATTTGCAAGTGCCAAGTATTGAACTATTAAAGATGCAGAAAGCATATGCAAGACAGAGCAAACAAGTCTCCAGAGGCCGAAAGGAGTAATAGCACCCGATATAATTTAATAGAATAGCACTAAATAAACAGGATGGACAAAATCATCGTCTCCTCACACATGGTGCAAGACCAAGAAACAAGGCCTATTAATTAAGCTCCAGGCGAAGATCAAAATGTACCTTCACTCCCTTCACAGGAAGAGAACAGTCATGAAGGTCAACTAAAAAGAAGAAGCCTTGGCTTAGGGTTAACTGATGAGAGATGGTAGGCTAATTGGCCAAGTGGGAAGTTGTCTGATGTTGTTCCCTGGATCTGGGTTTCATTCTGCTTACGTGCTGCTAACGAGCCAAATGTCCAAGGTTGAGAGAGAATGCCACCAATCATGAGGGCCTACGTGATGATGAATTATACATTGTTGCACAAGCCAATCTACTACTTTTATTCTGCTATTATCTGGATTATACGCAGTTAAAGGTAGTTTGAAGCGTGCCTACCAGATAAGGGGCAGCCAATAATGTTTCCCTAACCAATTCCTCCGTCTGATAGGTTTTTACTGTTTGCCACGTAGGATGATGTCACAGCTGATGTACACTAAGGTATAAAGCCTTTGTGTAACCAAAATGCATTCGAGAGTGTGTGAGCTGCAATCTATTTGTTCACCAGGTTTCACTTCTTTATTGAAAACAAAAAGTATTGCCCAGACAGGCAGACAAATTGCCTGTTCAGAAATAAATTCCCAAAACCCCTTTATTGAGCTGAGAATAAAGTAGCATTTTGCCATATTCTTTGGCATGTCAGGTTATTTGGGTCTAAGATTGTTTACTGGTAATTCGATCTGGCACTTGCAATGCTCTAGGTGCTACTGCACATTTTGGTAGCAGAGGATGGTTCTGATCCAGTCTCCCTGGTTCAGATCCAAACTTTTAACGTCTTCCACATTAGCCAGAAGATCATGGAGTTTAATGTGGAGAGCAGATAAAAACACACATGTGAAAATGAGATAGTTGGGAGGAGCGAGGCCTCAGTGTGTGCGCTGGAAGCACACAGACAAGGAAAATGTAAAATGCAGGTTACCATCTTTAAGTGTGGGAGCTGCAAAATGGATTTATGAGATGGAGAAACTGACAGCTGGTCACAGGCTGGCAGTGGGTGATGTAAAGGGGTTACTGGTTTCCATGCAGGGTGACGCAGCTGATGGCATATAGAAAAGGGCAGGGTTCCCAGATGATACAGAACACGGCACATGATAGGTCACAATTTGCAAATTGCAAAGCAGCAGTTTGGCACAATACCCAGACATGTCAGACATCTGGGAGATTACGTCTCGCAAAATGCATGAGGATGATGACCCTGAACAGTACATTCGGGAGATTCAAGAGCTTTGGCACCTTGAAACTCGAGAGCCTTGAAACAAAACTATAGCTATATTGTATCACATTTGCGTACAGGGCTTGACAGAGCCGGTACAAAAGAGTTTGATAAAATTGGTGGGAAAAAGCTATTGAAGTATGCAATGGAAGGGGCGGTCATAACCATCCCCACGCCACAGGCACCAGCACCTCAGCAGCAGTAGTATCAACAACCACCATCATTTGCACCACCCATGGGAGGGGGCTACATGGGGTGGGGCAGCCCACAGCCCGGTTTCCGAGGAAGGGGAGGGTTCCAAAGGGGGTGTGGCTTTGGGGCATAGTAACATCACAATAAAGGGGGTTTTGGGTATATGGGCAACAGATGCCACCGAACGCAGAGGACTTTTCAGGAGGTTTCCAAGGACAGGGGAGGGGACCACCACTGTGCTGGACATACGGGCAGCTAGGAAACATTTTGAGAGCATGCCAATTTAGAGGGGTGCAACAGAGTTGGGGAGATCAGGGGCAGCAGGGTTATTAAGTGGGGGGGCAGGAAGATTACTATGTTCAGGGCCAACAGCCAAAAGGATAGATACAAGGCACATATCAACCACAACCACAAGCATGTCCCGTAGTTAGTAGGGAAACCTGATTGTCTTGAATGAAAAGGTCCACATTTTTCCAGGTATTCGTAGAGCTGTTCTTGAGGTATTTCAGGATCCTCAAGAAAAATGGGTCATTAGTTATAGGTCTGAAATTAGTATAATCTTTGGGATCAAGGGCCGTTTTTTTAAATAGAGGAGTAACAGAGACCCTCTACAAAGCCTCAGGGACAAAACTGTCCTAGAAGCTAGCGTCAATAAGATGAGTAAGAAAGGGGAGGAACAGAGTCTTGTTGTTAAAAATGATTCTGATCAGCAGGACCTCTCTTGCACAAGTAGTAGGCCTCGTATTAGTCATGATTTTAGCCAGAGCATCCTAGGTATGCTCCTAAATTCAAAACCTGAGGAAGGGGAATGATCGGGGGCATCAGACAAGGTTGTAGGGTTCCATTGCTCCCTCGAGGGTGAATTAGCTTGGATTTTAGCTTGGGCTGTCGATATTTTAGCTGCAGAGGCAGCTTGGATGTTTTTACAGTCTATATTAGTGGGGGTATATTTTTGTAGCATAGCTGGTGGCTTTTCAAGGTCCCTAAGAATCTGAAACAGTTTCTTTGAGCTATTCTCTGCTTGGGTAATTTGATTATCTTGGAAAGATTTTTTGGCAAGTAAGACTTCTGACCTATATGTTCTCTCAATAATTGTCCATTCGTCCCTGTTTGCTGAGATAGGTCTTTCAACAAGGCTCTTTCCGCATTTTCTTCCTCCTCGATGCTTTTAGAGGTAATGGGGCAACACGGTCTAACATGTCTGAGAAGCATTTGTCAAACTCTGACACCAGAAAACTGGGGGTATCTAAAACAGATGTGGATGACATCAATGAGGACAAACACGATTCCAAATGTTCTTCGTCAATATTATTGAAGTTGCGACTAGATACCTTGCACATAGGATTCCTTTTCTGAAGATAAATGCATGGTAACATGAAAGTAGATTAAACAAAAAAATGGTCGGACCAAACAAAAGGCTGAACAGCAACCAGACTAAAGACCAGATTTCTACTGGACTTCCAGTCCATTATGTTGCCCAAATTGTGTGTAGGTTCCTTTCCATTTGCAATGACAAATGTGTTTGTGGAAAGCAATTTCTCAGGCAAGAGAGCTTGAGAATCAAGTGAATTAAACAACCAGTTGTTGAAGTCACCCAACACAATTGAAGCTACATTAGGCCTATGCAGTGATGACAAAAGCTCAGCAAAATCCACCTGGAAGTGTAATGTTTCATGAGGGGGGCGATCTAGTAATACAATATTTAGACAGTTATTTGGAGAAGGGGTACTTTTGATAAACAAAATGTTAGTGCCCCGACAGGCAACTGGTGTTTAAAAAAAGAAAAATGGGAGCGAGCTATAGTAGCCACCCCTCCACCTCTGTTCCGCTCTCTATTTTGAAAGAAAGATGAAAAACCGGGTTGGGTAGCTAAATCAATGTTTAGGCCACTTGAATCTTGTAGCCATGTCTCTGTAATAGCCATAATAGTGATCTATTGGTATATAATATAATCCTTCACTTCCAGTGCATGTCTATCTAATGATTTTGTGTTAAGTAGCACCAGTTTAATAGGCAAAACGTTATTACTCCAAAAATGAATTTCTTTTCTACAGACCCAGGCTTCGTCAAATACCTGTTTATGGGGTTTGTGTACACAAGGTGAGACCGCACAAATATCCCTTGCCAAGTCTGTAGGGCAACTTCTCCCATTCTCCAGACAAGCCACCCAACAGGGCTCAATGCCGGCATGTCACCTGTCAGGAAAGGAAATAGGTCCCAAGAACTACAAAACAAATGTGGATTGTAGTTCCTTAAACTAACTACAACACTGGAAGTGTTCCAAGTGGAATAAACACAGCAAGAAGAAGAATTCAGAGGTAAGCATAGGTGTACTGTCCAGGCAATCGGTTTCAAGCACCGCACTCAATTAAAAGCACGATATTACAAATTTTAAAATATTTCGTATTTCTGTGCAACAATAATGGTAAAAGTAAATGAGGCTAAAATTAGCTAAAGACTACAGGAAATGGCACATACATTTGCTAACAGACTGCTCTAACAAAGAAATTAAGAAACTGACAAGGGTCTGACCCCAAACGAGGGATATCCAGGGTGAAACTAAAACTCACAAAACTGGCAGTCGAGAGAAGTCGGAGCCCGAGCGAGGGAGATCCAAGAAGTGAAGCTATTACCCAAAGTTTAAGGAGAAAAGAATAAGATATGTAAAGAAATACAATTGAGAAAGCGTCAGCCCAGAAGAGGGGGACGCAGGGCTGAAGCCATCATTCTATTTGAACTTTGAGTTACAATTGAGAAAGGGTCAGCCCAGAAGTCTTCACCCTATCTGAATTTTGGATTACAATTGACAGGGGTCAGCCCAGAAGGGGGGGACCCAGGGGTGAACCCATCAACCAGCGAATATTGGGAACGAGCTTTCTTTTGTTAAAGGAACTTTTATTTTTTGGTTAGCTGAACCGTCAGGCCCGAAGGCAAGAGACTTTCTAAGGAAACGAAACTTGGCCATCGACGGTCTTGAGAACTGTCATTAGAACTGTTGTCTCGTGTAGGAGAAACCCGAGACTGTACTGTGATCCACCCGCTCCACCGTCCCCCATGCTCAAAACCTGAGGAAGGGAGACCCAGGCTACCGCCAACTGACTTATCGTTTGAGAGCACTCCTTTCTTTCTTGAAACTCCTACACCTTCTGTATTTAGTCTAAGAAACTGGCAATCTTTTTTTTTAGTATAGGCACTGTTATTCGATTTGACGCCACTAGGACAGCCTTATTTTTATTTGATGGTCGACACCCGTCCCCATCTTAGATTTAGGTTTAGATTAGGTGTTTTACCAACCCACATACCACTTTCATTGTTCAATAAACACCCTTAAACTGTGATCACTTGTGTCTGTCTTACTTGTTGACACAGTGAGTTCTTCATAGCAGCCAAGCAGTGTAAGGTACCCTATAGATCAAGGTGGGTAACATTTGTGGCCACTACGTAGAGGGAATGGACCTAGAGGAGGATGAGGTGGATTTCAAAACCCTCAAGAGGAGGATTTAATGAAGGACTCCCGCAACAAAGATGGAATTGTGGGAGGACAGGACATATGGCCTGTATGTGTACAATTAGAGGGGGCATGCAGCAGAACTGGCAAGCTCCAAGAGGGGGGATCGGCTATTCTCCACAGTATAATACAGAACCACAGGAGTATTATGCCCAAGATCATACGCAGAATCAGACACATGCGCCACAAATACAGCAAACACAGCCAACACAAAAGGTTCCATTGCAATCACAGGCGCCACAAGGGCAACCACAGCAAGCGCCTATGCAAACACAACAAGTGCATCCCCAGCAAGCACAGACACAACAAGTAATGGTGCCACAATGGAATGCAAATGCAGAAGCACCACAAGCATCCACACCCAGCATAGGGATTGTGAGTGTGGTAGCAGGAAATACTTTCACAGGTACAGGGATGAAAATGTACCCTCAATAGAAAAGCCCACCGTGACCTGATGTGTTCAGTACTATCTGTGACACCAGACCCCCAGGAGGAACCGAGATTCAGGGTAACGATAGAAGGCAATACTTTTTCATTTCTTGTAGACACTGGAGTGACTTGTTTCTGTGTTCGAAAGGGAAAGTACCCAATGTTTGGCATTGCCATGTATGCACAGGGATTCTCTGGGGCTATGAGTTTAGCTCCTTTTACTGATGAATTACCAATCTCTATAGGAGAACATGACGTGTCTATGCCAATATTGCATTCTAGGCAGACACCAGTTAACATATTAGGACATGATTTAATGACAAAGCTTAATATGACCATATCTTTCACTGACAAACGGATAGTGTGTTCCACTCCAGGGATACATTACATGAATCTAAGAGAGTTTATATTAGCATTTACAGGGCAAAAGGCATTACAAGGTGTCCCTTTAAACTAAGAAGTCGTTTTGTATGGAGTAAATATTCTGTTGACATGGCTTCCTCGATTGATAGGTAAACTGTTGAGAATAACTGACACATTTTTGTTTAGGTCACAAATACCTATGGATGATGAGGAAGGACAGGTTATCCCAATAGAACCAGAGGCAGTAGTGGTAAGAGAGGAAAGGGTGGTTGATCATGGCACAGATGATGAGGGAAGAGTGTGGAGAACAGTAATAGCCCATGATGAAGGATATAGACTAACAGACTTGACAGATGAGAACCTGTTCAGAGATGAGTATTCAGACTATTTATTCTTATTTTCTCAAAGTCTCACTTATTGGATTAAAGTTGAGGATAGAGAAATACCACAGAGAATGGCATTGGTGAAAAAGAAACCACCCTTTTTGTAGGAAGATTTAGAGAAGGTGCCAAACATCTTATGGACCAGCAGTCCATATGACGTGGGTTTATTGAGTGAAGCAGGAACAGTTAAAATTAAGCCCAAGCAAGGGGCAATTTTGCCACGAGCAAAGCAGTACCCCATGTCCAGAGATGCAGATGAAGGTATATTTGAAAGCATTTCCATTTTAGTACAGCAGGGAATATTGGTGCCATCAGAATCCCCATGTAACATGGCTGGGGGTGTGGAGATTTATTCAGGATCCACACCCTTTAAATAATATTGTCGAAGCAGTGCTTCCTCTGGTTCCAAATCCAGCTACGATTTTATGTAACATCCCAGCCAAAGCCAAATATTTTACAATTATAGGCACTCATTACAGGTTTGCCAGACTACATGTCTGCCGGTAGGGGCTGTGAACTACACCGGCAGGCCTGCCATGCCGGTAGTTCTGTCCCCTAACGGGAGATCTTTCACTGAAGCACCAGCACCGTTACCAACTGTGCTGGTGCTTCAGGGTTCCGAATCCCATTGAGTCCTATATCTCTTTATTACCGATATATCAGGTGGTGGAAACTGTAAGGTGAGTCTGCCAGTATACCACCAGTGGTACCAGCGAGTTACTGGCAAACTCATAATGAGGGCCACAAACTTAAAAAATGCCTTCTTTTCAATTCCCCTTCATGAGGACTCCCAAAATGTGCCTTTGTTTTTGTATAGAAACCAGTGCTGGAAACATACAAGATTGCCTCAGGGGTAGTGTGAGTCCCCATTGATCTTTAAAAGGGTTCTTCAGATGGACCTAGGTAACCTAAAACTTGAGAGCACAATAATCCAGTGTGTTGATGATATATTAGTGTGCACTGAGAAGGAAGAAAAGTGCAGGGAAGATTCAGTCTGGCTAATGACAATATTAGCAGAGAAAGGATACAAAGTGGGCAAAGAGAAACTACAATATTGCCTGGAACAGGTCCTGCACATAGGACAGCTGATGTCTCAAGAGGGGAGAAAAGTGACACCTGAAAGAGTAGAAGCGATCATCAAAACTCCAACACCTGAGACAGTGAGGGAAATACAACCATTTTTAGGCCTATGTTATTATTGTAGGGACTGGGTTTTTGAATACAGTACATACATTCAACCACTTTTAAAAGGGCTCAAGGAAGCTGTCATGCTCAATAGCTTCTAGGCACAGGAGTGGCACGAACCAAACACCCCAACTGCGGTCTTGGCACCTGCAAGTCTAGGTTTACACCGGCCTCCACAACCCCAGCAGGAAAGGATGGTTGGGGAAATGCTGGTTGGATAGGTACGGGAGTTGAGGGTAACCGGAAAGAGGGTTAGGAAGTGGTAGTGGATGGGTTGGGGAAAATAGGATAAGATTAGAAACAGTGCAACATAATTCTACAGCATACCCACGCTCCCACATGCATACATTCCCCACACCCCACAATGTTACAACAAGTACACAATACTGGTGTGAACCAGTATCAGCACTTAGCTCTGGTTGTGAGTGCTGGCTGCTGGAGTGTCCTGTTGACTCCTGACAGTATGCTCCTTGGTCCGGTAAACAGGAGCAGTTAAACTGCTGCAAAGAGAGCTTACATTAGTTTGCATGGATAATGCTGCACGTGGCTCACATTAGTTTCATACAGCCATGTCTGTCCAGCAGCCTGGGAAAGGCGTTCATGCAATGTGGGAGCCACCTGTGGCTTTCAACATGCAAGCGTAGGACTCTGGGTCCCGCAACAAAATGGTTTCAGGGCTGCACGTGGCTTTAAACATGTAGCTTTTATAAACTGGCCACACGTGGCTTGGTGCAGGCAGGCTGCACGTGGCTCATTTTGCATGCAGTGCGATGCTTGGGTTGTCCGACAGCTATTACACTGTCCGAGCAGTGGGCAGCTGTCTGCCACTGTTTTGCCAATGTGCAGTTCATGCAGGGAGGGTTTTATCAAGTATCTGTCTGCGCACAGCACTTAGCTTTCTAGGAGACAGAGGGACTTTTCTGCTTGAGCTATATCCCCTGTGTGTGTTACCCGGGTGCTCCTCTCCCCCTCTGAGCCAGTAGAACTTATCTATAGTGAGGCAGGGACCAGAATGAAGATTCCTTGGGGTGTGGCCCCTCGCCGTGATCCCTGTGACCAGAGCTCTTCAGGATGCGACATATCAGGTCGGATTCTCGAGCACAAGCCCTGTACTCTTGTCTTTGAACATGCGCATGAACGTGCCACTCCCAAGGTGCCTGAAAAATGTAGTTCCTGGCCCTAGGGCTGCTGGGAAATGTAGACAACAGAGCTTTTCTCCTGAAATGAGGGCAGAGAAGCCTTTTGTAAGGCTTCAATGTTTTCCTTTGCTTTAAGTGTTTCTTTTGTCTGGAGCTGTTACACATGTTAGTTGAGGTCACCCCCACACCCAGACCACATGCACTCATGCCCTTAGCCCTGACAGAAGCACAGATAGGTACAAGTGAAATTATATGGACAGGTGAGATGACTGAAGGATTTGAGGAATTAAGAAGGGCAATTTGTACAACCCCTGTGTTAGGAATTCCAGACTGTAATGAAGAGTTGTACTTATTCTCACATTCAAATAGAGCAGTTCTCATGCAGAAGACAACATTAGGACATGGAAATAAACCATTAGGCTATTATAGTGGGATTCTAGACCCAGTAATGAAAGGACATTATCCTTGCAAACAATTGGTAGCTGCTGCTGCTTTTGCGTTTGGAAAAGCTGCAAGTATTACAATGGGGTGCGCAATGACGTTATTCATCGAGGATTCCTTATTTGCCATTTTAGAGAAACCCAACAGTACATTGACTACACAAAGAGCATCTTGGTCCAAAGTGATTATTTCAAACCCAGTGATCAAAATGGTTAGATGTAGAGTAGTGAATCCAGCGATATTCATAGCAGAACCAGTAGGGAAGGAGGACTACATAAAAGATTGCAGAATTTATACTGAGTTTTATGACGATATTCCTCATGTTAGAGAAAATGCTCTTGGAGGGGGGGGCATTTAATTCACTGACGGTTCTTCAGAAATTGACCAAACGACAGGAGAGAGACTTATGGGATTGGCAGTAGTGAAGCTAAAAAAAGTGATTTTGTAGTAGTGATGAGTGCGAGACTGCCTTCATATTGTTCAGCACAGGCTGCAGAATGAATGGCACGTATAGCCACACTCCAGAGATATGAGGATAAGGAAGTACAGGGTACTCTGACTCCACCTACGTGATGTCAACTGTACACACAGGATTGTCACGTTGGAAAAGGAGGGGTTTCTTCCACGCACAAGGCACCAGTGCAACATGCGTCTCTTTTGGAAAAGCTCATTAATGCACTAAAGTTCCCATTGGCTATCACTGTGGTGAAATGGGCAGCCCATACTAAAAGGGCAGACATGATTTCTTGAGATAACAAAGCCGCAGACATTGAAGCGAAAAGCACAGCATTTTTTCCAAATATTTATGATTTTGAAATAGAAAGTGTTAAGCAAATGACAGGGCGATGTATGATGGTGAAGGAAGGTTTTTATATGATATCCATTGTACACTTAATTGAGGTAGAAGGTCAAGACCCACAAGAAGAACATGACTTATGGAAGAGACAGGGATGTTCTTTATGCCCTACAGAGGCTATATGGAAACAAGATAGCACTCGAGAGCCAGTTAGGCGTCTAGCACTGTTAAAGGTGGTGCTGGAGCAGCTTCACTACCCCGCGCACACAACTAGAGAGAGTCTTGCTGCCATGATCACTGAAAAATGGTTTTCACCAAATGTGTCACCCCACCACTGCTGCACTTGTCTGCAGGCGTCTGCACTCTGCCTCGCATTACTGCACTTGGTATACATTCCATGAGAGTGGCACCCACTCTGCACTTAAGCCTGACCCCTGCTGGACCAGCCACACTTGCCCCCCCTCGCACTTCAGTCTGCGCACCTGCATGTCATTGAATGTACTAGTCTTAGCTTGTTTGTCCTGTCTTCCTCTATCTCCCCTCCCTAGCTTGCTGGGCCTGCATGCATAGGCGCATTGATGACAAACCGTTTTTTGTATGTTCCCCCCATTCTTTGTCAGGCACTTATTCTGGTAGAAATGCCCTGGCCTAGTATGCTAATTATTGCTGTTAGATCATTCTGAATCTTCAAGGCCTAAATATGACATTGATATCACCTGGTTCACTTCGTGCCTTGAAATTCTTTGAAGCACTTCACTTGTGTATAAACGCTTTACAAATAAACAATTACAATCATAATTACAATTACACAACGTTGCACAGTTTAATGTGAACTGCATTGCCTGCCAGATTTTCACAGCAGGGCATACCTAGCGAACAGTGAGAGGAGCAATACCTAGACCCAATGGTCCTTTTCAGCATCCACATATAGATTATGTTGCAAACATGCAATGGTTACAGATACATGTTAGTGGTAGTATGTCCCTTTTACAAGTGAATTGAGGCAGGTTTATGTACACACCAGGATACCACATGTGCTACCAAGTTTCTTGTACGTGAGGTGTTCCTAGATGGGGTGTATGCATAGTCCTGTGGTCGGAAAATGGGCCGCACTTTGTAAATGAATTGTTTGAACAGATAACTCTTTCGTTAGGCATAACGCACACATTTTCATCTCCCTATCACCCACAGGCAAATGAGATTAAACAGACTCCTTAAAGAAAGGATAGCCAAGATTAAAATACCTTTGCCCTGAAAAACCAGCCTGGCTCAGATCACCACCTGCCTCCTCAAGAGTTGGTGACTGGACGCCTCATGACAATACCCTTGCTTCTCCCACTCAAATAGAAACGGATGCCCATAGTGCAGCAAACACATTAGGGGATGAGATGCATGATTTTTTAACAAATATGAGTGCTATTGTTTCTTTCATTTCTCAACATGTCAAAAATTGGTGGGAAGGGTCAAAGAAGATTGATGAAGACAGCCGAATAGTTGATCCTATAGACATGCTAAAACAACCTAGTTTGTACCCACGGGCCCAAGTTCTTGTAAAATGTTTTGTACACACTTGAAATAAGCCCCACTTTTAAGGGACCTTAACTAGTAGAGGGGCTCACTCGCACTGCTGTGAACATTGAAGGAAAAAGAGCTTGGTTACACCTGAATGAAGTAAAGCTTTATAAAGGAGAGACCCTGACCCTCCTGCAACCGCTCGCAATGAAGCAAGAGAAGAATTTCTGCGGGTCCAGACGACATCAGCTACCAAGATCCAAAACAAAGAACAGATGAAGTAAAAATACATTTAAACTTTTGACTATTGACTATTCCCAAGTTTAAAGGGATAGCAAATCAATTGTGCAAAGAATCCATGGAACAATTCCATTGAGGCTAAAGAAATAAAGCCTTGAAGATAAAACACAAAGGTCGAACATGGCACTTTATGTTGCCTTTAATGTTGTGTACATTTATGTATGCTGTCTTTATATACATTCTTCGGTCTTACCCAGCTTTAGTGAGACAACACAATGATATTGTCACATTTTTGGGAAATCCTAAAAATAGTTTAATTATTTTCAGGATCATCATTGCAATAATTTTACAATTTCTATTATAATAAAGTGTGGTTTATAAAAGTGACACAAATTACACATTAAATTAAAGAAAATGGGAATGGTCCAATTCGTGAGAGACACAATGCCAGCAAGAAGATCAATACATTATTTAACAATACTTCTTATAACGTAATTCAGTACAACGATTTGTCTTTTCTTCCTTATTATTTTGGTATTTTGACAAATAATAAAATGTAATACAGATGAAGTGTTTAGCAATGAGACATCTATCTTTATCCTTAACAATAGCAGAAGTAATATTTTTCCTGATATTTCCAAACAAATTATCTGATTTAAGAGCGATACTAAAGAAGATCATGAGGATATAAATAGATACCTTGATAATTCAGCCCATTTAAAGAATAACATGTGGAATCAGCACATCAAGGAGGTGGGCGAAGAACGTCAGATGAGAGCGGCTATGGGTGTTCAATCATCCCTTGTGCCAGGAGCACAGCCAGAACATTTATCGCAAGAGGAATATCTGTACATGATGTGAAGTGCCTTAGCTATATAGCAGCATGCATGACAAGAGGACAATTTGAAGGAAGATGTGCAACCCTACCCCGGAGGTCGAGAAAGACATTCCCAAAAGAAGATGAATACATAAAAATGCAGAAAACGGAAAAACACCAAGACTGGAAAAGCAGAATGTTCATGTACACCCTCAGTGGTTTTACTGGAGACCAGATGAAGCTTGTTGAACAAAAGTGACTGGGTCCTGCAGATCATGAGAAACACCAGGATTGCAAGTATGCTGGGAGAGACCTCAGCTATTAGTAGATGGGCGAGTAGCCACCAGTACAGGATGGGAAGAAGGAATGCTAGCATGCAGCGCACATGTATTGATTAAAGCACCAGCATATATAGTCCAAATAGTGAACAATGAATGCCTGAAAGAATGGGCCAGATATTAGAAATTAATTAACATAGATTGAAAATAAAGTAGGACCTGTATCCATACTGCCAATAAAGAATACAACATTGTGTTTCAGGAACAGGGGTTTGAGCAAAGTTGGAGAAAATATAGGATGCAAGCAAATAATTGATGTACCAGGAATGAATGGAGGAACTGTTGTGCTAATGGACCACTATTGGGCCTGTGGATTGTTAGGCAGAATCAAGGGCAGTTCCCTTAGGGAGCACTACCCCAGATTAGGACTACAGGTGAGAGCAATAAATCCCCTTTGGTATCAGTATGTACCACAAAGATTTAGTTGGTAGCTGTGGATGAGCAGTCAGACTTATCTTAAGAGGGAGATGAGCAGTATTCAGGGTTGACACAATAGATAGTACAGTACTATGGAGAAAGGAAACACTGGCCAAAGCTTTGTATTAAAAAAAAGAGAATATATATTTATTTTATACACTTCTAAGTCAACACTTAGATCACAGTTAATAAAGTAAGTTAAGTTTAGTCAAAATAAAAGCATATACACTCCCTATTCAATTGTAGACAAGTTTGTGATAGAGTGAAAACTGAGCAAAATGGCACAGTGAAAACCAACTACAAATGGCACTCTAACAATTTAACAAAAGGGAGGGAAAGTACAAGTTAAACCGAAATATCTTCAGACACCCCCTAGCAACACTTCCCTGAAGTTTTGTGAACAAGTAATGCACAGTAGCACTTTAGCCAAAAGATAAGTGAATGTAAACTGAGCAAAATGGCACTCCACAAGTTAAAACAGTAGGAAGGAAGAGGGGTTTAGACGATTTAGGTGCAACCACACATTTCTCATTGAAAACCAATCTAGTGAGAGCAGATCTAACAAATCAGCCAGAGTCAATAGGTCTGAGCCAGAGTCAGTGGTACAAAGCCAAGCTTAGGAGCAAAAATGCTCTTGTAGCTGCAGTCAAGTCTTTAGTAGAAAAATATTGAAGAGGTAGATGCGAGGTGAAGGACAATGTTAAGAGAAAGGGCGGCCAATCCCACAAGTAGTTAAAGGATTTAAAACACCTTTAGGGCTACCACGGAAAAAGGGCGGCCTGGCGGAACAATGTACCTTAAACGTGAAGAAGTGGCTCCTGCGGTGGTGGTTGTTCCTGGTAGTTCCTGTAGGTTGAGGGATCCAACAGAGGAAGAGAGGCTCTCATCGTGGAGGAAGGTTTGAGTCACTGCACTACCCAGGGATGAAACCAGCCGTGGTGCTGCCAAAAAATGTTTAAAAGGTACGCTCCTTTTAATCGTGGTCCAGGTCGATAGCTGCCTGACTATCCGGTCTCCAAGTGCTGGGCACTGTCGATTCGACCAAGGCAGGTCTGAGGAAGCGATAGGTGAACTAGTTTACCCCACCAGCTCAAGGGAAGGAGGCTCTTTCACTGAAGATCTCCTCTCGTTGTGTGGGAGAAAAGTGATGAGACGATCCGGCAGGGCTTCACCGGTGGTGTAGATGTTGAAGATGTCTCTGGCTTCTCTCCCCTTCGGTTCCGTAGTTCCAGTGGTGATGTCTAGCTCTTCCAGTCCTCAGGACCCTGCTTTTATGCAGAAAGAGACTCATTCATACAGCCAGTTGTCACTCACACAGTGGAGTGGTCATCTTGGCGGGAGACCCTCCAGCCTATCAGGTTAGAGTGCGACGTGAGTTGGTGTGGCAACTCTGTCCGGGGGTTCCACTCCCCCTCCCAAACAACAGACCCACCCCAGACTCAGAGGCGCCGAAAGGAGCGCTTCTGGGCAGAAGCCAGACAAAAGAGCGAACAAAGGATCCCAGACCTGTGTTAGGAATATAGAGTAAGACTCAAGAAAGAAGTTATATCGAGGTTCTGGCAAATAAAACCAACCAGAGTAAAGTTAATAATAAAATAAACCAGCGGTATGTTAGAGGCTGTCAGTAAAAGTATTAACCTCGAGCAATGGGAAAATCCCATTGGGAAATATTTGCGGTCGAATATAAAAGGTAGTAACCACTGCCACCAGCCAGAAACTTTGTAGAAGGGAACTTTAAGGTATCCTGTCGTAAATGAACATAGGGGAAAAACTATTTACCCCTTCCAGTACTTCCATATTAAGATGGGGTGTACTGGTTTAGTTCATAGAGATTGACTACTAAAGTCAATGGGGACTTTACATGCCCTGGGAGACAGTAGTCAGTCCCAGGGAATGGAGTCTATGTTTGGGGGTCTCTATGACACCCCTGTGTCACTGCACGGAGGGTGATGTGTTACACATGTGCACAAAGATGGATCCTATGGGTGATAGAAAAGATCCCATAGGCATTGAACACAAACATAGCCTAGAATACACATAGCAAAGATGCCTAAGAGTGGGAAAAATAGTCTCACTCTTAGCAGGTAAAAAGAAATAAACCAGATTGACCATTTAAGCAGTTTTGGGTTTTCCCCTTTCATTTGCATCACCATCTCAAGGGTTGGTGGTCTATTTGAATGGTGAAAGTAGATCCATATATGTATGGTCTAAACTTCTTCAAAGCCCACACAATGGCAAAACATTCTCTCTCAATAGTTGCCCACCTGGTCTCAGGTTCCTTCAGTTTCCTACTGATGGAGCAAATGGTGTGCTCCCTACCTTTCTCATCCAGTTGACTGAGTTCTGCACCTATACCTATATTGGAAGCATCTGTCTGTACAATGAAGGGTTGGTGGTAGTCAGGAGCTCTGAGAACTGGAGCTTGACAAAGGGCTTTCTTCAGGCTTGCAAAGGCCTGATTGCACTCCTCATTCCATTTGATCTTTTTAGGGAATTTAGGAGAGGAGATTACATTCAATGGAAAAGCTATGGATCCATAGTTCTCAATGAAATTCCTGTAATACCCAGTGAGGCCTAGGAAGGCTCTCACCTGGGTTTAAGTAGAAGGGGTTGTCCAATTTTGCACAGCTTCAATCTTGCTGAACAAAGGCCTTATTTCGCCACCTCCTACCTCATGCCCAAGGTAGACCACGTTACTCTGACCAATTTGACATTTGCTTTCCTTTATGGTCAGCTGGGCCTGTTGCAGAGCCTGCAAAACATATCCTAGGTGGTCAACATGTTCTTTGCAAGTAGGGCTGAACACTGCAATGTCATCCAAGTATGCCATGCAGAAGTCCTCCATCCCATTCAGAACCTGATTAACCATCCTATGGAATGTCGCAGGTGCATTCTTTAATCCAAAGGGCATAACCTTAAACTGGTATAAGCCAACTGGGGTGGAGAATGCAGTTTTCTCCTTGGCATGGTCAGTCAGGGCTATTTGCCAATAGTCTGACGTGAGATCAAATGTGCTGAGGAACTTGGCTGAACCCAGTCTATCCACCAGCTCATCTGTCCTTGGCAAAGGATGGGCGTCAGTCTTAGTGACTGCATTTAGAGCTCTATAGTCCACACAGAATCTCAATTCTTTGGATCCTGCCTTTGGTACTAACACTACTGGGCTAGACCATGGACTAGTAGAGGGCTCTATTACCCCGAGATCAAGCATCTTGTTGACCTCTCCTTTGATGTGGGTTGTTACATTTTATGACATCCTGTTGCCCCTGCTTTTGACAGGTAGACAGTCACCAGTTTAGATATCATGTTGGCCCCAAGGGGTCAAACCTGGTGTCAGAAAGAACAGAAGGGCAAATTGATTTAACAAACGTTTTCACTCCTGCTGTGGCTCAGGTGTCAGATTAGAAGAGAGATTGACTCCTTCTATTTTCTCATCTAAATGTTTGCCTCTGCGGAGGTCAGGCAGAGGTTCACTCTCCTCCTCCTCTTGAGATGAAGCTAGAAGCAAAGCTCCCAGTTCTTGTCGCGAGACATAAGCTTTTAGACGGTTGATGTGAAAGACTCTAGGAGCCTCCTTAGGATTGCCTAACTCCACCAGATAGTTTACCTCTCCAAGTTTAACCACAACCTTGAAGGGTCCCATCCATTTGTCCTGTAAGGCCCTCTGCCTTGTTGATACCATAACAAGAACTAGCTGGTCTTGAGCGTACTCAACCATGTTGGCCTTCTGGTCATGCCAATGCTTGACCAGAGCCTGACCTGCTTTCAAGTTATCACTTGCTGCAGCCATCAAGTGCGACATTCTCCTCCGGAGTCCTATCACATAGTCAGTGACTCTGACTGGGGTGGGGGAAGGAGCACTCTCCAACCCTTCCTTGATCAGGGCCAATGGACCTCTGACCGGCTGGCCATAGAGAAGTTCAAAGGGACTGTAACCTACTTCCTCCTAAGGGACTTCTCTATATGCAAAAAGAAGGCATGGCAGTAGAAGATCCCACTTTTTCTTAAGAGGGTCCTCTAAAGCTCCGATCATGTTCTTCATGGTTCTGTTAAACCTTTCTACCAACCCATTTGTCTGAGGGTGGTATGCTGTTGAGAACTTGTAGGTAACTCTGCATTTTTTCCACATGGCTTTCATGTAGTGGGACATAAAATTTGACCCTGTGTCGGATATCACCTCCTTAGGAAACCCAACCCTGGTAAAAATACAAGGAGGGCCTTCCGTACAGCCGGAGCTGTAACAGTCCTCATAGGAATTGCTTCAGGGAACCTAGAAGCATGGTCTACTACAACAAGTATAAACATGTTGCCTGAAGAAGTTGGAGGTTCAAGGGGACCAACAATATTGATTCCTACCCTCTCAAATGGTACTCCCACCACAGGGAGAGGCACTAGAGGTGCCACGTTCTTGGATCCACTTTTACTAGAGGTTTGGCAAGTGTGGCAACTCTTGCAATACTTATCTACTTCAGCCCCCATTTTAGGCCAATAAAAGTAGAGAGGGAGACTTTCCTTGGTCTTCTTGAAGCTCAAGTGACCAGCCAAAGGTATCTCATGGGCTAGTTGCAGGAATTGGAGTCTGTTTGCTTGGGGCACTACAAGTCTTGTGTCGTCCCCAGGTGTTTACTCTGTCGGTTCACTATAGAAGAGGCCATCTTCCCAGTGTAACCGATACTTCCCAGGCCCTTGCCCTTCAAGCTGAGAAGCTATCTGGTGGTGAAGACCTTCCAGAGTTGGACATTCTCTTTGGCCCTTACGGAATTCTGCCCTATGGGTTCCCCCTTCTGCCAGTAACGACTCCAGCTCAGGATGGTCCACAGGGTCAAGATCTCCAATGAGTTCCTGGCCTCCTACTAGCTCTGATTCCTCAGGCTCTAGTTCAACCACACAGGGTTGTACCTCACTCTCAGCCTCAGCTAGAGGAGGAATCACAGGTGTGATTTTTGCTAACCTAGGAGATTTCCTGGTTGGCAGCACTGGAGGGCTTTTTGATGTCTTTTTCTTTGAAGTCTTAGGTTTCTCCTTTGCTTCTGGTTGCTTGGAAATAGCAGCTAGTAACTCCAGTGGTGTAGGAGTGATTTCCACCATCTCCTCAGGAGAGCCTCTTAAGGTCCTCTCCCTTGTAGGTCTGGTATGCTCCTGTAATCTCTTACTAGGAGGTCTGGGAGTACTTGACACTACTCCAAGGTCTTTCAGATCATTGCCCAGCAGAACCCTTCCTGGTACTTCAGATTGTACACTCACAGGTATCCTGACAGTCATTTCATTGCACTGGATGAGAGCTGGTAATTGAGGAACCATCTGCACAGGCCTTCCAGCTAACTTGGTGAGGCGTTTGGGTGCCTTAGCAACATCCTCCACCTTGAAAAAAGATTCATCCACCACAGTTATGCTGGCCCCAGTGCCTCTAATGGCAGGTTTCTCCTGACCATTGACTAGCACACTGTCTTTATAATACTCTTTAGTATTAGGAGGGATAGAATTATACACATCTAAATCCTGTTGTTCCCACAACACAAGAGATACTAAAGATACACTAGCTGAGACTCCAATGGGATCATCAGTCAGCAGTTGAAAGTTTCCACTGGCCATCTGTACTTCCTCCTCTGGAGCAAAGGCTAAGGAGACAGTGTGGACCCCTGAAGGTTTACCCTTGCATCTGGGATCCCCTTTCACATGGTCAGTATCTTTATGAATGCTGGCTTGTTCTGACCTCCTTATGGTCTGGGACCAGTTGGTACACTATCCTGATTTGGTTTCCATTGTGGCATACCCTTAGAATTCTGTTTGTGGCCCTCTTTGTAATTGGTATTATTTGAATTCTCTTTGGTGTCTTTCTTAGGCTGCTTTCCCTAATCCCTTTTCTGAGTTACCCCTGAATCCTTGTGAGTAGCCCTGTTGGCAAACCACAAGTCAGCAGCCTTAGCTAATTTCTTAGAATCCAATTCATTTGAATCAGCCAAGTGCTGTATGAGCTCGGGAGAGCAGGCATAATAGATAGACTCCATCATAACAGAGTTTTTCATTCCTTAATAAGTGTTAACTTTATAACCCTTAACCCATCCCTCTAAGTTCTTCAAAAATTCATTCACCCAAGTAGCCCAAGGGGTACTATCATGCTTTTTGAGGGTCCTAAACCTCTTAAGGTACTGGGAAGGAGTCTTCCCAAATCTAGCTATCAGAGCTAGCTTTACACATTCATAGTCCATCCTATCCACCTCCCCTAACTCTATTACCACATCATGTGCGACAGGAGGGAGCCTAGAGAATAACCAGGGGATCAACTGATTCTCTGTGATATCCTGGAGCCCATGAATGTATTCAAACATAGCAAGCCAATCTAACACATCCAACTTAGGTTCATACATACCCACAATCTCTTTTGGCATCCGGGCTCTTTTTGGACTGGAAGATCTAGAGGATTCGGGGAGAGAAGCATTTTCCAAAGACAATTTCTTCATCTCAAGCTCATGGTTGAGCTCCATTTCTTTGAGCCTTAGTTCTTGATGCCTCTGTTCAGTTTGGGCACTAATTCTTTTGCATTCAAGTCTCATTTTTTCTAGAGATATAAATTCAGGACTTAATGTGGGACCTGATACGGGTCCAGTAGCTACAGGTTGAGGCCCTTGAGCAGGCAGAGGATCAGAGGAGGTGACACCTCCTCTTCATCATCTGTCTCATCAATAACATTGTCAACATTATCCTCATTACTGTTTGCCACATTTGCTGGAGTAGTAGGGCTTACAGCACCACTATCCAGACTTTGTTTCTCTAACAGTCTATCAATCATTTGTGTTTTCTTGCCAGGAAGACCTTTCTGTCTGCACAAATCTTTAAGATAATCAGCAGTTTTTGCAAGGAGGGTCAACTGACTATAACTTTCCATCTTTTACTTTTGTTAAAATAACATTTTGTGATTGTTACCCTTGTGGTTAGTTGTACCAAGGCACTAGTAACACACTAAAATGTCAATCCAATACTTTTATCCTCACCGCTGTACACCAGTGTTATGCAGAATCCAGGCAGTTCCCTTAGGGAGCACTACCCAGATTAGGACTACAGGTGAGAACAATAAATCCCCTTTGGTATCAGTCTGTGGTAGCTGTGGCTGAGCAGTCAGATTTATCTCAAGAGGGAGATGAATAGTATTCAGGGTTGACACAATAAGTAGTACAGTACTATGGAGCAAGGAAACACTGACCAAAGCTTTGTATTAAAAAGAGAGAATATATATTTATTTTATACACTTCTAAGTCAACACATAGATCACAGTTAATAAAGTAAGTTAAGTTTAGTCAAAAGAAAAGCGTATACAACTCCCTATTCAATTGTAGACAAGTTTGTGGTAGAGTGAAAACTGAGCAAAGTGGCACAGTGAAAACCAACTACAAATGGCACTCTAACAATTTAACGAAAGGGAGGGAAAGCACAAGTTAAACCAAAATATCTTCAGACACCCCCTAGCAACACTTCCCTGAAGTTTTGTGAACATGTAATGCACAGTAGCACTTTAGCCAAAAGATAAGTGAATGAAAACTGAGCAAAATGGCACTCCACAAGTTAAAACAGTAAGAAGGAAGAGGGTTTTAGAAGATTTAGGTGCATCCACACATTTCTGATTGAAAACCAATCTAGTGAGAGCAGATCTAACAAATCAGCCAGAGTCAATAGGTCTGAGCCAGAGTCAGTGGTACAGAGCCAAGGCTTAGGAGAAAAAATGTTCTTGTAGCTGCAGTCAAGTCTTTAGTAGAAAAATATTGAAGACGTAGATACGAGGTGAAAGACAATGTTAAGAGAGAGGGCAGCCAACCCCACAAGTAGTTAAAGGATTTAAAACACCTTTAGGGCTACCACGGAAAAAGAGCGGCCTGAGGGAACAATGTACCTTAAACGTGAAGAAGTGGATCCTGCGGTGACGGTTGTTCCTGGTAGTTCCTGCAGGTCAAGGGATCCAACAGAGAAAGAGAGGCTCTCGTCGTGGAGGAAGGTTCGAGTCGCTGCACTACCCAGGGATGAAACCAGCCGCGGTACTGCCAAACGAAGTTTAAGAGGTACGCTCCTTTTAATCACGGTCCGGGTCGATAGCTGCCTGGCCATCTGGTCTCCACGTGTTGGGCACTGTCGATTCGACCAAGGCAGGTCCGAGGAAGTGATACGTGAACTGGTTGACCCCACCAGCTCAAGGGAAGAAGGCTCTTTCGGTGAAGATCTCCTCTCGTCGTGTGGAAGAAAAGTGGTGAGACGATCCGGCAGGGCTTCACCGAGGGTGTACATGCTGACGATGTCTCTGATTTCTCTCCCCTTCGGTTCCGTAGTTCCAGTGGCGACGTCTTGCTCTTCCAATCCTCAGGACCCTGCTTTTATGCAGAAAGAAACCCATTCATACAGCCTAGCTGTCACTCACAAAGTGGAGTGGTCATCTTGGCGGGAGACCCTCCAGCCTATCAGGTTAGAGTGCGACCTGAGTTGCTGTGGCAACTCTGACAAGGGGTTCTACTCCCCCTCCCAAAAAACAGACCCACCCCCGACTCAGAGGCGCCGAAAGGAGGGCTTCTGGGCAGAAGCCTGCCAAAAGAGCGAACAAAGGATCCCCGACCTGGTTTAGGAATATAGAGTAAGACTGGAGAAAGAAGTTATATCAAAGTTCTGGCAAATAAAACCTACCAGAGTAAAGTTAATAATAAAATAAACCGGCGGTATGTTAGAGGCTGTCAGTAAAAGATGTTTTATTACCCCAAGGATCATAAGAACTATGTGGGACATTGGGTGTTCTGTCAACTGACTGGGGAGTGTTGCCATATTACCGAGAGTGTGGATGAACACATAAAGAATGCACGCAACCTGAGGGTGCTGTTGAGATATGGATTCTGAAGAAACCACAGTGTGAAGAACAGTAGAAGAAAATTGAGGAGGAGGTTGAAGACTCGACAAGAGGAGGGAACCTAGAGAGGCAGATGTGCACGTCACCTATAATGCTACCCCTCACCTCTGTCATATTGGAAGAATAGCAAAAAAGTACTGTGCCAGGTATCATTCACTTGTGCATCGACGGTATGAAAGATGTTATGCGCTCAGACAACCGTATCAAATATACCCTCAAACTGATGTGGTAGAAGGATGCAAGCAGACACCACTGAACATAGAAGTGCTTTAAGTGAATTCTGACAAATGAATACTGACGTCATAAAGTGAAGACAAGAGAACACACTGAAACGATATGCAAATACTTAAAAAAGGAAGAGGTGACTGAAGTAACAAATTGAAAACGTATGTGAACATGAAGAAATATATACTGATGTGATATAGCACCTTGATGCATCTGTTGTTCTAGATGGAATTATCAGTAAAATACTTCAGGCCCAATAATTGGACAAACTGAAAGGAGATGGTGAAATACTGTGTTAATCTCAAGAAGTAAAGCAGGGCGAATAAAAACTCATCAATTCGACTCATGCAAGATCACAATGTCTTATCATTTGGTTTTAGCTTCTATAATGCTAGATGCATCATCTTTGATGTCATTCTATGTGGCAAACTTCAAAACCTGTCAAGGGGTGGGATTGGATTAGGGGATCGTGTATACTTATACAAAATGCGCGAGTTTGATTCTCATTGGTGGTCTCGTTTCTGTGAAACACAACTGAGCTACTTCTCATCACATGGTGTAGGGTACTAATCATAGCAGATAATGTGGCAGCAGACTGATATTTTGCAACATGATATGAAAATGTGCATGGCAGGCTATTCTAAATGGTTGGTAACCCAAATCCAACCTTGGACATTTGGCTTGTTAGCAGCACCTAGATAGAAACGAAATCCAAGTGGTTGGAGATACGTCAGCTCTTCCTTTGTTTTCCAATTAGGCCACCCTCTCTCATAGGTAGGCCTCATGCCAATGTCTTCTGTTTGAAGACTGACCTTGTCAGTCTGCATTGTCTCTTGACATTCAATGGAGTGTACGTACACCGCTATCTTTTCTCTAGGCCTAATGAATAGCCCTTTTTTGCGAGCTCCTGCACACGTGTTGCAAGACCATGAATTTGTTCATTTCGATAGTGCATTTAACATCATTTGATTCAATTATGCTGGGTGCAGTTCTCTTTTTAGCCTTTAGAAACGTGCTCACTATATCCTCCCACATTGACTTTTGCCTTATTAATTATTCAATATTTGGCATTAGTAAATGTTCTTGTTCCTCCTAATCTTTGGAAAATATGTCCTTGAACATGGTTTGCTCGTTAGACTCCCTTCCTGCTTTTTACTTCATCTCTCGAAATAGCATCCTTGGTTCAAAGCCAATGTACTCCCCTATTTCTCAAGGAAAACCGTGTCTTGATCATCTTTCCACGTTTAAGATTCTGGGCTTGTATTTTGAGGTAGTTGGGTTGATTGACATGAGCCACCTCCACCTTGTTCTGATGGTAGTCATAAATGTTAAATATATACCTCTTATAAGCAAAGTTCTAGGAATTATTTCTACCTTGCGTTTCAGCGTATTTACAGTTATTGACCAGTGAATATTTAATTCTTCTTTGTATTCATAAATACTGCTGCAGGTGCTTCATGGAGTACATGTTTCTCTTAGTATTCCAATTACATCTTCATTCTTACGTTTTTCATATAATTTCAACATAGATTTAAATATCTTCTTTTGGACCCTCTTTTGCTGTTGTTATTAGACATTGTTTAACCTACATCCATGTCGTGCACCATTTTAACCATGGCTGCCTTTCGACAACTCGGTAAGTGACATCCTTCTTGGTAGATTTCTTCCACTATTTCAACATGTGGGTATTTTCTGAAGGACTGCCTAAGTGAATATAGTTTTTCGTATTTCGACGGGGTATGGACATATTGCATAAACTTGTGCATGGCTTCCCAACTGTAACTCTTTGTCCATCATTCCAATAGGACTGGGTTGAAGGGGCGGCGACTAAGGAGAATTTGTCCACCTGCTCCTCTACACTGATAAGATATGTGAAAAGTGATACAGCAGATGTACATACACAGAAACTCAAGGTAGATGAGATATATAGAAGTGTGCTGCAGTAGAAAACATAACATGGTTAAAGCAACTATGATGAGAAGATGGACATTGGCTTCGTATAATAGTAAGCTAAAAGCCCAAAGGAGGGATACCAAGGTTGTAGAGCTGAAAGGCACTTGAATACAAATGTATGCAAGAACAAAGAACACTTGTTTGACTCAGGATCAAGGATGCCGCAATGAGAGGCATGAAACAAGTCAAAGAGGATAAGCCACATGCGCATGACATATTTCTCGTTGATTAAGTAAAGGATTGAAAATGTGCAAGTGCCAAGTATTGAAGTGTTAAAGATGCAGAAAGCAAATGCAAGACAGAGCAACCAAGTCTCCACAGGCCAAGAGGAGTAATATCACTCTTTTGCCACTGCAACCTTCCCTTCCCCCCTTAAGCACTCCCTTGTTCACCCCCTCCTCAACAAGCCCTCTGCCGATCCTTCCTCACTGACAAACTACCACCCGATCACTATTACTCTTTTCCTGGGCAAACTCTTGGAAAAGCTGGCCATCTCCCAGCTTACTCTCCATACTGAATATGTTGGTTGTCTCCATGATAAACCGTTTGGCTTTAGAGCAGCCAGAAACACAGAAACTGCTCTCCTGAACACCCGTGAAGTCCTGCTCTCTAGTCTCGACTCTATCCTTCCTTCTGTCCTCATTTTCCTTGATCTATCCTGTGCTTTCGATATGGTTAACCACACCATCCTGATCAATCGTCTCTGTGACAACCTGGGCATCATGGGTAAGGCTCTAGCATGGTTGACCTCCTTTCTTTCCAATCGACCCTCCCAGGTGCAACTTGGGTCCTTTCTCTCTCTCACCTTTCTCTCTACTTGCAGTGTTCCCAGGGCTCCAATCTCTCACCCTGGCTCTTCAACCATTACTTGGCTCCTCTGGCCCATCACATCTCTACATTCTGTTCTAACTTTCAGTTGTATGCGGATGACACTCAGTTCTCCTTCAGGCTCCTCACAGCCTCCTCTGATCTTTCGCTCATTCCTGACTGCCTATCCATGATCAGGAATGGTGTGCCTCCAATGACCTGTGCCTTAATGACAGTAAGACTGAGATCCTTTTCATTGGGACCCCTACTTTCGCTTGCCACCTTGCACTCTGGTCACACACCCTGGGGCCTCCACCCACATCCTCCTGCAAGGCTAAGAACCTTAGGGTCATCTTCCACTCCACCCTCTCCTTCTCTACATCTCGGATATTTCTAAGAAGTCACACTACCAGCTGCACCTTCTCAGAGGTATTCTTTCTTTTCTCACTTTCCCCCAGAAGCTCACTGTCTCCTGAGCCCTGGTTCTCTCTAGGCTGGACTGCTGCAACAGCCTCTTTCTAAATCTGCCTGCCTCCTCTACTCTTTGCCCTTTGCACCTAATCCAGAACAGGACTGTGAGATTGTCCTTGGCCTCAAGCCCAGGGATCATATCTCTCCAGCCCTGAAATCTCTCCACTGGCTACCGGTGTCTGCAAGGATCAAGTTCAAGACCCTCTCCATTGTTCACAAGGCTTTCTGGGGCCAGGGACCACATTACACCCAACTCTCTCTTCCTAAGCATCTTCCTTCTCGAGCCCTCCGCTCATCCACCTCCAACTCTCTGAGGATCAGACGCTTCTCCAGGCAGAGAGTCGGGCGTAGATATCTGTCCTCTGCTGGGCCTACCTCTGGAACAGCCTCCCTGCCTCTCTCAATCTGGAGTAGGACCACCTAAGGTTCCAGAAGCAGCTCAAGACCTTCCTTTTCGCTTCTGCTTTCTCACTCTCTCTCTCTCTCTCTCTCTCTCTCTCTCCTGCTGATGCCCCTGTCGGCTTTGCTAACAGGTTACCTGGCCGCCGACTGAAACTCACGGGCACCAGGCTCCTACAAAACCTGTGAACAGTAGCCCCTTGCACGGCCTCCGGGACTCCCACCCACTTATGGACTGTATCTGCAACCCTACAGTCCCCTACCTCTCTGTACTTACTGAGCCACCACCCTGGCAGCACTTACTGTGTTCTTGCCACTGTACTCTCCTCTACCCCCTACCACTCTGGCACTTCTCCTCTTCCCAACCCCTAGCACGATCTGAATTTGTATTTGTATTTTGTATTTGTATTTATCCGTTTATAACGCACCAAAGCCCGTAGGCATCAAGGCATGGCGAAACAAGGCTTGAGTGGTGCAGCAATGAGATCTAAAGGAATACATGATGTACTAGATTAGCAGAAAAGATTGCTTTTGATAGATTTCTTAAAGGCCAATAGATTTTTCAAGCAGTGTAGGTCTGTAGGCAACTTATTCCAAGCTATTGCAACTTTGACTGGGTAAGAACTTTCTTTCCCCTTCACACGACATGCTCAATTGTGGTGTAAACCATTTCTGATTATTCTCAGTATTTCTAATTTTCTTCTTTTTTAAGGGAGCTATTTGGTCGATAAGTTTAGATATGCCTTCTCTGTACTTGGATACTAATAAAGTAGGTGTATCCTTGTCAGTGGTAGTATCCATTAGCTCCTTAATGAAAGTCTGTAATTTGTCAGATGTGAGTTTCTTGAAATTCCTGCTTGTAACAGTTTGAATCTAATTAGGATTATGAAGATCCTTTAAGGGGAGCATTAACTCAAATGTCACTGTGTGGTGGTCTGACCAAATGCACTGTTTAGTGCCAATGGATTGTGTGTTGAAATTTCTCATAGCAATCCAATTTAGCGTATTTTCTTGATTATTGGTAGGCTCTTTACTCAAAATATTAAAGTCATAGCTACATAGTAACTGTTCCAGTTCTATGGTTTCAGGATCTTTGGGGTCACCCATCCATTTATTGAAGTCTCCCAATATGACCGAATGGGTATTGGGAGTATTAAGTTTGGATAGAACACCTGAGATTTTGTCCACAAACAGGGGTAGCTCAGATGGTGAACGATAGATCAGTAGGAAGTTAATGCAGTCCTTAGTTTTCACAGCCGGTACATGATATAGGTGTTTGAAAGAAAGCAATTTCTTGTCTAGCAATCATTGCTACTCCCCCACCATGAGCCTTTTCTATATGCTGTGTGAAAAACATATAATGCTCTGGGGTGGCCAAGTCAATGTTTGGGCCACTTGAATCTCTCAGCCAAGTCTCGGTAATGCAAATAACATCTATGTGCTCATCCCGAATGTAATCAACCACACTAATGGCATGTCTATCAAGAGATCTTGTGTTTAACAAACATATTTTAAGTATTTGTTTGTCCTTGATGTGGGTTTGGCGTATTGTAATGGGATCCATCTTACTGGTGTGAGGTTGGTAAAATTTGGCAAGGGCAGAGACAGGTGAGATAAGACACTTCAGAAGCCCAAGTGGTATAACTATTTCCTTTCCAAATAAAGCGTCTGCTAAAGTTACTAAAGTTACTAAAGTACAATACTACAATACTACAATAATATGACATGACACAAGGGTAAATGAATGACACAAGGCCTAGTAAGATTGTTTGTTTTGTCCTCCACCATCTACCCTTCCTTGCCTTGTCATGCCTAGAAACACTTGTGTACATGACTTATCCTATCATATCATATCACTAAATAGAAGGACAGGATGGACAAAATAATACTCTCCTCACACGTGGTGCAAGACCAAGAAACAAGCACTATTCATTCAGCTCCAGACGAAGAAAGCAATGTACCTTCCCTCCCTATAAAGTTCAGTGGAAGAGAACAGTCAGCAGGGTGAACTACAAAGTAGAAGCCTTGGCTTAGGGCCTAGGTGATGAGAGATGGTAGGCTAATTGGCCAAGTGGGCAGATGTCTGACGTTCCCCGCACCTGGGTTTCATTTTGCTTACATGCTGCTAATGAGCCGAATGTCCATGGTTGGGAGAGAATGCCAACCAATCATGAGGACCTATTTAATGATGAATTATGCGTTGTTGAAGAAGCCAATCTGCTGCTGTTTTTCTTCTATTAGCTGTATTATCTGCAGTTAGAGGTAGATCAAGGTGTGCCTATCAGATAAGGGGCAGACAATAATATTACTAACACATAAATATACTGTAGGTATATATGTTTCCCTAACCAATCCCCCCGTTCAATAGGTTTTTATTGTTTGCCACGGAGGATGACCTTATAGCTGATGTGCATTGAGGTATAAAGCTTTTGTGTAAACAAAATGTTTTCACGAGTGAGTGAGCTGCAATCTGTTTGTTCACCAGGTTTCCCTACTTTATTGAGCTGATAACAAAGTAGTATTTTGACATACTCTTTGAGTCTGTCCGGTTATTTGTGTCTGAGATTGTTTCATGGTAATTCCATCTAGCACTTGGAATGCTCCAGGTGCTACTGCACATAACACATGGCAATTCAGATACAACAAAATCAACAGTTACATTCAAGACGAGGTAACTATTTCTCCTTGTACACTGGGGGAGTTCCCCTTCCCTAATTTAATCAGGATATCAACCGACAGATCAAAAGAAGAAGGAATTCCTGTCTTAAAACAAAGTTCCAATATAATTGCAATAAGTCTCGCAATTGGATTTGACCAACAGTCCAGAATGTTCAGCGTGTCTTTTATCTCTTCACTGGTGTTAGAGAGTTCCACACAACTGCTTCTCAGAAAATAAATGTACTTCCACAGTTCATCAGTATCAACAAAAATACTCTGTCAGGGTAACTCTGCAATAGTTCATAAAATGCTTGCATCTTGAATTTTACTTTGTTAGGATGATTCTTCAACAATTCACCATGAGCGTTTGGTGTCTTATCACTTCTTTTCTAACACTTTTAACCATGCCACAGTACTTCAATGACTTCTGCCTGGTCCACTCACTTGCCAGGCCTACACTACAAGGTCCCTTTGTCCTGGTGTACTCCCCTGCCAGGACTGATAAAACGTTCAACACTACTGCAAGTGCTTTTGTGGCACAGTTCTACTTCACATAATAAAATCTTTTGACTCTTCACAACATTACATCTGACTACTTCTTTGAGGAAAGCATGAGACGCATTAGTGCTGTTTGTTCCACACTTTTGATTGCCACATGCAATGTAGGTGTTGCTCCTCTCCTTCTGGACATCTTCTGACTGAAGGTCAGCCTTCCTGCCACTCTTGTTCTCCCCCTCTTGCATTAACCAAGAGCTGACAATGGTTTTCTCTCACTCTTGCTCTTCTTTGGCTTAGGCAATTCTTATTTTTCTTTATTTTATTTTTTTATTGGTTTAATCAAACCTTTAAAAAAGAAATGATATTACATTTAACTATTCATATATATAAATATTGCAATTAGCGAGAAGAAAACAAAAAAACAAAAAAACATCATAAATTAAACAATTTAGACAATTAAAATAATAAAAGAAATCAAATGAACACTGAGTAGGCAAAATACATCAAAGTTCGCAAACAAAGAGTTAAGTTCATTTTTTGTGCGATTTAGATAGTTCTTCATCAATGTTTTTAAGGAGAAATATCAGAGCATATGTTAGTTTATTATTTACCTCTGTAAAACATTCCTCCCACCATTCTTCCATGGTATGGTGAGGTTTGTGTGCCACAATTGATTCAAACAGTGTCATTCTTATCGTGGAGAAGGCTTTACAGATAAGAATCAGATGTTTAATGTTTTCTCCGAAGTGGTCACAGAATCTACATTTTGGATTCAGCTTCTCATATTTGGTCCATCGCATAATTACATCTTTGGTCTCAAATTGATTCAGCCTGAATTTCATGAGCAGGATTCTTTTTTGTTTGTCTGGGCATTTTTCAAGATATTTATATGTTGAATTGTAGGCTTTTCCTTCACAGGGAACATTCTTCAAGAGCGAAATTTTAGCTCTATTTGTGCAAGTACTTATCCAATTGGTTTGCCAAAACTTTTTCTTTACAGCATCTGGGTTTTCCTTCAATGTTACTACGGCACTATTTATGTCCATTAGGATTTGATGACATTGATTTATCCAGGCTGAGAAAACTGTGTTTGATTGTTTGTCTGCCATATCATGTATAATTTTCATTTGCGGTCTACCATTGGGCAAAATTGTTTTGCGAAAGATTGACAGTGTTTCATGTGACCTTTGCATTTATTGAGATTAGCCCCAATTGGTATCTTACTATTGCTGTCGGTATTCCCCTAGCAACTCTCAAGATTCTGCCTCAAAAGATGTTTTCAAGGTTATCCCACAAACTTGAGGGACATCCAAAAGCAGTTTCTGCGCCATAGATCAAAGCTGGCACTGCTTTTTGTTTGTAAAACTTTAGTGTTGGAACCAATGAGAACTTGCCATATCTTTTATCTAAAGCTGTAGCTTGAGCACTTAATTGACAACATTTGGCTTTTGTTTTCTCGACCCAAGTATGATCATTTATGTTGGAATTCAACCACATGCCTAGGTATTTTACCTGTTTTACCTGTTGTAGTTGTTCGCCGTCAAGGTGCCAGTTGAATTTCTTAGATGTACTTTTGGCAAGATTTTGTAATGTTAAAACTACAGGTTTACTTGTATTTATATGCAGCCCATTGACTTGAACATATTGTTCCAACACTTGAAGTTTTCGTTGTAAACCAATGGGTGTAAGATCCATTAGTACTAGTTCATCTGCATATAAGATCTCATTCAGAGCAGAATCAACTATTTTAGGATCAAATCCTTTTGCTTTTCCAAGTGCTTCACCGATGTCAGAGATGAAAGCATTGAAAATTATAGCCGCAAGAGGACACCCTTGTTTGACTCCACAGTGGGTGCGAATAGGTTTAGACAAAGTGCCACTTGCATCCAAACAAATGTAGATTTCAGTGTCGGTATGCAAATCCTTGATAGCATGTAAAAGGCTATCTGGACAATTCCAAGTTTTTAATTTTGTCCAAAGGATTTCCCTGTCTATTCTGTCAAAAGCATGAGACAGGTCGACAAATGCAAGGTACACTTTTGATCTTTTCATGATCGTGTCCGTTTTCATTAGATAAATGAGTATTAGATTTAGGCAACAGCCAACACCTTTCACAAACCTGCATTGTCTAACATTGATATGTTTAGTTAGAAATAGCCATTCCATCAATTTATGCTGAAGTTGAGTTGCATAAATCTTACCTATTACATCTAACAAGGAAATAGGCCTACAGTCCATTGGGTTTGCTCGGTTGCCCTTTTTAAAAATAGGAACAACAATGGCTTTTTTCCACGACACCGGGGTAGCACCTTCCATACCAATTTTATCAAATAGGACCTTACAAAACTCCGCCCATGCTTCTGGATCAGATTTTAACATGACATTAGTTATGCCATCCGGACCTGGGGCGCGAGAGTTTGAAAGTTTTTTAATGTTTGACAAAATTTCATCCTGATCAAACTTGATATCCCAATGTGAGAGGGCTGGCATTGGGGGGTCATGAGTGTTACCCTTTTTTGAGAACATTATCGAGAAATGCTCAATCAATTTTTTTTCAATTACCATGTTTTTGTTCGAAGCCAACTGTATTCCAGATTCGTTGTTCATAATTGACCCGAAATCTGAAGAGTTTTTCTCTTTTAGACACTTCATTATTTTTTCTGCATCATGTTGTTCCGTTAGGACACGATGTGCTATCAGCCAATTCTTATAGTTTTGTTTGATCTTTTTCTTCATCTTGAACTGATCCACTTTACTGTCATTTTTTAATTGTCGCAGGGCCCTGCGCATTTCTCTTTTTATCATGACGATTTCAGGATTGTAAATATGTGTGTGTTTATGAGACTGGATACCATTTGGGTTTTTCAAGATCTTATATTGTTCTAGCAAAGGGGTATACATGTTTATTTATGCCAGTCCCTCGTATTGCTTCTTTCTTCCTCTGACAATCAAGTCTATAAACAACTTCTTAATTGCCCTCTCTTGGCTTTGGCAATGTTGGTTATTTTTAACAGAATGTGTTATTGCACTCCTTTGGCTTTGATAATGGTTGTTTATATTTGTTTCTAGCAAATTTACTCCCTTGTGTTTTTGGCAATTGTTCTGACCTTTAAAACCACAATGACATTCTTCTGGCCTGCTTGCCAAGTCCTTATTTTGCCACTTTCTCCACTTTGTATTCACTTGGTATGCAAAATAATTATCTTTCTGCTTCACATCAGTTAAACATTCATACTACTCATGTTTCTGCCACTTTGATAGGTTATTTATGCTCTATTTTCATTAGTTCGATATTCAAAATATCCGGGTCGCCCCAGCGGGCGGGTTAAGGAACACTCCAAAGTCACAATACACTAGTGAACTCACCGGGTTTGATGAGCCTGCCCGCTCACCTCGCTCTCTTTGGGTTGTCTGCTTCTTCTGCTTTGGGAAGCTCAGAAAACTGCTTTGCTCGGTTTCCTTGGCCCTGGCTGTTCAAAACAGGAGCATTCCATGCTCCAAAGGATCTCTGGTGCTCGCCTGCCACCAGAGCCTGCCCAATTGGAGGGAAGGCTTCTCAACTTCACGCTTCCCGCCGTGCTACCTTTGCAACCACGATCTTCAGGGGGAAAACTTTTACAAATAACGCTTCCCGCTGTGTGACCTCTGCAATCGCGATTCTCAAGGGGAAATCTTTTACAAATTTGCAACCTCTGCAAATAAGGTCTCAGAAGGAAGAGACCCTCTCAGAACCGGCATCTGTACTGCAAACGATGGCAGTTCTGGCATCTCTACTCTCCTTCACCTGCAAATGCAATGCAGAGCTACTGCCACCACTCCACCTCCCACTCCTACTCTTTTCTTTGGCCTGCACCTAAGGGGGCTTTTTATGCCTCCCTGACTCCCTCTGATTTGGGTCACTAACCCTATTAACCTGCAAATTTCAATCTACGGCCTCTGCATCCTTCATCTTCACTCCAGTCAGTACTGTTGGCATTATGGGACTTGAAGTTCCCAATGTTCAACTTGCTCCTTTTAAGGGAATATTTTTTACCAAACGTATTTCTATCCTTAATCACCTTTTTAAAAGCAGTATCACAAGATGATTTTACTGAAAGGTTTTGTTCTCTTTGGAAATGTAGACTTTCAGAATCTAATAGGTTAATATTTAAATATTAATCTGTAACATTCTCCTGTCGAACAAGGGAACTTTCACCTCTACAATTGTGCTCAACTTTGGGAGAGAGATTCTTACTCCCAATAAAGTATTGGTGAGAGTGTTTTTTTACCATTATCAGGATAAATAGCTTTGGGAAAGAACAGCTCCCTCCTGCAAGTAAGCTATTGCATGTTCCGGCATTACTGACTCTTCCTGTTTTGAGGATCAATAATACTGTGTCTCTCTTAACAGAGTCCTCTCGCTCCTTTGGGGACCTTCTCCTCCCAGGTGATACTCCCTGCTAATACCACCCCGACGGTCGATATCAGGTAGCGGCTGCCTTCCACTGGACAACTGGGAGGAGACCTTAGGTAGGGTGTTTGTGAGGACTCTGCAGGATTCATCACATAATGCACTAGGCCGAGGTTGGCTACCAATGGAATTATAGAAAGAAGAACAGGGAATCTGTGCCCCCCTTTCCTGGAACCTGTTGAAGGCCAAATTCATCACACAGACATTTCAATCCTCGTGGAAATAAAAAGGCTGCAGAACACAATCAGCCTGTTACAGACCAATATCTATGATTATTTTGCCAATCTATATGGTCACATTTTTGTTCATCGAACTAGAGGATGATGATGAAGTGGAAATCATGTCCTTTAAGATACCCAAAATGGCTTCTGATGGCCCATGGAAAGCACGGAGCAATGTCTTAATATGGCCATGATATTAGAGTAATAAGCAAGAAGAGAAGGGTGCTGTATTTGGCTGGCATTATGGACCAGTCATTGGCCTTCAATCCTCTGGACAGGTCCATATTGTGGGAGAGCTTAGAAAATCTTGGTTTAGAGAAAGGGTTGCTGAGTATGAAGATGCAACTTACTTATAACCCTGAAAGCACTGTTATGCAAAATAGGCACGTAATGTTTAGGCTCGCACTTGTGTCCCTTACCAAAACATTCTACGGGTGTGTTTGATGTTATTTTTTAACACATGCTTGACATTTTAAATGTAACTAAAGTGTAAAACTTGGCTCAAAAATATTCCTGCCTGTCCACAGCCCACTCTTTCCCTGATGATTATAAAATTAGTAACATCTTTTAAGCTGTACTATTGTATGTTGAAATACCTTTGAAAAACTCTCAGTATACCAAACTTCTAGTGATTTTCCACTGCCCACGATATGATCCAAAATGTGCAGGTATTTTGTTTAACTTGATCATTACTTAAAAAACATTGCTGCCCCTTTGCTGATTATTGGTGATCTAAGAATTGATTTCAGTAATTCTATGGAGAGGCTAGCTAATCATTTAAGATCTATCCTAGTAGAACTGACCCTGTTTTCTTCTACAACAAAAACACACTTGGACAGCGGACCATAGAGTTGCCATTTTTTTGGAACTGTAGTCCTACTGCCTTTGATAACAATCTCCTGGATTGGTCTAACCATGCAGCCACCAAATGTAACTCTACTAACACCAATCTGCCGATGAAAAAATTACACAAAGCTGTCACAATTCACTATAGAAACAAACAAAACCTTAAATCTTTTTACTTAAAAAAATGTTTGGGAAAATATTTTTATTAGTTCTCAGAAATCAGCAAATGTGGATATCTTAGCCCAAGCACCACAAGCAAATTTCCAAGATTACGCCTTAAATTGTACCAATGATTACAAATTATGTTACTTCTAGAAGTGGAAAACGAAAGAGGTGATGGCTGGAAGGTTTTGAATTAATCTTAACCTCTGGCATTGCTCTAGGCAACCTCAGACCACCGTTCTTTACCTGCCAAGTCATTACAAAAGGGCAAAGACCATAGGCTTTGACCCAACACAAAAAGGGCAATCCAGTCTGAACGGCTTGGTCACATCCCTTCTGCACAAGACCACAAGCATCCCCAAACATGTTTCGGCCTCGTTGGGCCTCATCAGTGAGGAATAGCTTGGGTCTCTAGGCCCAGCAGGCACAGGACCCACGTCTCGGCACACCCGTCCCACTGGGGGGGAAACATGTTTGGGGCTGTTTGTGGTCTTGTGCAGAAGAGATGTGACTAAGCAGTTTGGGCTGGACTGCCCTTTTTGGGGGTGAGACCAAACCTGATTTGCATATAGCCTTTTCCCTTTTGTACCAATCTCTACGCATGGCCTTATGACAGTCTTTTAACTAAATTGGGTTGTGGATAAATACTCTTTCTATGCACAATCCAGAAAGCCTCTACAAGTAAGATATGAACACTGTCCAGGCGACCCGTATGTGATCAAGAATGCCTTTTAAGGAGTTCTTGAAATAGCTGTGTGAGTTCCCCGGGCTCTTTGTTGCTCCACATATCAAGCTCTTTACCCACTCTGTCACATCAGCATACCAGACAGCTTCCATCCTGACAATAGCACGCACTAAAAATTAGAATGCTTGCACTTAAAGGACGAAAATGTGATCACTATTTAAACAATCATTCTTAGAATCCAACGAGGGACAGCAACGCCAAAATTAGAGCACTCATGATTTAGATCTTATTCAATGCGTAAGGCAACTCAATTTTACACTGTTTAGTGTAGGTATGTATATAGTGTATACATTCTGTTTTATACAGCTCAAACCTAGCTTGGAAACAACAGGGACAACAATAAGGTTCAATAACTGCACATGGTCATATAGATACAATTAGACTTATAGGCAAGGCATACAGGTTAGGAAGGGAATGGAGGATGCAGAGGGTTTGTGGTGATACAAAAAGCCCCTATGTTGTCTGTGGGCAAAGGGAGTGATGATATAAGTGGGCTATAAGGGAACAGCGTGCTGCCGGGACGTGAGTATGGCAAAGTGGTGGTCTCAGGGCAATCCCAGGGGAAGGCAGTATCATTTGGGGACACAGCCCTGAGTATTGGCCTGTACCAATTTGTCCAAATAGGGAAAAGGTGACAAAAAGGAAAAGGGCAGAAAAGGAGGGACTGATGCACTTGGTGGCTCTGGTTAGTTGGGGATTGAACAGTGTAGCAAGATGATGCGCTCAGACCCAAGGAGCGATAAGATGAGAGTGAGAGAGAAGAAACGTCTTTGGTGGTCCCAGAGGGTGACGAGGGAGTGAAATTGGGACCCCCAGAAAGAGAAGTTCCATTAGTCAATCTGCATAGTGGTTGCCGGAGATGAAGACCCGAATTATATTGGAGAAGAGAACAGAGAAAGCCATTTGGGGTGAAAATCTTCCACCAGGTTCGGACTGGCCTGTAGGGCCCATGGCCGAACTAAAAACTCAAAGTGCTGGGCCCGTTTCTTTGGTCAAAGTGAGCCCGTTTTTTGGGCCAATATGGGCCAGTTTGATGAGTTACTTCACTATGCGGCTAATCGTTTTGACCAATGTTGCTGAATGAATATTCCCTAAAATGCACAATTTGCATCACATTTTATCAAAAAAACTCCCCCTTGTGTACTCTTAAAACAGTCTGTCACAAAAGGAAGAGTTTCCATTTCCAACTGTGGGACACTTTTTCATTGGTGCCTGCGATAATTTTATGGCCCAGTCCGACCCTGCCTTCTACTCTTGGCTATTGAGTTCAATTTACAGAGAAAACTGCAATAATCGATTGGTGTGAAAATAATGAATGGTGGGGTTTTGAATCAGATTCACTGATCGACCTAAAATAATCTCTTATTGTGAAACACAGTCTGCTGGTATATCGGGTCTATATTTCAAGAGTGAACTGAAAGAATCTCTTGTGGAAATATAGTCTACTGAGATATTGGGGATCATTTTTACAGAGCCTTCTATTGCACAAAGGTGACCGGTTATGTGTAGTCCTTTCCATTCACTGATGATTCTTTTTGTGAATGTGCGTCACTATAACAGAAATCTGGTCAAACTAGGTTATCCATTGTAATTGCATCCTTCACAAAAAGAATCATAAATGCTCATTGTCATGTCGGTGCAGGGCAGAGGACATTTAAATGATTTTTTGGCCTTATTTTTACAGCTGCAAAAATCAGGCAATATTACATGGAGAATCAGGCATCTCCTCCAGCACAAAAAATCATTGTGGGCAGAGATGCTTGGGGTTCTCTCACACAGAGTTCATGATATGATATGATAGGTTATTTATAACGCGCTTTATACCCAGAGGTTTCTACATGCAGACCTGGGGATCAAACCTGTGGTGTTCCATGTCGTGTTGCTTGCAAGTGATCCCCCATTGAGTAAGCATTTCCAGAGCAAAATTGAAGATTGACTTCGTTGTTCAGATTTCCAGAAAGAACTGAACAAATCCCTTACTGTGACAAAGCTACATATTAAGTCCGAAATTCCCAGAACAAACCCTTTGTTGTGAAGACACTTCAAGATAGGAGCATTCATTTTTTTAAATCGGTTCAAAGTTTAATGCATTTTGAAGTTAAAAGGCTAGAATTTACAAATGAGAAAAGAAAAAGCTAGCCTTGCCATTAGTGTGTGAGGTGGCGGTATGAGACAGAAGAAGAGGCCAAGAGGTTAGTGTAAGGCCTGGTTGACCTGGAGGGCAACGTTGGTGTATGTTTAGGACACCCAAACGTCTGGGGAAGGATGGATAGCAGTATTGTGGGGATCGTGTGGGGAAGGATGGATAGCAGTATTGTGGGGATCGTGTTAATTTTGTGAGAGGCACGCAAGCGAATTAGGGGTTTTTATGTATTACTTCATTATCAGGTCAAATATTCATGGAGCATGGTCAGAAGGCAAAGGATGTAGGTATTTGCAAGACTTTGAGAACTTCGAGTTACTTCATACTTTAATCAAGCCAGCATACGTGTTTGTCTCGCCAAATTTTTGCAGCGGTATTGAGCCATGGACATTGCGGGGGACACCGCCGCAACCGCTGGATTATTTTTAAATGTGAGGGGGACACCCCCGCAACCTCCGCTCCCACAAATTATCCCCCCAAAAAATATCACCCATGGCAAGACAAATGACCATATGTACAGCAATATTTTTGGTGGGGATAATATGTAGCGATACCGTCTCATCCACACTATGCCTCTCCTTAGTTGCTTTGTGCCACCACAAGCTTACGATAAATTAGGCCCTTTGTGTCTGTTGGTGGCCAGAGCAGTCACCCTCAACCCCAGTAACTGTACTCGGAAGGCACCCGACACTGTAAATACATGCCTTTTCCTCGCTTTTGTGACAGAAAAATAAAGGCTAGGAACTGCCTGGCGCTGAGTATATACGCAAACTAAATCAAGTGTTTTGTTCAGAATTTACAGCGGGTCATCGCGTCTTCCTTTCCTACTCCTTTTCAATATCGAATGAAGGGCTGACCAGCAAGGTCAAACTTCCCTTATTAATGAGCCATTGCTGGAGCTCTGTCTCATTAGGGCACTCAGAACTCTGCATTTACTGCAATTTGCAGCACTTAATAGAGAGAGGTCAGAGCAGGTCACGTTCAATTTCCACTTGGCAGAGGGAGAAAAAAGATGGAAGCAATTCATTTGCACACATTTGAATAAATCTTCTCGGTCTCCCTTTCTTTACAAACGCACATCTAATTCCCGCCTCTTACCTCGCGCGCTATCGCTCTCAACTGCCACACGCAGCTTTCTATGAAGGCTGAAATGGAGCTGACAGATTCTATGAATCCAGGTGTCATACTAAAACCCAATCTCTCCTCCTCCCCTTCCCCTTTGCAACAGGGAATTGGACCTTCCTCTAGTGAGCTCTTAAACTTATCATAAATGTATCAAGATTGCTGTGGGCCATGAAACAGCTGTAGACAATTAATCTTCCCACAATTCTTCAGGCTGCGGATTGCTTTCCCGCAAAAGTAACATCTGCCGCGCGGAGGTGATTATTCATGGCCACTGGGCGCCGCCGTAGCTTTATGCATAGCGGCATCAGTGGCAATGAAGCACAATTTATCGTTTTCCCTGGTTCAGTAAAAATAACATTTCGGCTGCATTAAAACCTCATCCATCAGCATTGTCCCAGAGCTCTGAGCCCATCTCATCCGAAGAAATTAAAAAGTATTCATTTTAATGCTAACTTGTGAAGCTTGCAGTCGTCGCTGCTGCTTCTGGCAGCGGCGAAGTGCTGGGAGAGAGCAGGCGAGGGAAAGGTTATGCGGTGCAGCGAAGCTGAGGATTGCAGTACATGCAGAGCAAAGGCGGCCACGTTCTTTAAATAATTGCGGCGGCTGTTTCTTATTTATTCATAACCTGCGAATGCCTAATCCAAAAAAAAAGAAAGGAAGGCTCCGGATCAATTGAATAGCTACACAGGGAACGTTATTTCACGTCACTAAAATGTAACCCACATGCTGTATTCAAAAGCTCACACTGAGGAAAGCTTCTTCCGCTGCTTTTTTCCAGCTTTTTGAAAATGTCGCTACAAAAATGTTGACATTACATCATTGTGAGAGGCTGTTCTTTGGCAAATGGAACTGAAATGGTTGTATTCCAAATTGGTTGGATATTTGCACTAGCAGAGTCCTGAAACCTGACATTCTAGATGTGTGTCTAACACCCTAAAGCACCGAGGGGAAATGGCCGGCCTTAACAAAACGTCAATTTACGGAATGCATGCATGCATTGCAATATTTTTAATAAGGTGGAACACGTGGACAACAACAGATGCCACCATTTTGGTCTCTTAAAAATAAAATACAACACCCAGTCTAGTGACTCTACTGCAGCGTCTTCAAACGGTGGAGATTACCCTCCAAAGGGGTCGTGCCAGGGATGTGCTGGGGGCGAAGCTGCGACATTTGTGTAGAAGGGTAACTGCTTTTAAAAGAGATTATAAGCATATTTGCAATTGGTATGGTTGCCAAACATTTTTTTACTATGAGGATACAGCACACAAAAGTTAGAAAAATGCTAATTGTTGAATAATATGTGGTGGATGTATTTTTAAGATGGACTTCAATTGTACTTTGTTATGTTATGTTATGTTATTTTGCACTTATAAAGCCCCTTATATACCATTGGTATGGTCTGAAGGCGCTGGTAGGTTGTACGCCCTTGGGAACCGAAGTTCAGATCAGTAGAGAGAGTAGAGAGAGTCAAAAGGTGATTGTGAGCACTGGATTTGTGTGCAGCTCGTGCGGTATTCGTGTGATAGCTGCTTCTTAGCGATACGTGTGGTGGTTGAGAGATCAGGAGAATATGTTCGTTCTGGCAGGATTTATCCAGAATGGATGTGGCTGTGTTAGGCCTGAGGAGAACGCCTGGCTGGGGGGCTGAAACCAGCAGTGTTTACTTAGACTGATGTGGAGTAAGCGGCGGATGTTGGTATGAGAACAGTTATACCGAATGGTGTCATAGTATCTCTGCGTTCTAGTTGAGTGGTGATGTAAAGGAGAGAGTAAGCGTGGTGGTGTGATATGATGGGTTATATGCTCTTTCAAACGTTCTCTGCATTCCAGATTGTACTATATACGTCAGGCAATTCTATGCGCTCCAGTCCATTCCGTGCACTCCTATCCGCTCCATGCACCCCCGTCTGGTCTATACACTCTGGTCTAGTCCACACATTCATGCATTCTGACCTGCCCCGCGCGCTCTAGTCCGCCCAGTGTGTTCCGGTTAGCCCTGCGCATTCCAGTCTGCCCCACGGATGCGCTCTTGTCCACCCTGCTCATGTACACTTGTCCGTTTCACGCATGCACTCTTGTCTGCCCCACGCATGCACTCTTGTCAGCCCAACGCATGCACTCTTGTCAGCCCCACGCATGCACTCTTGTCTGCCCCATGCAAGGGCTTTCGTACTTGACGAAAAATGCCCCCTTTGAGGGTTTAAAACACGTCTAAAACAGGAAGGAAAATGGCATTGTGCTCACTTCCAGGCCGATTCATGGAATTAATGTGCGCTGAAATTTTTGGCACAAGCATCCGAAAGCGTGCGAATCGCAGTGCAAGTGCGAAAATCGCAGCGAAACCCGTGCACAGCGATTCATGGTCCCGAAATCGCAAATAGCGCGGCGCACTCAACAAAAGTAGGAGAAACAGGGGGCGTGACACGCGGAATGGGGAACAACGCGTGAAAATGTGGGCATCACGGGGGAAGTACAGGAGGCAAATGCGTGGAACGCCCACACGCACGTTCAAAACACATATTCATGGAATCGAATAGGGCTAACACGCGCGTCAAAAAAGACGCGCTAATCCGGAAACACGTACATGGACCCGGGCAGCATAAAAGTGCGCATAAACAACAAACAAGCTCAGACGCCAGGATGAATATACCGTTCCTAGCAGCAGTGGTCATGGGATACCGCAGGAGGAGGAGGAGGATAGTCAAGGCCAGAATTTTTACACCCAGAACCAGCCTTTTTGGGATGCCTGAAGACCAGCTGTATGGGAGGTACAGGTTTCCACCTCACATAATACTCGACATGGTCAGTGAGTGAGAGGATGACCTCACATCACCCACCCACCCTGTGCTCCCAAGCACTCAACCAAGTACTCAGTCCCCTGCAGAAGGTCCTCAATGTACTGCACTTCTTGGCCACTAGATCATTTCAGTGGACAGCTGCTATAGTGGGGGGGTCACAGGCCACGCAGTCACGCTGCCTACACCAGGTGTTGGCCATCATGACTGCACGCCCATCAGTCCGCAGTCACATATACCTGCTCAGAACACCTGCAGAAAGGCAGGCTGCCGTCCAGGATTTTTACGGAGTGGCACAATTCCCCAAAGTGCTAGATGCCATTGATTGCTCCCATGTGGCTCTACGTCCCCCCGGGCATCTGAGCACATCTACAGAAACCGCAAGCACTGGCATTCCATCAACGTCCAGGTAGTATGTGATGCCAAGGGAATCATCACCTCAGTCTATGCCAACTATCCAGGGTCCACCCACGACAGTTTTATTTACAGAATGTCAACCCTAAACCGGGACCTAGAAGCTGGGCAGCACGGCGATACATGGCTGCTCGGTGAGTGTAAATGCCTCTGCACATGCATGCATGTCAGATACTGAGTAATGTCAAAACCCCACTAATGATACCCATCATCACCTCCCCAGGGGACAGTGCCTACCCTTTGAGCACCCACATGATGACGCCAATTCGGAACCCCACCACGCCACCCGAGGTAAGATACAACACAGCCCACATTGCAACCCGGGGCATAGTGGAGCGCACATTCAGAGTGCTCAAGTCACGCTTTCGCTCCCTTGACCGTTCTGGTGGGCAGCTACTATACGCTCCCCCAGTAGTGTGCAGGATCATAGTGGCAGCATGTGTCCTGCACAACGTTGCAACATGCCGGGGCCTGCCGGTGGACATGGTGGTGCCCCCACATCCCCAATCACATGCACGCCTGCTGCGCATGGGAGGGGAAAGGGCACGTGGTGAGGCAGCCGTACGCAGCTGGTGGATAATTACTTCTCCTAAAATCACACCCCTGTGGAGTGCACACAGCCCTGGCACATACCAGCTGACAATCGATGATGACATAAGGGACAGTCAACTGTCACTTCCATACCAGCCTGAGATTGGTCACCTGGAAGTGCTACAATGTGTGCATCCCTACCTACTTAAAGTCAACCAATGAAGTGTGATAAAAAGACACATTCATGCTGCATGAATGACTACCCCCTTGCAAAATACAACATGAAAATAGTGCCATGTCACCCAACCCCTCCCCATCTCAGCTACCCAACACACCATGGCATGTCATGCAATGTGAAAGCAACCAAATGAAAGCACAACACATGACACAAGTGTCACAAAGTGCACTGTCCGAAATGGAAACAGGCCACAGACAAAATGCTCCCAGTAATCAATAAGAAACAGCACAGATGAACAAATACTTACCAGAAACACAATACAGAAACACAGGATGGAACAGTGGCAAAATATGACAGTACAAAATCAAAGTAGTGCAAGTCTTACAACCTGAATACGCCAGTACATCAACCCCTTCCAACTGTACAGTGTTACTGCCACACAAATGTCTCAGTGTACTGCATACAACATGAACTCCATCTGCAAAGGAGACGGCCTTGTGAAGACATGAGGAAGGAACCTGCAAATTAGGAGGCAGACATGGATGCACAAGCACATATCAATACACCATGCAGTGTACAAAACAACAATAATATCCACTACAAAGGTCTACACAGTATTGACTACAGACTGCCCACACAGCTCATGGGAGCCCAACGTCACTGTGTGATTCACTGTCACTTGGGCACACCCTTTGCAAGCCCCTGGAAATGGGAAGCAGGAGGGGTGTGTGTCTCACAAACCCAGGCATCTAACCCAAACTCAGGACAAGCCTGCATGTGCCCAGCCGGAATACAGTGGATGCCCACGGGAGCCACACAAGGCAACAGGCTGTAAAAAAAAAAGAAAATCAAAAATGGCCATGTGTGAGCCAGAGGAGGTGGGGGAGGCCACCCAGGAGTATCGAGGACAGGGTGCACACCAACACCCACCTGCATGGATGTTGCTAAAAAAAAAATACCTCCTTGGGCTCATGGCCTGCACGGCTATGCTATTGTGGGAGAACTGCTGTCGCTCTCCTCAGCCGCTGCTCCTGCATCAGGAGGTGGTGGCACTATGGGAGGCAGCACACGCAAAGCCCGGGTATGGTCCTCCATGGCAGCAAGCATGCGGGTCTGGAAGGTCTGATTCTGGAGGATTAATGTGGGTAGATCCCCATGCAGCACCTCACGAGTTGCCTGTATTTCTGCACGCATGGCCTCGCCTAATGCCCGGATCTCCTCATGTGTTGCCTGCATCTCAGCTGAGAGCGAATGTGTGAGCCGCTCCAGCTGCTGTTCTGCCCTAAGATTAGTGGAAGCCTCAAGGTCAACCAAAGTCAGCTTGAGGGTATTGTAGTTCTTCCCTCAGGGCTTCCCTGTAGGCCTGGGACTCTATTGATATCGATTGGAGCAGAGTCTCCAGTGCCGCTCCTCGGTCCCTGTTGGACGCCAACATGTCTTCCCTGTGTGAATGGCAAATGGAGTCTGTTGCCTGCTGTTGTTGCTCCATCTGCCTTCCAGGGGGCAGAATGGAAGTGGCCACCCTCTCCATTGCCGTACATGGAGTTTTCCCATACTGTATTGCCTGGTGAAGCAAGGCCACCGCGTTGACGGGCACCACACCTGTTTGGGGCAAGGCGATCTGCACCTTGCTGTGCTGGCACTGCCTGAGGCTGCAGGACTGCATTCCCCCTCTGATCTGCTGGCCCAGGTACAGGATCAGTTGCTGTGGAGTGTGACCCTGCATCCGTAACCGCCAAAGGCGCACCTACCAACACTGACATCCCCATAGAGGGTTCTATCCCTGGTGAAGGTGGGTTGGACAGAACAGAATCCCTGCCAGAAACACTTACCTGCGACGGCACATAAGTCTCATCATCCGATCATCCTATTCAGCACCCGAATAGAGGTCTGGGGAGGTGCACCCAGAGACACCCCTGGAGAGTATGGTCTGCAGTAACATTGGGTTCTCACCCACCACCACACCACGTCCCCCACTGGTGCCCGGTTGTGCCAGAGATTCCTCCTGGGTCTGCACCATCTCCTCAACCTCAACAGCATCAAGTGTGTCATCACCTGCAAAAACATGAAAGACAACAAATGGAAACAGGCATGAGCACCATAGCACACACATAGGCCGTGACAAGCCACATATCCAGTACATGATCAACACATGTCCCACATGACTATAACCCTGCCATGCATGCACTCTCAAAGAGTTGGAAGTGGAGTCAAAAAGGCAGACACTGGGGAGAGCAATATGGAAAAGCAACACATTTGTAGCATGTTGGGTAGCACTGGCATCACACATCAGGCTGTGAGTGGCATGTCCAATATACATACATGACACATGGCAACACACAGATGTCATGTAGCATAGGCACGGTAAAGTACATAACTACAGCAATATGTCAGTGATTGAGTACTGTCACACATCCATGTGACATCGACATGATGAGAACATTAATGCTGAATAGTCTTTCAAAATATGCGTGTGCCACACACAGAAACACATCCAGTGTCCAAAAATACTGTCATTCTGGGCTGATCAATGGTTGGTCACTTTGACATCACAGGAAACATCTGTCATGTTTCACATGCAAACAGCCCCTTATAATAATTTTTATGCAGGCCAATACTCCATCAGCCTGAATGGTGTAATCATTAACATAACAAGGTAATAATAGTGCCCCAATGTGGCCTGTAAACAATGACCGAAGCATATCACATATGTCGCAATAGGGCATAAAATTGTCTTGCAAAAAGGGGACAGTGCAAACAATCAGCATGCATGAAGACTTACTAAATCAGACCAATGTAGTTGCAAGACAACAGTTCAAGGTAGAGTGCACAAATGTGGGCTTAATAGGCAACTGTGGCCAGAAGGGATACAGTCATACCCAAATCCAAGGCACGTGAATGTATGGGCGGAAGCACATGTGTGACCCATACCACTCAGGTGCACACCTTCTCACCTGGCACTCAATCTGAACCCGTCACCCAAACAACATACACATGGATCACACACACATGCATGGGCACTCACCGGACAATGCATCATAATCAGGTAGTTCTCCCACGCCTTGGATCTGTTCCTCTGTGACGAAGGCCCCAGCAACAGACTCATGTTCAGTGAGTTTGTTGTCCTCTTGTGGAGACCCACGGCCAGTCACCAGATGTCACTCCGAGATTACTGCAAAGTCTATGGACACCTCCGTCCCCAAGCACCGGTCAGGGAGAAATCAAAGAATGCTCCCTAATCAGTTATTGAGACCACAGGTGCACAAGAGGCAGGAGCGCGGGTACCAGGTAGCTGCAAGGGAAGCCGGTTAGGAAATCGTGAATACAAGGTCAATAATCACAAAGGGCAATAGTAGGAAGGAAGTAAGAACATCACCTACCAATGTTGTAGTGAGAGGAGGGAGCGGGTAGTTCCCAGGTGGTGGAGAATAATAGAACACCCAGAGGAGGACAGGTAACCTGGTTCCCCTTGATGAAAGCACCTGAAGTAGTGCTCAATGTTCAAAGGACAGAGTTCACAAAAGCAGAACGGTATCCAGAGGCAGTCCTAAGTCCGTGAGCCAAAGTTCCAAAATCCTGAGGAGCAAAAGTTCCAAAACACCAATTCAGAGGTACAAGCGAAGGCAGTCCAGTAACACGAAGCACAAGGTCAAAAATCCAAGAAAACAGAGTTCCAAGCTACAAATCCAAGGGAAAAAATGAAAGCAGTCCAATTCCAAAAACTCAAGGTCTAATAGCCAGAAGAACGGGATCCAAGCAAAACGAAACGCCACTCGAACACTGTTGAACAGCTGAGAAGCGGAGTAGTCCGTGATCAGTGTTCCTTTATGCCGGAGACCAGATCATGTGACTGCATCCCCATCAGGTCACATGGGCGGCATGGCGTGTCACGTGATACAGAGGAGCAGGAAGTGGCAACGGGATTCGTTGGGCGAAATCTCCTAGTATCACGTGACCGGTATCGGATGGCACGTGACTAGGAAGTGGTGCCGGCGTTTCGTGATGCACCCCATCGCCATCGGGGCCACAATCGCCAGGAGCCTGATTGATGTTTTCCCAGCGCGGAACTCCGCGCGTGATGGATTCTAGGAATGCGAATCCGCGTTGAACGTCTGGAGCAGGTATCAGGTGGGGTGGTCTGGATTGGACGTGTGGGTCGTGTGGGTGTCATGGCACCAGAGTAGCGGTATGATTTGAGGCCAGCTTGTTCTTTGCTCTGCGTTTCAGGTCATTCCACCGCTTGTAGCAATCATCAGCTGTGCGCCTCACAAATCCAAGGGCACTTATGCAGTCGGCGATGATCTGCCAGTGTGCCTTACGTTGACCAGTTGTGGTCTTGGACCCTGCAGTCACCAGCATTGCGTGGCTATGTGCCGAGACATAGGACACAAGTGCATCAAGTTCTGCGTCTTTACAGCAAGGCTTCCTTGACGTGCCGGAGTGTGTAGCCGTGTCTGGGGTTTCAGCCTGTCGTGCCAGAGCACCCTTCTTCCTCTTCTTTAAAGGTGGAGCAGAGCCAGAGTGGCTTACGCTGCTCTGGTCAGTAGGGGAAGAATCACCGGTGGACTGGGTAGTAGGAGTGTGGGAATGCACAATGACCATATGTCTTGATGCAGGCATTGGTTGAAGGGTAGTGTTGGCAGGGGGAACGTCAGTTTGATGGACCTGGACTGACACTGTCCTGGCTGGGAGAGTCAGAGCTGGGGTGGATGGAGCTGCAGCTGCCCCTGCAGCCTCCCCACCCTGCATACTTGGGGCAGCAGATGACATAGCTGCCCCAGAACCACGTGGCTTGGTGACAACAACTTGAACCACCACACGTGGCCTAGACTTGCTGACCTGGAAGTCAACCTGGGAGTCATTCTGTGCCAGGTCAGGTGCCACAATGGGCTGGTCCAACAGGGGCTGAGTGTGGGATGGTGTCAGCCACGTTTCCCTCAACCATGGGGGGGGGCATGGGTGTCCCTGATTGTTTCTCCACACATGGGGGTATAGGCGCACCCTGCAAATCGTGGCCACGTCCCCTACCACGCCCACCACACCCACCTTTTGAAGGTCGGCCACCTTTGCCTCCTTTACCGCTTGGTCGCCTCCCAACCATGGCACTGATGTTGTTGTGCGTATGGGAGTTGCAGTAAACTATTGTCCTGGGCAATTGGGGGTCAAAGGGGTAGGATACTAGATGGAATTTGTACCCTAGTGCTCTAACAAGGCTGTCTGTGACCCCTGGGGGAAGATGACAGGTCACGCAACACACAGGCAGCCCAAAATCAAAAATTAACGTGCACGCAACCCCTCGTAGACCACGTGTGTGAAAAAATGAACCCGCACTACACTGTGGCACCCAGAAACACAAAAATAAGCATACGCGTAATACACGCAGCCTACAATGACCTCTGAAGGGGAACCCGACACACAGGGCAAGCACAGTTGCTAAGTACGTGCAGAACTCACTGTCTGCCTGGAAAAAGAATATGAAAAATACGCGCGTGTGCGCGTTGGCAACACCCCCGCCAAAAGAAGAATTGTACGCTGTCTGAGGAGACAGTACAAAAGGAGAAGTGAACTCTGTTTGAGGAATCAGGCCCAACCAAAAATCAGAAAAGAGCTGTCAGAGGTAACAGGGAGTACGAACTAGAAACGCTGTGAAGTAATTGCGTGTGAACCGACAAGAAGTACAGATTTCACCCACTCGCTCTCCAGCTTTTAAACCGGCTCACACGTACACGTCAGATACACGTGTACACGGGTCCTTTCCTCAAATTACACACGATGACACTCGGAAGTGCAGTTTTTCCACGTGTGCTCTGTCATCACGTGCTATGAGGGAAACGCCTGCACGCTTAATGTAACTTACGCGCTTACGCTCTAAGGGCCTTGGGTCCAATGAAATCGCATACATGTGCTGGCGTGCTTACGCGCTAAGGCCCTTTCCTCGAATTACACGCTGACGTGCAATTTTTTCACGTGCCAAATCACCCCGTATCAAGCTGGCCACGCGAAAACACACGGAAGACCACGCTCCTGCCCAGAACGCCGAATTACTGGCCCCCAGAGCCCTGAGCACTCTCCCACCTGCCACCTGCTGCTGCCTGACTGACTGCTGCCCACGTGCCCTGCCATTTGCTGCCTGCACGTCAGCCAGGGGTGTAGTTGCTGTGACCACCCCTGCTGGAACCGAAGACTCCCGACTGGGATTAAATCGCTCCACAGCCCAGCCCCAGGACCCAGTTGCCCACCCACTCCTGCCTCTGGGTTTGCCATGTCCAGCACAACACTATCTGGCAGCACTGGCAACCCCCAGCCAGAGAGGCAGAGGGCCACCAGATTCGCTGCCACCAAAGTTGGTGTCCTGGTGGAGCAAGTCCTGGGGCAGTATGATACCCTCTTTGGAAGTTTGCGTGCCGACAATGAAGAACGGACCAGGATCTGGATGGACATCGTGACTGCCATCAACGCGGAGGAGGTGTCAGTCCGCGACTTACATCATGTCAAGAAGCGCTGGGAGGACTTCAGGTCCAGGACCCTCAACAAGGCCCGGCGCCTCGCTAAGGCAGCAGATGCAAAGGGGCGCCGGGGCCAGCTGTCGAATCATCAAATGAGGGTCCTGGAACGCATATGCCCAGTGCTCTACGTCCAGATCCTTGAGAGGCAAACCCGTCTGGAGTCGAGCGGTAAGTGTACATGCATGGTGATAGTACGCTGTGCGTGTCGTGGTGTGCCAGTAGTGTGCACGTTGTAAATGTGTTTATGTAGGGCCATGTAGGGATGTGTATGAACATGGGCGTGAGGCTGCCACATGTGAGTCCTCTCAGTTGTGAGACACATTGATGGTGTATGTGTTGGTAAGCATGCTGGGCAAATGCAGGTGTGGGAGCACACATGTTTGAATTTCTGTGTATGTACATTGGCATGGTTGTGGCATGGATGGTGGTACATAATGCATGTATCTGCATTGTATACATGTGCATGTATGTGTATCTGACACGTGTGCAACTGTGATGCAACATGGATGCACGTGACACTGATATTTAGAAGGATGAATGGCAGATGTGACATGTATGGCGATCTCATCACTGCAACAGTTGGAGGAGATGTAGACATGCATGTAAGTGTGGGGGCGTGTGTGCATGTCTAGTGCACTCCTTGTGTTTCATGTGATGTCAGGCTCACCTTTGGCTGTTCATGCTGTTGCATGTGTATGGATGGTGCTGCCTGGTGCAATATTGCTGTTGAAATGTTCATGTGTGTGAGTTAAAATGACACGTGTGTCGTGGAGTGTGATGCCGTGTCTGAAGTTAAACAATGCCACTCATGTGCAACTGTCATGTGTGTATCAGTCCATTGTACAGTGCCCTGATGCCTGTGTTTTATCTCTCCCTGTCTGCAGTGTCAACTGAAGAAGAGGGCGGAGAGGGTGCTGTGGAGCACAGCGGCAAGGATCAACCCGCCAGCCGGAGACGCAAGGCCCGTCTCACCTCCCAGGTTGTCATCTTGTCGGGGAGTGAGGAGTCCGGTGCCGCGTCCCAGGCCACAGCTGCCGAGAGAAGGTCCAAGAGGCGGAGGTCGGAGTTGGACTCCTCAGCAGCAGAAGGGGCAGCTGAGACCCCACAGGGCACAGGGTCCGACTGAGGAAGATGGCACAGAGTCATCCAGGTTGGTGGGGGTTTGGTGGAGGAGGAGGCCGTGCAAGGGACAGACATGGGGTCTGGAGGTGGGGATTCCACTGGTGCTTGTGGTGCAGTGCAGGGGCAGGAGGCAGCACAGGCCACCGTGGAGGTGCCTGTGTGAAATCCTGTACCCGATCCTGTGACTGCATCATCCCGCACCAGCAGGGATGCCTACGTCCAGACCTGTTTTCAGGGAGGGGATCCACTTACAACAACTGGCCTTCCTCTCCCTACGGACGTGGCTATCCAGGACCGGGTTGAGCCTGTCCTGGGTGGGGTGGCGTTGCATCAACGGGCCATGCAAGGTGACCTGCAGTCTTTTCATGAGGAAACCGCACATCATCTCGAATGACTCATTGACCGCGTTGACCTACTGGGACAGCTCACCAGGGCCGGATTCCTCCGTTTGCTGGACCTTGTTCCGACCCCCTCCTCAACTGAACCCCCTATGCGCCAGTCGTACTCCATGCCATCTTCCCATCCATGTATCACCTGGGTACCCTGTGGAGCTGCCTCTCAACCTGCGGCCAGGCTGGTGGAGGACACATCCCTGCCACAGTCGGGAGTCGGAGGTCAAGCAGGGGTGGCCACCTCAACAACTAAACCCCAGCCAGAGGAGGATGTGCAGGCAGCAAGAGCCAGGGCACAGGCAGAGGCACAGCAGCAGCAGCAACAAGGTGGGAGCCAGGATGGCTCAGGGCCTTCGTCATCAGAGGGGCAGGCATCGGCCAGAGGGCAGGAGGACCCAGGACTGGAAGTGTCTTCTGTGTGGCAGCGGTTAGGCCATGCTATAGATGCGGAGTGGCAGCGGGCAGAAGAGGCATGGCTCACGATGGTCAGGGCGGAGAAGTCCATGCGGAGGGCCCTGAGGCAGGCCGAGTGCCTCGAGGCAATTCGCAGGGAGTTGGAGGAGAACATGTCATCGTCCCTGCGAACCCTCGGGGCCATGGAAGAGGACCGCCTCCAGGACATTGAGCAGGAGTTCGATGATGCCCTGGCCCGGGACATCCAAAAGTGAGCCGTTGGACTAGCCCGCTGCCATTGTAAATAGCTTTTAGAGTTAGGTTTCCTTTTCGTTTTCCTTTTATTTGTGGTCAATGGACAATGCCACACACATTTGTATATAGTTATATTTTTAGGTAGTTTCTTAGATAGGTTTAATTTGTTTTGTTGGGCTCATGGACCCTTTACATCATTGGACAATGGATTGATTTATTTTTGGGACATGGAGTAATGTTTTTTTTTTCAGGACAATGTATTGTAAATAGTTGGACTATGGATTGATTTTGCATTTTTATTCATCATTATGAACATGGAACAATGGATTTGTTTTTTTTACCTTTTTTGGATTTGTGTTGGTGGAGGGAGAGTTTGGACTGTTTTTCTTTCAAATTTTTTTGCATTGCTTATCATTTTCATTCACTCATCTTTTTCACATGCTTTTCATTTCATGTTTGATATTTTGGTATGCTTTCATTTCATTTATTTATTTATGTACATAATACATTTTCATATTTTAGTTCCATGTGTGGGATTTGCTCATTGGGTTGATGCATGTGAAATTGTGGGTTTACACAAGCAATGCCAACCAGTGTATGTGTGTGATGGACATGTGTTGATGCACATAGTTGAGTTTTGGTTTTTGTCTTGAGATAGGCAGGTCAGTGTGGGGTGGATTGGGAAATCATTGCGTTTCAAGAATGGGGTGGCGTGATGTGGTATTTTTTAGTGTAGAAGTGGGCCATGATCGTGCATCTTTATTTCGTGTAGGGGGGGACATGAGTGGGACATGAGTGGGGGCCTGCTGGCAGGTGCCCCTGACTGCTGCGGATTGGGGGTGCAAAGGGACATGAGTGGAACATGAGTGGGGGCTTGCTGGCAGGTGCCCTTGACTGCTGGGGGTTGGGGGTGCAAAGGGACATGAGTGGGGGCCTGCTGGCAGGTGCCCCTGACTGCTGTGGGGTGGGGGTGCAAAGGGACATGAGTGGGACATGAGTGGGGGCCTGCTCGCAGGTGCCCCTGACTGCTGGGGGGTGGGGGTGCAAAGGGACATGAGTGGGACATGAGTGGGGGCCTGCTTGCAGCTGCCCCTGACTGCTGGGGGTGGTGGTGCAAAGGGGCATGAGTGGGACATTAGTGGGGGCCTGCTGGCAGGTACCCCTGACTGCTGGGGGGTGAGGGTGCAAAGGGACATGAGTGGGACATGAGTGGGGGCCTGCTGGCAGGTGCCCCTGACTGCTGGGGGTTGGGGGTGCAAAGGGACATGAGTGGGACATGAGTGGGGGCCTGCTGGCAGGTGCCCCTGACTGCTGGGGGGTGGGGGTGCAGGAGGACATGAGTGGGTGATCAGTAGTGCAAACTGACATTTGGCTTGGCTGGGGGGCAGGCCCATGGTAGATGGGCTGCCTGCGGGGCATGACCAGGGGTGCAGGGTAGTCCCCTGTGGTGTGAGCTGCATGCAAGGGCCGTGGAGGGTGTAGAGGGAACACCTGGGAGGACCCACGCTGCCAATTCACGTGTAGGACTCCCTGCGCACCCCTGAAATTCAGTACACCACTCTGACAGCAAAATCGCATGTGAAACTTCCCGCACACCCCAGGAATATACGTACCCTGCTCAAATCGTGTGTGAAACTTCCTGCGCACCCCAGGAATACACGTACCCCACTCACACAGGGCCAACTGCATGTGAAACTTCCCACGAACCTCAGTAATACACGTATCCCACTCGCACAGGCCCTTTCGCGTGTGAAACTTCACGCAAACCCCAGTAATACATGTACCTTGCTCCAATCGCATGTGAAAGTTCCCGCGAACCCCAGTAGTACACGTACCCCACTCGCACAGGCCCTTTCACATGTGAAACTTCACGCGCACCCCCCAAATACATGTACCCGGATCCAATCGCGTGTGAGACTTCCCGAGAACCCCAGTTATACACGTACCCCACTCGCACAGGCCTTTTCGCGTGTGAAATTTCACACGAACCCCAGTTATACACGTACCCTGCTCCAATCACTTGTGAAAATTCCTGTGAACCCCAATTATACACATACCCCACTCGCACAGGGCCAATCGTGTGTGAAACTTCCCGCGCACCCCCGAAATACATGTGCCCGGATCCAATCGCGTGTGAGACTTCCCGCGAACCCCAGTAATAGACATACCCCACTCGCACAGGCCCTTTCTCATGTGAAACTTCACGCGGACCCCAGTAATACACATTCCCCGATTGCCATTTGCTGTTTGGCAGCCCTGTGAACTGGTCCAGGGTTAGCGTAGCCCTTTGCGCTGGATTGGGGATTTTGATGGCTTTTCCTTGCGCGAGGGCATTCTTGGGGGCATAACTGGCGCTGCTGTCGGGTCGCTGCGCCACTCTGCACCACGGCTTGTTTTGGAGGCTAAAATCCATGAATACGCTGTGCGTGGAAATCAATTTTAGCGCACGCGGCTGGCGCAGATATTTGTACGGCGCCAGCCGCATGCTCCATTTGTGCGCATAATTCTATGAATTACCCCCATAATATTCAGCGATACCAATCACTCTGTATTAATATCTTATTCTAGTAGCACTGCATTAGGGTCACACATTTCAAAAAGTCCAGAAATCATTGTTAATCCAACTAGAGTCTACCGCTTTGATTTAACATTCGAAAGATGAGAACCTCCTCAGGAATCCAGAAAGGACACCGTTCATGAACAGGCTGTTGACCTATTGACATATCCTATTGTTTTTTCTCTGTGTAGGGAGCTGCATTACATTTTCAGCCCTATTCGGACAACCATTGTAATCCATTCTCTATTGGGATGTGTGATGATGCCCTCTACCTGACCGTAGGTGTATGTGTAAACGTTACCATGGTAATCAGGGGCTGCCACCCACTCTACGATAAAGCAATGCAGGGTGGATACCCTGGTCACCGTCCCCCCGCCCCAAAGACCCGGTTCAGGTGGTAGTAGCTTGCCCAAATGTGGTACACCAACAAGCTGGCCCTTTAAAAGATACATAAAGTGCTCTGGTAAGTGGTAGCAGGGCTGCATAGTCTGTTGGTCCTTTAGCACACGCTGGAGGTGCAGGAATGTTCTCTGTTCCTAACCCATTTTTAAGGTGGATTTCTAAACTCTGAACTGGTGGGCAGAAGTTTAGGAGGCCACCCTAGTTTAATGGAAAAGGGGAACCTTCTGGACAAGCCAGACCAATCCACTCTAACTTGGCAGGCAGTCAAGACTAAAGGCCTCATTATGAAGTTGGTGGTAACCTTACCGCCAACCCCGTAACACCAAATCCGCTGCCCGACTTCCTGGTGCCACTGGGACATTACAAGTCCCAGCGGAGTGGGAAGTCGATGGCAGATTTTGTAAGTCCTCATTCCCATGAAGTCCGATGGTAATGGGGACTCGGAAGCACTGGCACCCTCACTGACAGTGCCAGTGCTTCCGTGACAAGTCTGCCTGCAGGCAGACTCATAGTGTGGTGGTCCAGAAACAAGGGTGACGGTAAGCTTACTGGCTCCCTTGTTTCTGGACCGCCACAGTCGTAATGAGGCCCTAAGTCTCAGGAGGGGGGAGAGTGATCAGAAGCCCACGATGAACACACACAGCAAAACTCCACAGAATACGCTTAGACAAGTGGATATCAAAAATACATATACATTTATTATAGGCCTAATAATTAAACACAAATAAACCACAGTAATATAAAACAGTTACCACACACACCTTTCACTATTTAACATACATACAGTTATATTTTTGCCTAATGCCGTAAAGAGTAAAGAGGAAAATGCAGCCACAATCTGCAACAGAAGGGTAGATTAACACAAATGTAGCATTAGGCAGTTCTTCAGAATTGATCCCTAACATAAGCAGTCCAGCCCTATGAAGGGAGGAGCCTTGTGCTCAAAAGTACAGTAGTGGGTTAAAAATGTACAGTCGTGTGAGAGAAAGTGGGTCCTCTTTAGGGAGCTGTAGCAGTTCAGAAAAAGGGGCTTGAGGTGATGAATAACAGTGTCCCACTATTCGAAGAGGGTCTACCCATGCGGCAGAGAGACTTTTGAGTTTTGTGAGTAGCTAGGGAGCGCAGGCTAGCCCAGCAAATGTGAATATCTTTTTAGGTATTCTTGTGCATTAAGAACAATGGCTGTGCCAGGGGGCCACCGTTAAGTGATGCAATTACTCACCGACCATTGACACAGTCTGTGCCAAACTTTGCCAGTCTAGGCCAGGTCACTTGTAGGTTCCACCCCTGCAGTTACATGTCTCCCCAGGCTCTCAGTGGCTACGGGACGGGACGATCATCCATGGCGGGACAGTAGCCTCTGCTTGGCTCACAATGAAGTAAATAGGCCTGTTCCAGTAGGGCACGTCTCAGGACACAGGGGGGCAGGCATGCAAGGCTCCTACAATGACCGTCACCACAGCAGGACGACACAGGGGCCGCAAATGCTTGCAGCATGATGCACTCTCCTAAATCGCAATCTAGAAGGGCTAGGACTACAAAATCCGTTGGGAGAGGGGCCAGGACCACAAGCTAGCGATTCGGCAAGTCTTGAGTGTGAACTCGGGACAGCGATGATCCTATGCGATAACCTGTGTTTGAGCTGGTCAGTTCGCTGGATGGCCGACAAACATTTACGATGAGGCTCTTTTGGAGAGTAGCCAGGAGGAGCTGAGAGTAGTTGTTCCCACTACAACAAAGGGTCGAAGAACCCTTTCACAGCTTCTGTGATCGATGCAGAAACAGGAGTCTGATGGGACAACAGCGTGCTTAGGGTGCCAAACCTTCCAGCATATCTCTGGCAGTTGCACAGTCTGGTTTAGTGTTTCCGGATATTTGGCAGAGTACTTTGGAGAGAACTTCAGTTGATCGACCTGGAATGGATGTAGAGCCCCTTCTCTTATCCAAAATTCGTTTTGTGCTCAACTCAAGGATAACCAATGAAAGATCTGCTCTCTTGCATGCACGCCAGAGGTGGACCAATCACGGTCCACGGTGGTCTCAGTTATTGAGGCCTACCAGACATACTGGCGCCAGTAGTGTGGATTGGGCCTTGACAGTCCCAATCCTTTTCCTGGGCGCTAGCACACGTGACATGCAGGACTCTGAGGAAGTTGCGATTTTCGCGGGCGGCTGCATGCCCAAATAAAGAAATCCTGGGTCTGCTCAACCTGGGGGAAAGCAAAGGGACAAAATGCCCAAAGAACACAACAAAAGACTTTGTAGCCTGGCCATTTGCAGCACTGGCCACAGTCTTGAGCCAAACGCGGTGAATGCGATATTGTTGATTAAAAAGAAGTAAAAATACTATAAAAGTAAACTGCTGTCACCAGTTCAGCCTAAGGACATTTTTACAATCAACAACAAATCCTTAGAGGGTGTCTAAGGCCATAAAACGAAAGGATCCCTATGCGCGGTACTGTAAGGTACTTGGCACATAGATAAAAAGTTACCAATAAATGGCAACATAGTCAAAGACTGAGGGAAACAAAGTTTCCCAGTACTGACAGTCTGAAGGATGTGTCAGATTGATATGATATGATATGGCATTTATAACGCTCTTGTACACAAGTGTTACTATGGCGTGTTTCCCCATAACAGATAAGTAAAAGCCCAGAGGAGGGCAGCTGAAGGATGTGCTCCACTGGAAAAAGTCAGATGAGGTTAGCCAAACAAAAGCAAAAGTTTGGGGGTTCCACAAATGGAGGGAACATTGCACCCAATGGACATTGTTCCCAACACCCATGAAATGTGATTTTCCCTGGGCAGCAGATCCGAGTTACCAAACTAGTCCCGTTCATCATAAAAACTGTAGGGGGTTGGCGCTGGGTGATTAGCGTGTGTGTATCTAAGCATTTGTTTCATATAGCACAAACATAGCTGCAAAGGAACAGTGCTCTGTACAACAATTGGATACAGTAACAGTGTATGATAATAAAGATGCAAATAGAAGGTTAAAATATGAATGATACAGTTGGAATGACCTGGAGAGATGGGATACACAGGGTTATAGATGCAGGGCACTGCGTAGGGAGGGAACGATGGATCCATCCTCGATTAATTTGTTGTTAGATCAGAAGTTTTGCTCCAATTAAATCATATGAATGTAACACAATCTGACTTTCCTGAATGCACTGTTGCATGGCTGGGTCTGCACCAGGGATAACCTTCCCTTGCCTTCTTCTTCTACTAGGAGAGAAGTGTGCTCCCTTTTAATTGGCCTAAGAATTTCCCCCATGTTTTTGTATGCTAATTTTCCAGTTTTATGAATAACCGCTGAACCCATATGCATGCATCATAGTACTTAGCCGAAACCTACCCTTACCCAGAATAATTTGGCTCACACATTGTTTGTCAAGTGTTGGCAATAAAAGGCTGTAGGTTTTTATTGTACAGATATGGTTATACCAATGACAATAATCACATATCATAAGGTAATACACAATACTTTTGGGCACAGTGTCTTGGGGTTACCCCCTCCGGCCCGTGCCCGCCTTCTTATGTCCCACGACTAGTTGTGGACACCGTACAGTGTCCTGTACTTCTTTTACTTTGTTCTTCTCCCGTTTTTTGTACGGTGGGAAGGTTTTGTGGTAAAGAAGCAAAGGTTTGGAAGGCACTGAGTCAACAGTGCACCTCCTGTGTGTTTGGGTCCCCGTTCAGGGTCCACAAACTAGTTGTGTTTTCTCAGAGCGTGCCGCTCTGTATTTATAAGACCCAGGGGAGCCCTGGGTCTTTGATATGTATAGTAGTGGGGGCTGTTATGTGTCAGCCCCCGGCCGGATAGCCGACTGTCTGGCCCCCCCGGGGGGCAGGTCTTTGAACCTGATCCCTGCCTGCCTGGTGGCTTCCTTGGGTGCTTAGCACCTAGCTGCATGAAGGAAGGGTGAGGTGATTGCTCACACCTCACCCTTCCTCAGCATTGTGCTTGGCAGACTGCGTGTCTCTACGACAGGGGGGAGGAGGAGAGGAGCAGAGAGGGGGGAGGTTGTGTTTCCCCTCTCCAGGCCTGCTGATGGTAACAGCAGTTACCCTGCCTCGCTTTGTGAGGCACTACAGCATTGCCCAGAACTCTGGAATTGTGTTGTGTTTCTCTCCAAGATTCCACACTTTTGTGAATACATTTTAGATGGATTTCACTAGGAGAACACATCCACCAATCAAAGCACACACTATATCGGCGGTCCACTGCATACTGAATAGATACACAATTGCAAAAGCAAAATGTAAAAAACAGCCTAAAGGTCTAGATGGGTAGGTTTAGTACCAAAGTAAGAAAGCCAGCTGTGGAAAAGAGGAGGTGCTGCAACACGAAGATCTCATTGGAAGAGGGTGAAGGACTGTTAGAGTTCCTCTCTGGGACAGGAACAGGGATATGCCACTTTTTTCACAACAGACCCCGCTTAAATCAGCAGATGCCACACACATATGGCTTATGCGACAAATACATCGGAAATCACAGGCAGAAATGCTTATTCTCAGATGGGCCTCACAACACAATGGCATTCCCCCTAGATCAGGATAGAGCACCACAGCATTCGAAACAGTAGTGCCAATGCTTAATGGGCACTGGGGTGCAGTCCTTCGAACTATGCATGGGCCATCACTATTCTCTCTTGCACAGTGATCAATTTCAGGACCGCTCAGCATGGCGTAATAATTATTTACTTTCTGCAATAACTGGAAACTATGCAGACACTTTGGGGCCCTGTACCAAGTGGTAGCTTGTAAGGCTGCTGTCTCTGCAGCCAATAGACGGTGCAAGGAAGCACTGCCCATATAAAGACAGGAATGTGTTCAAATGAAATGCTCTCATGGCTTTCTATGAGCCATGTTGGAGGGCTCAGTGGGGAAGTGTCAATCAACTTGTCTCTCTGCTTCCTGCTTCCTATACAGAGAAGCAGGGATGCGGGACCAGAAATGCAGGATCATTCTTGAAGATGAGGTACGTTTTAAAAAAAAGAAATATGTGTGTGTTGTGTGATTGTGTGTTTGTGTGAATGTGAGTGTGTGTGAGCATACCTGGGCATCTGTGAGGTGCACATGTGCATGTGTGTGTGTGCGTGTGTAGGCATGTGTTAGGAAAGATTTCGTAATTGTAGGTAATTTTCCTTCCATGTGGCAACCCCTAAACTTTTTGCTGTTGTTTTTCACCTTGTTATTGACTTTGCCAGAGAAGTGCAGCCTTCTGCCGCACTCCTCTGTGCTTTCGCTCCTTTCTTATGGGGAAACTGACATGCCCTTAAGACAGTCAGTACAGGGGAACGCTGTTTCCCGTAGTTTCTTTTATCATGCTGCAGCTTTAGTGCAACATGACACAAGAGGGCACTGTAAGCTAAGTTACAGCTCTCTTGGGTCTCTAGCCTTCAACAGGCCCTAGATACTCGTTTAGGATTGTATTTGATCGATGCAAGTGATTCAGGGACGGGAATGGTGGCAGCGATCGTTTCTTTGTATTTTGAGCTCCTTTTGGCGTTCTAAGCGCGTTTTCTGCGCCTAACACAAAATGGTGGCCTGGCTCCCAAAATGGCCAGACCACGAGGCTCCTTTGTCCTGTCCGCTGACCGTCTTGCTCCCTTCACCTTCCCCAGGTCGAGCCGACCCGGGGCCTTCCTTATTTGGGCATGTACTTTCCCGCGAAACACGGATGCTTTCGCGGGCTTCTACATGTCTTTTGTGTGCCTCCAGGGTGTGGGCTGGGATGTCTGGTCCCAATACACATCCTGGGTGCCAGAGAGTCTAGAGTGGTATGAATGCCTGGGACCACCGTGGTCCGTGATTGGTCCACGAATGGTGTGAGTGTTGATGAGCGGATCTCCCATTGGGTCCCCTCCGTTTTGGCGCGAAGGGAACCGTGGATAAGAGGGGGCTAGAAACACCACTACCATGTCGATCTCCTGAGTTCTCACGAACGAAGGAATACAGGAGCCAAATATCCTGCAACCAAGAGGCTGGACCGAGGAATCGCTGGTGACCCGCTGAAGGACTTCTCCTCTGCACTGCTGTCGCCTTGTGAAACCCTTTTCACCTTTGATCGAACCAGAAGACCTGTACTGGTACTTGCACCCTTTGGAATAGCGGGAACAGCTATTCTTGGCATCTTCACCATCTCCTGCCTGTAAGCCTTCGGAAGCGTCTCTGGGCCATCCAGCTGACTGACCAGCTTACACGGGAGTCTTGCTCTGTAATCGCCGCCAGGTTGTGTAGTATTTCGAGTCCTTGTCACTCTCACACGCTTCGTACACTTGGCGTTCCCAGGTCGGAAGTGAGTAGTGTACATTTGGCTCAGATACACACGGCCGCTCTGTTGCCCTGCTGTGGTGACAAAACTGTGCAGGTTTCTTCGATTGGGACGTCTTTTTACTCAACACGACGACGAGGCGTTCCCTGCTCTTCTGAACCTGCCAGCTGCTGAAACTGACGCGGAGAAGCCTGGGTCTGCTTGCATCGGGGACCGGTGAGTAGTTTAGCTAGGATCTGGTCGCCCTCCTGCAAGAGCCCATTGCTTTTCCCCGCTGTGTAAAACAGCACCCTTTTGCCGTACTCGCGCTCTGCTTCTGCCCACTGTGGAGGCTGCGCTTGAGTCGCGGAACTTGTTATTCTTCTGTAAGCACTACACTGAACTGCCTGACTTCCTTCGAAGAGCTTCTCCTTTTGCCCGTTGGCACCAGCATGTGCAGGTACTTTTGAGCACAAGGCTCCACTCTTCGCAGGGCTCGGACTTCCATCTAGTTAGGTGCCTCTGAAGACGAACTGAGTCTAAAGCATTGTATCGCACTGCCTGTTTTCCTTCCCTTGCAGGTGGACTACACATTTTGTGCATATAACGCTTGCGACTGTCGTATTTGTATATATATTGTGTTGATATGGTATGTGTTGGTTTACTATCGTTATATTGTGATTTTCTCGCTACGGTCATTGTTTTAAAGGCCTTAAAATAAATGTGTATATATTTTTTATATAACACCTGTTTGGAGTAGTTTGTAAGTGATCTTGCTTTGTGTGCTCATTGCGGGCTTTCAGTCACCCTCACCCCTCTTGAGACCTAGTCTTGACCGCCGCGATCGCTACCTTGATTGGTCTGGCTCGTCCAGAGGTTACCCTGTTCCAAGTAATTAGGTTGGCCTTCTGAACTTCTGCGCCACCAGGACAGAGTTCAGAAATCCGTCTTAACAAATTTGTGTACAGCGGTGGGATATGACTGAAGGTATCCAGTGTTGCGCACGAACTAAGGCATTTCAGGTTATTCCAACCAGGACACGTAGTGAATTGTTGTAGTATAACTTTATAAAGGCCATAGTCCTATCTAACAGTATGGAAACAAATACCTTGTTAACTTTAAATGCTTCCAAATCAGAAGCATTGAAGAAGATGTGTGCGGAGAGAGGTGTTTCCTCTCAAGGCACGAAATTGGAAATGATCCAAAGAATCGTGGCGTGGCAAGAAGCGCAGCTTGACGCTATAACTTCTGGGGACAGTGCGGAAGGTGGTGGGGCTGCTCTCACTGGTAGAACCGACGGTTCTGCCGCCGCACTGATCCATCGCGACCACGAGGACAGGGAGGACGAGATGTCTAATGTTTCCTCTGCCAGTGTTGATGGGGATGCTATGCTTGAATTCAAGAAGCAAGAGCTGCGGTTTAGGCAGCAGTAGCTTGAATTCAGCATAGCCAAACTAAAAATCGAACAGGCAGAAAAACAGAAAGACAGGGATCACCAGTTGGAACTGGCCAAGCTTCAGGTTGCAAATGTGTCCAAGAGTCCTGGACATGGGTCTGGGGCCTCCTCTCATCCACGGTTTCCGAAAGATCTGCTCAGTGTGTATGAAGAAAGGAATGACATTATGGACTGGCTGAATGCGTTTGAGTATGCATGTGAAGTTCAACAAGTTGACAATGCTGATAAGATTGCCTGGTTACTCAGCAGACTGCCCCATTCTGGCTGTAGTGCCATTATGGAAATGTCGAAGGCTGAGCGAGCTGATTTCGCAATGTTAAAGCAAACTCTCATTTTAAAGTTTGGGAAGACTCCGGCCCAATATTTGAAACGTTTCAGAGAGTATAAGAAAAAGGAAGGTGGTACTTGGGTATCTTATGTCACTGAATCCTTGAAAAACTTAACTGGCTGGGTCGAAGGTTATAAGGTTTCTACCTTCGAAGGCATGATAAATCTTGTCATGCTGGAACACATTTTTGCTTCTTCTTCCCCGGAGCTTAAGCAGCATTTGGCCGATTCGAAGCAGATAGATCCTAAGAAGCTGGCCATTGCAGCAGACTTATGGGTGTCACATCGAGTGTCCCATAAGGACAAAACTCATCCTGGTAAGCAGGAGGAAGGGAAAAAGTCCAAAGATATGGAGGGTGGAGAATCTGCTAAATCTTCTTCCCATAAGGGCCACAAAAAGAAAAATAAGGGTAGGACACAAGAGAACTCACAGGGTAGTGGAGGTCAGCCTCCGAAACAAAACTCTGGTTACAATAAGCAATGTAAACAGACCCAATGGATCTTGTTTTGCTTGTGGAGCAACTGACCACGTGAAGGGGGATCCCCGTTGTAAGGTTAGACCTTTGGGGGTCCACTCCGCTAATCTGGCCTTCTCCTCCTACGAGGAAGAAGAGATTATAGGAGCATCCTTCTCCTCAGACTCATTTCCCAGCGGGATAGAGGCTGAGGTAGTGTTAGTGTCCCTTGGTTCCTGGGAGCCTAAAGTCGCAGAGGCTTATGCTAGGATTCCGGATAATACCAAGCACTACTTTAAAGACATTGTGCTGATCAATGGAGTAGATACTCCAGCTCTTAGGGATAGTGGGTGCAGCCGCACTGTAGTGGATTCTACCTTGGTAGACTCAGAGGAAGTTGCCAGAGCTACTCTGATGCCCACTAAGTTGGCTGACGGCCCCCTCCGTATGTTTCCCGTAATACCTGTAAATCTTACTTTAAATGGTACAGCAGTCAGGATTCCAGTGAGCATTCAGAGAAACGTCCCGGGAAAGGTCTTGTTAGGTAATGATCTCAGAGCTTTAGGGCTCGTAGGAGACACTGCCGAAAGACCCTACACACGGTCTCAAACACGGGCAGCATTGGCCAAGTCCAATACGCCGCCCCAGCCGAAGGGGAAACCCAAGGCAAAAGGAGTCGACAAGTCACGACGAGGGAAAGAGAATATTCCCCCGAGCTCGCCTACCACTGCGGTGGAGGAAGTTGGTCAATTGCCCGGGCCTGACGAGGAGGTGGCGATGCCTGAAGTATTTGACCCCAACGATCATCCTGAACTAAAAGACTTGTTAGTTGAAGGAGGTCCTGATAGGGACGAATTCAGTAAAGGCCAACGTGAGTGCCCATCTCTGGAAGGCCTAAGGAGACAGGCCTGCTCCCAGCTTGAGGGTGAACCTCCTGGGGCGCATAGGATTTATTGGGAAGGTGGACTCCTGTATAGCGAGCCCACAGAGTCTACAGAAGGAGACCATAGGAGGTTGGTGGTTCCCCTTGCTGTTAGGCCCTTCCTCCTGCAGTTGGCGCATGAAGTTCCCCTTGCTGGTCACCTTGGTATGAAGAGGACCAAGCAAAGGTTATCCATGCACTTCTACTGGCCCAAGATGGGGGTGCAAGTAGAAAGTCACTGCAGGAGTTGTACCTCCTGCCAGTTGTCTGGTAAGGTTGGCGCGACAATCCAAGCTCCGTTGGTACCGCTCCCAGTTGTGGGGGTACCATTTGAAAGGGTAGGGATCGACATTGTTGGTCCCCTTGACCCGCAAACATCCTCGGGCAATAGGTTTATCCTGGTGCTGGTCGACCATGGAACCAGGTATCCTGAGGCCATCCCATTGAAAACTGTAACTGCCAAGTCAGTTGCAAAAGCTTTACTCAGCATATTTACTAGGGTTGGCTTCCCTAAAGAAGTTGTGTCGGATCGTGGCAGCAACTTTATGTCGAAGTATATCCAGGCTATGTGGAAAGAATGTGGGATCACCTACAAGTTCTCTTCTGCATACCACTCCCAGACCAATGGTCTGGTGGAACGTTTCAACAGAACGTTAAAGACTATGATTGGGGCTCTGGAGGAGCCTCAGAGAAGAAAATGGGATCTTCTTTTACCATGCATACTGTTTGCCTACCGAGAGGTACCACAGGAGGGTGTTGGCTTCAGCCCCTTCGAACTTCTGTTCGGTCATCCCGTACGGGGACCCTTAGCCATCGTCAAAGAGGGATGGGAGATGCCCAATCCCCCTTTTACTACCAACGTAGTTGATTATGTCCTAGGGCTCAGAAAACGGATGGTACTTCTGATGGGCTTGGCTAGTGATAAATTGAAGGCAAGACAAGCGCTGGTGAAACATTGGTACGACCAGAAAGCTTCCCTCATCAACTTTACACCTGGTCAGCAAGTCCTGATCATGAATCCCATAAGGCCTCGAGCTTTACAGGACAAATGGTCAGGCCCTTACACAGTGGTGGAGCCCCTGGGTGAGGTTAACTATTTAGTGGACCTTGGAAGGCCTGGACAGGCTCCAAAAGTGTTTCACGTGAATAGGCTGAAGGCTTTCGTCCCAAGAGTCGAAATCGCAGCACTGCTACTGGCTTCAGATGTTGAGGAAGAGGAGTCTGAACCTCTCCCCGACCTGTTCCAAAGCGGTCCTTCAGATAGCTCCTTTGAGGGTGTCCGAGTGGCCTCTCACCTGACTTCTGATCAGCAGGCTGAGGTGAAAAGTTTGCTTAGGCAGTTTTCCCCCCTGTTTTCACAGTCGCCTGGTTTGACACCTTGGCGCAAATATAACATTGACACAGGAGACAGTGTACCTACCAAAAGTAGGGGATACAGGATGTCAGATAAAGTACGGTCTTATATTAAGACCGAGGTCAACAAGATGTTAGACCTTGGGGTGATTGAACCCTCTAGTAGTCCTTGGTCCAACCCTGTGGTTTTGGTTCCAAAGGCAGGCACTTCGGAATTGAGGTTCTGCGTGGATTACAGGGCTCTGAATGCTGTCACCAAGACAGATGCACACCCCTTGCCTCGAACAGATGAGCTGGTGGATACTTTGGGTGCCTCCAAGTACCTCAGCACGTTTGACCTCACTGCTGGCTATTGGCAAATACCCAGCAATACAAATACCTTGGGGTTGAAATTGATGCTAAACTGGGCTAATTCACCTGCATCCAAATGAGGAAAAATCGGGCAGCTCAAGTAACGTCGTTGATCAGCCAATTTGCACGACAGAACTGTGGAATGTCTCTATGTGGAATCCGTCAAATCTATACACAGGTTCTAACGCCTATGATCGTTTACGGGCTGGAAGCCCTACTGCAAATGGACCTAAGCTGGCTGCAAGTGATAGAGGGGAAGTTCTGGAAAAGAATCCTAGGCCTCCCTCAATCTATCCCAATGGCATTGTTAAGATTGGAAGTTGGGGTCTCCTCCCTAAGGTCCATTGTCCTGAAAAGGAGAGCAGAACTGTATTTAAAGATATCTAAACAACCAGAATCTCGGCTATTAAAAGAATATGGCATGGAAATTACAAAAGAAACCACCAAATGCCATTTGAAAAAAGAGACTGAAGTCCTCCTGAGGACAATATGTTGGACCATGAGTGGAGAGAAGTTCAATGATCCTCAAAAAAAAGCTCTATCCAAAAAAATTGATCTTTGGGACTGGCTAGAAAACTACGCACATCTCGACAAGCTTCCAAAATATAAATTCATACATTACATGCTCTACTCATTCAAGCGAATGCAGCCATATTTAACCCTTAGTCCTTCTAGTAGACTCAGACGATTTCTACTCTTATTGAGGGTTGATAATCTGCCGCTGCTGACCAACAAAAGCAAGTATAACGGCTTATCTTCTACAGAGAGATACTGTAGACTCTGCAAGGACAAGAGATGTAAAGAAACAGCTAATCATGTCCTAGCTAGTTGTGTAAATATGACGGACACTTACTTAGCAAATTACGGCAACTTTGTCCATGATATGGAGTTTGTAGGGGAAGTTGATTTTTGGCACCGCCTCACAAACACTCAAAGTAAGCAGCTGCAGATTGCCACCTTTAGAGTATGGTTGGAAATTGAAAGAACTCTGAACATCTCTGTATTAACCTGTTTAACACCATGGCATTGAGTTCTGCAGAGACTTATGATTCTTTGTTCCATATACCTCAGCATGGGTAATCGCTATTAGTGTTTAAAGATTAGAAGAATAGCAAGAGCTATAAATGTTAAATTATGATGAGCTTAATAGTAACTCAAATTTTCGTTTGTTGTTAGTAATAATATGTAACAAGTAATAGGTTTCTCTTTTTTATTTTTTTCTTCTTCTTCTTATGCGGTTTTCTTTCATTAGTTTTATATTTTATAATGCATTTATATTTGATCTTATATAATTTATAAATATGTGAAAAGTTTAAATATAAACTGTAACACATTATTAATAAATAAAATAGCTTTAGCAGAACATGCCAAGGAGAAGACAGCATTTTCTACTCCAGACGGCCTTTACCAATTCTGGGTAATGCCGTTCGGGTTGAAGAATGCACCTGCCACTTTCCAGAGGCATGTGAATCATGTGTTGAATGGGTTGGACGAATTCTGTCTTGCATATCTGGACGATATAGCAGTTTTCAGTGCCACCTGGGAAGACCATGTGAAACACCTCGGGATTGTGCTCCAGGCTCTTCAGAAAGCACACCTGACCATAAAGGCTAGTAAATGCCAGATTGGACAAGGCTCAGTGGTTTACCTTGGACATGAAGTAGGTGGAGGGAGGATACAGCCTCTACCCAGTAAAGTACAAGCAGTACAAGACTGGCCTACCCCCACTACGCAAACCCAAGTGAGAGCCTTCTTAGGACTCACGGGGTATTACCGCAATTTTGTGGCAGACTATGGCACCATAGCTGCCCCTCTGACTGCCCTCACAACTCCGAAGAAACCCAAGAAGGTAACTTGGACCGACGAGTGTGAGAAGGCCTTCAATGGCTTAAAAGACTCCTTGTGCCAGGCCCCTGTCCTCAGGGCCCCTGATTATCAAAGACCTTTTATCGTGCAGACGGACGCCTCTGACATTGGGATAGGAGCTGTACTATCACAAGTAGATAAGAAGGGTAAGGAACACCCTATCGGTTTTATTAGTCGCCAGCTTAAGGACAGAGAGCTCAGATGGTCCACGGTAGAGAAATAATGTTTCTCTGTTGTGTGGGCCCTAAGGAAGCTGAGGCCCTACCTCTATGGGACCCACTTCACTGTGCAAACTGACCATAAGCCGTTAAAGTGGCTAATGAACATGAAGGGGGAGAATCCAAAGTTGCTTAGGTGGTCCATAAGTCTACAAGGCTTCGACTTCACTATTGAGCATAGGCCAGGTGTCCAACATAGCAATGCTGATGGGTTGTCCAGAATGTTTAACCGACCTGAACAAGAGACTCATCCAGGGGTGGATTAGTTCCCCCTGTCCATAGTCTGGGAGGGGCGAGTGTTAGGAAAGATTTCGTAATTGTAGGTAATTTTCCTTCCATGTGGCAACCCCTAAACTTTTTGCTGTTGTTTTTCACCTTGTTCTTGACTTTGCCAGAGAAGTGCAGCCTTCTGCCGCACTCCTCTGGGCTTTCGCTCCTTTCTTATGGGGAAACTGACATGCCCTTAAGACAGTCAGTACCGGGGAACGCTGTTTCCCGTAGTTTCTTTTATCATGTTGCGGCTTTAGTGCAACATGACACAAGAGGGCACTGTAAGCTAAGTTACAGCTCTCTTGGGTCTCTAGCCTTCAACAGGCCCTAGATACTCGTTTAGGATTGTATTTGATCGGTGCAAGTGATTCAGGGACGGGAATGGTGGCAGCGATCGTTTCTTTGTATTTTGAGCTCCTTTTGGCGTTCTAAGCGCGTTTTCTGCGCCTAACCCAAAATGGTGGCCTGGCTCCCAAAATGGCCAGACCACGAGGCTCCTTTGTCCTGTCCGCTGACCGTCTTGCTCCCTTCACCTTCCCCAGGTCGAGCCGACCCGGGGCCTTCCTTATTTGGGCATGTACTTTCCCGCGAAACACGGATGCTTTTGCGGGCTTTTACATGTCTTTTGTGTGCCTCCAGGGTGTGGGCTGGGATGTCTGGTCCCAATACACATCCTGAGTGCCAGAGAGTCTAGGGTGGTGTGAATGCCTGGGACCACCGTGGTCCGTGATTGGTCCACTAATGGTGTGAGTGTTGATGAGCGGATCTCCCATTGGGTCCCCTCCGTTTTGGCGCGAAGGGAACCGTGGATAAGAGGGGGCTGGAAACACCACTACCATGTCGATCTCCTGAGTTCTCACGAATGAAGGAATACAGGAGCCAAGTATCCTGCAACCAAGAGGCTGGACCGAGGAATAGCTGGTGACCCGCTGAAGGACTTCTCCTCTGCACTGCTGTCGCCTTGTGAAACCCTTTTCACCTTTGATCGAACCAGAAGGCCTGTACTGGTACTTCGACCCTTTGGAATAGCGGGAACAGCTATTCTCGGCATCTTCACCATCTCCTGCCCGTAAGCCTTCGGAAGCGTCTCTGGGCCATCCAGCTGACTGACCAGCTTACACGGGAGTCTTGCTCTGTGACCGCCGCCAGGTTGTGTAGTATTTCGAGTCCTTGTCACTCTCACACCCTTCGTACACTTGGCGTTCCCAGGTCGGAAGTGAGTAGTGTACATTTGGATCACATACACACGGCCGCTCCGTTGCCCTGCTGTGGTGACAAAACTGTGCAGGTTTCTTCGATTGGGACGTCTTTTTAATCAACACGACGACGAGGCGTTCCCTGCTCTTCTGAACCTGCCAGCTGCTGAAACTGACGCGGAGAAGCCTGGGTCTGCTTGCATCGGGGACCGGTGAGTAGTTTAGCTAGGATCTGGTCGCCCTCCTGCAGGAGCCCATTGCTTTTCCCCGCTGTGTAAAACAGCACCCTTTTGCCGTACTCGTGCTCTGCTTCTGCCCACTGTGGAGACTGCGCTTGAGTCGCGGAACTTGTTCTTCTTCTGTAAGCACTACACTGAACTGCCTGACTTCCTTCGAAGAGCTTCTTCTTTTGCCCGTTGGCACCAGCATGTGCAGGTACTTTTGAGCACAAGGCTCCACTCTTCGCAGGGCTCGGACTTCCATCTAGTTAGGTGCCTCTGAAGACGAACTGAGTCTAAAGCATTGTATCGCACTGCCTGTTTTCCTTCCCTTGCAGGTGGACTACACATTTCGTGCATATAACGCTTGCGACTGTCGTATTTGTATATATATTGTGTTGATATGGCGGATGTCCATCCGCCATAAAGTGTTGGTTTACTATCGTTATATTGTGATTTTCTCGCTACGGTCATTGTTTTAAAGGCCTTAAAATAAATGTGTATATATGTTTTATATAACACCTGTTTGGAGTAGTTTGTAAGTGATCTTGCTTTGTGTGCTCATTGCGGGCTTTCAGTCACCCTCACCCCTCTTGAGACCTAGTCTTGACCGCCGTGATCGCTACCTTGATTGGTCTGGCTCGTCCAGAGGTTACCCTGTTCCAAGTAATTAGGTTGGCCTTCTGAACTTCTGCGCCACCAGGACAGAGTTCAGAAATCCGTCTTAACAGCATGGAGTTTATGTCCACCGTGTAGGGGAAAGGAGAGGACAATTACATAGATTACAAAAGTGTATTCTCACTGTGGCATTGCTGCATTATTGAGTAAATATAACAAAAGCACATTCTTACAGTAGTAGTACTGACATATTGGCCAAAGATAACATTATAGTGTTCTTAAAATTGTATTATTGCATTATTGGGCAAAGCCAAAAGGAGTTTTTCATTATTAGGTGATGTAAACACAATGGTATTCGTACAAAGTGCGCACTAAAATTACTGGGCAAAGCCAAACTCAGTATTTTCATACAGTGACAATACTGTGATGATTGGGCACAGCCAACATGAGTGTATTCTTAAAATGGCAATACGTGCAGGTGAAGGCATAATAAAAGCCACTGTGTGCTTTCTGTGACTTGGGTACTATTTGATTATTTTCATGTTTTACACAAAAGAATGTATTGTAATTTGCATACCTTGTAACCCAACCTTTCACAACACATAAGCTGCAAAAAACACTTGTTTAACTTTTTTTGTTAAAAACGTTTGTGGGGCGAACCCCCTGCATATCCAGTGGTTGCATAGGGGCTCACTGTGTAAGTCTGGTCGCGTGCACTTATTTGCCGCTAATGTTCACATCTCTCAAATATAAATATTTACCAACTGGCACTGATTAGCACAGGTCTCACAGTTGTATCTCTATGCAGCATATAGCAATACAAATGCGCATATGTTTTCATGCTGGGGTAAAACGAATGAATTCTTTTGGCATCCTCCTGTATTTAGCATCTGCTAAAGGCAGGAGTTCCATAGGGATTCAACTGCAAATTATATGCATGGAAATAGGTAGTATTTACACCTCTGATAAAACGGAGGGCAAAAGTAAACGGTTACGGTTGAGTTGTGCCTGGTTTCAAACTTTGCTTTTGCACTCCGTTTTACAAAAGGTTAACATTGCATTTATGGGACTGAACAGCAAATAGAGGGTAATGATGGTGTTACCCTTCATACAACCTTCAGTTATGTCACGGTGCCGCGAGCATGGGCACCAAAGGAGCTCAAGGGCACGGGGGAATCATCGGAGGGGCAGGTCAATTGAACATGACACCAGGCAAGGGCTTCTGGGCAGCCCTTGCAAGTAACAGGTAGGGGGGGCAGCCTGGCACTGCCTCCCATATCACCCACCCTCCCAAACACTTGCCACACCACAGGTAGAGGAGACAACAAAAGGGGAACATCAGGGCCAAGGTGCAAGGCATGAAGGGAGGTACAAGGCCACAAACCTAGGTGTGAATGGCCATCAGCAAGCCATAGGGGCAGGGCGCCTCTGGTGACATGCATGCCTGCAGTGCAAAAAGCAATATAGGCAGAGGCCTGGCTGTTAGAAATCCAGTTCTCCTTGGTACTCTGCACTGAACGCAGAAGACTCTCTTCTTGGCATTGACCTCCTGACTTCAGATCGTGAGCGTTGCCTTGCTCCGGTCTTTTTAACTGCAGACTTTACAGTGTGAGATGTGCCTTGCTCAGGTCGTTGTCAGCAGTCGTTTGCACCAGCGACCTATAAGCGGTTACTATGCTCGTAAGCTTTGCCATGCAGCGGGGCGTGCTAACTTAAAAAAACTAAGCAAGATGATTTTGCCACACTCTTAAGGAAGGCTCAGCACGCGCCAATTACGGCCAGGATCAGATCACCAGACACAAGGCTACGCAGTGAGCAGCGCAGTGCTCCCAAACGCGCGACTTGGATATCACCCAGGAGTGTAAAAATTACTCCAAGCAACTATTTCTATTACATGCTCAAGTATCAAGTGAAAGGCAGCTGTCTTGCAGAAAGGGGCTGCGGCACCATACAGAATCAGCAAATAACAGAAGAAGGTTTTACAGGTTTTACAGTAAACATACTTACCAAAGTTTTTAGGTCAGCGAAAGACGGCGCAGCAGGAACATAGGCTGAAGGGAAGACAGCGGGACGAGAGAAAGCAATCGGAAAGTGTATTGGGCAGCTGGCGGAGGAAGATGAAACCGTGTTAACAAGCAACGCGGGCACAGACATGCAGTAGAAGGAGCAAGTGGCAAAGTGGCAAATAGGAGGCCGACACGCAGCTAAAGGGGCAAAATTAGAACGCAGGCATAAGAAAAGGAAAAGGACTAGACAAAAAGAACATTAAGAAATACAGAAAAAAGGGCGGCAGAATGGCTAATTTTAGTAAAAAGAAAAGCACAGCAACAGGCAAAGCACCTGCACCAGCAGAGAAACGGGGAAAGCAGCTTGTAGAGTGGGTAGCAGAAGCAGAAAAAATACATGGTTGGCCATGGGTATGCAAGAGGTTGGATGACGAGTCGGATGAGGAAGATGACATTGTAGAACTGGACAAAGACGAGCCTCCAAGGAAGAAGGCAAAAAAAAGGGGAGATGCGTACCTCGGCAGAAGAAGCCAAGAGCGCCAGGCCAAGCAAGAAAAATGAAGGTAATAATGTGACTGATATAAATGCATTTGTTGAAATGTTTGATAGCAAATTTATGGCACAGCAAGAAGTGATGGTAAATGCAAAATTCGAAAAAATTAAAAAAAACTAATGACAGAACTGGTGGAAAATCGGAAGGTGATAGAACAGCCTCAAAAGAATAGGGCACCCATAAACAGTCATTTACAGGCATGGTTGGGGGAGCAGAGCACCCAGAGCAACGCAGTAAAATAAAATACCATAGACGCTGCCATGGTACTTACACCAACAGTAGTAATAAGCAAACTGAATGGGGGGGCAACCACATCAGGGGCTATAGGGCCACCCATCACAGAGCCGAGCACAAGCAGCATAATAAACAGTACTTATAGCAACATTGGCAACTGCACACCTCTAGAGGTAAGCGCAGGGATTCAGGCATTACTACCTTCAATAATTAAGCAAATAGAGAAGGCAATGCAGGACACATTCAAAAGATCACTAGCTTGGAACATTGATCAAGTAGCCAAAGAGAAAATCTGGAGAACGGAATTTATAGAAATATTTTCATTGCTAGAAGCAGAACAAAAAGGATATGGTGTTTACAGGGATCCAAAAAAGATAGAGGAGAAAAACCTAGCATGTAAAGCCCAGGTGGCACATAATTATGATCATTGGGATAAGGCTTTTAATGGCATCTGTCCTATTAGAAAAATTCCCAAATGCAGGCATGGCGCTCTTCACATACCGGGACAATATTAGACAGGTTAGAGAATCATTTGAAGGAGATGCATGGCACACTTATGATTACGAGTTCAGAAGGAACATGGCAACTCACCCAGAGGTAGAAATGGATTAGGTGGAAGCAAACATATATATATACACAAAGTATTAAAAACCAAATCACCATGCTGTGCCGACAAAAGCCCGGTGCAGGCCAAGAACGCACAACATACCAGTGTGGAGGTCACCCACACCGAGCAAAAGAGCAAGGGAGAACAGCCCTTTCGTAAAAAGCAGTCATGGGGGGCTAGGTCAAATAACATAGTCAGAGCAGTAACAAGCCTAAAAGCAATATTACATGTTGGAAATTTGAAACGGGCTACTTCTCATGGGGCAAAGAATGCAGGTACAAACACACATGTACCAAATGTGGGGGGGGGGGTGGTACACAGCAGCAATGGCTGCACTAAACTACCCAGTAAGAACCCAAAAAGAGAGGAACCTTAAACTAGCTAGAAGGGCAAAAGGGGTTGGCAAGGAGGAGGCAATACCATGACAATCAGACTGAATAAAAATAACCCCAGCTATAACACCCATAAGAGTAAATGATTTGAAGGCCTTTTTGAAAGCATACCTTGACAAGAAAGTAAGCCAGTCCACAGAAGTAGGCTTTACAGAAGGGTTTAGCATCCCTTTCAAAGGACAGGGTCCTATATAATACCAGCTAATCTAAAATCTGCCTGATAAAACCCCACGCTGGCAGAACAGAAAATACAAAAAGACCTAAAATTGGGAAGAATCGGGGGTCCCTGGAAAAAAATGCCTTTCAAACATTACACATGTTCCCCGCTGGGGCTAGTGCCCAAAAAAGACCCAGGGCAGTACAGAATGATACATTATCTATCATAGCCAAAGGGAAAGTCAGTAAATGACCGAATAACCACCGGAGAGACAGCAGTGTCTTACACACACTTCCAGGAAGCCCTCAGAATAGTGATTAAAGCAGGTCAAAATAAATTAATGGCAAAATTAGGTATTAAATCAGCATTCAGGTTATTACCAGTACATCCCGGATCACAGCCTTAGCTGGGTTTTACATTTGGTGAAAAATGTTATGCAGACAAGTGCTTACCATTGGGGTGCGCTATATCATGCACACTTTATGAACAGTTCAGTTCATTTTTTCAATGGGCCTTTATAAAACAGGACCCAAGTACACAGGCAACCCATTACGTGGATGACTTCCTACTAGTAGGACAACCAGGACCCAGGAACAAATGAATGTAAGCAAGCATTTAGAAAAAATGATAGCAATGGCAAAGCACTGGGGCATCCCTCTAGCATAGGGGAAAACATCACTTCCCAATACAAGCATAATTCCTCTGGGAATAAAAATAGATTCAAGGGCAGGGGAATGCAGGATCCCAGGCGCAAAAAGAGATGAGCTACTCAAAAGCATTTCAGCCCCGAAGGCAAGAAACAAAGGTACGGTTAGGGAACTACAGTCATTAGCAGGCAGTTTAAATTTTGCTACCAAGATAATACCGCTGGGAAAGGCATTTGCAAGAAGTGTGGAAATAAAAACTAGAGGTATACAGAAGCCTCATCTATACATAAGACTAGGTGAAGAGGTGAGGAAGGATTTAGAAGTATGGGAACATTTCTGAACGATTTCAACAGAAAAGAACATGGCGTATGCCATTGAAGACCAGCAATAAATGGGTTCTGTTTACGAATTCTGCGTGAAGCGAAGGCTTTGGAGCTATATTAGAGAAAGCTTGGTTTGCAGGACCATGGCCAGAGCATTGGCACACACAAGTGGTGATCAAGAACATAACTTTACTCGATCTCCTACCGGTATGGGTGGAGCGCTTGGACAATTTAGAACTAACGGCATGGACACACAACATGGCAGTGATTGGAATCATAAATAGAAGGGCAACCTCATGTAAGTCAGTTTTAAACATTCTTAGGGCAATGACCTTATTAACTCTAAAGAACAATATTGATGTAAGACCTAAACACATAGTGGGCACAGACAATAACATTGCAGATGCTTTGTCTCTCTTCCTGGGACAATTTTCGCAAAATGAAGCCAGAAGCAGAATCCAAGCTGACAGAAATACCAAAGGAATGCTGGGACATACTCACAGGATGATGGCAAACTCACACAAGTCAATGCCAAAAATCCAGGACCAACGTGAGCAAAATGTCAGAATAGGCACCTCAGAAACGGGTGCCAAAACTAGCACACAACAGAGTGATGGCACAGACCGTGCTGCAGGGTTTCCCTAATACGGTTGGCCAAAAAAGCGCTAGCAACAAATACTGCAAGACAGTATAACAAGTACCTGGAAACGGTACTAAAAGTCACGCAGACAGGGCACGTAGAAATGATAACAAATAATATCAACCAATTTTTTAAGATGGGGTTATAATCAAAAAACTAAAAAAGAATGGGCAAAGATCACTTAGCAGCAGTAGCATACTTCTCAAAAATACAACGTGATACAGACCCAACCCAAAGTACACTGATAACATATGCATTAAAAGGGTGGGGAAAGAGATGCCCCACTACACTTTGAAAAGTTCGTAATATTATTGAAATTGCTAGAAACAGTGTGCACCGACCGGTACGAGGGACAACTTTTCAAGACAGTTTTCTCCATAGCATATTTTGAGGCTTTCAGTGTCAGCAAAATAATTGCATCTAGCACCAATGCTTTTGATGGCCTAGGCATTCTAGAAGTACAGGTAGAAAAAGAGTACATGGCAATGGACATACAGATGTCAAAAACTGGTGATAGTAGGACATGTAAAATGTATTGTATGGAGGGCAAGGAGCATTGCCCAGTTTGCATAACCAATCAGTACATCAGACTCCGTCCCAAAATCGGAGGATGTTTCCTAGTGCACATGAGCAGGAAGGCCCTAAGCCAATACCAATTTCTATCAGTCCTCAAAACAACCATTCACAGAGCAGGTTGGGACAGCAGTGAATTCGGACCACACTCTGAATAGGGGCAGCCACAACAGCATGGCAAGGGGGTCTGTGAGCAGAGAAAGTAAAGAAAATAGGAGGGTGGACATCTGATTGTTATAAATGATATATACGGCAAGACCTAATGTAACAATGGTTTTTCCCACAGAACGTGATGCCCCGCTCAAGTCGGCATGGATTATAGGACATTAATTTGTTTTTAGGACAGGGAGATGGTCCAAAGAGACAAAGGAGAAGTCCGCTTTTAGGAACACCATTACATCATGGTGGGGCTAAAGGGTTTAGGTTGGGAGGAAATCCATGACAGACTAGCGGATTTGGTGTCCTTCAGGGACCCACCAGAGTTTATTAATCCACGTGGGCGACAATAACCTGGTGGAGCAAGGCAGGAAGAAACTGCTTGCTGACACATCATTGGCAGGAATTGCAATCAATTGGAGGGACACAGACATATTTTATTCAACCATGCTACCAAGGAAAGACTGGCGTGGGGCAAATTGCTATAAAGCAATTGACATTGCGAGAAAAAAGCTCAACAGAGGGATAGAGAAATTTTGCATCACCAGGGTTATTTATTTTATACGGCACACAGCAATCACTCTAGCAGACCCTGATCTGTTCCACCCAGATGGGGTCCACCTATCGGTCAAACGATGGAAAAATTCCATGATGAAATAATTGAAATACTAGCAGCAAGAGGGTGCAAATAATACCGCAACGTTTGCGGGAACCTGGACGGCTGGGAACCCATCTAGGTGTGGGGGCATGGGCCAGGTAGATGCCAGAAAAATAACAGTTGTTTATCATTGTGTTTGTTAGGATTAATACATTACCCAGTTGTTTTATGATATTACTGTTTGCAATAAAAAAAACACAGCCTTTTTATTGGCAACCACAACATCATGCCTCCGGTCATTCTTTGCTACAGTACCAAAGATAACGAACGGGTCAGGACGGCACTGGCCTCCTCAGATTATGTCCAGGAGCCATGAGCTTGGCACCAAGCGAGCTGAAGGGCACATGGGAATAATCGGGGGTCGGGGGGACAGGGCAAGGGAACAGGACACCAGGCAAGCAACAGGTAGGGGGAGGCAGCCTGTCGCTGCCTCGCCTATTACCTCCCCTCCCAAACACTTGCTACACCACAGGGATAAAGACATTTAGTCAATTGTTTTATGATATTACTGTTTGCAATAAAATACCACAGCCTTTTTTTGCCAACCAGAACATCATGCTTCCATTTAATCTTCGCTCAGCACCAAATGTAATGGGTCAGGGTGGCTCTGGGCTCCTTAGATTATTGTAAAATGAGCACCTATTGCTTGCTCCAAAACAGACTCTGAGATAAGTGACAGAATAAACTCACCAGCAACACATAAAATCACAGAAGTAATAGGACGTTGCAAACATAGTAACACTTTGCAAATATTGCATACAATTGCAAACACTACCTGACATAATAGAATACCCCATAACATTTAATTAATGTATTTATTTATTTATTTATTTACAGGAGGAACAATGCTCCTTTGATCACAAAAGAACCTACTATAGATAGGAAATCAGATGTGATGGGAAACAGTTAGCTTCTTACAATGGAGCGAGTTTGAGGGACATTCTGACCAGGTTGTGGAGGGGAGTAAATGGAAAAGTCACTGTGGACAATACAAAAGTGGACATTGTGAGACAGCCATGGTATCAAGAGAGATGACACAGACAAAAAAAATACAGTTCAGCCAAACATTTTAATAATCAGGCTGGTGTAACGCCCAGCTAAACCTATGCTATGGCCGAAGGTCCATGCCTAAAGAAATCTAAAGGAGGTCTATGTCAGTAAGTCCAAAAGAAAAACGTCTGTCTTTCTCAAAACCTATGCTTGTCTTCACAACTTCAACAAAACTAGTGGAGAAATGCTCTCAACCAAAAAGTCAGTGTTCCAAAACAAATGTTCAAAGAGTGAAAATGTAAGTTCCTCTAAAGTTCTCTGGTTCCAGTTCAACACAGTTCCAATTTAACTTCCTTTCAGCAGGAACTGAGCAAGCTCTGAAGTGACCTTCTGTAGATTTACAAGTATCGCAATTCAAATCAGAGGGGTCTCCCTTCCCCAAATTCAAACACAACCAAAGTTAATATACAATACTTTGGTCTTGGTACTCCCTTCCTCAGGACAAAGGTTCTCCAATTTTAACTCTCATGGTTCCCTTCCCCAAGAGTCACTTCGAGCAGTTCATTTTTCATCAAAAGTTCATAGGCTTATAAATTCACTAGAGAGATTATAGGGTCCGCTTGACCCGTCCTTTAATAAGCTTCACCAATGGTTCATACCTCTAAGTTGCTTGTTTAATCTTTTTGTGGCTTCTGGTCTAGGCATAGTTATCAGACCACAAGGTACCCCCATCACAGGCCAGCAACCACATATCTTGCTTGTGATTGGAATCTTAATGTTAGCAAAGTTGACCCGAGGAAATGTAACGGTCTAGGTACAGTTGTCAGACCATATGGTCTACCCATCACAGGTCACGCAAACATACATTTCCCATACCTGATATTCAATGGTTCACAAGTTCAAGTCTTTCACTTTACTCTGGAGGTGTCTTTTTGGCAAAGATGGTGTCATACAATTTCTGTTGTGTGGGCTCATGCAGCCACTCTTGCCAAAGTCAGCAATATATACTAGTGTTCACTGTATGGGCTAAGTAGCCCTTCTCATCACACTCAACAATCAATATTAGCAGGCTGATAGTTCTGCAAGCTCATCAGCCTCTTCCGTTATATTCGATCTTCAAAATATGTAAGCATGAAAGATTAAATGTCCAGCTTTTCACTACATTCGGTATTCAGGATTGCAAGCCTTCAGCTTTTCATTATGTTTGGCATTCAAGATTAAGAGCATCGGCTCAACAGCACCTCCCGGGATGTCCCGGCATCCTGAGTGTCCACTGACACTTACCGGACTGCACCTCAGCTTCTCCGGGTGCTGCCCTCTGCATGTCCCAGCTTTCGTACTGCTCTCCGCCTTCCTGACAAGGGTTCCCAGTCTGGCACTGTACTCCCAGCAGGACTCCCAGGAACCTTGTCAGCATTTTGGAGCTTCGGCTTCTTGTCTGCTCTGCACAGCACTTTTTAGGGTCTCCAGTCCTCCTGCACTTTTTAACACTTCCATAAACTTTCTATAAACTATCTGCAACTTTTTGCACAGTTTTGGTTCATTGATGTTTGTGAACGTCTGACATCATCACAGACTTTCCGTACAATGTCATGTGACCAAACGCGCACGTGCCGCAATGACATTTTCATGAATGTGTACACACTTTGCGAATGGGCCTATGCTTCATGAACAGTTTTAAAGTGCATTTTCTGTCTATCAAGGAGGTTTCAAGCTAAAAGATTACACTTCCATAGTGCCTAGACCCATTCCTACTAATTTTCTATCTGCAATCCAGGAGAAAGCACCTGCTTGTAAGAGTATTGGCACACCTGCTATTTAACATCAAGAATGACATCAGCCAAGGCCATCCCTACTTCCCAAGAGCCACCACTGCCAACACCACCACCATCAGCTGGATCGCCTGGACAAGGGAAAAGGTGCAATGATGTAGAGGAGGATCAAGAGGACAAGGAAGATGAGATAGAGGAAATACCTACCTCCAGCACCCAGAGAGAATCATGGGTGTGGCAGTGCTTTACAAACGTATGAGGGGTACCAAAGGCTCGAGCTACCCATGTTGAATGCATTGAGGTCCTTTAGGGAACCACCTTTCACATTTAAAAAATAGAAGAAAAAAATTATCTTATAGACTCTATCTACTTTAAATTTTTCTGTAAAGTAGTTAGACTCAATAAGATTTTCCAACATTTCCATTAGCATTTTGTACTATGCTAATGGAAATAATGCACTATTGTATACTAACGAAAAAGAAAAAAGCACAGAAACAATGTTCTGTCCCAAATACTTTTCTCTAGCATACAAAAAGGACCAAAATCCAGGGATCTTCATGATTATCGGTGGGCTCTGCAGTCCCCTTTCCAGCCCATGCATCATCAAAATATCCAGATTGCATGAGCACATCATCCCACAGGACAGTACTTCTACCCTTTTTACTGTTATGTTTGTAACACTCCCTCATTGCCTGCTTTCAAACAGTCACACATCTATCCAAAAACTCTGCATGTAACGCTATCAACATATTAAACTTCCACATACCAACTGCCACTTAACACTGTTCTAGAAATCTTTTGCATCTGCATTTCCCTTGCTTATCCCCACACATTGTACACACTGCTGCTATAAATGCACATATGCATTGTGCAGTAAGAGAAGTGCATGAATGGAAGGGGGAGTAGGGATTGGCAAGTGCTGACAGGGGCCCAGAAGGAAAGTGCCAGGGGATGCCAAGGTGGCAGGCCACTGGCTAACTGCTGGAGCAGAGGAGTCCCAAGGGTGGGGTACACAGCCGCCAGGCAGTAGAACCACAAGTTCGGTGCTGAAGGGGGTAGAAAGGTCAACTAGATATAGGGTCTGGAACCTGTGAGGTTCATCAGGGATCAGGCTATCAGTCTCAGTGGCATTGGTATGAGTTCACAGGCAAGCTGTTAAGTGAAACAGGAAACACTCAGTTTTCAGAAGTTTCTGGAACTTAAGGAAGTCCAGTTCAAGTCTAAGAGGAGCAAGAAGACTGTTCCGAAGAGAGGCACTTGCCAAAGAGACAGACATGCCTCCCACTCTCTGTTTCAAAAAGCGTTTGACAAGCAGAGAATTGGAGTTAGGGCTCTAGCAGGGAAGTATTTAGGGAGACAAAGTTGGGGATAGTGTAGTCCCAGCCCCCAGAAAGCCTTTTTAATGATACAGAGGATCTTGATTTTAATTATTGAAGTCACCAGGAGCTAATGTACAGATTATGGGCTGCAGCAATATGATCCCTGGGCTTGAGTCAAAGGATAACTCTTGCAGCCCTATTCTGGATTAGCCAAAGGGGGCGTAGACAACAAAGGGGAGGGTTGAGGAAAGAGGCTGTTGCAGTAGTTCAGGCTACAGAAAACCATGGCTCTAGAGACGTTGAGCTTCTAGAGGAAGGTGAGGAACGGTAGAATGCCTTCAAGAAGGTGAAGCTCTTTACAAGCTGCAATATGTAAGGAGTAAAGGAGAGAGAGAATACTTAAAGATGACCCCAACATTTTTGGCCTCACAGGATGGTGAGAGTAGAGGGCTCAAAGAGGCTGGCCAGAGTGTAGGAGGAAATAGGGCAAAGGTGTCATAATAAGAAGGATCTCTGTCTTACTGGCATTGAGACAGAGATTGTTAGCCGCACACAATGCCTGGATGGCGGTCAGACAATCAGGGATAAAAGATTAGGAGAAGAAATTAGTAGAGGGAAGTTTCAAGTAAAGCTGTGTGTCATTATCTTAAAACTTGAAATGAGAAAAGAAGAAGGACATCAGGGGTTCCAGAGGGACGAGATAGATATTGAGGAGCCACAATAATAGGATAGAACTCTGGGGCGCTGCAAGCAGATAGTGAGGTGGTGCAGTAGAAAAGGCCCAGTTGCAGCTGGGAATGGGGGGGGTGAGGAAAGCAGGTCAGCCAGTCCAGTGCCCGGTCCATGATGCTAAAGGTATCATGTAACTGTTTAATGTGGATAGAATGGTTCATCGTGTGAAAGGCTGAGGAGACATCAAGGAACACTATCCTCAATTGCCCTACTATCATAAATACCATATACACTTCAATTATATCATCCCACCCTCTTACAAATATGGTTAACTCCCCCTAAAATACCTTTAGGGATGGTACCTATGCAAGAATCTCCCACCATCCACACACTCTGCTTCTTCATAGCCATAGCCACAGCCATCTTCATTACCCACAAAATAGAAAAGACTTGCTATCCTGTATTCCTGTACACTTCAACTGCTCCTCCACAACCTCAAAACCTGGTTGGCTAGTCCCCCAATGTCCTCTTTCCATGCCAGGCATCCTTAAAATACCCATACGGCATGTGCAGGTCCACAGTCTACCGTGGTGTCCGCAGCAAGCTCCATATCAACTCCATTCCACCACCCACCCTTTCCAGGCCCCCTTTCAGCCACCCAATAACCTGAAATCTGTTTTCCAGACTTTTTTCCTCACTGCGCTATCCGCAGACACCAGCGGCTCTCCGTGGATCCAACATGGCAGCCATTCCAAAAATTCTGACGCAGCTCACGTCTTTGAGCATCCAATCAGCGGGCATGAATAATGTCCATGCACATCACGCCGACCCTGATTGTTCCATAGGTGTCTGCGAACTTGAATCAGGAAATGAGTCTGCGGACTGGACCCAGGTATTACTGATTTTTTTTGTACCTTCCTTTTGCCCATTTTTAAAAAAAAACTACTGGACGGCTTTACACCAAATTTACAAAAGCATGGTTTTGGGACAAAGCCACCGCTCCTGGCGCATGTTAATTAAAAATCCATCCAGCGGTTTGGGCTGTAGGCTTGAGCACATTTATTTTTCTATTGCATCTATGTGTCATGACGCTCTATAAACGCTGGTCTTGGTTGCGCCGCAGAGGGAGTATTCACTGTGTCCTCCCTACATCTTGTTCCACATCCAAGATGGCCTCCGCATTGCCCCCGCTCTGATTCATACTTACTTTCTAGTCTTGGCGGGATCCCTGACTCGACGCTCGTCAAGCCAGGCTTATCAGCAGTGGGAAACAGAAGAGCCATGCGTCTCTACTCCTTTCGTAGATACTCCGAAGTTCGAATCTAGGTATTCTTTTGTTAGCTTCTACTAAAAACTTACTGATACTTCATCTGAATACTTTACGAACCTCACACTGACACTCACTCGCATTGTCTTCCCAATTCTCTCGCCACTTCAAGACGAGCCAGTGCGGACATCCCCGGCGCTACCCTGACTACCCTCTCTGGCAGTCGAGCCCTGAATGGACACAAAGATGCTCCCGACTTGGTAAGCCCCTTTCCCAAGTCCCGTCGCCGCTCGCTACGTGACCAAACAAACTTATTGTTGTTCCTTTTCCTTCAACTTCAGAGTCCCGACTCAATCCACGCAATCCGTCTGAGGTGCTCTGTGGTCCTTAAGACTACTACGGAAACAGATACAGGTTACACCCTTTTCCTTACTTACATTGAACCTTTCCACTACCTCGTTTCACTTCTGTAATCTGCTATTACCTCTCCTTCAGCCGCTACCAGGGAAGACCACAGCTGGGAACAACCCGTACTCCACCACGCTTCTGAACACTAACTGCTCGTTTCCTGACAACCTGTAAACAACGCACCCGAGTCCAGTTCTCTGACTGTAAACAACGCACCCGACTCCAGTATCAGGGTTTTTTACCCCAGAAGGTTTCCCAGCGGCCTTTGTTTCCTCTTGTACGTATTACACTTGGTCGGAGGACTACAGGCTTTGGGGAGACTTTTCGCATTCAGCTGCTGCGCTTGATCCAGGTTAGTGGGTGTATGAGGAATAATTCTTGGTGATATTGCCTTCCCGCATGACACTATGAGGATTTCCCAAAATTTTAAACCTCCGCCCCTATAACTTTGCTCCAACTGGACAAAACCACACCACACTTTGCAAAATCATTCTGAGGGGGCCATATACGTTTTTTGTGAAGTTTAGTGAGGATTCGTTCAGGGGGGGAGAGTTATAAGCGCCCAAAAAGTGCTCTTTCTATGAGTTGACCAACGTAACCATAACTACAGGGCCGCTACTGCAGGCACTGTAATATATATTTATATATTTATAACACAGTAGGGAAGGGCACACTCTGGTCCGCTGCTCAGTATGCCTATCAGCTATTTGATCTTCTCCAAATTATTTTGTGCTCAACACCTCATTACGGAGGCATTCCTAACTTGCAGTTTTCTGCAGTTTACATGTGATTTCTGCAGGCACTCGGTGGGAGGTCCTCCTGCCCTCCTTCCACTCCTCCAAGACCATCATCAATGTCTATTGGAAGGGCACCGTCTTGGTCCAGGGCCCTCAGCCCAATCTCCTCCTTTTCGATAGGTGTCTCCCGCATCTTATCAACTTCCTTCCTTCTCCTGCTACTCCTACTAGCACCTCTATGGCTACTATGCCACCTCTCACTACCACCTCTGCCCACTTCTGGGCCCCTCCACCACTTCTTCTGGGTATAACTCTAACCTGTACCCCACCCCAGAAGACTTTTAAATGTGGCAACCTGCACCACGTCGCTACTCTCAACTCTCGCTCTGCTGTCAAACACTCCTCTGACATCTGCCAACTCCTCGAAGAACATGTCCTGGATGTCCTCGCTCTCACCGAGACATGGTTCACTGCCAACTGTGTCACAAGTTTCAACACCCCCCCTCCCTGTTGGCTACAAGATCCTCTCCGAGCCCAGAACCAAACGTCCCGGAGGTGGAGTAGCTCTGTTCTTTCCAGAGTGGGTCCAGGTTTCTTTCATACATACGCAGGCCTACTCCTCCTTTGAATGCCTGGTCTGCAGGCTGTCTATCTTTCCAGCCCTCCCTCTGACTGGGACCAGGTTGCCCTCTTCCTCTCTAAGTGGGCTGACCTCTCCTCTTCTCTTCTTGCCTCTACCCCTCAACATCCCTTTCTCTGAGACCTAAACATCCACCTGGGTGCTTCTAATCCCTCCTCTGGGCTCTTCTACAACCTCTGCAACACTCTCTCTCTTCCCATTCTTCGCTCTGGTCCGACACACTTTGCCAGACACTCCTTGGATGTTTTCATCTCCTCACACATCCCCCTCTCTAACCCTCTCACCGCTCTTCGGTCTTGGACTGATCACTTTTGCTTTTCTCTCACCTGAAGCTCTCTGTCCCACAGGCAAAGCCCACCCCGGCACTGCCACCTACCTTCTCAGTCATTCGGCCCATGAAGCATGTGTCAGTGAATTACTTCACCTCTACATTCTCTGCTCCTTCTACTCCTACGTCTGATTCACCCTTTAACACAGCCTCTCTAACCTGCATCTTTCTATCTCAATGCTCTGAACATCCTTGCCCCTGTCATGAGTATCCGTCTGAAGCCTCCCTCCAAGTGCAACTATTGGTATGACTACGATCTTGCTATCCTCGAACGCAAATGCAGGGCAGCTGAGATGAAGTGGAGAGATTTGGGCGCATCCTCTGACAAACTGGCCTGTCGCCTGCTCCAAAGGCAATATAGACTCTCTATCCTGTCCAAGAATAGAGTTCACATCCAAGCCCATGTCTCTGCAGGCTTTAACAGCATGGCTGAACTCTTTAAAATCTGCAAGGAGCTGGCCAATCCATGTGTAGTCTCTACCGCGCCTGTTCCCTCCCAGGCCCACTGCATGGCTCTGGCTTCTCACTTCACCACTAAAACCCAGGTCCTCCTGTCCTCACTCTCCTTATCCTCTGCCTCTACCTCTCTCAGCCTCCCTCTGGCCACCTCTCCTTCTCCTCCTTCTTTCTCCTATTAACTCTGATAACACCCAAGGATATCTCTTGAGAAGCCTGATCTATTAAAGGGTCATCCAAGCAGGTGCCCCCCTGCTCCTCCAGAACTATCAAGGACCACATTGACACCCTCACGCCAGCCGAGGCCGATTTCTGCAATCACTCTTTTGCCACTGGAACTTTCCCCTCTCTCTTCAAGCACTCCCTTCTGCACCCCCTCCTTAAAAGCCTTCTGCTGACCCTACCTTTCCGGCAAACTATCGCCCGATTTCTATTACTCCTTTCCTGGGCAAACTCCTGGAAAAGCTAGCCATCTCCCAGCTTACTCTCCACACTGAATCTTTTGGTTGTCTCCATTACCATCAGTCTGGCTTCAGAGTAGCCAGAGGCACAGAAACTGCTCTCCTGAACACCCGTGAAGATCTGCTCACTAATCTCGATTCAAGCCTTCCTTCTGTGTTCATCGGCCTTGGCCTTTCCTCTGCTTTTGACATGGTCCATCATGCCATTCGGGTCAATCGACTCTGTGAGAACCTGGGCAACATGATCAGGCCATGGAGTGGTTGACCTCCTTCCTCCTGGACTGACCCTCCCAGGTCCAAGTTGGGTCACTTCTCTCCACCACCTCCCTCTCCACATGTGGTGTTATCCAGAGTGCTAAGCTCACACCCTTCAATGTCTACTTGGCCCCTTTGGCCCACCTTACCTCTACCTTCTCCTCTAACTTTTAGTGTTATGCGAATGACACTAAGCTCTCGTTCAGGCTGCCTCCAGGACCCTCCCCTCTCTCGCTTATTCCAGATGGTCTATCCACAATTCAGGATTGGTGCACCTCCAATGATCTCTGCCTTAATGCCAGTAAGGCTGAGATCCTTCTCATTGGGACCCCTGCTCCCACCTTCCCTCTCTCACTCTGGCTGCCCTCCTTGGGCCCTCTTCCTTTGCCTTCCTATGAGGCAAAAAACCTTGGTGTCATCTTCGACTCCACTCTCTCCTTCTCTCCTCACATCACAGACCTTGCCAAGAAGGCCCACTATCAGCTACACCTCCTCAGAGGTATTGTTCCTTTTCTCACTTTCCCCCAGAAGCTCACTGTCTCCAGAGCCCCAGCTTTTTCTTTACTGAACTACTGCAACAGCCTCTTTCTCAATCTGCCTTCCTCTACTCTCCGCCCTCTGCAACAAATCCAGAACAGGACTGCAAGACTTGTCCTTGGCCTCAAGCCCAGGGACTGTATCTCTCCAGCCCTGAAATCTCTCCACTGGCTCCCGGTGGCTGCAAGGATCAAGTTCAAGACCCTCTGCATCATCCATCTCTCTCTCTTCCCTGCTGTTCTACCTGTCTGCTGCACTGACTGGCTGCCTGGCTACCTGGCTATCCTCAGAGTCACACTGAGCACCAGGTTCCTCTACGACCAGTCGCCCCTGCACTGCCTCCAGGTCAACCGTGAATTTAGGGACTGTAACTGTAACCCTACAGTCCCCGTCCTCCTCGCGCTTAACCAGAGCTGTGCTGCCCTGGCTGCACTTACTCAGAATATTGCTCTTCCCCCTTCCCTCTCCTTGGCACTTCTCCTTTCTTCCTCCCCCCCTGCCCTTTGCTTTATCGCAGTTGCACAATCTGAATGACACAAAGCCTAGTAAGATTGTTTGTTCTGTTCTCCCTCTGTTTCCCCTCCCTTGTTTTGTCATCTATAGAAACACTTGTTTAGAGGCGTGTTATAAATGACTTATATCATATGATATCATTTTAACAAAACATTTATTTCAATTGATATTTTTACAGCGCATCAAGGGGCACAAAGTTAAGGTGGCTTTAGTTGAATTTCATTTTTTTTGCTGCGTTAAGTTCTCAGCTTAATGTCCCTGCAATTAAAGTTTTTTCCTTGAATTTCAAAGCCTTTTTACAATGTATTGCTCACCTTAACGTCCCTGCAACTACATTTATTTCCGTGAATTTCCAAGGTTTTGTTATACCATTGTTTTTTCTGCACCCCTGGCCATGGGCTTCGGCTGTGGCCACTGTATTTTTTAGAACACTACCAGACCACTAGCCATTGCCTTCGCCCATGGCCACTGTCCATTTTAGAACGCTGCACAAACCGAAGACCTAGGAAAACTCTAACCTCTGGACCAGTGTATTATTATACCAGCAAACCAGAAAAAATATCCAGAGTAAAAATGTTACAAAAGTGTATCAAAATTTATTTTTAAATGATACAAAAATTGAAAAAAGTGAATAAATCACAAATTATTAGGCACTACACAATTTTTTAGAAAACACAGCAGAGCAGCAACATTATTTTGCCTAAAAAAGGCTAGTAAAAATTACACACACTTTCCATTCATAGTGCAACATTCAAACACACCTCAACAATCAGTGACATTCATACAAAATGTTAAAAACCAGAACAAAAATATTATAAACATATGAGGAGCGCAGTTCATGATTTCTCCCCAAAAAACATTAATTCTTTTATAATTTATACAAAGGACAATAGAAATCATTAAACCAAAATCTATTGTAAAGGTGGATCACAGAAAATAAATATACAGATCGCATCCCTTTGAGTTTTTCTCAGCCGGTTTTGACATGGAGTGTTAATTAAATAAAATCTTCATCAGGAGGAAGATGTAAACATACTGGAATGCAGCAGCTGCTGTGTTAGGTAGATAGGCAATATAAGGTGTGCCATGGCACTTCGGTTTATACCCCAATTGGTCCCAAGATCTTGAAAAATCTCAGCTTTGTTTTAGGGATGTCAAGAAACAGCTACTACTTAATGTAAGCTGGATAATCATAGCCTGCAGGAATAGTCAGGCGGATATGCTCGTAAACCGCGATGCTCCAAATGAGCAGAAGAAATATGAAAAGCTTCGGCACTTCGAGAAGAGACACCTGTACACACCACGCATGCACGTAAGGACGGAAACATGCGACTCGGGAAAATTAATAGTAAATGCAACTTGCGGGACACCCCATAGGCATTTATGATATGATCAGAATACTGTAGTTTCCTGTTATGTCATGTATGGTGTATAAACTTATGTCATAAGCAATGTTTTACGGGTTGTCATTGGCACTGCCCTCTGTGATGTCATTAGTGTGCTCATGCACAGTGCTTCTAAGGGGTAGAGGGTTCAGACTTATGAAGGCACAGCTCCCAACACTTATCTACAGTTTTGTTACATTAAAGCATCCCCTTATCATCACTTCAATTTAAGATTTTTAATTACATTCCACGTTTTCTTTGCACTGAACTGATTCAACTTAACTGTCTCTTAAGTCATATTTGTTTCACATAATGTCAAAATGTTTTCATGCCACACTGTTGTACTTGTGAGTTTCATGTCATATCATCACCAATGTCATATTCAATGTTTATTTTTATTTTAACATTTGTAGCAGCACACCAAGCCCTCTGGCATCTGGGGGCTAGTTACCTAGGTACAGTAACATAGGTGTGCCCAGTCTGAGCCACTAGTTAAAAAAGGTGGTCTTTCGTTTTTTTCTGAATAGTTGGTAATATGTCTCAGACCTTAAGTGGAGAGGGAGATTGTTCCAGAGGTTGGCCACAACAGTGGGGGTAGTTTGAGCCACCTGCAAGCTTCAGTCTGAATCTGGGAGTGAGTAGTCGCTGGCTGTTGGACGATCAGAGGGGTCTGGCTGGCATATATTTCTTGATCCTCTCAGTGAGGTAAGCTTTGTTCGCCAGGCACCGCTGTGCAATAATGACAATTTAAAATTGTATTATTTCCCGGATGGGGAGCCAGTGGACTTAGTGCCTTGACTCAGAGATGTGGTCATGATTGTACAAGTCCAGGGCAGCTCTGAGAGCATTGTTTTGAAAAGACCTGGAGCCTATTCAGGTTTTTGTCTGAGGTCCCACAGAGTAAGGCATTGCAGTAGTCTAACTTGGACAGAACAAGAGCACGGACAAATGAGAGACCTTTGGTGGTCGATAAGAAAGGTCTGCTTGCTCATACGAGCTTTGTCGTGTAGGCTATTGCAGAGCCGAGGTTATTAATTTGTAAGGCCATGTTGAGAGAGGCATTGAGTAAGATACTGTAGGGGTATTTTAATGCACCCCAAAGACACAGGACCACATGAGGTTATTCTTATATTGGGATCATGAGCAGCAAGCTAAAAATTAGACCTGATATGTACTAGGACCCAATTTTTCTACATTAGTGGTATTTTGTTGTTGGTATTTTATTGGTGTTATGAAACTCTGCATAGACCTACCAGGTCACCTGAAGACTCTAATATGGGGAATCAGCTCTTTGTGATTTGCCCCAGTTCACAGTGTTTTGGTGAATCTTGATTTTTACCGTTGGCGGTAGTAAAAATACCTCCTTAGCTGTGTGCTTATCTATATGCCATCACAAGTAATAAGAACACACAATAAATAGACCAAAGCTGATCTAATTCTTATCAGTCACTTTATAAGCAATAGTTCATTATGACATTATACAGATTTGAAAGCGCACATCACTATTTCATATTTTATCTTTTGCAGTGATAGATACTATTCTTTAGGCTAAAACATAACCACAAGCACATTTCATAGTCATTCTTTTCCTGTGATATAAGATTGATATGGAGCATTGGTACACTGAGCTCTTGGTCTCATCATGGCTGTCTCCCCTCAGAGCACCCTCCTTTCTCCACTGCGTCTCTCCCTTTCGGCAGGAAACTCAGCAAACAGCTACAGGCAGCCAAGACAGCTCAATGCTCTGGGAGACAGGCCTTTTGAGAGACAGTCCTCCTCTTTTTCACTCTGCACATCCATTTTTTTAGGCTCTCCCTGATCTGCCCATAAAGTGTATGTTTGTCTGCAGAAAGTGTAAGAAATTCTTGCCTCTGACTGTGATGTCAAATGCCACTCAGACACCCCCTCTGAAAAGTCAAACCTCCTGGAAACTTCCAGAGAACACCTATTTTGCCTGCCACCTTTCCACAGATATTCAGGACAGCAAACGCATGCCAAAAGTTAATTTCTCTATGCTGGCTTCCTGCTGCAGAACATGAACAATGGGGTTTCATTCAGAAGCAACATGTGTATGTTTATTTTTCCAGCCAACATCGCAGGGCCTGTGTTTGCAAATCTCATAAAATGAGCCAATTTTTACTAACAATCTGTACCAATACTCTGCACCAATGAGCTATGGACTGACCTGCCCTTAACATTAGTGTGGGGATAACATTAGTAAATTAGGGGTGTTAGCGATTCATGATTAGTAACTATCAGTCTTCATAGCAACCATGGTGTAGAATTATGATATGCTATGAAACTCAGCCATTATGCAATGCTGAATCCAAACCCCCTTTTTTTGTCACACCAGAGTCTCACACCAGAGTCTCACACCAGAGTCTCACTTTGCTAAAATTCTGAGTTTGCTGAAATTTGGAGTTCCATTTTCCCAACAATACCCAATGTTTTGACTGATATGGTGACAGGGATGTTGTGGCCATCTATCGAGAATAGCCGGTATGCCGCGTCAAGTTTTGAGAACCGGTTTAATGAGCCAACTAGGAACAGCTCAGTCTTATCATCACTGAGACATAGACTAAGTTGGGCCATCCAGGTTTGGATTGTCTGTAGATGGCATTTATGGTGGTACAGTCCTAGGCATAAGAGCCTGTCAGGGGGATGATCATTTGAGTATCGTCCGCATAGTTGGTGAAGGAGGTACCCAAGGAGTCTAGATGGTCAGACAGAGGTTTTATATAAATATTATAGAGGGCAGAGGAGACACATTAGCCTTGCAGGGCTGAGGCTTCGCCTGTGAAGACTTGAAAGGTTCTGTTTTCAAGGAAAGATGCAATCCAGCTAGCTGCTTCTGGATAAACGTGTGCAACTGGTGTCAAATGGTGGCAAAGGGTCTTGTGGGCTGCCAGGTCAAATGCAGCAGAAAGATCAAGTAACATAAGAAGGGAGAGTTTTTCAGGATCATTGGCATCATCCAGTTGATTCTTGAGGTCAAAGAGGGCTGTGACTTGTGTAAAAGCAAATTGGCGGGGGCTGAGGAGGGAGTGATCTTTCAGAAAGGCCTGTATTTGGGTGTAGGCAATTATGTCTAGGATTTCCAGGAGGAAGGGGACGGTGGTGATGGGTCGATCATTTTTGGATATGGTAGGGGCCAGTGAGGTTTTCTTTAAAAAAGGGGTGGTCCAGGATTCTTTGCGGCAGGAGGGGACAATGTTGGAGGCAAAGGAGGCATTGACAATGGCTATGTTGAGGGGGTGAGCAGTGCCAGGACAGGTGTCTCCTTTGCATTATGAGGTCTTAAATGGTGGAAAATTGCCAAAGTGCCGTGCAAAATGGTACGGACCTGGCTGTCATTTTATTTAATTCCCCATGATTAGCTGAAGTGGAATATATTAACATTATGGCAGTTATTAGTGAATAACAATGTTATTGACACAAAACTAGAATTATGCAGGAAGTTGACATGGGAGCAAAAGGGGGTTTCAAATGGAGGATGCAATATGCCTGTGCCAGACTCCTTAACCAATCCATAGAGAGAGACTGGACTTGGGAGGAGAGGGAAGGGTAACTGACCAATTCTGGTTGCTGGAACTCTTGCAGGGCACTGCCCAAAATTGAAATCTTGATGGTGTCATCACTGCTATACAAATACAAAATGGATGCACTATGGAAGAAGGGGAGAGTTTCTGAAATTACCATCAAGAGAGCCGCTAAAACTTAATATCACTATCTGACAGCCACAAGGAAACACCAAAAAGAGATTTGGCTGAGATTGCATCTGGGTGGAGATGTCTCTTGTTTGGAAGGCCCATACGTTGACTGGAACCTATGGTGAAGAGCTGGGGGACCACCCCTGAGAGTTGAGTGACCAGTCCCCTGCCTTGTCCTCCCAGAAGGTCCTGAAATGCAACTGGCTTTCCTGAACTTTAAACCAAGGTTTTAAAAGTAGTAGAATTGTGCCATTTGAAACCAAAAGTTGGGGAATTATGCTTGCCTTACATTTTTTCCCTTTAAAGAGGGAAGGGGGGTCAAAAGTATGTAGATCCTTGCCTATTTAATTAAAATATTAATTGAATGAATTCCCCATTTGGCGGAATGCCACAGAATGATTTTTGTTAAAATTTTAAATTAACAAAGCTCATTCCCAGTGTGCAGTGAAAACTATAGCCTGTAATTTAATTGGGCAATCTTTCTGTTCAACTTCCCCAACACAGGCCTTTAAGTGGGCGGGGTCTGAAATCCAAATGACTCAACTCATCCCAATTGTTGCTGTCCAGCCGTCCCAACACAGGCCTGTAAGTGGGGAGGGAGGTCTGAAATACAAAATTCTCAAATCATTCCAATTTATGCCATCCAGCTTCCCGAACAAAAGCCTTTAAGTGGAAGGGGTCTGAAATCCCAAATTCTAAATCAGCCCAATATTTCTGGCCGACTTCTCCAACACGGACAAAAGTGAGGGGGGTCTGAAAACCCCACTGCTAATTCACCATGTGGCTGTTAAGTATGCAGAAAAACCAAAATTGGGCTGCACTGACACGTAATTGTTTTTGTTTATTGGTTAGTTTGAATATTTCTGGAAGTGAAATCTGTAGAAAGTAAAGAATTGTGATTTGTGTTCTTCCCAACCCATTTGTGTGATTTATTTATGTTGAGGGAAGTTTATTGTGTTGTGCCATGGATAAAGTGCTGTTTGACATTTGAGTCTGATTTTCTTAACATCTAAAACTAAATCTCTGAAGCGCTTTGAAACAAATTGGGTATAGGCGCTATATAAATAAACTATCATATCATATCTTTCCTGTACACCGGCTTGGTTCTTGGCTCATTAGTAGCTCAGGGGGGGATGCAAGGGGTATTAGATGAATTGGAGATAGGGCTGAATAAAGAACTGACATTAAACCGTTTATTGTGTGACACCTAGATGCAGAACTTCTTGTGTTGAGGGTGGCCTCTCAATACATCATTACAAATATGCCCTTCCATGCAACTTATTGCAGGCCGCTAAGGCGAGTGCTATAGGCGGGGGAAGGATCATTATCTGAAGCAGTCATTACTCCTGTTAAGGAAAAAAAGAGGGTCCAAATAAAACAAATCTGCCATTTCAAAAATGACCACGAAACAAATAATTCTTAGCAGCCACTGTTGTAGCAGTAGCCCATTTCAAAATGGCCACCGAGTGAATGCTAGGCGACTGCAGCATAGAGAAGAATGAAATCCTAGGAAACTGTGAGCAGGAAAAAGCTAGGAGAGGCTGGCATAACTGTCGAGTTTTTGTAGGGCAAACGGTTGACGCAGACAGCAAGGGGTTAGGAGTCATTCTAAACCTTCCAGCCATCACATCATTTGTTTTGCGCAGACAGGGTTATGATCAGGGTGAAAGAGAGACAGGCAACCGAGACTGCTGAGAGTTACAATGCTTGACATGCCGTATATAATTGAGTTTATAGACAGTCTTCTATAATAAATTCTATAACGCTTTTTAGAGGAAGGAATGTCCTAGCTGTTAGAGAGACATTGGGCCTCATTACGAATCCGGCGGTAGGTTGCCGACAGACTTGTAACATTTTACCGGCACCTAGCTTCCCGGTGCCACTGGGACATTACAAGTCCCGGCAGACCAGGAAGCTAGGTGCCGCTAAATGTTGTTGCCCATTCCCGTGAAGTCCATGGGAATGGGTTCACGGAAGCACCGGCACCTTTGCGTAGGGTGCTTCCGTGACTGCTCTGCCTACCGTGGCCGCTGCACCTGGCAGGGTCAGACCTGTCGGGATCAGCGGCTCCGGCAGGCAGATTCAGAATGTGGCAGTCCGGAAACAAAGGTGCTGCTGGGCTTTCCGGCACCCTTGTTTCCAGACCGCGACTATTGTAATGAGGCCCATTATCAGAATTGGGCTTGAACTGTAACAAGAATCAATTCTCTGATTGGCCCAAACTCTTTGAAGCATTGTCTTCCCCCACAGCATCTGCTTCAACACTTTCGAGCTCAAAACAAAACGTGTAGCAGACTATTCAGAGCAAGTCATGTTCCAAGCTAAAAGACTTCCCCGATTTTCGCTATTAAGAGGGACACATTTTTTATAGTTATTTACTGTAACTTCACTTCATTAGTGCAACATACATCATTTCATTTTTAAATGATGCAGCCTTTTATAAAAACAGGTTTGAAAGAAAAAGTAAACGTTCCCTTTTTTCCTGGTGCAATAATCCCTTATCTCTATTTGATGTAAGAAACGTTCAAGCACAAATGATCTCCGCTTAGTCCTCTGAAACCCTTCCTGGGCTTCTGAAGTCAACATTTACGGTACTAAAGTTTAATCAATCCCATAAAATGTTACTCAGAAAATGACCCCCGGTGTTATGGCTGAAGTACGTCTCCTACATTAAAAAACACTTTCAATGCAGCAGGAATGGTGGTACCGAAAAGGAGAGGTAATAGGAACATGGCGACACAGGGAAGCGGGGAGGTAATAGGCGAGAATATAAGAGAGGGGTCATTAATATGGTGGGGGGAGCAAATCCAATTGCAGGTGGCTCCCCAAGGAGCTGCATGGATGAAAGGATGCCCTCTATGAATTGGAATCTTCTGGAAGATTTCCAGTCGCGGCTGTTCTCTAGAATCTCAGAACGGATGCAGGTGGGTCGCCTGCCCAGCACAAATAATGTCAAGCAGCACGTTCATTTTTATCTGAAGAACAACATGACAAGTCACTTGGAGTGTTATGGTTAATTTAAGCAACACTACTCCACATGTTTAAAGGGAAGAGACAATTCATGCTTGAGTATATTCTTCTTGCCAATGCCATCAATTTTTTCTCCTAAGGCATGGGCTGGGTGTGCATTATGTTTTTAATTTAATTCAACAGCAATCCGTCGGCAGCTGCTGCCAAGAAATGTCCCCCCTGTGAGGTAGTGATAAACCACAAATTAAGAATTGATCTCAATCCTGAAAGACTGCGGAGCCTACTGACGCTTTATCCTGAACTCACAATAATTAAGTGAATGAGTGAATGTACTTATGCCCTTGGAGGGAGGGAGAGACACATTTTAATTGCTGCACCACACCAAATTGAAAAACTTTGCGGTCAATAATAGATGGAAGAAGTTTGCTCACTTTTCCCAGCTGATTAAAGGTACATGCTTTGAGAAGCCAATCTCTTCTGACGTGAGGACTGGAAGGGAGTGCTTTATTTATTCCAATGAGAGCAATACTCTATCTTTAACTTAATGTGATATGCAATCGAATTTCGGCGGTGACGATGAAAACATCTAAAATACAACTAGTACAATTTCTCCATGTGTGCACATCAAAACATCTTGGGCGGTTTTAAAGAAACATTGCATCGGTGCAATTAGCACTAGGTCAAAAATTGGCCTAGTGCAAGAAACATATTCTGCAAGCGGATTTTTTTTAACCAATTTCGCACTTGTGCTAGGATTGGGGCAAACATTATCCTTTTCCAAAAATGCATTTAAAGCATGTGTTTGTTGTACAACTGACGTGTTTGCCCTGGTGCCAGTTGTACTTGCATTGATACAAATGAATTGTAATAACACCCCTTGCACCTCCTTCCTCTTTTGCAGAGAAGGTTGGTGTGCCTTCTGGCAATGTGTGGTGCTGGCAGTGCGCTGAGGGTGCAAGCAGGTAAGTGAAGTATAACATGTGTATGTACTGTTCTTGTATGTATGTGTACATGCATGTTTGTGTGTGTTTTATATGCATGTCTGCATGCAAGGAATAGTCTAAATGCTGTATGAATGTGCAAATGAATGAGAGTGTATGTTGTATGTCTGTATTTGAATGAGAGTGCATGTGATATGATTGTGGCCCTGCATGTTTGAAGAGTGAGTGGGGTTCTAAATGTATAGCGGGTGGAAAGGGCTGCTGGTGGCATGACACCTTTTACTGTGCATAAGGTTAAAGCAAGCATTTATTTATTTATTGAGCATGTGTAAGGCGTCTATACAGCAGAATAGTGTTTCAAGAGAACATGATAAGTGTTATTATGTGGTTCTACTGGCCTGCATTGGGGGTGCCAGTCTGGTCATATATTCTTACATGGCAATTTGTACTGTGCATCAAGGGTAAAGCAAACATGATAAGTGTTATTATGTGGCTGGACTGGATTACATTAATGGCACCCATCTGGATATAATGCCTTACTGTGGCATAGAATTTTTTACTGGGCATCAAAGGTAAAGCAAACATGATTAGTGGTATTACGTGGCTAGACAGGCCTACATTGGTCAAACTAGTCTGGCCATATATACTTACTGTTCCACATCTATTCGTAGACACCCTTTTAAATGTGTGTACTTTGTTCATGCACTGTTGATTGATATGGTTTGCCCATTTGAAAAAAATGGGGGGGTTCCCCTATATCTGCACTTTAGCCCACACCATAGCCCCACACACCCCACCCTCCACTCCTCTATCCCCATATACACATTTACATATACACATGCATGTAATTGATCGATTCTGACCAAAAGTGCACAAAGTGCACATGTTTTAACAGGTGTCCACAAATAAAACTATTACGCTTCTTAATGTGGTATAGCATTTTTCACTGTTCATCAAGGATTAAGTAAACATTATATGTATTATTATGTGGCTTGTCTGTCCTACATTGGTGGCACCAGTCTGCATATACTTTCTCATTTTTACTGGTATCTAGTGTAAAGCAAATATAACTGTTATCACAAGGCTGGACTGGCCTACATTGGTGACCCCATTCTGTATATATTTACTTACTGTGGACTTGTCTTTTTTACTAGGTATCAAATGTAAAGCAAACATGATCATTGTTATTATGTAGCTAGAGTGACCTATATTGTTGACACCCGTCTGCCTATACTTTACTACTGTGGCATGGCTTTGTTTGCTGAGCATCAAGTGTAAAGTGAACATGTTAAGTTATACTACACAACTAGACAAGCCATTTAGTCTGCATATACTTTCTTACTCTGGGATTTTTTTCTACATTGCATCACGGGTTAAGAAAATAGGATACGTGTTATTATGGGGCTAGCTTGGCCTAGATTGGTGGTGCCAGTCTGGAAATTCTTTCTGACTGTGGAATTGCATTTGTTACTGGGCATCAATGATAAAGCAAAATTGTTATTACATGATTATACTAGGCTACATTGGTATGACCAGTCTAAATACATTGCCTTATTGTGGCATGCCATTTTTTACTGGATGGCAAAACAACTGGAGTAAGTTCTTATATGGTTATACTTGTATATGTTGGTACAGGCTGCATAAAAATGTATGGGCACAACCAGCATGAACATTCATTTGAAAAACATTGGAAAATGCTCCTGGACACTGTTAGTAACTTGCACTGTTAGTAACTTGCATGTATTAGACATTTTCATATGCTACCATTCAAAACGATTGCAAACTGTGTGGCCTTTGATACAATTATTCACAGAAAGTGTGTTGTAAAATGCACCATTTAAACCATAATTTAAAAAAAAATTGGGGGGGGAACCCCTAATACCCTTCTCGTTTTTTTTTTGGGCTCCCTCGCTTCGCTCAGTTCCTTACACATATTCCTAGCAAATATTAAGCCCCTACAATTCAGAAATTCACTAGCCATCACTACTAAAGAGCAGTAAACATACTCTAATAGATAATAAATAAAAATGATGTCAATACATGCGGTAACCTTAATGAACAGTACGTTCAGACCATCTCTGTTGTAGAAATATTGTTCTTGCAACAAAAATACACAATTTGCCATTTTGAAATAAGGAACAACGATTTGAACATATGCAATGGATATCAACATCCCCATAAAATGTAGGCAATTGCAAATAGCAATGCATGTACTGCATGAAGCTCACTAGAACTAATATTCTATTGACTGGGGTATGTTCTCATCTATCGTTGTCACTCCACATATTGCAAATTTGCAAAAACCCTTGAAAAGATTTCTAAAATCCCAATCATCAGAAAAGAAAATGTTACATTAGCATAAGTGTAAGGGGTTCAGACGAAGCATACTGTGACATGCACAACATGTCTGCTCTATTCGCTCAATAACTATTAAACAAGAGTAATACATCTATCTGCTTTGCCGTCACGTAACATGAACACTAGTCTGTTTTTACGAGTATTCTGACCATGTGCCTTATACGAATGCCATTGTGTCTTTCAACTGGAATTTAAAATATTATCTTAAAAATAAGGATGACATATGACATGTCATCAAGACAAGTGTTTTTTTCCTGTTTTTCATGTAATGAAAACACATATTTTTGAAAACCATAGGGAATTGGTGCAAGATACAGGTTCTCTAAAATAAACCTGTTTTTTCTATGGACAATATGAATTGCATTTGCTATGAAAAGAAATTAGAAAAGGAGACACACACTTTATAAAACTACAGGGTAAGATATATCTTGGTACACAAAAATATGTAAATCCATTGTCTCGTCTCTAAACCTTCATCTTTAAATGATCTAACTAGTTAGTTCAACTAGAAAATATTTTCAGCCTTGTTGCATGCCATAGAGTTCCACCAAATTCTGAAGCGGGAAAACAGTGGAGAACTAGACAATGGGCAATGGAGTAACGTGGTTTTTATACCAAGATACTTTGAGGGACACAATACAATGACCTCAAAGTTATTCTTGTATGATCAAGATACCCAGTACCGTTCTTGGGTTTGTGGTGAGCGTTTTCCTTATATGGGTAACAGAATTGAGGAGGAATGTTTGCTGGTACTGGATAGTGGTGGCTGTTTCCTTCTGAGTAAAAACTGTGGGATGTACTAACCGCTATTTTAAATATAGACATCCAATAACCATTAGTTGAATTTTTAGCTCAGAGAATACTGAATCGTCCAAAAATGTCGCCCTCATTTGTGCGCCCCCGCAGTTACTGTGACTTTGGGGCACACAAAATGAGGGCAACATTTACTGTCCCCCTCTCTGCTTGGGCACCGTAATGGGAGTCGGGGGTTGTGGGGGTGTCCCCCGCTTACCATTTTTGTCAGCGGGGGACACAAAAAAAAAAAACCTGCGGCGTCAGCTCTAACCCAAGTTAGTGGGAGGAGCTGATGCCGCAGGGATAGAAGGGTGCAGGCGGCACACACAGAAGTGTGCTGCCGTGAAAGGTAAATTGGGGGTTGGGGATGGGGGGTAGGAAGGGAAAAGCAGGGCGGGGAAGCGGGCACAGTGGTCTATACGATCACTGTGCCGCGCCGTAACTTGAGTCGGCATTTCGGCCGTCTCAGTTATGGGCGGCGCAGTGATCACATAGATCCGAGAATACTGTGTACTATTATTATGTATGACTTTGCTTCAAGTTTATGTAGACTTTGACAGTGATTTTGAGTGCTGGTAGCACATACAAGTCTTAGGAATGAATTTAAACAAGTTGGTTCAAGACAATTTGGTATAAGAATCAGTCTGACTTATTTGTAAGTTTCTCGTTTATTGTTGCTTTGTTTAAGGTTTTGCAAGGTATGTTTCATAGAAGTGTGGATATGTTAACATCTATATGGGGGTAATTACCTATATTTCCTCTACTGGATGGATTGGAAAAACAGTGAATCGTCCTTGGCAGCGCTAAGCGACCTATATATTGTAATGAGATCAGTAGGCATGTATATTTATTTCACTAAAAACTACTATGCCATATCATTCCTGTTGCTTACTAGTTTGTTTTGTGCTTCTGTAGAACCTTAAATAAGTGAAGCTCCTGCACTCATGAAGAAGGGTTTTAATCCCGAAACACGTTGAGACAATTTATTGCAGGATACTCTCCATGGATAAACCCCTTAGGCTAACAATTGTTGTAAAGACTGGAGGGGGCTGTCTGTACTTCTGCTCTCTATTTGGAAGAGGAGAGGCACAGAGGGCCCCAGCCAAGATGCTCTATTATTGGTAACGTAGTCGAGCAATCAAGGCCTAGCTTCTCAGGAGGTGATGCAGGCTGGTTCTTAAGTACAGTGTAATCCACGAATCTCCACAAAGGAATGTCCACACACTTTATTACTGAAAACACAGTCTTTATACAATTAATATTCAAAGGTATGTACACAATCACAAAAACGCACTTTGTACTTGGAAATCAACAACGATAAATATATACAATTCTAAAGTGGTACCACCAATGTTATCAAATCTCGTTAACGTGCATCAACTGTACGGTTAAAATGTCACACAGATCAATAACGTGGAAACCAGCACCAGAGATAGGAAGGAAAGCAAGATGGTTGAAATGGTAGTCAGAATACTGGCCCCTACCACTAGGTACAGCTCTGTGTGGAGATCCCACCACCGGGGCAACCTGTAATATAAAGATATATAGCACAAGCCCAGTCCATATATTGTTCAATAGCCTTGTTTCCTCCTATTAAGGTTCTACCCCCCAATGTACCTGGTGGAGTAGAGTTCTTCGAAGACGCATCGAAGGATCCTTCTTGAGTGACTTCTGTAAGCGATATTCAATCAACACTACAGCTAAGTCAATGCCTAGTCTGGGATGCTAAGGAAAACCCTTATTGATGTATTTTTATATCGAGTTCAGTACTCTGGATGACAACCCTTGTATAACACCCCCTCTTAGAATCCCCCTGACCCCACTGAGCCAAGAAGTAGGTTTGTTTTGCAAATTAAAAGGTTTATTTGAAAAATTAAACAATATATATATATATCACACTTTTATAATAAATTAATATCTGATAGTACACTTAGACATATGATGTTGATCAACATTGGGTAATCTGGCACTAGCACACTTCTTTACAATCAATGAGGAGTTAGTATAGGATGGATAAATTATCAAAAATACTTTTATGGTTTCAAGGGAAAAGCAATGAGGAATAAAATGCAGTACAGAAATACTTGATATGATTTTAGCAAAAGATAAGATAATCACTTTTTCTCTGGCAATTCACCCCCCTCCCCTATGCAATGTAAGAAATGGAAGGAGATGGAAAGAGGAGCACACAGTTCTCAGGAATGCAATCAAATACAATACGAAATTCAGTTCCCCCCAGCAAGCTTAGAGGAAACAGGTCGGAGTTTGAAACACAGGCCCAAAATGCTTTTTAAATGTGATGGCAATGGATGGGAAAATGTGCCAACTGATTTTAATTCCCTCTAGAGATTCAGGGTGAGTGGGAGATGCGTGTTGGTATTAGTTCAGCCTCACTTTAGCAATGCTCTATGAGGTATTACCAAGTTGCAACAGATTTTAACAAAAGAAAGAATGGCGCTGCTATTTTGACAAGTGGAGAAATTGAGCCAAAATCGTAAATCGCAGTAAATTTCACGAGTGCGTAAATCGTGATTGCGGAAAAAGTATAAGGAGTAGGAAGTCGGTTCTAGGCTTGTTGGAAAGCTTAGATTCTAAATCTCGTTCCTAGCCCAAACGGTTCCAGAGATACAGACGATTAAATAAAGGTAGTTTTTCGGATTTAAAGAAAACTCAAAATGACAGGTGACAGCTTGCAGCTGCAGAATTGACAGGTGACAGTTGTGCAGCTTTAAAAATGACAGATGACACGATTTCTAGGAGGCAGTTCTACTTAGGTTAAAATAGTTCGGATTAGATTATTTTAACTAAGAGATTGGTTCTGCACAGTTCTGCTAGGTACTCACAATATAATTTTGAACTAGGCCTCATCACGGATCTGGTCAACACGTCCGGCTGCGGTTCTGTCTGCTTGGCGGGTCAATCAGGCACCAGTTCTGCTCACAGTGATCTGCGTCAGCTCTGCTCTGCTGGTCTAGCCTCTCTGGATTCTGAATGTAACACTGCTTTCTGGGTACTGCTACAGGTTCTTGCAAAAATTCTCTGCAAAACTTCAAACAGCTCTCCCGGCTGTTGAATAGTTTGGTTAGTTTTGAGGCCTGCTGAAGAGGATTCAGCTGGTGGATTCAGGCCTCTCTGCTACAAATTCTGGAGTTAATTTCTGCTACAGGTTCTGGAGATTGATGGATTTGAAGTCTGGATCTCTGGATGTGAAGTTGTCGGTCAGCATGCTCCGCAGCAAATGGAATTGAATGTCTCTACCTGTCCCAGCAGTCTCTTTTTATGTGTTTTGGAAAGTGGGCGTGTGTGTTGGTCATAACTAAACCTGCCCCTCTCACTTATCATTGGCCCATTGCTCCTCTCTCCCTTGATTGGGGGAAGGAAATGTGAGTCAGAGTGATGCTGTGGGTTTTATGGTCAGAGGAACCTCCCCTTGTCAGATTGCACACAAATCTATTTCTGACCAAAATACATATTTATCTATGTACCATTTTTCTAATATTATAGGTCCAGTTAACATATTTTCTCTAGCACCAAACCATCCGATCCCTGTCTTAGTACGATGTCGTGTCCACTGATGACAGAATTCTCCCCTTTTCATCCAGATAACAACCTCTAAACCTTTCCAGATTTTACACAAATGTGCACCAGGGATATGGGTTACAGATGATAAAGTGTCAGATTTTTAACATGTATACATTTGGAGTGAGACCCTATTTTCCGCTAGCAACCCCCCAGAATACACCACAGGGTCCTAACGCCTCTCAAAATGTTCACAGAAAAATCACAAAAATAATGATATTACTTATATAATTCTGACAAGTCCGCACTATGAGTTATCTATCTTTTTAAAATTATGCCCTGGTCAAAAAGGGGTGTGGCTTCCCCATCACAGGGTGGAATAACTGGTTTATCCACTTCCCCCAAGCCAGCTTGTTCACAGAGGCACAGCTGCCCTCCAGTTTCTCCCAAGAGGAAGCTATTTTACGACTCCCCCAATATAACATTTGCCTGAGTCCAGGACAGGCCTTTGTTCAACTCCCTGTAGTCCCCAGCTGCTCCACCCCTAATCTAATCAGTGAGGTGACAACTACTTTTGGCAAAGGGAAGAGTGGCTGAGCAGGTTTCAACTCCTGTCGTGGGTAGTTGTCAGGCAGAATCCAGTTTCATTAAGCCAGGTTTCAGCTAAATGTCACTTTTTGTTCCCAGTTTAAATCACTTACAATTTTTACATATACATTAAATAATGACTTCCTTCAAGTAATTTCAAAATATAGTTTTACATTGTATCCACCTCTTAGCAAGTCTTTCCTTGGTCTGGTTTTGTTTCATTTGTTCAGTTTTACACAAAAGTCTGGTGGTTTTAAAACACCGGCTTTCTGATAGTGGTGAGTACTGGTAATGCAACCATTTTTGGGATTAAGAAAATGAATTCCCCACAGTTCTGAGTTGCTTTTTTGGCAATCAGCATTGCCATTCCCAATGGTTTCAGGCTACTGTGTGTGTAGCCCAATGGTGGTTTTAGGCAGTGCCCTCCTGTGCTCACAACATAGGCAAAAATGGGTGGCAGCCTATTCTTCATGTTTTCCCTGTGCACTCTCTGGGGAGTTCTGGCCATCATGATGTTTTCCATGCCAGTACTGCACAGTTTTATGGTAGGGCCTGTATGCATGGGTAAAAACATCCCACAAGCCCCCCTCTTGCGATGGCCATTCTGTCCTTTCGCTGATGGAACTCGCAAGATCTGGGATGTTCGCCTCCTCTTCTTCCAATTCCATGGATGGCACAGTTCAGCATCTTTTCCTCCCTCCAGTCGATCAATCAGTTCTCCTTGCTGGTCCTGATGGGAGGATTGGGCGGTACCCCGGGCCCCTCGGGTCTCTGCTCCCGGTCCCCGGTCGTCCTCCTTGGTCAGTCTCCATGGTTTCATCTCTCCTAGGATGATAAAGCAAAGCGGCAATACCTATTTGTAGACATTTCTTCACCACTATTAATAGTGTGGCGAACATATACATTTTATGAATCAGAAGATATGAACATATACATTTTCTTTTTTAAATTAGGAGACAAGAACATATATATATATACAAGGATCACAGAATTCTATATGCTATATGTGGAATATTTTAGGGTTGGAACTGAATTACTCTGGACCGGCCCCCTCTGGGATTCCAGTGGATTCCTCCAGTTGTTGCAGAGTGTGCCTGGGATGGCAACACTTTAGCTGATTTATATGTACCCACTTGTCTTCCCCTTCCGCCAGACTGCCTTTGGGGATGCAGATCTTATAGGCAACAGGGGAGATCTTGTCTATAATTTCAAACGGTCCCTTCCATGTAGGCAAGAATTTTCGCTGTTTGGCCTGGTTCCTTTGGAAATTGTATAGATAGACCCGATCACCCACCTTATATTCCTTTCGGGTAGTTTTTAAATCATAGTGGGTCTTCATGCTCTCGGCTGATCTTTCTAGATTCAGCTGAGCATAGGCAAAAGCATGCTGAAGGTGTTTCCTTAAATTATCCACATATTCATGAGTTGTGGTGGCATTTATCAGTGTCTGCTCTTGGGTCCTGTAGAGCAGATGCTGGGGAAGCACCATCTTGCGTCCGGTCATCAACTCAAATGGTGACATTTTGGTTGCAGATGAAGGGGTAGATCTGATGGCCATTAGGACCAGAGATAATCGGATATCCCAACTTGGCCCAGAATCTGCCACAAACATTTTTAAGATGCTCACAATTGTTGTAGCGTTCTACTGCTCCAGAAGAAGCTGGCCTGTAAGAAATGTGTAGCTTCCTTTTAACCCCCAGTATCTCCCACATCTTTGTCATTACTTCACTGATGAAGTGGCTACCTCTGTCTGACTCAATCCTTTGAGGTAGACCAAAACGGGAAAAGATGTGGTTAATCATCAGGGCAGCTGCTGTTTCTGCCTTGCAATTTGGGGCCGGGAGACATTCTCCCACTTGGTAAACAAGCATGTAACGGTCAAAATGTACTTGTTTCCTCTAGACGAGCGAATCACAGGGCCTACAAAGTCGATTTGCAAATCTGATCATGGCAGTGTCATCCCCCTCTTTTGGAGAGGCGCATGGTGTGTGAGGGATGATGGCTGAAATTGTGCACACACCAGACTCCCCTTCAACTATTGGTCGAGGTCCTACCCCATGTGTGGCCAGTATGCAACCTCTCTTAAGATTTCCAGGGTTGTGTGAAACCCCCTATGACCGGCGGTGGCCGCATCATGGGCGTGACTTAACATCAGGCTTCGGAATGAGGTAGGAACCACCCACTGATCATGGCCAGCTTGGGATTTCCTTACCAACAAACCGTCTTGGATTCGGAACATTTTTGGACATTTCATCAACACTCTTGGGTCCTCTTTCCCAATGTAATCGGTATCCGTCAGGGTAAAACTTACCAATGATTGGATCCCCCTTCTGAGCTGTAATCAAATCAGCATCAGGGGTCTCCTTGCTCCATTTTGCATTTGAAAGATCATTGTGAGCATTTGTCTGGGACCTAGTGATAGCAGTGACCTGGATTTCCCCCAACAGGGACTCTATTTCTATTAGATCCCCTTGGATGGCCCCAGTTTTGGCCAGCTGATCAGCTAAGTCATTTCCAGTTTTGTCTGGTCCCTCTACTTTGGAATGACCCTTGATCTTTTTCCAGTAGATGGTCATCCCATTCGATGTGACCAGATCATCAATATTTTGGATTAACTTCCCATGTTTCAAGGGTTTGTTATTAGCACATAACATGCCTCTGGTTTTCCAATTAACCAGGTGCTCCACGAACCCGTTCCGTACATAATCCGAGTCTGTGATTATGACCAGTTTGTGGAGTTGATGTTGGACAGCGGTGAGGATGGCCTGATGCACAGCCATCAACTCTGCCACCTGACTACTTCGGGGACCAATTTTGTATCCAGCAGAGGGTTCTGGGGACTCATTCACCGATGCGTTCCCTACGCCGGCCACCAGTTCTTTCTCCCCGTTGTTGTCAACATGGTAAGAGCATCCATCCACATAGACAGTGATCATTCCCTCACACTTGTCTTCTTCAAAGACTTTGTGTGGGGAATTAAGGTATGCCTCCATGTTGTCCTTAATTTTTAGACTTTCGTCCTCTAGACAGTTTTCTCTGGCACAATCATGCAAGTCAGCCAGACCTTGCGCGAGGGGACTCTTCTTGTTTTGGCCATATCTGACCTCCACAGGAAAGCCTTGCATTGACAGAATCCAGGAAGTAATTTGGGAATTACTCACATTTCCGGGCCGGATTCTGTCACTTTGGAGATATTGCAGAGGCTGGTGTGGAGTCTCCACTATGATGTGTTCCCCCTGGATAAACGGGCGGTAATTCTTCAATGCCCACACCGTTGCCAGGAGTGCCTTCTCACAATCGTTGAATTTTTCCTCCACAGAGGATAAAGTTTTGCTCGCATAGGAGATTACTTTATTGACCTTGTCATGCTTTTGGTATAATACTGACGTCAAGCACGTATTAGAGAACCCTGTCTCCAGGAAGAACTCCTTGTTTCTGACAGGGTAAGCTAGGCAAGGCGCTTGTGAGAGGCTTCTTTTGAGTTGTGTTACCGCCCCGGATTGTTCTGGACCCCATTCCCACTTGACCCCCCCTTCAAGAGATTAATCAGGGGTCTAGTGATCTCTGCGTAGCCTTCAATGAACTTTCTACTGTAATTAGTCAGTCCAAGGAGGCTCCTTAGTTCCTGCAGAGTTGTGGGGTCTTTCAGTTTCTGGAGTGCTTCCACTTTCTTTTCTTGGGGACAGAGACCTTGAGGAGTAATCTCATGCCTCAAGAAATTAACACGGGTTCTACACCACTGTGCTTTCTGAAAGGAAAGTTTTGCTCCGGCGGCCCTCAACTGTGTCAGAACATAACGGATCTCCGCTATGTGTTCCTCCACAGATGAACTTTTGATGAGGACATCATCTACATAAGCCAGGTTACCCCTGGCACCCAGGTCGGGCATGGCCTTATGTAGGAAAATGTTGAATTCATTGCCGGAGTTGAGGTATCCGAAGGGAGTACAGGTCCAGGTGTACTGCTGGCCCCCAAAGGTAAAAGCCAGTTTGTATTGGTCCTCCCTATTGACAGGCACGGTCCAGTATCCATTGGTCAGGTCTATTGTAGTGAATACTTGTGACCCTTGAATCTGGGCCAGCCCTTGGTCAATGTAGGGCAGAGGCCATCGGGAAGTATGGACCCGTTTGTTGAGCTCCCTAAGGTCGGCGCATAGTCTCCACTGGCAGTTTGGCTTCAATATTCCCAGCACCGGATTATTGAAGGTGCTGTGTACTGGACGGATTATTCCCCAGGACTCAAGGTTCTTAATTATTTCAGTAAGGGACTCCATGGATGCGAGAGGCAAGCGATATTGCTTCACAAACACTGGAGTCATTCCAGGGTCCGTGGGAATTGTTGTGGTGTGGATGTCGGTGCGACCACAGTCATATGAGTCTACCGCAAAGAGATCTTGGAAATCCAAGAAAACTTGTTTCAACTTTTGCTTCTGTTCCAGAGTCACACAGGCATCAGCTAGGTTGACTCTCTCTTCCACCATCTGCCTGAAGCCTGGAAAGACTTCTGGTTTGGCTATCTCAGCGGCCTCCGCCAGCTGGGTGGAGAAGTCCCTGGTCAGAGTGCTGATTTGGACTGGAGGCTTCAGGTGGGAAAGGCAGCCCTCATGGACCTAGAAAATCACCTCATCCCTCCTGAAGTCACAAGTCACATCTTCCTTACCATAAGGGCAAGAAGTGTACACCAGGAAGTTCCCCCCGTGCCGGGTGAAAATCCTTTCTGGTGTTGTATTGTCCTCACTGTCACTGTCAAAACAGTCCTTGGGGATTGGTCCTAACAGTTCATTTCCTAAATCAATGGAGAAATGTGGGTCATCAATCGCCATTCCTATAATGGTGCCTGCGGCTAGAGTAATACTCTTTAAGTCGCTGTTGTCCACCTCTATTGGAATGGTGTCATGTTCTATGTTGACTAATGGTGTTGGGTTTACCCCTAACCCTTGCTGTTGGAGAGAAGCATTTAGATGGATATAAGCATCAGGGTTTTTCAATTTTTGTCCTCTTTTAACTTTCCCTTCCAGAGAGAATTGTCGGGTTCTTTCTGGAATGGTGACTTCCTCTTTGATCTGAATTTCAACTGCATAAGGTAGCAATTGAGCTGACCTAAATGCTTTTTCTGGATCATCAAAGCCCATGGGATTATCCGCTAATCGGGACCAAGCTTTGAAGTTTATTAGGTCCAAACTAATGGCAAAGTGATTGAGAATGTCACTACCTAAGTAAAAGGCGGCAGTGACGTCTCGCACGACCCAACAATTATGGACTATGCTCTTGTTGCCAATGGAGATTTTGAGCATACACCTGCTTGGCAGGAGATGTTTGGAATTAGGTGCTTCCAGGTCCATTTCCCATTTGTCTATCAGTTTGAATGTGGGAATGGCTGGATCTTTTGGGAGTTGGCGGAACATGGCTTCGCTGATGAAGATCTTACTGTTGTTCACACACACTCGAGCAAGAACAGAGTCCTTCCCATCATTTAACTGAATAGGGATGAACAACTGCTCTCCAATTTGCTGAATATCAGCCAGGCTCTGAGCTGATTTCACATCTTTCTGGACTATAGGAGTGGGAGTTTCTGATTGTGGATTAGTAAAGAATTTCAGGGTGTTTCCTTCCAGTGTGGAATACCACCTTAAACTGGAAGTAAGGTTGATTTTCAGAAATAGAGAGGACCCCCCATCATCAGTCTGTTGTCCTACTGCTATTACTGTCACATCTGGAATTTGGTTGTTCTGGAAGTGAAATTCTACTTGGTCAGATTTTTGTTCAACCATGTGGCAGGTGCCATTTAAACTAACATGGTTGACACTCCGTTTTAATTTTATTGGTCGGCTAGTCTGGGTCCAGAGGACCTTGTTTACACAATCTATTAGGGGTGACAACCTTCTCAGGAGGTCATTCCCTAGTAAACAAGGGGTGCCCTCTGGAGTCACTACTATGACCGGGTGTTTCACCTTGGGTCGCCCAATTTTAATGTCCTAGTCTGCAGTCCCTTCAACGGGAATTTCCTTCCGGTCAAAGTTCTGCAGTTGTCCAGGAAGACAGGTGAGAGGAATACGGTAATTCTCCCCCCTTCCTGCATTTAGTTCATCAAAGGCCCATTTGGACAGAAGGGTAGCTTGGGATCCAGTGTCCACCAGTGCCAAAATTGTACCCTGCCCCTGTACTTGTACCGGGGCATAGTATCTTCCCTCCTTCTCCTCAAGGGGGCACAGATAATGCACATTTTTGGACAACTGGTGGGCTAACTTTCTGGTTTTGGACATTGCTACCGAAGAGATTGGGCAGAATTCTGTGGAGAGCCTGGGGAATCTGAAAGAAAAAGTTGGCAACTGGAAATGGTTTCGGGTTCTGGGCAACCCCCCCCTTTTTGGAGGCAGTCCTCAGGATGGGTTTGACCCACGGGATTTTGGTATTGTTGGTTCTGGGATGAGATGATGGGCGGCGGTAGCTCAGTCTCCACATCTCCTAAATCTGAATTGCCATCCCTTGGGACCCATTTTTCCTTGGGAGGAGTTCCCCCATCTCTGAAGGAGAAGATCCTTTTCCCAGGATCTTCTGAGGATCCCTCTCCCTCAAATTGGAAGACCTGTACCTCCTCCACAAAGTGGGTCTGTTTGGGTCCTTTGTTTCTCCTACCCCCCCTCTGCTCCTTGGGAGGCAGGCTTTCAGGGGCAAGAGATTTTGTTTCTGGTTCCTGGTTTTCCAGGGGCTGTTTACAAGTTGGGAAGGAAGCTTCCTCCAAGGCTTTACACCCCCCTTCCCCTGGGAACCGGTGGGTTATTGGGGTGCTGCCCCGTCATTGTTCTGGAGCACCAGGTCCAGAGTTTGGGGCATTCTGCGGTGGCATGCTCATCTGAGGGTTCTGTTGAGCCCTCAGTATGTGACCCAGGTCCCGTGCCATATTTTGGACAAGGCGCTCAAGTTGTGAAACCCGCTCAGGCTGATACGGGGCTCTATTTTCTCCCCTGGGCTGATCCCGGGAAGGGTAGCTATCCCTTCTCTGGTAGTACCCCTGGTTTGGAAGATTTTGGTACCCCTCCACCCTTGGCCTCCCCTCTCCCGGATTAGGTTGTCTGGGCTCAGGGAATTGGGGAAAGAAGGATGGATGATTTTGGGGCTGGAAATTGGGTGGATACCTGGGGAAAATGTTCTGCCCAGGATTTGGTGAATTTCTGCCCTCCTGTAGGAAGTTGGGAGGGAAGTTCCCTGGGTTAGGTGGTTGGCTGGATCCCCCCCTTGGGCTGGAGGAGTCTACACATAACCCAGGATTGGTCGGTTTCCCTTGTAGCGGGGACTTACATAGTCAGGGGAGCGGGGGACCCCATTTGTGGGACTACCTCCTCGACTCCCTGTCTGTGACTGGCCCGAGGGCCTTCTGGGCTGTGAATTATTTGGTGCAGGCAGGTTTTTAGGCCCCCCATCTCCAAATCTAAAACGGGGGCAACCTTTACCTCTGCCACCTTGGCAGCAGCAGGGGTGCTGTTGGTTTTGGGGTTTTTCGCCGCATTATTTTTATTTTTGATGGGCTTCTGCACCTCATAGATCTGGGTAGGCTGTTCAATGACCCAGTCTAAAGATCTTTTCTCATGAAAATCTCTCACGAGCTGGGTCATTATGTATTTGGGTAAGGCATGGAAAAACGTATAGATAAATTCTCCGCTATCCGTGCGCACCCTTCTGGTGGTCTGCGCAAAAGCACACTTTAATTCTTGCACAAACTCTTGTGGGGCCTGATCCCCCCCCACATTGCAAATTGTAGACTGCCTTGCGAGCCTCTTGAGGATTTCTGTGAACAGAAAAATGTTTCAAGATGGCCGTCTTATAGGTGGACCATCTTAAATGATTTTGGTCCTCCAGCCCCGCAAAGAAACTGGAGTATTCTGGGGAGAATGTCCATTTGACGTACTGGATGCATCTTCTGCTGTCCTTCAAATGGAAAGTCTCCATCATTTGCTCATAGAGCTCCAAGTGTTCCCAAACGGAATACTTGGCGTTCTTATGATAAGGAGTGATGACACTCCTGATTGCCTTTATTTGTTTCAATGGGTCCTTAAGCAAGGCCCTTTTTGCCTTATTGGCCTTTTTGGTTCGGGTAACCCTGGTCCATTCATCCTCTGACTCAGAAGCACTGCTCCCAGAGGTGCCCGTCTGATCTTCCAGGTTTTCCCGGATTCTGCGAGGCTGGGAATGGCTGGCAGAATGGGGGGACCTGGTCTCCTGTGTCCTGTAATGCTCAGAGGAGTCTTCAGACCCCTCCTTGCTGCCAGGATTTGATGGGTACCCCCCCACTGACCTAACTGGGGTTCCCCACTAAATTGCACTGTGCTTGGGTGCCCATACCCGGATGCCCGCCCATCCATTCCTGGGAGGTACTGGCCTATGAGCCCCCTACTTCTAGCTGGATAGTAATCTGCCATCCCCGTGGCCCTGGGCTCATGTGCGCGAGGGAACATGGGGTGGCAGGGTCCAGGGACTGGGAGAGATGAAGGCCTCTGGTACTAGGGCTCCTGAGGTTATGCTCAGGAGTTTCTCTTTCCCAGCGAACCTCATCTCTATCCGCCCCTGCTTCCTGTTGCAATGCAAGAGCCTGCGCTTTCAGTTGCTCAGTTAAGGCCTTACTAGACTCTATCATTCTCTCCTGCATCGCTACCTGTTGCTGGAGCCTATCATTGTGCTGACAGAGAGCCTCATTTTCTCTCTGTGCCTCCTGATTGGTCCTGGAGTACTGGGCCAGTCTCTGCTGCAGGAGGGTTACCTCCTGAGCTGTGTCCCTATTGACCTGCTCCCTTCTTGCCAGAGCATCCTCCACCCTCCTGGTGTGCTCTAACAAGTTCTGGTGTTCTTTTTGGAGGTCACCCAGTCCCTGGAGGGCCAGGTGATTTTCTTCCATTTTCCTTTTTAAGTGGCAGACTTCCTGGCCTAAGGTATCCCTTTCCTGACTAAGAGCCTGCATCTGTGCCGCCAGGTCATCCCTTTGCCTTTGGAAGGCACCAGCTTTCTGGCGCTCCTGGTCAAACTCTGCCTGGGTATCCAGGTCTTTCAAAATCAGTTTATTGCTCTCTGTCTTCTCCCTATCTAGGTGGCTTTGCAGGGTGACTACCTGCTCGGCACATGCCCTATTGAAATCTAATTGTTGCTCCAGCTTTTTCTGGCTCTGCAGTAGGGAGTCCAAACCTTCTTGGTACTCCTTCTGCAAGACCAGAAATCTGGTATCCTGGTCCGCCTTTTCCTGTTGCAGCACATCCATATCCTCCTTTATTTTAGTGATGTACTGTCTGCTGTCCTTTTCTGACTCCTGGCTCCTGAGCAGCCTCTTCTCAGAAGAGTCCAGATCAGATTGGGCCTTCTCTAACGTCATCTGTTGCCTATTTGCCAGATCTTGGCCTTCAGCACATTTGTCCTGCATGGCTCCCATATATAGATACAAATATGCCGCTAACCTGGCAATCTTATTATGTTCATCTTTGGCTTTAGGGGCCATAAATAGTTCACTCAGGGCCACATGTAGGGGACCCTGATCTCCCCATATATCTGACCCTATTTCAGTGACCTGTTGCGCGATTGCCTGCAACCAGACCGTTTGGTCCTGATGAGTCCACTCACCTCTCACAAATAGCTTATGTAAGAAGTGCTCTCTGGCTATTTTCATATCTACCAAGGTCGTCATTCTGGAATTTGAGTTCCTTCCTGACTTACGGAAGTTTGTATTTTATTTTGCAAAACAGACAGTTTCCTTAGAGCGTTCTTTTGAGGGATGCTTTCACAGTGTAAAACAGCGTGGTGATCTAACCGGATATGTGTATCTGGTCAGTTGGCACACTGTATTAATCTGCACAAGTGGTAAATCTAACCCAGAATATCCCGGCTCCGAGCCCCCACTTTTGTAAGCGATATTCAATCTACACTAAAGCTAAGTCAATGCCTAGTCTGGGATGCTGAGGAAAACCCTTAATGATGTATTTTTGCATCGAGTTCAGTACTCTGGATGATAACCCTTGTATAACACCCCCCTCTTAGAATCCCCCTTACCCCACTGAGCCAAGAAGTAGGTTTGTTTTGCAAATTAAAAGGTTTATTTGAAAAATTAAACAATATATATATATCACACTTTTATAATAAATTAATATCTGATAGTACACTTAGACATATGATGTTGATCAACAATGGGTAATCTGGCACTAGCACACTTCTTTCCAATCAATGAGGAGTTAGTATAGGATGGATAAAGTAGCAAAAATACTTTTATGGTTTCAAGGGAAAAGCAATGAGGAATAAAATGCAGTACAGAAATACTTGATATGATTTTAGCAAAAGATAAGATAATCACTTTTTCTCTGGCAATTCACCCCCCTCCCCTATGCAATGTAAGAAATGGAAGGAGATACAAAGAGGAGCACACAGTTCTCAGGAATGCAATCAAATACAATACGAAATTCAGTTCCCCCCCCAGCAAGCTTAGAGGAAACACGTCGGAGTTTGAAACACAGGCCCAAAATGCTTTTTAAATGTGATGGCAATGGATGGGAAAATGTGCCAACTGATTTTAATTCCCTCTAGAGATTCAGGGTGAGTGGGAGATGCGTGTTGGTATTAGTTCAGGCTCACTTTAGCAATTCTCTATGAGTTATTACCAAGTTGCAACAGATTTTAACAAAAGAAAGAATGGAGCTGCTATTTTGACAAGTGGAGAAATTGAGCCAAAATAGCAAATCGTGGTAAATTTTGCAAGTGCGTAAATCGTGATTGCGGAAAAAGTATAAGGAGTAGGAAGTCGGTTCTAGGCTTGTTGGAAAGCTTAGATTCTAAATCTCGTTCCTAGCCCAAACGGTTCCAGAGATATGGACGATTAAATAAAGGTAGTTTTTCGGATTTAAAGTAAACTCAAAATGACAGTTGACAGCTTGCAGCTACAGAATTGACAGGTGACAGTTGTGCAGCTTTAAAAATGACAGATGACACGATTTCTAGGAGGCAGTTCTACTTAGGTTAAAATAGTTTGGATTAGATTATTTTAACTAAGAGATTGGTTCTGCACAGTTCTGCTAGGTGCTCACAATATAAATTTGAACTAGGCCTCGTCACGGATCTGGTCAACACGTCCGGCTGCGGTTCTGTCTGCTCGGCGGGTCAATCAGGCACCGGTTCTGCTCACAGCGATCTGGGTCAGCTCTGCTCTGCTGGTCTAGCCTCTCTGGATTCTGGATGTAACACTGCTTTCTGGGTACTGCTACAGGTTCTTGCAAAAATTCTCTGCAAAACTTCAAACAGCTCGCCCGGCTGTTGAATAGTTTGGTTAGTTTTGAGGCCTGCTGAAGAGGATTCAGCTGGTGGATTCAGGCCTCTCTGCTACAAATTCTGGAGTTAATTACTGCTACAAGTCCTGAAGATTGATGGATTTGAAGTCTGGATCTCTGGATGTGAAGTCGTCGGTCAGCATGCTCCGCAGCAAATGGAATTGAATGTCTCTACCTGTCCCAGCAGTCTCTTTTTATGTGTTTTGACAAAAGTGGGTGTGTGCGTTGGTCATAACTAAACCTGCCCCTCTCACTTATCATTGGCCCATTCCTCCTCTCTCCCTTGATTGGGGGAAGGAAATGTGAGTCAGAGTGATGCTGTGGGTTTTATGGTCAGAGGAATCTCCCCTTGTCAGATTGCACACAAATCTATTTCTGACCCAAATACATATTTATCTATGTACCATTTTTCTAATATTATAGGTCCAGTTAACATATTTTCTGTAGCACCAAACCATCAGATCCCTGTCTTTGTACGATGTCGTGTCCACTGATGACAGAATTCTCCCCTTTTCATCCAGATAACGACCCCTAAACCTTTCCAGATTTTACACAAATGTGCACCAGGGATATGGGTTACAGATGATAAAGTGTCAGATTTTTAACATGCATACATTTGGAGTGAGACGCTATTTTCCGCTAGCAACCCCCCAGAATACACCACAGGGTCCTAACGCCTCTCAAAATGTTCACAGAAAAATCACAAAAATAATGATATTACTTATATAATTCTGACAAGTCTGCACTATGAGTTATCTATCTTTTTTAAATTATGCCCTGGTCGAAAAAGGGGTGTGGCTTCCCCCATCACAGGGTGGAATAACTGGTTTATCCACTTCCCCCAAGCCAGCTTGTTCACAGAGGCACAGCTGCCCCCCAGTTTCTCCCAAGAGGAATCTATTTCACGACGCCCCCAATATAACATTTGCCTGAGTCCAGGACAGGCCTTTGTTCAACTCCCTGTAGTCCCCAGCTGCTCCACCCCTAATCTAATCAGAGAGGTGACAACTCCTTTTGGCAAGGGGAAGAGTGGCTGAGCAGGTTTCAACTCCTGTCGGGGGTTGTTGTCAGGCAGAATCCAGTTTCATTAAGCCATGTTTCAGCTAAATGTCACTTTTTGTTCCCAGTTTAAATCACTTACAATTTTTACATATACATTAAATAATTACTTCCTTCAAGTCATTTCAGAATATAGTTTTACATTGTATCCACCTCTTAGCAAGTCTTTCCTTGGTCTGGTTTTGTTTCATTTGTTCAGTTTTACACAAAAGTCTGGTGGTTTTAAAACGTCAGCTTTCTGATAGTGGTGAGTACTGGTAATGCAACCATTTTTGGGATTAAGAAAATGAATTCCCCATAGTTCTGAGTTGTTTTTTTGGCAATCCGCATTGCCATTCCCAATGGTTTCAGGCTACTGTGTGTGTAGCTTAATGGTGGTTTTAGGCAGTACCCTCCTGTGCTCACAACATAGGCAAAAATGGGTGGCAGCCTATTCTTCATGTTTTCCCTGTGCACTCTCTGGGGAGTTCTGGCCATCATGATGTTTTCCATGCCAGTACTGCACAGTTTTATGGTAGGGCTTGAATGCATGGGTATAAACATCCCACACTCCCTTTAAAGCAGGAGCCAGGGATCGTCGAGAGGCGTCGAAGATGGTAAAATTGTCATCGACGGCGGCGATGAGAAGTTCAAGGGTGCCGAGACCCCGATGTCGATCAAGGCGGTGCTCGTCAGCGACGTCCTGCGAGGATGAGGTGTGCAGGGCACCTCAGCGATAGATTGTTCAGGACCGCAAAGAGTTTCAGAAGAGCTGTGGCCCAACGAGGGCGTCGAGTTGTCAAAATGAGTGTGGCCTTCAGGTGGTGGGAAACCCACTGGCAGATTCTCCTTGGCGCGTTGGTCGTCCTCGACTTTCTCCGGCGGGACAAAGCGGTCGACGTTGCGGACAAGGGAGCCTTGGATTGAAATGTTCTTAGGCGAAGGAGCGGGCGGCTCCGGTCGTCGGCGGCACGGCGTCAAGTGGTCCCCACGGCTGGGATGCACAACTTCGACGGGCCTTGAGAGGTTACACAAACCTGCAAACCCTGGTCGAAGGCAATGGACTTCGACAGCGGCAAAGTCCGGATGCTTTGCTTCATTCTCCTCAGCGGTCCCGTCTCGGGTCAGCAGCCTTTCGAGGGTCTGTCTTCCAGGGAGCTTCGGCAAAGGTTAACGGTGCTCGATGGTCCCTCGGAGCACGGGAAGAGGGCGCCTTACCAGGTCCTCTCTCGGATCAGTCCTTGACGAGTTTGTCAGCTTTCAGATCAGGTCGAAGCAAATGCAACAGCAAGTCTTCTTCTTGCAGCTGGGCGTCGAGGATCAGCAGTTCCAATTACTCTTCAAGTGTAGACACAGCTTCTGAACAATTTCCAGTGGTGAGAGGTCCTCAGATATACTATTTTTTCTGTCATCCACACTGCTGGGTCACTCTCAGCAGCCAATCATACAGAAGGGCATTCATGCAGTCAGTCAGCCAATCGGGCACACAGTGCATTCAGGCCATCCTCCTCCCTCTCAGACACTCACAACAAGGAATGTGGATTGGGACGAGTACCCAGCCATTCAACACTACACACTGCATTCAGGCCAGTTTCAGGCAGGGCTGTCTCAGTCTTTGTCTCTCATACCAGAAACCAGACAGCCACAACAAGAAGTGCATATGGGTCACACACTCCATTCACCCAGGTCCCTCCCACAGGGCGTACCCACAACTGTTACGCTCACCTGGCTCCCACAGTGGCGTCGGTCGGACCCGGACTTCTGCAGCCTCCACCCACGTGATGCGTAGTGCAGCAATGACTGACTGGATCCCCCCTCCAATTCTTGTTTTCTTGACTCGTAGAAATATTCTCCTACAAGTGGAGAGATGGATTTAGCCACTTGTGGATTCAAGTGATAGCACCCCCAACTGTCCTCACCTCTAATCACCACTGAAGTGCCCTCTCAGCAATCTCACCTTGTATACTTGACGGATGAGCCCTCCATCCTGCGAAGTACGCAGGGGCGCGTTGATGACCAGTTACTTCACTGGCCTGAAGATATCGGAAGAGTTGTAGACGAATCCTGACTCCAAAAGGTCCTGGTGAAGAGCCGTGAGTATATAGTTCGTAAGAGTTCAAAATGTCTGGAATTCACTCCTGTCCAATTCCTCTTTTATCTTGCAGCTTTGACCCAATAAGAAGATTGACAACTGAAAGTGCTCCGGTAAAAGTCTGTGTTACCCAGCACTGTCGGGTAAATAATGCCCAGGGTTAAACTTGCTGCTTTTTCCTTTTCTCACAGGTGCGGCATAAGAAGAGGTGGCGTGCTGATGAATAATACCTCCGGCGGTAAAATCAGGTAAGCATAAGGCGGCTAAAGAGATTGTCTCTGTCCGTTCTCTCTGCTCACCTTGTTGTTTCTTGTCCCCCTTAGGTGCCGGAATTCGGCGATGTAAAGATGGAGACAGCGCCGGATCGAAGAGATGCTGCGTGATATGGTGAGTATGGCGTGGCGCTGCTGTTGGCGATGCAACGCATTTAAAACAAAGTCTTTCCTCAGGTTTGAAGATGCGATAAATCCGGGATCAGGTAAGAAATCAGGTAATATTCTTGTTCTAACCTTTTCTTCTTTCCTTCTTTCTAGGTGCTCCAGGTTCAAGGTGGGCATGGCAGAAGGCTGGATGCTGCTGCTGGCACGGTGAACGTTACGCTGCTGGATGCAGAATAATGCGAAGCCTGTGCTGCTCTTCGGGAGTGGTTTAAATAGCCTCCAAAGTAGTCCCAGGTAGGTATTCCTCCCCGACCACCCTCGAGTAACAAAATAGTCCCTAAGGTAAAGTAGTCCCTTCCAGGTCTCACATGGACTTGGATCTTCTTGCAGCATGGTCTGCATCAGGTAAGTGTGCACTTATGAGCCTGGCGCCAGGACAGATGTCCCATATGAGTCTGGCACCATTGGCGCCAGGACTGAACCCAGACAGCCCATAGCAGGGGTTGCTGGGTTTTCTCAAGGCAACATGATACCTGCTCCCGAGGCTGATGGACGTGGTCTGGATGTCCGGGGGTATGCATCATGACAGCACTCCCCCTCAAAGCCCCTCCTAAAGTTCTTCTTCCACTTGGCCCTGGTTTGTCTGGGATGTTCCGATGGAATCTCTTCACTAATCGAGGTGCATGAACGTGGTCACTAGGCTCCCATGACCTTTCCTGTGGCCCGTAACCTTTCCAATCGATTAAGTAAAAAGGTTTTGATTTAATCACCTTGGAGTCCAGGATGTTTTTCACCTAGAATTCAGGTTCTCCATCTATCAAGATAGGATCTGGTGGTTTGGTTAATCTTGTTCCTGGTTGAACTGGTTTTAAAAGTGAAACATGAAAGACAGGATGAATTTGCATATTGGAGGGTAATTCCAGTTTGACGGCCACAGGGTTGATAATGGCCTTAATGGTGTAAGGTCCTAATTATCTAGGATTAAAAGTCTGAGTTCCTTTCAGAGGTATGTGTTTTGTAGCTAGCCAAACACGATCTCCAATTTGGTACTGTGGAGTTTCACTTCAATGTAGATCAGCATTTTTCTTGTATTTCTCTTTTGCTTGCTTCAAATGTTCTGTTGCTTCCTTGAAGGCTAGTGTAATAGTAGAATGCAAATGACTAACTGCTGGCATTACTAAGTGCTGAGGCGAATCGAGTTCTGAGGTTCGAGGGTGGTGTCCATATATGGTATAAAAGGGGCTTTGTCCGGTTCCTGAATGTACAGAGTTATTGTATGCATATTCGGAAATCCATAAAATATCTTTCCAATTACTTTCAGTCTGGTGAAGCATGCAACGTAGGTACTGTTCAAGGGTCTGGTTGGTCCTCTCCGTCTGACCATCGGTTTGGGGATGGTGACTGGTTGATAACCTTACGTCGATTTGCGCCAATTGGCAACATTTCTTCCAAAAATGTGAAATGAATTGACTGCCTCGGTCAGAGACCAATACGGAAGGAAACCCATATATTCGAACGATGTTTTCGAGGAACTCCTTGGCCAGAATTGAAGCAGAAGGTAATCCCTTCAAAGTAATTAAGTGGGCCATCTTGGAAAAAAGATCCACGATAACTAGAATGGTGTTAAATCCATTACATGGAGGTAGATCTGTAATAAAGTCTAAAGACAAGGTGCGCCATGGTGTAGGTGGAATATCCAAAGGTTGTAAAAGGCCAGCTGGTTTTTTCTTCTGACTTTTGTTTTGGGCGCAAATGCCGCAAGACATCACAAATGACTTTATATCTTTTCTCCAGGTGGGCCACCAGAATTGTCTCTTAACTTTAGCTTCGGTTTTTGCGATACCTGGGTGACCTTCCATCAGGATATCATGATAATTGGAGATGATAAGTTCCTGTAATTCCTTGTGTAGTAGAAATAGTCGTCCTTGATAGTAGGGTAGATCATTGATGACTGAGTAATCCGGGCCTTTCTTTACCCAGTCCTGCAGGGCTGCTGGATCGAAGAGTTGTTGGATTTTTAAATTAATTTCTTCTAGTGTCTGTAAAGTAGTTATGCCAAGAATTCTTTGTTCAGAAATTATAGGCACCGGCTCCGGGTTTGCATATGCTTCTTCCATTCCTATTCGGGATAAGGCATCTGCCTTGCCATTTTTACAGCCTGGTCGATAAGTGATCACAAAATTGAATTCGGCAAAGAACAATGCCCATCGAAGTTGGCGCGATGATTGGGCTTTGGCTGTTTTTAGATACTGCAAGTTCCGATGATCGGTGATTACAGTAATTGTATGCCTGGCACCGAGAAGATAGTGTCGCCAAGCCTTAAAGGCAGATTTGATGGCTAATAACTCTTTATCGGTAACCGCATAGTTTAACTCAGGTGCCGAGAACTTTCTGGACCAAAATGCCACTGGGTGAAGTTGACCAGTTTCAGGATCCTTCTGGGACAGGACAGCTCCCATGGCTAAACTGGATGCATCAGTTTCCACTATGTATGGAAGCTCTGGGCGTGGATGTCTTAAGACAGGCGCAGGCGTGAGTTTCGCTTTCAGCTCTTGGAAGGCCCTTTCAGCCTCTTCGGTCCACAAGAAGCGTTTGTCCTTTCGCAAAAGTGCTGTGAAGGGATGTACAACATGTGAGAAGTCCGGAATTAATCTGCGGTAGAAATTGGCAAATCCGAGCATGTTATGTACCCCTTTAACTGAACTAGGTGATGGCCACTTGAGAATTGCGTCCACCTTTCGTGAGTCCATTCGGACTCCTTTTGGAGTCAGGATAAAACCAAGGAATTCAACTTCCATAACATGAAAAACACATTTTTCCAATTTTGCATATAACTTGTGCTGGCGTAGTTTCTCAAGGACTGCACGTACGTGCTTCACATGGTCTGATTCTGAGGAGGAGTACACCAGAATATCGTCTATGTATACGACAACACAGACGTCAATGAGTTCACGAAGGACATCGTTCATAAAATACTGGAAGGCTGCTGGTGCATTGCACAACCCGAAGAGCATCGCCTGATACTCGAATAATCCGTACTTGGTGCGAAAGGCCGTCTTCCATTTGTCGCATTTCTTTACACGTACCAGATGATATGCCCCTCAGAGATCTAACATAGTGTAGATACAACCATCCTTCACTTGGTCTAGTAGTTCAGGGATCAGAGGCAATGGGTATCGGTTCTTGACAGTTATCTGGTTCAATGCGCGGTAGTCTATGCACGTTCTGAGGTCACCTTCCTTTTTAGGTACAAAGAACAAAGCGGAAGATGCAGGGGACTTGGATGGGCGAATAAAACCATTGGCAAGGTACTGGTCTAAGTATTGTCGTAGGTGAAGGTTCTTAGGTTCCGTAAGAGCATAGATCCTGCTACACCGGGTATCAGATCGATTTGACAATCGTACAATCTGTGAGGAGGTAAGGTGTTTGCCTGTTCCTTTTGGAAGACATCCTGGAATTCTTGGTATTCTGGAGGTAGTTGCATGACTGCTGTGGTTACTGTGGCCAGGCCTGCATTCTGATTTTATTTTGGGTAACAGGTTTGTGCACAATCCGGGAAGGTTATTCTCTTCTCTCGCCAATCAATACATGGATTATGTGTTTCCAACCAAGGTATCCCCAGTATTATTTGGAACTGTGGGGCTTTGATTAGATCAAACACAATAGTCTCTCGATGCCCATCCTGACCCAATAGTGTCATCTCTGCGGTGGAGTGAGTTACAGGTCCAGAAGCAATTTCAGTTCCATTGACTGTGGTGATGACATCTGAGGTGGTTTTTCGGCAGAGAGGTAGATTCATCCTAGAAGCCAATTCATAGTCCACATAGTTTCCTATGGCCCCGCTATCAATGTATGCCCTTACTGCGTGCATACGCGATGGCTGCCCTGGATCTATGAGGACTATTGATATGATGAAATGCGAGGTCTGAGTATCCTTCTTCAAGCTTGGCAAGTGGACCTCTATGCTTGTCGGGCGTGGTCGTTTCCTGAGTCTAACTCCATATGGCTTTTATCAGCAGCTCCTACCACCTTCTTGGGTGGTTTTACAGGGCAATCCTGTAGAAAATGTCCAGAAGTTCCACAATATAGACACAATTGCATTTGCCGTCTCCTTTCTCTTTCCTTCTGGGTTAGGGGTCCTTTAACCCATCCGATTTGCATGGGTTCTCAAGCATCTGCTCCTTTGGGGTTAGCGTGGGTTTTGACCAACACCCGATTCTCAAACTTGGCTTGACCAGCCTTTCTGTTCTGAAGTCTGTGATCTAACTGGACCACTATATATTCAGCGCAGTCTTGAGGTGGGTTCACGACTTGAGCCAAGAGATCCTTGAGTTCTCCTCGAAGCCCTCGATGAAATAACGTGATTCGTTTTTCTTCAGGCCATCGGGTTTCCACCACCAATCTATTGAAGGTTGCGATATAGGTTAGCAGATCATGGTTACCCTGTCGTAAGCATAAGAGTTTCTTATCCAGGGCTTGTCCCTGTGAATGTCTGGCGAATAGTCTTTGCATGCTCATTTGAAAACCCTGAAAATCCCGGAGAAGAGGGTCATCCTGGTTGACTAGCGGAATGGACCAATCCGCTGCGCTGCCACTAAGATATGATAATACAAAGGCTACTTTTGCTTGGTCATTTGGAAAGGCTCCCGGTCTGCATAAAAAGTGCAAGCGGCATTGGTTCATGAACACGGCGAACCTCTTGGGGTCCCCAGCAAAGCGTTCAGGTGGAGCTAACGGAATATTTCCTGGTAAAATCACTTGCACAGGATTGCTTGATGAGACTGGGGCTGGATTCCCCCCAAACTCAGGTAGGGGTGTTTGTCCAGCTTGGTTTTGCAGCAGTTGTCTGGCGAGATCATCTGTGCGCTCCTTCGATACAATTAGTTCTCTTCTGAGGGCATTAGTCTCTTGGCGAGCGGTGTGCACTTCCGCCGTAAATTCCCCCAATAGTTGGGCCAGTTGGTCGGTTTCTGAAGTTTCCATAACGCCCGGGTGGGGATTTGTAGATAGGCTTTGCGTTCTGTTATGCTCACCTGGCTCCCACAGGCCCGTCGGTCGGACCCGGACTGCTGCACTCTGCAACCACGTGATGCGTAGTGCAGCGATGACTGACTGGATCCCCCCTCCAATTCTTGTTTGCTTGACTCATAGAAATATTCTCCTACAAGTGGAGAGATGGATTTAGCCACTTGTGGATTCAAGTGATAGCACCCCCACTGTCCTCCCCTGTAATCACCACTGAAGTGCCCTCTCAGCAATCTCACCTTATATTCTTGAAGGATGAGCCCTCCATCCTGCGAAGTACGCAGGGGCGCGTTGATGACCAGTTACTTCACTGGCCTGAAGATATCGGAAGAGTTGTAGATGAATCCTGACTCCAAAAGGTCCTGGCGAAGAGCCATGAGTATATAGTTCGTAAGAGTTCAAAATGTCTGGAATTCACTCCTGTCCAATTCCTCTTTTATCTTGCAGCTTTGACCCAATAAGAAGATTGACAACTGAAAGCGCTCCGGTAAAAGTCTGTGTTACCCAACACTGTCCGGTAAATAATGCCCAGGGTTAAACTTGCTGCTTTCTCCTTTTCTCACAGGTGCGGGATAAGAAGAGGTGGCGTGCTGATGAATAATACCTCCGGTGGTAAAATCAGGTAAGCATATGGCGGCTAAAGAGATTGTCTCTGTCTGTTCTCTCTGCTCACCTTGTTGTTTCTTATCCCCCTTAGGTGCCGGAATTCGGCGATGTAAAGATGGAGACAGCGCCGGAACGAAGAGATGCTGCGTGGAACGGTGAGTATGGCGCGGCGCTGCTGTTGGCAATGCAACGCATTTTAAACAAAGTCTTTCCTCAGGTTTGAAGATGCGATGAATCTGGGATCAGGTAAGAAATCAGGTAATATTCTTGTTCTAACCTTTGCTTCTTTCCTTCTTTCTAGGTGCTCCACGTTCGAGGCGGGCGTGGCAGAAGGCTGGATGCTGCTGCTGGCACGGTGAACGGTACTTTGCTGGATGCAGAATAATGGGAAGCGTGTGCTGCTCTTCGGGCGTGGTTTAAATAGCCCCCAAAGTAATCCCAGGTAGGTATTCCTCCCCGACCACACCCGAGTAACAAAATAGTCCCTAAGGTAAAGTAGTCCCTTCCAGGCCTCACATGGGCTTGGATCTTCTTGCAGCATGGTCTGCATCAGGTAAGTGTGCACTTCTGAGCCTGGCGCCTATGGCGCCAGCACTGATGTACCATATGAGCCTGGCGCCATTGGCGCCAGGACTGAACCCAGACAGCCTCTAGCAGGGGTTGCTGTGTTTTCTCTAGGCAACATGATGCCTGCTCCCGGGGCTGATGGACGTGGTCTGGATGCCCGGGGGTATGCATCATGACAACAACATACAGTCACTGGGAAGGCTCCAGTCAGTCTGGACTGGACTTCACAACAACACCATATATGGAACTTCCACCCAACAGCCAGTCAGGGGGAAGGGACAGAGTCAGGGCTTCACAGGACTTTGGGAAAACAAGGTAACAGGTAATAGAAAGCATGAGGCCTCGGGGGCCATCTTGTTTTCCATCAGGAATCAACTGATTCCAATGGCAGGGCCGGGGTATCCCAAAATGGAGGATACTCAGCGCACCTGTCAAATTCAGCATGGAGCTGCCACCAGCCCATACCCTGCTCTGCCGGCCACCCACAGGTGCCCTAAAACATACACTAGGGGCACAGGGCTGTACCCCCCACCCATGGGTGCCGTAAGGGTATCCCATGGGTCTGTTCACCAAACCAAAAGAGAGAGAGCTGCAGCGCCAGGAGTCCCACATGAACTCCTGCGTGGAAAATATGACACAACACACGATAAAAAGGCAGTAAAGGACAAGGATACGGAGGCCCTGTCCCTCCGATGCATTTTCAGCATCACAATTGTTGCCACTGTTTGTTACCAAAAATGTGAAATGTATTTTATTTTTTACAGATTTTTTGCTGACATATAAATGTAGTCCTGTTTCAAAGAAAGTCAACAGAGTTGGTCTCTAAAGTATATTCCTTTCCTACGATTGAGTGTCTGTATAATTGAAATTATTTTCTAAATATGTTTTATCTTATCCTAATTAAATTTAAAATACTTTTGTTTTAAATGTCTTAAACATGCCTATATTATTTGTAGCAGGGATTTCATTCTCAATGAGTGTGCTACATTGTTCCTATATAGATTTTATAGGACTCCTTCCTTCCTAAACTCAGCATGGCCACCTCTATATTGGACAGGGGCTCAATTTAGATGATCACCACGAAAGAGAATTGTTTTGGGATTGTGCACATTTCATGCACACATACCACCCCAACCCTAACACACACTGCATGACAGATGCTACTTGTGCATCAGAGAGAATAAAAGCTGAGCAGGCTGAGCAGCAGACTCTGGATTCCACGTGCCTGTCAGCTGAGGAAGAATACTTTCTTTACCCCATCTATTGCAGAGGTATGGGACACTGAACAACTTTAGCATATTGACAGACATAGTGTGCCACCTCAGATCAGACCTGCCTGGACCTGTTAGTGCATATCCATTATGTTCACTCAAACCACCACTCCCCGATGGCAGATTAGCCCTAATGCTTCCATTCAGCTTTAAGTCAGAGGGTGGGTAAATGGTGGCAGGAAAATCTGATGCAGGTGGGCACCGCTATAGATTCCTCTCAATAAGTAAACTGTAAACTGAAAAAAAGGGAAATGTTGTATTAATTATTTATGTTCTTCGGAGCTATGTGGTGAAAAAAGACCCTCGGCACCAGCCCAAACTGAAACACAAAAAAGAAACTCGCAGGGACACCCCAGCGAGGGCCACGTGCTCACATTTTGTCCAAAACATGGGCAGAATTGATCAAAACAGCTTAATCTATTCTCTAGAAAACATTTAATATATTGTTGATGCTTCCAATTTAAAAAAATGAGTCTATTCAACAAAAAGATAGTGAGGGTGCAAAGGTTTCCTATGCATTTCGGATACAATCCATCATCATGGCAGAATCCTCAATCAACACTCCTCGTGTTAACTGTGTCTCTAATCTCCGCTCTACATAAACATGCAGTGAGGAAATACCTGCCTCCGCCAGCATGACTGGAACTTATCCAGCCATGACCCCACTGAATCAATTCATTGGCCATTGCTGGCAACATAAGGGAGGAATGAAAAGAAGTGGGAGGTGGGAGTAAGACTGGCACCAGAGAAGATGATGAAGAGACATGACAGGGAGCAGGAAGCCAAGAGCTCCAACATCGGGAAGAGCATCTAAGGAGTACACCAGCCCCTCTGATAGGGAGCACCAAGGAACTAAGGGGAGCATCATGAGGACCCAAATGAGCCTGCACTGAGCTACATTGTAAGTTTGATCCATATAGTATGCTCTCCCTATTTTGCTAGGCTTAGATTGATGTTTCCCATTTTCAGGCATATGCTGCCTGTACTTCTCCCATACCAAGGTGTAGATGACAGTTTGCTTTCGATGAGAAGATAGCAAAACATATAATAAATCTATGCAAATGTATATGCTTATGGGATGTGCAGGCAGGGGATTCGGATGTTCACCGCCGTGTCTCCCTGAATGTGGTTAGATCTCAATGTTTTCTTGGATTCTGACCCAGAATGAACCAAAGATATGAGAGAACCCATGGCATTGACATTACTTTCCATCTAAACAGGGATCACTGAGTCCATGTCTCTCACACCCAAACAAGCTTTGTGTGTGTGCATGCATAGGTAATGGTATCAGCAAGTGGTGCAATTGTTCTGCATGTATATGAGAATGTGTGTGTGAATCCATGTGTGTGTGCATATTGTTACAGTGCATGGCTTACCTGCTATATGAGGAGTGCACCAGGCCAAATGAGGACTTCTGACATGCTATTAGAGTATCTGGCTCATCTGGTTATATTTATCTGCAATATGAGAAAGTGTGCCTACTCATATGATGGGGCAATGTGGGATTATGATGTTATTATTACACGTAAATCCTATGTAAACCTTACACAACAATTGATTCATACTTAGGGTCAATCACAAAACCACAAATAAACAGAGAGCCGAGGTGAGAGCAGTCTTGGAGAAGCCCTGTTCTGTTTTTTTGCATGTTGCCAGACCTGAGTCTGCCTGCGGTTTCCTTGACAGTGGGCAGGAGGAGTCCCTGCTTCATAAACTCAGCCCGCAAAGCGGAGCGCTCATGGAGCTGAGAGCAGAGGTGAGAGCAGTCTTGGAGAAGCCCTGTTCTGCTGTTTTGCTGCCTGTTGCCAGGCCTGAGTCTGTCTGTGGTTTCCTTGACTGTGGGAAGGAGGAGTCTCTGCTTCACAAACTCAGCCCTCAATGCGGAGCGTTCGCAGAGCTGAGAGCAGAGGTGAGGGCAGTCTTGGCAGTCTGGGCCAAGTCTGGGCCAAGTCTGTGCCAAGCCTGCGCAGTGTTTCACATCACCCGGGATGAACATGGAGGAAGCAGCGTTTGTTGATTCAGAGACTTGGAAAGAGCTATTTCCAATTGAGCCAAGATCAGCTAGATCAGCAATAAGTTCAATTGTTGCCCTGGAATTTTTGGTATCGCTGCCACAAACTCAGTTGCACCAGTTTCATCAGAAACCGACACAGTGAGTGAAGCGTCGAACCGAAGCTAATATTCCCATGTACATGTTGAAATGCCGCTTCTTGATGATGACGCTTAACGCCCTGCCTATCTGTTTATTGTTGAAGCAGAAATTACTGACAGCAGAGCGTCCTATATGGAAAAACTTTCTGTGTCCGATCCACCCCCAATGAACGATGCTGAGCTCCCTTTTGAACTTATGTGACTTACCGGGTGCAGCAGCTGTGTGTCTCTGGTTGCTTGTGGGAGTTCGGGGGTGGGCGGGGTGGAAATTAACGATCTGCTAGACTTGAAAGAGGAAGTCGATGAAGTCGGCAAGGGAGCGCCAACCCGGAAGCACACTAGAGCTATACACACAGTGGTGAATAATGGCACATCTAATTCATGGGGCATTGGCAAATGGAAGCTGGAAATTGGGTGGCAAACAGCGCTTCTAAAAAAAGCTGTACAGTACGCAAGGAGAATGGACTAAACTAATGCCCAGCCTGACCCAAAAAACGGGGATCTATCGGAGCAGTGGATAGAGACCCCTCGATGTATGAACATCAAACTGATGGGCAATTAAGTATACAAAGAGAGAGGAGCAAATCAAATGCCCCACCTGATGTTACTCATGCAGACCCATTTGAGTATTGTAACAAGCCCCCAACGCTGCTGGGAAATCAAACTGACAGACGATTAAACATTGAAGGGGGTGCTGAATTCACTGTTGGGCAGTCGGCCTGTTTCCAGCAGCGTATTCGGGACTGGAGGGCTTGGGGTACAGCCCCAAAAAAAAACATTGGCTAAGGCCAATGCACGGAGAAGAGGAGGAAACACGAAAACAGCACAATGTGCTGGCTACAACAGGAAAAAAACATTTGGAAACCACTATGGCTGATGTCAACCAGCGAAACAGGGAAGGAGCGTTTTGTTTTATTGCAACAAGGACGATAGGTCGCAATGGCCAAACGGCTCCTGCCCCGGCAAAACCCCTAGAGGGGATACACATCTCAGCGGGAGAAATCCCAGACCAGTTGCTAATGGAGAATTCTATGGTGGTAGAAAAGGAGACCGACCGATACAACAGGGCAACATTGCAAGATGTAAAAAAAAGCAAGCCACACTCAAATTGATCAACTAGGAATTGTAAAGTGCTCGATGGGTACGCAAACACATGGAAGATATGACCTTTTGAGGGTCGTGGACCACCAGTAACAATGACAATAAACTGTGCTACAATGACAACGTCAATGCAAACTGGCGAGGAGGACCTCTCTACAGAATGCACTGAGCCCTGCCAGGATATGTCAAAGACCCAGGATTTCATGATATGAGAATATGGGAGACACATTAAAAGAACACACCACCATGTTAGCCATGCTACATTCAAAGATGATCTGTTTAGAAGGTTTTATAATGGGGATACACAACAAACTTGACAACAGCTCAGCCAGAGTTTCAAATCTACTGCAGAGCATCCTAGAACCTATCATTAAGAACAAACTGACCAGGAGCACTGGGCCCATCATCTTTGGGTGCTATTCAAACTAGCAGGGAAGCTGCTGCCGCTTTTTCAGAAGCTAGAGAGATGTCGTGGAATTCTCAGGTGGGGGGTGCCCGCGAGTGTAATGGAGCCCTCGACAAATAGCTAGATTCAAAGGCCTGAGTGTGGGCAAAGCCAGGATGATGTATCATTGGTGATAAGCGACACATTAGGGAAACAAACTAATATGTCATCCAAAAGCCCGGAGGTCGAAGACTTTGAGGAAGTGGATATATTGATCAAAGCTCAGAAGCCAAAGGCTCAAAAAAAGGATAAAAATGTGCGAGAGAAACCCAGCCAGAAAATGTGTGAAATCTCTACCAGTCAACTGAGAGAAAAGAAAGACTGTAACTCAAGTGCAACTAAATGTGGGAAAACTGAATACAGCCCAGCAAAAACTGACAGCTGGTAAAGCAATCGCTCTTAAGAAGTCTAAAAATCAAGCTAACTTCCCTAAATAAAAATCAAATGGCAGCCGGGTCTTTATTAGAAACTTAACAGTTCAATAAAAATATTCCCCCATAAATATCCGAGAGGGGTACAAACCGAAAACTGAGGATACAAACAAAAAAAATCGTAAGGAGTTGGTGATTACTGAAAAGGAACTTTTGGACGAAGAGCAGGCGGAAGAGGAGCTTGGCTCGATTGATCAAATATACTGTAATGGAAAGGGAGCTAACAGATGTCGGTACCACACGACCTGATGAAGAACTAATCAGTGAAGCAGACACTACAGGCAGTGACAATACCTGGATTGAAAATGAGGCTTTGGGGTACAGGAACAGTCCAACGGGACCTGCACCCTTACAGACCAGAACGAATATAAATGAAACTCTTCAAAAAGGAATTCTTGAGAAGGATGTCTTAAGGAGGCCCTGTGGAGTACAATGGCAAGAAGAAGGAAACCAGCCGAGACATCCACGACAGACAACTCCTCTAACACCACGCAAAGATATAGAGGTCAGCATGGAAGATAACAAGTTAGTGACAGCAAGATCAGGGCTGACAAAGAGATCCAGCAATCAGAAGAATTTAAAAGGTACCAATCAAAACATGACGCCATTCAAAAGTGCACACATGAGTTTCCCTCTCTCAAGGTAAGGGAGGGTAAACCAAGCCTGACGGAGAATACGATGATAAGTGAAGCCTCGCTAACTATCCAATCTAACAGATACGAACAGGAGATGGAAACCGGACCTCTGCAGTGACAGTCTGATCCTAAAAAGAATCCTTTATCTTAACAGTGGTTTAATTTTGAACAGGGCTATCGTGGTTCGGCTTCTACATCATGTTCCCAATTTGAGACTGGTAACATCAAACGATTTGGTCATTATCGAATTCCTGGAGGAAGACCGCATGGATAGGGTAATCGTGTATACTGCTTCAGCCCTTATTAAACAGTTACTACTGGTGGAAGCTCATCACTTGAGGCCAATGGGCTTTGACTTATCAGAACAAGAACCAATGGCAATGGGGTATGATAATAAACAAAGACATCAACTAGAAAAACGGAGGAATCCACAACTGCATAGTGAAGTCAATGAAGAACCAACCCGAAACATGGAAAGACGGGTGACACCGAATAAAACAAGAGAGTCAGTGAAGAGAACACTACCGGATGACACGACTCCAACTTTAAGAAAAGAGGGTGAGGAAAATTGGAAGTGGTTGGCGGGCCTGCTGACAGAAGAAATCAAAAACCAATACCGCTAAATTGAAAGTGTGGGAAGGGATTTTACACTAGCTAGATGGAACACCAGGGGATTCACTCACTTGTTTGTAGAAGGAGAATTGCAGATCGACGCCTTTGATGTGCTATGTTTACAGGAAACAAGGCTAAGGTAGACACCGACTTTAGATGGCTATACTGTGTTTCTGAACCAAGCAATCAAGGGCGTAAGAGGAAGACCGATGGTGGGATTATTGGTGGCCATCAAAAATGATCTACAGTTGACACTCCTACAAACTCTGCACCCGACCCCTAACATACAGATGGTGTCTCTAGAATTACCTAAAGAGGGTAACAACAATCAACGTGTGCTACTCATTGTAAATATATACTGGAACCCTGCAATTCAGGCTAACGAGGACCTGCCGGAACAGATTGCTGAGCTGGTTGGTCAACGGAGGGTAAGATGGATAGACCGCTGGTTTATTATACTGGGCAACCTAAACGGCATCTGTTTCGATATAAATAGTCAATGGATTGATGACGATTAATTAGCACTGTCAAAAGCAGAGAGAAGAGGTCAACTCTGGAGAAACACCATGCTCTAAAGAGATTTAATCATTTTGAATGGTAACATCCTGGGAGACAGTCTAGGAAAGATAAGGATGGTCAACATTTTGATTATATAAGTTTCTCCAGCAACATGACTACGGACGTGCAAATGATGCAAGTGGAACATTTGCTATCAAATGACCACAACCTCCTAAAACTCACGTGCACTCTCTTTACCAAAGAGAAAGGGGAGAGATATGGTTCGAGGGTAAGTCTAACTCCAGGTAGAAATAGGCTGAGGATTATACCTGACAAAATCCCTGGCCTTATCGAGAAACTAAAGACGCTAATATTGGAGTTGAATGACCACAAGGGAGGCCAAGTGATTGATTATGGCATCATGTTTCAGAACTTTGAGATTAAAAACTCCATCCAAAGGAAGCAAAAAAACTACTATGTCATATCGTCATGTGTATGAAATAGAGATTGCCAAAAAAAAAGAAAATTCTCAAACATCACATCCATCTGCTTATGCAGTCCTCCACAAGGCAGGCAAGCATACTGATCCACAAACTGAAACATCAACATCATAACTGGATACGACTTCCCAAGAAGAGCATGTTGCAACATGAAGCTGAAGAAATGCTGCGTAGGATTAGGACTAAGAACACAGCGGGGATGTGGTCCATAATCAATTAGATGGACGCTCCTCAAGACACCCTAACTACAAACCCAATAGCAGCTGATGCCTAGATTACTTATTACTCTAAATACCAGGATAAAGAAGCAATGGCAACCCCAAAGCGAACAAGTACGATAACACCAGGGGAACACTTGGCCATTGATTCAGTATCCATCAAGGACATTATTGTTAAGTCTAACAACTGACGGGATGACCAACAAGATGATTAAGCAAGATCCGAAGCAGCAGGCTACATTCCTCTATAATCTCTTCAAACACATCATTAAAACACAAAGGGTTCCAAAGTCATGGAAAGTAGCAGTAATTCTTCCGATCTTCAAAAAGGGGTTGAGGACGGCCCAGGACAACTACCGTCCAATAGCCGTGTTAGGCATGGCTGACAAGGTGTTTGCCTCCGTAATTTTAAAAGTTCTGTCAAACAGGAGCATTGTGACCTGTCACAGAGACCCACAGCAGGTAGGATTCGTTAAGGGATTTGGAACTCCATTAAACATCTTCATAATCAATGTCTTAAAGGTGCGGATGGAGAGAAGCAAGGAACAGAGAATTTCCACTGCGTTTATAGATCGACCACAAGCGTTCAACACCATTAAATGGACCAAATTATGGGGAAAACTGGCTGACTGGAAATGTCCTAACGCAACCCTGGAACCCATCAAAGATTCATATTCAGGAACGACCATGAAAGTGAGGCTAGATAAATCAGGCCTCTTATCAAGCCCAATATCAACTAACATTTGCTAAAAATAGGGATGTCCACTGGCTCCTGAACTTTTCAACCTCTTTATTTCCGATCTCGAAAAGGCCTTTGAAACAACTAGATGTTTCCCACCAAAAATTGCAGAAGTATTCATCGGCAGACTGCTATATGCCGATGACATTGTTTTGGTGGATCAAACACCAGTAGGTTTGCAACGGCAACTGGAGGCACTCCAATCTTATGTGGAGGCCAATGACCTCCAATAAATCCCAGAATTCAAGGATCATGTCATTTGCAGTGCCAAAACGGGGCCGCAACAAAAAATGATAAGAAACGGAACCTGCAAAGAGAAAAAAATGTGGAGGTTTGTTCTTTCACTTATTTGGGAGTCTGCGTAAACAACAGCAGATGCGACGCAGCAAGAGTGGAAGACTTAAAAGGAAAGGCCTAAAATTGCGCTGCCCAAGGGTGCTTACTACTTAAAGGATTCTGTGGTTTCTCATTGGTCCCTTTAGTCTTCTTCTATCGGACAAAGGGTATTCCAATTCTAACATATGGTGCAGAAACATTGTTTTCATTCTCAGAGGATAACTGGCCAATATTGGAAGGAATCTTCTGGAAGCGGGTGCTTTGGCTGCCTAAGAGCATACCAATTCAGGCCATCAGGATGTAACTGGGCTTAACATCTTTGAAAGCCATTGCAATTAGTAAATTCTTGGCATTTTACTGCAAATGCATCAAAGAAAAGCCAAGTGGAGGGTTTTCAGCACTGAAGAAAGCAGTGGAAAGCGATAGTGAAAGAACCTTAACAGAATGGCGTACCATCTGCCAAGCAATTGTAAGTGACCTGGGAGAATCGGACACCTCTTTGGCGAGGGATCCAAATAGGATAAAGAGGAAGCTCTATATGAAAGATTGGATCACAACACAAGATGAAAGACAGCTGTACAAGCAGCACGGGAAACATTTCTAAGAAGCAAGGAAACTAAATACCCTGACAAAATACCTGCAATTGTTCCCAAATTGGTTTTGGAGTCCAATTTATGAGCTTCCGTTTAAATTTGTTTCCAACAAAAGAAGTGATGCTACATAGAAAAGGAAATGAACCTGACGTGTCTTGTAGACTTTGTAGAATAATTGACTCGAAGGAATCACTAAAACATCTAACTCTGCTCTGACGTGAGATCGAGGTTGCTGGGAGAGGCAACCAACAAATATGTATGTAGGACAGTGGACGACTGGTGGCAGGTGCTGATTGAAAGCGATAAAACCCACATCACCATTGCTCTGATTATGTTTCTGTTGATTGTTTTGTAAAGAAATAGATAACATCGACCTGGCATGCAAATTGAGTACTGTGAACAGTGATTAATGTAATGGCCAGGAGGAGGACAAGCTCAAGAATCTGCAAATTCTGTGATTTTATTGCATGTTAGTGCTAAAAGGTTTTCAAAGTTGTACATCCACTTAAAAAGTCATACCTATTTGTTTTGTCACTCTATGGTTACCCAATTTCTTTTTGATCTACTGCAGGCTTTGCATAAAGAAGGTGTGATTTTGTGCCACTAGGTGACACATTTGTTCTCTGTTTACACAGGATGGCACACTTACTGATTCAACTAATTTGATTGAATAGCTAACAGTCTCAAAAACAAACACAATGTTGCAGTCACATTACTGACATTTTGTGGATTAGCAATAGATTGCTCTAAAACTATGGTTATTCAAAAACATTCACATTAGAGAAACATTGTACGGGCCTTCTTACTGCAAAGTTTTTTCTCATGATTCAATTCGATGTTAGCTTGATGTTACATGATGGACAACAGTAGGTATTGCGATGAAGCCCCAGGCCTGATTATGGCAACTTCTAGTACAGTTACAGAAGGGGCAGAGTGCTAACAGTGCCGGTGCTTCCGCGAATAGCCTGCCTACCGTGGCCGCAGCGCCCGGCATTGTGTGACCCATCAGCACCCTTGTTCCTGGACCGGCAAACTTAGAATGAGGCCCTAAATCTCATAAATTGTGACCTCCATTTTGCGTTGGGAAATGTTCTCAAATATACAGGTAGAATTGGCCATTTGTTAGGTTCCTGTGTGATATAAGTGTAAAGGTTATACTTAGATATTGCTGTACAAGTGGTGCACCAATCTTTATCCCACTAACCTTCCTTTCAAACCAAGGATCTCTCTGGGAAATATTTCAAATTCAACATGCATTTATTTATTCATAAAAATCACAGTTGAAGCACTACATTTTTGGAACAAAACATTTCCAGAATTTACCATTGATAACAGAGCGGAGGACATGGGTCCTTTACAATAGGGTGAGAGAACGTGATTTGAAGACCAGATGATGCAGTGGAAGGTGGAAACATAAACTAGGGACGAGGACAGGGCATGACATAGGAACGGGATGCTGGAGAAAGTTAAGGATGGGAGGTGACAGAAAAGTCCTGTAGGGTTGTCCAGGAAGAGTAGGGAGAGAGGCAAACGGGGAGATGCAGTAGCATAGAATGCTAGAAAACAGGTTCTTCAGAAAGAAGGAGAGTTTTGAGTTTGGATTTAAATAGTGGTAGAGTTGGAGTAGTATGGAGAGGGAGAGCAAGAGCATTCCAGAGCAAGGGAGCAAGGGGAGACAGAGAGAGAGAGAGAGAGCGAGAGTGAAATCGAGAGGGCAGACAGGGGGGTCAAGTGGTGGTAAGTAGGTGAACTAAGGATGATCGAGGAGGAGAGTAGGGAGTGAGATGAGCAGATAGGTAGGGGCGAGTTCATGGATAACTTTGAAGATGATGAGAAGAAGATTACCGTTGGCCCTTTGCTTCATAGGTAGCCAGACAATCTGGCAACAGGCAGAGGAGGTAGCGGTCAAGCGAGAAAGGTTGAAAAGTGTGCACACTGCGAAGTTGAGGACTTTGTCCAGAGGTGAAAAATGATAGTTGGGAAGGCCATAGAGGAGACTGGCACAGTAGTCAGATCTAGAAAAGACGAAGGAGGAGATTAGCTGTTTAGTCGTGCTAAAAGGAAGAATAAGACAGATGTTTCTGATATTGAGGAGGTTGAGTCTGGCTGCAGTGGCAGATTTGGAGATGAAGAGTGAGATGTTGTGTGATGGGTCGAAGATTACACCAAGGTTACAAGTGGAAGCAGAGAAAGGAAGGTAGTAAGGAGAGAAGAGAAAAAGAAGAGGAGAGGAAGAGATAGCCGGTCTGCCTGGTGAGTAGAGAACTTAAGTTTTAGTGTAGTTGAGCATGAGTGAGTGAGATGTCATCAAATATTTGATGGCGGAGAGACAGTTTGACATTTTTGACAACAGCTCATCGGATAAGGACTGAAAGGAGAAGAAGGTCTGAGTGTCGTCAGCAAAGAGTTGATAGAAGACGTCGTATGAGGAGATCAAGGCACCAAGAGCTGAAGTACAGAGGGTGAAGATAAGTATAAAAAAGGACAGACCCTTGGGGAATTCCAACAGTAAGGGGGCTGAGTGGGGAGTTATGGCTGTTCCAGGACATCTGAAAGTGTTTGGGGAAAGGTATGAAGCAAACCAAGTTAGGCACTTATCTCTGATGCAAAGGAGAGATAATGCAGAGAGAAGGTCTGAATGGTCGACAGTATTGAATGCAGCCAGAGAGGTTGAGAAGGATAAAATAGATTAAATGTTTGCATGCCGAATGGGAGAGAGGGTGTAGCTGAAATTAAGGAGAGCTGTCTCGGTCTAATTCAGAGGCCAGATGGAAGAGGGTCCCAGAAGTTGCAAGTATGAAGGAACTCATTTAGTCGATTGAATACTACTCACTCTAGGATTTTGGAATAGTGTGTTAGAAGAGAGGCAGGGCTAAATCTGGCAGGACAGTTCGTACATAAACCAGGTTTCCTTAGGAGAGGGATGACAGTAGCTGTCTTATAGGGTAATGGAAAAGAGGCACTGTCATGCGAGAAGTTGAAGAGGGAAGTAAGATATGGAGTAGCCCTGGGAGCTATGTGCTTCACAATGTATGGGTACAGTTGGTCAGTGGGGGCACAGGAAAGGTTAGCCTTGAGGAGAAGGATAATAATCTCATCACTGTTAGTGGGGGCACAGGGAGACATAGTATTAGGAGATGAGGGTAAGAGTGGTGGAGAAAGGTGAGCAAGAGAAGGGCAGAGAAGGTAATCAGCAACATGTTTTGTGAATAGTAGAAATTGTATTCACAAATTAGAGAGAAAGATCATTTGCTGAAAGAGTAGAGGAGGTGGAGGTTTGTTTAGGACGTGAGAGAACTGAGTTGAGAGATTTTTGGTGGCACCTAGAATGGGAGGATTGAGACAACATGAGAGAGTGATAGAATTCACGTTTGGCAGAGTCAAGAGTAGAGGAATAGTTTTGAAGAGCAGTAAGATATAGTTGGAGATCAGAGGAGTGTCTTGACCTTTGCCAAGTGCAAAGCTTTTTCTGCATTGCTGTTTTCAGAATGTCTATGAGAGATGTAATCCAGGGCCGTGAAGGGGAGGATTTACTAGTGAGAGTAGTAAGAGGGAAGTGAGAGAAAAAGGTAGCATAACCAGCATTGTTAAAAGTAGTGAAGGCTTCTTCAGTGGATGGAAAGGTGAGTTCAGAGAAGGAGGAGTGAGAGTGGTAGAGGTCAGAGAGGTAGTGAGGGAGTTTGGAGCAGGGAAACTTGCGCTTAGTAATAATTGTAGTAGATGGAGAGAGTGAGAAAGAAGCTAAAGTGGAGATTGAGGTAAAGAAGATAGAGTGATCGGAGGAAGAAGGTGTGGTGGAGATATAAAAGGTGGAGAGGAGAGGAGATGGGAACAAGCTCAGGCGACTTTCCATTTGAAGGGGCTGGCAGAGAGCTGACAGAAGAGGGTAAGTGGTTAAGTTAAGTAGAAGAGAGTTAAAGTCAGTGGATAGAGCAGCAGAGAGAGAGGGGAGGTTGAAGTCACCAATGACAATGAGTTGGTTATCGGGAGGAAGGGAGTCAATTAGTTGGGAGATGTGGTCGAAGAATTGACATACCGGACCAGGTGGCCGGTAGAGAGAGATAATATGTATGCAATAGGGGGCTATGATTGTGGAGATAGTGTATTAGTAGGGGATATGGGAGGAATAGGAGAGATAGGGAGTTTTGTGGATGAAACAGTCCTACACCACCACTCCTGTCAGTGGGACGGGGAGAGTGGGTGAAGGTATAGGCATGGCATGAAGGGTGGCATGTCTTGCAAAGTCCGAGGGAGAGAGCCAGATTTCAGTAAGGGTAATGAGGTCAAGAGAAGGAGAATGAGAAAGGAAGAAGTCATAGGTAAAGGAGGTTTCATTGCAGACAGACCATGAGATGTAGAAGCATAGCAAAATTGAGTCTGAGAAATATAGAGGTGCTGGGGGTAGATGTGAGAAGATGATGTGTAATGGAAATAAGGGTTTAAGCAGGTTTTGTAAACAGAAAGAGTAGTGTAGTGAGAAGAGAGGTGACGTTGAGGAGACGAGATGAGAAGATGAGGAGAGAGTTGAAATGGTTCTGAGCAGAGGAGAGTGAAGAAAGAAGTAAAAGGGAAAGAAAGAGATAGCATGAGAAGTGCGTGGCGCAGGTGCAGCTGACAAGAAGCAATTAAGGGTACTTACGGACAGGGAACAGGACACAGCAAAGCAAAAGGCACAGAGGAAAAGAGGCAAAGAGGCTGGTCAACAGCTATTTTCACATTTCACTCTTCCGTCCCTGTCTGGATGCCCCTAGGGAGTTCAGGAGGGATGACACACACTCCCTTCAACTGATCGCCTAGTCCATCAGAGGTAGGTCTCTCTGAGATTGTCCCTGGTGTTGCTGGGATGAGGTGATTTCATCCTGATTGGTGTTTCCGGACGAGCCTTTTGTGGGCTTTCAGATGGAGATACGGCTTATCCAAGATGGCCACAGGAAGTGATGTCAGCAATCCAAGATGGTCGCTGGAAGTGATGTCACCAATCCAAGATGGCCACTGGAAGTGAAGTTCGAAACAGAAAGTGAATCCAAAAACCAGAAGGGATGACACAACTCTTGTTGCCTGATCACCTAGACCATCAGTGGGTGGTCTCTCTGATATTGTTCCTGGTTTTGCTGGGAGGAGGCGATTTCTTCCTGTTTGGTGTTCCCAGAGGAGCCTCTTGTGACCTTCAGCTGGAGATTGGGCTCATCCAAAATGGCCAAGAGAAGTAATGTCACTAATCTAAGATGCCCACTGGAAGTGACGTTCCAGACAGAAAGGGAAGCCAAAAATCAGAAGAGGTGACACACGCTCTTGTCACCTGATCGCATTGTCCATCAGTGGTAGGTCTCTCTGAGATTGTCCCTGGTGTTGCCGGGATGAGGCATAACATATGCAAATGTATAATATCCTTGATTTGGACCCCATGCGCTTTGAAATGCCTTTACTTGTTGTAGAAGCGCCTAATAAATGCACAATAAATAAATAAATACCTGATATCATAATGTCATGTGGCTCACTATTATGCCTACAAAAGAACCAATCCACAGGTTTCTCAAACCAAACCCTTTCAGTGGTTCATTTTGACATTCACAAAAACTGTACGTTAAAAAATATACATACCACCCAGAGAACAATCTAGATGCTTTATAAAAACAGTGTCAAGAAAGAAAGACTTGTACAAACTTACAAATATGTGTCTTGTTGAGTAGGTTATTAGTGTATTTGTTCATGTATTGTTCATGAAAGTGGGCCTCATTACAAGTTTGCCAGTGGAGGAAAAGAAATGCTGTTAATTCCATTATCACCACTTCTTTTGGCAGTAATAGAGTTGCTACTGTTTTTCCAGTAGCGCCAAATTATAAATTCAGAGGTAAAGTTGGGGATATACCTCGAGCAACAAACTGGAGGTAAATACACCAGTTTTCATCTAAACATCAGTGGATTTACTGTGTGGTTAATCTGCCAGTAGTAAATCTGTAAAACTCCCCATCCATCATGTGCCGACATCCACAGTGTTTGTCGTTATGGCAATGCTGGAAGCTGCCCAATCCTTGTGTTCCATACCAAGATGACCAGAGCCTTTCTCACGCATCTGAACAATCAAGTCATCATGTTCTCACTGCCGTACGCAACACCAGTGGGAAGAAGTAAATACTGTTAGAAAATTCAGAACGCTGCGTCTCAATGACATTGTAAGTTGAATCCCTGACGGTCAGAGGTCTGTGAGTTCTCTGCCTTCACCAGCTTCATTTTCCATTTTCCTTCCTCTGTTGCCTCTCTCCTTCCGACTTGATCTTCTCTTATGCTTGGTTCTGTCTACCGCGATCCTCCGCTCTGCCTAACTCTACTCATTCCTCCTGCCCAAGATCCTGGAAGATTCCTTTGCCTCAACGTAACCTCCCGTTCGCATCCTCTGGATCCCATTTCCTCTGGATTTCCTTATCCACGCACGAAGATACTATTCTCAGACTTCAATCAAGGACCGTTGACACTGTAAGCAAAACTACAGGGTTTTTGCCCCAAGTGTGTTTTCTTTTACCTTTTCTTGGCACGTTGCCAGAGCAAACAAGCCTATTTCATTGATTGAAACCTTTTTGAAGGTCCTAGCCAGTTTTGTTTTAAAAGACTTGCAGGAGTGGTCTGTAAGGTCAGGCAGACTAACCATGTTTGAGGCTGGCTTCAGGAAGGGGATTTGAACAGTCTTTAATGCATTAATTCTAACACTGTTCCAAGCCAAAGCAAATCTGGATAGGAAGAAACCCCTTTAGGTAGCCAGCCTTAACATGCCTTCAACCTTTGATAGGGTGGATAGAGCTAATTTATGGCATACATTGAGTTACTGGGACATTCGTTGTGGTCTTCTAAATATGCTTCAACTGTTTCACTCAAATAAACTAAAATGAGACTTAACTCTGAAGGTTTATTATCAAGAGATGTTGATGTGAATGTGGGATTAAGGCAGGGCTCTGTGCTCGCCCCCTCCTTATTTAATCGCTATATGTCAGATCTCCCAATAAGTTTTGATAATGTTTCTTGATTTACCCCTCAAATAGGACAATAGGAGATGGGTTAGCTAGCCTATGCTGATGATTTATTTGTAATGGAGCAACCCCTGTGGGTTTACAAAGGATACTAAAGGCATCACTGGAGGGCAATGCTACGGAGAACAACCTTGTAATCAATACTTAAAAAACTGTGTTATGTCTTTTAATCCTACAAAGATGGAAATAATTTAAGATGGTTCATAGATGATAGAACCATTTTTAAAAATGTAGATTCTATGATTTATTTGGGATTTTATTTGCAACTAGATGTCTTTCGGACATTTGGGACAATTGAAGGCCAATGTTACTGATAAAATAGCTTCTCTTGTGGTGCAGATGAGACAGATTCACACATTATTTTTTCCTTGTGTCCCTTACTTGAATATTAATAAGGCAAAGTTTCTCCCATTGTACTGTATGGCTTGGAGCGTTTTCCAATTCAGCTAAAGAAGTGGTTCAATAATTGGGAAGGGAGAATCTGGTGAGACATTTTGAAATCGCCGCCATCAATTCCCATAGAAGTAATTTGGAATTAATTGGACTGGATTCTTGGTGAAGTGGTGAAACTCTAGCAGTGCACCTTCCCCTTCAATTATTAGAAATGACTGTCTTGTAATTCTGTTATGTCAGCCCTACTGCATATGCCTGGGCAAAGCTGCTATTCACCCCCACAGTCCTAAATCAATAGAATATAAAAACGAATCTATGTGATTTGCCCTCGGCTGAAACTACCGCGGGCAAAACGTTTGCAGGAGAAAGGTGCAAACTACCAGAGGTTTGTACCTTTCTCATGCGAAGACACATTCATACTCACACCCACACACACACCACACCCATAACACCCGCCAATCCACACCCCCAACATAAACAAACCCCACTTACCTTCATATTCACTTCTGTGATCGGGAACTGGCACCACAGGGTCCTTTTCTTTTTATTTTTTCAATGGAAGGTTGCAGCGATGTCCTCCGCAGTCCCCGCTCACTATACCAAAAAGTATAGTGAGCGGGGCGATGCGGGGGACACCCCGCAGCTCCCGTTTCCTTTTTTTTAAATGGAAGGCTGCAGGGGTGTCCCCCACAGCCCCCGCTCACTATATCATAAAGTATAGTGAGCGGGGCGATGCGGAGGACACCCCCGCAGCCTGTTTTTTGTTTTTACAATGCTACCACCAAAGGTTCAAACTTGTGGTGTTTGAACCTTTGGTGGTAGCATTTTTAGAATTTTTGGTCATTGCGACCATTTCTTTTCGGTAAAATCGTCCTAAACCTATAAAAACCACTACCTAGTCTCCCTGTGCAGGGCTCAAGTTGAGAACTATAAGCAATGAAAATGATACAATCTTGGTTGAGAAACAATGATATGTGCTAATAATATAACTGGCATTATGTACTGTAAAACGTTTTACAAAAATAACTGCTGCATTGGGCTCCAAGTTTGGAATTTTAAGCAATATTTTTATTGCAGTCTTAATTGAGTAGGTGAGGTTAAATGATAACTTTATGTAACATTTTTAAGTAGTGAGAAAATCTGAAACACAAAATACTCCCAAAACTGCTCACACAAGCCTAATGTGCACGTGCATTGTTTTTTCAACCACCTGGGGTTCTGTCAAGGCACAATCACTTCATGCATCTTTTTACAACAATATTCGAACACGTCTACCAATAGAACAAGAACAATTATTTTCCCATAAACATTTCCACTAAGTTTCCACTTTGAAACACAGAGGGTAATTCATAGAATCCAGCGCACAAGTAGCGCACGCGGCTGGCGCACAGCGTGCGCCTGCGATAGTCTGCGCCAGCCGCGTGCGCCAAAACCGAATCCGGCGCACAGCGTATTCATGGATTTTAGCTTCCCCAGGCAGCCGTGGCGCACAGTGGCGCAGCGACTCGCTGCAGCGCCAGTTACACCCCCAGGAACGCCCCTTGCGCTGGGAAATCTCATAAAAATCACAAACCAGCGCAAGGGGCTGCGCTAACACTGGACCATCACGGCAAGCGGCCCATGCGATTTTCAAGGGTGCGCGGGAAGTTTCACACGTCAAATCCCAGGCTACGTCCATTTCAGGGGTGCGCGGGAAGTTTCACACGCGAAAAGCTAGGCTACGGGAATTGCAGGGGTGCACGGGAAGCCCCACACGCGAATAGCCTGTCCGCGTGTATTTCAGGGGTGCGCGGGAAGTCCCACACGCGATTACAGCAGGGTACTTGTATTTCAGGGGTGCGCGGGAAGTTCCACACGCGATTACAGCAGGGTACTTGTATTTCAGGGGTGCGCGGGAATTTCCACACGCGAATAGCCTGGGCGCGTGTATTTCAGGGGTGCGCGGGAATTATCACACGCGAATAGCCTGTGCGCGTGTATTTCAGGGGTGCGCGGGAATTTCCACACGCGATTAGGCTGGGCGCGTGTATTACAGGGGTGCGCGGGAAATTTTACACGCGACTTCAGCAGGGTACGTGTATTTCAGGGGTGCGTGGGAATTCTCACACGCGAATTGCCTTGGTACGTGTATTACAGGGGTGCGTGGGAAGTTACACACGCGATTAGGCTGGGTGGGCCCTCACAGGTGTACCCTGTACACCCTCCACGGCCCCTGCAGGCAGCCCACAAAACAGGGGACTACCCTGCACACCTGATCATGTCCCCCTGCACCCCCATCCACCAGGGGCACCCTCCACCAGGCCCCCACCCATGTCTCCCACCACCCCCACCCCCCATCCACCAGGGGCACCCTCCACCAGGCCCCCACCCATGTCTCCCACCCCCCCCACCCACCAGCACTGTGGGGCACGTGGCCAGCAGGCAGCCAGGCAGCAGCAGATGGCAGGTGGGAGCGTGCTCAGGTCTCTGGGGGACTGTAATTTTGCCTCCTGGCCAGGAGCGTGGTCTTTCGTGTTTGAACGCGTGGACAGCCTGATAGGGAGTGATTCAGCGAATCGCGCGAAAACCCGTCACCAGCATATGTGCGTCTATAGTTACCTGCACGTGCAGTGTCAAAGCGTGTGATTGGTGAAAATGGATCTACACGCAGGAGTGACAAAGCGTGTGATTGGTGAAAATGGATCTACACGCAGAAGTGACAAAGCGTGTGATTGGTGAAAAGTGAGCTACACGCAGGAGTGTCAAAGCGTGTGATTGGTGAAAAAGGATCCACACGCAGAAGTGACAAAGCGTGTGATTGGTGAACATGGGCCAAGCACGTACACGCCGTAAGTGACGCTGTACGTGTGGGCCTGTATATAAGGTAGTGTTGAACACCATTTCCTTGTACGTGCTTTTCGTGGAGAGCGAGTGGGTGAATTCTGTACTTCTTGTCGTTTCACACGCGATTTACTTCACGGCGTTTCCAGTTCGTACTCCCTGTTACCTCTGACAGCTTTTTCTCTTTTTCCTCTTGTACTGGTTTACCTGGGCCTGTTCCCTCAAACAGTGTCCCCTTCTACTGTTGTCCTGTCTCCTCAGACAGCGTACACATCTTCTTTTGGCGGGGGTGTTGCCAACCAAACGCGCTCATTTTTCACGCTCTTTTACCTGGCAGACGGTGAGTCACGCACGTATCTAACTTCTGTGCTTGCCCCGTGTGTAGCCTACCCCTTCAGAGGTCATTCTAGGCTGCGTGTGACACGCATACGTTCATTGTGTTACTGGATGCCACAGCGTAGTGCAGGATTTTCCATCAGCACACGTGGTCTAGGAGGGGTATTGTGCACGTTCCTTAACTTTTTTGGGGTGCCTGTGCGTTGCGTGACCCGTCATCTTTCCCCAGGGGTGTCATATAGCCTTGCCACTGCACTAGGGTACGAATACCATCTGGTACCCAACCCCTTTGACACCCAATTGCCCAGGACAATTGTGCACACCGACTCCCATACGCACAATACCATCAGTGCCATGGTTGGGAGGCGTGCAAGCCGTAAGGGTGGCAAAGGTGGCCGAGCCACACGTGGTGGCCGTGGAGGATCCACTAGGGGACGTGGCTGTGACTTGCAGGGTGCCCCTGTCCCCCCCAGTCTGGAGGACCAGTCAGGGACACCCATGCCCCCCCCCCCAGTTGAGAGTCATGTGGCTGATACCAACCCTGATCAGCCCTTGTCGGACCAGGCCATTGTGGCACCAGACCTGTCCGAGGGTGATCCCATCGCTGACATCCAGGTCAGCAGGTCCACTGCACGTGCACCGGTGCACATTGGTGTCATCAGGGCACGCGCATCTATGCCAGATAGGTCATCTGCTGGCCCCCGTAGCCAGGGTGTGGCTCCATCCACCCCACCTCTCATACACCCTGCCAAGACTGTGTCGGTCCTAGTTCATGCACCTCAGATCAGGCCTGACCCCATCCCACTACCCCCAATGCCTGCACCTACTCCCATGCTGAGTGGGCAATCCCACACACCCAGTACTGAGTCCACCACGGCTCCTGCCCCTAGTGTCCACAGCGGCGTAGGACACTCTGGATCCCCACCCCCTTCCAAGCGCAAGAGGAAGAGTGCACGTCCGGCACAGGCTGATGCCCCAGGCACGGCTGCACAGTCCGGCCCATCAAGGAAGCCAAGCTTCACAGACGCCGAACTGAATGCACTTGTTCAGTATGTGTCAGATCATGATAGGGAAATGGTCATCGTTGCAGGGTCCAAGACCACACATGCCAGACGCCAGGCACACTGGCAGACCATTGCTGACAGAATAAGTGCCCTTGGAGTAGTGAGGCGCACAGCTAGTGATTGCCAGAAGCGCTGGAATGACCTTAAGCGCAGGGCAAAGGATAAGCTGGCCTCAAGTCATGCCGCAACCTTGGTGACTGGAGGTGGGTCCCCAGCACAGGAAATAGAACTCACACCACACGAGTCCGTAGCTGGATCCTACGTCACCGAGGGACAACTCCAAGGTGTGGGAGATCTCCCTGATTACGAGGCATCATCCGGTGAGTGCACATGCATGTGTGTATAATCCATGTGCATGGTGTGTGTGTGAAGCATTCATGTTGGGTGCCTGTCAAGGGGGTGTGTGGCAGAGTTGATAGTGGCACCCATGTGCCTCATCCAGTATGTTCAGTGCAACACCATCTGCCCACAGCACTATCCCTACTGGCAACAGTGCACATATGGCCCGACACCATGGAAGTTGCCCTTGAATTGTCATTTTGTCACTACATTGTTGCTCATACTCCCCTGTCTATTCATCTGATGTCTTACATACCATTCCTATACTTTCCCCCAGCCATTCAAGTTTCATCTTCACATGCCTGACATGCAATGATACCACATGCTAATGCGTCCTCTGTATATAAATGCCAACCAACATGCTGTCATACTGTGGATGTTGCCTTGACATCCACCTCCTACCTGTGGGCTTTGGTACCGTCTGGTTTCGAGCCCCATTCCCTCACACTCCATGCTGCTCTTCATGGACTATCTTCCATGACTTCTACAGTTCAGACCATCGTGCCCTACTCACGACACCTGCTTGCCAAAAGTCAAATGAGGGCACCCTGCCCTCCAATGCGACCCACCCTATTGCTGACCAGTGCATCTGAGCCTACTCAAAGCTAACTCTCACTGACATCTGCTCATACATGCCTTTGCCTGTCCCATAGACCCTTCACATGGTCCCTGTCCTCTCTCCTTGCTCCTCTTCCACCATCAATGGTGGGACCCGTTGGGGTGTACTCCTGGCCTCCTTCCAATCCTCAGAGGCCACTATTGATGTGCATGGTAATGGGAGCGTCTCAGTCCAAGGCCCTTAGGCCAACCTCAATCTCCTTGAGAAATGCTACCCACATCTCATCAACTTCCTTACCTCTCCTGCTGTCCCCCCTCCTCTCTCCTCATCAATCCTGCACTGCCTCCCTGCACCCTCCCATGAACCTTCTCCGCCTCCCACTCCAACTCCTACACATGCTGCACCTCTGATCTCTAGCACTCCCCGTAAGTCCTACAAGGCTGTCAACCTCCTCCACAATTACACTCCTTTCACTGCGGCTGCATCAGGCATTCCTCCGATATCTGTCACTTACATGAGGTTATGCACCTTGACATCCTTGGTCTCATGGAAACATGTCTGACGGCCAGCTCTGTCTGCATCCTTCACACACTCCTACCTGATGTTCAGGAGACCCTCTCCTTGGCCCGCCACTACTGTGCAGGGGGGGTGTGCCCTTGGCTTCCCTGAGGGTATTCCTGCCACTGTCACTCCTACTTAGACCTACTCCACTCTGGAATGGCTTGTGTGACGTCTCTCTCCACCACACCTTGACATTCACAAACTGTGCGTACTGTGTCTGGGAAAACTGGTCAAATGTACTACTTCCTTTCTGAGTGTCCTCACCTCTCCTCCTCACTCATGTCCCCAGACACAGAAATCCTCTTCCTTGGTGCTGTACGCATCCACCTGCATGCTTGTTGACGCCCCCACGTGACCTTTATGTGACCTCAGCAACTCCCTCTCACCCTCTAGACTCCCGTCTGTCCCTACTCATTCTGCAGGGCACACTCTTGATGCTCTGATCTCATCTGACTTTCCCCTCTCCGTCCATCTCTGCACTCCTCTCTCCTGGAGTGATCACATTCTCCTCTCCTCCCAGCTCACCCTCACCACCCCACAGGCAAAGCCACCCTCACCACTGTCACACACCTTCTTGGTATTCCGACCCATGAAGTGTGTGTCAGTCGAGGCTCATGCTGCCAAAATCTCCCCCCCATCCAGCTCCCCCTTAGGCTCACTCCCATCCTGACAGGGCCCACTCCATGCTCCACTCCATGTCAGGTACACTGGATGTCTTTGCCACGGTCATGACCACCTGTCTGAAGCCCCATGCCAATGCAGAGTCCTGGCATGACTCGGATCTTGTGAACCCAAACCACAGGTGCCGGGTGGCAGAGAGGGAATGTCCTGCATCATGGCCATCCTCTGGCAAACTGGCCTGCCACATGCTCCAAAGGCAATAGCGCCTCACCCTTTTCACCAAGATGAGATCCCCAATCCAAGGGCACATATCTGCGGCATGTGACAACTCTGCAGGACACATAGAAATCTGCAAGGACCTTGCCGAGCCAGATGCAGTGTGTACCTCCCCTGTCCCCTCCGAGCCCACAGCACTGCATGATTGTCTCTGTACCCCTATAGGTACCCCCCCAGCACTTGTCTGCGCCTAACACCATCTGCCCTTGACGTCAAGTCCTACTTACCTTGTACAGCACTTCCAGCTGCCACTTCCCCTTGCACTTCATTGTGCCACCCACCCCTGCACTTGCGTGACATGAATGACACCAGCACCAGTAGGATTGTTGACTGGCATCCCCTTCTGCCCCACCACCCCTCAGTGCTCCGCTGTACCTTCATACATTTCTGGACCGGTGCTTCACGAATGCAATATGAATCCTTTACAGGTGATGGGGAGGTGGAATCGCATTGTTTACTGCATTTTGTTGATGTAGACAAGGCACTGTGCATCGTGGCCAATTTGGACTAGCAGATCCATGTACAACATGTTTACTTATTGATGTGACGATGCAATGTCAGGACCAGAGTGGTTGAAATCCAAAAAAGTAGCCCTCCTCTCCCTCTTCACTTGGTGGCTATGTCACATGCCATGTGTGTGATGGCATGTGCCTTTGACATGGCAATCACCGGCCAATGTGTGATGGCAGTGCTAGGCAGCATGGTGAGCAGGCGTTGCTCTCCAATCTGTACATTGTATGCCCTGAGCCTCCCCTACAGACCCAGTGATGGTGAATGCATAGGAGGTCTCCCAGTCATGTGGGACATGTGTCGTAGAACTACTGCCTCTGTTGTTCATCAGCCCTTGTTGCATGCCATGGTGCTAATGCCTGTTTCCATTTTTCTCTTTCATGTCTTTGCAGGGGACGAAGCACTTGTTGATGCTGGGGATGTGGTGGTTGAGCCGTCCCAGGAGGGCAACCCGGGCCGACCTACCACAAGTGAGGGACGTGGTGTGTTTGTGGGTGAAAACCCACAAGTGCTGCAGGTCGTGCTGTCGAGGGGTGTCTCTGGGGGTTCCTCCCCCGAGCAGTATTCAGGTGTAGACTCGGAGGATGACACCTATGTGCAGTCGCAGGTGAGTGTTCTTGGGAGAGAATCTCCTCTGTCCGACCCACCTGCAGCCGGGCCATTGCCCTCAATGGGGATGTCAGTGTCGGCAGATCAGCCTCCGGTGGTTACGGATGCAGGGCCACACCACCCAATCTCTGATCCTGTTCCTGGGGCTGCAGATCAGAGAGGGAATGCAGTCCTGCAGCCTGAGGCCTTGCCGGCACAGCAAGGCGCAGTCCGCCTTGCCCCAGGCAGGTGTGGTGCCCATCAACGTGGTGGCCGTATGCCACCTGGCAATACCGTTTGGGAGCAATCCATCTACGGTATGGCCACCCAACAGGCAGCATCATCCGAGATGATTGCACAGGCCATGGATAGGGTGGCCACTTCCATTGTCCCCCCAGAAAGGCTGATGGAGCGACTGGAGCAGGCTACAGAGTCCATCTGCCAGGCACACAGGGAGGATATGTTGGCGTCCAACATGGACAGGCGGGCGGCACTGGCGACTCTGCGGGAATCACTTTCCATGGAGTCCCAGCGCCACAGGGAAGGCCTGAGGGAAGAACTCCGTCACCTCAGGTCGACCCTGTTAGAGCTTGAGGCTTCATCCCATAGAAGGACAGAGGAGCAGCTGGAGCGTCTGACACGGACGCTCTCGGCCGAGATGCAGGCAACTCGTGCGGAGGTCAGGTCATCCCGGGAGTTACTGCATGGGGACCTCCGCATGATTATAACCCAGAACCAGAACTACCAGACCCGCCTGCTTGCAGCCATGGAGGAGCAAACTCGTGCTTTGCGTGGGCTGCCTCCCATTGTCACACCATCTTCTGAGGCAGCTCCCCCACCTCCAGAGTCAGCTGCAGGGTCTGGCCAGAGCCATAGCGACTCATCTCCCACAACAGAGTAGCCGTGTGGGCCACGAGCCTATGGGGTGTTTCAGTTTCCCATGATCCACACAGGTGGATTGTGGCGTGCATCCTGTCCTCGGACCTCATAGGTGCCCCCCCCCCCCGCCGGCCCTTTCATGGCCATTTTTTCTCAATTTTATTTTTATTTTGCAAGAGTGTTGCCTTGTGTGGGTACCTGGGCATACACTGTATTGTGGCTGGGCACATGCAGGCTTGTCCTGAGTTTGGTTTCGATGCTTGGGTAGCAGACATCCACACCCCTCCTGCTTCCGTTTCCATGGGCTTGCAAAGGGTGTGCCCAAGTGACAGCAAATTACACGGTGACATTGGACTCCCATGAGCTGTTGGCCAGTCCATAGTCAATACTGTGTAGACATTCATAGTGTTCATTGTTGTTGCACCTAACTATGCATGATGGTTTGATATGTGCCTCTACTTACATATGTTGCTCATGTTTTGCAGGTATTTCACACAGATCTTCACAAGGGCATACTCTCTGGAGTCAGACTACATGTCGGTAGATGTGCACTGACACTTTTGCATGGCGCCATCACTGTACATCTGGACGGTGAGGACATACCAGCAGAATCAGGTAATGAGACTACCATTGATTACATGCATTGTGTCTTGTTTGGGTGGGCTTCAGGGTGGGTTGGTGTGTAATTTGATTGAAATTACTCTTACACAGGTGTGTAGTAGTGGCTCCAGCGCGGTTAGCTGTTCAAGTGCGGCTATGTTCCATTTGGGGCACTGCTATTTGTGACACCGGTGTCATGTTGTGATGGCCAGTTTGTTTGCTCTCACATACCATGACATGGTGTCCTCAGTGGCGGGACTGTGAAGGGAATGGGTGACATGGCAATGTTGTCATGTAGTGAATCGCCTGTGGCAATGCATATTTGATTGATGGAGTTGTGTCTTCTCGTTGTGATGCATTGCTGGTGTATGTGTAGGTAGGGGTGCACACATAGTGACACTTCCATGTTAACAATCTCAGGCTGATGTGTATCTGACAGTTTATTGTCGAGTAATTTTGTGACATTGTCAGGTAGTGTCATCATTGATTGTCAGATGGTATGTGCCAGAGCAGTGTGCACTAGCCAGCACTGTGATTCCTAGGTGAAGAAGTTGGCCACCAGTTGCCTACGGGCTGCCACCCCCCGTGCCCTTTCCCCTCCCATGCGCAGCGGGCGTGCATGTGGTTGTGGATGTGGGGGCACCACCATGTCCACGGGCAGGCCCCGGCGTGTTGCAACGTTGTGCAGGACACATGCTGCCACTATGATCCTGCACACTATTCGGGGAGCATATAACAGCTGCCCGCCAGAACGGTCAAGGGAGCGAAAGCGTGACTTCAGCACTCCGAATGTGCGCTCCAATATGCCCCGTGTTGCAATGTGGGCTGTGTTGTACCTTACCTCGGGTGGCGTGGTGGGGTTCCGGATTGGGGTCATCATGTGGGGGCTGATAGGGTAGGCACTGTCCCCTGCGGAGGTGGTGATGGGTATCATTAGTGGTGTTGTGTCATGACCCAGTATCTGACATGCATGCATGTGCAGTGGCATTCATGCTCACCAAGCAGCCATGTATCTCCATGCTGGCCAGCCTCCAGGTCCCGGCATAGTGTAGACATTCTGTAGATGAAGCTGTCGTGGGTGGACCCGGGATAGTTGGCATATACTGATGTGATTATTCCCTTGGCATTGCATACAACTTGCACGTTGATGGAATGCCAGTGCTTGCGGTTTCTATAGATGTGCTCTGTTGCCCTGGGTGGACGTAGAGCCACATGTGTGCAGTCAATTGCACCAAGCACTTTGGGGAATTGAGCCACACCATAGAAATCCTGGATGCACGTCCGCCTTTCTGCATGAGTCCTGGGGAGATATATGTGCCTGCGGACTGATGGCCGTGCAGTGATGATGTTCAAGACCTGGTGTAGGCAGCGTGACTGCGTGGCCTGTGACACACCACCCACTATGGCACTTGTCCGCTGAAAGGATCCAGTGGCCAAGAAGTGCAGTACATTCAGGACCTTCTGCAGGGGGCTGAGTGCTTGGGAGCACAGGGTGGGTGATGTGAGGTCATCCTCCCACTCACTGACCAGGTCCAGTATGATGTGTGCTGGAAACCTGTACCTCCCATACACCTGGTCATCAGGCATCCCGAATAGGCTGGTTCTGGGTGTGAATATTCTGGCCCTGACTCTCCTCCTCCTCCTCCTTTGGTAGCCCACTGCCACTGCTGCTAGGAACGGTATGTTCATCCTGGCATCTGGCTTGTTTATTGATAAGTGCGCAAATTAATGCCTTGCGCGTGTTCTAGGCGAGCGTGTGACCCTCGCACCCCTGGGATCTAGTTCCCACTCCAATAGCGTGTGGAAATTCCCACGCAGCAGGCATACAGGTGCGCTGACGTACTTGCGTGTGTAAGTGCCCGCGCACCCCTGTAATACACGTACATAGGCCAATCGCGTGTACGCGCACTTTTGGCCAATTACACGCGATGTAATACACGTACATTGGCCAATCGCGTGTACGCGCACTTTTGGCCAATTACACGCGATGTAATACACGTACATAGGCCAATCGCGTGTACGCGCACTTTTGGCCAATTACACGCGATGTAATACACGTACATTGGCCAATCGCGTGTACGCGCACTTTTGGCCAATAACACGCGATGTAATACACGTACATTGGCCAATCGCGTGTACGCGCACTTTTGGCCAATTACACGCGATGACACTCTGACGTGCAGTATTTCCACGTGTGCTCCGTCATCACGTGCTGAGTGGGGAACGCCCGTGCGGATCACGTCAGACGCGCTTACGCGGTGAGGGACTCTGGTCCAATAGAATCGCGTATGCGTGCTGATGCACTTACGCGCTAAGGCCCTTTCCTCGGATTTCACGCTGACGTGCAGGAATTTCACGTGCCAAATCACTCCGTATCAAGCTGGCCAACCGAAACACACGGAACACCACGCTCCTGCCCAGAAGGCCGAGTTACTGCCCCCCCAGTGCCCTGAGCAGCCTCCCACGTGCTATCTGCTGCTGCCTGCCTGCCTGCCTGCCTGCTGCCACCGTGCCCTGCCATTTGGTGCCTGCACATCAGCCATCTGCAGGGGTCCAGTTGCTGTGTCCACCCCTGCTGGAACTGAAGACTCCCAACTGGGATTACATCGCTCCACAGCCCAGCCCCAGGACCCAGTTGCCCACCCACACCTGCCTCTGGGGTTGCCATGTCGGGCACTTCGACATCTGGCACCAGTGGCAACCCCAGGCCAGAGGGGCAGAGGGGCACCAGCTTCACTGCCACCGAAGTTGGTGTCCTGGTGGAGCATGTCCTGGGGCAGTATGATGCCCTCTTTGGATCGTCCCGCGCCAGCAAGGAAGGACGGGAGAGGATCTGGGCCGACTGTGTGGTTGCCATCAACGCGGAGGGGGTGGCAACCCGCAACGTCCAGAAGATCAAGAAGCGCTGGGAGGACTTGAGGTCCAGGACCCTTGTGAAGGCCCGGCGCCTCGTGGAGGGGGGCCGGGGCCGCATGAGTTACATCCAGAAGAGGGTCCTGGAACGCGTACGCCCAGCGCTCCACGCCCAGGTCCTTGAGAGGGAGGCCCGTCTGGAGTTGAGCGGTAAGTGTGCAAGCATTACTGTGTGAGACAGGGCATGTTGCGGTGTGCTGGTTCTATGATACTTGCCTGTATGTGTGCCATGGGCCATGTATGCATGTATGTGTGCAGGGACATCATGGTAATGCATGTGCGACCAGTGATGTGTGACCCACATGGTTGTTGCATGTGTTGAAATGTGGCATGGGGAGCCCTATGCAGATTTAGGACATGAGAGCATGCCAGTCTCTGTACCTGGACATGGATGGGGGTGAAGGATGGGTGCTGATGCCAGGTACATATATGGTAGCCATGTCTGTGTGCCTGACCTGCGTGTCTGTGACTTGTGCATGCCATGGATGCATGACACATGTGTGTGACAATGCACAGATTCTGTGACGCACCCAACTAACCCTTGTTTCGCCTGTGTTCGTTGTGTTTGGGGCCAGATGGATGTGACTGAGGTGAAGTGTGTGCATGTGATATGCATGAGCCATGATGCATGTGAGTCACATATCATTGAATGTTTCAAGAGTCAATTGGACATGCATGGAAATGTGCATGGCATGCACCATGCCTGTTACTGTGTGTGTTTTGCCTGGACTGACCCATGTGTTGTGGAGGGACATGATGGAAGTGTACTTTGACAGGGGTGCTCATCTGCTATTGCTTCCTGTCTAGGGGACCATTTTACAGTAGCCTGATGCTTGTGTCCTTTGTCTCCCTCTACGCAGCGGCTAGTGAAGAAGAGGGCGGAGACGGCGCTGTGGAGCAAGGCGACGGGGATGCCCCCACGGCTGCAGCGGAAGGGGTGGGTGAGCCCCCACAGGGGCCTGCTACGGCGGGAGACGGTGAGGAGCCATCCAGGTTGGTGGTTTGCACAGAGGAGGAGGAGGCCGACACTGGTGCACACATGGGGCCTGGTGGGAGCATCCCTGCTGGTGCAAGTGGTGCAGTCCAGGGCCAGGGGCAGGAGGCAGCACAGGTCACCGTGGAGGTGCCTGTGCATGTCGCTGTCCCTGACCCTGTGAGTGCACCACCATGCACCAGCAGGGATGCCCCGTCCCAGGCCCGTCCGCAGGTAGTGGGGATGTCCATGTCAACTGACTCCCCTCCACCTGCGGCCGTGGGAACCCCTGGCCGCGTGGAGCAGGTCCTGATTGGGGTCGCAATGCGCACGGCTGTGATTCGTGATGACGTGCGTGCTTCCCGGGAGGAGCACGCACGTCATCACGAAGTGCACCGTGCCGACGTGGCCCAATTGGGATCGGCCATGTTCGGGGGGTTCCTGCATGTGTTGGCCAATCTGACGGCCCTCTCCTCCTCTGTGCAGGCTATCCAACGGTCGTTCTCCTTGCCGTCTTCCGGCCCAGATGCCACCATGGCCCCCTGTGGACCTGCCCCGACCAATGCAGCCAGCTCGGTGGGGATCCCATCCCTGCCACAGTTGGGAGTCGGAGGTCCAGCAGGGGTGGACGACACAGCAAGTGGACCCCAGCAGATGGAAGATGTGCCGGCATCATCGGGCAGGACACGTGCACGACGGCGTCGGTGGTTACCATCAGCCTGGATGCCGTCGTGCTGGCAGAGGCAGTGGCGTCGGAGGCAGCAGCGGGCTCGACGTGGGAGGCATCATGGCTCAGGGCCATCAAGATCAGAGGGGCAGGCATCGGCCGGAGGGCAGGGCAACCCTGGCATGGCGGTGTGTTCCGTGTGGGAGGAGTTTGGCCAGCGGATAGGTGCGGAGCGGCAGCGGGCGGAAGAGGAGCGGCTCGCCATGGCCAGGGCGGAGATCTCCATGCATCGGGCATTGAGGCGGGCTGAGTGCCTCGAGGAGGCTCGCAGGGATTTTGGTGAGCACATGGGGTTGTCCCTGCGAGACCTCGGGGCCAGGACAGAGTCCCGCCTCCAGGACATTGACATGGAGTTCGAGGATGCCCTGGCCAGCATCACCAAGTGAGCCGCAGGACTAGCCCGCTGCCTTTGTATATAGTTTTTTAGTTAGTTAGTGCTAGGTTTCCTTTATTTATTTTTATTATTTTGGACCGCTCGGACAATGGCCACTTTTTTGTACATATTTATTTTATTAGTTAGTATTAGGTTTCATTTGTGCTGTTGGGCTCATGGACCCTGGAACATTCCTGTATATATTGTTATATTTTGGGAGATACATTTTTTAATTTTTTTATTGTTTACACCATGACGTAATGGTTTTTCTTTGATTTCCTACTACATGGTTTTGCTTTGGACAAATTATATTGATTTTTTAATCCTTTGTTTTTTGGTTTATCATTTTTGTTCTCGGACATGGACCTTTTATTTCCTTTGCCACATAGTTGTATGTTTTATTGGTTTACTTGATTTGTGTTTTTAATACATTTTTATATTATCTTACACTTGTGTTATTTTCTCTTTGGTTTCTTACATGTCATGATATGGGTTTTGACATTCACTTGCACCCATTGTGTATGTGTGTGTGACAGACATGTGTTCTTTTGCATACTTGCCTTTGGGGTTGTGTCATGTGATTGCATTCACTATGTGGGTGCATGCAATCCTTGCCTGGGTATGCTGGCCATTACTGCCATGATTGTGTATCGTCAGGACCTGGGGCCAGGGGGACATGGGTGGGGGCCTGCTGGCAGGTTCCCCACAGTGCTGGGGGTGGTGGGAGACATGGGTGGGGGCCTGGTGGAGGGTGTCCCTGGTGGATGGGGGGTGGGGGTGGTGGGAGACATGGGTTGGACATGGGTGGGGGCCTGCTGGCAGGTTCCCCACAGTGCTGGGGGTGGTGGGAGACATGGGTGGGGGCCTGGTGGAGGGTGTCCCTGGTGGATGGGGGGTGGGGGTGGTGGGAGACATGGGTGGGGGCCTGGTGGAGGGTGTCCCTGGTGGATGGGGGGTGGGGGTGGTGGGAGACATGGGTTGGACATGGGTGGGGGCCTGCTGGCAGGTTCCCCACAGTGCTGGGGGTGGTGGGAGACATGGGTGGGGGCCTGGTGGAGGGTGTCCCTGGTGGATGGGGGGTGGGGGTGGTGGGAGACATGGGTGGGGGCCTGGTGGAGGGTGTCCCTGGTGGATGGGGGGTGGGGGTGGTGGGAGACATGAGCAGGTGTGCAGGGTAGTTCCCTGTGGTGTGTGCTGCCTGCAGGGGCCGTGGAGGGTGTACAGGTAATGCCTGGGAGCACACAGCCATATCGCGTGTGGAACTTCCCGCGCACCCCTGCAATCCACGTACCCGGCCATATCGCGTGTGGAACTTCCCGCGCACCCCTGCAATCCACGTACCCGGCCATATCGCGTGTGGAACTTCCCGCGCACCCCTGCAATCCACGTACCCGGCCATATCGCGTGTGGAACTTCCCGCGCACCCCTGAAATCCACGTACCCGGCCATATCGCGTGTGGAACTTCCCGCGCACCCCTGAAATCCACGTACCCGGCCATATCGCGTGTGGAACTTCCCGCGCACCCCTGAAATCCACGTACCCGGCCATATCGCGTGTGGTACTTCCCGCGCACCCCTGAAATCCACGTACCCGGCCATATCGCGTGTGGAACTTCCCGCGCACCCCTGAAATCCACGTACCCGGCCATATCGCGTGTGGTACTTCCCGCGGACCCCTGAAATCCACGTACCCTGACTAATCGCGTGTGGAACTTCCCGCGCACCCCTGCAATCCACGTACCCGGCCATATCGCGTGTGGAACTTCCCGCGCACCCCTGAAATCCACGTACCCTGACTAATCGCGTGTGGAACTTCCCGCGCACCCCTGCAATCCACGTACCCGGCCATATCGCGTGTGGAACTTCCCGCGCACCCCTGAAATCCACGTACCCTGACTAATCGCGTGTGGAACTTCCCGCGCACCCCTGCAATCCACGTACCCGGCCATATCGCGTGTGGAACTTCCCGCGCACCCCTGCAATCCACGTACCCGGCCATATCGCGTGTGGAACTTCCCGCGCACCCCTGAAATCCACGTACCCTGACTAATCGCGTGTGGAACTTCCCGCGCACCCCTGAAATCCACGTACCCTGACTAATCGCGTGTGGAACTTCCCGCGCACCCCTGCAATCCACGTACCCGGCCATATCGCGTGTGGAACTTCCCGCGCACCCCTGAAATCCACGTACCCTGACTAATCGCGTGTGGAACTTCCCGCGCACCCCTGAAATCCACGTACCCTGACTAATCGCGTGTGGAACTTCCCGCGCACCCCTGCAATCCACGTACCCGGCCATATCGCGTGTGGAACTTCCCGCGCACCCCTGCAATCCACGTACCCGGCCATATCGCGTGTGGAACTTCCCGCGCACCCCTGAAATCCACGTACCCTGACTAATCGCGTGTGGAACTTCCCGCGCACCCCTGAAATCCACGTACCCTGACTAATCGCGTGTGGAACTTCCCGCGCACCCCTGCAATCCACGTACCCGGCCATATCGCGTGTGGAACTTCCCGCGCACCCCTGAAATCCACGTACCCTGACTAATCGCGTGTGGAACTTCCCGCGCACCCCTGAAATCCACGTACCCTGACTAATCGCGTGTGGAACTTCCCGCGCACCCCTGCAATCCACGTACCCGGCCATATCGCGTGTGGAACTTCCCGCGCACCCCTGCAATCCACGTACCCGGCCATATCGCGTGTGGAACTTCCCGCGCACCCCTGAAATCCACGTACCCTGACTAATCGCGTGTGGAACTTCCCGCGCACCCCTGCAATCCACGTACCCGGCCATATCGCGTGTGGAACTTCCCGCGCACCCCTGAAATCCACGTACCCGGCCATATCGCGTGTGGTACTTCCCGCGCACCCCTGAAATCCACGTACCCGGCCATATCGCGTGTGGAACTTCCCGCGCACCCCTGCAATCCACGTACCCGGCCATATCGCGTGTGGAACTTCCCGCGCACCCCCGAAATCCACGTACCCTGACTAATCGCGTGTGGAACTTCCCGCGCACCCCTGTAATCCACGTACCCGGCCATATCGCGTGTGCAACTTCCCGCGCACCCCGGTATGCATGCACACGTTTATTTTTTCTCTCAGCGCGTGTCTGTGTTTGTGGGTACCCCTTTGTACGTCATTTGTCCTGGAGGGCCACAGTATTGGACATTGATCATGTCTGTATATAGGTGCTATTTGTTGGCGCACCTTTTAGCGCACATTTCTTGCAGGCGCAGAGACGCTACCGCCTGCTTTCTTGTGGCGGTCGTGTTTGTGCCTGTTTGTGCCTGTGCGCTGCTTTTAGCGTGCGCTTTTTTGCCCTATTCTATTCCATGAATACGTGTTGTATGCGAGCGTGTGGGCGTTCCGCGCACTTGCCTCCTATACTTTCCCCGTGCCGCCCACATTCTTCCCCATTCCGAGTGTTGTGCCCCATTTTATTCCCCATTCCGAGTGTCCCGCCCTGTGTTCCGCCTACTTTAGAGCTGTGCGCTGCGCTCGGAGTGATAGCGCAGTGGCCGTGGCGCACGACGTTGGTTGACCTGTGCGCCGGCCTGCGCCGCGTGCTTTTTCAGCGCACGTCCTCTGCTTTTCTTGCGCACGGACTTCCATGAATCGACGTGCGCTGGTTTCCCTGCGCTTTTCGCTTATTTTCGGCGCAGCGCACGTATTGGCCCCTCTGCGCCGGGATTTTCGGCGCACATTTATTCCATGAATCGGCCTGACAATGTACTAATGCACAATAAATAAATAAAAATCAAATTAGTCGTGCTGTGGAGAAAAAGGGGGGGAAAACATGTGATCTGTTTCACCTAATTCTAGACATCTATGTCAGTTCATCCCTATTCCTTCCATGATGGAGTTGACCTGTTATCAAAATACATGTACAAAAGTAAGTTCTAGTTTGTGACTTGTATAATTTGTTTATCTAAATTGTCCAGTATATTATGGCAATTACCCGTCCTCTCAATTGTACCCTACAACAACTACCTATAGAGATACACCTGTTTCTCCTTACACCAGAGAGAACCTTGATGCTACATCCTGGGTGTGGCAGTCAGAGATAGGATCACCCAAGGGGGAGGAGTCAAATGTGTGTTCCACATTAGGGCTGTGAACTATTCCAGGGGAGGGATACTAACATCCCCTTTTTCCCATTTAAAATACCTGAAGCTTTTTTCATCAGAGGTAGCCTGGAATGCAAGACGGCAGCACTATAATAATAAAGGATCCCAGTCTGTCAATGTGGGTGTTTGGAGTGGGAGCTGGAGAGAGGAGAGTGGAGAAAGGAGTTGTTTTGGAAACGAAAGCCTGGAGCTAAGAGAACCGAGGTAGCTGGTATTACACTAGAGAATGGCGACCAATGATGGTGACACTAATAAGAGGATGGAAAATGGTAAAATGAACAACAGTGCCCAAAGAGATTTAGAAGATGGAGATAGTAATAACAGTGCCCAAAGGGGTGAAGGTTGTGAGATTAATAACAAAAAGGTAAAAGGAGTGAAGAATGTGAGAACAATGGCTGTGGTGCCCAGAGGGATGAAGAAGATTAAGACATTGATAAAAATTGCCTATAGTGGTGAAGCACAGTGATAGTAGTACACAAGGGGTGAAAAGGAGGTTGAGAGGATCAAGGGAGCATACAGATCAAAGGTGAGCGACCTGGATACCAACAAATTGTAAACCTTTTAAAAGAAGAGTGCTGCATTGAAGAGATGGAAAGGGAGTGTGAGAAGAAAGCACCAAGAATGAGCAGAGGGGTTGGTCAGGAGCCGCCAGAGAAGAAAGAACTGATAGATGACAGCAGGAGGTAAGAGGAATCCTCGGAAGCCAGTTGTCTGTGTATAACGGTAGTCATTGTTAGCCACTGCAGATTCTATTGTATAGTAGAGTTGTCCCACTCGCCATCGAGGTATCTCACCTTCAGACTAGGGACCTCTACATTCCAATTCTGACAGGTATCGTGGGGGTCAAACACTGGGAAAACTAATGAAGGACAAGAGGCCCACCACTAACAGGTTAAGGCCACTTAGAAGAAGGACGAAGAAAGGGGAGATGTCCCAGTGAACCCAGTGTTATGAAGAACTGCCTTGGAGCCTGGGAGAAGGCAAATCCCAGACACTGTGACTCTAGAAACTTGTTGCAAGAGACTTTATGTTTAGTAGATATTGAACTGTTTACGCAGGAAGAGGGACCCACCACAGGTCTGTGAGGCTGGAGAGATTTATATTTGTAGATGTATTTGTATTTGTATTCATTTATGTATATAGCACAGCAAACCCTGGGGCATCTGGGCGCAATTCTTGAAGTTATATATATACACGGTACAATAATATTTACAGTTGCAAAAGCATCTTTCTTACAATTACATTACATATGATACATGATGCATTACTTACAGTTTTAGATGATACATTAATTGCAAATAGGTAGTTACAGATAGAGTGTGATGGATCGAGGTTACATAGTTGAGATAGTGGGGTGTAATGAATAGGATTCTAGACTTCTTGCAAAACTATCCAGGTTTTGGAATCCTTTCTGAATCAGTGGTAAGACGGTTCCGTTCTTATGGTCAGAGGTACGGTGTTCCACAGTTTAGCGGCTAGCACAGGGAAGCTACTGCCACCCACTTTTTGGAGCATGAACCTAGGTATCTTTAAGCAGTGAGTTTGAGCAGATCTGGTGGGCCGTGCTGTGGTGTTGCGGGTGAAGGTGTCAGCCAGATAGCTAGGTGCTGTGTTGTCAGGGCACGTATGCTTAAGTGTTCGTGTTTTGTACTATATCCTTTGGTTGACCGAGTGCCAGTGGGTATTCCGTTTTATGTCCAAAATGTGTTGAGACCTTGTGAGTTTCAGAGCTGATCTTAGGGCATTGTTTTGGACTACTTGCAACTTGTTAAGGTTGCATTGATTCGTGCCTAGGTAGAGTGCATTGCAGTAGTCGTTTTTAGAGAGGCAAGAGCTCAAGCAATAGTTGTGCAGTTGGGTGTGGCGAGGAATGGTCTGCATGCATTGAGAAATTTACAAGTGTATGCAATGGAAGACAGGAAGAGGCTATTGCGTTGATTTGTCTAGTCATGGGCCATCATTACAACCCTGGCGTTAAGGGGTTAACGGCGCCGTTAACCCCTTAACGCCTGATTACGAGGTCCCTTTGCGGGTTGGCGATTTTAACGCCTGCTTTTTGCAGGCACCGTACTTAGCGCCTTCCCCATTCCCATTGAGCCCTATGAGGCAAAAATGGGAATGGGGAAGGGCCATGGCGGCATGGGGAATTACCGCCCCGCCAACCTCTGAATGGGGCGGTAATTCCCCATTCCGCCATGGTGGAGTCGGTAAGTTACCAGCATGGACCATGGTGCGATTAGCACCATGGTCCAACACCAGGGTTGTAATGAGGGCCATGGTAAGTGAGGAGTCTAGATAAATACCTAACGTTTTGACCCCCTTCGATATCCTTATATTATTGCCGTCGATGTTGAAAGATGAGAATTGTCCGTCAAGTTTGTTGAGTCTGGGCTGTGAACCTGGTAGATGGCACTTTGAGTTTTTTTGTTTCCCTGAAGCCCACCTGGGAGGAACCACCACACTAATCCTGACACTAGTACTGCCCTTTGTGCCTGTCCCATTTATTATTTTTCCCACTCACTGCACACATTGGCAAGTAAAAGACTTTCAAGTTAGGCTTGCATTTTTAGATGTTAGCAGAAGGACGCTGGGGACTTTGCCGCACCTTATATTAAGATGCATTGCTTCTATGACCCTACATCGATAGGTGTTTTTTAAAAATAATTGTCCCCCCAAACCCCACATTCCTCATATTATAAACAATACCCGACCTCCCACCCAACCCAGGCAATTTTTGGTTCTGATTTTGCTTACTGTATTTAATTGATAGATGCAAAACTAAAATTCCCTTAATGCAGTTGGTGGGAAAATGAAAATCCATGCTGCTGTAGTACTTGTGCAAGGAGAGCAGACTAAAACAAATAATTAAAGAAGAGCATGAGTGAAGCAAATTCTAATCCTCGGAAAAACATTTTATAATGCCCTCATATCAAGATTTATGGTTAGTAACATGCGGGAAGAGAAAACATATCCAGCTCATTATTAGTAATAATCCTTGATTTTTGAGTATTCGAAATACTCTCTTCCAGGATCAATCTCCACATCACTAATGCTCTCCTTTAGTTATTATTTTAGCATCATCAGTTAACTGGTGCCTTAATTGAAATTGCCAGAAGTAACCAAAAGAAAATAAGAGCAATGGTGGTGAGGCTCAGACCAAGCACTCTTGGCTGGCTACTTCCTCCAGTGAGGGTGTCCTAACCTTTAGTCCACCATTGCTCTGTGTATGATGCATGCCATCATGCTTACATGTCTGAGGACTGTGCAGCTTTGGGAATTGTGGACATGTCAATGTGAACCAAAAACTCTTCCAAATACCACATCATCATCCATTTGTATTTAGGCATAAGCCATAACAAAATTGCATACAACCATAAAAACAGCCATTTATTTCTGTAAATACATAATAAAACAAATTCAAAAGTTAAAATAGACTTACAACTATCATAACGAAATCATACAATTGAATGTATAAATGTCATCCGTGACGACCATGCAACCCCTAAATATGTCATTATTAAGATAAGGCATTTTGTTACAACATAAAAATAAAAAATACACAACAACAAATACTATTAGTGAACTCAGTATATGCATAAAACACAAATAAAATAAATGAAAATGCTTTCCCTCTGCCCCCAGCTGCACATTTAAAGAGACCTGTTAGGTGTTTATTGAGGTTTTCGATGCTTCTAATCTTGCCTCCTCTTGAAATGCAAATGCATGCAGTGCAGTATGGGGCAGTGGACAGATGAACACACTCTGAGCGTGGAGTGAACCATAAAAAAGTCACCATCTGCCGGAGAATTCTGTGCAAACAATATGTTTGTGTATACAGACTGAATTGACCCCTGTTCAAATAATGGGCCTCATTACGAGGTTGGAGGTAGCCATGGTGCTATTGGCACCATGGCTACCCCCTTACTGCATTCCAGGTCCGGGTTCTCGAAATAGGGATTTACTGGGTCATTCCAACCTTGGAGGACCCGGTAAGTCCCCATTCCGAGAACCATTCCCCATTCCCTGGTAAAGCCAGGCGCCCATAGTGGGACCCGCTAAGGGACCACGGAATATGGATGTAAGGGATTACCGGCACCAGCACCCTTACTGGTAATCCCTTACCTCCAACCTTGTAATGAGGCCCATTGTGTTTATTGCTGCGGACATGGCTATGACAATGCATTCGGTGGTGAAAGAAAAGCCCAGATTTGTATTATTATTATTCTTGCGATTACTACTATTATTATGATTGCCATAGCCAGTGATTCCAGTGTTAGAAGAATGGATAGAATGAACAAATGAAAGGAGATTATTGATTATGAAATGCAAATGCTGCAGTTCTGACTGCTCACTTCTCCCGAGCAAGTGAGCTAACCTATAAACCATCAATTCCCTTGTATTGCATGAGAACTGTGCACCTGTGTCCACGGCGGACTAGGCATGCAGGTCCAGCAGCTTAGACTCCTTCTGAATGGCCAGGAGGCACCTAGTAGCGAGTGTACAGCAACATTTTGCACAGCTGCGTCAGCAATGTATCTGGGCGTGAGATGTATCATTTAAAAGGCAGGTTTTGGTTACAAAAAAAGAAGTGCTGTGTTCAAGCATTATGGGGCCGATTCATGGAACAAATGTGCGCCGAAAATCGTGGCGCAAGCCGGCGCGTGCGATTCATGGAAGGCCCTGCGCGAGTTTCCCCCAGGAAGTGCGTCAATTCCGTGCATGTTGCACACGGGCGCACACATCATTGCAACATCCAGAACGCTGTGCGCAAGGCGCACAGCGAAAGCACAAAACGTTAGCGCATACACCAAAAAGGGGGCAGAACACGGGGCGTAACGCGCAGAATGGGAAACAACATGTGAAAATAAGGGCATAACTGGGGATGTACTGCTGGGAAGTACAAGCAATGCCCACATGCACGCGAACCACACGTATTCATGGAATCGAATAGGGGAAACACATGCACGGCCAAAGACATGCACAGGCATAAACACGTCCGGCACACGAAGGCAGGCGTAGCATCCCTACGCATTACAAAAGTGTGCGCAAACAAAAAACAAGTATATACAGCAACGATGAATGTCCCATTCTGTGGCCCCCTAGGAGAAATGACGTGTCACGCAACGCACAGGCATCCCCAAAAAGCAAGAAAAAGAGATAAGCGACCCCTGTTGCCCACGTGCATGTAAAAAAACACACGCAGTATGCTGTGGCAGCCAGGAGCCCAAAAAATACGTACGTGATCAACACGCAGGCTAGTATGCCTGTAAAAAAAGGGGTATGCGACAAACATGGACACCCACAGTGGGAAAAATAGCGTGTGCGACTCACTGTCTGCCTTGCGTGTAGAAGAAGAACGCGTAGCCAACACCCACCCGCTGTGAAGTAATCACGTGTGAACCGCAACGCCTGGAAAACACATGCACCGCTTCCCACGAAAAGCACGTACAGAACGATGGAAACCCACATGGGTTCTTCAACCCGTGCCAAACACGCTTACACGCTAAGGGCCTTTCCTCGAATTATACGCTGACATGCAGTTTTGTCACATGCCAAATCACTCCGTATCAAGCTGGCCACGCGACGACGCACGGAAGACCATGCTCCTGCCCAGAAGGCCATTTTCCTGCCCCCAGAGCCCCGAGCACGCTCCCACCTGCCATCTGCTGCTGCCTGCCTGCTGGCCACATGCCCTGCTATTTGGTGCCTGCACGTCAGCCATCTGCAGGGGTCAAGTTGCTGTGACCACCCCTGCTGGAACAGAAGACTCCAGACTGAAGTTCCATCGCTCCACAGCCCAGCACCAGGACCCAGATGCCCACCCACACCTGCATCAGGGGTTGCCATGTCGGGGGAAACACCATCACAGACCACTGGCAACCCCCAGCCAGAGAGGCAGAGGGCTACCAGCTTCAGTGCTGCAGAAGTTGGTATCCTGGTGGAGCAAGTCCTGGTGAATTATGATGGCCTCTTTGGAAGTTCACGCGCCGACAATGAAGGATGGAAGAGGATCTGGAAGGACATTGTGGCTGCCATCAACGTGGAGGGGGTGGCAGCCCGTGACATGCAACATGTCCGGAAGCGCTGGGAGGACTTCAGGTCCAGGACCCTCAGCAAGGCCCAGCGCCTCTTGAAGGCAAAGCATGCAGAGGGGACCCAGGTCCGCCTTACCAACATCCAGATGAGGGACCTGAAATGCATACACCCACAGCTCCGCCTCCAGGTCCTTCAGAGGCAGACCCCTCCGGAGTCGAGCGGTAAGTGTCCATGCGTACTGATTGGACACAGTGCATGTTGAGGTGTGCCAGGAGTGTTCAGGTTGGGTATATGTCTTGAAAGGCCCATATATGGATGTGTATGTACAGGGACATGAGCCTGCCGCATGTGAGTCCAGTCATGTGTGAGGCACATCAATGGTGTATGTGTTCAAATGCATGATGGCCAAATGCATGTGTAGGTGCACACATGTATACATTTCTGTGTACGTACTGTGGCATGGTTGTGGTGTGACACATGGATGTTGGTTCCACCTTCATGTATGTGCACAATGTACATGTGCGTGTGTTTATTTGACATGTGTGCCACTGTGATACACCATGGATGCATGTGACACCCACATGTAGGAGGCAGATTGGCAGATGTGACATGGATGCCGATGATTTCAGTGGGACAGGTGGTGGCGATGTACAGATGCATGTATGTCTGGTGGCGTGTGTGCATGTGTTTGGCACTCCCCGTGTTGCATGTGATGTCAGGCTAACCTTCGGATGCTCATGCTGTTGTATGTGTATGGATGGTGCTGCCTGCTGCAACATTCCTGTTAATTTGCACATTTGTGGGGGTTCAAATGATAGGTGTGGTGGGGATTGTGATGCCATGTGTGAAGTTTGACACTACCACTTATGTGCAACTGTCATGTGTGTATCAGAACATTGTACAGTGCCCTGATGCCTGGGTTCTGTCTCTCCCTGTCTGCAGCGTCAACTGATGAAGAGGGCGGAGACGGTGCTGTGGAGCACAGCGGAAGGGATCCCACCACCAGCTGGAGACGCAACGCCCAGCTCCCCTCCCATGTTGTCATCTCGTCGGGGAGTGAGGGGTCTGGTGCCGAGTCTGCGGCCGCAGCTGCCAAGGGTAGTTCCAAGAGGCGGAGGTCGGAGGTGGACTCCTCAGCATCAGAAGGGGCAGCTGAGACCACACAGGGGCCTATGGAGGAAGATGGCACCGAGTCATCCAGGTTGGTGGAGTGTTTGGTTGAGGAGGAGCCCGTGGAAGGGCACACACGGGGTCTGGAGGGGGGATTCCACTGGTGCTAGTGGTGCAGTCCAGGGGCAGGGACAGGAGGCAGCACAGGCGGCCGCGGAGGTGCCTGTGTGTAATCATGTCCCCGATCCTGTGACTGCATCATCCCGCACCAGCAGGGATGCCTTCGTCCAGACCCGTTTTCAGTGGGGGGATCCACTAAAAACAACTGTCCCTCCTCTTCCTGCGGATGTGGCAATCCAGGACCGTGTTGAGCCTGTCCTGGCTGGGGTGGCGTTGCGTCAACTTGGCATCCGGGATAACGTGCAGGGTTCTGGCTAGGAGGAATCACGGTGCTGGGTTCCTCCGTGTGCTGGACCTTCTACCAACCCCCTCCTCAACTGAACCCCTTATGCGCCAGTCATCCTCCGTGCCATCTTCCTGCCCACGTATCACCTGGCCACCCTGTGGAGCTGCCCCTGACCCAGCAGCCAGGCTGGTGGAGGTCACATCCCTGCCACAGTCGGGAGTTGGAGGTCCAGCAGGGGTGGTCACCACAACAACTGAACCCCAGCAGGAGGAGGACGTGCAGGCATCGACAGACAGGGCACGTGCACGGCAGCAGCCGGCTCAAGGTGTGAGCGGTGATAGCTCAGGGCCATCAACATCACAGGGGCAGGCATCAGCCAGAGGGCAGGAGGACCCTTGATTGGGTGTGTCTTCCATGTGGCAACGGTTGGGCCGGCAAATAGATGCGGAGCGGCAGCGGGCGGAAGAGGCGCGGCTCACTATGGCTAGGGCGGAGAACTCCATGCACAGGGCATTGAGGCAGGTTGAGTGCCTCGAGGAAATTCGCAGGAAGTTGGAGGTGGACATGGCTTTATCCCTGCGAGACCTCGGGGCCAGGGAAGAGGCCCGCCTCCAGGACGTTGAAGAGGAGTTCGATGATGCCCTGGCCCAGGACATCAACAAGTGAGCCGTTGGACTTGCCCGCCACCCTTGTATATAGTTCATTAGTGTACGTTTCCTTTATATTTTTTTTTATTTGGGGTGCATGGACTATGCCCCACATTTTTGTATATAGTTATTTATTAGGTAGGGTTTTTTGTAGGTTTCCTTTGGATTGTTGGGCTCATAGAACCTTGGATGTTCTTTTGTAAATAGTTTTCGATGTGGATTTCATTTTCTTGGACCCATGGTGGAATACTTTGCATTTTTTGAACTCTGAGGTTTTTTTTTATGGACAGACCCATAGGAGCCATTTTACTTTGGATTTTATTGGTTGCAGCATTTATTTTATTTTTTTCATTTTTGGAGTTCTGGACTTATTATTGTGTGATTTAGTTTTATTCATTTCGTTGATTCTTCAATACACTTTTTTTCTATACTTTACTTGTGTGGTCTTCTATCATTTGTTTTGTGCATGTCACAATGTTGTTTTTCACAGTCATGTGTCACCATTGTGTGGGTCTGAGGGACATGTATTCATGGGCATGCTGGTTATGTATTTTCTATCATGACTTTGGGAATTCAATGTGGGGTGTTTGGACTGGGGTGGCCTGGGGTGGGATTTGGGTGGCCATAAGGCACATGGGTCTGGAGTGTGATGATGTGTCGGGTGGGGGGACATGAGGCGGGGCTTGCTGGCAGGTGCCCGTCACTGCTGGGTGGATGGTGGTGCAGGGGGACATAAGTCGGGGCTTGCTGGCAGGTGCCCGTCACTGCTGGGTGGGTGGTGGTGCAGGGGGGACATGAGTCTGGGCCTGCTGGCAGGTGCCCGTCACTGCTGGGTGGGTCGTGGTGCAGGGGGACATGAGTCGGGGCCTGCTGGCACGTGCCCGTCACTGCTGGGTGGGTGGGGGTCCAGGCGGACATAAGTCGGGCACTCACAAGTGCGCTCACAAGTGCTTGGTGCCATGTGGGCTGCCTGCAGGGCATGGGGAGGGTTGTAGGGTAGTCCGCTGTGGTGTGGGCTGCCTGCAGGGCATGGGGAGGGTTGTAGGGTAGTCCCCTGTCGTGTGGGCTGCCTGCAGGGCATGGGGATGGGGGAAACGGCACACCCGGGAGGGCCCACGATGCCAAATTGCATGTGAAACTTCCAGCGCACCCCCCAAATAGACATTCCCCGCTCGCCCAAGGCCTATCGCATGTAAAACTCCCTGCGCACCCCCCAAATACACGTTCCCCGCTCGCCCAAGACCTATCACGTGTTAAACTTCCTGCACACATCCCAAATTCACTTTCCCTGCTCGTCCAAGGCCTATCGCGTGTAAAACTCCCCACGCTCCCCCAAATACATGTTCCGCGCTCGCACAAGGCCTATCGCGTGTAAAATTTCCCACGCACCCCCAAATACACGTTCCCCGCTCGCCCAAGGCCTATTGCGTGTAAAACTTCATGCGCATCCCCCAAATACACGTTTCCCACTCGCCCAAGGCCTATCGTGTGTAAAACTCCCTGTACACCCGCCAAATACATGTTCTCTGCTCGCCCAAGGCCTATCGCGTGTAAAACTTCCCGCGCACCCCCCAAATACACATTCCCCGCTTGCCCAAGGCCTATCACGTGTAAAACTTCCAGTGCACCCCCAAAATAAACGTTCCCCGCTTGCCCAAGGCCTATCGCATGTAGAACTTCCTGCAAACCCCCCAAATACATGCAGGCACCCCATCCACCCTGGGCATGCTTCACAGGCAGCCCACTCACCCTCCCCATACCCCACAGGCATGCCATCCACCCTGGGCATGCCCCACAGGCAGCCCATGCCACAGGGGGGTGCTTTTTCTATGCAATTTACCTGGCGCGAGCGGGTGCGTGTATTCCATGGGGTGCACAGGGAGTTTTACATGCGATGGGCCTAGCGGGAGCGGGGTATGTGTATTCTGGGGCGTGTGCAGGGAGTTTTACATGCGTTTTTCGCTGGCGCGAGCAGCGTATGTGTATTCCGAGGGATGTGCAGGGAGTTTTACATGCAATGGGCCTGGCGCGAGCGGGGCACGTGTATTCTGGGGCATGCACGGGGAGTTTTACATGCGTTTTCGTGGTTGGGGGATTTATGCTGGTCCACTTGCCTTTGCGCGAGGTACTGGATTTGTGCGATTTCTTTGGTACAAGGGGCGGGGTTAGGGGTGTAACTGACGCTGCTGCAGGATCGCTGCGTCACTCTGCTCCACGGCTGCTTATGGATGTAATCCATGAATACGCTGTGCGCCTAAATGGGTTTTGGCGCACGCGGCTGGCACAGACTGCCACACACGCACTCTGTGCGCCAGCCACTTGCACCACTTGTGCGCCGAATTCTATGAATTACCCCCTATATGTCAGTGCGCACGTAAATGACACAATAAGGAAACTGCGAATATGTGGCGAGATACACACATGCACACATCAACACAGACAGAAAGACACACGCTCGGCAACTCATAAACACACAGATCAGCAGAATCAAAGGAAGGAAAGCTGAAGAAAATAAAAATCTTTATATTCATTTTAAATTCTCTGGTAACTAAAGCGACAAACACGAAGTTGAAAGGAACTGCTATAAATGTGCACCACCAAATGCTTTTCATTATTCTCAGTCACTTATAAAGTCATTTCAGTAGGATTACTACTCGGCTGGTTATACAAATGTGTTATTTATCAAGGCCCCCTTCTGTTTTATGTCGGGCATGTCAGCAATGTTGCTATGTTCCATATTAACAAGGGATGCATATAGAATCCTTACTTTTTTCAGTTATGAATTAAGAACCAATCCCAGCAGAGGACTTAGCAATAAGCATGGATTCTGACATACCGAGAGCATGCATATGCATACAAAAATCAATGATGCAGTAAGGATTGCGAGACAAGTCAGAACGGAAACCTGTCAGCATTGGCACAGCAAACACAGGCGGATGCAACTCATACTGGTCAGCACCATCTGTGCAAAATAAGCAACCACTCACCGAACCATTCTAACTGGTATTCAGAAACAATAATAGAAGCTATATGCAGTCAAACATGCAGGCAGTTAACGTCAGGCTTAAATGTGCAAACTGTTGTATCCAGGGAGGGTGCAAGACTTGAGTGTGGTGATATTCCAAGGATATTCCCAAGACCATCCAATCAGGCTCTCTTCCAGACTGTATGTAAGGAAACATAATAAGTACACACTACAACAGTGACTAATACGGCTCATATTACCCAACCCTTCTCCTAATAACAATCCCTTAGAGACAATCTACCTCCACCAAGGAACCTGAGTCCAAAGACCAGTGATGATCACCCTGAGAGAGTTGACATGGGATGGAAAAAGCAAAACTGCAGTCTGTGGGACTACCCGAACAGCATGACCGCTAAGGGAAACAGGAGCTGTGTTGTCACAACACTGAGATTCCAAGTATGTCAGCAATACAGAGCATTTATCCAGAGAAGAGGGAAGGAGACACAGTAGAACACAGAAAATAAATCTATACAAAAACTCAAAAGCAATATTACCAGATATGAGGGTGTTCCAAGAGCAGGTCAATACAGAGGCCAGAGGTTTTAAGTCCTATCAGTCAATCCACAAATAGGGTCAAGGGCAGATCCGAGGTCAGAAGCCAGGTACAGCAAATAAACATTGCCAGAGGGATCCTCAAGCACAGCAGAGCCAGAAAATGGACCTTGAGGTTGGAATCCAGAACGTCTGCCCTCAGACAACAGGGTACAGGGCTTAGGGAGAACATCAGCCATGGTTGAGAAGCAAAATGCTCTGGCTTGTATCCCATTTGAATCCTGCATCAGGAGAAACATTGGGCATCGGAGGCATTACCCAATGCACGATGCAATTATGTCACTCTTGTAATAACCTCTCAAGATAATGCTGAACTTGTTGGTTAATGATTATGATTATTTTAATGTTATTGAACGTATCAATTGACTTCAAATCTAACTGCACAACCATGCAACAAGACCAACCAACCTTACCTGAAAGGCATTCATAAACTGCAGAAAATAGTGCACTTGTTTGTTTGCTTGTGAACAAAAGTAATTTAATAGCTATCAAACAAGCCTAAGTCAGTAAGTAATTACACTGACACAGTAACTCGATAATCACTCTTACTATGATACAGATATCTATCAATTCATCCATCCAAAGACTACACTGTATCCTTTGGTTACAACCCTAATGTGTCAGAAGAAAATGTGTTTTTGTCAGAAATAGTAGTAGTGGCCAACACGTGTTTCTCGTAGTTGTGATACAGTTATAGGGCACGATATGTAAGCTTTTTCAGGACCTTTGTAATATATTATATGTTGACATCAAAATATAAAATTCACAACGAAAAAATTCAGGGAACAGGGAGAAAAAGAAAAAAAGAAGGGAAAAGGGAAACACATAAATAAGAATACTCTTGTTAGATCCGTACAATCATAGTATTAAATGTGTGTTAATAATACATTTTGAAAATCACAAAAATTGTATTTGATACATCATTATATCCTCGTGATATCCATAGGTCAACTTGTGGACTACCTTTTGTCTGTTTTCAAAGAAGTGTGTTGAAGTTTTAAGTAGTTGAAGTGCACCAAGTAATTATTTCTCAATATCATTTCAGGAAGCATCTTTTTATTTGTATTGCCATTTTCCTAAATATCTACGTATACATTTGAAGAGATCATAAGTACCTACCTAATCTGAACCATGTTTATTTATTTGTTGTGACGTGTTCTCTAAAAGTGGACAAATATGTACTGTGTATAATTGTTTACAAATTGTCAGATTTAATGTGGTCTTTTTTTATAAACAAGACAGATACAATATCATAAATATACAATCAATGTACGGTTCTAGCAGGCATTCCCTGTGTTCCACATATTTCTCGTTACCTTTCATTTAGGTGATACATTTATTTTTACAGTAGGACAGAATAAGAGAACACATGTTACTAGATTTCTCATGAGATAATTATCTATACTTGCTAGTTGTTATGTAGAGGCAATATTGTAAAATGCCTCAAAAGCTAAATTAGTTGAGGCAACGTCCGGCTGTCTGCCCTCGGGCTGCCTCCACTGCCTCTGTCTGGCCACAGGTGGCATTTGATGGTCATGTACTTGTTCCACTCTATGAGGACTTGGAACTTGAAACCATCAATTCTCAAGAGCACTTGTAGGTGAGCAAGTGGTTGGTGTACTTGGGGCTCAGCTCCCAGTGGACAAGTCTAACTTACATGAGGATCTGGGGACTCAATATATGAAATTGTTCTGTGTTGGTGTAGCGCAGCCACAAGATGGTTTGCAGGGAAGGTCAATGAATGAAGAGATGGCGTACCCTTACAATCTGGAAGTTAGCAGGTGTGCCCCACCCACAGTAAGAAGAGTTTTATGACAATGGTTCCAAACCCGTACTTGATGTGAGTTCTGCTAGCCCACTGCCTGACCACAAGAAATTAACTTAACAAATAAAAATGTAATAGCAAAGCAGCTATTAGCAAATTAAACAAAGGAAGTAGCAGCCCTTGTAAAGGAAAATATTTCTGTGAAACCCCAATTGATAGTGGAGCCTACTCAATCCATATTTCATGACAGCCTCTGTTGGGTATTTTAGCGCTGACACAAAGTCAGTAGGATTCATAGGTTCAATGAGAAACCACAACCCCACTGCCAGAGCTGATGAGAGAAAATCGTCTGCTTGAATCTGTGCTCATGAAGTCATTGGTCTTATTAACTCCTTTGATTGGAAACACTGGATAATGTTGGTGAGCTAAAGAAATCTGAACAAGACCGTACCAAAATGCATTTGAGCATGAGCATTCTAAAGGGTGGAACATGCTTACATTGGAAAAAGACCAGGATGTCATTTTGACTGACATTGCCTTTCATGCACGAGTGACTGGCAAACACAGTCAGTTGAAGAAATAGAAATGCCTAACAGTCCCATAACAATAGTTGCTATTTCAAACCAAGGAAGACCCAAGGAATTAGCAGGGGCTAATCACCTGTTGGCAACTGATAATCCAGTGATGATCAACCTTAGAAACTAAAGCACCACCAGAGCTTGCTGCCAAAGGAGTGACCATTGGTTTGCTTCCAGCAGCTGGCCCACTGTCCATATTAACTGCACAGATCCCAACATTGAAAAAGCCACATGTTGAATAGACTTTCAGCCTGATTCATGGAATTATTTGCGCGCCTTTCTGCCCGAAAATCCCTGTTTGAGGTATGGGGATTTTCGGGTAAATGGTGCGCAAATGTGTGTTTTACGCGCAAATAATTCCATGAATCAGGGTGAGAGTTCCTTATTATTAAAGTCAGTCCATTAATTTATACCACTGTAAGAGGGAATTAAATAAACATAGTATTTCTGGCAAGATGGGCAAATTGCATACTTCATCATAAAAAACCCAAGAGTGGCCAATTATTTATTGAACTCCAATTTGTCAACACATTCGTATATCGACAAACTATTTGTACTGTCTTAAAAAGTGGATTTATCCAGCCCGATATTTGGTAGGCAGGCCAGCATATTGCTTGGACACAAACTGGCTGAATCAAATCATGACCAATTAATAAATGCTTTCAGCTCCGTGAACAATGGAAATCAGTACAAACTGCTGGCCAAATTAAACGACATGGACTAACTGCAAAATAATCATCTGAACAGAGTCATAATGAGTGTGAAGAGTCCAAGTTGGTAGTCAGTAAGTCATACATTGGTAGCAAGGGTGGACACAGTCTAATTCATACATTTGGTATTGTTGTTGGGGTTGGAATGTGGCTGGCCGTCATAGAAATTACCATATGAGGTCTTTCTGGAGTTATTTGACAATTTTGATATTGTAGTATTCCAGAAAACATGGGCACTGGCTGCCTTTACTCAGGATGGATATTTCACAGTGTTTAGAGCTGCGAGACAAAATAAGTGTGGTAGAAATTGAAGTGGTCTCTGTATTTGATTGTGCAGGTCACAGTGAAGCTCTATGTCAACACTATACAAATGAAAGAAATGGAAACTATGTCTTAAATGTTACTATGGCTGTTCAACAGCTACAAACAGAACGGAAGTGGCAGACATCAGGCTCACCCTCTGACAATATGGCCTGTCGCCTGCTCCAAAGGCAATACCGACTCTCCATTCGCCCCAAGAAAAGGGCACACATCCAGGCCCGCGTCCCTGGTGCATCCAACAACACGGCTGAACTCATTAAAATCTGCAAGGAACTAGCCAACCCTTCCACAGCCTAGTCTTCACCTCTTCCCTCCGAGGCCCCCTGCAACGCACTGGCCATACACTTCAATGCAAAGGCTCAGGACATTCTGAGCACCCTTGCGTCCCTCTCCTCCTCCCTTTCCCCCACTCCCCTGCATCCTATGGCCTGCCATCCCCCCTCTGCCTCCCTCTCCTCCTTCTCTCCAATCACACCTGATGAGGTTACCAAAGTTGTCCGCTCCATGAAGGTCTCCTCCAAACAGGTCTCCTTCTGTTCCTCCAGAACCATTAAGGACAATATTGGCTCTCTTGCCCCTGCACTTGCTGATTTCTGCAACCACTCTTTTGCTACTGGATATTTCCCCTCCTCCCTGAAGCACTCCCTTGTGTGCCCTCACATGAAAAAGCCTTCTCTAGACCCATCATGCCCAGCCAAATACTGCCCCATATCTATCACCCCCTTCCTTGGGAAACTCTTAGAGAAGCTGGCCTACCCCCAGCTGACCCAGCACACTGAACATGTTGGTTGACTACAAGACCATCAATCTGTAGCCTCTGTAAAATCACTGAGTGCCATCAATCTGGATTCTGAGCATCCGGAAGCATGTAAACTGCTCTTCTGATGTGAGGAACTGCTTGCATCGCTTGACTCTAACTCTCCAGCTGTTCTCATTCTACATGATCTCCCCTCTGCATTTGATACAGTCAACCACTCCATCCTGATAAAACAGCTCCGTAATAACCTAGGTATCTTGCAGCAGACACTGAACTGTCTTATTATGGGCACTTTGTCCTACCCCACCTCTATCTCCACCTGCAGCGTCCCCCAGGGCTCCAACCTTTCTCATTGGCTTTTTAACACTTACCTTGCTCTGCTTGCAAACCTCATTTCCACCTTCTCCACCCAACTTCCAGTCTTATGCAGATGACACACAACTCTTCTTCAAACTTCACTCTGACCCTCTCCTTAACTTCTCCATAATTCCTGACTGCCTATCTGCCACCCAGTCCTGGTGTACCTCCAATGATCTCTGCCTCAATGTCAGCAAGACTGAGATCCTTCCTATTGGGACTCCTGCTCCCTCTTTCTCCCGTTCACTCTGGCTCTCCCCCTTCTCCTTCATCTGAAGCCAGAAAACTTGGAGTCAACTTCGACTCCTCCTCTCTTTCCTTCCACCCTCACATTCAGGACCTTGCCAAGGAGGCCCACTTTCAACTCTACCTCCTCAAAGGAATTCATCCTTTCCTCACTTCCACCCAGAAGCTCAATGTCTCCAGAGCTCTGGTTCTCTCTAGGCTAGACTATTGCAAAAACCTTTTCCTTAATCTACCCTCTTTTTTTCTATGCCCCCTTCAGATAATCCAGAATAGGGATGCAAGACGGATCCTTGACCTCAAGCCAAGGGACCGCATCTCTCCAGCCCTAAAATCTCTCCACTGGCTCTCTGCACCATCCATAAGGCTGTCTGTCCTGCTATCTACAACTTGCTCTCACTAAATACTCTCCCACCAGATCTTTACTTTCCTCTGGCACCAACTCCCTGTGTGTCAAGTGCTTAGCTAAACAGTGAGCTGGTGGCCGATCTCTCTCCTCGGCAGGCTCCCTCCTATGGAACAGCCTCCCCCTTCCTCTTCGCCTTTAGCCGCATCTTCTCAAATTCTGGAAACTCCTCAAGACCTTCCTTTTCACCTCCTCCTTCCCTTCCACCCTCCTCTACTGAACCCCACAGTACTTGAGATTGGTGACCAGGGCCCTTATGTGTCTTCCTGGGTCCTGTCCTCCCACACCCAATTGCTTTCCGCCTCCTCCCACTCCCAGCACTTGCCTTTGTACCCACTGGACTATGCCACCACAGGCCGGGACTTACTTATTTGTTGGCAGCTGACCACTCTCACCAAGTCACTTAACAGCTGCTAACTCCCTAGCAATTCCCTCTTTGGTACCCTAGCACTTACCCCCACTTCATCATCCTTTCTCTCTTCTTGCACTTGCATGTTCTGAATCCTCACAAGGCCTAGTAGGTCCACCTCTATCATTGTTATATTGCCTTTCTTTCCCATGTTCCCTCCCTGTTGCCCAGTGGGCGCTTTGAAACACAATTTACTTGATGTACTTACAAATGTATAATAAATAATTATAATGAGACTTGGGAAAAAGAAAACCTATGCTTTTTAATAAACCATAAATGAGGAATTGGTAATATTTTAGACTTATGTGTCGGCAGTAAATCATTAATTTTGACAGGCATTATTTCAATTTAAATTAGGAAACGGACCATGAGATGGATAGTAATGAAGATGGGATGTTGGTTATTCAACAACCAATTATGGAATTATGGATCATGCTAAGCTTCGTTTACACGAAATATTGGATGAAAGGTATTTGAGACTGATAAATGTGATGGTTCTCAGTGATATACCAGGAAAGGCAAGGTTTACTGGCTCATGTGGTAGAAATAAACAGAGGAGAAAACAAACAGCAGGACATGGGAAGAGATGAGAACAGCATCTGTTAATGAGGGAGAGCCCCGGACAAACGAAGGTGAAACCGAAATCAAGGACCCCGAATGGAGTAAGACAGAGGAGAATAGCTATAGGTAAGATAAATTAACCTTAATCTGTGGAGCCAGTTAGGTATATCAGAGACTGCCTGGAGTTACATAGGTTATAAACAACAATACTTAATGCTGTGATATCCCTTTAACCGTAGACAAATAGAAGCTGAAGTATACGCGACAAAAGAAGGATTGGCTAACACAGTGCTGGTCGAACAGTAGGCAATAAGAGCCCAGAAGTCTTGAGCCCAACACAGCATTGGGAATCGGATTAATACGCCAATAAAGCAGGTCAATACGAGCAGACCTAAACGGACAAGATGCAGAAAACTAGATATAATAATAACTAATGGATTTTATTTTAATAATTTTTATTGTTTAAATATTGAGTATGATACAGATGTCAACTATTTGCAGACTTTGAATAAAACAAGAACAATAAAGAAATTACATAGTAAATGATTCTGGTCGTTTGTAATAGTATTTCTATATAGTTAGGTCATTTGTTAAAGCATTTGTTAAAATCACTTACGAATTTCATATGTACTATAGTAGTTATAAACTGCATTAACATAACAAGTGGTCTAAAATTAATAGTAGTATAAGTCTACAAAGAGTGACTTATACGTAATGAATATAGAGATTAGGGGGGAGACGTACTGGGAGACAGACAAGAGACGTATAAGAATTAGGAGGGTAGAGGATAGGGGGGGGAATGGGTATATTGGATTATTGCATCAAAATTAAACTAATCATTTCGAATATTATTAAGTACAAGCATTTCAATTTGAGTGTGAAAATACAGATAAAGATGCATATATATGGGTGTAGATTCATGTTCCATGAGCTGTTGCATTAAAACAGTTAAGATATCCGGTGAAGTAATACCACTTAGCATTATATTTGGGAATTGTGTTATGAATATTGGCCATGCACATTTCCAGTTTATGAGTGTTACAAATAGTGTTCCACCAGATTTTGGTAGTAAGCAAACTAGAGTCTTTCCAGTTGGCAGTGATGCATTTTAGAGCTATACAGATAAATAAATCATATAGTCTAGCAGAGTTAGATGGGAAATACAATGTAATAGCTATACTTCCTAAGAATATGTTAACAAAGGTAAAGGGCACATCAACACAGAAGATACGCTTGAGAAGCATCCAAATTTCCTGCCAAAATTTAACAGTAAATGAACTTTCAAAAAACATATGCATATACGTGGCTGGAGATATGCCACATGACCAACATTTTGCATTATAATTCGGATTAGACTTAGCCAGTTTGGCCGGAGTAATGAATGCTCTATGCATGAAGAAATAGTAGTGTTGTGATATATTTGCTGATACCGATATTTGTTTGATCTTAGCAAACAAGCGATGCCAAGTTTCGTCATCAAACATGAAACCCAAATCAAGTTCCCACTTCAGACGTATAGGACATATCTTAAAAGTTGAGGTGAGCATATTGTATATTTTAGAGGCTCGAACTTCACCAACTATAGTAAGATGCTTTAGTCTGAGAGCATCTGGAGTGAGAATTTCATTGGAAAATTTGGCCAGTGCATCTAGACAGGAATTAATTAAGTTGTTATAAAATTGAAAGTCCTTCTTAGGAATGTTAAATGTGATGGAGAGTTGCTGGAAGGAGAGGATACACGGGTCATCTATAATGTGTTGGATGAATCTGATACCTCTTTGGATCCATATTTTGCGGTTGAGGATCTTATTATTAATTACTATGTTTTTGTTTTTGTTATGCCATAATAGTGGGGAAAGATGCTTATGAGGAGTTATAGTGTGGGGAAAGAGAAAGGTTTGTAAAGCTGAGATTGAAGCTTTAATAGGGTCTAACATTTTTTTAGACAAATGTTTAAATATGTATATATAGTCTGTGATGTCGTGTGGTAGAACTACTTGTTTTTCTAATGTACACCAGGTCGGGATATCAGCGGATATAGGGTCCATGAACCATTGACGAGACTGCTTTATAAGAAATGCATAGTGATATGACTTAAAGTCAGGAAATCTAACTCCTCCCATGTCATAGGGGGCTTTCAGTTTCGTCAGAGCAATTCTTTTGCTTTTTCCTTTTCCCCAAAGAAAATTGAGTAGAGTAGAGTAAACAGATTTGAAAAAGGAAAGGGATAATGGGACGGAGAGAAGTTGTAAGTAGTATAGAATTATGGGAGTGAGCATCATTTTGATGGTATCTAAGCGCCCCCACCAGGAGAGGTATAATGGTGACCATTTGGATGTTAGATCCTTAAGGGTGCCTAGTAGGGTTTCAGTATTGAGTTTAATCATATTTGGGATAGTTGGGGCAAAATGAAGACCTAAATATTTGATAGAGCTACTGCACCATTTGAGGCCAAAAGTGGCAATATCATGTTTAAGGCAGTATGGATTTAGGGGCATAACTTCCGATTTCTGTGTATTTAATTTATATCCTGAGACCTGACCAAATTGCGATAATACACTCAAGAGGTTGGGAATATGAAGTTTGGGGTTTTAAATTAATATAAGAATATCATCCGCATATGCAGGAATTTTATTTATTGAGGTACCTACTTGAATTCCCGGGATATTTTTGTTAGATCTTATCAATTCGAGAAGTGGTTCAAGAGAGAGGATATATAGTAAAGGTGAGAAGGGGCAGCCTTGACGCGTTCCTCTTAGTAAGGGAAAGGAGGAGGAGGTTTGACCATTTAAGTAAATAGCGGATTTGGGGGCAGAATAAAGAAGTTTAACCAATGAAATAAATTTATCACCACACCCATGCCAACGTAGAGTTTGAAACATAAAATTCCAGTCAACACGATCGAAAGCCTTTTCCGCATCTAATGCGATGGCCGCATAGCCTTGAGTGTCTCTTTTGTCATTGGCTGCAAGGTTGATGGCATTTAGTAGGAGTCTTGCATTGGAGGATATGTTGCGTCCTTTAACATAACCTGTTTGGTCTGGATTTACTAGACTTGGGAGAGAGGACTTGATTCTATTGGCAAGTATTTTAGCAAACATTTTGCTTTCAATATTGATAAGGGAAATGGGTCGATAGTTGCTAGGAAGAGTTGGGTCCTTTTCTGGTTTTGGAAAGATGATGAGTAAGGGTTCAGAGAAGGATCCAGAGGAACATTTTTGTGATATGAAATATGCAAAAAGGTTATTGAGCTTAGGTGTTAGGAGTTGAGAAAATGTGTTATAGAATTCTGTGGATAGTCCATCTGGGCCAGGTGCTTTACCTTTTCCGAGGACATGGTTGGCTTTGGTAATCTCAATAGAGGTGATGTCCTTTTCTAGATGAGATAGATCAATTTCGGGGTAGGTGGTTCTGCTTATGTTTTTCAAAAAGGAATCAATGTTTTCTTTGGGAATAGCATGTTCTGGAGTATATAGATCTGTATAAAATTTTCTGAAGCATTCCAAAATTTCATCAGACCTATGATGCATCTTGCCCAACTTGTCCTGAATGTGAGAGACTTGAACTTTTTCTTTCTTGGTTTTTAAATAAGAGGCTAGCATTTTACCTGCTTTGTTAGATGTTTGATAGATCTTAGTTTTATATTTAAGAATGGTACCTGCAGCTAGCTCAGTGATTTCTTTATTGATTTCAACGCGTATCTTAATGACTTGTCGTAGGTTTGATGAGTTGGTGTCAGTATAGTAGTTTTGTTCTGCAATAGTGAGTTTAGCATAAAGATCATCGAGATGTTTTTTCCTAATTTTTTTATTAATTCCTGATAGGAACATTATGTGACCACGAAGGGCCGCTTTAAATGCATCCCAATTATTGACAGTGGAGGTATCTTGATCTTGGTTTTCATTAAAGTATTGTTGAATGAAAGTATTGATGGATTGAACAGATTTAGGATCATTTAAAAGAAAATTGTTGAGTTTCCATCTGGAAGAACCTTTGTTCATATCTGTAAGGGAGAAGGAAGTGACGACTGGAGCGTGGTCAGAGATAATGATATTGGATATCTTGGAGTCTATAATGGATCCAGATAAAGACTTTGTAGCAAAAATATAGTCAATACGTGACAGTGTGTTGTGTGGGGGGGAGTGGTAGGTATAATCCAGATGTGAAGGATGAGATATCCTCCAGGGGTCAATAAGTCCTGTCTCTCCTAGACATTTTATAAAGGATTTGTGAGTTTTGTTGGGTTTAAATGGACAGCTGGATTTACGATCTAAAAAAGGATCAAGAACCTGATTGACATCGCCACACATTATTAAGTTAGTGAAGTCATTTTTCAAAATCATTTGTTTGATATTATTCCAAAAGGATGGGTCAGGTTGTGTAGGTCCATAAATATTGAGAATAGATACTTGTGTCGTGTCAATTTGTAATTTTATCCAAACCCATCGACCGCTTGTATCTGCGTCCTGAGCAAGGATTTTGTAGGGTTGTTTCCTACTAATTAGTATTGCAACACCATTTTTCTTGGATAAAGCTGGACTAGCTATCATCTCTTTCACCCAGAGAGACTTGAGTTTCATTGTTTCTTTAAGGGATAGGTGTGTCTCTTGTAGACAAGCTACTGTTGGTTTAAATTTATTCAGGTGAGATAATACTTTGGATCTTTTAATAGGATTTTTGCAGCCCTTAATATTCCATGTTATGCATTTAAAGATCATTTAACTGGAGTAGGTTTGATATTCATACACCTTATGGCTATAGTACAGAAAAAAGCATATACCATTGTTATTCGATTGAAATTATGTTTACACCAATATTTGTTCAGAGGGAAGGAACATTGGGGGTCAGGGAGGGGAGAGAGGGGTTTGATCACGCTGTGATGGTTAGTATACCTTGGCGAGTGAATAATTTTAGAGATCAAACAGGACATGGGAAAAGGAGTTAAAGGGAGATATATATGGGGGATAGGAAACACCTACCAAGTCGCTAACTAGGAAAAAGCGACTACCTGTGGAAGATGGACCCAAAAGAGCGCCCACCCGACATAGTTAATATCAATGTAAATTCAAAGCATTAGGTAATTAGATACTTATGAGTGTAAAAGTCAAGTGATGAAGATCCAGTTTCAAGTAGTAGATGAATTAGAGGCCGCCGCTGGAGAAGAGGTGTCCATGCTTTCATTTTTGATGGATTGTATGAAGAGCCTTAGGTCAGCGGGATCATCATAGACTGCAGAGCGTCCTTCGTATGTAACTTTAAAGGAGCAAGGGTGGAACAGGCCATATCGGACATTAAGTTGTTTAAGGGCAGGCCGGAACGCCAGAAAGACCTTTCTTCTTTGTGCTGTACTTCTAGCAACATCCTGTGAGATAAATAACTTACTACCATGCCAGATTAGAGATTTACGTTCTTTGACTGTGGAGATGATAAGTTGCAGTTGAGAATATTCCAACAGGTAAAATATGAGCGTTCTTGGTGGCTGACGAGCTGAGGGAGAAATTGAGGGTTAACCAATCGTATGGGCTTGTTGTATATTAAAAGTGGTTTCCAAAGGCAAATGTAGTATGGCCGGTAGGAATTTTTGTAGGAAGGCAATGGGGTCTGTGCCTTCAGCTCCTTCAGGCAGGCCAGAGATGCGTAGGTTATTACGCCTACTTCGATTTTCCAAATCTTCGTTATGCTTTTGAAGTTCTTTGATGGATTTCTCCATTTGTGCTACCTTAGGTGATAAATCTTCAAGCACACCAATTCTTTTCTCTGCCTCATCTACTCTGTTGATAACTCCCATCCACCTTTCATCTAGTTGCTGTAACTTAATGTTAGTGGTTTCCATAAAGGGTTTGAGTGCCCTAATTTCAGCCAGAATGGTTTCAATCGCGGAGTCTGAGATTCCAATTGGAGGTGGGGAGTCACTTTTGGGTCTTTTTAGAGTAGTTGAGGAGGCGGTGGCGTCTTTGGTAGAGGTGCCATTTTTTTGGTTTGCTTTGCTGGTTGCCATATCTGAGAAGATGATATATGTACGAGTAGTTATGGCGTGTAATTCTTTGTGGAAGATAATTATGCTGACGAGTAGTATATAATTATTACATCCATATTAGTCCCAAAGCTTACCTCTGACCTGGAGAGACCAAAACGTGGAAAAGCCCAGAATAATAAGGAATATACTACCGAAGGTTGCAATGGATTTGTTGTTTAGAGCTGTTGTCCATAGATAGAGGTTTGGACCAGTGGAGCTGTAGGTATAAACCGGCTGTGTGATTATAATCCTGCTTGACAGTACAATATCGGTAAGTTGCAGCAAGAAGGCAAGGTAGTGATTAAGGTTAAAAGGAGAAATGGGTTTTTGTAGAAGGGAGGTTGACTGACGTGCTCAGTATTGTGATTTTCTGTGTGACTTTGTAGAGTAGCCTGTTCGCCCCATTAATAACTTATAGCTTCCTTAATAAGGTTGGAGATCCATGTTGCCACTATTATACATCAAACTTTTCAGTCTTTCTTGTTAATTTTAAAAGTTTTTTTTTTTTTTCTCCTAAGCCTTTTCCTTCAGTATGCTATTATATAAAATGTTAATATGTTCACTTAATAGCTATTTCTTACTGTAATGATGTTATTTTATCCTCCAGCAGGTGGCGTTCTTGTGGAAACGTGCTTGAAGCTTAGGCCCAGCCTGCGGTGTCAGCTGATGAAGAACGCCGCCCCTCTCCTCACAAGGGGCGGTTCGCGTTCCGACGTCCTTCCGATGCGGAAGCCCTTGATTGAAGCTGCAGCGTATGAAGCCCTTCCTGACTCCGGAGCCACGGAGAAGTTCCACCGAGTGCGAGCGGGATGTTTATAATGCTCGGTATGACGAAAAGGTACGTTTTTTATATATTATTATGTGCCCTAATGCTATTTTATTTTAATGTGAGGCGGAGCCGATCCTCTAGGCGGCCATCTTGCCTCGGCGCCTAGCCACGCCCCCAACTAATGGATTTTAAACAAAAGGAAAATGTTGAAAATAATCACCTATGTATTGCTTTAAATAGTGGAAGAGCGGGGAGGAATGTCCCAGATGGTATTCGGGAACGAGTTACCCAGGTGGATATAGCAAAGTATCCTGGAGTTGAAGGTGATACACTAAGAAGATAGACAGAGTAACATCTAACAGGATCAAGGTAATTATATGCGAGAGAATACCTAGATAAGGCAGAGACTGGCAATAGGCCAGCCAGTCGGCGTACTGATTTTGAGAGCAATTGGAGCCATAGACTAGAAGATACCGGGTCAGGAAACATGTGACTTGTAGCCTGTGTGTATTGAAGTGGAGAAATATAGTGTTGCAATCGATGTGCATAAGGAGCTAGTTAAACATGTTTTACTCCTTAACACTGTTAATAAGGACAGTAGGTTATATGTAATAGAAACGTAAACCTGGAGGTGATTCGAACATTACAATTTGAATAGCCCTTCTCTTGCTTCCTTTAGCTACCCGTTTGATGGTTGGACCTCAGTGAATGGCAAATGGAACCTCATTTATAGTGGATCCATAGAAAGAACTCTAAAAAAGAAGACAAACAGAATTACACATTTGAATGAAATGTGGTAGAAAGAAGTTTTTACCCCTGAAGAATTTCTGTGTTAGTGGTATGAAAGTGTGTAAGGAATGAAACATGTAGGGTATGGTTTGAATGCAGTATGAAAGTAAGCATGGGTGATAGTGATACAGAGTAAAGTGGTTGTGGGACTGGGAGGCACCTCTCTACGACAGAGGGGAGCAAACAACAGATCCTTATGATATTTTTATCTTGAAAAAATTGTCAAAAAATGCATTACTACAAATTTTTGGATGTGCACAATGATATTGAAAGGTTTTGACATATATGTTTGTTTGTCAACCAATTGTATTGATTTTTCTCACAATTGAACAAAAAGAAAAAAAGAAGAGTGTTGAAAAATGTTTTACATGATGTGTTTTAAGAAAAATAAATAAATTGCTATTTTTGATAAAAAGCTGGTGTGATATATGACAATATAATGATCATAAAACATATAAGAGAGGAATAACCAAGAAGGGATAGTGGGGAAGCAAGTGACCCTTTGAACATGATGTATTGTTTGAATCAAAGTCTATTGGAGGGCTGTTTATAAGTGGTCGGTAAAAAAGTACCTCCAGTCTCTCTGAGTTATAGTGTCATGTGGTAGGTAGATCATGAACTGGATATTTTATTTTGGGCACAATGTATTGGCCCTTAATAGTTGAGTTGGAATTTATGCCATGGTTAAACAATGATCATTCCTCCTTGAGCTTGGTTATTAAGAAAACAACATTTGTCATGAAGCAGAGCAAGGAAACTGCACATTCCCAGCTTGTGGAAAGTATTGATACATCAAACAGTTGTAGAAAAAGATAATGTAAAATGCTGTGGGTAAATAAGCTGGAACTTGTCATAACAGAGTATTCTTCTGACATAGAAGTTTCCTTAACCAATACCACTACCCCAGATAATATTATAATTGTCTAATGAAGTGATTTAATAATGATTATTTTGGAAATATGGACCACACAAAAACCACACATTTACAAAAAACGTTGACTGGACAAGCAATGTTGAAATTTCCGGGAAGTCATGTTTTGTTTATTTATTGTGCAATATAGTTTAATATAAAACATTTCACACAACTACAGCTTAAAATCACACTGGACAATTTCATAAAATCATACAATACCATTTCATAGAATTTCTTTTAAAAACTCACAGTGATTGTCAAGGAGATCTCATTAACATTTAGCATTAGAATCCAGAGCAAAAGAGAGTAAATATCTTCAATACGGTGCAAAACTATAACAAATTATTTTCAAACATATATGAATTAGACCAGAGTATTCAATACATTAATGTTTCAAAGTCTCTACTTCATAATTGCAGTATCAACAGTGTCTCTTTTCCTTTGCAATACGTGCTCTGGCTCTAACCACATCCATTGTTAAAAACAGATTTAGCTTAAAATCACGCGAGGGATGCTTCACCAAGTAAGGTGCAGTTACATTATATGGTCTAATAGACTAACTAAAATGACCATTAAAACAAGTACAATTCGTTAAAATGTCTCTATTTAAAATCCAATCATTCCTAAATAATGTATGTTTTGTTTTTCTTGGGGCTATACACAGTTCTTCCACAGAAGAGCCAATATTTATTAAAAGCAAATCACAGTTTTCTTTCCAAAACCTTAACTCCTTACATGTGTTATTTAATAATTCTACCTGTAGTTTAATAAATAAAGATGCCTGAGTAGGAGCTAAAATACGTTCATAAATTTGCAGTGTTTTCCAGTCCACTCAGGCAGTGAAACCATGCCCACCTCATATCGAATTGCAGTCATGGATACTGGCCCAGAGTAATGATTCAAGTTTCAACCATGGTACTTCTTTTCCACTGTTTCTGAGGCAAACATTAATCTTGGCACCAGTTTCTGATTGTAATACCTCAAAACTAGAAAAATTGAAAAACGCCTACATTTAAAATCAATTTGATGCAGCTGTCTAGCTGCTGATAAAAAGGAGGCCCTAAAGGTTGTATAGATAGACTGTTTACCCCTTTTGGCATATATATAACTGCTCAAGTATTTGAACTAATTAACAACTTCAAGATCCTGAACTCTGATACGCCATTTACAGTTTTTTCTTTTGGTCTTTTCAACATTCAATATTAAGCTTTTTGATTTTGCAATATTTAGTTGTAGATCTAAATCCAACAAATAAAGATCCAAGCACTCCAATGATCTTTTGAGCCTGATCGGGGTCTGATCGGAGATTATTGTATTTGTATATTTCCCACACTTGGAGGTTTGTCCGAGCTTTCATCAGGCTCTGGCCCATATCACAAATATATACATTAAATAAAAAGGGGGCCAGAACACACCCCTGATGCAGCCCACAGTTTGTATTCATCCATTGGGTACAGCCACTCTGTCTGTTTAGTCTAACCTCTGTCTGTTTAGTCTAACCTTAATGGTTGTGTCCTCATTGAGGGCATCCAAAATGTTTACCAAAGCAGAGGGGCAGCCTAAAATCAGTATGTTCAGCCAATGTTTAGTCCAATGCACACAGTTAAAAGCCTGTCAGTATAAAATTATTTAGGGACGTGCCAGCCCCCTTCTTGAAATCAAATTGGAACATATCTAAACAACCAGAGGTGCTTGCCCATTGTTGCAGCTCCAGGAAAATAATATTACCAAAGATTTTGTTTGATGAATCTAACAAAGAAATGGGTCTGTAATTGTCTGGGTCCCCCCCCCTTTAGAAATCAGAACAGCAATGATCATTTCCATGAGCCAGGAATGATTTATGTTTTTTTAAAATATTCTCAAACAATGTAAACAGTATTTTGGACCACAGGGGGGCATCAGATTTGAAGGTTAAATTGGACTACCCGTCTGAACCAGGGGCATTAGATATTTTACTTCTCCTAATAAAATCGGAGATCTGATCTACATCGACTTGAATAAAGTCACACAAATTTAATCCAGCTTGTGCTGCAAACACCTCAAATCAGCCCTTACATATAAATGTTTAACCCAAGTTTCTTCTCACAACGGTTGTCCTTGCAAGAAACCCTCTATTGTGGGCGATTCGATCAGTTTCCAAAAGCATTTACCGTCATTACAGGTGAGGCACTCAAACCCATCTGCGTCTCTCAAAGCCATCAAAAAATCTATGCCTATTCAGCAAGTTTGTATAGCTGGATTTTAATTTAGCTGTTTGTTTAGCTGGCTGTGATACCTCCCTCCGTAACTGTCTGATGTTTTGCCGCATTTATTTTTCTCCCTAAATTGAGAGATCAAACTGATGGAACATGAGAACGCATACCATTTGTGTTTCTTAAATTGTTCTCAGCCTTCCCAAAAGTAATTGTGTACCAGACACAAAAAGTGTGGGATTACAGAGAACCAAATTGTCTTCATACCTCGCTAACACAAGTGCATTAAAACTCATAGCAAACCTGGGGTGCCACATAACAGTGATCGTTATATTCCGAAAAACGTACTTTCATATTGCCTCCCAAGTCTCTTGGAAACAAAGGACCGTATATTTTTCAAATGAGACATGTTGGTTCATTAGATGATTCAAACCCTGGATATTTCAGGTCAATAGAACAGGCTGCATTACTCAGACATCCGATCCATCCCTCGTTGGACCTCTATGAAGTGTGTTAACAATGGAGGACCAATTATAGTTAACAATTCTTGTATGACGTTTAGAGGAAGAACGGACGATCCCTTTCTAAGTTTTTACAGCCTGTATTGATTTTTACAGTCAGTGTAACAAAGGTTTTACCTCCATGTCCCTACAATTCACCCTAGAGTGAGGATCACGGGCTATAGAACCATCATGGCCCATATATTCAAATACTTCATAGCCCAATTCCAAACTCCTGTGACTCTCTGAGAGAATTGCGTTCCTCACCAACCTCAATTGAAAAGGCATCTTAACTATGTCCATGCGATTATCAATTATAAATTTGATTACTGCCAGGTCTTGACCCGTAATTAACCAGAGGCTAGGGATTTCGAAAGGTTGAGACATTATGTGATGCTGGGGTTTTCCTCCATTCGCCCAAATAAACGAGCCAAGAATGGGGGTTTGGTTGGGGTCAACCTTTAGACCGGACTGGACTTCTCCCTCACCTACTCACTGAGACGGCTAGAGTCAACAAATGATCCGTTTCCTCTCTCCGCAACCTTTTCAATGGCATCTAGTGATTTATTAACAACTTGTTTCGACACCAACTCCATACCTTTCCTCTTTTCCTCCAATGTTCGGCAAATGGGAAACACTTGTATCGGCACTATATCTGACACAACCTTAGGTACTTTATCTGACACAAACATAGGGGAGAAAATAGGGGCCAATGGTTGCAATGCAGAGCCCCCGGGGCGGCACACACTATCCTGGTCTATACCTTATCAACCATTAATAAGGTAACCTCCTTCCCTTCTGGTTGTTCATTTCACTTATCCCCAAATTGTGAATCAAGTGAATCAGGGAACGTGGAAATATTACTCAAATTAAATGAGGAGCCACCCCTTGTCACTGGCTTTCGAAAATGGGTCATAGCGTTCTTTCCCTGTACCCTGCTTCAGCTTAAACTTGGCTTTTTGAGGTTTCAAATGGGAACTGATCAAGTTCGTGAGTGCTAAATCACCTGCACTAAAACTATACCCTGACTTTTTTTGGTTGACCTTATAGCCACAGATTATTCTTTTGATTTAAGAAGCTCTATATTTAGTGTTCTTAAAAACTAGTGCAAACCTTTATTATGGTGGTTAGGTGCTGCCTTACAGTTCTTAGATTTCTTGGAAATATAACCATTACCTTTATTAATAAGGCCTGTTCGAACTATATTGTACCATAGGCCCCGGTATCATTGTGGCGTCATGAAAACAGCTTGGTTTTTCAGCCTCAAATATATCCCTCCCATGGCCAGAAGTTAACACAGTAGCATAGGACCTCAAGCATGTGTTATTTACCTGCGGGGGAAAGGCTGTGCACATTCCCCATCTGCTCTTTACTGGCAGACCCGATTCCACTCATCACAGCATGAGTTACTTCAAATATAGCGGAGTCAGAGACATCCTTCTCATGAGAAGTAAGAGCTTCCGACACAGGGTATCCTTGGATTCATTTACTTTACTCCTTAGCACACACACCATGGATCCGGCCAGTTCAAAGGAAAAATACAACTTACTTTGATCCTGCCATAAGAAGCCGTTGTTCACAACACCCCTTGCGCCTTATGGATGATTATTCGGATAGCGGTAATCACTAGCCCAAACTAGGCTACCGCAGCCGCTTACCCCTATGGACCACTGCAGACCACTCCGTTCTGCACGGCGCTCTGTGCTGAACTGCTGATTCCATAAGAAAGTTTCAGAGCTCCTGCTCTGTAACTTCGCCTCCAGCACACAGCCACTAAAGGCAGACTGCAGGGTTCGAGATCTCGCTGCAAATACTGCAGACCACTCTGCACTCCACCCTGCAATGTTAGTGAGTTTATGACTTAGAGAGAATCAAAACAACAATATTCCTGCACTGGGAAAGCATATAAGGATTTGTTGAAAACAACACAAAGGGAAACCTTTGGAAGTAGCCTGGGATAAACTGTTAATAGCGCCACAGATGACAACTGTTAGCCTCAAGAACACACCAACTCTCGAAGACAGTTCTAGGGTTTTTAGTGGCAGGCTTGAGAGGGGGCTCGCTAAGGGCCAACCCTCTTTCTCTCATCTCCAGTGAACTGTGCCCTAGCCCCAGAGTCCCTATAACCCAAGATGGTCACTAGTAATCAGTAACCCATACTATTTAGTTGGGATCGCCTTAAGGCAAACGCCTTGCCTATCTGACAACTCTCAGATGTTCTAGGTGGATCCTAGCCAGGCGTCCCACAGATTAACTATGGATTACAAGTGCAATAGGTTCCTTTCAATTTCCCAGGCTCCATGTGTCCTTCCCTGTGACGGCCCCGTATTCCTTGCCCTGATCTTCCCTCCATCTCTTCTCTCTTCCTCCTACTCTCCATGCTGCCCTTTCTCCTTTCTGTCTCTTCTCTATGATCTGTTACTCTATCTCCTCCCACTACTCTCCACTAGTGTCTTCTCCCACTACTTTACACTACTCTCTCTCGCACTTCTCTGCACTGCACTCTCCTCACACTACTCTCCACTACTCCCTACTCCCACTATTATTCACTACATTCTACACTCTCCTCCCACTAGTCTCCCCCTCACCTACCTCCCACTACACTCCTCCCACACCTTCTCCAGTAGTCACGCTCGTTTCTCTCTTCCATTCACCTTTCACAATCACCATCACTCATACTCCTACACTCTCCCTTAGTTTCACTCACTCCCTTTACAAGCACTCTCACACCCAAGCACCACTTTCTCTAACCAACCAATACATCACCTTGCACCTCACCTTGTACAGGCTCTCTGTAGGCTCTCTGTAATCTGCCTCCATGCTCCACTGTGCACCCTTGCCTCTGCCTTGTCTCTTGGTCTGCCTTCTCCTCCCTTGACCTCACCTGAACAACCAACACTGACCTGTCCCTTCTTCCCTCCTTTATCCTCTCCTTTACCCCTTGACGTTGCTGCATGCCAGCTGGTTTCCCGGGTCGATGGCGTTCTACTCCCGCCGTTGGCAAGGTTACATGGGCCAGAAATCATAACGCAGGCCGTAAACCCTGTCCCCTTTCCGTCTGCCTGCACTCAGTGATACCAGCCCACAGGAAACAAAGTCAAATCTAGAGTTCTGGTCCGCATTCTACAGAGCGTCTAAACTGCTGGTTTGGCTTGTGTGTCATTCTGCTGCGTCACGGCTCGCCCCTGCCTCACTCCTCGGTGAACCATGAAGTCGGGTCCACACTGCAAGGACCATTGGTAGCTTTAGCCATATGGGACAAGATGAGAAACATTGACCAGCATTGCGCACAACAGGTATGGGGCAAGAAGAATTGGTATTTAGCCAGGCATGTGTAGAAGGGACAGGCACTGAGGCCCTCACAACTCTCACACCCCACCTCTTGGTCAGAGTTGGCACAGACAAACACCCTGGTAGGCCTACCCACCCGGGTTGAGAGGGGCCTCCATCCCCCTCTTGCCAGGTTTAGGTCCCTGACTGTGATGCACTTCTCACAGCTCTTGGGGAAATGGTGGCAAACAGCCTATGTAACCAGTGAGAACATCAAATGGAGATTTTAATTTCTGAAGAAAATTGGTCCCAGCATTTTTATGACTTCCAACTCTCCAGTTTTAACCTGGCACAAAATAATGCCTTTGGCATTGGTCAGAGTTAATGAAGTATTGACAGACATTATAGCACTCGAAGGAGGTAAGAGCCCAGGTCCTGGTTTTCTTCCTTCTGACCGTTTTGAGATACATAATGAAATATGTGTCCTAGTAATTACAAAGTCATTTAATGCTTTTGCTGCCAATGATGTATTCTCAGATTGTTGGAACCAGGCCATTATATGCCATAGTAATAATAAGGGAGGCAGATTTAACCCAGAGAGATATAGGCCAATTTCAACTCTTGGCAATTCTTTTAACATTTTTGGGAAGGTGGTGTTGGAGAGATTACAAATTTGTATAGACAATAGCAACAACTTGTCAGGCACACATCTGGGCATTAGGGCAAATTTGGGTACCAACATCTTGAAATCTATACTTGCTGGCAGCAATGGTCTGAACCTATTATAGGAGATAATGTAAATGCGGCAAATACTTAAAGAGCTATTGTGTATTATTATATCAGTACATGAAAACAACAGTGCAGTGGTCGAATATTCAAAGGGGGTGCGGGAACAGTGTCAATTTCTACACCTGTAAAGTTGGGGGTAAACATGGTTGCATTTTAGCCCCCACTTACCAAATTTGTTTACAAAATCGATACATCCGACCCTCTGTTAGACCAAGATAGTTGTTTCCCATGTGGCTGGTTTGAATATTCCATTTTTATCAAATACTGACAACAATCTGTTGTTGGGAAGGGCACCTAATTCCCTCCAAATACTAATAACAATGTTTATATTAATTATATGACTAGCTGGCTTTCGGTGTAAATGTAAAAATAATCAGATATTCTAGTTTTTGGAAAAATATGCACGAGAAAAGTGCAACATTTTTTTTTTTTTAGAGGGACAACATTTCATTATTTAGAAGTTTGTTTTTCTGAGCATCTCACTAACGTGTCACATTCAGAAAAGGTGCCAGACCCCTTGGGGCATATTCTGATTTTCGCCAAATGTATTCCACAAGCATTAAAATATAGTTCAAATGCCTATGAAGCTAAGGTCAAATCAGTTGCCATGTGTAGACTGGGGATCTGGGGTTTCTTATTAGTCGATAACTTGCAAACACTCTAAAATACATTTTCAAGAGAGTTTTAGGGCTCCCTGATTTGGTCCTCACCCTGAAAATTAATCTGAGCTAGGAATGGCCTGTCTAGAGAATTAAATAAAGGCAGCCCGAGGGTTATTTTATTTGAGATTGACAATAAATCATAAAGTCACATTCACCATTCTGCTATTAACAAACCTGTCCAATTCTTTTCCATCCCATGATTGAAATATGTTCAAAATAAGCTAGAGTGATCGCTCCAAATATGGTAACAGTGCCAAATGGTTTAACAAATACATTGCATTGTAGGATCATTGTTGATCTTTGTTATGTTAATAAGTCCCAGAGAGAAGCCACTGAATAAAGTAAACCAATCAAGCTGGCAATTCTGGACCTTAGCCTTATTTAAATAGGAGCCCTTATCAAAGGGGTAAATGAATGATCACAAGATAATGATCCAATTGTCTAAATATTAACATTAAAAAGGCTAAATGCTACTGGAAGCGAAGGATAAACACAAAGGACAAACACAATGCCCCTTTTGCCCCAAGAACCCAGAAAGTCCCCTCCATGTTTTATTCTTTGGTGAAAAATACCCTGACCTAAGAAAAAGATTACTTTTCACAGAGTTGAGATGCAGAAATTTGAGGTAATATCGAACAGATTTGATTTTAGCTTACTCTGGGCAAATTTGGCAGACCTTCTTGGACTTTAATGCAATTTCTCAGAGGGGAAAGGATAACCTAAAAAGAAATGTACATATTTATAGTGAGGTTTCTTTTATTGCATTAGTGAGAATGTAATCCTAACAGGTTTATTGCTTTATAACATCTGCTTTTATGTTATGCACTTTGCACTGTGTGTCTGGCAACTTTGACAAAATGTTATTTGTGTTTTTACAGATGTGTGAGCTTTTATAACAAACGTTTTTTACATTATGTATTTTGCACCTCAGGATTTTAAAAATGTAATTATACTTATGTAGTGTTTATTGTGCAAGTTGTTTATAAATTGCGTGTGCTTAATGGAAATTATTATTTTTAAAAAAGCTACATTTAATTTAATTCAATTGAATCCAACATACATTCCCTCATCAAACGCCTACTTTAACATGCAAATAAATTAACTAAATAGACATTTGCTAGGGCAGCTGAAAGCACTAATCACATGTTGCCACTCGTTTAAACACAGAAAAATGTCAAGATAGCTGGCACCTAAACTCCCCTTACAGTAAAGTGCTCCCTCTCATTTATAGACAACATAAGGTTAACACTTTGAAAAATGAAGCAATCAGTTAGAGAAACAAAGTCTCCAAAGGAAATAACTAACAATAAAGCTCATAACATCCCGAAAAGGGGATTTATACAAATAGTAAATGTTATTATCTGAATCAGACTCAGTTTGCAAAGAGTTACACATGCAGGAAAAGGGGCTAAAAAGCTTGAACATCCAAAGGGATTTTTTTTATATAGTATTCTAATAATAAAAACATGGTTTCCAAAATTAGTAAGGCGCACAGGGATCATGCAGTCTTGTTTAGACATTAGGCAATAACGTATTTGATCATTGATGCAATACATGGAAAGCCCACAAGCTGACAGATGTTTCAGAGTAGACCCCCATTTCAAGCCTCTGTTTGTGTTTATAGGACTTTGTATGAATTCCCTTTATGACGTGCCACATTTCAATTTAATTTAAAAATAAATGACATAAATAAAAATAAATATATAAAATACACTGTGCTATGAAACAGTTAATCCCCATAAAGGTGATCAAACACATTAACATTTCGCCAAAATTTCCATCGTCTATTGGAAGGGTCTTGCACATACAGCTCTCAGGATGTGTTTGACTAGGACTCCTATGACCCCTCACCATTGACTATACTGGCAAGTTATGAAGTGAGTTGCTGTCCAAAACATCTGGAGAGACAAAAGCTGCAGACCCTTTTTTGCAGAACTTTAATTTCACATTTGCATGGTTGGAAAACAGAGAAATAGTCGGGGGTCAAAATTATGACATAAGAAACATAAAACAGTATATAATGTATGAGCCTAGATCCTTGACATGTCCCCAAAGAATAGCATAACTACAGCTTTCAATGCATTATTAAATGTGGTATGCTTGATTTTCCTGAACTGTCCCTTTGAATAATTTGTATTAAATCAAACTAGTGAAAAGGGCATGTTTTTGATATCTCTGTGAGCATTTGATTCTGTAAGTAGATTTTTTGCCACATCCCTAAACATCAAGCAGCACAGATTTCTGAAAACAGAGGTGTTTATCATCCCACATAAAGTAATTAGAAATATAGGCCCAAAAAGGTCATTATTGTCCAGAATTTAAAAATTTCCCCAGTTTGAGTTCCCCTAGATTGACATTGCTGGCATAGGGCATACATTGCAAAATGCCATCATTAGGCAGAATATGTAGATTTTGCCGAGTCTGGTCCCTTTTGTTCAAACAATGCTCCTTTAGCCGGTGTTGATTTAGGGAGCCAATCAGCTGAAAACAACGTTTCACAGTTTTTAGGGGAATCTGTATACACAAAATGCATTTTTTTTACAGCAGATGGTGACATTATTTCATGGTCAACGCAGCTTCTGAAATATGCTCGAATATAAACACTCTTCCTAATTGTATGGCTAGCCTCTGCTCATTTGTCTGTTCCCCTACAACATGTCACCTGCATTTGCATTTCAAGTGGGGGAAAGTGGGAAACAGCACCCTCTGCAGCCTCTGTAAAATCTCTGAGTGCCAATCATAAAGGTCTCTTTACCTTGCTGTTGGGGTTTGGGGGAAGCAGCAACTGTAAAATGAATGTTACTCAGGCACCTAAGCATTCAGGCATGGGTGCCATCAAATTGGTGAACCAACGTTTAAAACCTGATTGTGCTTTAAGCAACTGTAGCAGCTCTGAGATCAATCCACCCTGCCATTTATGTATTTATTTATTTATTTATGTATTTATTTTTATATAACGCGCTTAATACCTCAGTTGGGTTTATAAACACGGGCCCGGGATTCTAATCACTGTTGCTCTGCGTGGTCTTGGTTCCAAGACCAGCACGTTGCCATTAATATCATGTTGTTACTTTTCCTTGCCCTATTAATAATAATAATAATTGTTTGCGCAAAAAAACGATATTTTCTTTTCAGGACACAAAAACTATTTTAAAGGAGAGGATTGGAATAGAACACCCAGCATTTAATTAGAAATATTAGAAGGGGTACATTACACTGGCTGTTAATTTTTCCATGTGCACACTACCTATACAGTATGTTTTAAAACAGATTGACAGAGATTCAGTCAGGGTAGACTGGGGAACTGGTTGAGGCCCATCTGGTCCATTTAGGCATCACAGTAGCAAGTTTGTAAGTAGCAAGTTTGATCCGTCTTAGGCCACCAATGTTCTTACTGGAACTGGACAATCCATGCTCAATAATTCTGACATGCACTTTATTTCTATAAACGATATGCTTATATTAGATATGAGCTCATAATAAGGTTTAATATGTATGTTTTAAATAATGAAATAAAAATAAAATATTCATATTTCCTAATAGTTTGTTTTCCTTGCTTTGATCTGTGATTCCGAATTGCGGGCCCTCTGTTCCCTGACCTTTGCTGGTCCCCTTATAATTTGTTTTCTTATTCCGCTGACAGCACTTGTGTTCTTACTATACTTGAATTGTATGCCAACTAGACAGGATTGGCTAACCTCTAAGGTGTTAATCCATGCCTTCAAAGTGAGCACCCGTTGGATGCCAACACATGACAGTGGTCTCATATGCTGATTGCTTAATGGTATCGTCAGTAAAATTCATCACTCACAATGAGCCTGGCCCACCCCCTTTTATACCACAGGTCTTTTATTAATTATTAATTCAAAGGGGAGTATCATTGCCACAACATAAACCCGGTGCTGTAAATGTTCATTGATGGCTTGGCAAAGTCAGTTACTTGACACCACTCAACGGGAGGTCACTTAGGATGCAAGAAAATAAGAGAAAACAGTGGTGCACTTGCACACAGTCTGGAACACAACTGCAGTGGCTGCCCCCATTATCTTCACAGTGTCTTTCTTTTTTCCTTGGTTAAGATTTAAAGAATTAAATTATGTTTTTACAACTGTTACATTATTAGTGTTTTGTTTTAATTGTAGGCAATTTGTGTGTTGCATTAAGTCATACCAGTTTGCATTTATAAAAGCAATGACAGAGAGGTTTGAATCAAAATCACAAGCCTACTTTCAAAGTGGTGTTCTAACCTCTACACTGCCAATGTTGTGGTTATGAAGTGCCGGCAAGAGTATATGAGTGTAAGCACAACGTGGTACATCACTGTGATCCAGGACCCGTATTGTGGATGCATTGAGTGCCTACACTGCAGGACAGTGGATAATGGGACTTGCTGGGTAATTAAAGCTCGCTGTACATGGGCAGCGTGGTTTACATCGAGTGACATAACATGGAGAGAGTAGAGAGGTGCAGCTGGTTTACTTTTAGAATTTCAATGATGGGGAAGAAAGAGAAAGATGTGTGGAAATTGTCCCATCAAGATCAGGGTATCATATCAAGGCAAAGTATGCATCACTTGTCAACCAATATTCAAAGTGTCAGTGATAAGTACTGTATGATGGATGGCACCCACAGTGCAGTGATGCTACTGTGAGCAGGATCCAGACTGCCCATGCAGTTCATGATCGTCTTAAGATGTGATCAGCATACTGTTGATTATTGTTACGCTCGCCTTGTCTCTGCATGGTTGCAGCCCTCCCAGGAAGTAGAACCTCCCTGTCTGCTTTCTCCCACTGCCAATAGGCTGTGGGCTGCTGCGATGAATTGGACCACTGCTCCTGCGTAGATATGAGAGGACGTAAGTTTGCTGGCCTATGAGTGAATTCCCTCTCAAACCCTTCTTCCCATAGCGTGGTTTCCGTGAGCATGCATCGACCCATTAAGGCTCACCTGTAGATTATTAATGGTGAGCTCTCTGTCCTGCTACTTCTGGCAGGGGCACATTTAGGATGAGGACGAGTTCCTTCACTGGTCCTTCGTACGTGGTGTCCAGTCCAGCTGCGACTATTCCACACCTTTCTGGTAAGTGTCTTTCAGTTTTCTATTTGTCTTGAAGTATTCGTATTGTCTTTCTCACAGCCTGTTGTCAGCTCTGTAATAATGTCTATCTTTCTCACAAATAGGTGTGATTGTGGCCCAGCAGAGCTACAGAGCATGAGGTGGCTCCAGATGAGGAGCGGAGGATCCTGCGGCAGTCCGGCAGCAGGTAAGTGAGTTTTTAAGGATAAGCGTGAAGAATTTTGCAAGCGCGACCTCAAACTGAAAGTTCGTAATGTCTAACCTTGCCTCTTGTCCTTTTACAGGGTCCGCCTTCATGGATGAAGAAGATGTCGTTCTGCGGTGCCCAGAGCTGAAGTCCTGCGTTCCGGAGGATGAACAATGGACGCCAGGCTCAGAGGTGAAGAATGCAGATAAATGCTGACTCCAGGAAGTAAGCATATGGGCAGGAGACTGGATTCTCAAAGGTAAATGCTGCTTTATCCCAGGCTGTGGTGAGCGTTACGCTGCACGCGAATGCAGATTAATGTGAAGTGTGCGCCTTGGGGTTGGGTTGGCTTTTATAGCTGAACTCTTAATTCCACGCCCGCTAGTTCTGTTCTGCTTGCCACGCCCTGCCACTCCTTGAAGTTGCAAGTGCACCTCGAGATGGAAAGCCACACCCGGACTGACTGCACACACGTGGAAAGTTCCTGAAAAGCACTCCTGCCCATAATAATGCTTGTTTCTCTATGAGCCTGGTGCCAAAGGCGCCAGGACTGGGTCGGACCGGGCCCATTGTGTATAAACGTCCCAAAGGGACTTGCGTGAACCATGGTACCACTTGCTCCCACAACATAATGGTGCAGCTCCTGTGATCCTGGGCAAGTGGCCATGACAGCACTTTGCCTCAAGGCCCCTCTCAAGGGTGGTCCTCCTCCTGGTCCTTGGTTTGGTGGGGTTGTCACGATGGAACTGCCTAACCAATCACAGAGCATGACATGTTTGCTGGGTTCCCAGGTTCGGTCTTGAGGTCCATCCTTTCCAGTCTGTGAGGTAGTATGATTTGGATCGGACCACCTTAGAGTATAGGATAGTTTTAACGTCGCACTCCGGCTCCCCCTCAATTATCTCAGGATCAGGTGGAATGCCGACACGTGTACCCGGTTTCATTGGTTTTAGAAGTGAAACGTGAAACACCGGATGAATCTGCATGTTGGATGGCAACTCCAATTTCATGGTGGCAGGATTGATTATGGCTTTGATTGTGTAGGGTCCCAAGTATTTGGTCCTTTCAGAGGGATGTTTTTTTATGCCAACCAGACCTTGTCTCCGATTTGGTAACTGGGAGCTTCTCTTCGGTGTTGATCTGCAAACCTTTTCTGTCTCTTCTTGGCTCTGGCCAGATGCTCAGCTGCTTCTTTAAAAACCTGGGTGATGGTTTTGTGCAGGTTTGCTATTGCTGGCATTTCTAATGTGTGAGTGGATCGAAAACAGATGTTTGTGGATGCCGTCCATACACAGTATAAACCGGACTTTGCCCTGTACTGGTGTGAATGGAATTATTATATGCGTACTCCACCAACCAGAATGTTGAAATGAATTGAGTTCCACGATCCGATATTAATACCGATGGGAACCACAAATGCAGTCACACAATATGTTCCAGAAACACTGTCGCAAGAGCAGAAGTGGTGGGGAGTCCAAGTGGGCCATTTTGGAGAACAAATCCACAATAACCAAGATGGTGTTGTAACTGTTGCAGGAAGGGAGATCAATAATAAAATACATGGACAGAGTGTGCCAAGGCACTGGTGGTACCATCAATGCATATAGTAGACCAGCAGGATTTTGCTTTTGGGATTTGTGTTGAGCGCAGACACCACAGGTCGCAATGAAGTGGGTAATGTCCTTTCTCCAAGTGGGCCACCAATACTGTTTCTTTACTTTAGCCTGAGTTTTTGCTATTCCTGGATGTCCTTTCACCAAGGAATCATGATAGTTGGCGATGATTTGGTTTTGCTGTTTCTTATCTGGAATGTACAGTCGCCCTTGGAAGTAGGGTAGATCGTCTTCAATGGTGTATCAGTCTCCTTTTTGAAGCCATTCCTGTCGGGCTGATTGACTCATCTGGCATCGCAAGTCAGAATGTAGATTGTCCAGACAGGTAGCCGCGACAATCATATTTTGGATCCGCTCTTCAGGAATGATAGCCACAGGGTCCGGTATAGTGAAAGCTTCCTTTTCCTCGCTCATGCGGGAGAGGGCGTCCGCTTTCCCGTTATAAACTCCTGGTCTATAGGTAATGATAAAGTCATATTCTGCAAAGAAGAGGGCTCAACAAAGTTGGTATGAAGATTGCGCCTTAGCAGACTTTACGTATTGTAGGTTGCGGTGATCCGTGAAGATAGTGACTGTATGTCTGGCTCCGAGAAGATAATGTCTTCATGCTTTAAACGCTGCCTTAATTGCTAGCAATTCTTTGTCAGTGATTGCATAGTTCAATTCGGGAGCAGAAAACCTATGGGACCAGAATGCCACGGGGTGTAACTGTCCGGTTTCAGGGTACCCTTGTGCCAATACAGCCCCCATTGCTATGTTGGAGGCATCAGTTTCAACCACATACGGTAAGTCTGGTTGCGGGTGTCGTAGAACTGGTGCTGTTGTAAACGCTCGTTTCAGTTTCTGAAAGGCTTCCTCAGCCTCTGGGGACAGACAGAATTGTTTGTTTTTTTGGCAGTAGAGAGGTAATAGGATGGACGTTCTGACAGAAGCCGGGTATGAACCGATGATTGAAGTTGGCGAATCCGAGCCCACTTTGTACTCCTTTTGTAGACATCAGTGAAGGCCATTGAAGGATATCGTCCACTTTGCATGTATCCATGTGAACGCCTCGTGGTGTGAGAATAAAGGCAAGAAATTCGACCTCTGTTACATGGAAAAAACACTTCTCCAACTTGGCAAACAGTCGATGTTGCAGAGGCTTTTCTAGAACTCCCCAGACATGACCAATATGCTCTTCTTTGGAAGTTGAATAAATGAGAATGTCATCAATATAGACAAGTACGCAAACGTCCAGTAATTCACAGAGCATGTCATTCATAAAAAACTGGAACACCGCGGGGGCATTACATAGCCCAAAGGGCATCACCTGGTATTCATAGAGGCCATATTTAGTACGGAATGCCGTCTTCCACTCATCTCCTTCTTTGACCCTTACAAGGTGGTAGGCCCCTCGTAGGTCCGGTTTTGTGTAAATCTGAGCGTTGTTTACCTGATCCAAGAGTTCTGGGATAAGTGGTAACGGGTATCTATTCTTCCCCATGATCTGGTTTAGTGCTCTTTAATCAATGCACGTTCTTAAGTCGCCCTCCTTTTTAGGCACGAAAAAGAGCGCCGAGGTGGCAGGGGATTTGGATGGACGGATGAAGCCATTGGCTAGGTACTGGTCTAGGTAAGATGTTAGGTGTTGGTTTTTCTGCTCAGTTAGAGCATAAATCCGACTGCAGGGTATCTGGGCTCCGGGTACGAGATCAATTTGGCAGTCGTAAGACCTGTGCAGAGGAAGGACGTTTGCTTGTTCCTTTTGAAAGACATCCTGGTAATCTAGGTATTAGAGTGGCAAGGAGCCAGTGAGACCCAGTACGATTCCTTTCTTAGTCTTCAGGTTGGTGGGCCTTTGAATGTAACAGGTGTCAAAACAGTCTCGGGGAAAGGTCAGAACTCGTTTTCGCCAGTCAATCACAGGGTTGTGGGTCTCCAACCAAGTTATTCCTAATATCATCTCGAACTGAGGAGCACCAATGAGATCGAAGGTAATGTCCTCTTGGTGGCCGTCTTGACACAACAGCTTGACTTTTTCGGTATAATGTGTTACTGAGCCGGATGAAAGTTGAGATCCATCTACCGCTGTGACATTGTCCGATTTCTGCTTTTGTTGGAGAGGAAGGCCTATTCGGATAGCCAGATCTTGGTCAATGTAGTTTCCCACAGCTCTGCTGTCAATGTCTGCTTCCAAATCATGTATTTTTGACAGTTGTTTGTGGTCTACCAAGAGCGCCGGGATGACTAGATGTGAGGTCTTTACATGTTCCTTTTTACCGCTCGATAAGTGGACCCCTACGCTTGCCGGGCGTTGGAATTTTCTGAGTCTTATTCTCCTTCTTCATCTTTGTCGGTTGCTCCAACTATTTTCCTGGGTGGATTCACCCGGCATTCTCGAAGAAAGTGACCTGCTTTTCCACAGTACAAGCAGAGTTGTTGTTGGCTCCTTTTTTTCATTCTGCCTTGGTGAGTGGAATCCGTAGTCCGCCAATTTGCATGTGTTTGGTCTGTTCATGTGACTTGGGTGGATTATCACGAGGCCGCACATAGACCAGTCGCCCTTCAGCCCTTGTTTTATCCATTTTTTCGATCCTGCAGCCTGTGATTGAGCTGTACAGTTAGGTTGATGTATTCAGCCCAGCCCTCTGGGGGATTTACCACTTGAGCGAAAACGTCATTGAGTTCTCCACGCAATCCACGGTAAAAGAGTGCAGTCCTTTTTCCTTCTACCCAATTAGTTTGAGCTATAAGACGATTGAAAGATGCGATGTAGGTTGACGATTGAAAGATGCAATGTAGGTTAACAAATCCTGATTTCCCTGTCTGAGTGACAGTAATTCGTTGTCCAGGGTCTGTCCTTGAGTGTGACATGCAAACAATTTCTCCATTTCGTGCCGAAAACCCCTAAGTTCCCTAAGCAAAGGATCATCTTGATTTACCAAAGGTATTGACCAGTCCACTGCACTGCCTCCCAAATACAAGAGTATGAACACCACTCTGGCTTGGTCTTTGGGAAAAGCCCCAGGTCTGCACAACATTTTTTAAGTGGCATTGATTCATAAATATGGCATACTTGTTAGGGTCTCCTGTGAAATGTTTGGGCGGGGCCAGAGGAACTGCTCCTGGAAGAACCACCTGAACTGGTGGTGACTGGTGCAGTGTGGGAATAGGCCCTGGCAATGGGACCTGGCCAGCTTGTGCCTGGAGTAAATGTCTTTCCAAACCATCAGTACGCTCTCGGTTCACAATAAGGTTCCTTCTTAAGGCATTGGTTTCCTGCCTAGAAGCATGAACTTCAGCCTGTAATTCACCCAAAAGTTGGGCCAAATGGTCAGTCTCTGAGGTATCCATAATGCACAGGTAGAGATTAGTAGTGGCTTTGCATTCTGTTACGCTCACCTGGTCTCTGCGGGGACGTAGGGGCACAGTTGCAGCCCACCCATGAAGTAGAACCCCCCTGTCTGCTTTCTCCCGCTGCAAATAGCCTGTGGGCTGCTGCGATGAATTGGACCACTGCTCCTGTGTAGATATGAGAGGACGAAAGTTTGCTGGCCTGTGAGTGAATTCCCACTCAAACCCTTCTTCCCATAGCGTGGTTTCCGTGAGCAGGCCTCGACCCATTAAGGCTAAACTGTAGATTATTAATGGTGAGCTCTCCATCCTGCTACTTCTGGCAGGGGCGCATTTAGGATGAGGAAACAAGTTCCTTCACTGGTCCTTCATACGTGGTGTCCTGTCCAGCTGCGACTATTCCACGCCTTTCCGGTAAGTGTCTTTCAGTTTTCTCTTTGTCTTGAAGTATTTGTATTGTCTTTCTCACAGACTGTTGTCAGCTCTGTAATAATGTCTGTCTTTCTCCCAAATAGGTGTGATTGCGGCCCAGCGGAGCACGAGGTGGCTCCAGATGAGGAGCAGAGGATCCCGCGGAATTCCGGCAGCAGGTAAGTGACCTTTTAAGGATAAGCGCGAAGAATTTTGCAAGCACGACCTCAAACTGAAAGTTCGTAATGTCTAACCTTGCCTTTTGTCCTTTTACAGGGTCTGACCTTCGTGGATGAAGAAGATGTTGTGCTGCGGTGCCCAGAGCTGAAGTCCTGCGTGCCGGAGGATGAAGAAGATGTCGTGCTGTGGTGCCCAGAGCTGAAGTCCTGTGTGCCGGAGGATGAAGAAGATGTCGTGCTGCGGTGCCCAGAGCTGAAGTCCTGCGTTCCGGAGGATGAAGAATGGACGTCAGGCTCAGCGGTGAAGAATGCAGGTGAATGCTGACTCCAGGAGGTAAGCGTATGGGCAGGAAACTGGATTCTCAAGATAAGTGCTGCTTTATCCCGGGCGGCGGTGAGCGTTACAATGCATGCAAATGCAGATTAACGCGAAGCGTGCGCCTTGGGGTTGGGTTGGCTTTTATAGCTGAGCTCTTAAGGCCGCGCCCGCTAGTTCTTTTCTGCTTGCCATGCCCTGCCACTCCTTGAAGTTGCATGTGCAGCTCAAGATGGAAGGCCATACCCGGACTGACTGCACACACGTGGAAAGTTCCTGAAAAGCACTCCTGCCCACAATAAAGAGTCTTGCTTATGTTTCTCCATGAGCCTGGCGCCAAAGGCGCCAGGACTGAGTCCAACCGGGCCCCCTGTGTGTAAACGTCCCAAAGGGACGTGCGTGAACCATAGTACCCCTTGCTCCCACAACCTGATGGTGCAGCTCCTGTGATCCTGGGCAAGTGGCCATGACAATTATTTACTGTCTTCAGCAGACTTTGTGAATTACCTCCATTTAGAATAGATCTAGATATAAAACAATGTCCCAGTGACACCTAAATGTGGCCTTTCAAAGTTCATTCCTCTGCACTAAAGACGTGTCTGTAGGTGTACTGAAAATAAGGATTCAAGACCTTGCTTTCGTAAGTGTAATAAATTGAATTAAATGCAATGTTCATTAGAGGGGGCATTTTCAGCAGCCAAATGTTGTTTAAGTATACATCCTAAAATGTTCAAGTAATAAAATGTGCATTGGTAGCATAATAATAAAAGTAAGTGTGCATACACTCATTTGTGGGTGAGCCATCAAACACACAGAACCAAAACATCAAATGATGATATATCATAGAACGGACACTTATATGGATCCCAAACTATTAAGATTGTTTGTCATTACTTCTGCAACTTCCTCAAAAGATAGTGTTTTCAATTGCTTTTAGAAATATACACTTTCAGAAAAAATGATACACTTTTATTAGTTCATTTGCATTGTGAACTGTGCAATGCCAACGAAAAGATACTAATATATACATTTCATATGGACCAACAAAACAGCATTATTTTTAGCTTGTGTTGTCTATATTATAAATAGTAAAGATCTATAGGGCTATGTGCATTGATGCAGCTGTTATTTGTATTGCATTAATCCCATCCTGCAGGATACCTCATTACCTTTCTCGATCTTCTTCAATGTGATTTGGTGTCCTGTATGGATCTACCTTGTCACCCTCATTATTAAATATTTATATGAGGCTTTTTCATGATCTCCTGCAGTTTCTACCCATATGGATGCATCGCTATATGCCGATGACTCACAGCTGCTTTAAAACTAAGTAGTGACTCAATTCATGATAAGAAATATTTCATCTCTATCTTTCAAACTTTTCACAAATGGATGCAAGACAACTGACTCTGTCTTAACAGCAATAAAACAGAATTGTTTGTGGTTGAACAGGGGCCATATAGGACATCTAACCCTGACATGTTGTTTTCATGGATAGTTAAACAATTCAGATTCAATCTAAAGTTAAGAGCCTTGGGGTATTCTCTGATTCCCATCGCACACGACTCAACAGATGAGCAAAGTTGGGAGCAGTGCAAGCTGCTACCTGCATCTCTTTCGCAACATTTAGCCTTATCTGTAAGGCTGCCATTCAGGCACCACGGCAAGAGCTATCACTGGTAGCACGCTGGACTATGCCAATGCTGTCTATATTGGAGCAGCACGTTATATCATACTGTTATGTGTATGCTTATTATTGACTGTATTGCATTCACAATGCCATGTATTATATTGGGTAGAATGTTATGTGTCATGCTTGGCTTATTATGTCAGAGCATTCTTATTAGAACTCCCATACTGTTTGTTATGCCTTAAAATTGTCAGTTGATGGAGGCTGCTGAACAGGCTGGGGGTCTTGTGTACATCTCTTAATCTAAGCTAATAAACCACTTCAAGTAACTGTGCTGGTGTGGTTATTAGCACAACAATGGCTACGAGGATGGGATGATGCTAGCAGTACCTCACTAGCATCCACTCTGGTTTCCAAGAACCCCAGCCAGAACAGGCAGTGTTCCCCTAACTTTGTGGAGCATCCTGCCACGTCGCTCCTAAGCTGTGAGGAGGAGTGCAGCGGCCCCGCTGGCGAGCCTTTGTCCTCGATGCCCCGGTAGGCTGGAGAGGAACGCCGACAAACAGAGGATTTGCCTGAGCGCCCTTGAAGTTTGGGAGGCGACGCTCGGAGGCGGCGTCCAGGTGTGGAGGCAACGCGGGCGTCTGGGCACCGAGGGGAAGTTGACTGGGTCTTCCCCCCGGCTCCGACACAACGGTGAGTTCCGTCTCCGCCTCCCCCCCTCTTTTCGGCAGGAGCAGCGTCAAAGTGCGCGTGGAGGAAAGGACCTCTGCACGTGACCAGTCACGCGAGCGCGAGTGCATCTGCAGCCCGGAAGCCCTCTGGCGCTGGCTACACGTTGCTACGAGCTCGCGATTGAATTAGCTCGAGCAAATTAAGCAGCAACACCTGCCCGCGGGCTTGATGGGGAGAAGGAAGTGTGTGTGACATTGTCACATGCAGCACAGGACTTGCCCATCGTAGCAGGCTGGGCAATACAGGTGAGAAGAGGACACAGAAGAGGTTGTTGTTTCCACTGTGTAAAGACATTCTGTGGTGTAAAGAGTAAAGTGTGTCATCTTAAGTGACATTGTGGTGAAAAGGAAAGCACAGCAGTTTGGCTAACAGGTGCTGCACACGCTTTTCCATTGGGCAAAAGGCATCCTTTGGGGTAAAGAGTAAAGAGTGCCACTTTAAGTGACATTTTGGTAAAAAGGAAAACAAATACTTTGGTGTCATATTTTGTGGCATTTATGGTGGTATTTTGATGATTGACTTCTGATACCCTGTAAGGATACCAGGTAGCCAGTAAATTTCCACAAACCAACAGCCACTGCACAGCTAGAGAGGAAATGGCTCTATCAGGAGTACCTGGCCCGCAAGTGTTTATACCCACTCCAGGCCCACCCAGAACCAAGTGGGCACCTTGGAAGAAGGGATTCCTGCATTATGTTAAAGCTGCGTGTGGGAATGGTATTTCTATGGAACGCAAAGTTGCGATGTTGATGCATTTCCTTGGATATGAGGGCCAAAGGATTTACAATACGCTTCCTGATGCTTCGGAGTTAGATTTGGAAGACAGAGCAACTGATCTTGATGTGGCACTGCATAAACTAGATAAGCACTTTGAAGCCAAAATAAGCATGGTGCTCGAGAGGTATCATTATGGTATGAGGTATCAACATGAAGGGGAGTGAGTGGAAGATTACATTACTGCTTTGAGACATTTGTCTTTAAATTGTAAATTTGGTGGGGGATTGGACGAACACATAAGAGACCAATTTATGCTCCACTGTTCTAGCGACAAAATACGTGAGGAAGTGTGGCTCAAAGATGACCCCAATTTGGAGGAAGTGATTGGTATATCCAAAAGGATTGAGCACACGTTGCAGTGTGTTGCGAAGTTATCTGTCAATACGACTAAGGCTAGCCAACCTACAGAAGTTCTGAGAGTGGGTGATAAAAAGAAGGATGGTACGAGGGAAAAAAAGAAGCATAAAGTAAAACCATCCAAGCAGTATGGTTCCAGTCAAAGCAAAGGGGGTGGGAATGATCCGAGGATTAAACAGCCTCAAAAAGATAATATGCAAGGGGTATCAAGAGAGATGATAAGCTATGTTTCCGTTGTGGTAGTGCGCGGCATTTGTCAAACTCTCCTGTGTGTCCCGAGAGACGGACCAATTGCAACATTTGCAAGAGATGGGGTCACTTTGAAAACTGTTGCAAAAATTATCGCATTGGTGGTGGGAAAGGGATATTGTTGATTGAAGATTATGATAATATTTAGTCTGAAGAGGGGATGTTTCTGAAAATGAAATTGTTACTGTGAATATGGTTCATTGTGCAGATCAGGATGACTGTGACCATCCTTCTGCTTGGGTTGAGGTAAATGGTCATCAGGTAAAGATGTTGGCTGATTCTTGCTCAAAAATCACCCTAATGTCCAAGTTGGTTTACGAAAATATAATTGGAGGATGTATGGGAGACTTGAGTCCCTCTGATAAGAATCCTGGGGGATACAATGGAAGCAGAATTGAGATACTAGGATGTTGCAATGCTAAATTTAAATTCAAGGGTAGGATGGCTCATGGAAAGATTTATGTTACTGAAAAGGGGGAGACTCTGCTTGGGTGGAGAGAGCAGAGGGGGCTTGGTATCAAGCTCGACCACAACAGCAAGGAACAAGTTCTCAATGTGGCCAGCAATGACATGTCTGACAAAATTGCATACAAAAGTCAAGATATTATTGCGAACTACCCTGAAGTCTTTGTCAAAGGAGTGGGTTGTCTCAAAGGGATGTTACACAAGATAGTGGTAAAGGAGGGTAGTGTACTGGTTGCAGCTAAACTCAGGCCTTTGCCATTATCCATGCGAGCTGCTGTGTGCGAAGAATTGAGCAAATTGGAAAAAGAGGGAATAATTGAAACTGCCAAAGCCATTGAATGGATTTCCCCAGTGGTGGTAGTGAAAAAGGCCAATGGTGATCTGAGAGTTTGTATAGACTTAAGAGAACTTAACCGTTGTGTTGTTGCTGATCGACATCCCCTTCCCAATATGGGAGAGCTTCTGAGTCGCATATGGAATGCGAAATTCTTTGCCAAATTAGATATGGCGAGTGCGTACCACCAGATAAATTTAGATGTAGAGTCTAGAAAACATACTGCCTTTATTACTTACGAGGGAGTTTACCAGTTTCACTGCATGCCCTTTGGATTAATTTCTGCATCCTCAGTACTCCAGAAGGTTATGGATAAGTTATTAAAGGATGTAAATGGAGTATGGTGTTTCCAGGATGATGTCCTGATTTGTGGAAACAGTGAGGAAGAATTGAGAAAGAGAGTTGAAACTGTTTTGGAAATTTTTAAAGCGAGGGGCATCACATTGAGGGGCGAAAAATTTGTTTTTTCAACCCGGGTGGTAGAATATCTAGGCCATGAGATTTCAGAGGAAGGTTTGAGGCATAAAGAGAGCTTGTGGATGGTATTATGAGAATGCAACCACCCAAAAATAAAGCAGAATTAAGATCGTTCCTGGGAACAATTGAGTTTTACCATAGATTTGTGAAAAAAATTATGCTGGTAGCGTAACCGCTTTAAGGGCTATTTTGAAGAAGGGAGCAGAATTCTTGTGGAGCGAGGAATGTGAGCAAGAGTTCAATTGCATTAAACAAAAGATTGACATGGCAAAGCCATTAGGCATGTTTGATACTAGAAGGAGGACCAGTTTGGCTGTGGATGCCAGTGATACTGGCATAGGGATGGTGATGTCACAATGGGAAGAAGATGGAAATGAAGAAATTGTGTTACATGCTTCCCACATGTTGAAAGGTGCAGAATCTGCATGTTGGATGGCAACTCCAATTTCATGGTGGCAGGATTGATTATGGCTTTGATTGTGTAGGGTCCCAAGTATTTGGTCCTTTCAGAGGGATGTTTTTTTATGCCAACCAGACCTTGTCTCCGATTTGGTAACTGGGAGCTTCTCTTCGGTGTTGATCTGCAAACCTTTTCTGTCTCTTCCTGGCTCTGGCCAGATGCTCAGCTGCTTCTTTAAAAACCTGGGTGATGGTTTTGTGCAGGTTTGCTATTGCTGGCATTTCTAATGTGTGAGTGGATCGAAAACAGATGTTTGTGGATGCCGTCCATACACAGTATAAACCGGACTTTGCCCTGTACTGGTGTGAATGGAATTATTATATGCGTACTCCACCAACCAGAATGTTGAAATGAATTGAGTTCCACGATCCGATATTAATACCGATGGGAACCACAAATGCAGTCACACAATATGTTCCAGAAACACTGTCGCAAAAGCAGAAGTGGTGGGGAGTCCAAGTGGGCCATTTTGGAGAACAAATCCACAATAACCAAGATGGTGTTGTAACTGTTGCAGGAAGGGAGATCAATAATAAAATACATGGACAGAGTGTGCCAAGGCACTGGTGGTACCATCAATGCATATAGTAGACCAGCAGGATTTTGCTTTTGGGATTTGTGTTGAGCGCAGACACCACAGGTCGCAATGAAGTGGGTAATGTCCTTTCTCCAAGTGGGCCAGTAATACTGTTTCTTTACTTTAGCCTGAGTTTTTGCTATTCCTGGATGTCCTTTCACCAAGGAATCATGATAGTTGGCGATGATTTGGTTTTGCAGTTTCTTATCTGGAATGTACAGTCGCCCTTGGAAGTAGGGTAGATCGTCTTCAATGGTGTATCAGTCTCCTTTTTGAAGCCATTCCTGTCGGGCTGATTGACTCATCTGGCATCGCAAGTCAGAATGTAGATTGTCCAGACAGGTAGCCGCGACAATCATATTTTGGATCCGCTCTTCAGGAATGATAGCCACAGGGTCCGGTATAGTGAAAGCTTCCTTTTCCTCGCTCATGCGGGAGAGGGCGTCCGCTTTCCCGTTATAAACTCCTGGTCTATAGGTAATGATAAAGTCATATTCTGCAAAGAAGAGGGCTCAACAAAGTTGGTGTGAAGATTGCGCCTTAGCAGACTTTACGTATTGTAGGTTGCGGTGATCCGTGAAGATAGTGACTGTATGTCTGGCTCCGAGAAGATAATGTCTTCATGCTTTAAACGCTGCCTTAATTGCTAGCAATTCTTTGTCAGTGATTGCATAGTTCAATTCGGGAGCAGAAAACCTATGGGACCAGAATGCCACGGGGTGTAACTGTCCGGTTTCAGGGTACCCTTGTGCCAATACAGCCCCCATTGCTATGTTGGAGGCATCAGTTTCAACCACATACGGTAAGTCTGGTTGCGGGTGTCGTAGAACTGGTGCTGTTGTAAACGCTCGTTTCAGTTTCTGAAAGGCTTCCTCAGCCTCTGGGGACAGACAGAATTGTTTGTTTTTTTGGCAGTAGAGAGGTAATAGGATGGACGTTCTGACAGAAGCCGGGTATGAACCGATGATTGAAGTTGGCGAATCCGAGCACACTTTGTACTCCTTTTGTAGACATCAGTGAAGGCCATTGAAGGATATCGTCCACTTTGCATGTATCCATGTGAACGCCTCGTGGTGTGAGAATAAAGGCAAGAAATTTGACCTCTGTTACATGGAAAAATCACTTCTCCAACTTGGCAAACAGTCGATGTTGCAGAGGCTTTTCTAGAACTCCCCAGACATGACCAATATGCTCTTCTTTGGAAGTTGAATAAATGAGAATGTCATCAATATAGACAAGTACGCAAACGTCCAGTAATTCACAGAGCATGTCATTCATAAAAAACTGGAACACCGCGGGGGCATTACATAGCCCAAAGGGCATCACCTGGTATTCATAGAGGCCATATTTAGTACGGAATGCCGTCTTCCAGTCATCTCCTTCTTTGACGCTTACAAGGTGGTAGGCCCCTCGTAGGTCCGGTTTTGTGTAAATCTGAGCGTTGTTTACCTGATCCAAGAGTTCTGGGATAAGTGGTAACGGGTATCTATTCTTCCCCATGATCTGGTTTAGTGCTCTTTAATCAATGCACGTTCTTAAGTCGCCCTCCTTTTTAGGCCGAAAAAGAGCGCCGAGGTGGCAGGGGATTTGGATGGACGGATGAAGCCATTGGCTAGGTACTGGTCTAGGTAAGATGTTAGGTGTTGGTTTTTCTGCTCAGTTAGAGCATAAATCCGACTGCAGGGTATCTGGGCTCCGGGTACGAGATCAATTTGGCAGTCGTAAGACCTGTGCAGAGGAAGGACGTTTGCTTGTTCCTTTTGAAAGACATCCTGGTAATCTAGGTATTAGAGTGGCAAGGAGCCAGTGAGACCCAGTACGATTCCTTTCTTAGTCTTCAGGTTGGTGGGCCTTTGAATGTAACAGGTGTCAAAACAGTCTCGGGGAAAGGTCAGAACTCGTTTTCGCCAGTCAATCACAGGGTTGTGGGTCTCCAACCAAGTTATTCCTAATATCATCTCGAACTGAGGAGCACCAATGAGATCGAAGGTAATGTCCTCTTGGTGGCCGTCTTGACACAACAGCTTGACTTTTTCGGTATAATGTGTTACTGAGCCGGATGAAAGTTGAGATCCATCTACCGCTGTGACATTGTGTACGATTTCTGCTTTTGTTGGAGAGGAAGGCCTATTCGGATAGCCAGATCTTGGTCAATGTAGTTTCCCACAGCTCTGCTGTCAATGTCTGCTTCCAAATCATGTATTTTTGACAGTTGTTTGTGGTCTACCAAGAGCGCCGGGATGACTAGATGTGAGGTCTTTACATGTTCCTTTTTACCGCTCGATAAGTGGACCCCTACGCTTGCCGGGCGTTGGAATTTTCTGAGTCTTATTCTCCTTCTTCATCTTTGTCGGTTGCTCCAACTATTTTCCTGGGTGGATTCACCCGGCATTCTCGAAGAAAGTGACCTGCTTTTCCACAGTACAAGCAGAGTTGTTGTTGGCTCCTTTTTTTCATTCTGCCTTGGTGAGTGGAATCCGTAGTCCGCCAATTTGCATGTGTTTGGTCTGTTCATGTGACTTGGGTGGATTATCACGAGGCCGCACATAGACCAGTCGCCCTTCAGCCCTTGTTTTATCCATTTTTTCGATCCTGCAGCCTGTGATTGAGCTGTACAGTTAGGTTGATGTATTCAGCCCAGCCCTCTGGGGGATTTACCACTTGAGCGAAAACGTCATTGAGTTCTCCACGCAATCCACGGTAAAAGAGTGCAGTCCTTTTTCCTTCTACCCAATTAGTTTGAGCTATAAGACGATTGAAAGATGCGATGTAGGTTGACGATTGAAAGATGCAATGTAGGTTAACAAATCCTGATTTCCCTGTCTGAGTGACAGTAATTCGTTGTCCAGGGTCTGTCCTTGAGTGTGACATGAAAACAATTTCTCCATTTCGTGCCGAAAACCCCTAAGTTCCCTAAGCAAAGGATCATCTTGATTTACCAAAGGTTTTGACCAGTCCACTGCACTGCCTCCCAAATACAAGAGTATGAACACCACTCTGGCTTGGTCTTTGGGAAAAGCCCCAGGTCTGCACAACATTTTTTAAGTGGCATTGATTCATAAATATGGCATACTTGTTAGGGTCTCCTGTGAAATGTTTGGGCGGGGCCAGAGGAACTGCTCCTGGAAGAACCACCTGAACTGGTGGTGACTGGTGCAGTGTGGGAATAGGCCCTGGCAATGGGACCTGGCCAGCTTGTGCCTGGAGTAAATGTCTTTCCAAACCATCAGTACGCTCTCGGTTCACAATAAGGTTCCTTCTTAAGGCATTGGTTTTCTGCCTAGAAGCATGAACTTCAGCCTGTAATTCACCCAAAAGTTGGGCCAAATGGTCAGTCTCTGAGGTATCCATAATGCACAGGTAGAGATTAGTAGTGGCTTTGCATTCTGTTACGCTCACCTGGTCTCTGCGGGGACGTAGGGGCACAGTTGCAGCCCACCCATGAAGTAGAACCCCCCTGTCTGCTTTCTCCCGCTGCAAATAGCCTGTGGGCTGCTGCGATGAATTGGACCACTGCTCCTGTGTAGATATGAGAGGACGAAAGTTTGCTGGCCTGTGAGTGAATTCCCACTCAAACCCTTCTTCCCATAGCGTGGTTTCCGTGAGCAGGCCTCGACCCATTAAGGCTAAACTGTAGATTATTAATGGTGAGCTCTCCATCCTGCTACTTCTGGCAGGGGCGCATTTAGGATGAGGAAACAAGTTCCTTCACTGGTCCTTCATACGTGGTGTCCTGTCCAGCTGCGACTATTCCACGCCTTTCCGGTAAGTGTCTTTCAGTTTTCTCTTTGTCTTGAAGTATTTGTATTGTCTTTCTCACAGACTGTTGTCAGCTCTGTAATAATGTCTGTCTTTCTCCCAAATAGGTGTGATTGCGGCCCAGCGGAGCACGAGGTGGCTCCAGATGAGGAGCAGAGGATCCCGCGGAATTCCGGCAGCAGGTAAGTGACCTTTTAAGGATAAGCGCGAAGAATTTTGCAAGCACGACCTCAAACTGAAAGTTCGTAATGTCTAACCTTGCCTTTTGTCCTTTTACAGGGTCTGACCTTCGTGGATGAAGAAGATGTTGTGCTGCGGTGCCCAGAGCTGAAGTCCTGCGTGCCGGAGGATGAAGAAGATGTCGTGCTGTGGTGCCCAGAGCTGAAGTCCTGTGTGCCGGAGGATGAAGAAGATGTCGTGCTGCGGTGCCCAGAGCTGAAGTCCTGCGTTCCGGAGGATGAAGAATGGATGTCAGGCTCAGCGGTGAAGAATGCAGGTGAATGCTGACTCCAGGAGATAAGCGTATGGGCAGGAAACTGGATTCTCAAGATAAGTGCTGCTTTATCCCGGGCGGCGGTGAGCGTTACAATGCATGCAAATGCAGATTAACGCGAAGCGTGCGCCTTGGGGTTGGGTTGGCTTTTATAGCTGAGCTCTTAAGGCCGCGCCCGCTAGTTCTTTTCTGCTTGCCATGCCCTGCCACTCCTTGAAGTTGCATGTGCAGCTCAAGATGGAAGGCCATACCCGGACTGACTGCACACACGTGGAAAGTTCCTGAAAAGCACTCCTGCCCACAATAAAGAGTCTTGCTTATGTTTCTCCATGAGCCTGGCGCCAAAGGCGCCAGGACTGAGTCCAACCGGGCCCCCTGTGTGTAAACGTCCCAAAGGGACGTGCGTGAACCATAGTACCCCTTGCTCCCACAACCTGATGGTGCAGCTCCTGTGATCCTGGGCAAGTGGCCATGACAATTATTTACTGTCTTCAGCAGACTTTGTGAATTACCTCCATTTAGAATAGATCTAGATATAAAACAATGTCCCAGTGACACCTAAATGTGGCCTTTCAAAGTTCATTCCTCTGCACTAAAGACGTGTCTGTAGGTGTACTGCAAATAAGGATTCAAGACCTTGCTTTCGTAAGTGTAATAAATTGAATTAAATGCAATGTTCATTAGAGGGGGCATTTTCAGCAGCCAAATGTTGTTTAAGTATACATCCTAAAATGTTCAAGTAATAAAATGTGCATTGGTAGCATAATAATAAAAGTAAGTGTGCATACACTCATTTGTGGGTGAGCCATCAAACACACAGAACCAAAACATCAAATGATGATATATCATAGAACGGACACTTATATGGATCCCAAACTATTAAGATTGTTTGTCATTACTTCTGCAACTTCCTCAAAAGATAGTGTTTTCAATTGCTTTTAGAAATATACACTTTCAGAAAAAATGATACACTTTTATTAGTTCATTTGCATTGTGAACTGTGCAATGCCAACGAAAAGATACTAATATATACATTTCATATGGACCAACAAAACAGCATTATTTTTAGCTTGTGTTGTCTATATTATAAATAGTAAAGATCTATAGGGCTATGTGCATTGATGCAGCTGTTATTTGTATTGCATTAATCCCATCCTGCAGGATACCTCATTACCTTTCTCGATCTTCTTCAATGTAATTTGGTGTCCTGTATGGATCTACCTTGTCACCCTCATTATTAAATATTTATATGAGGCTTTTTCATGATCTCCTGCAGTTTCTACCCATATGGATGCATCGCTATATGCCGATGACTCACAGCTGCTTTAAAACTAAGTAGTGACTCAATTCATGATAAGAAATATTTCATCTCTATCTTTCAAACTTTTCACAAATGGATGCAAGACAACTGACTCTGTCTTAACAGCAATAAAACAGAATTGTTTGTGGTTGAACAGGGGCCATATAGGACATCTAACCCTGACATGTTGTTTTCATGGATAGTTAAACAATTCAGATTCAATCTAAAGTTAAGAGCCTTGGGGTATTCTCTGATTCCCATCGCACACGACTCAACAGATGAGCAAAGTTGGGAGCAGTGCAAGCTGCTACCTGCATCTCTTTCGCAACATTTAGCCTTATCTGTAAGGCTGCCATTCAGGCACCACGGCAAGAGCTATCACTGGTAGCACGCTGGACTATGCCAATGCTGTCTATATTGGAGCAGCACGTTATATCATACTGTTATGTGTATGCTTATTATTGACTGTATTGCATTCACAATGCCATGTATTATATTGGGTAGAATGTTATGTGTCATGCTTGGCTTATTATGTCAGAGCATTCTTATTAGAACTCCCATACTGTTTGTTATGCCTTAAAATTGTCAGTTGATGGAGGCTGCTGAACAGGCTGGGGGTCTTGTGTACATCTCTTAATCTAAGCTAATAAACCACTTCAAGTAACTGTGCTGGTGTGGTTATTAGCACAACAATGGCTACGAGGATGGGATGATGCTAGCAGTACCTCACTAGCATCCACTCTGGTTTCCAAGAACCCCAGCCAGAACAGGCAGTGTTCCCCTAACTTTGTGGAGCATCCTGCCACGTCGCTCCTAAGCTGTGAGGAGGAGTGCAGCGGCCCCGCTGGCGAGCCTTTGTCCTCGATGCCCCGGTAGGCTGGAGAGGAACGCCGACAAACAGAGGATTTGCCTGAGCGCCCTTGAAGTTTGGGAGGCGACGCTCGGAGGCGGCGTCCAGGTGTGGAGGCAACGCAGGCGTCTGGGCACCGAGGGGAAGTTGACTGGGTCTTCCCCCCGGCTCCGACACAACGGTGAGTTCCGTCTCCGCCTCCCCCCCTCTTTTCGGCAGGAGCAGCGTCAAAGTGCGCGTGGAGGAAAGGACCTCTGCACGTGACCAGTCACGCGAGCACGAGTGCATCTGCAGCCCGGAAGCCCTCTGGCGCTGGCTACACGTTGCTACGAGCTCGCGATTGAATTAGCTCGAGCAAATTAAGCAGCAACACCTGCCCGCGGGCTTGATGGGGAGAAGGAAGTGTGTGTGACATTGTCACATGCAGCACAGGACTTGCCCATCGTAGCAGGCTGGGCAATACAGGTGAGAAGAGGACACAGAAGAGGTTGTTGTTTCCACTGTGTAAAGACATTCTGTGGTGTAAAGAGTAAAGTGTGTCATCTTAAGTGACATTGTGGTGAAAAGGAAAGCACAGCAGTTTGGCTAACAGGTGCTGCACACGCTTTTCCATTGGGCAAAAGGCATCCTTTGGGGTAAAGAGTAAAGAGTGCCACTTTAAGTGACATTTTGGTAAAAAGGAAAACAAATACTTTGGTGTCATATTTTGTGGCATTTATGGTGGTATTTTGATGATTGACTTCTGATACCCTGTAAGGATACCAGGTAGCCAGTAAATTTCCACAAACCAACAGCCACTGCACAGCTAGAGAGGAAATGGCTCTATCAGGAGTACCTGGCCCGCAAGTGTTTATACCCACTCCAGGCCCACCCAGAACCAAGTGGGCACCTTGGAAGAAGGGATTCCTGCATTATGTTAAAGCTGCGTGTGGGAATGGTATTTCTATGGAACGCAAAGTTGCGATGTTGATGCATTTCCTTGGATATGAGGGCCAAAGGATTTACAATACGCTTCCTGATGCTTCGGAGTTAGATTTGGAAGACAGAGCAACTGATCTTGATGTGGCACTGCATAAACTAGATAAGCACTTTGAAGCCAAAATAAGCATGGTGCTCGAGAGGTATCATTGTGGTATGAGGTATCAACATGAAGGGGAGTGAGTGGAAGATTACATTACTGCTTTGAGACATTTGTCTTTAAATTGTAAATTTGGTGGGGGATTGGACGAACACATAAGAGACCAATTTATGCTCCACTGTTCTAGCGACAAAATACGTGAGGAAGTGTGGCTCAAAGATGACCCCAATTTGGAGGAAGTGATTGGTATATCCAAAAGGATTGAGCACACGTTGCAGTGTGTTGCGAAGTTATCTGTCAATACGACTAAGGCTAGCCAACCTACAGAAGTTCTGAGAGTGGGTGATAAAAAGAAGGATGGTACGAGGGAAAAAAAGAAGCATAAAGTAAAACCATCCAAGCAGTATGGTTCCAGTCAAAGCAAAGGGGGTGTGAATGATCCGAGGATTAAACAGCCTCAAAAAGATAATATGCAAGGGGTATCAAGAGAGATGATAAGCTATGTTTCCGTTGTGGTAGTGCGCGGCATTTGTCAAACTCTCCTGTGTGTCCCGAGAGACGGACCAATTGCAACATTTGCAAGAGATGGGGTCACTTTGAAAACTGTTGCAAAAATTATCGCATTGGTGGTGGGAAAGGGATATTGTTGATTGAAGATTATGATAATATTTAGTCTGAAGAGGGGATGTTTCTGAAAATGAAATTGTTACTGTGAATATGGTTCATTGTGCAGATCAGGATGACTGTGACCATCCTTCTGCTTGGGTTGAGGTAAATGGTCATCAGGTAAAGATGTTGGCTGATTCTTGCTCAAAAATCACCCTAATGTCCAAGTTGGTTTACGAAAATATAATTGGAGGATGTATGGGAGACTTGAGTCCCTCTGATAAGAATCCTGGGGGATACAATGGAAGCAGAATTGAGATACTAGGATGTTGCAATGCTAAATTTAAATTCAAGGGTAGGATGGCTCATGGAAAGATTTATGTTACTGAAAAGGGGGAGACTCTGCTTGGGTGGAGAGAGCAGAGGGGGCTTGGTATCAAGCTCGACCACAACAGCAAGGAACAAGTTCTCAATGTGGCCAGCAATGACATGTCTGACAAAATTGCATACAAAAGTCAAGATATTATTGCGAACTACCCTGAAGTCTTTGTCAAAGGAGTGGGTTGTCTCAAAGGGATGTTACACAAGATAGTGGTAAAGGAGGGTAGTGTACTGGTTGCAGCTAAACTCAGGCCTTTGCCATTATCCATGCGAGCTGCTGTGTGCGAAGAATTGAGCAAATTGGAAAAAGAGGGAATAATTGAAACTGCCAAAGCCATTGAATGGATTTCCCCAGTGGTGGTAGTGAAAAAGGCCAATGGTGATCTGAGAGTTTGTATAGACTTAAGAGAACTTAACCGTTGTGTTGTTGCTGATCGACATCCCCTTCCCAATATGGGAGAGCTTCTGAGTCGCATATGGAATGCGAAATTCTTTGCCAAATTAGATATGGCGAGTGCGTACCACCAGATAAATTTAGATGTAGAGTCTAGAAAACATACTGCCTTTATTACTTACGAGGGAGTTTACCAGTTTCACTGCATGCCCTTTGGATTAATTTCTGCACCCTCAGTACTCCAGAAGGTTATGGATAAGTTATTAAAGGATGTAAATGGAGTATGGTGTTTCCAGGATGATGTCCTGATTTGTGGAAACAGTGAGGAAGAATTGAGAAAGAGAGTTGAAACTGTTTTGGAAATTTTTAAAGCGAGGGGCATCACATTGAGGGGCGAAAAATTTGTTTTTTCAACCCGGGTGGTAGAATATCTAGGCCATGAGATTTCAGAGGAAGGTTTGAGGCATAAAGAGAGCTTGTGGATGGTATTATGAGAATGCAACCACCCAAAAATAAAGCAGAATTAAGATCGTTCCTGGGAACAATTGAGTTTTACCATAGATTTGTGAAAAAAATTATGCTGGTAGCGTAACCGCTTTAAGGGCTATTTTGAAGAAGGGAGCAGAATTCTTGTGGAGCGAGGAATGTGAGCAAGAGTTCAATTGCATTAAACAAAAGATTGACATGGCAAAGCCATTAGGCATGTTTGATACTAGAAGGAGGACCAGTTTGGCTGTGGATGCCAGTGATACTGGCATAGGGGTGGTGATGTCACAATGGGAAGCAGATGGAAATGAAGAAATTGTGTTACATGCTTCCCACATGTTGAAAGGTGCAGAACTTAACTATTCTGTGTTGGAGAAAGAGGCCCTAGCATGTCATTGGGGCATAGAAAAACTCAAAAATGTTGTGTGGGGACAGGAATTTACCTTGAGAACTGACCATAAACCATTGAAGGCCATATTTGAAACAAAGGGTCTTGATAAAGTGTCGAGGAGAGTTGCCTGTTGGGTGACTAAGTTGCAATGTCACAAGTTTGTTATAGAAGTTGTTTCAGGTAAAGACAATGTACAAGCTGATCATGTGTCCAGGGTAAGAACAAAAGAAGGTAAGGAAGGGGAGAGAGAGAAATATGTTGAAATGGGAAATATGTTTTTTGCAACTGCAAAGGAAATTATACAAAAAGATGAATGGACACGTATAATGGAGTCGAACGAGATGTGGAAACGGATAGTGAGTTTTGTTAGGGAGGAGTGGCCAGAAAAAAGATTGTTGTCTGGTGAGGAAAGAGCATTATGGGAAGTAAGGTTTCAGTTGTCTGTGAAGGATGGGTTGGTCTATCGGTGGGATAAATTGGTTGTCCCGCATTGTCTGAGGGAGAGACTTGTAAGGACTGCACATCAGGGGCACATAGGTGTGTACAAAACTAAAGAAATAATCAAAGTTGATTATTGGTGGCCAGATTTGGAGCGAGAAATTGAGAAGATGGTTGGTGGATGTGCCGATTGTATCAAATCGGGGAAGAATTTGATGGCTGTGTCACAGCCAATGGGGAAGGTGCAAGCACCCAGGGGAGTGTGGCAAGATGTGGCAATTGTTATTTTGGGACCAGTCGATATGGGAATGGGGCGAGGGAGATTTATCCTGGCTTTAGTAGATACATTCTCAAGATGGACTGAATTTAAAATACTGAGAGATGTGACGTGTCAGCAGGTTGCGGAATTTCTGTCTGGAATATTTGAAAGGGAAGGATTACCCAGGAGCGTACTTACGGATAATGGTCTGCAATTTGCTGGGAGACTATTTGAAGAGTATTTAGTGAAATGTGGTATAAAGCACAAAAGATCCGCTCTATATTGTCCACAGGGCAATGGAATGACTGAAAGGGTAAACCGGTCCATAATGGAGGCTATCAGAGGAGCAAATGCATGTGGTTTGGATAAGAAAGTGCCAGTGAAGGAACGATTGTATGCTTTGCGGATGGCGCTGTGTGCTGAAACTGGTGCTTGCCCTTTCGAACTTATGAGGGGTTGCAGGCGTAACACAATGTTATCACCTGCCTGGCTAGGAAGAGCAAGGAAACTGATATTGTTGTGGATGAGGTAAGAAAAAGGATGGACGACCGAAAGGATAAATTGGTGAGAAGAATGAATTAGAAGTTTCCTAAAAAAAAGAACAAGAGTTGAGGTGGGAGACCTCATTAGGATAACGAGAGCTGTGATACCCAAAAAGGGGGATCCACTGTATTCAGATCCGGTAAGGGTCACACAGGTTTATGAAAATGCAGTGAGACTGGAGAGTGGGCAAGTGTGGAATATGTCCCGAGTGGGGAGATTAAAAAAAAAGTAAGAAATGTTTATGTACTATGATATTTTCCAAATTCAGTTACAGTGTGCACACACAACTGTTCTAAATGCTATAAAAAATCTTTTTTTTATTTTTTTTTATTAAGGGAGGGGGGTGTGTTATGTGTATGCTTATTATTGACTGTATTGCATTCACAATGCCATGTATTATATTGGGTAGAATGTTATGTGTCATGCTTGCCTTATTATGTCAGAGCATTCTTATTAGAACTCCCATACTGTTTGTTATGCCTTAAAGTTATCAGTTGATGGAGGCTGCTGAACAGGCTGGGGGTCTTGTGTACATCTCTTAATCTACACTAATAAACCACTTCAAGTAACTGTGCCGGTGTGGTTATTAGCACAACACATACTAAGCTACTGGCCATTCAAAACTGTGCAGCTAAGGTTGCCAAACATTCAAATGATCGAGCTCAGGCTACTGCTATTTGTCGCTCCCAGTGGCTGCTAAGATTACATTTGAAGTCAAAACTCTAGTTTTTTTAAGTGTTGGCATAATCTTGCTGCCAACATGTCGAGTTGCAGAATTGAAGTATCTTGCAACACAGGAGAGCCTTTTATAAATACTTTATTAAGTTAATACTATATATATATATTAAATTAGGGGATATGAACAGAGCGGCATATCTGTGAGTCCTTCTCCTTCTCCAACCGCCAGCTCACTGTCCACTCCATTCCATCCCTCACATTCCTATTCTGGAATTCTCTTCATGAGCACCAGCTGTAATATACAATACTACACATCCCTCTTCTTCCACAAGACCTTCCTCACTCACCAAAGTCCATCAGGTGAACTGGTCTCCTATAGCTCCTTCCGAGTCGCGATCTTGAAGCCAGTACTGCACTCGGTATATGTGTTGAATTTGATAAAGACAAACTTTGACTCACATATTATTTTCTAAATCCACTTCCTCATCATCATCCCTCTTATCATTACCATCACTAGACATGAGCATCACCCGACCATTATTCCACGCTCTCCCATCACAAGTTCTCACAGCATGCTTGAAAACCTCAATCACTTTAATGGGATCTGACCACTTGCTGCCATTCATCCTCAACGCCTCTGGTAACTTAATCCTCACACAACAGCCTACATAGAGACTCTCACTAACTCTGAACCTCCTGTTGTCATGCCATGATTTGTTATTAAGTTGTCTCTTCCTGATCTTTGCTTCAGCATCACTTACCAACACTTCCATACCTAGCACATCACTCATCCACGCTTGATATTTTTCATTGCAAACATTATTTTGGCATCTTTTTTCATCTCTTCTGCCCATTCCTCTCTGGAGATAGCTGCATCCTGAAGCGCACATATCATCTCATGTTGTTCTTCTACTTCTTCACCCTCTTCTTGAAGATTCATCAACCTTGAAAGAAAATCTGCAGCATAATTCTTCACACCAGGAATATACTTCATTAACAGATCAAATTCTTGCATCCTGGAAACCTTCCTGATACTTTATCTAATCCTTTATTCATGAACACTTCCACCAATGGTTTGTGGTCAGTGTGTAATTCAAATCTTGTTCCCCATATGAAACTTCTTGTAACGCTTACCTTGTATCCACAGGGACGCCTCTCGACTGGTCTGGGAAACTTCTGGGTTCACTGCACCTTCCACGGACATCGTTCTGCCAGGAATCAGTTCTTGATTTTCGTAATGTCGCGCTCTCTGTCCTACCGTTGTTGGCTTGATCCGCTGAGTTACTTCACTGTCGATTGCCTGGAGTCCAGACCGGCTGCGACTCCACCTTTTAGGTAAGTCTTTAGTGTTTTTTGAGTAATGTCTATATTGATAAATGCCCCAATGACCTTCTTCTCTTGTCTTGTAGAGGCTGATGGAGAGAGCCAAGGCTGACGGTTGAGTTCGAGAAGGTAAGGATGCGCTAGATGCTGTGCTGAAAGTGTCCTTGCAAGTCGACTGACCTGTGTTGTTGTTCTTCACAGGTCACAGAGAATCCCTGGAAGCGGCGATGTATTGGGACCAAACGCCGAAGATGATGTTCGGAATGGCAGAGGCCTTCCAGGAGGGATGGTAAGTAGCTTCTGATTCTTGCCTTTATTGTCCTAAAGATGTAGCAGGAGATCGATGGAATGCTGAGCAGGACCCGGTGAACATCACGCTGCAAAAGCAGAATAACGCAAAGCGCGTGGCTTGGGTCGGGCGTGGTTTAAATACCCAGCAGGTATCCCAGGTGCCTTTGGGGCGGACCCCGCCCTGAAACTAGACTGCTTGTTGCAGTTCCCCGATAATCCTTGTGGGGGCAGCCATGTTCACCCATTGTCCATTGGAACCCATACTTGTCAAGTGAACCTGATGCCAACGGCACCAGGATTGTGTCCAAGGCACCCGCAACGGGCTGGCTTGGGCCTTTCTGGCCTTGTAACAGTACAAAGGCGGGGGGCCATGGTGCCCGAGACCCAAAGTCTAGGTTCAAGGTCGTGACACTTCTGAATTTATTAACTGCCCAAACAATAGCCAGTGCTTCCTTCTCTATGGTAGTGTATGCCTTCTCTGCTCCTTTTAGTAAACGTGAGGCCAATGCTATGATATGTTACTTTCCTTCATGTACTTGTGTCAACACTGCCCCTAGACCAACCTTGCTCGCGTCGGTCGTGATCATCGTACGTCATCCTCGCACATAGTTCTTCAATGTCGGTGCTGTTCCTAAAGCATTTTTTATATACTTGAATTCTTCCTCACACGCTTCATTCCAATCAAACTTCCTGTTCATCTTTGTCAGATCTCTTAACACTGCTGTGTGATCTGAACATTTTCTCACATACTTCGAATAATATTCGGCCATGCCCAAAAATGTCCTCAGCAGTTCTCTGTTGTTTGGAGTGGCCATCTCCTCTATAGCAGACATTAATTCAGTTCTGGGTGCAGTGCCATTCTTAGATATGACACGACCCAAGTACTCAATTTCTTTTCTATTGATCTTTGATTTTTCCTTGCTAATGATCATGCCCACCTTATGCAATTTTCTTAAGACTTTCTCTAGTCTTCTATTGTGTTCTTCCTCCGTATCTACATACATATGTATATCATCTTGAAAGACAATTACACCTTCATCTCCATCAAATATACGATGAATAATTTTCTGAAATACTGAGGCTGCCGAGATGAGTCCAAACGGCATCCTCCAGTACTGATACAATCCTTCTGGTGTGATAAATGCGGTCAGATGTCTTGAACCCTTATGTAATTGAACTTGATGTTAGGCAGAGGTAAGATCTAATGTCAAAAATACTTTAGCCGATCCCATGGTTGGATGTTCGGTAATGGATGTCTCTGTGGAATAATACATGTGTTCAACTCCCTTAGATCAATGCACACCCTGACTTTTCCAGAACTTTTCCTCACAATTACAAGTGGCGAGACACATTCTGCAGCTTCAATGTTCTCTATGTTCCCTTGTTCTTCTAGCTTTCTCAGTTCTTTTTCTACCTCTTCTCTCATAGCCAGAGGAACACTTCTCAACTTCTGAGCAACTGGTTTGCACCCTACTTTGATCTGAATTCGGTGTGTAATGCCTTTAACACATCCTATCCCATTTCTAAATACTTCCATCTTTATCTTCTCTGCATCCTTTTCCGTTGATTCCACAGCATATATTGATTCTTCTGCACTGGCGTCCAGTCGTACTTTGAGCCATTCATGATGCGTCCAACTGAGTAAAGATGATGCACCCTTTTTTGAGACATACACTTTTCCAATAACCATCCTATTTTTGAAGCCCAATGTGGCCTTGAACCATCCTATAATATCAATCTTCACCCCTCCATAGGCTCTGGGATTGAAGTCAGCTTCATTTAGCCACTTAGGACCTATTTTCTTCCACATTGCTTCTGGTAATAGTGTATATTTTGCTCCAGAATCTGTCATCATTCTGATCGGGTTACCATTCACCATGATCATGGTCTTCGGACTTTCCAATTCTACTTAATTGTCTTTGTCACAAATTGCAAAAACACATTCCTCTCCTTCATAACTTCCTTCATTTCCAATTCAATTCATGCTGCTCTTTCCTATTCTGCAGCATTTAGCCAAGTGACCTTTCCCATTGCAGTTTCTACATATTATATGTAGAGCAGGACAGTCGGGATTACTGGCCCAATGCGATGGACTGTCATATCTGAAACTGGCTCTGCTCCTACCTTTGCCTCTTTTACTGGTTTCAGGTCGACGACTTCCTATGAAGCGTCCTCGATTGTATCCACTGTATCCACATCCACTGTATCCCTGACTTCTCGTTATCCCCATTGTATCTGGATGGGTCCTGCGCCCTGGAATCTTCTTTCTTTCTCATAATGGGATTGTTGTGATTGCTGATGGCTTACATTGGCAGGCTGTGTAAGTTGAAGCATGTTGATAGATGATTCTGCTTTTATCGAACTATCTTTCACCCTACCTTCTAATGTCTTGACACAATTTTCCATGTGTTCTACTTCTTTGGCAATCCACAACACTACATCTAGGGGTGGATCGTCTTCAGCCAACAACTTCTCCCTAACTTTGGTGCTGCCACATTCTAACATAAACTGATCTCTAAATCCAGATGCTGCCCAAATTTGCAATTCTTTGCCAATTTCCTCAGAATTGTTATGTATTGTTCAACGCTTTCTCCTGTTTCTTGTGATCTTTTACCAAATCTGTACCTTTCCAGTTACAGTGCTCAACTTCTTTTCATAATGTTTGTTCATTTTAACAATGCACTTTTCGTATTCGTTCATATCCCCACCTTCTGCTGCTTGTAGATCTGGTAAATCCTCATAATTCTCCTGGCCAGCTGGACCTAAACAATGTAGAAGAAGCAATTTCTCCCTTTCTATACTGTAATTCGTGCCGCACACCACAGTGGCATAATGTTCAAATGACTTCTACCACCTCTTCCAAGGTAGAATTGGTTGACCTGTCTCTGGTAGGAACATAGCTGGTGGTGGGACACTATGCATAGATATGTTTCTTATAGAATTTTCAAAGCAATTTTCCTGTACCACGCTCAACTCTGCGAATTAACCAGTAAATTAAATAATATGCAAAGAGATATTGTAATCTCAGAAAGTTCATTTTTTATTATTGTGTCAAATTTGTCCAAACAGGACATTTTTCTGATATTGTCAATTATTTGTGGCTGCGTTCATTCGTCACAAACAATACATTTTTCTGATCATTTCAATTAATTGTGGCTGAGTTCATTTGTCACATATAGAACATATGTTTGCTCAATTATACATCCAAAACCATTATGGAAGAAAAACAAAATGATCGATTCATTGTTTGATGTAGTTCATTCAAATGTTTGATATAATTCGTTCAAATTAAACCATGTGAGTACCTAACAAAACATATCATTTGAGTTTCACTCATTTACCAACATAACCAATTATGACAGTAAAAAAAAGGGAATAAATCAATGCCAATATGTCAATGGCGATGCCAAAATAAACAAAACAAATGCCAATAGATCAATGCCAATGCCAACACCTGTTTCAACCCTTCCGGGTCTTCTTCAGGGCATACAATATATACATTAACCTCAATTAGCTTGAGTATACACTTTGTGTTCAATTATTGTATATCACATCATTGCTCATCACTGTGAAAGAAGAAAAGGATGGGGGAGGAGAGTAGAGGAGAGACAAAAAGTACAAACCAGAATTAGTATTATAGGCTTTCCAATTTCATGTTTAAAATAACACATTCATGAGTTATCCCGCTAATCCTACCAGTTGTTTACTGAATGTCCAGTCATATTAACATTCTCTAAATTATTAGACATTCCTAACTCAATACTCATGACAGACTGTTAATTCCTGAAACAAAGACAACTTCTTTGCTATTCATTTCCTTTTTCATCTGTAAGTACTGATATTGGATATGTCAAAAAGCCTTGATCAAGACACATTATTCCTAGAGGTATTTCCCAAAATCCAGCCTAAGGCCCCACTAGCATTCACTTTGTTATTTTCCCTCCAACTCTTAAGTATGGCACTTCCGTCCCTACTTGTTTAATGAGGTGTCTACCCCCATATTATAATACTTGATTTTTCCTTTAGCCATAGTGTACTCCTTTCAAAAACATTGTTTTTAACCTTTTCGTACAAATACTGAGGATCCAGTGTTTGATATGTTGGTACATTATTCCTGTGTAAGTTTGCCTGCTCAGTCAGTTTCAAAGCATCAATGCTCGTTTGATCTATAAGTCGAAAATACAAGAATATAAAAATTGCGCGTCCCTTTCATTTCGGTGTGCCCTTTGCAGTGTTTTACAAAGTAATTTGGACCGCTTTCCTAAATGTAAGTTTTCCCTTCTCTGTCGCTTTAAATTGGTTCAGGTATCTGCATGTTGGTGCTGCATCTCATTATTCAACCACGTATAGGCAAAATACCTGTATTACAAATATATATAAAACATTTATCATCTACGTGTTGCCAATGTGTTGCTCCTCTAGGTTTGGAAATTCCCATGGGGTAGTTGTTTACCTCATTCAACCTGCAAGGACGTCCTCCGCTTATTGCGTGCTTCCCAACTGTTCCGGCAGAGACCCGAACTCTGGTTCGATCAGGTTTTTGTACGTTGTTTACGTTCTAGCATCCCTGTCATGTGATTGCTCACGTGATCTCACTGTTTCCTGACTTGATTGTAATCTTTCCTTTGTCGTAGCTAATTCATTCACCTGCTCTTGAGCGCAATACCTATATGTATTTATAACCAGTTCCTGCCCTAAGGTTTTAATTTGTGATACAAAGTTTTGCCACATTCAAAGATAACAACCCGTCCCTATCATGTGAACACTTTTGTCCCCCTGCTCATCTTTCTGGGTATTCCTGTTGCTGTGTAGTGACAATCTGATTTCTCTGAGTTCTCCGGTCCTACTTCTCTTGATACTTGGCCTTGTTTCCACACTGGAAGACTGAGGATCCTCGTCGCCACGTGAAGTATCTTGCAACACAGGATAGGCTTTTATTAATACTTTATTAAGTTAATACTATATATATATATATATTATATCAGGGGATATGAACAGAGCAGCATACCTGTGAGTCCTTCTCCTTCTCCAACCGCCAGCTCACTGTCCACTCCATTCCATCCCTCACATTTCTATTCTGGAATTCTCTTCATGAGCGCCAGCTGTAGTATGCAATATTACAATAATTCACTTCTATAAACCAAAATGAATCGTTTGTTTCAGCTGAGCTGCACCCAGTTTTTGTGCCCAGGTTACAGCTTGATTCTGCCAGTGGCAAACCACTCAGTATATGTGCCCAAGTATGACACTTGCTCTACACCTCTTTAAGAACTGCATCATGTCTTAAGGAAGTAAGTTAAGTGCTTTCTTTTTTGAGACTATCTTCCTGTTAAAACACGTGTAGTTTCATCCATGATCAGCTCTTTCATTTGTGTTTTTTTTTCCTTGGTCTCAATGCGCTCTTATGGGTTTCAGCACAATAGAAATAACAATAACATAACGTAACATTACATAAACGCATATTTCCATCTGAATTGCAAAATTAAGGTGTATGTACCCTTAAAGACATAATATGAAGACATCAGCAAATGATGTGTTACTAAAGTTCTAAAATGCATGATATAAAGTATTTCTCTTAATTAATTTTTGCCATATTTTTTAATAAATTATCAAAACTGATCCATACCCTTTATAATCTCCTAGAAGCCTGGCTAGCAACACTTTGGTGTGTATTTTAAGCCACGGCTATGCCGCAAGTCTCTTTGTGAATCAGCCATTTTGCTATTTGCTGGACAAACCAGCAGCTTTTTCATGCCATCAAAATTCATTCTTCTGCACAGTATTCCGAGGAACTTATCTACAATGCCCCGCTCACACAGGGCTTAGTGGGTAACCGAGGAGATGAACCTAAGGGCATTTGCTGCCAAAACCAAGACTGTTCCAGACCAGTTACGCTTCGCCACATTTACACTCGGAATAAGATTGGCTCTGGAGTTTGCGATGATCATGAAGGGGCAGAAAGGCATGAACCAAACAAGATGCTAATCCTTGGCTGGAGCCCCTCTTCAATAACTAAGTCAATGCTAAACCTCTAGTTTCATATATGTCATATATGGCCACATTTAACAACCCGTTTTCGGCATACCTGTAGTTTAACCTGGGCACACCTAGTGAAAATGTGTAAGAGCCACAAGAGCGTGTAAACCGCTAGTTAGGTCCATCATGTACAAGTGAACCTGGGAGAATGGGATGAGGGAAAGAAATACTTCTTCTTTGAAGTTGGAAATTCAGTGGGAATCACCATCAACACTCTTTATTCAATGCAATGGAGTACAAAATACATATATACTGTATTCAGATTTGCGCCTTGAAACACTTGTCTATAGACGCGTTATAAATGCCATATCATATCATCATATCATGCATACAGTATCTGAATACATTCATTTTACAATACAAGTCCAAGATATATATTAATGATGATTAATTATCATAGCCTAAATTAATTCTACTATTTTTCAAAGCCAATTATAAACTAATAAGGCTTGATCACTATATTATAGCCTAAGCCAATCAAGGCTCAATATATGGTTGTCTACCCAGGAGAAAGAGTCATAAATCCCAGGTGGAAAGGCCAAAGTAAACGCATGCAATCCTTCATTGGACAAAGACTGTCCATAGGATAGAATGACAGCAAGATTCCAGACCAATGGGACACAGTCCTGGCCTTTCCTTTTATGGATCCTTGGCATGTGTTGCTAAAGTACAATGAGTTCAATGCACTGGGTTGTTCAAAGAACGCACATAGATGAGAAAGTGGTGTTTTGGTGAAATTAGTTTATCTGGCTGGTAACCTACCACAGAACCAATTCAGCATCAGGCTTCATGTGGATCCGGCAAACAGAACCAAAATTCTGAGCCTGAATTTATTATACGCTGTTCTATGATTTCACCAAATCTCTGGTGTCTTTCCCCTCACTACCTCTTTCACGGGTGTTGTGACTGCCTAATCCTTTTCTGCAACCAAAATGTCAAAGGCCCATTAAGGGTGTTACATCTTGTCAAAGTTGTAACTGCAAGGAGCCAGCTGCACCGCCTCTAGCCATTTTCCTTGTGTTGATACCCTGATTCGGTGATGCTTGGGGTGAAGCAGTGCACAGTGATGGCAGTAAAAGGCACTTGTTGGAAAGAACGGAAAAACAGGCATTGAACAAATTGGAAGCATCCATTAACCTCAGGCCATATTACATAACAATAAGAGTCCATCTAGGGTGAATAAAATGGTGTCTGCTTAGTGAAAAAATAGCAGAACTGTTTGTTTTCCTACAATCTGGCCAGTTAAACGTGATGGAGGGATTCAGTGTGGTGTCCCACTAAGCATGGGGTCTCTGTAGACCCCTTCTGGGTGGTAAGTGGGGTCCACTGGAATCCTCCCCAACACCACACTGAATATCGCAATGTGAAATGCAGGTGCTGTCACAGCTGAGGCTGTCTTGAGCTCTCTTGAAGTGGTTGTGTCCATTGATCAATCCCACTGGTCTCAGTACCCTCAAACAGCTTCAGAAAGGGAGAGAGCAGGCCTTTCAGAGGAAGAAGGCAGGTCTGGGCTGGACACTCGGATCAAAAGAAGAAAGAGAGAGAGGTAAAGTCATTTCGAATGGGGAATAACAGAAACCCCATGCAATCCCTGATCAGGCAAAGAGAAAGTACCTGTAATAGTTCGAAGGAATCCAGGAAAAGCAAGGTGAAAATCTGAGATCAAACACCATGCCAGATGCTAGCATGAAAAAGTCACCACAAACGAACGGCCTCTCAGGCGGCCAACTACAAAACTAAGGAATAGGTACACAAGATCCGGAATACCAGTCTCTCCTATGTAGTTCAGGGAGGAGATAGTCAGGGTCCGCCGGGTGCACTATCCAACAGTGTGGACAGCCGAATTGTGAAGGAGGCTATCCAAGGGGTAGGCAGAGTAAGTACATGGACAGGCAAAGTTGATACAGTTCCGGCAATCCAGAGAAGGCAAGTCAATACAGTTCATGTAAGTAATGGCATACACGTGAGAGTCTGCCATTACTGCCACTCTCTGTGTGAAAGTGCTTTTGATTCTGCCTGTTCTCCATATTGCTTGTCTCATGAGTCAGCCAATCCAGAGAACAGGCAGGGTTGAAGCACTTTCACGCAGAAAGTGCTATGATCGTGAGACAGGCAATCCAGGAGACAGGCAAAGATCAAAAACCGGAATGGCAAGACAATAGAATAAACAGTGAAAAACACCAAAACACAGCCCTCACCGGTGCATTGTCGAGTGCCGGCAGACCGTTCCTGCATCATTCCAATAGAGAGAACCTGTGTGCGTCATGCAGTATGCCAGCCTCGCGTGAATGCTTGCTAGCGTGTCTTGGGATTGGAGTCCTGTGGCAGAGTCTCCACGGTATCCGCCAGATGGACCGCCAGCATTATGTAGATCCTATGGGTACCAAGCCCAGGCTTCTGACCGGTTCCCCAAGTACGGCCACTTATTTGTGGACCACTTAATGTAGGCCTTAAACCGGGCAAGATAAAGGGCATTTTTCAACTGGCACCATCCTGTACACTCTGTAATATATATTCAGCATGCAGACCCTGGTGATGGCGAAGAGTGCGACCCAATGATATAAAGCCCCAGCATTGCCGTAGAGAGAATCCCACCTTCAGCCTTTCTCACACCAGTGGACCCCTCCTCGAGCCCCTTTTGCCACCAGACCTGCCCACTCTCCTGAGGACATTACTGCACATTTATGTAATATCGACCACAATGTTGTGAGTATTGCCAACCATAAAGTTCATGAAAAGGTTCTGTATAAGACACCGAATAACGCAAATGCACAGCACACAACCTGCAAAAAGGAGAAGTGATTCCCAGCCTGTGCTTGGGTGTCAGGTGCTCTAATGCGTGTTAGAAATGGGCAGAGAGATTGCGCTTTTTGGTTTGTTTTATAATTAAAAAAAATAGCCAACATGTATCAGAGCACAGAGTAAATTCCATAATTAAATACATCAAGGTTAGCCAATCTGTCACCCTCCAGATGTTGTCCTAGAACTCGCATAAGCTTCAGAAAGCACGGTCAGTGGTGAAGGATCACAGGAGTTGTGACCAAAACATCGGGAGGGTGAAAGGTCGGCTCCTACTCCGATCTACCTCAGTGTGATGGGCAGAAACATCAACATTCTCCGTCGACGCCTAAAGTTCCCAAAATTCAAAAGAAAAAAGCAACATATTCCTCGATTGTTCTTTGCTTGTTTATCTTTAAGAGCCATCTTTCGGAAATTCGCCACAACGATTATTTCCTTTAGAGAACATGCAGTTCCGCAAGTTCCATTAAAGCAACTGCGTCATTCCTATGTTAGACATGTGCCCAACTGCTTCTTCTGAGCCATAAACGCTAGACTGCAGTAATTACATAGCGACGTCCCATCTGCGTATATTTTACTCGCTCCGATTAGGAGGCTTTATCTGCTTCCTGGGAGATGGGGGCCCTTTATCAAAACTAATGGACGGGTAGCATCGGAAAAAGCGCAGACAGCAAGAAATCCACAATTCGGCATGCTGCACTCCACTGTAATATCTCACAAGCTTGACAACCACAGTGATCAAGCAGGGGAAGCCATGAATATGTTCGCAAGAGCACAGCTAACATATGGATCGAGCATGCTCCCTTCAAGGCCACGCGTGCTATTTCCTCTATAGGGTCCAGAATATGGCTGCATAGATGGATGCAGAGTGTTTGCCATTTGCCAGGAAGGCAGCATTAGGCTGTAATTGAAACAAATACAGAAAGCTCAAGTACTGTTTTCCAGCCATGCCATGAGAGATGCTAAATGTGGAAGAATATTTTTTTTTAAAATAAGCTGCACTTGCAGCCACTTAAGATGCGAAAAACAGACATCCTTAAAATGCCCCATTGCACAAAATGCAAACAAAGTGCAAAACAATGAAACCTGTGTACTTCTGCTTAATGTTGTGATGTGGGTGAATTTTACTAGTGTATATTATTGATGGAGATTGGATGTAAGTGGATTGATGAGCAAGCCTGGTGTCCTGGGGCATAGGGCAAGGCCTCCCTCTCTGCGCTAGCGCTATGATATTAGCGGACAGGCAATACAATGTCTCCAACCAATTTACGCCGAATCACCTAAAGCATGCTTGTTTTACCGGAATTATGATACTCGCTTACCAGTGGATCTCTCCTGTAATGAAGAGTGGCAAAATAGTCGAAAATTGATTAACTATTACCCATGCAAGAAGCTTGCTGTGACGTGTTCAAATATGGGCCAATTACATCCATCAGAAGGGGCCATTTGCGTCTGCGACCATACACAACCTGCTCAAGAGGGTGTTCCAGAAAACAATCAGTGGTCGAGGTGTACAAAAAGAAGCAGTGAACAATGTTTCCTGCTGGCCTGAGCTGCTTCCCTCGCACCCCATAGCCACGCCCCCACCCACGTGCAATGAAACCCCCAAAGAAACGCACCTGCTATTTAGGGGAACACTGAAGTGCAAGTTTCAGCTTCTTCCTACACTTTTATTTTCAAACGAAATCATTCCTGAATGGTTTCTTTTGCAAATAAAAGTATAGTGAACGGAGGCTAGTACAGGGGCAATGTGCTTGTCTCGGAAGCAAGACCACACAGAGCAAGAGAGGTTCAAATTTCGGATCTACGCTCAGAAACTGAACTCAGGTATCGAGCATGTTATAAAAAAAAATTGAATAAATTGAATAAATAAAAAGGAAGGGTAAAATATAATAAAACAAATAGAGGGGCACCACTTCGACCAATGAAAAACATGTATTTGTGACATGAAAAGAGAACATATATTACTCTACTCTTAACTGTCCCTGTTTTTACTGATGTAGCTTCAGATTTCTTGGGTAGGAGATTGAGGGTAGGTTAGTAGAGAGTTGGCCCAATAGCTAGGGATGTGCCAAATACAGTGGCCCCCATTACAACTCAGGCGTTAAGGGTTTAACGGCGCCGTCGGCGCCGTTAACCCTTAACGCCTGATTACAAGTGTCCCTTTGCGGGCTGGTGTTTAATGCCTGCTTTTAGCAGGCGTTAAAAATCCAACCCGCAAAGGGACTTTGGAGCTAATTACGGAACCGTAATTTACGGTGCCGTAATTAGCGCCTTCCCCATTCCCATTATGCCCTATGGGGGCAAAAATGGGAATGGGGAAGGGCAAATGGTGAATGGGGAATTACCGCCCCACTCACCTTGGAATGGGGCGGTAATTCCGCCATCCACCATGGCGGAATCGTAACCTTAGCGGCATGGACCATGGTGCTAATAGCACCATGGTCCTCCACCAAGGTTGTAATGAGGGCCAGTGGGAGTGACTAACCTGGGATTTTGGGCGGATGAAACCTTAGTAGGGCTTCTGAGGATGTGTATGTTCATCCTTTGTGTGGTGTCTTCAGGGTTTGCCTGGGTTATTTGTATGGGTTAGTTGTGGCTAGGGTAACATATGGAACTGTGGGAAGTGGGAAAGAAGACCACAGAAAGTACCAGCCCTGTCACCGTTGTTTGGTAGACTGATGAACGGCAGCGGAGAACTATTGGGTTGTGAATGCCTAGCCCCGCATCCCCATTTAATGCTTAGAGAATGATTTGAAAATAGTTGAGCCTGAAGGCAGACCAATTATCAGTGGACAGGATGGTACCTTGGAACCGATATCAATATATGTGAATGAATGCATATCACCCTTAGTGTGTACTACCCTGACACATGTTCGTGATACCATGCACATCTTACATATTCTTAAGAACTTACCTCCACTATCTGATGTTTAATTGGTCACACTCGATGTCAAGGCATTATATACAACTATAGATCATCAGAAAGCAATTGCCAGTATATGTTATATTTTCCGCCAACAATCAGCATCATATCACTTATATATTGATATGATTAAGGACTTATTACTTTGTGCCTTGCAAAATAATGTTTTTCTATTTAATGACACATATTATAGGCAACTAATTGGGATTGCTATGGGGGCGAGCTTTGCTCCTTCGGTAGTCAATATTTTTATGCACCAATTCGAACAGGAATATGTGTTCAAGAACACTACTTTCTCTTCATCAATATACCTTTGATGATGTACTTATGATTTGGACTGGCGCTGAGGAATGCCTATCTCAATTTGTCAATTTTTTGTTAATGACAATAATTGGGGTTTACAACTCACCCATCAATCCAGTACCTATTCAATTGACTTTCTGGATTTAAATATTTCTGCTTCAAAAGCTGGTTTCAAAACTAAAACGTTTCGGAAACAAACTTCAGTTAATGCTGTGTTACATTCTTCTAGTTCTCATAAAAAATCTGTTATCAACAACTTTCTATTAGGTGAGTATATTCGAGCCAAGAGAAACTGCTCACTTGATGTTGATTTCATGGTAGAAAAAGAGTTAATTCACGACCAATTCACAACACGAGGATATAAACCTTCTACTCTGAGCAAAGCTGAATGTAAAGTGGCTAGTATGAAGAGAGCTGACCTGCTGATACCCAAAACCCGAATCAGTGGTGCTAATGAAAGAGTCAATAAAATTAGATTTATCACTCGTTACAACAGTGACAGCAACAATATCTATGCAATCCTTAAACGTCACTGGCACTTACTCCATCTAGATGTTGATTTGGCCAAATGGCTGGAACCCAACCCTTCAATCACTCTCAGTAGAGCACCTACTTTGAAAAACATTTTATGTCCTTCTTTCATGTCTCAACCGGCAAGTGGGGGGACATGGCTCGCACAGGGGAAGGTCAAAGGCTTCCACAAATGTAGGAGCTGCAATATGTGCATGTACCCTTTGGAAACTGACCTTGTCGACTTTGGAGTAACTGGCAAACATAAAATCAATGCTTTCATTAATTGTAATACTAAATTTGTTGTTTACTGCATTGTCTGTGTCTGTGGTCTTATGTACATTGGCAGTACAATCAGACCCCTAAAAATCTGTATACGTGAACATTTGACTACATTATCAAAACAGGAATCTAAATACCCTTTGGCATTACATTGGCAGACCTGTCACCAATTGGACAATATAAAGGACATTAGATTTACAGGACTGACCCAGGTCTTCCCAAAGAAAAGAGGAGGTAACACTGAACTTAAACTTAGACAGTCTGAAGCACGCCTTATATGTAAACACAGACTTGTCACCAGGGGTTTGAGCTCAGATCATGAGTTTCATGTTTTCTTATGAATGTGACCATTGGATCCAGACATGCTTACTAGCCTCTCTGTTTGGTCATTTTGCTGATCTGACCTCACCCTTTCTTGAATGTAATATTTTCATCGTTAGTAATTATGCTCTGTGAATTGTCTGTCAATTGTTCAATTTTATTTTTGTACCGTGTTTTAGCGGCTAGAATAAGCTGTTGTTCCTTGAATACACTTTTGCAGTGCCAGTGACATACAGGAATTGCTATACATATTTGTATATTAAGTGGTTGCAATTTTGCTTAACAGGTGTATATATGTAATGGGTGGATAAACAATCATGGTCGCCTCTGCGGCACGTTGTAATCATTTATGGTTATTTCAAGTCATCTAATAATTCGGTCCCTCCAAATTTGCAATGTGTCCTTTTCAAACGTTAATTCGTCTACAATAGAGTGTCTGTGAATGACATTTGGTGTCACTGTAAGTGCTGGAATTATTTTATTTAATTTGTCTTTGAGTTGGAGCTATTATATTGTTGCAATCAATCCAGCAGTGAACCTGACATAGTATGCGATTCACCCAAGATGGCGGCCATTTTAGACCACGGGTTACGGTACTGTTGACTTTCTAGTGCCGGGTTATAGCTATGGACAAGCTTAGCAACGCGTCCTCCCTTTGATTCAGTGCAGTGCTGGAAGGCAAGTATGCGAGATGCTCTTTCACATTCACGCAATTAATGAGGGTCTATTTTGTCTCTCTTTCTTTCCTCAGTTGGACTATTATGGTTTGGCTTATTCGAACGGGCGGCATATTTACACTTCAATGATGATGGATTGGACATGCTGTAGTTCTCTAAATACTATTGGGTATCTGCAACTGCAGCATTAATTAAGGTAAACCGTTTTTATTTGGACTTTTGTGCACATGAATTTTGCGCCTTCCTTTTCTCATAGATAATACAATTGTCTGCAATTGGAATTTTTCCTTTTTAGTTATTTTTTAGATTCATAATTTGGATACGGAGCCTATGCATGGCAGATTGTATATAATTGGTGAGTTTATATGAGTGCTAATTTTGTAACAGTCAGAGACAATGAATTGATAGATTTCACATTCAGCAATTGCTTATATATCTCTTCTTTATTATGTCAGTGCTTTCAGATTGAAAAGGTTTATTTCGGGTAAATATACATTTTCTTTGTTCACACAATTTGGAAAAGGATAAATTACTAATAATAATTCTGGAGATGCCTCAGATACTGCCCACGGTTGTTTATCTGCCATTTTGGCTAAGTGCTGGTTTCTCTTATTTTTCTCTTCTCTTTTTTCTGCTTATTTGTTCATTATGTGGAACTATCGTGATGTCACTACCTGAATTGGTAATGTTGCATAACTTTTAAATCAATTGGATTTGGTTACCAATTGGGATTGCTTCGCTAATATATTTACTAATGATTGTATTCATGGTCTCCTGCCCCATGTGATGCAACCTCTATTTTGCCCCTGCATTTGGTCTCATCATCTGAAACGTTTTTGGATTTAATCATGTACATGCGACAATCTGTATATACTTTTCACTGTAACAGCCTCAGATGAAGAGCTTCGCTCGAAACACGTCTTAGGCTGTTCAGAACAATTATGAAAAATCTGTATAACTGTACAAACTTGGAATTGTCTGATGTGGCACGGCTCAACTATTTTCAAATCATTCTCCAGGGTAACATATGGGTTAAGGGCCATTTGGCAGTTTTGGCTGCCTTTTAGTAATCTGATAAATTTGGGTAGTGCAATGGATGCCAAATAAGAGTGGGCATCACACGCAATGTATATAAAGGTTTAGCAGCAGTTACAAATATGTATATGGTACACACCAGTAAACCACATAAGCATGTACATGGAACAATACTGATCTAAAGAGACCAAGGAAACCATTTCCTTGATTCTGGGTGCACTCTAGGAGTGGCAAAGACTACATGCAATTTCCAAAGTTAAAGAAACAAACATAATCAGCAGTCTTTCAGGTATTCATAATTCTGACTTATGCTTTTCATATCAGGGCAGAATCTGTAGATAATCAAAACACAAAGTAAGACTAATAAATCTTCTGTTATACAATATATAAGAAAAAGTCTGAGTTGTTCAAAAGTGTCAATCAAACCATTCATGTACCTTGCTGTTGGATTCATCGAATAAATAATAATACAACATAATGGTCAATTGAAAAATCAAATTAATATGAACAAAAAACCCAAAAGGTGGGAACCCACCATACTGGTGCATCCAGTGGTCTAACTTCAGAAAAAAGATGCTGAATGTTTGGTGACCTAAGTAATAGGAAAACCCAGCTATCAACCATCTGATTGAAAAATCCAATCGAGGGTTCAGATAAAAGAAAAACGAATAAATAGAATTAGGCTTTCCAAATTAAGTAACCCAACCACTTATAGAGTAGTGTATTTTTGTATTAAACTATTGCCTTGCATGGAAGATGTAAGTGGCAGTGGTTTGCTGAACATGGGCACTAGTATGCATGCACAGACGCAATGATGTCATCACGCATATAAGTGCAAAGATGTCATCCCACCAATCAACAAGGCTCGCTGTGGCGTCAATATGTTCAACAAGATTAGTGATTGTAAATAATAATACAATGCTTTACAAATTAAATATTGTTAATTCCTTAGTTAAAAAAAAGAAAATATCAGTTGAGACAAAACATCTTTGAGACCAATCTGAAACCACAAGGTCATGAACTGTGGATAGCTAACCCAAGTCAATGGGCCTCATTACGAGTCAGGCGTTAAGGGGTTAACGGCGCCGTAAACGGCGCCGACCCTTAACGTCTGATTCCGAGGTCCCTTTGCGGGATGGTGTTTTTAACGCCTGCTTTTTGCAGGTGTTAAAAACCATGCCGCAAAGGGACCTTGGCGATAATTACGGCAACCGTAATTTACGGTGCCGTAATTATCGCCTTCCCCATTCCCATTATGCCCTATGGGGCAAAAATGGAAATGGGGAAGGGGCCATTGGTGAATGGGGAATTACCGCCCCACTCACCTTGGAATGGGGCGGTAATTCCGCCATCCACCATGGCGGAGTTGGGACCTTAGCGGCATGGACCATGGTGCTAATAGCGCCATGGTCCTCCGCCAAGGTCGTAATGAGGCCCAATATCTTAATACAAAGCATTACAAATGAAATATTATGAATTACTGAGTAAAAGATAGAAAATATCAATTGCAATTAAAATGTAAAATATTCACTTTGCAACAGTAGGAAAACATGCACGTGTAGTAATACAAATAATGTATTATTAGAAAGAAACTCATGAATACTAAAAGGACTTACAGCACAGTACCATGATGCAGAAACAAAGATAATATGTTACAAAGTATTTTGCCATCCTCGGTACAAAAATAATAAGTCTGTTATGATATTATTGCAACTGCAAGAAAAATTATCATTTACAATACTCAAACAGAATGGAATAAATTGAATCCATTATAGTTTGTCAGTGTGAGGAGGTGCCTACAACGGACAGGGGGGGTGGAACCGACAACTCCCGGGAAACGGGTGGACACGGGAAACAACACAGAGACAAGACAAGCGAAGGAGCAGCAGTGGCGAGCTGCAGCATGGATGGTTGCTTACCGTATAGGAGTTCTAGCGCGGTGCAGCCGATGTTCCGGATTCGCCAGCCCGGGCCAGGAGAGGGGCGGAAGCAGTGCCAGGGAAGTCCCCGCGACCAACATGACCAGTGGCGGACGTCAAGCGGAGCCGGGGTGCAGGAGCGGGAGAGCACGCACAGGCGGCACAGTCTGCGGGAAAGGTCGGGAGGAGCCACGAACGCCCGAACCCGCCCATATGTGCTCGGGTCCCAGCGGCACTTCATCGGCACGGGCAAAGGCACCACAGGACCTCCCACCATGCTACAAGGGCAGGCGGAAGTGACGGGGGCGGGTTCTGGCTTTAAGGGAGGCGGGCCAACGGCTTCCCAGCCAATCACAACCGGGAAGGTCCTAAACCCTGCTGATTGGTGGGGCTTTGAAACCTCAGGGAAGGATAAAAGCCTGCAAATTCTAACCAGCTCTGTCTGTCATTTCCACAGGACGCCGAGACGGAGAGTGGAGCCGACCCAGAGTGGTAGGCCTATCCAGACCTCACGCATTAGGAGACAGTCCCCTTTCTCAGGAACCCACAAGGGAAGAAGAGCCTACGGTGAAGGAAACCGTTGAACTTTTCAGTTAATTACTTTTGCACTTGAATTATTCTAGTAATAAATATACTTTCAGCAACACACCTTGACTCCCGCGTCATACTTCCACAAGTGGCGACGAAGGTGGGATATTGGCGGCGCAATGGAGGCATTGATAAAAACTCTGTCAGAAGGACAGCAACAGCTGCAACAGTTGGTGCAGATACAAACCCAACAAGCAGCTGCCGACCGGCAAGCCTTTCAACAGGCCATGCAGTTGCAAAGCACTGTACAAACAACTGCCCAGGACAAGCATCATGAAACCATCTCTAGGCTCAGAGAGGTGGTAGCTAGTTCCAGAACCCAACCAATGGTCCCGTCCACCTTACTCCAGAAATACAAGGACGGCGAGGACCCGGTCTTCTTCTTTACCAGTTTTGAAAGAATAGCGAGAAACGCACAGTGGCCACCAGAGCGTTGGGGACAATATGTCGCCCCCCTTCTATCCGGCCTCATGCAGGGAGCCTACCAGGCGGTGAACCCCACCGGCAACACTCCCTATGGGGACATTAAGGCAGCGGTGTTGGATCGCCTAGGCCTCGATGAGGAGGCCTATCGCATCCAATTAAGAGACATCAAGCTGAGGGCCGGCGAGAGCCCACGGCAGTTGTATTACCGCATAAAGGACTTGGCGGAAAAATGGCTGTTGACCCCAACTCCCGCTACTCAGCCGATCCTTGATAAAATCATCCTCGAACAGTTTGTGGACGCTCTCCCTGGACAGATGCAGAGATGGGTGAGGCAACATCACCGACCATCTCTGACGGAAGCCGTGGACATCGCCTCGGCATACCAAAAGGCTGGATATCACAGAGCACAAACCCCTGGCATAACAGCTCGTATAGCAGTTCCAATAACTGACCCCCACTTGACCCGGGGAGCCAGACCCCAACAACTGAGATGGCGACCACCGGACGAGAGCATCCGGAGACCAGATGATAAGAAATATGGGATTGAAGATAAGCCCGCAGGGACCAGTCCAGGATATCGGCAGCCTCAATGCTTCGAGTGTAGCGAATGGGGGCACATAGCCCGATTCTGTCCCAGGAGAAGAGCAGCTGAGCCCATGGACATCGGATATCTAAACCCGCTGCCAGCAGAAGGCCTGCCCGGTCCCTATGTGGTCGATATACGAGTCGACGGCCGACCCACATGCGCTCTACTCGACAGCGGCAGCAGGCAAACCGCCATATCACCTACTGTAAGTAATAAACCCAACTTGATTAATGTGTCTATACCTATTAAGTGTATCCATGGTGATATAAAACTATATCCAATGAAGAAGGTAGCTATTGAAGTAAACGGGGAAATGTCACCTCTAAGGGCTGCTGTTTTGCCTTTTCTGCCTGCCCCGGTAGTCATAGGTACTGATTTACCTAACTTTGACCAGGCCCTAACCAGTCGGGAGGGAAGGAGGGAAGCAGGATCCAAGCCAGACATAGGAGAAGCTACGACAACCTCAGGAATCCCGAATAACAAAAAGAGACGAACCCGTATAGAGTGGTGTCAGGCTAGTTATATGACTAGACCCATTGACTGGAAAATAGAAGTCAAGGAGGAAAGCATTAGGGGAGAGACCCTAACAGATAACACGCTCAAGATAGCCCGAGAAAGGGCAGCCCAAGAAGGGGATCCAGATGTTTCCAAAGGCCCAGGATGTGTTCTACGGAAGGGTTTGCTATATTGCAGATACAAAGGGGACATGGGTCGGTTAAAGAACAGTTGGTGCTACCGAAAACCCAACGTAGCGTGGTCATGCAGTTGGCCCACAAACACCCATGCGGTGGCCACATGGCTTCCCTAAAGACGCAACAAAACATTCTCAAACGGTTTTACTGGCCAGGACTCTATGGCGAGGTAGCCCAGTTCTGTAAGAGATGCCCCACCTGTCAGCTAACCCGCAGGGTAAAGCCAGCTAAGGCTCCTCTACAAAAGATGCCCCTTATCGCAGTACCATTCCAAAGGATCGGTATGGATATTGTCAGACCATTAGAACCAGCCAGTAGAGGGTTTAAGTATATGCTTGTCATCGTAGACTACGCCACCCGCTATCCAGAGGCCTTTCCCCTCAAGGGTACGTCGGCCAGACATTTGTGTGATCAGCTCATACCTTTCTTTGCCCGAGTCGGTCTACCCTAGGAAATCATCACTGACCAAGGAACAAACTTCATTTCAGCCCTACTCCGGCAGGTGTGTGAACGCTTACAAATCAAACAACTCAGAACATCTGTGTACCATCCCCAAACCAATGGCTTGGTCGAACGTTATAATAAAACAATAAAGAAAATGATGAGGAGAGTGACAGGACCAGACGCCAAGAACTGCGATAGGGTGATACCCCTTGTCCTGATGGTCCTAAGAGACACCCCCCAGTCCTCTACCGGGTTTTCCCCCTTTGAGCTGTTGTTCGGAAGACAACCCCGTACGATCATAGGCTTGGTTAAGGAGGAATGGGAAGCCACTGATGAAATGTCCTTGACCGAATATACCGAAGAGTTGAAGGAACATTTAACTGCGCTGAGAACTCTAGCGGAAGCCAACCTCTCTCGGGCACAGACAACTCAAGAAAGGAACTACAACAAGGGGAGCAGGATGAGGAGTTTCAAACCAGGTGACCAGGTACTCGTTCTTTTGCCTACCAGCGCCAATAAGTTACTGGCCAGATGGAGAGGACCCTACAAGATCACCGACGTTCTCAGTCCTGTGACATATAGAGTCCACCAACCCGAACAAAGTAACCCGGATCAGATATATCACATCAATCTACTGAAAAAGTGGAACGAACCTCTAATGGTGGCCCTGGGAACTACCGGCGACATAGAAACCGTCGAAACAACGGACCCCGATTCTTTGGATCATGTCCAGTGGGGGAATGCATTAACCCCTGCTATGAAAGTAGAACTATTGGACAAACTGCTGCCCCACCGAGAAGCCTTTTCAACCTTACCAGGGCATACCGAATTAATCGAACACGAGATAAGAACAGAGCCCGGGAAGATAGTACGTCTCAGACCCTATCGTATACCTGAAGCCCGGAGGCGCGTCATAAATACCGAAGTGGATGAAATGCTGCAACTAGACACCATCGAACCATCAACCAGCACCTGGTCCTCACCTTTAGTACTTGTTCCTAAACCAGATGGCTCCATACGCTTCTGTATGGACTACAGACAACTGAATGTCGTCTCCCGGTACGAGGCTTACCTTATGCCACGGATGGACGAGTTACTGGAGGGACTTGGCGCCGCCCTGTTCCTGAGCACCCTAGACCTAACTAAGGGATACTGGCAGATCCCTTTACGACCCCAGGACAAGGAAAAGACCGCCTTCTCTACTCCACGAGGACTGTACCAGTTCAAGGTCCTTCCCTTCGGCCTACATGGTGCACCAGCCACCTTCCAGAAGCTCATGGACATCATACTACGACCTCATGAGGGGTATGCAGCGGCCTACCTGGATGATATAATTATCTATAGTAAGTCCTGGGAAGACCACCTAACCCACCTAAAAGCAGTCATAGCCGACCTACATAGGGCGGGATTACACATAAATCCCGAAAGAGCACAATGGGAGCTCACAAAACTAAGTACCTCGGACATCTAGTGGGGTTCTAAAAATGCAGATGTCCAAAACGGACGCCATCCACAGGATCCCAACGCCAGTGAGCAGGAAGCAGATACGAGCCTTCCTGGGACTCGTCAGCTATTATAGAAGGTTTATTCCCGATTTTTCCTCTATAGCCGCCCTGCTCACCGACGCACTGAGGTTCAAGGGAAACCCAGACTTGACAAACAATGATGCTGCCATAGAGGCCATTGCCCTGCTAAAACATAGGATCACGTCAGATCCCGTACTGTGTTGCCCGGACTTCCAGAAACATTTCTTCCTTCAAACTGACGCATAAGACCAGGGCCTGGGTGCCGTTCTCTCTCAAGAACAAGGAGCAGAGCTACGACCCATATGTTTTATCAGTCGGAAACTACTGCCACACGAGTCTGCCTACTCCACGGTGGAGAAGGAGTGCCTGGCCATCAAGTAGGCCATTGAATCACTCAAGTACTATCTGATGGGACGCCGATTCACGTTGTTCTCCGACCATGCGCCCCTCCAATGACTGGCCCGTCACAAGGATACTAACTAGAGGGTCCTCCGCTGGTTTCTATCCGTAAAACCCTTTGACTTTCTGACTTTGCATAAACCGGCCAGGTTCCAGTTGGTAGCAGACTACCTGTCCAGATGTTCTCACTGGCCCGATCGGCCTGTACCCGGGGTGGGTATGTGTGAGGAGGTGCCTACAACGGACAGGGGGGGTGGAACCGACGACTCCCAGGAAACGGGTGGACACGGGAAACAACACAGAGACAAGACCAGCGAAGGAGCAGCAGTGGCGAGCTGCAGCATGGATGGTTGCTTACCGTATAGGAGTTCCAGTGCGGTGCAGCCGAAGTTCCGGATTCGCCAGCCCGGGCCAGGAGAGGGGCGGAAGCAGGGCCAGGGAAGTCCCCGCGACCAACATGACCAGTGGCGGACATCAAGCGGAGCCGGGGTGCAGGAGCGGGAGGGGGTGCAGGAGCGGGAGAGCGCGCATAGTCTGCGGGAAAAGTCGGGAGGAGCCACGAACGCCCGAACCCGCCCATATGTGCTCGGGTCCCGGCGGCACTTCATCGGCGCAGGCAAAGGCACCACAGGACCTCCCACTATGCTACAAGGGCAGGCGGAAGTGACGGGGGCGGGTTCTGGCTTTAAGGGAGGCGGGCCAATGGCTTCCCAGCCAATCACAACCGGGAAGGTCCTAAACCCTGCTGATTGGTGGGGCTTTGAAACCTCAGGGAAGGATAAAAGCCCGCAAATTCTAACCAGCTCTGTCTGTCATTTCCACAGGACGCTGAGACGGAGAGTGGAGCCGACCCAGAGTGGTGGGCCTATCCGGACCTCACGCATTAGGAGACAGTCCCCTTTCTCAGGAACCCACAAGGGAAGAAGAGCCTACGGTGAAGGAAACCGTTGAACTTTTCAGTTAATGACTTTTGCACTTGAATTATTCTAGTAATAAATATACTTTCAGCAACTCACCTTGACTCCTGTTAGGAAAGATTTCATAATTGTAGGTAATTTTCCTTCCATGTGGCAACCCCTAAACTTTTGCTGTTGTTTTTCACCTTGTTCTCGACTTTGCCAGAGAAGTGCAGCCTTCTGCTGCACTCCTCTGGGCTTTCGCTCCTTTCTTACGGGGAAACTGACATGCCCTTAAGACAGTCAGTACGGGGAAACGCAGTTTTCCGTAGTTTCTTTTATCATGTTGCGGCTTTCGTGCAACATGACACAAGAGGGCACTGTAAGCTAAGTTACTGCTCTCTTGGGTCTCTAGCCTTCTACAGGCCCTAGATACTCTTTTTGGATTGTAACTGATCGGTGCAAGTGATTCACGGATGGGAATGGTGGCTTCAATCGTTTCTTGTGTTTTGAGCTCCTTTTGGCGTTTTAAACGCGTTTCTCGCGCTTGGCCCAAAATGGTGGCCTGGCTCCCAAAATGGCCAGACCACGAGGCTCCTTTGTCCTGTCCGCTGACTGTCTTGCTCCCTTCACCTTCCCCAGGTCGAGCAGACCCGCGGCCTTCCTTATTTGGGCATGTACTTTCCCGCGAAACACGGATGCTTTCGCGGGCGTCTACATGCCTGGTGTTTGCCTCCAGGATGTGGGCTGGAATGTCTGGTCCCAATACACATCCTGGGTGCCGGAGAGTCTAGGGTGGTGTGAATGCCTGGGACCACCGTGGTCCGTGATAGGTCCACGTATGGTGTGAGTCTTGATGAGCGTATCTCCCATTGGGTCCCCTCCGTTTTGGCGCGAAGGGAACCGTGGATAAGAGGGGGCTGGAAACACCACTACCATGTCGATCTCCTGAGTTCTCACGAACGAAGGAACACAGGAGCCAAGTATCCTGCAACCACGAGGCTGAACCGAGGAATCGCTGGTGACCCGCTGAAGGACTGCTCCTCTGCACTGCTGTCGCCTTGTGAAACCCTTTTCACCTTTGATCGAACCAGAAGGCCTGTACTGGTACTTCGACCCTTGGAATAGCGGGGACAGCTATTCTCGGCATCTTCACCATCTCCTGCTAGTAAGCCTTCAGAAGCGTCTCTGGGCCATCTAGCAGACTGACCAGCCTACACAGGAGTCTTGCTCTGTAACCGCCGCCAGGTTGGGTAGTATTTCGAGTCTTTGTCACTCTCACAAGATTCGTACACTTGGCGTTCCCAGGTCTGAAGTGAGAAGTGTACATTTGGCTCAGATACACACGGCCGCTCCGTTGCCCTGCTGTGGTAACAAACTGTGCGGGTTCCTTCGTTTGGGACGTCTTTTACTCAACTCTGCTGCTGCAGACTCAACACGACGACGAGACGTCCCCTGCTCTTCTGAACCTGCCAGCGACTGAAACTGACGCGGAGAAGCCTGGGTCTGCTTGCATCGAGGACCGGTGAGTAGTATAGCTAGGAACTGGTCGCCCTCCTGCAGGAGCCCATAGCTTTTCCCGCTGTGTCAAAACAGCACGCCTTTCCGTACTCGCGCTCTGCTTCTGCCCACAGTGGAGGCTGCGCTTGAGTCGCGGAACACCGTTCTTCTTCATTTGTGCACTAAACTGAACTGCCTAATTTCCCTCGAAGAGACTCCCCTTTTGCCCGTTGGCACCAGCGTGTGCAGGTACTTTTGAGCACAAGGCTCCACTCTTGGTAGGGCTCGGACTTCCTTTTAGTTAGGTGCCTCTGAAGGCGGACTGGGTCTAAGCATTATTTCGCACTGCCTGTTTTCCTTCCCTTTTAGGTGGACTACACATTTCGTGCATCTAACGCTTGAGACTTGTTCGTATTTGTATATATATTGTATTGGTATGGTATGTGTTGGTTTACTAGAGTTGTATTGTGATTTCTCGCTACGGTCATTGTTTTAAAGGCCTTGGAATAAATGTGTATATATTTTTAATATAACACCTGTTTGGAGTAGTTTGTAAGTGTCCTTGCTTTGTGTGCTCATTGCAGGCTTTCAGTCACCCTCACCCCTCTTGAGACCTAGTCTTGACCGCCGCGATCGCTACCCTGATTGGTCTGGCTTGTCCAGAGGTTACCCTGTTCCAAGTAATTAGGTTGGCCTTCTGAACTTCTGCGCCACCAGAACAGAGTTCAGAAATCCGTCTTAACAAATTGGTGTACAGCGGTGGGATACGACTGAAGGTATCCAGTGTTGCGCACGAACGAAGGCATTTCAAGTTATTCCTAACAGGACACGTAGTGAATTGTTATAGTATAACTTTAAAAAGGCCATAGTCCTATCTAACAGTATGGAAACAAATACCTTGTTAACTTTAAATGCTTCCAAATCAGAAACATTGAAAAAGATGTGTGCGGAGAGAGGTGTTTCCGCTCAAGGCACGAAATTGGATATGATCCAAAGAATCGTGGCGTAGCAAGAAGCGCAGCTTGACGCTATTACTTCTGAGGACAGTGCGGAAGGAGGTGGGGCTGCTCTCACTGGTAGAACCGACGGTTCTGCCGCTGCACTGATCCACCGCGACCACAAGGACAGGGAGGATGAGATGTCTAATGTTTCCTCTGCCAGTGCTGATGGGGAGGCTATGCTTGAATTCAAGAAGCAAGAGCTGCGGTTTAGGCAGAAGGAGATTGAATTCAGCATAGCCAAACTAAAAATCGAACAGGCAGAAAAACAGAAAGACAGGGATCACCAGTTGGAACTGGCCAAGCTTCAGGTTGCAAATGGGTCCAAGGGTCCTGGACATGGGTCTGGGGCCTCCTCTCATCCACGGTTTCCGAAAGATCTGCTCAGTGTGTATGAGGAAAGGAATGACATTATGGACTGGCTGAATGCGTTTGAGTAATCATGCGAAGTTCAACAAGTTGACAATGCTGATAAGATTGCCTGGTTACTCAGCAGACTGCCCCATTCTGGCTGTAGTGCCATTATGGAAATGTCGAAGGCTGAGCGAGCGGATTTCGCAATGTTAAAGCAAACTCTCATTTTAAAGTTTGGGAAGACTCCGGCCCAATATTTGAAACGATTCAGAGAGTATAAGAAAAGGAAGGTGGTACTTGGGTATCTTATGTCACCGAATCCTTGAAAAACTTAACTGGCTGGGTTGAAGGTTATAAGGTTTCTACCTTCGAAGGCATGATAAATCTTGTCATGCTGGAACACATTTTTGCATCTTCTTCCCCGGAGCTTAAGCAGCATTTGGCCGATTCGAAGAAGATAGATCCCAAGAAGCTAGCCATTGCAGCAGACTTATGGGTGTCACATCGAGTGTCCCATAAGGACAAAACTCATCCTGGTAAGCAGGAGGAAGGGAAAAAGTCCAAAGATAAGGAGGGTGGAGAATCTGATAAATCTTCTACTCAAAAGGGCCACAAAAAGCAAAATAAGGGTAAGACACAAGAGAACTCACAGGGTAGTGGAGGTCAAGCTCCGAAACAGAACTCTGGTTACAATAAGCCTCCCTATGTAAACAGACCCAATGGATCTTGTTTTGCTTGTGGAGCAACTGACCACGTGAAGGGGGATCCCCGGTGTAAGGTTAGACCTTTGGGGGTCCACTCCGCTAATCTCGCCTTCTCCTCCTATGAGGAAGAAGAGATTACAGGAGCATCCTTCTCCTCAGACTCATTTCCCAGCGGGATAGAGGCTGAGGTAGTTTTAGTTTCCCTGGGTTCCTGGGAGCCTAAAGTCGCAGAGGCTTATGCTAGGATTCCAGATAATACCAAGCACTACTTTAAAGACAGTGTGCTGATCAATGGAGTAGATACTCCAGCTCTTAGGGATAGTGGGTGCAGTCGAACTGTAGTGGATTCTACCTTGGTAGACTCAGAGGAAGTTGCCAGAGCTACTCTGATGCCCACTAAGTTGGCTGACGGCCCACTCCGTATGTTCCCAGTAATACCTGTAAATCTTACTTTAAATGGTACAGCAGTCAGGATTCCAGTGAGCATTCAGAGAAACGTCCCAGGAAAGGTCTTGTTAGGTAATGATCTCAGAGCTATCGGGCTCGTAGGAGACACTGCCGAAAGACCCTACACACGGTCTCAAGCACGGGCAGCATTGGCCAAGACCAATACGCCGCCCCAGCCGAAGGGGAAACCCAAGGCGAAAGGAGTAAACAAGTCAAGACGAGGGAAAGAGAATATTCCCCCGAGCTCGCCTACCACTGCGGTGGAGGAAGTTGGTCAATCGCCCGGGCCTGACGAGGAGGTGGCGATGCCTGAAGTATTTGACCCCAACGACCATCCTGAACTAAAAGACTTGTTAGTAGAAGGTGGTCCTGATAGGGACGAATTGAGTAAAGGCCAACGTGAGTGCCCATCTCTGGAAGGCCTAAGGAGACAGGCCTGCTCCCAGCTTGAGGATGAACCTCCTGGGATGCATAGGATTTATTGGGAAGGTGGACTCCTGTATAGTGAGCCCACAGAGTCTACAGAAGGAGACCATAGGAGGTTGGTGGTTCCCCTTGCTGTTAGGCCCTTCCTCCTGCAGTTGGCGCATGAAGTGCCCCTTGCTGGTCACCTTGGTATTAAGAGGACCAAGCAAAGGTTATCCATGCACTTCTACTGGCCCAAGATGGGGGTGCAAGTAGAAAGTCACTGCAGGAGTTGTGCCTCCTGCCAGTTATCTGGTAAGGTTGGCTCGACAATCCAGGCTCCATTGGTACCACTCCCAGTTGTGGGGGTACCATTCAAAAGGGTAGGGATCGACATCGTCGGTCCCCTTGACCCGCAAACATCCTCAGGCAATAGGTTTATCCTGGTGCTGGTCGACCATGCAACCAGATATCCTGAGGCCATCCCATTGAAAACTGTAACTGTCAAGTCAGTTGCAAAAGCTTTACTTGGCATATTTACTAGGGTTGGCTTCCCTAAAGAAGTTGTGTCGGATCGTGGCAGCAACTTTATGTCGAAGTATATGCAGGCTATGTGGAAAGAATGTGGGGTCACCTACAAGTTCTCTTCGGCATACCACCCCCAGACCAATGGTCTGGTGGAACGTTTCAACAGAACGTTAAAGAGCATGATTGGGGCTCTGGAAGAACCTCAGAGAAGGAAATGGGATCTTCTTTTACCATGCTTACTGTTCGCCTACCGAGAGGTACCACAGGAGGGTGTTGGCTTCAGTCCCTTCGAACTTCTGTTCGGTCATCCTGTAAGGGGACCCTTAGCCATAGCCAAAGAAGGATGGGAGATGCCCACTCCCCCTGTTACTACCAACGTAGTTGATTATGTGCTAGGGCTCAGAAAACGGATGGTACTTCTGATGGGCTTGGCTAGTGATAAATTGAAGGCAGGATAAGCGCTGGTGAAACATTGGTACGACCAGAAAGCTTCCCTCATCAACTTTACACCTGGTCAGCAAGTCCTGATCATGAATCCCATAAGGCCTCGAGCTTTACAGGACAAATGGTCAGGCCCTTACACAGTGGTGGAGCCCCTGGGTGAGGTTAACTATTTAGTGGACCTTGGAAGGCCTGGACAGGCTCCAAAAGTGTTTCACGTGAATAGGCTGAAGGCTTTCTTACCAAGAGTCGAAATCGCAGCACTGCTACTGGCTTCAGATGTTGAGGAAGAGGAGTCTGAACCTCTCCCCGACCTGTTCCAAAGCGGTCCTTCAGATAGCTCCTTTGAGGGTGTCCGAGTGGCCCCTCACCTGACTTCTGATCAGCAGGCTGAGGTGAAAAGTTTGCTTAGGCAGTTTTCCCCCCTGTTTTCAGAGTCGCCTGGTTTGACACCTTGGTGCAAACATAACATAGACACAGGAGACAGTGTACCTACCAAAAGTAGGGGATACAGGATGTCAGACAAAGTACGGTATTATATTAAGACCGAGGTCAATAAGATGTTAGACCTTGGGGTGATTGAACCCTCTAGTAGTCCTTGGTCCAGCCCTGTGATTTTGGTTCCAAAGGCAGGCACTTCTGAATTGAGGTTCTGCGTGGACTACAGGGCTCTGAATGCTGTCACCAAGACAGATGCACACCCCTGGCCACGAACATATGAGCTGGTGGATACTTTGGGTGCCTCCAAGTACCTCAGCACGTTTGACCTCACTGCTGACTATTGGCAAATAGCTTTAGCAGAACATGCCAAGGAGAAGACAGTGTTTTCTACTCCAGACGGCCTTTACCAATTCCGGGTAATGCCGTTCGGGTTGAAAAATGCACCTGCCACTTTCCAGAGGCTTGTGAATCATGTTTTGAATGGGTTGGACGAATTCTGTCTTGCATATCTGGACGATATAGCAGTTTTCAGTGCCACCTGGGAAGACCATGTGAAACACCTCGGGATTGTGCTCCAGGCTAAGCACACTTGACCATAAAGGCTAGTAAATGCCAGATTGGACAAGGCTCAGTGGTTTACCTTGGACATGAAGTAGGTGGAGGGAGGATACAGCCTCTACCCAGTAAAGTACAAGCAGTACAAGACTGGCCTACCCCCACTACACAAACCCAAGTGAGAGCCTTCTTAGGACTCACAGGGTATTACCGAAACTTTGTGGCAGACTATGGCACCATAGCTGCCCCTCTGACTGCCCTCACCACTCCGAAGAAACCCAAGAAGGTAACTTGGACCGACGAGTGTGAGAAGGCCTTCAATGGCTTAAAAGACTCCTTGTGCCAGGCCCCTGTCCTCAGGGCCCCTAATTATCAAAGACCTTTTATCGTGCAGACGGACGCCTCTGACACTGGGATAGGAGCTGTACTATCACAAGTAGATGAGAAGGGTAAGGAACACCCTATTGGTTTTATTAGTCGCCAGCTTAAGGACAGAGAGCTCAGATGGTCCACGGTAGAGAAAGAATGTTTTTCTGTTGTGTGGGCCCTAAGGAAGCTGAGGCCCTACCTCTATGGGACCCACTTCACTGTGCAAACTGACCATAAGCCCTTAAAGTGGCTAATGAACATGAAGGGGGAGAATCCAAAGTTGCTTAGGTGGTCCATAAGTCTTCAAGGCTTCGACTTCACTATTGAGCATAGGCCAGGTGTCAAACATAGCAATGCCGATGGGTTGTCCACAATGTTTAACCGACCTGAACAAGAGACTCATCCAGGGGTGGATTAGTTCCCCCTGTCCATAGTCTGGGAGGGGCGAGTGTTAGGAAAGATTTCATAATTGTAGGTAATTTTCCTTCCATGTGGCAACCCCTAAACTTTTTGCTGTTGTTTTTCACCTTGTTCTCGACTTTGCCAGAGAAGTGCAGCCTTCTGCCGCACTCCTCTGGGCTTTCGCTCCTTTCTTACGGGGAAACTGACATGCCCTTAAGACAGTCAGTACCTGGAAACGCAGTTTTCCGTAGTTTCTTTTATCATGTTGCGGCTTTCGTGCAACATGACACAAGAGGGCACTGTAAGCTAAGTTACTGCTCTCTTGGGTCTCTAGCCTTCTACAGGCCCTAGATACTCTTTTTGGATTGTAACTGATCGGTGCAAGTGATTCACGGACGGGAATGGTGGCAGCGATCGTTTCTTGTGTTTTGAGCTCCTTTTGGCGTTTTAAGCGCGTTTCCCGCGCTTGGCCCAAAATGGTGGCCTGGCTCCCAAAATGGCCAGACCACGAGACTCCTTTGTCCTGTCCGCTGACCGTCTTGCTCCCTTCACCTTCCCCAGGTCGAGCCGACCCAGGGCCTTCCTTATTTGGGCATGTACTTTCCCGCGAAACACGGATGCTTTCGCGGGCTTCTACATGCCTGGTGTGTGCCTCCAGGATGTGGGCTGGGATGTCTGGTCCCAATACACATCCTGGGTGCCGGAGATTCTAGGGTGGTGTGAATGCCTGGGACCACTGTGGTCCGTGATAGGTCCACGTATGGTGTGAGTGTTGATGAGCGGATCTCCCATTGGGTCCCCTCCGTTTTGGCGCAAAGGGAACCGTGGATAAGAGGGGGCTGGAAACACCACTACCATGTCGATCTCCTGAGTTCTCACGAACAAAGGAATACAGGAGCCAAGTATCCTGCAACCACGAGGCTGAACTGAGGAATCGCTGGTGACCCGCTGAAGGACTGCTCCTCTGCACTGCTGTCGCCTTGTGAAACCCTTTTCACCTTTGATCGAACCAGAAGGCCTGTACTGGTACTTCGACCCTTGGAATAGCGGGGACAGCTATTCTCGGCATCTTCCCCTTCTCCTGCTAGTAAGCCTTCGGAAGCGTCTCTGGGCCATCCAGCAGACTGACCAGCCTACACAGGAGTCTTGCTCTGTAACCGCCGCCAGTTTGGGTAGTATTTCGAGTCCTTGTCACTCTCACAAGATTCGTACACTTGGCGTTCCCAGGTCTGAAGTGAGTAGTGTACATTTGGCTCAGATACACACGGCCGCTCCGTTGCCCTGCTGTGGTAACAAACTGTGCGGGTTCCTTCGTTTGGGACGTCTTTTACTCAACTCTGCTGCTGCAGACTCAACACGACGACGAGACATCCCCTGCTCTTCTGAACCTGCCAGCGACTGAAATTGACGCGGAGAAGCCTGGGTCTGCTTGCATCGAGGACCGGTGAGTAGCATAGCTAGGAACTGGTCGCCCTCCTGCAGGAGCCCATAGCTTTTCCCCGCTGTGTCAAAACAGCACGCCTTTCCGTTTTCGCGCTCTGCTTCTGCCCACAGTGGAGGCTGCGCTTGAGTCGCGGAACACCGTTCTTCATTTGTGCACTAAACTGAACTGCCTGATTTCCCTCGAAGAGACTCCCCTTTTGCCCGTTGGCACCAGCGTGTGCAGGTACTTTTGAGCACAAGGCTCCACTCTTCGTAGGGCTCGGACTTCCTTTTAGTTAGGTGCCTCTTAAGGCGAACTGGGTCGAAGCATTATTTCGCACTGCCTGTTTTCCTTCCCTTTTAGGTGGACTACATATTTCGTGCATCTAACGCTTGAGACTTGTTCGTATTTGTATATATATTGTATTGGTATGGTATGTGTTGGTTTACTAGAGTTGTATTGTGATTTCTCGCTACGGTCATTGTTTTAAAGGCCTTGGAATAAATGTGTATATATTTTTAATATAACACCTGTTTGGAGTAGTTTGTAAGTGTCCTTGCTTTGTGTGCTCATTGCGGGCTTTCAGTCACCCTCACCCCTCTTGAGACCTAGTCTTGACCGCCGCGATCGCTACCCTGATTGGTCTGGCTTGTCCAGAGGTTACCCTGTTCCAAGTAATTAGGTTGGCCTTCTGAACTTCTGCGCCACCAGGATAGAGTTCAGAAATCCGTCTTAACAACTCCCGCGTCATACTTCCACAGTCAGTCATTTTTAGAGGTGAAATAAAAAATGTCCAGAAGAAACTATATGTAACTTCATCATTCATCCCTCTTGGAATGACAGTGCCCAGTCTCTCTATCCAGTACACTTTGCATTAATCAGGCTTTCTCTGTAAATCTATAAATGGTACAGCAGTGCAAGTAGTTAATGTGTACCCTCTTTTGCAATATGTAATGCTCTTCTCAAGGAAATGTCTAGCCACAGTAGTCTGCTCTTTTGTTACTATGTCAATGGAGTGGTAGATGAACTGCTGGGGATTGCGTTGGACGCACCAACACTTGGGACTGACAAATGCCCCTTGGTCCTGTGTGCGGTTGATGCAATGTTAATATCATCGACGCCTTCAGTTATGTTATGTTGCTATGTTAGTGTAATTTGTAGAGCGCAATGTTAACCCAAAGGTATCTTGGCGCTAGAGAGGGAGGACAGCAGTTATTCAACAAAGCAGCTAAAACAAGCATGTTTTAAGCGCTCTTTTGAACAGCAGGTGGTTTGACAGGTTTTTAACTGTCAGAGGCAGGTCATTCCACATTTGAGCGGCAACAACTGAGAATGTGCGGGCCCCGATACGTGACCTATGAAACGTCGGGACCAGTAGCAATCCAGGCTGAGCGAAGATGGCGAGTGGGGGTATACTGGATGAATTTGCCTGAAAGTACTCTGCTCCCTGACCGTGCAGCGCCCAATGTACGATACACAAGGCTTTAAACTTCATCCACTGCATGACTGGAAGCCAATGAAAAGTGCGTAATACGGGGTAAATATGTGACCCATAAGGGGACCCAGTGGCCACCCGGGCAGCAAGATTTTGTAGGTGTTGAAGCCGTTGGATCATGCCCTTGGGCTAAGCAAGATATAGAGAATTACAATAATCAAGTCTGCTCAGCACCAAGGCTGCGACCACCGGAGGATGAAGAGTAGCCGGAAGCATCAGGAGCACCTTCTTTAAAATGTTAACGTGGAATTGACCTGCCTTGCATACAGAAGACACTTGACCTTCGTCGAAGGAGAAGAAGAAAAGACAACTCCCAGATTCCTCACCTTGGACACAGGGGTAGAAAGAGGACCAAGAGACGGGGGCAAAAAGAAGACACGCAAAGAGTGGGTTCAGGGGGCCCCCTACCACCATCACCTCTGTCTTGTCCCCATTCACTTTCAACCAATTGCGACTCATCCATTCACCTACAGCAGTCAGGCACAGATGGAGGCACAACGACACCTGAGTACGAGCTAGATCTAATTGTATCAATATCTGAGTATCGCAGAGGGAGCGTATGAGACAGATCAAAGGTCAGATGTAAATGTTGAAAAGAATGGGTGACATGGTGGAGCCCTGCGGGACACCGCAGGAAAGGCGCAGGAGCCAGAGAGAAAGAAAGCCAAAGATAACACCTGAGTGCGATCAGCCAAGAATGAAGAAAACCAGGCCAGCTCCTGGTCCACGATGCAAATCTGAGACAGGCGAGACATCAGGATGGGGTGGTCCACGGTGTCACAAGCAGCTGAAAGATCTAAAAGAATCAAGGCACCCACCCCACCTGAATCAACCAGTCTAGCCATGTCATAAAACCCCAAAACCAATACACTTTTGGTACCCTGACCAGGCCTGAAACCTGATTGGGAAGGATCAAGAAGTTTGGAAGATTCCAAAAAGGAAGAGAGAAGGGGAGACACCAAAGATTCCAACAGCTTCATAGAGAACGGGAGGAGAGATATAGGTCGAAAGTTAGAAAGCCGTGGTGGATCCAAGGAGGGTTTTTTCAGGAGAGGAATGACCATAGCGATCTTCACTTCCGACAGAATCATCCCTGACTGACATGACAAATATATGGCCGCCGTGGGTTCAGTAAGAAAATCCCCAGAGATGACTTTCATAATAGCTAAAGGTGCCACGTCAAGGGGAGAGCCCAATCTAATATGTTGGATGGCAGTGGAAACCATCTCCTCAGGGAAAAGTGGGAAAGAAGACCACTCAGGACTTAGGAAAATGCTTTTAACAAGTTCTGTCAACATAGGGACTTGAAAATTGACACAAGCAAAAACAAGTCAATGGTTATTGATCCTCCCTGGAAAATATAATGTAGACTTAATATAGATTTGGAGGGAATAGCAATTGAACAAGCAACAAGCTCTGTTTACCTGGGCCTTTGAGTCACTGCATCTGGGAAATGGAGTGCCCACTTGGAAAAAGCAAGCCTTGTGCTGTGCAGGTATGCTACAGCTACTGACTCTTTATTTAAAAGGGACAATAAGCCCAGCCCTTCAATTGTATGAACGACAAGCAGGTCAGCTGCTCTCTGTGGGGCAGAAGTGTGGGGATTTTCAACAGTGGACCACCTTCTCTCTAACTGAAAATAGATTTTAAAAACAGGCGTTAAACTTAACAAAGAGCACTCCTACCAAAATGCTGCAGATGGAATTAGACCTCCAAGGCATTGATCGCCTAATCCTTCTAAAATCATAACTATATCGGTTTCTGTATAGGGCACTCTGTCCCTCGCAAACTATAGATCAGCCCTGCAAGATAACTTGGGGCAGCACGGGGGACTAACAATTCCACGGTGTAAATGCATCAAAAATCTAACATCTTATATTGAGCATGCCAAACATTGGTCGAATCCGTTGGTAATTGAGAAGGAAACAAGCAACCTAGTAGAATCTGCTTTCAGGGTAAGGGAAGAGGTCAGATTACTCTGCATTGCTGTCCCATCTTCTCCTACACTCTAATGGGAATCCCAAAATTGCTGAGGCTTTGAACGCTATCTGTATTATCAAACTCCTCCATTTGCATAAGTACTTTACATCACATTTAGGTATATATTCTCCTGTTATCATCCCTACTTAACACATGGTACCCATCTTTGTCAGACATGTATCCTTTTTGTGAATATGTTAGAGAAACAGTTACATATTTCCTCCTGCTCTGTCATTCAGATATTGAACTCAGGAGAGCGTATTTAGGACTGATGTTCATCAGGTGACAGACATAGTATGACCGATGCTCTCTTTTAATGTAACGATACAGAAGATAGACCACAAGTCTCTCTGGTAGTGAAATATATTCACAGAGTGTGGCTGAAAAGGAAGATTTGTTTAGACACTTGTTTGTGATTTCTTTAACTGTTCTGTTTTGAGCCTCTCTAATCATTTGTGAAGCATTGGTATACCAAGGAAAAGGTATGGTCTCTATATTAGAGTGGTACTGTATTCTTGCATTTTCCATGATTTTTATTATTTTAGATAGTATTATAATGACGATTGCCATTTTGATAATGTTTGTATATCCTATTCTGTTAACTGTGTTTATAATGTACTATATATGTGTTGTTTATACATTTCTTTTAGATGTGTTGCATGTGATTTTGTGTATGTTTGCCTAAATGATTTTACAACAAATAAAGGCGTTTTGACTAATTGACTAAGAGTAGACTGTGGGTTCTTGGTCCTAATTTTTGGCTTATTCTTGTACCATCGAATTTCTGCTTTTTGGATTGTTTACCCCACATAGTGCAGGTCGCATGGGCAACAAATTCTGTACATGATGTTAGAAGTGTCACACGTTGAGAACAGTCTCAAATAAATGTTTTCACCAGTTCTAGGGTGAAATACTATGTTTCTTTTGATAACGTAATTACAGTTGCTAGCTACAACACAGACATGGGAATGTGTTTATGTATTGATGTAGTGTGACTCTATTTCCTACACTTGGTTTCATCTGTTCATACCAAGAGATCCCTCAGATTGTTACGTCTCTTGTAAGTGAAAACTGCTTTGTTTTGATATACATGTTCAGTTGGACTATCACAAGTCAAAATATTCCAAACTTTGATAATGCTTTTATTGATTCTCTTTCTTTCTATAGAGTATTGTGATATGTATACCAATTCTAATTCAGGACATTGGCCCTCATTACGACCCTGGCGGATTTATTCCGCCATCGGCGGACTTTTCCGCCATGGCGCAAAGTCCCTTTACGCCATGGCGGATGGCGGACTTACCGCCCCATTCCGAGGTCGGCGGGGCGGTAAGTCCCCATTGACCCATTTACCCTTCCCCATTCCCATTTCGGCCCCATAGGGCTCAATGGGAGTGGGGAAGGTGTTAATTACGCCACCGTACACTACGGTGGCGTAATTAACACCGAGGTCCCATAGCGCCATGGATTTTTACGCCCGCAAAAAGCGGGCGGAAAAATGACCATGGCGCTCTGGGAACTCGGAATTGGCGGTAAGGGGTCGGCGCAGCTAACGCTAGCGTAAACCCCTTACCGCCAGGGTCCTAATGAGGGCCATTGTGTTTTGGTATGTATCAAGAAGTGTCTCAACTTTCCACCACCTTGGCTTTGTTTATCTCCAATTCTCACATGGGTAGCCACTATTTGCAAATCTTTTGATCATTTTGTCCAATTCTTTTGAACACTAAACTTCACCTGTCAGGAATAGGGCGTGGGGCAAGCCAAGAAGACAGTATAGGAGAAATTGAGGTAAAGACTACGGTTCCCAGCATGCTTAAGGGCGAATTGTAGTCACTGGAGTTCGTGCCGTGAGACAGCTGCAGCCCATCAGGGGAGTATTTAGCCGTTAACCATCCATGCACAGGTGCTGATAATTGATGTTGTGCAGCACGGGCGGTTAGGACGGCATGGATGGGCTCTGGACGAACTAATGGCGATCTGGGTAATCAAGCAATCATGGTAGCGAGCGAGGGCTGCAGGCAATCACGGCAGAGAGAGAGTGTTGTCGGCCCGAGTCTGTTGGGCCTTGCGGGCTGCGGCAGTGACTATTAGTGACAACGCGGGTCACTTGGCAGCCTTCCCCGGCCGCAGCGTTGAACCCTCTATACTACAGCTTTGAGCTCGAGACGATGCGCAGCAGTGGCTCTGGCTACGGCGCTTCAACAGCGCCATGTCCTAATGTCGGGTGTACTCTCGAGTCACCCGGGCCCTAAGATAAGTACATTCAAGTATTTACGTTAAGTGCCTCGAGCATGGTGTTTCAGTGCTAAAGTCTGAGCTGCTGGGGTTGGTTCAGTAGACTGTTGGTAACTTCGTTTATACCCAGAGTATGAGGCAATACTCGCAGTAAAGACAGCAATCTTTACTATTTCAGGCATCCAACTACAAACAAGTAATGATTTATGTTTTTGCTTATGTTTTGCTCATGTTCAATGTCAGTCCACAGAACCATGTGTCATGTTGAATTCATGTAGGCAAGATTCCCTTGTGTGTGCCTTACAGTTTATGTTGTTTCATGTTTGCTCTGCGTTATACACGTTTTACACACACGTACATGGTCATGGGTATGTTAGAGTATAATTAAGAACCCTAGGTGCTACATATTATGTTCAAGAGTTGATCATGATAGGAAGTATCAAGCAGGGAGTGCAGGACTATGAAGTTTCAATATTAAGTGATGTGTTAAGAAATGCATGTTTTCTCTTCCTTACCTTCCCTTTGTCATTCCACACCCTTTCCATATCTCTGTCTTCCCCACATTGGCTGCCACATGGTTATCTGTGTACTTACATTCAGACGTCCGTGCCAACCACGGTGGGAGGGTCGATCTATTCGGCTTCTTTGGTTCGGGAGAGGAGGTTGAGACCCTTTCATCCCTCATTGGACTTGACCGAATTATCAGCCCCCGATTTAGGGGTATTTGAACCACCCAAGCCAAATGGAGTCGAATACTCCTTCTTTAGCAGAAGTGCTAAAGACATTGCAAGATATTCAAACAGAGTTAGTGCATGCTAGACAGGAGTCTAATAATATTAAGGCTCAAGTACAAGGGTTAGTGGCTCAGGGTACTCCCTTGGAGGGGGCGGGAGCATCCACAGGGGCGACCACAGGAAGAGCCTCTACAGTTATTCTACAAGCACCCAGCAGTGTTCCATTAGTGCCACCCGAAAGATTTGCGGGTGATCCTAGGAAGTATATGACTTTTTGACACAATGTATGTTACATTTTCTGTGTAAACCCGCTGCATTTGAAACCATCCAAGCTAGGACAGCATTTGTGATTTCCTACTTAACGGGCGACGCAGCGGCGTGGGCCATGCCATTAGTAGAAAAGGATGACCCATTGCTATACAATTGGGATATGTTTCTGACAGAATTCGGCAGACTATTTGATCGAAGGGGAGTTTCATTAGCCCAGGACAATGAGCTGTTAGCATTAAAGCAAGGGACACGTGATTTAGTATCCTATGTTACGCAGTTCAATCGGTTGGTAATAGAGACGGATTGGCCAAAGAATAAACAGATGGTATTGTTTTATCAGGGACTCAGGGAGGAATTGAAGGATGCAATGGCTCATGTGGAACCTCAGCCGAGTTCCTGTACTGCTATGAGTGACCTAGCTTTGAGGTTAGATCATCGTATGAATGAAAGGAAAGGTGACAGGAAGAGACCAGAGGTGGTTCCTTTTGTAAGATTGGATAAGGGCCGGGGAGGAAAAGGTAGTGACGTAGAGCCCATGCAAATAGGTGGGGTAAGAGGGCCTTTGTCGACGCTGGAGAAGGAGCAGCGCAAGGCTAATAATTTATGTTTGTACTGTGGTCAACCAGGACCTTATATACGAACATGCCCTAATACGCCAAAAAAGGTTGTGAGAAGTGAAGGGAGCAAGGTGGAGGCGGGAAAAAGATTGAGCCGGCCATATCGGGAACCCAGGTGTCAGGCCCCAGTCTGAGTAGGTTCCCAAGCTGGGCAGCTAATAAGATGAATAACAAGAATTCTCATTTGTATCTGTTAGTCACTTTAGTATTTGCATGCATAAAACAAATGGTGTCAGCCATGGTGGATTCAGGTGATACTGGAAATTTTATTGACATTGGTTTGGCACGAAAATTGGGATTACGTTAAGAAACAAGACACAGGTGGAAGGAGTACAGTCAGTGGATGGTTCTCCCTTAATTTCTGGTCCCATTTATCAGCAAACCCAACCAATTCAGATGAGATGTGAATCAGGACATGTGGAGGAGATTGTGTTGGATCTGATAGCAGCACCTCAATTTGCTCTTATTTTGGGAATGCTTTGGTTGACTTTACATAAGCCTAATATTGATTGGGTCAAAAGAGAGGTATCATTTGAGGGGGTGGGGTGTGAAGAACATTTGGAAGAAGAGGTTGGACCGGCCCTATTTCTGACGGATCAGGCAGGAGATTCACAGGTGGTGGGTGCTGTGGGGACTGGCATTCCTAGGCAGTATGTTGATTTTGCAGGAGTATTTGATAAAAGGGGAGCAGAGAGGTTACGTCCACAACGATCTTATGACTGTGTGATTGAATTAGAACCTGGGGCCAAGTTACCATGCAGTTGTATTTATGCACTAACAGAAAAGGAAAATCAACATTTAAAGGAATATTTGGATGATATGTTGCAAAAAGGTTTCATTAGACATTCTAGCTCGCCAGTGTCATCCCCTTTGTTTTTTGTGCCGAAAAAAGAAGGAACACTTAGAACCTGTATTGATTATAGGGCATTGCACAAGGTAACCATACAAAATAGGTATCCCTTGCCTTTAATCTCAATACTATTGGATCAGGTGAAATCAGCAGTGATATATACTAAACTGGACTTGAGAGGGGCATACCACTTGATGCGTGAAAAAAACGGGACGAGTGGAAGACAGCCTTCAGAACTAAATTTGGATTATTTGAATACTTAGTTATGCCGTTTGGGCTGTGTAATGCACCTGCGGCATTTCAGTACTTTATGCAGGAGGTGTTGAGGGAGTTTTTGGACATATTTGTCATTGTATATATTGATGATACCTTGATTTATTCTGCTTCAGAAGAACAACACATAGATCATGTGCGAGCAGTGTTACAAAAACTACAGGAGCATGAATTATGTGTAAAGTTGGAAAAATGTGAATTCCACACTACTAAGGTGGAATTTCTGGGATTCATACTCACTCCTACTGGTATAGTAATGGATCGAAAGAAGGTACAGGCAGTCATCGATTGGCCAGTGCCTCAATTGGTCAAGGACATTCAGTCCTTTTTGGGCTTTGCCAACTTTTACAGAAGATTCATTGTGAATTTTTCACAAATTGTTGCACCCATAACTAAGTGGTTAAGAAAATCCTCTGGGTTTAGTTGGAATCAAGAAGCAGAACAAGCATTTAGCGCACTTAAAAAGGCATTTACCTCTGCTCCTGTTTTGAGACATCCAGATCCAGAAAGATCTTTTCAAGTAGAGACTGATGCCTCCAATATAGCAGTGGGAGCGGTGTTGTCTCAAAAGGATGGGGAAGGTAGGTATCACCCAGTTGCTTTCTATTCCCGGAAACTCACGAGTTGTGAGCAGAATTACTCAATTACGGACAAGGAATTATTGGCCATACGAGAAGCATTTCTGGAGTGGCGTCAGTATCTTCTGGGAGCAAGACATCAGGTGTTGGTAATAACTGACCATAAGAACCTACAGTTCTTTAAGACTGCACATACTTTAAGCCCCAGACAGTTGCAGTGGTCACAATATTTCAATGAATTTGACTTCCTGGTAACTTTCCGGCCCGGGAAGAAGAACGAGAAGGCTGATGCATTATCCAGACAGCAAAATTTAGAAAATGTGACTACCGAGGGCAAGACTATCATGCCTGTGGAAAGAGTGGTAGGTGCAGTAACTAAGAGTCTGTTGAACCAGGTGAAAAAGGAAATGAAGAAACGAAATAATAGGGCATGGGGTACCAACAGACCCTTAGAGACTATGAAGAATGATCTCCCATACTATGCAGGGAAGTAATATTTACCTACTCAAGACTTACAAACAAAAGCCTTGCATTGGTGCCATAACTCTCCCTTGGCAGGACATGTGGGGAGGAAAAAGACACAGGAAATGTTGACAAGATATTTCTGGTGGCCAACTTTAAGACAGGATACCATTGATTATATTAAAAAATGTGAAACATGCACACGATGTAAGGCTGATCATGTACGTAAGGCAGGACTATTGCAGCCGCTTCCTACTCCGGAAAATGTTTGGACACACATTTCAATGGACTTAATAACTGACTTGCCTCCTGATAATAACTATGACACAATCTGGGTGGTAGTGGATTATATGTCCAAACAAGCTCATTTTGTGCCTTGTCAAGGTATCCTAGGGGCAGGAAAATTGTCAGAGATATTCTTACAGAACATTGTTCAATTGCATGGATTGCCACAAAGTATTGTGTCTGATAGGGGTCCTCAGTTTACATCTAAATTTTGGCGTGCCTTTTGTCAAATGTTGGGTATTGAAGGTGCTTTATCTACAAGTTATCACCCACAGACTGATGGACAGACTGAGCGTGTCAATCAGACTCTGGAACAATATTTACAATGTTATTTGCATGACGGTATGGATTCCTGGGTACAAGCTTTGTGGTTAGCAGAATTTACGTATAATAATACCGAGCATGCTTCACTGGGGATGTCACCTAATGAATGTTTGTATGGACAAGGATAGACTATGTTGCCTGAACAGTTACCTCCAGTGGAAACATTTCCAGCATTACAAGAAAGGAAAGAATTGCTGTTGGCTATCAGACAAAAGGCTAGAGTGAATTTAGAACAAGCAAAGAAGGATTATAAGAAACAGGCAGATAAAGGAAGAAGGGTAGCTCCTCATTATCAAGTGGGAGACAAAGTATGGTTATCTACACGCAATTTACCCTTGGCAGGATATCGTAAATTTGCCCCCAGATTTATTGGGCCCTATGAAGTGTTGAGATGTATTTCGCCAATGGCTGTTAAACTTAAATTGCCTGATACCTTAAAAATACATCCTGTGTTTTAATGTGTCTCTCCTTAAACCCGCAGTTCCAGGAACACGTGTACAGAGACCGCCAGCCATCACCAAAGAAGGTCAGATGGAGTATGAAGTCAAGAAGATATTGGATTCCAGACGCAGACAGCGGAACTTGTGGTACTTAATCCAATGGGCTGGTTATGGACTAGAGGATTGTTCATGGGAACCTGGCAGCTCAGTGCATGCACCAAAATTGATAAGGCAATTTCATTTGCAGAAAAGGCAGGGCCAGGGAAGGGCCCTGGGAGAGGAGGTACTGTTAGGAATAGGGTGTGGGGCAAGCCAAGGAGACAGTATAGGAGAAATTGAGGTAAAGACTACGGTTCCCAGCATGCTTAAGGGCGAATTGTAGTCACTGGAGTTCACGCTGTGAGACAGCTGGAGCCCATCAGGGGATTATTTAGCCATTAACCGCCCATGCACAGGTGCTGATAATTGATGTTGTGCAGCACGGGCAGTTAGGACAGCGTGTATGGGGTTCTGGACGAACTGATGGCGATCTGGGTAATCAAGCAATCACGGCGGCGAGCGTGGCCTGCAGGCAATCACGGCAGTGAGAGAGAGTTGTCGGCCCGAGTCTGTTGATCCTTGCGGGCTACGGCAGTGACTATTGGAGCCAACGCGGGTCACTTGGCAGCCTTCCCCGGCCGCGGCGTTGAACCTTCTATACTACAGCTTTGAGCTCCAGACTATGCACGGCAGTGGCTCTGGCTACGGCGCTTCAACAGCGGCATGTCCTAATGTCCGGGTATACTCTCGAGTCACCCGGACCTTAAGATAAGTACATTCAAGTATTTACGTTAAGTGCCTCGAGCATGGTGTTTCAGTGCTAAAGTCTGAGCTGCTGGCGTTGGTTCAGTAGACTGTTGGTAACTTTGTTTATACCCAGAGTATGAGGCAATACTCGCAGTAAAGAGAGGAATCTTTACTATTTCAGGCATCCAACTACAAACAAGTCATGATTTATGTTTTTGCTTATGTTTTGCTCACGTTCCATGTGAGTCCACGGAACCATGTGTCATGTTGAATTCATGTAGGGAAGATTCCCTTGTGTGTGCCTTACAGTTTATGTTGTTTCATGTTTGCTCTGCGTTATACATGTTTTACACACACATACATGGTCATGGGTATGTTAGAGTATAATTAAGAACCCTAGGTGCTACATAGTATGTTCAGGAGTTGATCAGGATAGGAAGTATCAAGCAGGGAGTGCAGGACTATGAAGTTTCAATATTAAGTGATGTGTTAAGAAATGCAAGTTTTCTCTTCCTTACCTTCCCTTTGTCATTCCACACCCTTTCCCTATCTCCGTCTTTCCCCCATTGGCTGCCACATGGTTATCTGTGTACTTACATTCAGACGCCTGTGCCAACCACGGTGGGAGGGTCGATCTATTCGGCTTCTGTGGTTTGGGAGGGAGAGGGGTTGCGACCCTTTCATCCCTCATTGGACTTGACATCACACTTCATGATGCATTTCAGCCGTAATAAAGGACCATAGGCTAAACATCTGATAGTCTCCTTTTGCTGGAACTCAATCTTTGCAAGAGATTGTTTTGATCATAGATTTAATAAAGACGTTAGTGCTGAAGTTGGAATATTTAGGTGTAAGTTCTACATCTAAGAAATGTATTGAAGGGTGTGCTACTTCAACTTTAAATCAAGTAGGTTCATCTACTATGATAATGTAGCCCATAAAATGTGCAATGTTTCAATAGAACCCTGCCAAATTTCAAGACTTTTATCAATATACGTTCCTCAATACTTAAAACAAACAGGATGATGAATGATATGTTTGAATTCAAATTGTTACATGAAACTTTTGCATATCAGGTGTCATTGTGTCACCCATAGAAGTGCCGGTTGTTTTGGGTAGTGTGCTCTCAAGTGCTAATAAGGCAGAGTCCTGAGCCTGGAAGAAACTGTTTCCATCATTGTATGAGTTTATGCTCAGATTGTCTTTGTAGTACAGGGGAGTAATTGCAGCCCAGCATAGTCCTGCATCTATAACAGTTCCAGATTTCAAACTAAGAAATGTGTTTAGGGTCATCTTCCAGCGATGTAGGTAGTTAGAAAAAATTAGAATGTCAGTGTACCATTCTTTGTTATAAAGCCCAGTAGCCATCAGCATATTGTAACAGATTTATGACACGTCACACTCCAGACAGGGACTCTTTCCACTGGCAATGAATCTGTCGCACAATAAAAATGCTTTTTATCTTTATTGATTTTGGATTCTACTTTGAGAAGGCACCCAACCCGTCTCACGCTCACCTTAACAAATACCCTGTGTCGCAATGGACTATGAACCAGGCCGGTGTGTAACAATGAAATATTTATTAATTTTTAGAATTCAAATAAAATCAAGCAAATCAAAACTAGGACAGCAGCCACCACTGTTGTGGCATTACAATTCAAAAGATTCCCACAATACAGTAAGTTCCAAATCCTAACAAAACATACAAAGACTTTTAATAGAAATGGAAACCAAATTACTTTTCTTCACAATCACGGATGGCACATTGGTTATGCAACACTTCCCCCAAACACCACCCCAGAATGGGAGGCAAGAAACTAAAATGAAAACCCTCAAAAGGAGCAAAATGCATACTCAGATTTTACTTGTTACTTATAGATCAAATACAGTTGCGGTAGGATAGCTAGAACAGAACTTTGTGTGGCTGCACTAAAGAGACAAGGAAGTTTACAGGCTACTGAGAAGGGCACCAAAGCAACATGAACACAGGTGAGGAAATCCATTTTGGGAGGAAAATAATGCGCAATAAAACACACGCGGCAGAATTGCAATTTCTCATTTGACACAGGCTTTAAAATGACAAGCAGTTTAGAAAATAGGCTTAGCTAGCAAAATCGGAAATCATTTTTTAAGATCAGAGATGCAGGCACAGAACAGATAGGATACTGAGGGAAGGGATGACTCTTTATCGGATAATGGTGTAGGTTCTTTTATGGGAAATGCAAATCGGATCTTTTAAAGAAAAGCAAAATACATGGGCAAATTCGGTTTTTGTTGGACAATGTCTGGTTCTACTGAGGCTATATTTGAATGATTATTATTATTATTTTTTTTTATTTAAAAATATCATTGGTTTATATAATTAAACCTTACATTTATGTTTCATCAGAGAAAAGTACAAGTAAAAATAGTGCTCAAACATTCATGTTATATTCAATAAAAAATCAAGTTAAATCAATAAAAGTATGTCTAGCCAAAATCGTATAACAGCTGTAATCATCCTTCTGTTTTTTCCTGCTAATATTAATGACCAACATTCTTCAGGGTCTAGGATCCTTGTAGATTTTAAATATAATCGAACTATTGTGGTACGTTTTGGTGCGAGTGCAGTGCATATCATAAGCAAATGGTGTATGGATTCTATAGAGCCTTTTTCCTTGCAGAATCTACACATCTGGTCGCGGTGGATAGTTCGATTTCGGAGCCCGTTAATTTCTTGTGTGGGTAAAATGTTCAATCTTAATCGGAGGTATAAGTCTCTAATAACTCGGTCAGGAAACATTTTGAGGTAAGGTGGAAGTTCATTAAGCGCTCTCATGTCATTTGTGCAGTTCAGGGTTAACTTATACTGATTTTTGATATCTTGTGTCTTCATCCAGTCTAATCTAGCTACCTGCAGTTTTGATTTTTGTGGTCGATTTAGAAGCATGTCAAGTGATATGTTGTTAGCAATCCTTTGTGCTTGGACAAAATCTTTCCACTTGTTCAAAGCTGCAGCGTTGATGTTTGTAGAATTCGCACGTACTATATCCCATGCTGGAATGCAGTCGGTGTTCTGGATTTTCCTTAGTAGATCGAGTTGCTTCCATTTTATGATAGAGTTTAAAGACTGCAGACCTAGTTCAAATCTTAAACGTGCCGCAGGGACAACATTGGGCAAGGAGAGAACCTTTGCCCAAAAGATTTGTTCTATTTTATTCCATGTGTGGTCGTGTAAATTGATCATGGTTTCACCACCATAAATCAGAATTGGCACGGCTTTCTGTTTGTAGTATAGAATAATCGGTTTGATTGAGAACTTTCCAAATTTTCTATGAATAATTAGTGCTTGACGTGCCATTGATTTTGCTTTGGTTATGAGGTGAGTTGCCCAAGGTTCTTCACTTATCGACTGATTAATCCACATCCCTAGATACTTAAAGGATTTAACTTGGATGAGTTTTTCATTCTTCAAATAGAAAGTCGGTCTCTTGTTCGTACGGCTTATTCCAGCTGTAAGTGCCATAACTTTGTTTTGTTTTTATATTGATTTCCAGTTCATTGGCTGTCATCTAGATATCAATATTCTTCAGTGTTTGTTGCAGTCCTTTAGAGGTCTTGGAAAATAGCACAATGTCATCTGCGTATAACATTATCGGAAGCACTGCTGAGTTCAATTTTGGTGGATTGGTTAAAGGAGAAGCTATAGAGTCTTCAAGGTCTGAAGTGAAGAGATTGTAGAGTGCTGCTGCTAAAGGGCAGCCTTGTTTCAACCCATGCCAGGTTTTAATGGGTTGTGTTACAAGGCTGCCTTTGGAAAGTGTAATCCGTATTTCGGTGTTCGAGTTCAGAAGTTTTATTGGTTCAGAGATGTTCGCTGGGCAGCCCCATTTTGTTACCTTCGACCATAGCAGGTCTCGGTTAATTTTATCGAACGCTAAATGCAGATCAATGAATGCTGCATACATCTGGGTTTTTGCTCTATACGATTCATGTTTTAGCAAGTTGAGAATAAATAAATTGGTTGTCGTGCCAAGGTATTTCGTAAAGCCCGTCTGTCTTGTTGCCAGTCCTTGTGACCCTTTTGCCCATCTGATAAGTTGTTGTTGTAATATATTTGCAAAAATCTTGCCTAACGGATCTAACAGGGCAATCGGTCTGTAGTTTATAGGGTCATCAGAAGGGCCTTGTTTGTAAATAGGGACAAGTACTGCTTTTTGCCATGAGCAAGGTATAGTTTTCATTTTGTTAATTAGGGCTAACATTTGTACAAACATGGCAGCCCATATCTCCGGATCTTATTTGATGATGTAATTTGACAGGCCGTCTGGCCCTGGTGCTCGTGATACATTTCATTTGGTGATTGCTCCACTGATGTCGGTAGGAGCCCAGTTCCAGTATGTATTTAGTACACATATATATTGGTTCTGGTTGTTTAAGCATTCAGATTTATTGCTGGTTTCCAGTTCATAGGTAGATTGAAGAATTATGGTGTGTATCTAGGAGTTGATAACTTCATGTTTAACTTCTTTAAGTTGTGAATCCATACTAATTAGGATCAATAGACCAGATGAATGTCGTCCTTTGTGATTGGAGATTGCTGGGTTCATATAGATATTGAATCCATCGCATACAGGTTTATGGACAAGCCATGTCTCTTTAAATTATTATATAATTAAAGAAAGCCGCTGCGCGCAAGGGGGTTGATTTTGAATTTCGACCAGCTTGCACTGCGTACCTCCTTATAGGGGAATTAATTAATTTAATTCAAAAGCTACTAAGGATTTACACGGATAACTGAAAAAAAAATAGAAAAGAAATATGCTAACAGATATGGACTAACATAGATTCTTCTAAGAAAAGGGTAAACAGAGGATACTGGCAATTTAGGATATGAGTGGGATTTTTATAGGATTTGAATAGGATGCAAGAGGAAAAGAGCGGGATATGCAGTTTTTGGGTCCTGGGTGAGGTGATACTTACAAGGTATGCTTGAGTTTTGGGACTTGGGCAGCCAGCAGGGTCTGTCTCTGTACAGCGGCCCAAGGTCACTGTGACAGCTGGGCTCTCCAGAATGGAATCAGCTGGGAAAGGTCTGGTCACTGTGAACAGCAGACTGGGTCAGCTGGGCAAAGAGTCTGGTCACTAGGATGTCCTAAATGGGATCAGCTGCCTCTCCTCCTTTCTCCCTAGATTATTGGGTATGCCTGGTTTGCGATGGGTGATTCTGCCTGGATCAGGATGTTTCTGCCCAGATGAAATCAGCCTCCTCTGGATTTGGGGTTTTGAATCTTTGAATCTTGGATCTCTCTTGTGTCTCCCTGTCTCCCCCTTAAATAGCCAGAGTGACCTCATAGAATTTTACAATCTGGGCAGAAATACTCTGGAGTTGACCCTCTCCTAGGATAGGCCAGGCTACTGTTGTCACCTCCTCCCTCCGAGGTTCAAGGGAAGTGACATCACTTTATATGTGTGCATTTTATGATTCCCTTTGTCTCACAAGCCTAATTTCTTTACAAAAAATGAGTTATGGAGCAAAACTTTTAAACTATACAAGTCACCATCATAAAAAACAGATATGCAGATTCCATATTTCACATGGAATCAGACAGTCTGATCGCCAACTCTGTGCAAGGTAGCATCGCTTTTGGGCACAATTTCGCCATTTTTAGGAGAACCATAATATCAAAAATTCTGCAAATGGCTACACATATGTCCCCTGCTATTTTCCATATTTTCACTGCATGAAAATGCTGAAATGAATTTTCACTGAAATGCATTTTCCCTGCCATTCCAGTTCCCCAGGCGCTAGCAACATACACTGGGTTACATTTTGCTTGTTAAAAGAATCCAATGAAATACTGTCATAATATAACATTACTGTTTATTCAGAGTATTGGGAGAAATGTCTTAATGTAAAAAGGTCTCTAAAGTCCATGGAGGGCATTTGTCACTGTGTGGGCTGTCCTTCAAATCCCCACAGCCAACTTGCCTCCTCTGTGTCAGTCTGAACAAAGGGTTTCCATGATGCCCCTTGAAACCTGGCAGTTGGGACTGGGGAGAGGGTTCAAAGGAAATCACATTTCTTGGTAAAAATGCTAGTTCCCATTGAGTCCTTTGTTCCTTGCTGTAGAAATTATGGCCAGTCTGTTGAGACTGCAAACTTCCACACTTTGGCCCTTTCATATGCCCATGGGGGCAGGTCCACTTGGGGTGGTAAATCTGTTCCCATGGGTGTCACAAGTCTCTCCCCTTCTCACCTGTCTTTCCTGTTTGCTTGTGACCTTCTTTTGTGACATCTTCTGCACGGTCCGGGATTTGTATAAGCCTGCGCGGGTTTTCGGATTCCAGCGTGCTTCGTTCAGATTGTCCAGGAAGGAACCAGGAAGGAACAATGTCCGTGCGCGGAGGCACGGAACCCGTGGGTCGAGCGCGGGTGAAAATCCAGGAAAGTTTTGGGTAAGTTGTGGGATGAAAGGAAAGGGAGGAGGAAAATAAGGAACCAGGAATAGAGATCAGGTAAACAGCCCTGAGTGAACTCCGGCAGCACACGTCCGCAACGCAGTAGCATTGAGACGCGCAGAGCCGTGGGGGCTTGTCTGTTTTGTAGAATGTAGAGCGTGTAACGCAAAGACTGGTAAGCAGCGTTCCGCATCAAGCGGCCATGTTGGAAGGATTACTGAGTTCAATCCCCTATGTGTCAGGGACCACGAAGTCCAGAAGGGACGCAGACGGCAGTTCATGACAGTATGCCTCCTCTGAAATCCAGCTCCTCCGGGTTTGCCCGGATGTATAAGATGGTATCTTCGAATCAGCCTGGGAGCATTCATGTTTGACACGGGTTCCCAGGTGCGCTCACTGGGACGGTACCCTTTCCATTCAACCAAATATTGTAGTTGACCACGTCGGTATCTAGAGTCACAGATTCTGGAAACTTCATATTAAAAGTGGTCATTGATAATCACTGGGGTTGATCTTGGAGCAGTTCTAGAGGGTTGAACATATGGTTTCAGTAGAGAGGTGTGGAAGACAGGATGGATCCTTTTCTATGATTCTGGTAGCCGAAGTAGAAAGGCCACTGGGTTGATGATTTCTTTTATAGAAAAAGGGCTGTAATACCTGGGAGCCAGTTTATTTGGTCTCAGATGTCGAGGAATGAGTTTCAAGGATAACCAGACTTTATCGTGTACTGAGTAAGAAGGCCCAGGTCTTCTTTTAGAGGCGGCATGATGTTTAACGTCTTTTCGGGCCTTTTCTAAGTGTTCCTTGGCTTCTTTGTGTACATTAATAATGGTTTCAATCCAGGAATCAACCGTAGGAACTGGAGTAGGGTGTGGGAGATTGGACGGTAGAACTGACAGATGAAATCCTTGACTAAAGAAGAAGGGACTGGTGTTGATAGCTGAATTATCCAAATTGTTGTAGGCAAATTCGGCCACAGGTATTAAGAGTGACCAATCATCCTGGACCTTTGTGGCGAAGCCACGACGATATTGTTCCAGAGTTTGCTTTACTCGTTCAGTGGCTCCATTGGTCTGTGGGTGATAACCTGAGGACAAGGCACGTTGGATTCCCAGTATACGACATAATTGTTTCCAGAACTGGGATATGTATTGGGGTCTTCGGTCAGAAATGATCTTGGACGGTAGCCCATGAAGCCGGAATATGTGTTCTAGCAAGATTCCAGCGAGTTCAGATGAGGATGGCAGTTTGTATAAAGGTGTAAAATGAGCTATATGAGTGAACAAATCAATGGTAACCATGATAGTTGTGTATCCCCTGGAAGACGGTAGTTCCATGATAAAATCTGTGGTGATGAATTCCCAGGGTCTTGTTGGTATTGCTGGTTGAAGCAGTAGACCTGCCGGTTTCTTATTATCATGTTTGTTCTGATTGCAGACTGCACATGCCTGGATATGAATCCGGACATCCTCTTTCATCCTTGGCCACCAAAATTGTCTTTCTATTGAACGGAGGGTGTTGGTGATGCCACGATGTCCTGAATGAAAAGTATCATGACATAGGCTTGTGATCTTTTGCCGCAGTCCAGGAGTGGGGATGACCAAGCGATTGTCCTTGAACAGATATCCGTCCCTTGTCTTGAGTTTCCATCAATTGTTTCTCTTAAACTCCTTCCAGGTTTCAGAGGACTGAGTTTGAATTCTAATATCCTCCAGGAGTTTGATTGCTTGGGCAACAAATATTGTGTGGGGAAACATCTTAGGAAAAGTCTGATCTTCAAGGGTTTTGTAATCAGGACGTCTGGATAAGGCATCGGCTATTATGTTGTGTGTTCCAGGTACATGATGGATTTGAAACTGATATTGAGCAAAAAAGAAGGCCCAACGGTCTTGACGACTGTTTCTGCATTCTAGGGATTGCAGGACTTGAAGATTCCGATGGTCTGTGTGGACCTGTACCTGGTGTTTGGCTCCCAGGAGAAGATGACGCCAATCAGTGAAAGCCTGGTGGATGACTAGCAGTTCCTTTTCCAGGATGGAATAATGAGTTTCACTGGGAGTCAAGGTGCGAGAAAGATAGGCAATGGGGTGTTCTAATGTTTCATCAAGTTCCTGTTTTAGGACTGCCCCGATGGCATAGTTGGAGGCATCAGTTTCCACAAGAAAAGGGCGATCATTGTCGGGTTGAGCTAAGATGGGAGCTTGTGTAAACTCTGACTTCAAGTGCTGGAAAGCCGTATATGGGCTGAGGTCCACTGAAAGGGGGTATCCTTCTTTAGCAATGTAACAATAGGATGTACAATCTCCAAAAAGGTTGGTATACATTTCCGATAGAAGTTAGCAAGCCCCAGGAAGGATTGAATTTGTTTTACAGTAGTTGGAATGGGCCAGGATAGAATGGAATCTACCTTTGAGGTTTCCATTCCAATCCCCTTAGGGCTATGAACGAATCTGAGATAGTGAACAGTTGATACATGGAAAAGGCACTTCTCGGATTTGGCCAGGAGCTTATGTTCACGTAGACGTTGTAAAACTGCCTTTACGTGTTCTTCATGTTTCAGATGGTCCTTGGAGTAAATCAGTATGTCGTCCAGATATACAATGACGAAGAGGAACAGCGTGTCAGAAAACACTCTGTCCATAAAACGTTGGAATACCGCTGGGCCATTAGCGAGTCCGAAGGGCATAACGAGGTATTCAAAATGGCCAATAGGTGTTCTAAAGGCCGTTTTACATTTGTCACCTTCCTTTATACCAATTAGATGGTAGGCACCCCTGAGATCTAATTTTGTGAATACTACTGCACCTCTTACTGCTTCCAGGATATCCAAAATGAGAGGCAATGGATAGCGGTCCTTGAGAGTATACTGGTTAAGGCCACAGTAATCTAGACATGGTCTAAGCTCCTTGGTATCTTTCTTGGGAATGAAAAATAACGAAGCGCCCGCCGGGGACTTGGATGGTCGTGTGGTGCAATTTTCCAAGTTAGTATCCAGGTATTCCCGGAGGGCCCTTTTTTAGGTTCTGATAAAATAAACATTATTCCAAAAGGGATCACTGCTGAAGGCTCAGTATCAATGGCACAATCCTCAGGTCTGTGAGGAGGAAGAGCTTGAACTATGGCAGTCAAAAATACATCTGTATAAGGCTGATAGGAAGGCACCCAACCCGTCTCACGCTCACCTTAACAAATACCCTGTGTCGCAATGGACTATGAACCAGGCCGGTGTGTAACAATGAAATATTTATTAATTTTTAGAATTCAAATAAAATCAAGCAAATCAAAACTAGGACAGCAGCCACCACTGTTGTGGCATTACAATTCAAAAGATTCCCACAATACAGTAAGTTCCAAATCCTAACAAAACATACAAAGACTTTTAATAGAAATGGAAACCAAATTACTTTTCTTCACAATCACAGATGGCACATTGGTTATGCAACACTTTCCCCAAACACCACCCCAGAATGGGAGGCAAGAAACTAAAATGAAAACCCTCAAAAGGAGCAAAATGCATACTCAGATTTTACTTGTTACTTATAGATCAGATACAGTTGTGGTAGGATAGCTAGAACAGAACTTTGTGTGGCTGCACTAAAGAGACAAGGAAGCTTACAGGCTACTGAGAAGGGCACCAAAGCAACGTGAACACAGGTGAGGAAATCCATTTTGGGAGGAAAATAATGCGCAATAAAACACACGCGGCAGAATTGCAATTTCTCATTTGACACAGGCTTTAAAATGACAAGCAGTTTAGAAAATAGGCTTAGCTAGCAAAATCGGAAATCATTTTTTAAGATCAGAGATGCAGGCACAGAACAGATAGGATACTGAGGGAAGGGATGACTCTTTATCGGATAATGGTGTAGGTTCTTTTATGGGAAATGCAAATCGGATCTTTTAAAGAAAAGCAAAATACATGGGCAAATTCGGTTTTTGTTGGACAATGTCTGGTTCTACTGAGGCTATATTTGAATGATTATTATTATTTATTTTTTTTTATTTAAAAATATCATTGGTTTATATAATTAAACCTTACATTTATGTTTCATCAGAGAAAAGTACAAGTAAAAATAGTGCTCAAACATTCATGTTATATTCAATAAAAAATCAAGTTAAATCAATAAAAGTATGTCTAGCCAAAATCGTATAACAGCTGTAATCATCCTTTTGTTTTTTCCTGCTAATATTAATGACCAACATTCTTCAGGGTCTAGGATCCTTGTAGATTTTAAATATAATCGAACTATTGTGGTACGTTTTGGTGCGAGTGCAGTGCATATCATAAGCAAATGGTGTATGGATTCTATAGAGCCTTTTTCCTTGCAGAATCTACACATCTGGTCGCAGTGGATAGTTCGATTTCGGAGCCCGTTAATTTCTTGTGTGGGTAAAATGTTCAATCTTAATCGGAGGTATAAGTCTCTAATAACTCGGTCAGGAAACATTTTGAGGTAAGGTGGAAGTTCATTAAGCGCTCTCATGTCATTTGTGCAGTTCAGGGTTAACTTATACTGATTTTTGATATCTTGTGTCTTCATCCAGTCTAATCTAGCTACCTGCAGTTTTGATTTTTGTGGTCGATTTAGAAGCATGTCAAGTGATATGTTGTTAGCAATCCTTTGTGCTTGGACAAAATCTTTCCACTTGTTCAAAGCTGCAGCGTTGATGTTTGTAGAATTCGCACGTACTATATCCCATGCTGGAATGCAGTCGGTGTTCTGGATTTTCCTTAGTAGATCGAGTTGCTTCCATTTTATGATAGAGTTTAAAGACTGCAGACCTAGTTCAAATCTTAAACGTGCCGCAGGGACAACATTGGGTAAGGAGAGAACCTTTGCCCAAAAGATTTGTTCTATTTTATTCCATGTGTGGTCGTGTAAATTGATCATGGTTTCACCACCATAAATCAGAATTGGCATGGCTTTCTGTTTGTAGTATAGAATAATCGGTTTGATTGAGAACTTTCCAAATTTTCTATGAATAATTAGTGCTTGACGTGCCATTGATTTTGCTTTGGTTATGAGGTGAGTTGCCCAAGGTTCTTCACTTATCGACTGATTAATCCACATCCCTAGATACTTAAAGGATTTAACTTGGATGAGTTTTTCATTCTTCAAATAGAAAGTCGGTCTCTTGTTCGTACGGCTTATTCCAGCTGTAAGTGCCATAACTTTGTTTTGTTTTTATATTGATTTCCAGTTCATTGGCTGTCATATAGATATCAATATTCTTCAGTGTTTGTTGCAGTCCTTTAGAGGTCTTGGAAAATAGCACAATGTCATCTGCGTATAACATTATGGGAAGCACTGCTGAGTTCAATTTTGGTGGATTGGTTAAAGGAGAAGCTATAGAGTCTTCAAGGTCTGAAGTGAAGAGATTGTAGAGTGCTGCTGCTAAAGGGCAGCCTTGTTTCAGCCCATGCCAGGTTTTAATGGGTTGTGTTACAAGGCTGCCTTTGGAAAGTGTAATCCGTATTTCGGTGTTCGAGTTCAGAAGTTTTATTGGTTCAGAGATGTTCGCTGGGCAGCCCCATTTTGTTACCTTCGACCATAGCAGGTCTCGGTTAATTTTATCGAACGCTAAATGCAGATCAATGAATGCTGCATACATCTGGGTTTTTGCTCTATACGATTCATGTTTTAGCAAGTTGAGAATAAATAAATTTGTTGTCGTGCCAAGGTATTTCGTAAAGCCTGTCTGTCTTGTTGCCAGTCGTTGTGACCCTTTTGCCCATCTGATAAGTTGTTGTTGTAATATATTTGCAAAAATCTTGCCTAACAGATCTAACAGGGCAATGGGTCTGTAGTTTATAGGGTCATCAGAAGGGCCTTGTTTGTAAATAGGGACAAGTACTGCTTTTTGCCATGAGCAAGGTATAGTTTTCATTTTGTTAATTAGGGCTAACATTTGTACAAACATGGCAGCCCATATCTCTGGATCTTATTTGATGATGTAATTTGACAGGTCGTCTGGCCCTGGTGCTCGTGATACATTTCATTTGGTGATTGCTCCACTGATGTCGTTAGGAGCCCAGTTCAGTATCCAATTGGTGTTTTCAGAAATTAGTTCTGGTGGCTTTCCATTAGAGCGTTGCTGGTATAGTTGTTCAAATTGTGACTTCCAGTTGGCCTCTGAAACTTCAGAAATTAACCTATTCCCCTGATGTTTTGAGCTGTTTAGTAGCTTCCATAAGTCACAGGTATTACCCGGACCTAGTAACCGCAACATGTTCTCTGCATCGTTTTGTTTGATGATCATCTTTTTGTTTTTGGCCCACTTTTTAAATTTCTGTTTAGCTTTTTTAATTTGTTGGATCTGTGTTGCATCTGACCCTTTTTTGAGTTGTTTTATCAATTTTTTAAGTTCTTTTTTCTTTGCCACTATTAAGGGATAGTAGGCATGTTTATGATCCTGGGTAGGTGTGATTTTCTTGGTATTAGATTTTTGGTGAAAAGTATGTAGGATCCATTCGTAGTTCAATTTCTTTGAATCTTTCATTTGAGTGCTTCGGAATATACCCGGTAGTTGGTTAGTTTGCTTTTTGGTCAATCTTAATCGATTATTGGCGTTGTTTATTTCTAAGTCTGGTAGATCTAAGCAGGTTGAGTTGAATCTTGCAGTCGGCCATGCTCTTATTGGTATGTAGTGATCACTTTCTTCAATATAGATGTTTTCAGCACGTTGAATGGGGGACTGGATTGAGTTAGATCGATATATGTAATCAATAATCCCACGACTCTGGGCTCTCGCCCATGTAGCAGTCGGGAGCTTAGTTTGTTGGTCAATCGCATCTAGTCGTGTCATACTTCTGTGTGTCATCTCTTTGGTCCATCTTCTGGCACGGTAGTCGAGACTATGGGCATCAAGTTCTTGGCCCACTTTAGAAAATTCAGATCTCCACAGACTATAAATTCAATACCAGGATAGCTGAGTGAGGCTTCATCCATTGCGGTAAAGAATTTGTCTATGTATGCATCATCTGAGACGCTTTGGGGGTTCCAGTATGTATTTAGTACACATATATATTGGTTCTGGTTGTTTAAGCATTCAGATTTATTGCTGGTTTCCAGTTCATAGGTAGATTGTAGAATTATGGTGTGTATCTAGGAGTTGATAACTTCATGTTTACCTTCTTTAAGTTGTGAATCCATACTAATTAGGATCAATAGACCAGATGAATGTCGTCCTTTGTGATTGGAGATTGCTGGGTTCATATAGATATTGAATCCATCGCATACAGGTTTATGGACAAGCCATGTCTCTTTAAATTATTATATAATTAAAGAAAGCCGCTGCGCGCAAGGGGGTTGATTTTGAATTTCGACCAGCTTGCACTGCGTACCTCCTTATAGGGGAATTAATTAATTTAATTCAAAAGCTACTAAGGATTTACACGGATAACTGAAAAAAAAATAGAAAAGAAATATGCTAACAGATATGGACTAACATAGATTCTTCTAAGAAAAGGGTAAACAGAGGATACTGGCAATTTACGATATGAGTGGGATTTTTATAGGATTTGAATAGGATGCAAGAGGAAAAGAGCGGGATATGCAGTTTTTGGGTCCTGGGTGAGGTGATACTTACAAGGTATGCTTGAGTTTGGGGACTTGGGCAGCCAGCAGGGTCTGTCTCTGTACAGCGGCCCAAGGAATCTGGTCACTGTGACAGCTGGGCTCTCCAGTATGGGATCAGCTGGGAAAGGTCTGGTCACTGTGAACAGCAGACTGGGTCAGCTGGGCAAAGAGTCTGGTCACTAGGCTGTCCTAAATGGGATCAGCTGCCTCTCCTCCTTTCTCCCTAGATTATTGGGTATGCCTGGTTTGCGATGGGTGGTTCTGCCTGGATCAGGATGTTTCTGCCCAGATGAAATCAGCCTCCTCTGGATTTGGGGTTTTGAATCTTTGAATCTTGGATCTCTCTTGTGTCTCCCTGTCTCCCCCTTAAATAGCCAGAGTGACATCATAGAATTTTACAATCTGGGCAGAAATACTCTGGAGTTGACCCTCTCCTAGGATAGGCCAGGCTACTGTTGTCACCTCCTCCCTCCGAGGTTCAAGGGAAGTGACATCACTTTATATGTGTGCATTTTATGATTCCCTTTGTCTCACAAGCCTAATTTCTTTACAAAAAATGAGTTATGGAGCAAAACTTTTAAACTATACAAGTCACCATCATAAAAAACAGATATGCAGATTCCATATTTCACATGGAATCAGACAGTCTGATCGCCAACTCTGTGCAAGGTAGCATCGCTTTTGGGCACAATTTCGCCATTTTTAGGAGAACCATAATATCAAAAATTCTGCAAATGGCTACACATATGTCCCCTGCTATTTTCCATATTTTCACTGCATGAAAATGCTGAAATGAATTTTCCCTGAAATGCATTTTCCCTGCCATTCCAGTTCCCCAGGCGCTAGCAACATACACTGGGTCACATTTTGCTTGTTAAAAAAATCCAATGAAATACTGTGATAATATAACATTACTGTTTATTCAGAGTATTGGGAGAAATGTCTTAGTGTAACAAGGTCTCTAAAGTCCATGGAGGGCATTTGTCAATGTGTGGGCTGTCCTTCAAATCCCCACAGCCAACTTGCCTCCTCTGTGTCAGTCTGAACAAAGGGTTTCCATGATGCCCCTTGAAACCTGGCAGTTGGGACTGGGGAGAGGGTTCAAAGGAAATCACATTTCTTGGTAAAAATGCTAGTTCCCATTGAGTCCGTTGTTCCTTGCTGTAGAAATTCTGGCCAGTCTGTTGAGACTGCAAACTTCCACACTTTGGCCCTTTCATATGCCCATGGGGGCAGGTCCACTTGTGGAGGTAAATCTGTTCCCATGGGTGTCACAAGTCTCTCCCCTTCTCACCTGTCTTTCCTGTTTGCTTGTGACCTTCTTTTGTGACATCTTCTGCACGGTCCGGGATTTGTATAAGCCTGCGTGGGTTTTCGGATTCCAGCGTGCTTCGTTCAGATTGTCCAGGAAGGAACCAGGAAGGAACAATGTCCGTGCGCGGAGGCACGGAACCCGTGGGTCGAGCGCGGGTGAAAATCCAGGAAAGTTTTGGGTAAGTTGTGGGATGAAAGGAAAAGGAGGAGGAAAACAAGGAACCAGGAATAGAGATCAGGTAAACAGCCCTGAGTGAACTCCGGCAGCACACGTCCGCAACGCAGTAGCATTGAGACGCGCAGAGCCGTGGGGGCTTGTCTGTTTTGTAGAATGTAGAGCGTGTAACGCAAAGACTGGTAAGCAGCGTTCCGCATCAAGCAGCCATGTTGGAAGGATTACTGAGTTCAATCCCCTATGTGTCAGGGACCACGAAGTCCAGAAGGGATGCAGATGGCGGTTCATGACAATGGGAGGCTGGGCACCTTTGAAGTAATTGCCTGAACCAAACCTGTTCTGTTGTTTTCCCACGTTTTCTTTTCTTTCTTTCAACAGAAACCAAGTCTTTTTGGGAATAAATATTGTGTACATTTTAGATCAAACCCCCATATTCAGTCAAATTTGTGTGCAAGCACAGGGCATCATTTAACATTTCACGTTCAAAGGCATTTTCCTGCGTTGCTAAAACACTGTTTTACACGTGGGTCAATTATTGCTATATGTCACATTCATAAATGCGGTTTCTGCCACACATAGTTTCACTTCAATTAGCCTTCTGGAGGACTTTTACAGATACAGTCAGTTTCTGGACACATAAAGATATACTGTCAAGCATCTCTTGACAGGAGAAAAAGAAACACTGTGTTATTTCTTTCATTTACTGCAGTTTGCGCGCAATCATTTATAGCAAAAGAAAACACAAGCCGTGGTTAAGTGGAAATCTGAGTTCTTTGCCTATAAAGTGTTTTCCCAGTACATCAGCTGCCTGGAAATGTATTGCCTCACTTCTTGGTACTAATCAGAAGTAAAGCATGTCAGGGCAGGGTTTCATGAAGAGCACAACTTTGTGATGTTTTAAATATGAAATCAAGAGCATATTGCAAAGCCGTCTTGGATGTCATGTGTGCAGCTTCAGTGTTCAGAGAACAGAACAGAAAATGTGGTGCCGTTCTGCATCTAGGTCATTTTCAGATGGTTTAAATGGAGGTGAAATAATGCAGAGCACTTCTTTCTGTGGCATTCTTGTATTCAGTGCTCGACACACATATGCGCCATGGAAAGAAAAGCGCTGCCGTTTTGTGATATTATTTCCAATGCAGTTTTTGTTTTAGGGGGTTCTACCTTAGACCTTAAATGGACCCCACAATATGGAGTATCAGTTATTATGAAGTCAGTAAATTTTGAGGTTTTTAGGTTCATTTCTGGAAGTCACTTCAGGAGGAGCATCTATGTAATTACATTTCATTTGGCTACTGGGGTGGTTATTAACCAGGCAGTCCTACGTTTGTTATTGAGAAAGATGGCATGATGGGGGCAGGTCTGTAAGTCATGGTGTTGGCAGTTGTTAAAAGTATGAGGAAGGTTATCTTCAAATTGTAAAATAAGTTTACAGTAATTGGTGCTCGGGTAATCAAGGGGAACTATGTCCTCATACTGAAGAGTTGTCAGATTCTGATTCCTACTATTTGTTTCCTGAATATTGGTTGTGCATAAGGAAGGGATTATGGAGGGTCTGATTAGTGACTCTTTTGTGAGACTGAGATTTTTTATAATATCAGTGTTAATTGTGAAAAGACACATTTCCGTTAACTGGTGGGCAAAGAATGGCCAAAGAATGTCCCCAATACTTTAGACTGGTTAAAGATTGTCATGCGTTTGCAATGGGAGGAGAGATATAGAGAAATGTTAATCAGAGATTCACATGCCAAGGACATTTGGTATGCCATTAGAAAGCCTTTAAATACTGGTGTTAGTCAGACCAATATGTAAAGGATGTGGTAACTGATCATAAATTGGAATTGTCTGGCCCACATCCAATTAAATATGACTAGAATATGAGTGGATATGATTTGTAGGGTCCTATTAATCAAATTCATTTAGCTCAGTTGGTACATACGCCACGGTTCTGTGGTTATAAAAGCATGTTTGCTTTCAGTGCTTCATCTCATAATCCCAGCTACTTTTGTGTGGGTAAACAAATGTTTTATAGCACCCAAATTAGAGCATGGTTACTTGGCAAGGGAGGCTATTTACTTGGAAAAAAGCCAAAATATATTCTAGCTACTGCATCGTTGCAGCATCTTCACCTCTGTTATGATGACATGTAAACTGTAAAAGAGTACACTTCACCAGGTGTCCTAATCTCCGTAGAAAAAAGGTGCCTCTCCAGGCCCTCAGTAAGTCTAACAAGACAAGAATCGAGGTTTACTTGTGTATATTTCCATAGATTTCAGGAACTTTTTTCAAGTGTCGGTCAGGCGATGAGTGCTCTTTTTAGCAGTGTATAGTAGAAACTACATTAGCAATATTGTAGATAGGAGATAATGTTTCTGCCTTCTAAATAAGTGTCTCCTGCTTGAAGGCTTGGCAGCTTACTCTATTTGTGATTCTCCCAATTAGGCAATATTTCTACGCTTCCTAGAGATGCTGGGTTTTGATTAGCCTTATATCAGAATTACTCCTATTTCCCTATGTTCTATGGTAATAGAGAAAATTGTTTATGTGAGTCCTTTTTTAGGCAAAGTGATACACTGATATTGGTGCCTCGACCTGCTCTATGAATTGAGACTCTAAACTTCACCAATTGGTTACCATGTTCGACACCTAAACATGACAGACCATCAATTGTTGTACAGATCTAAACATAGCTCACTGGTGAGATATACGTACTTATGCTTTTCTCAACAGGATAAACAAGAAAAATATTAAACTTGTCAAATTTACAGCCCCTATGTGGGTTTAGGGGGTGAAACTAGTATTTCTTATTCCAGATCGTTGAAGCCGTTCTTTTTTTGGGAGGCTTTTGAAATATCTACTTTGATATAAATGGATTCCTATTGATGCATTATAAGTGGTCCATCTGCCAGCTAAACAACTGGTTCTTGGAAAAAAATAGTCTTCAGGTGGTGAGGCTGATCTGGAAAGGAAGGGGTGGGGAAGGTTAGTGGGGAATGAGAGAGAAAAGCGCAAGAGAGCTTTGGTGTGCCGGTGGTAGCTTCAGTTCAGAAAAACTGGTCACTGTGTGCTAGTATGATTTTAGTGGGTTGGCATTTGTATGTTGTATGCAGGTGTTTTTGGTGTGTTGGGTGTTATGGAGAGATGGGAGGGTGTTTGTTGTTTCAGTGACTTGTGTCAGAGGTTTGTATCAAGTTAGTTATGTAATGGGTGGTGCATATGCTGAGTGTTAGAAAATTAGAGAGCTATTAGTAAACAATGCAACACATTGGCTCCCTCAAAATCCCCCCAGTGCAACACATTAGCTATCTTCATGTTACATCTAAGGGCGGTGTGTTTGCTATTTTCCTAGATTTATTGTGCGCTACACCTAAGCTAGCTTCACCATCTTTCTAAGCGCAGTACGTGGCTACCTTGTAAATGTGTCCAAGTGTAAAGCAGCAGATAACCTAGAAGATTCACAAGAAGACTCACCAGTATCAGCAGAGGACTATCCTTGGAGTTTAGCTAAGTTTAGCTAAGGGTAGTACACAGGCTGACCTTCACTGTTCTTCAAGATGCAATACATAGGCTAACCTGTCTAATTTTACTGAGCGCAATACACAGGCTGACCTTCAAATTTTTTCTTGATGCAATACATTGGCTACACTGCACAATTCATCTGAGCGCAATACACAGGCTGACCTTCACATTTCTTAAATATGCAATACATAGGTTGACCTCCAAAATTAATTTGAGCACAATACACAGGCTTACCTTCAAATGTCTTCTAGATACAATAGATAGGCTAACCTGCACAATTCATCTGAGTGCAATACACAGGCTGATCTTCAAATTTCTTCTAGATGCAATACATAGGCAATGCGGCACAATTCGCAATACACAGGCTGACCTCCATATTTCATATAGATGCAATAGATGAGTGTAAGGGCGCGGGTACAGGGAAACTAAAGGGCATGGGTACAGGTAAGCTAGCTCTACCGTGGGACACAGCCCACCCAAAGCCTGTGGCGCTGAGTGAATGTCTGGACTTGCGTGGAAAGAAATCGACTCTGTCAAGAAACGCAAGGCTGCCTGTTCAGAACTCGCCGCTACTGGACAATAGCAGGATACAGGAATTGACCTATAAGACTGGGTAAGTGGCGGGGGACATCGTAGCAGTAAGGGAATGGCCAGTTCACGCTAACCTATACCCAGAGGACCACGTGGACTCCGCCATGGCGTACAAAGTGAGGAATCATGAGGAGTTGGCCCTACCCATTCCGCTTCAGGGACACTCACAGAAGGAAACTTCCCTTCCCGACTTTGCAGGCTTACTGTATGCTGCAGGGGTGTCGCCTTCTCCCAGACGCAGTGTGCGGTCCTCCACCCTGGGGCCACGGTGTGAGGCATCTTGGCAATCCACAGGCTGTGAGAAAGGGGGTGGGCCTACAGGGGTTTAACTTGGTTTTGTCGATCGCAGGGTCCGGATTGGCTGAGACCTCACATGCCCCTTCATAAACCCGACGAGAAGAACAACTTCGGAGACACTCTGGGCTTACGAGGACTGAACCCAGGACCCGCTCTGTTCACCCATATTATAGAAAAACCATGAGAAAGGGGTTGCAAAGAGACTGAGAGCAATTAAGATGTTTCTGTGGCTGAAGAAACTCTTATATTTTTCCTTTTTGAATAAACAACGTTTTGTTCAGGCCATCAGTGTTTTCTCCTCATTGTCACAATGGGCTAACCTGCGCAATTCATCTGAGCGCAATACACCGGCTGACCTTCACATTTCTTCTAGATTCGATACATAGGCTCAGCTGCACAATTCATCTGAGTACAGTACAATGGTAAAACAAGGAGCACAGTGCAAGACAGCATAATGCTAAGAATAGGTGGTAGTAAAATAGCAGTCATTGTAATTGTAATTGGTTATTTATAACATGCTTACTACCAAGAGGTTTCCAAGAGCGGACCCACAAATCAAACCTGTGTTCCTCTGTGTCCTCTTGCTTCCAAGTGGCAGGGTTCAACCAGCACATAGTAATGTCTCTACTCCTCGCCCATACCACCTTTCCCTGGTTGTAGCTGTAAGTTATTCCATCTGACATCCATGGACGAACCAGGGCGAACAGGGAATAGGGCTGCCCTAGGGAGGTGCCCTTTTCCTCTGACCCTTTGCCAGCTGCCCAGGCAAAGCAGCCCTGGGGGAGTCTCTGAAGAAGGTGTGTTCTGCCCACATGTAAGGCCATATAGCCAATGGAAAGGAGTCTGGGTCGATAGAGTCGGGGGCAAGGCTGGGCCCATGTAGGCAGTTGGGTACAGCAGCACCAGTGCACTGCTGAGCAAGGCGGAGTCCCAGAACAATAAATAAATAAATAAAAGGCCCTGTATAAGCAGGGACCCTTACCAGGGAGATTGCATCCTCTTCAGAAAGTGTCAGAAATTAGCTTCAAATCTCAAAACACGGAGGGAAAGCTCTAGTGTGTTCCACCCAAGTGGAAGGCCTCTAGCCAATGGAAAGCAGTCTTCAATGATAGAGGTGGAGGGGAAGCTGGGCCCAGGGAGGTCTTCAGGTGCAGAAGCACCAGTGGGTTGCCTAGCGCAGCTGAGTCCCAGCACAATAAATAAATGAAAATCTCAGTGTAATCACGGACCCTTACCAGGGAGACTATATCCTCTTCCAAAGGCGTCATAAATGAGCTTGTAATCACAGCATACGGAGGGTAAGCTCTGATGTGCTCTGCCCATGTGTAAGGCCTCTAGCCAAAGGAAAGCAGTCTGGGATGATAGAGGTGGGGGCTTGGCCAAGGGAAGCTGTTGCGTGCAGGAGCACCAGTCTGCTGCTGAGCACAGTGGAGTTCGAGCACATTAAATAAATCAATAGAAAGCTCTGTGTAAGCAGGGACCCTTACCAGGGAGAGTGCATTGTCCTCAAAAAGTGGCAGAAATGACCCTGTAATCTCACCACATGAAGGGTAAGCTCCAGTGTGTTCTACCCATGTGGAGGGCCTCTAGCCAATGGAAAGCAGTCTGGGACAATAGAGGTGGGGGAGGCTGGGCCCAGGGAGGCCGTCGGGTGCTGGAGGAGCAGTGCGTTGCTGAGCGTGGCGGAGTCCCAGCACAATAAATAAATAAATAAAAAGCCATGTGTAAGCAGGGACTCTTACCAGAAGGAGTGCATCCTCTTTAAAAAGTGGCAGAAAAGAGCTTGTAATCTCAACACACGGAGGGTAAGCGCTGATGTGCTCCGTACACGTGGAAGGACTAGAGCCAACGGAAAACTGTCTGGGACGATAGAAGTGGGGGTAGGCTGGGCCCAGGGAGGCCATCGAGTGCAGGAGCACCAGTGCACTGCCAAGCACTGCGGGGTCCCAGCACAATCAATAAATAAATCAAAAGCTTAGCACGGAGAGTACATCCTCTTCAAAAAGCGGCAGAAATCAGCTTGTAATCTCAACACATAGAGGGTAAGCTCTGGTGTGTTCCATCCATGAAAGAGCTTGAATATAACATGGCAGTGCTGGAGTGTGATAGGGTTGAGAGGCAGAAGGACAGAGATCACAAACTGGAGGTTGCCAGGCTGCAGGCCCCAGAAGGCTCCTCCAGGGGATCTGGAAATGGTTCTGCGTCTGCTTCTCACCCTAGGCTTCCTAAAGATCTGCTCAGTATATATGATGAGAAGAATGATTTCTCTGCTTGACTGACAACGTTTGACTATGCATGTGAGGTGCAAGAAATGAGTGAGCCTGATAAGATTGCTTGGTTGATCAGCAGGCTACCCCATTATGGCTGCCGTGCCATAATGGATAGGTCAAAGGGGTGATGGAAAAGACTTTGCAAAACTTAAGCAGGCTCTCCTTTCAAAGTTTGGGAAAACTCCTGCCTGATATTTGAAGAGAGAGAGTACAAGAAAAAGAAAATATGTCTTTACCCCAAGCAGGTCATTCAAGACCCCAGCGCTCTTGTTTGAAAATATGCTTGACCGGCTGCGACTTAAGACCACTTTTCTTGCAACATCAGTCTGTGACCAAACCAGCAGGAAAGGTCTCCCACCTTATTCCCAAAGTCAGGTTTCATTCCTCACCCACTTGTGCAGGTTTTTCCAACTGAACCTTTTTTTGTTACTTCAAGCCTACTTCTTTGAGAGCTCCTGCTGTTTGCATTCAAGGACACAACAACAATCAGGGCACCTGATTAAGGATAAAGGATGGCCTTAGGTGTTAGATAAAGCATCAGTTATATCACTCAGGAACACTTATAAAAGAAAGAAATATGTTCTAATAATACTGGTTTACCTTTCATTTAATGTGTATGCTACCAATGTCCGTAGGCGGAAGAACTCCCTATGCCTATAGGGTGTACCTGTCCCTGGGTCGGAGGTGGTGCGCCGCCTATCTCATAGGAAAGAGAAGAGAAATACTGTACCTGCATCTACAATGCATACAGTAGCAGCATGTACTGACTGATAATTCAAATGGAGCCCAATATGCCAATAGTGATATTCTTGTTATGTGACAGATCTGCCAGTGCTGCGAGTTGTTCCTTAGTGCAGTTGCTATGCACAAAAGGTGGACTCGCCTCCAGTTCTTCTCGTTTTTTTTTGTTTTTTTTAACAGGGCTTGCTTAATTGTAATACATTCCGCTGTGTTACTCTCCCATGGGGGAAAGAAATGTGAAGGTGGTCGCAGGTCCGTGAAATCCCAGGTTGCCTGGTCGTTTTTCTCTTGGAAGGATTGTGCCTCAGTGCCTCAAAACCATTTTGATTTGCTAATGTAAAGTATATATAAGTGAATGATATGGGGACAGACTGCCAGGGTGGCCCAATGCGGCATGTGATGTTTTTAGCAAAGTTGCATACTAGCAAATAGTGTGTGTGGTGCAAGCTGCACAAACGACACACAAATAACAAATGCAACCGTTAAAAATGGGCCAATTAAAGATGCTTAATGCGAGAAGCTATTTGGCACTAATTTGTATGAAAACCTTTCAAAAGCACTTCTTGGGTGACAGCAATAAACCGGAGCCGTTTATATTACAACTTGAGGAAGAAAAAATAAGGAAATCATAAAATATTACATTTTAGTACAGGAAAGAGCCGCGCTATCAAACGACTGCAAACCTTTCAAAGCAGCCAATATAAAATATTGAAACAGTAAAGCATTTTTCATGCCATGTCAGTAGTAAAAGATTCTACTTAAATTGAGCAGTACTTTGTGCTGCATAAAAGACAGTTGCAATGTACAGCTCGATGTGACAATAGCCTACTGGCATATTGCAAAAGTAAAGTTTCACAACTGCACCTACCTGCCTACGCTTAAATGTGAGTTTCTAGAGCACTTTCACAACTACTGGCAATAGCTTCTAAAAATCGATTGCTAAAACGCCACGACCCTCCCCGTATAATCTCTTGCATTATTTTAACATCCATGTTATGCATGCGCACATACATCTACACATCCACAGACCTCAAAACACCACTAACAGTCACGGCCTAAGCTCCTCCACACTGCTTCCCCGTGTGCCCTGAGTGTCTATGGACCAGAGATTACAGTTCACATCCCACACTCATTAAGCTCTGATATTCAGGTGAGACTGGCAATGGGAGGGACTGTGCCAACTTGCAGCTGAATACTGACAGTGTTTTTTGTGTGTTTTGGGCGGATTGGCCGAACCGAAGATAGCTGACCACACAAACTTATCAAACATCTGAATCTGCTTTTTTTAATGGAAACAGCATATGTTATTTTATGTTATGTTATGAAGCTTTTTTATTGTGCTAAACCACGCCAGTAGAGGTATCAGAGTGCCTGGTTTGCCCGGAACGTAGGACAAACCTTAGTATGAGGAGAGAAGGGGAGTAGAGATAAGATAAGGGGACGAGAAAGTAAGTCAAGTTTTTTACAGACATTGGGACAGGTGATGTAGCCAGTAAGAGGAGAATTTGTGGTAGTGTGGGTGTGTATGGTCCACTGGACGACTGTATACATACACTTGAGGATGGCAGAGGATCTATGCTTTGAGTAAACCAATTGGCATAATGATTGGCAGGTTGCTTGAGTTTTACTGCACTACAAGCAGCTGAGGCCTTTAGTGATTGGAGGCGTGAGGGGGGCGAAGTTGGCTCAAGCTGCCCAATAAAAAGATTAGGCTTTGATCTGGATTACGTTTATCTGTGTACCAGATCGGATTTCAGATGGATGGGTTCAGGATGCCAGGCCTGGGCATGAGGGGGCACTTAAGCAGCGGTGAGAACCTGAAAAATACTCCTTTGAGGGGCTGCCATGTAGCAGGGAGAACCCTAATTATTCTCATGTCAGCAGCCCCTTTGTAAGGAGGCTACATGTGGTCCATTTCATTTTGATGGTTCTTGAGCAGTGGGGAAATGCAGAAAAATGTTCATGTTGGCAGTTCTCATGCAGCAGAGAGAATCTGAAATATTCTAAATGTTGCTGCCTGCTCGTTCAGCAGGTGGCTCTTCCATTCTCTACTGTGTTTCTAAAATAGCAGGAGCACAATTTAAGAACAGAACAGTAGTAGCACACATACTAATGGCATCTCGTCCTGATATGAAGATCACCAGCATTCAAACACTAGAGCTATCTGCTTCTCAACAACAATCCCACTATACAACCTCACTCCCCTTCTTGATTTGTGACTTGAAGCGGACAGCAAGTCTTCATCATTGGATGAGGTATATTGGCCTCGACTAGGTGTATTGCTATAGTCCTCCTCAATATAAAGCTGGTTCGTTTTTAATGAAAGTTTATTGTAAAATGTGGGGCACTGTAAAGCATATCTGGCTGTCAAATATAATAGACCACATGCACTAAATTCTTGCTCAGATTGTACACTGGTGGGTGGGACAGATTAGGAACTCTACAGCAAACCCTCACAAGTGCTGCTGGGCAGCTGGAACACATACACTATCAGCAATGTAGTGGATCAACTTCCCTCTCTAGATAAGCTCCCACCACTGATAAAAGATCAGCTGTATGTTGTTGTAGACCTTTCCTTATTGAGAATTTCTGATTCAGCAAGGAGTTCATCCCACAGGCTCTCCATCTCCAGCCTATGGCTGTCATACATAGTCTTCATAGAAGAGGTATCAGGTGGCGTAGGCAAGAAGAGGACTGCACTTCCTGATTATCAAGAAGACAATGCTCTTGACATCTCTGGGGATGTATTGAGCACCGAGGATGTTGCATTTTCTTCTTAACCATGATTTTCATGTAGTTTATTTTCCAACCACTGCATTAGTGCATATTTACACTTTTAGCTGTTTTCACTCCTATGAGTTCTCATTGTTTTCATGCCATTAAAAATGCATCTGTTTAATAATGACTATTCTCTGCATTGTTCACAAAAGATGACTCAAGTTGTACTGGCAACAAGAAGAATGCACTTCCGGATGATAAATAAGACAATGGGCCTCATTCTGACATTGCTGGTATCCTGGCAGTAGAGTCGCCAGAATACGGGCAAATATAGTTACCGTTTCCAGCACCCAGATTGGCAGCATTGCTGATGGATTACAAGTGCGGTAGTCGGTTGTAAATCCCTGTTCATGGCTTCCCAAAGGACTCCATGAGGGGATTTGCCGTCATAACCAGCATCGGCAATGCCAATGCGGTAATGAGGGCTTTTTTTGCCGGTAGGGCACCTGGCTTAACCCAGGTGCGCCACTGTCAAGCCTGTAGTCAGCCAGTCCGGTAAAGTTCATGAATACCTGCACTTTTTTACCAGACCGGCTGGCTCAGAATGAGCCCCAATGGTGTTTAAATCTCCATTGTTTCTGTAAGGTTTTCAGAGTTCCCATCCACCACAGTTGACCTTGAAACGGTGGCACTGGAAATGTGGTCACAAGGCATTCTTTGTTATCTTTTATTGAGGGAAACATCCCATCCCTTGCCTGAAGTGCTGTATCCATCTTACCAGGCAAATAATGGGCCCTTATCATGCTGGACAAGTTGAGTCTAGCAGGTACAGCAGTGTCAGTAACCCACCGAATGATGCACTGTGCCCCCAAGCATGTTTGATGCCCTTCTCAAAAGGTCATAGCACTCAACAGACATCAGAACATCACCCAACTAAGTAGTGGTCCTTGAAGTGGTGGGATATGACTTCTGCAATAATCAGTGATGGCTTTGATGTATTTACTTATCAGGCGCAACGTGAAATGTAGTCTTCCAGTAGGTATCAAAGGTAGCTTCAAGTTAAGCTGTGGCAATTGGTGCAGTATATTTCTTGCATTGGGGGCTCAGCTTAAGTGTGAACTGATCTTCTGGACCATGGCAACCATTTGCTTCACAGACTGTCAATTGCTTATGAAATGAATCACCACAAGATGAAGGACATTGGCAAAGCAAGCAACATGCATGATTTTACCAATTCATAGAGCAAAAATTATATTAGACCCATTATCAGCAGTAACAAAGACCAACGGTAGGTGTCATGGGCTTATCCACTTCTCCACCACTTGCTGTACCTCCTCCTAAATGCCAGCTACCCTGTGGCTTCTGCCTTCATATTCTTGCAAACACAATGTGGCGTAGCGCTGAACTGCCTACACCTTCAGCCTATATGGAGTATTTCAGGATCTGGCATAGACGGCAGGTGAATAGAAGTTATACGTCGGTCAATCATATTGTCAATGTGCTGTCCACTAGTCCACATGTCCATGTTGAAGTGGACTTTCTCATCCTTGGACTGATCACTGCCTGGTCCACTTTGAAAAGTACCCCAACAAACAATTCTGGTACAGTGTTACATGAAAAATCGAATTGACTAGGCATTTTCTGGCAGTGAGTGACTTTACTCATGAACTAACTGAACTAACTGAAAATAGGGTTTTCTAAAAAAAAAAAAAAAAAAAAAAAAAAAGAAATATATATATATATATATATATATATATATATATATATATATATATATAGTTATGGTTAAATTGCTGTTTCCATAGGAAGAGCAATTTTTGGCCGGCTTATAACTTGGTAACTCGACTCCCCCTGGACGAATCCTTACCAAAGTTTGCAAAAAAAGTATATGGGCCACTCTGAATTTTTTGCCAAAGTTTGATAAGGATTCGTCAAGGGGGGCCAAAGCTATAGGGGGAGGTTCCCAAAACGTATTTTTTTCCCATAGACTACAGGCCAAACCACTGGACGGATTGTCATCAATTTTGCCGCAGGGGCTTGTTCCCCAAAGCGTGCTTTTGTAAAATTTGTGCGAAATCTTATTGTAGTTTTCTTTAAAATGATCAAAAAATAGCTCTCTAAGGTTTAGTGATATCTATGTCCGCTCCGCGGTCCCACTTCCCTGTTCGCTCAGTGGAGGATATTTCCATTGGCTAATCCATGGCATGCTGTACGTCAAGATGTTGCACTTTCACCGATTGGGTCTGCCGCAGCGTCAAGTGCGTAGCAGTCTTTTGATAAGGCCGCCATGGTCACTTAGTTTTTGAGTTGTACGCTGAAATCACCGCAAACAAACTCTTATGGAACCTTGTGTCGAAAGGTAAGCATTATTTATAAGTGGCAGTAGAAAGTGAAACAGTACTTTGTTCTTGTTACCACTATCGTACCGTGCACTGCAACTTGGTAGACAATGTACTACAATTCCTTACTGCGTCTTTGTAAGAAGCCAACACCAACATTACTGCGGTTAGACTGGCGTCCTATATTTTGGAATGTGAGGCAGCCACCTGCACGGTTTCGTAAACAGAGCGTGTCTGCACGTGGTCGGGAGTAACGGTTCTCATGAGTGACTGCTGATATGTAGCAGCAAAAAGAGAATTTATTTCCGTTCGGAGTGAAGGTCAGTTCATCTCATTTCATTTTTTCAGTAGGCGCTCAGTATGGTCGCGCACGCACCAAACCTCATAAGGGTCAATTGTTTTTCGACCTTGACGTACAGGGAACAGAGACAGAAAGAATGTAGGCAGTCACAGTTTGTGAAACATTCCCTTTGATAACTTATGCTTCAAAAAGGTTTGTGAGGCACATGAAATATCAGTTCCCGTGGAAGTCTTCTAGCAAAGAACTACTGTGTGACTGCGGAGGTCGAAATGGAGCCAGTGCATATCATGTAAGCTTATTTTAGAGGCCTGTACACCAACCTGCCATTATTTACTTAGTCTGAAAAAAATAAATATTTATTACTAGTAATGATTTTGAAAGTTTGTGTGCCGTTGAAATTTCATATTGCACATTACCGCCCTTTTGGAAGTTTGTGTGCCATTCAAAATTCATATCGCACATTAGCGCCGTCTGTACAATCTCACTAAAATTTCCACTATTACCTACGACATTTATGTGACAATCATATTTTTTTAACTACTATACAGATTGTACATTGGCCCTCATTACGACCCAGGTGGTAAGTTACCGCCTGGGTCGTACCCTTACCACCATGGCGTAAACTACGTTTACGCCATGGTGGTTGGCGGATTTACCGCCCCATTCCAAGGTGAGTGGGGCGGTAAATCCCCATTTCCCATTTTACCCTTCCCCATTCCCATGTTCGCCCCATAGGGCATAATGGGAATGGGGAAAGGCGATAATTACGGCACCGTAAATTACGGTGCCGTAATTATCGCCAAGGTCCCTTTGCGGCATGGATTTTAACGGCTGCAAAAAAGCAGCCGTTAAAAGCCATCCCGCAAAGGGAACCTTGTAATCAGGCGTTAAGGGTCGGCGCCGTAAACCCCTTAACGCCTGGGTCCTAATGAGGGCCATTGTTGCCTTTTCTAAGGAGTCAATACATTTCCCCATATAAAAATAATTGTTTATAGAAATGTAATGTGTTACCCTTTACATTTCCGCAAAGGCTTTGTATTCATACCTTTTTTTTTTTTACCCTCAGCTACTTCCTTCCATACTGCGAATGTTATGGACTTCAGCGTCCGACTGACGGTTTCTTTAATCGTCAAGTGCAGCTTTTCGTCACCGGTTGTATGTGCGTCATCATTGAATGGGATGACCGCATCGGACCTCTATGTCCGTACGCGGTTGTAGCAGTAAGAAGCAACATACCATCCTTTCTGGTGTCATAGTTCGCAGCCATTCACGTCGCCTTGTAAATCACTGTGACAGGAATACGCCTTCTGTGTCAACAACGCATAATTTCAGTGTGCTTAAACAACAACGTCACCATTGCCAGTAACAGTATAAGTAACATACTATACTTTCTGATGGACTACATCACAGCGATTGACGCCGTCTTCACAATGAATGTGAGAGGAAACCACCTACTGTGTCGCCACTGCATACTGTGTATGTGTTAAACACTGTGGCGCCAAGGCATGGTAACTGTGTGGAAAAACATCTACGTGACCGTCAAAACTAACATTTCAATTGTGCAGCACAGACACAAATTTCCAAATTCTTTGCAACTGAGAACAGGGCGATGATTTAACACTGTGCATTGTGAAATAAAAGTCCCTTACTACTGCTCATGTTAGTGTGTTTTTAACCATTTCACGTTCCCCTTCATAATCTGCTATACTACTTTGCAGGTTGTAGTATGTTCTTTCATAGGTGGCGTATCACGCTACGTAAGCCTTTATGGAATCATTTCTTTATGCTGCCAAAGTACGTTATCCAGAGCGCTATTGGACACCACTTGCTTTGGCAGCGTTAGGCTCAGGGCCATCTATTATACTTTGGTGCCATTAGGCTACTTTCTGAAACCTAGATGCCACAATTACCGAGATCAGTTCTGCATGAAGACGCTATGTTGTCAGATTTGGTATCTTTCTATAAGTGGAAAAATGAGATCAGGTGCAGTGAAAGTGTTTGCTGTACAGAAACGTTTCAAAAGCAATGCTTCCTTACACCTTCTCAGTACACCTTTCTTCACCCATCTCACCTTGTGACACTTACACAAAAATGTGTGCACAGGTCAGTGGTAATGGTGTTGCTTGCAATATTTCTACCATTAGTGCACTTCGCTTCACAGGGTTTGTTGTGATTTTGTCCACACATTAGAACACTAATTCTTTGCCTTCTATACGCACATTTTTGCCAAACATATTCCCTGTATGTTCCACACATTTATGGAAAGGTCATTGCGCTCGAACAAACACCTTTGTGTTTTACATGTGGTAGTGTTTTCACACTTCCCAAGTGTCATCATGTACATAACACAACGGTACACCTTTCGTCTCTGAAGGGTACGATGTAGGTATGCTTACTGACCACAATGGCGGGGCGGTACATACTGCCATTTACTGGTTGGGACAAAACATTACATTGCAGTCGCCATGTGCACCAGGCAATGGCTTTCTGTTAAAGGTGTTGCTGATAACCACACATTTTAAAATGAATACAAATCTTCGCCCACTACGATTACACGTTTTACTTTTTTACTTTCTGGCAGCTATAATGGAAAGCGGAAAAAGACTTTCTATGCAACAGCTGCCTTCCCTTTCCATGGTGGCCATCTTGGAAAAGGATTTGTTGTCTTCAAATAGGAATGAGAAAGGCGTTCTGGTTGAAAATAAAAAATCCTTTCTTTTTGGTGCAATGGGTTAGTGGCGTAAAACCTGTATAGCTAATGGAATTCAGCGCCCATTCTTTTAGGGTACAATAGAGTTTGCTGATTCAAAGACCTCGGTATGCACTCTTCTTTCTATTGTGGTACAAACTTCTTTGCCTTCTGTACGCACATTTTTGCCAAACATATTCCCTGTACTTTCCACACATTTACGGAAAGGTCATTGCGCACGAACAAACACCTTTGTGTTTTACATGTGGTAGTGTCTTCATACTTCACAAGTGTCATTATGTACATAAGAAATCAACATATCCTACCTGATCCGATTTAATCAAAGTGGGAGGGAGGATTCAATTCTATTGGTGAGGATTTTGACAAAGATTTTGCTTTCCACGTTAATGAGGCATATAGGGTGATAGTTATTGGGGCATGTGGGGTCTTTATCTGGTTTGGAGAATAGTATTAGTAGAGCTTCTGAAAAAGAACCCTATGAGGATTTTTGAGACATACAGTGGGAAAATAGTGCTTTAACTTTGGAAGAAAGAGAGTGTGCAAGAGTGTTGAAAAATTCAGCAGAAAAACCATCCAGACCAGCAGCCTTGCCCTTTCCCAAACCTTTGATAGCCTTTATAATCTCAGGGAGTGTTATATCATTGTCTAAATGAGAAAGATCGACTCGAGGATAAGATGATCTACTAATGTTGTTGAGGAAAGACTGGATATCAGCAGCAGGAACTAGAGTATCAGGAGCATATAGGTTTTCATAGAACCTTTTGAAACTATTCAGTATATCCTTGGGGTTACTGTGTAGGGTACCAGAAGCATCCTTAATATGTGATATATAGAACCTTTCTTTTTTATTTTAAGATGTGATGCTAATGATTTACCAGCCTTATTGGATGTTTGATATATCTTGCTTTTATGTTTGAGTATGGTGCCCGCAGATAAGTTGGTAAGTTCATTATTGGTTTGGAAGCGCATGGCCATAACTTGTCGGAGATATATAGAATTGTGATCATGATAATACTAATGTTCAGCAGAAGTCAACTTAGAGTTTAGTTCATCAAGATGTTGCTTACGTAACTTCTTAGCCTTACCAGAATATGTCATGATGTGACCTCTAAGCGCAGCCTTAAATGCATCCCAATTGTTGACAATGGATGTGTCTTCATCTTGATTTTCGGCAAAAAATTGTTGTAGGAAGGATTGGATGGATAACATAAATTGCCAATCTTGTAATAAATGGTTATTGAATTTCCAGCGAGATATCGTCGAAATTAAAGGAGGTACTAATTGGGGTAAGGTCTGAAATAATAATGTTAGAGATAATAGAATCAACAATATTGCCTGTTAGGGTTTTAGAAGAAAAAATATAGCCTAGGCGGGATAGTGCGTTATGTGGAGTTGAATTAAAAGTATAGTCCAATTGTGTGGGATGTGAGAGCCTCCAAGAGCTGATTAGGCCAGTTTCAGAGATACAATCCAGGAAGGATTTGTGGGATTTAGAGGTTCTGAATACACAAGCTGATTTTCTATTTAAAAACGGGTCAATGATCTGGTTGACATCCCCACACATAATTAGATTATTAAAATTGTTTTTAAGAATCATCTCCTTAACTGAAATCCAAAACCTGGGATCAGGTTGAGTGGGACCATAAATGTTCAAAATTAAAATTTGAATAGAGTCAATTAAGAGCTTGACCCAAACCCACCGCCCTTCACTGTCAGCATCCCTATCTAATATCTTAAATGATAACTTTTTACTAAGCAGTACAGCAACACCATTCCTGTTGGTAACAACAGGTCTGGCAACAACCTCCTTAGCCCAAAGGGATTTAAGTGTCATAACTTCGTTGGTAGATACATGAGTTTCTTGCATGCATGCCACTGAGGTTTAAATTTGTTGAAATGAGAGAGAATTTTGCAACTTTTAATGGGGTCGTTGCAGCCCTTGATGTTCCAAGAAATACATTTAAAAATCATGAGTACTTTGAGGACTTTGGCATGCCCAGATTGGTAAAACAATGACCCTGATATCATGTTGTCACAGCACTCACATGGGTTGCAGTGTGCAGGGAAATGTAGTCTGAATTTCAATTAGGACTCCGCATTTCAATAAGAGTAAAAGATTGGTCCCAGTGATGAGCAAGAGTGTTAGACTCATGTGTGAGACTCAGGTTGAATCTAGTAGATGTCAACATTAGGAATGCACAGAACACATGCTCTGCATCCATCTGATGCATGCAGAACGCTAACAATCAGTGCAAATCAGTTCATGCATTTAGATTGATAAATCCAGTGTGCAAGGCATTTGGGTTGTGCAGGGTTAGCTTGGAAATGCAATAAAGAACATGTGCAGAATTAAGGCTGCGCTGTTTTTGAATGAAGACGTGACAAGTCCGAAGTGTGGAATGTGAGATTCCTCTTCTAAAGACATTGTATTGTTTAAAAGACTTTCAGAGCAGGAAAACAGCGCTGAGACGTAGCTATTTGCTTCTGTTGCTAACATTATAAGTAATCAGGATGAACAGGCAAGGCTTTCGAGAGGGCTGGCTGATTGGCAAAAAGGGAGGTGGGTTTGAATGACACATGAGGTCAAAGGGGCAGGCATTTCCACAGTATATGTAGGTAGGACCTATATTCTGGCTAGGTCTCAAGAAAAGGCTTAAAAAGGCTGGTCAGGAAAGAGCAGAGGCTTTTTCTCTCACTCACTGGCTCTGGAGCTGGCAGCTGTCTCAGGAGAAGTTGCAGTCCCAGTTGCTCTTATCCTTTTACTGACTTCAGGAGAAGCGTGTGGCAGAAAGACTGGTAGAGGTTTGGTTCCAGGCAAATAGGGAGTGGACCAGATAAAGAGTTCCTCTGTCTGACAACTAGACTGGGGTCACAAGCAATTCAGGTCACAAACATGATTAAAGATTATTTTGGTCATTTCAGTTAATTTGAGGAGCATGCTAATGAGAGAATGCTTAGTATTAGATAGTGTAGAGTGGGTTAATCATTTAATGTTTAGGTGCTGTACAGTGACTTTTTCAGACATGCATAACTGTGTTAATGTTTCTCCATTAATGCGATAAAACTCAGATGTGACAGAAGCCCATGCTCTGCCAAGTTTTGTTGCAAAGTTGAAGCCTAATGTTGGCACAACTCTGGGCATTATCGCAAAAAAGAATGTTTTTAAATCCATTGCAGGGAAGGCTTAGTTCATGTTTGAAATACAATGTGGATGTCGTGCATTGTACATGTCATTCTGTGTAACTTGCATATTTCTAACTTCTGATAAGGAATAACAATTCGAAAAAGGTGAATTAGCCTCAGTGTACTTATTCTGTGCTCAGCTTTCTTGGGTTGGCATACAGATAGATGCAGAATGTTTGGTAAAATATAAAGCAAAATTAGTCATTGGAAATTGTCTTCTTCTGGGAGGCTCTGAATTAATGTTCGTGTTTCATTTACATGGTTAATGTATTCTGAGATGCAAGCCAAAAGGGCATAATGGGCCTCATTACGACTCAGGCGGTAAGGGGTTTACGCCGGCGTAAACAGCGCCGACCCTTACCGCCTGAGTATGAGGTCCCTTAGCGCCATGGCGGATTTAACACCTGCTTTTAGCAGGTGTTAAAATCCATGGCGCTAAGGGACCATGGAGTTAATTACGCCACCGTAATTTACGGTGGCGTAATTAACGCCTTCCCCACTCCCATTATGCCCTATGGGGCAAAAATGGGAATGGGGAAGGGTAAATGGGGATTGGGGACTTACCGCCCCGCCAAGGTCGGAATGGGGCGGTAAGTCCGCCAACCACCATGGCGTAAACTTAGTTTACGCCATGGTGGTAAAGTCACGGCCCAGGCGGTAACTTACCGCCTGGGTCGTAATGAGGCCCCATGTGTTATTATAAATATGATACTGAACAAGGGGATACGTTCATTGTTTAGAGTGTACTAAGTCCAGTATTTGCTTACCGTCAGTGATATCGGTAAAAGAAGAATTATCAGGCAGTGCTCTAAAGTTAGGCTCACCAGTATACCACCACCCAAAAATATCTCTTACAGCTTGGTTTGTTAACCGGGATATGGTAAAGTTATTATTGGGCGTGGCCGTGCATCATAAAGCATAACTGTATTGTGCGCTCATTCTCAGAAGTAAAACTGTAAGCAAAACAACTGTGCCGAATGCATATTGACCTTTACTATTGTGTAATTAGCACTAATCCCACCATGTCTGAGATTCAGGTTGAATTTTCTGAATTATCAGACTATGTTGAGGCAAAATATTTCAATTTTACAAACTGGTAATCTGAAAATCTGACACAATTGAAAGACAGGATTTATACTGAAGTGGAAAGAGTAACCTCGAAAGACATATTTGGTAAAGGGAGCATTATTCAGACATGACTTCTTAGGCATTTCTGAGCATCAGGGTATAAAGTTGAGAGAGATTGCATCATTAGAGTATTCGCGAAATTATGGTTTTCACTACATAAATTCATAAAATTACAGGAAAAAGATGTTGCGCTCATTAGCAAATTAAAGTGCAGTTTGGACAATAAATGTGATCAGGTGGAGCAATTGAAAGTAGAATTAAAACACAGAGAGCCAGACACAGAGCTGCAAGCCAAATGTAATGACCTTTATGCTCGATTGGCTCAGAGAGATAAACAATTTAATGAAAGTGAGGATGAGTTCACCCATTTAAAAACAGTGGGCAACCCTCCAGACCACGGTTCTTCACCTGCCAAGGCATTACAGAAGGGGAAAGTCCATATGCAAATCAGGCTTGGCCCCAACCCCAAAGGAGCAGTCCAGCCCGAACTGCTTGGCCACATCCCTTCTGCATGAGACTACAAGCATCCCCAGACATGTTTCAGACTTGTCGAGCCTCATCAGTGAGGAGTAGCTTAGGTCTCTGGGCTGGGTCTGCTGGGCCTAGAGACCCAAGTTACTCCTCACTGATGAGGCCCAATATGGCTGATACATGTTTGGGGATGCTTGTGGTCTCATGCAAAAGGGATGTGACCTAGCAGTTCTGGCTGGACTGCCCCTTTTGGGGTGGGACAAGGCCTCATTTGCATATGGTCTTTCCCCTTCTGCAATGGCTTGGCAGACGAAGAACGATGGTCTGCAGGGTTGCCCAGAGCAATGCCAGAGGTTAAGATTCATTCTAAACTTTCCAGCCATCACCTCTTTGCTTTTGCTTTGCCACTCCGAGTGGGAAGGGTATGCCCAGGCGTGGGTCCTGTGCCTCCTGGGCATAGAGACCCAAGCTACTCCTCACAAATTCGGCCCAATATGGCTGAAACATGTTTGGGGAGGCTTGTGGTCTCATGCAGAAGGGATGTGACCTAGTAGTTCGGGCTGGACTGCCCCTTTTGGGGTGGGACCAAGCCTGATTTGCATATAGTCTTTACCCTTCTGTAATTGCTTGGCAGGCAAAGAACGATGGGCTGGAGGGTTGCCCAGAGTAATGCCAGACATTAAAATTCATTCAAAACTTTCCAGCCATCACCTATTTGTTTTTACAAACCAGAATGCACCATGTAGTCTTTTAAAAATTATTAAATCTATCAAGAACTTGATTAGACTGTTCAAAAAGGAGGAGATTGTTGCATAGAAGATCATTTGGAGATGGTCCATGATATATTCAAGACTCTTCACATCCCAATGGAACAATAAATATGATATTTTCACCTCACTCTAGAAGCAGCTTCTGCTATTATCATCCATGGTCTCAATGTACAGGAAAAGTTGTTGAGGGCAGACTTTGAGAAAGAAATTAGACACCAATTCTCACCTTATCGGTCTATGCAGCAAGCCAAGAAAGCTGCTTATAGCATGGCCGCACAAAAAAATGAATCCCTTGGCCAATTCTTTCAAAACTTAAAAAGGGCATTCTCACGTTTTGATGTGACCTTTAACCCTAACTCAGTAGAATTTAAAACTGCATATTTTTATGGACTCCCAAAAGAAATTGTCTCCCAATTCTTCTGTGAATTTCACAGGAAAAAAACATTAGAATTAATAATTGAACAACCAACCAAACTGTATGAGGTGATATTTAATCAGAAAGAGGAGGGACCTAGGAATAAAGAGGCAAAATCAAAGTCTAAGGAATCCACTCCGGTTATTTTGGAGGTAAAGTCTGTAAAGATGCTGCTAGAATCAGCCCAAACTCAGGCAAAGAATGACATGACACCTAATCAAGGGAGCATGGCTCCACAGAGGACATCACCCCAGACTCTTATGTTCAATCCATTGATCTCAGCGACAGAAATTCTTACATTAGTCCTCGGTACCTTGTTAGTTCCCCCAGAGTGGGGTTTCGCCATTATATGCCAGGCCTAAATAACAATTAAAATCAATTGTACAATGGTCCATACCAGACATTAGGGGCCCAGAGTAGATTTGACCCAAACACAAGGGCGTATAACCACCAAGAAAGACCAAGATATGTGGATAGATTCATTGAAAATGGAAATCTGCATAGGGAACAGTTCCCACAAAATGAAAGACAAGATATTAATTATGTACCTCGCCAATATAAACAGTCCCTGCCACAGGTTGACCATGGTCAAAGGATGGTCACTCCACGTTCGCCACCTCCTGTGTCACGTGAAAACAGAAATCAAACTCCTGAATGATACCAGAACAGGCCTAATCAGGGCGAGTTTAATAATTACCAACCCAGACCACAAAGAGAAGAATTCAGAGACATGGACAAGCTCCAATGCTTAGAGGCCAAAGTTAAAATGTTGTCTCAGCAAATAGGAAAATGATGTGCAGTTCAAAAGCAACAACCAAGTAAGGGGTGCAGAAAGTTGTAAGAGTGATCATTTATGTAGCAACAACAAGTGACTAGCTAATGACCTCTGCTATGATGAAAACACAGAGGACCATGAATCACCTTTGAATACAAATACTGAATTGCTTGCCAATTTAAAAACAAGAAAACAAACGAATGAAAGTGAGACAGGGAATTAGAACACCCATAAAAAGGGAGTGTGGTTTAACTTGGAGTTGAACCAGACTATTCAGGTGTGTGAAGATAAAGAGCAAAAGGGGGGAAATGAACAAGGAGAAGCCACAGAACAGAGAAGTAGATTTGAAAGAATATGCAATGTGAAAATAAAACACAAAGTGAAGAGTCAGGATCAACAGATAGTTTACCCTTACTTGATAATCGAAATACTGCTGATACCCCCACAGAAACAAAACATTTCCCAAAAGGCAGGTGCAGGTCGGTATTTTGAGCCACAGATATTCCAAGGGCCAGAAATGACAGACTACGTACAAAATGCAGATAAATGTCACATATCAGAAACTGCACTTGGGAAAATACAAGCCAATAGGTTGCAGTGTAGTGGTAAGCAGAGCAGGCACAGACAATGGGGTAAGCACAATGAGAAATTGGGGTGTGAACACTAGTGGTCCCAAGTCAGAGGGGCAGTCAGTGGCTACTTTTCAAATGAGTTCTGAGTCAAGGAAAATATACAAAGAAATTAAAAAGAAGTGGGCAAAAAGGAGGGTAAACTATCATTTAATATGCCTCTTTGACTAGCAAAAAGTTAAAATGACCTAAGAAAAGTAAGTCCTGAAATTAGTAAAAATTCAAATTCTTTATGCATTCTAGAAGAGGTTGAGGATAGGTACTATGCTCCTATCACTATTGAAGAAATATTTAATGCATTTGCAATGATTGACGCAGGTGTCCAAGCAACAATAATGTCAAAGGAACTGATACAAAGTATCAGTGAAGGGAGATCCCCACAAAACCATGTAAAGGTGAGGCAAAGTGAAGGCCTCATGCACAATTTCAATGGGGAAGAAATACCTTTCGAAGGTGTCAGAGAGGATGACATAAAGAAAGGGAAGCATAGGATGAGACAGGAAGTGTTGGTCACACCCATTAATGAAATACCCTTCCTCATAGGGACAAATTGCCTGAGGAGATTGTCGCCCCTCATTGATGTGGTAAATGGGGTATTGTGGTCCTTAGCCAAAAAGCCATTGCAACCTAAAAAATTATTACCCAAAGCAACAATGTAAAAGAATGTCACACCTTTGCTAAATCAGAAAGTGCAGTGGAAGTATATCTTCACAATTTATTTTTATTTTATTTTATTTTATTACATTTATTATACGCCCAGACCCGGGGGTATCATGGCGTAGTTACAGGCAATGGGAGAATGCAATCTTAGAATGAACACAGAGGTACACAGGAATAGCAGTCAATAATATACAACAATATACAAAATAGTCAGATATTATACAACAATATACAAAGCAGTCAGATATGTACAGTTAATTGGAGCGGATTAGTGCTCTGGTTCAGTTAGTACTTATTGAAGAGCCAAGTCTTCAAGAAACTTTTGAATTTAGGGAAGGAAGTTTCGTTCATAATGTGGGTGGGTAGAGCGTTCCAATGTCTGGGGGCCAGTGTTTTGAAGCTGCTACCCCCTGCTTTCTCTCTTTTGTATCTAGGGGTTCCAAGGTATGCGTTTTTATTGGACCTGAGGAGTCTGGTCTGGGGCTTCATCGTGACTGTGTTGTTGAGGTATTTGGGTGCTTTGTTAGCCCTGAATTTGTGAGTGATGCTCAGTGTTTTAAATAGAATTCTAGCTTGGATGGGGAGCCAGTGGTGGTCTCTTCTGGTGTTAGAGATATGTTCAGATTTTTTGATGCCTAAGGCTGCTCTGAGGGCTTTGTTCTGCATGAGTTGAAGTTTGGCTATGTTGGCTTTGGAGGTGCCAAGGAAGAGGATATTACAATAGTCTAGTTTAGACAGTATGAGTGCTCTGGCTAGAATAACGCAGTTATTGGCTGAGAGGAATTTACGGCTGAGGGAGATGAGTTTGGAGGGGTAGGAAGTGGATGAGGCTAATGTGTTAACTTGTTTAGACATGGATAGTGTTGCATCTAAGTAGACGCCAAGGGTTTTGACTTGTTTAAGAACAGGGATTATGGTTCCATTGATGGTGAATGATTTGAAAGCGGGCTCAAGGGTATTGATTTTGCTGGAAGAGCCTAGTATGAGGAGCTCGGTTTTGTCGTCGTTGAGACAAAGGCTATTATTAGCCATCCAGTTTTGAATGAGTGAGTAGATTTGGTTAACCAGGAGGGAGTCTTGTTCGTGATTGCCTGAGAGAGGAATGAGGATTTGGGTGTCATCGGCGAAGTTAGTATAGATGACACCCATGGCATCCAACGCTGCGAATAATAGCTTGGTATAGGCATTATACAGAGTGGGGGATAGGCAGGAGCCTTGCGGCACACCTGCCGGGACAGGTACTGGGTCTGCTGATTCTTTGCCGATTGATACTCTGGAAGTCCTATCGGCCAAGAATGATTTGATCCAGTTGATGGCATTCTGAGCTAGGTTGAAATTGTTTGCTAGAGTGTTACAGAGTTTATCGTGGTCAACCAAATCAAAGGCCGCTGAGAGGTCCAGGAGCATCAGTAGACATAGACAGAGTTTACCTGCTTCTCTAGTGGCATCCATTTGGATCTTCAGATCAAGGAGGGCTGTCTCTGTGCTATGGTTGGGACGGAATCCTGACTGACGGTCTCCTAATAGTTGCTGGTGTTCCAAATGGTTCTGAATTTGGCAGTAGGCTATTTTATCAATTATTTTTAAGAGGAATGGGACTGTTGTAATAGGTCGGTAGTTGGTGGGTATTGACGGGTCCAGGGATGTTTTTTTTAGAAATGGTGTTGTTGGAATTGAAATGATATTATGCCTCCTATCGCAGTATTTGAATGTGTATTGGCCTACACCAAGTTGTCTAAAAATATCATGTAAATAGACTCCGCGGCAAGGTTTTGACCTTAACGAAAAGTTATGTAAGTCGTCATCTTGGATTTAGCCGCCATTTTAGGTTCTCTTGTAATGTGGAAGTCACCCTGAACATCGAAATGGAGGCCGATTGACATTCTGAGTGAGATTCTGGTCGTTGTGACCTCCGTGCACATGAATAATTAATATACCTGCAGGCCACTTGTCGGGGTCGTGAACTAAAACCTTGTCCTATCCCTGACCTATGTGTAAATAAACAACTGTATCAGCGGAACTGATCAAAATGCATACATTATGGGATTGACCTGGCAAGGAACCCTAGGCCTGGTCCCAAGAATGGTTAACCCGCGAGGGGGTTGGCCAGGGCTGAATGAAGAATATAAAAGCCCAAGTATTCCAATGTACAGTCTCTCTACTAATGCATCGAACCTTCGTTGAAGTTTGTTACGTTACTCTGAGAGCCGAATAGCTATCCGTTTGTCAATTGACTTTTTGGTAACTGTTGTAGCTTTTAAATAAAGCACTTTGTATGTCCTTTGTAACCTGTGTTGGTGTGTTTTCTTTGGGCTTCCCAGCCTCATATCAATTTCTTTGTTTTCACAGTTGGCGCCCGAATAGGGACCCTCAAGATTGATGCCGGATCATTGAAGGTTGACGCAGACTATCGAACCGGGATCAGACGGTGTGATTCTGCGGGCCCGACCGAACGAGATGCGATACCTCGGCAGCGCTGCACAATCCGATCCTTGGACGATAGTCGTGTGGTCTGACACGGCATCTTGACGAGGGTCCATTTTTGAGGCGGGCAGATTTGTCGAAACCACCAAACACAAGGTAAAATTTGTTAGGTAAGTTCTTTGATAAACCGTACGGTCCACCTTAGGTTTGGTCAGGTGCAGTCGTGACCCGGCTCTTAATTTAACCCTGACAATTTGAATTTGGCGTATTGTATCTGCAGACACAATTATTGACCAGGTAACACCAATTTTTTGTGAAATGCCTGGGAAATTGTCTAGCTGCTTTAGGGCTCTGTTCCGCAGCGTTCGACAATCTTTGGAATTTAGCCGCCCGGCACCACAGGAGGGGTCGCCGGCATGTACTATGTACTGTAAGTATGGCATTGGTAGTATAGTATTTAATGATATTTGGCACAGACAGACCAGACATGCCTCCAAATTTCAGTGGCCAATCAACGGCAGTTTTGAGATCCCCCATATTGAATACCTAGAATCAGTCTTGCTAAAAATGAAGGCTAGACCTGCAGCCTTTGATGTTTTACAGAATTGGAAAAAAGAAGCGTTACAGCAGCTTAAAAGTAGGGACAAACATGCACGCCGTCATAAAACAAACGCCGAAAAAGCGTTGTTATATGATAAAGAAAAACATTCAGAATCAGTCAAAAATATGGATAGGGCTTTTTCACTTGGAATCCAGAAAATTTACCCCTCTAAAGATTTCCATGTTTCCGAAGAATTTATTGAGAAATTGTTAAACGAACGCAGGCAGGTGCCTCTGCGCCACCTCCGTATGTTCCTATTATGGGCGCTCTGCCCATTCCTGCTGTTGTTCCTGCTGTTATTCCTGTTCCCCCTCTACAACCTATTGTTCCTAGTCCTCTAGTTGTTGTTCCTCCACCTATCGCACCGCCCCTTCCTTCTGCACCAATAGTTGGACCTTTATTAAATTTACCTGCACCTCTGCTCCCGAGTGGTCCCGTATTGACTGAAGTTGATCCAGGTGCAGGATCAAAGATCGTCACTCGTAATACTGTTTCTGCAGGTAAGAAACAGGAATTGTTTGCATGGACTAAGCACTGTATGGAGAAAGGTGATCAAGTTAATGTTTTTTCCACATTATCTAATTTGAATAGTTTTCCCGAGAAAAATGTTTTTATCGAAGGTTTGGGGACTCATTTATGTGTGATGTGGGGTAGATTACAAAATTCGGATCTTCCACAAGGAGTGAGAGATCTGAATGCTTTGGCACTTTCGAGGGACACAGAGCAGAAAGTATATGGGCATGTTGAAAAATTGTTTGAGTATAGGAAAGACTTTGAAAAGTCACGAGATGAGGATGACGAAGACGATAGAATATATGTACAGAAACGGTTCCTTCCGTGTCGTAGATCAGCACCTGAGGAAATACGAATTTGCACCAAAGATGCGATTCGATGGATCTCGGATTCATCAATTCCGCCAGATGAAGTATATGACACGTATAGTCAGTATACAGTAGAAATGCAAAATAAAGGTAATTCAGGTAATGGTACAGTGCCTGCAAGAAGAATGTGTAAGGAAGAAGGTTAGTTGCCCCATAGAATTATTGGGGATTTGTAAAAGGGCTTTTTCGCCCGACACTTCTTCAGCTGCCTTAGTGCTCGACCTGGCTCTGTTGCTTAGTAAGCGGCCAGAGGTACCTATATCTCAGTTGCCTATGAGAGAGGTTTCTCCGACCTTTGTCCCAAAAGTTGAGATTCCCGCCAACGCTGGGACTGGTGCCCCCGCTGTGGATATCCCTGCACATTACGTATCACAATTCGTTCACGTCCCGTTTTCACGACAGGAAGTGAACACTATTAGACAAACAGTCCCCGATATCAGTAAAAACCCCACGGGGTTTTACAAAGAAATTGAGTCCGTCTTGCAGTCCTCTGTGTTCACCTTAAGTGATATTGACTTGCTATTTCCTGTACTCCTACCCGTAGATGAATGGAAACAGGTTCGGACAATAGACGATGTGCCAGGGTTGGGAGATACGTGGGCTAACATGATTAGGATTGATGGGGAAAGACCAGCAGGTGAGAAACCACCACAGGTAATACTTACTTTGCCTGATAGAATTGTCGCAAAATTAAAAACTATAATTCCAGAGAAAAGAATTATTTGGGACAAGCTTACGGCCTGTGTTCAAGGAAAAACTGAAGGCGCCACCGAATTCTTTAACAGATTCGAGCAGGTATTTTCTGACTTCAGTGGACAGGATTTGGGTACAGAGTCTGGGAAAAGGTTGATGTGGACAAATTTGTACGTGGATTGTTGCCTGACATCCAGTCACAGATTATGTCCTCTGAGAGCACTTGGCAGGCAAAATCTCAATCTGAGGTTTTGCACATGGCTCAGTATTATGAGAACCGTGTTAATAATGAGAAGGACAAAATTGAAAAGAGGAAAGGAGATTTGAAAACCAAAGTATTATTACAACAAATTGTTAGAAACCCCAGAGGAGGCACGACACAGACCAGAGGTCAGTATGTCCCAAAAGGAAATGCTCCTTTGGGTCCTGTGAATATTAATCAATGTGCTTATTGCCGCCAGGAAGGTCACTGGCGAGCACAGTGCCCCGTCCTTCGACAAAGGTCAAACAGTGCGTTTGGGAGTATGGGTAGACGACCTAGGGGCCGCCCTGGAGCAGGGGGCCCTGATAGAGGTCTGTTTTTGCAAGATCCTCAGCAACCTTTTTCACGGGAAAATCAGACCTCGAGTGTGGACTCGAGGAACATATTTGATCATCCTTCTGCTGCCTACCTTTCTGAAGAGCTTCCTTCTGATGAGGCTCTATTTCATTAGGATTGCCCGAAGCAAGGTTTGGAACCTTCACCTATTCCCGTTAATCAGAAAGGCCCCTACGTTGAATTATTAGTAGTGAATAGGAAACACCAGTTTTTGATAGACACTGGAGCGCAGAAGTGCTCCATTGATCATTCCCGGGTTCCAAACTTTCCACTGTCAGGGCAAACAAATGTTTCCATAGGGTTTTCTGGTATACCAATTGTCTGTCCGGTTTCTTCACCGGTGTCTGTTTCTTTGGGTCCCTTTACGGACCATTGCCCTTTCCTTCTCACTTCGAACTCTGGAGAGAATTTGCTGGGGTTGAATTTGTTAAAGAAATTGAACGCAGTAATTCATTGTTCTTCTGATGGAGTACGGCTGACGGTTTCACCACAGCAACTTCCTAATTCTCAGTTCCTGATTCGACCTTTACCTCCTGAGGTTAGCATTGTCCCAGAATGTTTATGGGCGGTTGATGACAATGATGTCAGGGTATTACAGATTGAGCCCGTTAAAATAGTTTTGAAACATGGAGTGAAACTACCACGCATTCCGCAGTATAAAATATCAGTTGAGGGCGAGCGTGCTTTGAAATGCATTGTCTCCGATTTTGTGCATCGCGGGGTGATCGAGGAGATTACAGGTAGTCTGTGTAACAGTCCGATCTTGCCTGTATATAAGAAAGGCGACAATGCAATTCCATACCGGTTCATAATTGATCTTCGTGCTATTAACAGAGTTGTCGCCCCACAATTTCCAATTGTGCCTGATGTGACGATGATATTGACAATGATCCCTGCTACGGCTACGCACTTCAGCGTTGTGGATTTAAAAAACGCTTTCTTTAGTATTCCTATACATAAGGAAAGTAGATATTTGTTTGCGTTCACCTTGGGGGGACGCTCATTTATATTTACCAGGGCACCTCAAGGGTATACTGAAAGTCCAAGCATTTATAGTAGAGCTTTGAAAGAGCAGCTCGACACACTTGAATTGCCACCTACTTGTACGCTGCTTCAATATGTTGATGATTTGCTTTTGGCTGCAGACTCTGAGAGTGCTTGTAAAGAAGGCACTGTACGGTTGCTTGTTCATTTAGCTAAAAATGGTCATAAAGCTTCGCTCAAAAAATGTCAATATTGTTGTCAGGAGGTCGCCTATTTAGGCTACCTCCTGTCAAAGGAGGGGAGAAGATTGACACCTGAAAGAATAAAACACATTTCTGGCATGTCTGTTCCAAATACACAGAAGGAAGTCAGAGCCTTAATAGGTATGTCTTCTTACTGTAGGTTGTGGATCCCGAACTTTTCGCTAGTGATAAAACCGATGTTGGCTTTGACGAAGAAGGGCATTTCTCTGCCACTGCCATGGAAATCGGAACATCAACGATCATTTGAGCTTCTCAAAACCGCGTTATGCTCTGCACCGGTTCTGGGTACTCCAAATTATGACAAGGCCTTTGTGTTATTTGTGCATGAATGTGATGGATGTGCTTTGGCTGTGTTAACACAGGAACACGGAGGGAAGAATAGGCCGTGCGGCTACTACTCCTCCACCCTTGATCCTGTCGCATGCGCTTTGCCATGAGGTTTGCGAGCTGTCGCTGCTGCTGCCGCGTCTGTAAAACAGAGTGAGGGAATGGTCCTTGGCCATGATTGATTTTGATGGTACCTCACTCTGTTGATATCCTATTGAACAAAACCCAAACGCAACACCTTACCGCTGCGCGGTTAACAAGGTATGAATTAATTCTGTTTGCCCCTCACATTCAAATTAAGAGGTGTTGTGTTCTTAATCCGGCTGAACTTTTACCTTTCCCGCAAAACACTGTTTGCGGTGACGAAGAATTACATGACTGCCTGTTTACCACTGAACAAGAAACGAAGGGCAGGATAGATCTCATAGATACTCCTTTGGGCAATGCAGAAGGGGAGCTGTTTTGTGATGGCTCCTGCTTCAAACTTTCAGATGGTACATCTACAGCTGCTTATGCAGTTACTACATTGAGTAAAGTTGTTGAAACTAAGAGAATTTCGCATAACTCCGTGCAGGCCGCAGAGATTATAGCGTTGACCCGAGCTTGTGAACTCTCCCAAGGGCGTATAGTAAATATATATACTGATAACCAGTACGCATTTGGGGTGGCTCACAACTTTGGAAGGCTCTGGTCGGAAAGAGGGTTCCTGACCTCACATGGGACCAAGATCCAGCATGGCCCCTTGATAGTGCAATTACTCTCGGCACTCTCACTCCCTAAACAGTTAGCGATCATGAAATGTGCAGCACATCGTAAGGTCATAGATGATGTGGGGAAAGGGAACGCTTTTGCGGACCTGATAGCCAGACAAACGGCCACAGACCTTAGCACGGACATGTATGCTTTGAGGGAAATGAGAGATGCTTATATAATGGATGAAGGTATTGGGTCTGTGCAAGATATTCAAACTGATGCCACAGTAGAAGAATCTAAAAGGTGGACTGAAGGAATGGGGAAACTAGATGATGATGGGTGTTGAGTGGATACATCTGAAGGAAAATGGCTGCTCCCTGATTCATACGTACTGGCACTGGTTACGATGGCACACGGTCCTACACATGTGTGTGCTCAGCAGATGACGAAAATGTTAGAACAAGTTTGGGTGAATAACAAGATTCCGGAGACTGCAAAAAGACATGTCCGAAATTGTATGATCTGCTTACAGCACAATGTGGGTAAGGGGACAGTAACTCCAAGGGGAAGCTTTGGGCCTCCTTCTGTTCCCTTCGAGGTCATTCACTTTGATTTTATTGAGATGGAACGGTGTAACAATTTGAAATATGTTCTTGTAATTTTTTGTGCCTTCAGTAAATGGGTCGAGGCTTTCCCCGTTAAAGATGCTACCGCCATGACCACTGCAAAGATTATGGTAAAAGAATTTTTTCCTCGATTTGGGCTCCCGAGGGTAATTTGGTCGGATAATGGTCCTCATTTTGTTGCAGCAGTAATTTTGCAGATATGCACAGCCTTATGTATTGAGAAACGATTTCACTCAGCTAGACATCCTCAAAGTGCTGGGTTGGTGGAAAGACACAATGGTATCTTAAAGAATAAGTTTGCAAAGACATGTGCCGATACCAAACTGAAATGGCCAGATGCCTTACCTATTGTATTATTGGCTATGCGTACTACACCTCAAACTAAGACTGGGCTTTCTCCATTTGAGGTAGTGATGGGGAGACCTGCTAACATTTGGGGTCTCCCAAAACCTAAAGCCCTGAGAGAGGTGGAAAATGTATTGCTTGTAGACTACTGTAACCCGTTAACTAAAAATCTGTATTTCATTTATCACCAGGTGCACTCAGCTTTACCTGTACGGTTCACGGGCCCAGGACACGATATACAGCCTGGAAGTTGGGTCCTAGTGAAGGCCTACGAAAGGTCTTCCTGTCTCGCGCCTCGCTGGCGGGGACCCTGCCAGGTGCTGTTGGTCACCCGGACAGCAGTGCGGGTGGCTGGAAAGAAGCACTGGATCCACGCGACGCATGTCAAGAAACTTCCTCACCCGACGCCACACATTACAGAAGAAGCAGAACCCCTCGCTGATGCTACAGTCTCTGATCTTGGAGTAGCAAACAGCGCTGTGAGTGCGTCAGAAAATTTCTCTGAGCCCGTGGAGCTTGGGGAACAGTCCATTTCGACTCCGCACTCTCTTGAAAAATCACTTCCGGAAAATACTGTTTCAAGCTCTGCGACTTCCGTCGCCTCCGACACGTCGCTTCCCTCAGGAAGTGACTACGCCTTATTTACGGATCAAACAATCTTGGGTACCACCAGGTACAATCTTCGACGAAGAAAATAGAACTACGGCACGGGTTTTCCGTGCATTTGGAAAAGGGAAGTGATTGGAAGTTTTCTTTTGTATAAGAAAGTTTCTGTTGAACAAAAGGGATTCTGCTGGCTAGGGTTGGGAAGGACTAAGAAATCGCGCGACCGTAGCGTCGCCAGCAACGAACATTGGGGTCGTCGATTGAGGATCTACAATGCCTGCCACCTCCACTGCTGCTCCCCGCACTGGACTTGTGAATAAGGGGGTGACCAACTTGGACAATGAACAATTTGCCTGGGCCCCGAAAACGTACTGCTGTGTTTTGATAATGATAATTGTTATTTTTGCAACTACTGCTGTAGGACTTTGGTACTTTGAAGAAATCTATCCTCTAAAACCTTTACTACCGACCGAGATTGTACCAACTGCTTTGACTCCCTCTGTACACCTTCACACTCTGTCCCCTAGAGACTCCCAACATAGACAAAAGTATCATAATAACACTTTAATGATAGTAATGAATGCAACTCATGCCATTTTTAATAAGAGTAATTGTTGGATTTGTACTCATTTACCGCAACATGGGAACAAGGGACTGGGATGGTATATTCATCCTTTACCTTTAACGACTGCTTGCTATGCCTCTCTTAGAGCACTATTCTTTGGCCGTTGGAATGATAGCATCTCAGGGAATCATAGCCCTGACTCAGTCCCCTTTGTGTACAAAGAAATGGCACTCGGCCAATGGGAAATTTTGAAGGTTGTAAAAACATTGTAAATTTGACTGGAGAAAACAGGCCTCTGTATGTGTTTATTTTGTTTGTGGTAGTTTAGCGTTTCCCTGGTTGCCCAAGGATTGGCAGGGAACCTGTTATTTAGGAATTCTGGTACCTGGGGTATTTGTAGCTAGTACATTGGAGGTTTCTAAGGCTCGCCCGCGGCGGGACAAGAACGGAGATACCCCTGGGCAAGTATTGGGAGATATAGCGAAATCAGTTGTGCCCTTTTGGGGACAAATAACAAACTCTGAGAACATAAGGGGATTAGCAAGGGTACTGGAGAGAACAATCAACCGGACCACGGACATACTCTACAATATGACCTTAGAACAAAAAGCAATAAGATTGGTAGCACTCCAAAATCGGATGGCATTAGATGTCATTCTGGCAGAACGAGGTGGAGTATGCAAATTAGTGGGGTCCGCTTGCTGTGTTTTCGTACCAGATTCCTCGCCGACAATTTTTGAAGCAATACAGAACTTGCATACTCTTAGTTCTGAAGTACATATCCCTGTAGGAGATTGGAATCTTAGCACCTGGTTCTGGGATTCTTTACGATCTTGGGGTTGGAAGGTGCTTTCTGTTATTCTAGTTATTTTGGGGATCCTGCTATTCCTTTGTTGCTGTTTTCAATGTCTTCCGAGTATATGTGGAATGCTAGGGGGATGTTGTGCCCAAGCAGTGAGCACAATAGGGCATAGAATATATGCCCCAGATACAGCATCTAAAGAGTTCGTGTTACAAGAGGTTCTGATGAACGACCTAATGGCTATAGATATTACAGACAATGATTCGGGATGTATGGATGACAACACATGGAGTTATTTGCAAAAGTATTAGAAATTATATTAGCACTTGGCATAGGCCAAAAGGAGGGTCTGTTGAAATTGAAATGATATTATGCCTCCTATCGCAGTATTTGAATGTGTATTGGCCTAGGCCAAGTTGTCTAAAAATATCATGTAAATAGACTCCGCGGCAAGGTTTTGACCTTAACGAAAAGTTATGTAAGTCGCCATCTTGGATTTAGCCGCCATTTTAGGTTCTCTTGTAATGTGGAAGTCACCCTGAACATCGAAATGGAGGCCGATTGACATTCTGAGTGAGATTCTGGTCGTTGTGACCTCCGCACACATGAATAATTAATATGCCTGCAGGCCACATGTCGGGGTCGTGAACTAAAACCTTGTCCTATCCCTGACCTATGTGTAAATGAACAACTGTATCAGCGGAACTGATCAAAATGCATACATTATGGGATTGACCTGGCAAGGAACCCTAGGCCTGGTCCCAAGAATGGTTAACCCGCGAGGGGGTTGGCCAGGGCTGAATGAAGAATATAAAAGCCCAAGTATTCCAATGTACGGTCTCTCTACTAATGCATCGAACCTTCGTTGAAGTTCGTTACGTTACTCTGAGAGCCGAATAGCTATCCGTTTGTCAATTGACTTTTTGGTAACTGTTGTAGCTTTTAAATAAAGCACTTTGTATGTCCTTTGTAACCTGTGTTGGTGTGTTTCCTTTGGGCTTCCCAGCCTCATATCAATTTCTTTGTTTTCACAGTGTCACCCAAGCTTTTTTGATACTGGTGGGGATTGTGTTTGTGAAGAAAGAGGCATTGATGAATTCAGTGATGATGGGTGTAAGGGTGGGGGCACAGAGTTTTACAAGGTGGGAGGGGAATTGGTCTTCTTTAGTGTTGGAGGCTTTGAGTTTCATTATGGTGTCAAATACTTCTTTGTTAGACACTGGTGTGAATTGAAATGGGGGGCCAGTAGTGGCATTTGATGTGGTCATTGATATGGTGGGAGCGTTTTTTTACTGTCGATTTTATTTTGCAGTAGGATGTGTGCTTAGTGTCACTGTCATTCTCATGTACAAACAAGAAAGTGATTAACATTATTAGCACACCCATATTCAAGAGTTGACCAGTTAAAGAAGTTTGGGTGGGTTTCTTGTTAGACTCTTATTGTGTTTGTAGATAGAGTTAAAGGTGCAGAGGAGAAAAAGACAACTTTGACACCTAGGTTGTACAATGTGAAAGACCAAAGAGAAAAGTTCCCAAATAGGGAACTCGTGTCCCCTGCACACTATTATGTGACTGGAAAAACCAGACCAGTCACTTGTATTTGTTATTAATGATAATACATATAGGTAGTCAATTGAATAGAAAAACCATGTTGTCACATGTGGTTTTATGGCCACAATCAAATTTCAAAATAAAAATTCAATCAATATTTTGTCACAAAAATTCTTCTTTTTATTCATGGTGATGATGCCAAGAGGGCCCAACGCGTTTCGAGTGACACTCACTCTTCATCAGGGGCATGTGCAATTCTATAGAGGAAGTATATATAGCATAACGTTAGAATTTTAATATTCTTGTAATCACAATCACAAGACTTCATACATCTTGGTAAGAACCACTCAATAGAGATTATTAGCCACCGGTAATTCTTATGTATCTAACTTTTCTTATTGGTAAGGGAGTATGTCAGTCAACCTATAATCTAGTACATCATTATGGTAAGAAAAGAGACAGTAGTGAGTCATAATATCTGACCTTGTGATGTTTTCTTTAAAATTCCTTGTTTTGTCGTTGTTTGGGATGGTCAATAGATAGTAGGTGCTTCATATAGACATTTCAAAATCACTGCAACCCAATAGGGTATTACTCTGTTAAATTTAGCCCTTACTGTCATTCTCATGTGTCAGGATGAAATTCGAGGAGAAAACGAGAAGCAGTCTTTGGAGATTAATTGTACCCTAAGAAAAACTGGCAAACAGAAATAGATGAAATCACGCTGCGTTTTATCTAAATGAAGAAAAATACAAAACAAATATTACTCCAGAGTCAGATCAGGAAAAACACATTTCAACAACTGCAGAAATACACATAGGAGAAGGATAGCCATGAATCCCTATCCATGTGAATCGACATTCTGAAATGATTGAAGTAATTTGGTGCTTTGGTGCTTGGGGATAAATTAGTTTCATTAATGAAAAGGTACGTGATGGATATCCCAAAGTTTAAAATAAAAAATCAACACATCTTTGGCTTAGATGACCCTGCATTGGGACAAAGAATTGTAGGAAGATGCATGCTAAAGATTACAATTGGCTCGCAATGTGTGGAATGTGAATGGAACACAAAACAAATTCTATTTGGGAAATGACATCATGCTGTCACAACCGTGGGTAACTGGCGAGTGTGGAAGAGGTGGAAAAATGGCCGCCATTAGACTGTGCCATCACATTTCTTCCAAGACGTGATGAACGGTCTAGTTTCCATCCAATATGGCCGCCGCCGATAGTATTTACCATTTCACTCTCGCCGGTTCGGCGTGTTGCAACTTTTGGATTCTCCTTGTTGTAAGCGCTCCATGTATCATTTCCCTTGGCAATGGTCCGCCCGCTCCTGTTAACTATTCTCTCTCCTTTTGTACTGGCTTTGTTCCCTTTTCTTCCTACTCTCTCTCCCTGCCCTCTTCCCGGCTTCCAGCAGTTATCACTCCCTCTCTCTCCTCCCGTCCTTTCCCTTCTGTCTCTCTCGTGATTTTCCCTCCTTCTATCTAGCTTAGTCCTGGGTCTCCGCCTGTGGCTTGGTTTGGAGGGTATCTTGGTCCTCTCTGCAACTCGGCGCTTGTCATCCAGCCCTGCTCGGTGTTTTTCCTTGTGTCAGCTCTACTTTCGCTAGCAGCGCTGTTTTCTGCCTCCTACCATCGCATTCAAGTCATCATCTGTTCACCCAGCAATTCATCCATTCTATATAAGGATCAAGGGTTTTTTTATGCCAAATTGGCTTCTTCCCCTTGCAACGTTATCGGCTGTCACGGAGGGGAGCCACTGGGGATTCCCTGACCTAGTGTCACAGTGGCTTCTTTTCGAGGCAGACCCTACCTGCTCAAAAAGAAGAAACCAAATGCTCGGCACGCCCGAAGAAAGAAGCTGGACAATTCTACCACATCAGGTGAGGAGGAAGGGGAACCAGGTCTTTTTCTAAGTGAAAAGGAGGATATTACAGATAACCCTGTTAGTACTACTGACCAACCTGATACATGCACAGAATGTGTATGGTGTTAGAATTTCGAAATCTAAAAGTCTGGTCCAGAATGGGTGGAGCTGTACCCGAGTTTGAAGACAAGAGACAAGTTTATCATTGTGCCCAAATGATGCCATATGCAATTCAACTTCAAGTGAAAAATGATGTTACCATTCCTGTGTTCACCAGACAATTTACAGTAGTATTAAAATACAGCAAGGGACAACAGATGAAATATTCTGATGCAGGTTTTTGCCTAAATGAATCCATAAAGCAGCAAGGATTAGAATGCAAATATACACCATTGGTAGAGATTGAGGATGGACCGATTCAAATTCTGATGGACAATAAAGGGTGTCAAGACATTCATTTGGAAGAGAATACAGCATTGGGAATGGCATACAAGGATCTTACTATACTGCTGATTTCAGTAACCCAGTGATCGGAAACATTCCTGAAAGCTATGTGACTGCACAGGGTGAATTACCAGAATCATTGGATTCTAAGCCAAAGGGAATTTTTAAAGTTCAGTCTGTGTACCCTTATGAGCCAAGTGACATGGCATGCTGTCATCAGGATAATTGTGTACTATTTGAATTAGGTCAATCTAAAAGAGAAAGCAGCATTCAGCATACAGCAGCATAAAGCAGCAGTAGTAGAGGTCAATATTCCAAAATATCTGAGGGTAGCGGCTCTCCAAAGAGACACTGCCACATTATTAGAGGAAAGTACAGAGGTACCTCCTTTGAAGGATTTCCCAGAGTTTTCAAAAATGGTAGAGGAGCATATTCAAGCTACAGATGCTTGCACACATGAAGAAGAAAAAGATCAATTGAGGAAAATGTTTATGGAGTTCAAACAGGTTTTTGCCAAAGATGCCTATAACTGTGGGCTGACCGATTTGCATGTTGCCACACTACCAGAAGGACAAGGTAGAGAGCCAGTATTTGTGTGGCAATATAGGTTGCCCCTGGCATGACTAGAGTCACTGGCTGAATTAATTAAAAATGTAGAATCTAGAGGCATCATTAGGCCTATTAATAGTACATCAAACATCCCATATTAGGTGTGCTAAAACCCAATGGCCAAGACTTAAGTGAATTGAACAAGAGGGTACCTGTTTCATGATGGCCACTTCCATTTATTGATCAGGGCCTTGCACAGGTTCATGGGTCAAAGGTATTTACCACCTTGGATCTTACAGCTGTATATTGGCTTGTGCCACTAGCTGGAGACATTCAAAAATGTATTTGCATTTTCATTTGACGAATCATAATATGCATGTTCCCCGACCCCTTTGGTTATGTGAATAGTAGGAGTGAGTTTGGGATATTCCTGAACAAGGCACTGCTGGATGCAGCTCAAAGAGGAACAATAATTCATGTGGATGATGTGCTAATCAAAATTGAAGATTTGAAAAGTCATTTCAATGAGATTAGACATGTACTCTGTCAGCTACAGAAGGCTGGGGCAAAAGAATATTTACAGAAGGCGCAATGGTGCAGAAAAAGTGTAAACTTCCTAGACCATGAAGTGATGGAACATGGGTTAAATCCACAAAAGAAAAAGGTGGAAGCGATTCAGAAACTAAAATATCTCACTAATTTGAAGAGTTTAAAAAGTCTATTGGGAATGACAAGTTACAACAGGAAGTTTATTGAAAATGATGCAGAGATTACGCAAACTTTGATGAGATTACTGAAGCAGGGTATACCCTGGACATGGGGAAAGGAACAAAGTGATGCAGTGGCCATGTTAAAAGGCTGTCTAATGAAAGCGCCATGTTTGGCATATTCAATAAAAAAACACGATTTGTGTGTAGAAATAGGATTCACAGATTAATGTATGTCAGCAGTGTTATATTAAATACACGATGCAAATCACAAAACCATTGCATATGCTAGCAAGGCATTGTCACAGGTAGAGACCAAATTTAGTGACTGAAAAAGCACTTCTGACCACTGACTGGGCATTGCAACATTTCATCCCATAATGCAAGGGGAGTGGGTGATTGTTGAAACAAATCCCCAGCCTCTTCAAATTTTGCAAAATAAAAGGATCAGATCAGGGAATTTGGCCCAGTCAAGAATCACTTCATGGACATTAGCAGTTCAGGGATTTCCAGTAGAAGTGAGATATGGACAGAAGAAAAAGAGGCCAGTTGCTCAAGGGCTAGCAGAACTGCATGATTGTGCAGCTGGCTGTGCATCTGATGACACAGAGCTAGAGACAAGTATAAATGAATTTGAGCAATTCCCACACAAGGCTTTCAAAGAAGAAACATGTATGGATTTACCAACTATGTATGTAGATGGATGTACATACCATTTAGAAAATGATGCTGAAAAAGAACTGGTGGCAGGAATAGGAAATGTGTGGTTTAAATGCAATGGCATTCCAAGAGTAAGCATGAGAATAGACTCCAAAAGCTGTCAAGTTGCAGAATTGGCCGCCATTTATAAGCAATATCTACAGCTATAGAAAATAGACTTAAAGAAATAGTTTTAATCACTGGTTCTGATTATATGCTAAATAGTTTTGTTGAGTATTTACCTGGCTGGAAGGTGAGAGGTATGCTCACATATAACAAGAAGCCACTTAAACATGGCAAGATGATTCAAGCTATAGACAAACTTGTTTCAGAAAATGACCTGATCATCCATTGGAGGAAAATACGTGGTAATTTGAAAACACCAGGTGAGGATACAGAAGGACAGTACAAGGCAGATCAGTTAGCCAAAATTGGAGCTGTAATCTGGGAGTTATTTTCTATTGAACATCTACTTGGTGAAATACAGGTTGATGCAATAGCACACTCCAAAACTCCAAAAACAGTTGAACAGCCTGTGGCACAATGGAGTTTTGATACAGCTGATCAAGACTTGATTAAGGCACTTAAGGAGGATCTTATTTTAGGCACATTTTACAACCATTTACTAGATGCAGAACAAAATCCTCTAACTGAAGAGGACTTTATAGGGAAAGAGGAATTGGGTGTGTTATTAAAAAACAAAAAGAGAATTAGTTTACAGGATGGACTGATGATTAGGGAATCTGAGACAGGCCAAATGCAATGGGTGGTGTTTTTGTCATTTCAGGGACTGATGTTACTTCATGCCCATGATGCCACAGAGGTTTCCAGAAAACTTTGGAAATTTCAAAAGATTATGCCTATTGACCATACATGTCCCAGGATGTTGAACCCTACAGCAGAGGGTGTCTAGTGTGTGCACAGTTTTAGCCTTCATCACCGGCTCACAGAGCACCATTAATGAAAAGGGGTTTGATACTCCCATGGTCCGATCTACAAGTCAATTTTTGTAGGGCTTATGCGAAGATCAGCAAAGGGAAACAGGTACATGTTAACAGTCATTTGTTTAATGTCTAAATGGGGGGAGTGCATTCCAGCCCCAGACAAATGGCAACCACTTTACTTGTGAATCATATCTTTTCAAGTTTTGGCTCACCTCAAAGAATAGAAACAGACCGTGGAAGTCATTTCACTAGTGCAGTAGTGGCATAAATGTGGCAAATCTTGGGCATGAAGAGGAAGCTTTATATTTCTTGCTGGCCCTCCTCTTCAAGGGGAGTGGAATGTTGTAACAGATCAACAGTTCACATGTTAAAAATGTTTGCAGCTGAAGCAGGATCTAGCTGGTATCTGCAACTTCCTTAATGGCTCTCAGGTCGATGCCGTCTAGAGCAACAAATAGCCCACACAAAATGTTGACAGGTAGGAAAATGGTTTTGTCATAAGACATACTTTTCCAAACAAATGAACAGGTCCTTGTAAATGCATCCACAATCCATGAATAAATGGAAGAATTGAGAAGAGAAAGCACATGCAATATGCGTTTGCATTTAAACAGCGACATTTGCAAAAGTCCGCTGACAGTGCAAAGTTATATTATGATAGGAAGACATTTGAGAGAAAATATGAGGTAGGCGACAAGGTGTAAAAGTTTAATTTTGGAAAATATAAACATAAAAACTCCAAATAACTTGCAACATGGGACCGTCTACAGAATTGCTAAAAAGGAGGGAGAATTAACAGTGGAACAAATTGTCCATATCAATAAGGTTAAGCCCTTCCACCCGAAGCAAAAGGGCAAAATGTGGTATTGTGAATAAGATACCGCAAAGGGGATAAGTTCATTGTTTACAGTGTACTAAGTCCAGTATTTGCTTACCATTAGTGATCCCGGTATAAGAACAATTATCAGGCGGCACTCTAAAGTTAGTCTCACCAGTATAGCACCAACCAAAAATACCACCAACAAATATCTCTTACAGCTGGCTGGGTATGCAAGGGTATACCTAGCATGTGGGAATATAATAGACATACAATGACAGTGCTTGGGAATAAGTTGCTACAATTAGCTGTTGCTGGCAATTCATGGATCTGGAAGACTGTACCTTCCATAAGAAAACTTGATCTGCCACACAATGTCAGTGTTTGGAGCTGTGGTCCTCATATGATAACATGATAGCAGGGCCTGAGCATGTGAATATGCACCTTGCCTTGATGACTAAACCTGGCTTCTGAGACTATTTCTGGCATAGCAATGTCGAGTAAATGGGTATGTTACCCTGTACTGGCATATGAAATCAATGTGCTGGGCTGTGATGACTCTGCTATTTGTTCCTCAGCAAAATCATGGATGCATCCCTATCAATACCCCCTATCAATTCTCAACAGCAATATAGTTTATGTATAGGTCACTTCTGCTAGTTTGGGATTTTCGTAATTTACAGAAAAGTATTAGTACTTTTGATTCATTGCTCACCTAATTACAACTTTCTGTGGAACCAGTGTTAGAAACCAAATCTTTTCAGAAGTTCTTAAAGACAGAGTAAATACTACTTGAATGCAAAAGTCTGCATATATCTCTCTTTTACTTGTGACTTGTACCATTATCCTGGGAGCAGCTGTTCCTCAATCTAGAATGTCAATGTAACACCAGTATTGTATCAGTATGTTGGCACTTATAAATCAGTCCAGCAGCTTAACAAGGCTGGGGTGAGCCTTTTAGGACACTAGATGTTCACAAATAGACTTCCAATGAAGGCAGCCCACAGCACTCAATGGCCACAGTCATTGAATGTTTGCGCATAGACAAATGTACAATTGTATTAGTGGCAGGGCAAATGTATTTCCTGCCTCTAAGAGTCATGTATATATGTGCAAATGTGGCTTGCCAATGGGCACACTGAGTTTGTGTGAACCTACTGTAATTCCTCCCTAAAATGCCCATTAAGATTCAGTAAATCTATCAGTGTTATAGGGCCTGCCTCACTAGTCATCCAATCTTTTGCCCACAGTAGCACAGGTTGAAGTTCAAGTTGAAAACAATGCTCGATAAACACAACCCTTCACATGCATTTTTAGTCAGGTTGGAGCAATGCTTGATAAACGCAACCCTTCACATACATTTTTAGTCAGGTTGAAGCAATGCTCGATAAGCACAACCCTTCACATCCATTTTTAGTCCTCATTGCAATTGTGGGCTTACTTTGAGGTTGGTTCACTGTAGTTACACAATGTATTCTTTGACAAACTGTACTAAATATCAGGCTCTATGAAGAGCTGTCATTTAGGCGGTGCCCTGGTACACATCTGGATCTGCATTGCTTTTCCAACATATTTTCGGTTGAATACTAATTGGCAGGACTTGGTGTAGAAAGGATATTTTCTTTTTTGTTTGGGCGTTAGGTGGTGCTAAAATGCCACCTATGAGCCAAAACTATTGCATTGAAGTACAGGTAGGAGGGAGATGGCATGTGAGGAGGGACACACATGAATTTGAGGTGTTGTTTAGGTATATGTTCTCATCAATTGACTGGCCATGGCTATATCCCCTTGATTTACATCTCTCCATGCGTTTTTTAAAAACTACAACGACAAAGCCAGCAGTTTCAGCTTAAGGTATTTGCCAGGTACTACCATCATGTTCACAGGTAATCACTTTGTTTTCCAGCTGTTGAGATTTTATGGCCAGGCATTACCATAATATCAGTGCCTAGTAAATGCCTATCCCATAATTACACAAAAGCCCAAACTGATGGCTTTTCCCAGGCTTGTTTAATATGTTCTCTCCACTCTGTTTTGTCAGCTGAGATAATCAAAAAGTTTATTCTCCCCGAAAGGATCTCATGCCATTACGAAACATTTTGGTTTTCCTCTTGTTAATCAAACATAATACAAGTACCAAAGCATTAGGCCCTTTTTTCATTTCCCATCAGCATACATACAAAGCTGTCTTGTTTTTTTCTGACAGTCATGAAGTTCACAGAATCTCTTAAGCAAGTAATTTTATCCCCTAGGCAATACATTCCCCACTACCTGCAACATGCTTTCCCGCTCTAGAAAAGCATATTCTCTCCTTAATACTTCATTGTCCACAAGGCCGTCTGGGGCCTGGGGCCTCAATACCTCCAACTCTCTCTTCCTAAATATCTTCCCTCTTTAGCTCTTCGCTCATCCACCTCCAACTCCATCAGAGTCAGTCGCTTCTCCAAGCAACGAGTTGGTGGTAGATCTCTTTCTTCAGCAGGGGCCTCAATTTGGAACAGACTCCCTGCCTCCCTGAAACTTGGGGAGAACCATCTCTGGTTCTGGAAGCACCTCAAGACCTTCTTCTTTGCTTTTGCTTTCTCTCCTCCTCTCCTGAACTCCTGACTGAAACTGCACTGGGCACCTGGCTACCCTCTGTTATCGGGCCCAGGTCCCCTCCCCCGCCAGCTACACACCTGCATTGCCTAATGGGCAACCCCTGCACTTGGGGGCTGTTTCTGTATCCCTACAGCCCCCACCAGCTCTTGACACCTGATGTCAGCACTTACCCCTGCACTTGCCACAAGCTGGACGCACTTTTTAACTATTGTTTTATTTATTCTATTTATTTATTACTGTTGATCTTATATACTGCACTGCCCCCTCCCACTTCCCCCTGCACTTTACCTCCCCCCCCTCCCCTGCACTTGCGCGATCACAATGTCACCTGGCCTAGTAAGATCTCTGTCTCTGTCTTCCCTCTGTTCCCTCTCCCTTGCCTTGTTGTACCGTGAAACACTTGTGTATAGGCACGCTATACATGTCATATCATATCTTTTAATGTATACATTCCAAGTTCTCTTCTTCTTTTGACTTGCTTCTTGCAGGGGGTTTGCACCCTGTGTACTTGCACTTCTTTGTTAGATGCCTTGTGTGGGCATCAATTTAATTTGCGTTTGGTAGAACAATAATAGTAATATCAGGGTCCTTCTGCTCCCAAGCCCTGATAATATGAATTTAGTGGATTTGTTTGATTGAAACACCAATGTTTGAAAATCAAATATCGAAAATCAAAGTGTTAAATAACAAACCATTTGAACTGCTCGCGTTGATATGCCTTAAAGTTGAAAATGTAAATGTGTAAATATTTATTTTTTTGATTAGTTTGATTTGTTCATGTCATTCTTAAAGGGCCTTTCCTTCTCCTGCCCTTTTTACATTTCCATCCCACCCTCCCTCCTGATTCATGTTCCCCATTTCTACCCTGAAGTCTTGCATTTATTTTGTAACTTTATAAGAGCATTCCCACCCAGCTTCCCTCCTTTTACCCTGTGGACATGTCTTCCTCTTTTGTCCAAAATGGTGTCCTTCCCTTATTAAAAAATATGTACTTGTAATATACAGACCAGTTGGCAGCTCTCTGTTGCTCACCCCTGCATACACATTATCTCTGCTTTTAAATTATTTTGATTGTTTGCTATATTTTTCAAACTTTAATCTTTCAAACATTTAAATGTTTACATTTAACACCGAAATATAGTAATTATTACCGAGTTCAATGGTACCAAATTTGTCGAGCACCAAAAAATGAAGGTCGTAGATGGCGATGCCACAACGTGTAAGCTTGATGCATATCAGAGACAAATGCATAACTCGGGTGGTATATATTGGCATTGGTGCATACACTGACTACCATTTCTATCTCAATGGGTATACAATGGTCCTTATTTCAGTTTGTGTAGACCAACTGTATAGATATGGTTTTCGTTTTTTATTTCATCTCTGGACAAAATGAGCAGGGATTCTGGGCCCTTCCCCGAACAATGTCTGACAAACGCCTTGTCCTGACTAGATGGGCTCTGCCCTCGACAGATAAACTTCACAGCAGACCACTGAGCATAGCACCTGAGCATGTTAAAATGAGGTTTGAGGAATCTTTCAGCCTCCTTACTAACATACTATCAAGGCAGGTCAATGTGATCGCCTCCTCTGCCATCTACACTGCCAAACTAATACCTGTAGACCCTTCCTAATGATTGATAGCTGCCTCCCCATTACCAGGGTGCTTATTGGCTCGAGATTGGACTACTGCAATACCCTATTTGCAGGAACCTCTGTGAGCAAGATCAATAAACGCCAAATCATTCAAAATAATTCCCTCAGGGCTGCACTAAATATATCAAATCTGGAGCACATATCACCTGCAAGAAGAAGTGCTCACTGGCTACCTATTCCTGAGCGCATTATCTTCAAGACTTTAGTCATCATGCAGAAATGCCTCTCTAACTCAGCCCAGAGGAACCTTTCTCAAAAATGTACTAAAGCTCAATCTTCAAGGACTACACACTCCCCATACTCCCACCAACTACCATCCCAAGATTCAGGAGAATGAGAGCGGGGTGGGAGGTCAGCTTCCCGGTCATCGTCGCCAGCAATTGGAACTCCTTACTTCTGTCACAGAGGTCTGAGCCATTTTACGGGGCTTTCAGGAAACAGCTTAAGACTTTACTCTTCTCCCCCAAGTTTCCAATTGTATGAACTTTTCAGATGTTCCTTTCCATCCATATGTTTTACATTTGATACCACTGTTTGTAACCAGCGACTTGATGTCCCTGGGTTTAGAGCAATCAATAAATGCAAAAATAAATAAATAAATAAAGTCTGCAGGTTCCACATCTGCCTCTCCCACTGTAACACGAAAGAATCAGCACCCACTTTTTTCTTACATAGACACGAGCAGCAAAGCCACCAATAGTGGCAGAAGGCTGCTATACAAGACTACTTATATTACATTTATCTGAAAACGTAGTTTGCTGGATTGTCTTTCCATTGTTTTCATATATGTGTCTAGTTTGTATTGTAATGCTCTACGTCAAGGGCACGTTGTGCATATGCTACATGTTTATCAAGCTTTAAGCTGTACTGAGGAATATTGTGCGCCGTTATAGAAATTATGCTAAAACCATCATATCTGAGAAGTTCCAATGCTGTGTAACATTGCATTGAGATATTTGAGATAGTCTCTCCATTCAAGGTCACATTGTGACATACAATCAAAGTAATTTTGTCTCTCCATATTTTGAAACAAATATTAATTTCTGTCAAGCGAAGCACCATTAGCAAGAACAAAGATTTTACAAAACGGTTGTGTTAAAAATAATTGAAAAGACTGTATGAGTGAGTGGTATTTAAAGAACTGTGCGGCCTCTGCAATGCATTGACCCATTTGTATTTCAGCAACCACTGTAGAGAACATGCTTACAATTCTTTCTTTAAATGGTTTATTGATCTTTCTTTAGCACAGAGAGTGAAATACAAGTTTATTATCCTACACTGTATCTATTTTGGATCAACAGGCCTTCTATTGGAGAAAGAGAGAGTGTGAAGCTATGAAGACACAGCATCAAAACATCAGGTCTTAATAATAGCCATTATGTTATAAAGCTTCTGCTGCCACACAGCATGAAAATGTGCTCCTAAATGAAGACACAGGGAGTCTAGTACCTGTCACATATAGATGTGTGGATCCAATTATGAACAATCAAATTGAAAACCAGTTTATTTTCCCATAAACCCTTGTGGCCAAAAGGCAGGCGCCATATACAGTTTACTAAATTCTTCAGATGTTTTACAATTTCTTTAGTTTGCATCCAAGGTCCATGGCATTGAATATTTCACGAATTAAAATCTGACCTCTACGTTTGCTGTCATGTTGCAGGCATGCATATGAACATTCTGAAGTTAACAACATTCAATGACAACCAGACCGAAACCCTCCTAGTATTAAGGATCTCTGCAGAACACGCAACACACCCTGCCTAATTCATGCTGTGAGAATAAAAGCAGGATGCACATGCACGTCGCTTTCAGTAGCCATGCAATGGGTCGTGTGCCCCTGTTATTCCCGCAGCAGCACCGAGACAAGAGAAGGCTACACAGCTCTGCCCTGCCCTCACATCTTAGACTCAATGTTGGCATGGTTCTGTGCCCCGGCACACTACAATCCAAGCTACATTAAGAAGGGTGTGAAGGCCTGATGCTGACTCCTTAAAGCATCTTAAGTAGAAGTGTGTTATGCCTGCACCTGTAATGAATCTGGGTACAAATGAATTGCACATGTAAAGACTGCTGGGCCCCCAACAACATCCCCTGTTCTGCACATGTGCTAGGGGCCTAAAGTGCCCTTACGTGCACCTCTCCTTCCCGCAGAAGCTCACTGTGTCTAAGGCTCTGGTCCTCTCTAGGCTTGACTACTGTAACAGCCTCTTTTTAAATCTGCTTGCCTCTACTCTCCATCCTCTCCAACTAATCCAGAACAGGACTGCGAGGCTTGTCTTTGGCCTCAAGTCCAGGGATTGTATTTCACCAGCACTCAAATCTCTCCATTGGCTCCCAGTGGCTGCAAGGATCAAATTCAAGACCATTTGCATTGTCCACAAGGCCTTCTGGGGCCTGGGACCAAAATATCTCCAGCTTTCTCTTCTGAAGTATCTCCCTACTCAAGCTCTACGCTCTTCCACCTCCAACTCCTTGAGGGTAAATCGCATTTCCAAGCAAAGACCTGGAGGCAGATCTCTCTCTTCACTGGTGCCTCCCTCTGGAACAGCCTCCGTGCCTCTCTGAAACTTGAGCACAACCATCTCCAGTTCCGGAAGCTGCTCAAGACTTTCCTCTTTGCTTCTGCCTTATCTCTTCCTCTTCCCTGCTGATTTCCTGTCTATCCTTGCACTGTTTACCTGGCTACCCTCTGAACCTCTGGCCCAGGTCCCTGCCCCCCTAGTTGCACACCTGCACCGTCACCTGGCAACCCTGCACTTGGGGCTGTATCTGTTAACCTACAGTCCCCCTACCTGCACTTCCCAATCACTGGCTGCTTGCACTTAACCTTTGAACTGCCACCCGCTGGCTGTACTTCCTTTTTCTTGTTTTGTTTGTGCTAGTTGATCCTATGTCTTGCACTTCTCCCCCTCCACTTCCCCTGCTACTTCTCCCCCTTTCCCCTCCCTGCACTTGCGCGATCTCAATGTCTCTGGGCCTAGTAAGATTGTTTCTTGTTCCCTTCCCATGCCTCGTCACGCCTTGAAACACTTGTGTATAGTTGCACTCTAAATAAAATATCATATCATATCATACCCCAACACTGACACACAGACACAGTGAAATTGGTTTGGGGCTATCAGGCAATGATGTTAGCAACCATACCCCTTGTCCTAGATGGCGAATCCTTTCCTAAGTAATGAAAAATTGACATCTGTATTCAGCACCAATACCGAGTGTGACAGCTCTTTCTAGGGATTTTATGGAGGGTACTCATACAGTTCTGTGCAAAGCCTCATCCTGGTCCCATGTCTTGGGTGGGGGCGCCATCAAGCTTTAGAAATACATCCTTTCTTTCTGAAGTGAGTTAATTCTTTCTGAAGTCGGAGCACATGCACTCTAACTGCAGAAAGTAACGTTCCAGTTGCGGCGCAGCTCTACGGCTCCACTGCGTATGACAGGAACCAGGAAGCTCTCTCAGCTTCCTAGTTACTGTCAGTGCAGTGGAGGATGAAGCGTGGGAACCAGCTTCCAGAGGCCTTCCTGTAGAGGAATTCCTCATGGAAGATGGATTGCGGTCGTGAAACAGCAGGTACGAAAAAAAAGAAATGTGTGTGTGTTTGTGCCTGCTGCATGTTCATGATGTATGTATGTTGTGCATGCAAGGGTGTGTTATCTGTTATGTAATTTGTTGTGTTATGCTATGTTATGTTGATTTATACCATGCGTCAATGCCATTTGCATGGTCTCCATGTGCTGATGTGGCTCTCTAAGAAAAGTGGGTGGGGTTGGTTAGTGAGGGAGAGAGTGAGTGGATAGAGTGCTCATCTGTTGATGTGTGCAGAACTAGGAGAAACTGTCATCTGTGTGTGTGAGCTTACTAGGTGTGCTTTGATATGTGCACCGGGCCTGTTGTGTATGGAAGGGTGGCTTGCAGTATCTGAGTGGTTTTTTGTCTGAAGGCGTTGAGTTTGTAGCATGATTAGAGAGGGGTGTGTGGTTTGTGTATTTTTGGTTGGTTGTTTCACTAGCCCTCTGGGCGTGCGCAGTATCTAAGAAGTGTGAGAATATGGAAAAGAGAAGGGGAGTTAGTTGGTTTCAGGTGATCTCTGGGTGTTGAGTAGTTTTACTGTCACTTCTTCATTCTTTATTATCCCATGTTGCTTTGGTCCAGATGTATGGTTTGTAGAGACGCGCGTCTATGGTTATCTCGGTGAGTTGAATAGCCAGGTTTTTCGTTGTGTCCTGAATGTTAGATTGTCTTCTGTTGTTCTTATTTTGTTTGGTATCATGTTCCATAGTTTGGCTATCAGAACGGAGAAGTCAGTTCCTCCTAATTTCCTTTTCTCATAGTGTCTTGTTCCTATTTGGAGGTTGTTGCTTGAGCTTAAGTCTCTTCTTGGTAGGTAATGACAAAAAATTGTGTGGCAGGACCCATGCACATGAAGGTGCACACATAACGGTTCCCCGCCACCAAATTACGGGACACCCAAAAACGAGCTCCAAAGATTAATCTCACATTGTGGTGCAGGGGTTGGGCAAGCATTTGTGCAGCAGGACATTTTTACTGTCATTAAGGCCAAAGCCAACAAGAGAATGTTCGTACATGGGGATATTGACATAGACTGACCGAGCCAGCATGAAAATGTTTTCATTTGGTACCATTACTGTGTGTAATAGCATTGGCCACGCACAGAGTGGGCTGGTACATTTGGGTGGCAGGACTCAGGAGCCACACACAGCCCCCTTGTTCCTATGCTGGTTAAAATATTTAAGGTTTGATTTAAAAAATTATACTTACATCTTTCACCTAGTGCAGTGTGCAGTTTAGCCCTGTAGCATCATGATTATCATGTGCATTGCTCATGTTTGGTGGTTTAGGCCAGCACGTGGAGTGTGGTGTGGCCCATGCTTTGTTGCTGAGCTTGGGGGGAGGGCCCTCAACATGACTCACAGGGAGGGGCACACATTTTGTGTTACACCACTGACCAAGGACAGAAAGTGTTAGACAGTGGAAGAGTGTGTGTGTGTGTGTCTGTGTCTGTGTGTGAGTGAAAGACAGAGAGAGAGAGAGAGAGAGAGAGAGGGAGAGAGAGAGAGAGAGAGAGAAAGAGAGAGAGGGAGAGAGAGAGCAGGATCTCCCCTTCTAACAGAACAATATTCCTAGGCAATGTGGGAAGGGCAGGGCACAATGTTCTGGGGGCTTTGAAAAGAGGCATGGGTCAATATTATGAGGCAGTTGGGATGTGCTATGTGCCAGCAGTTACAGACAATGGCTAAGTGGCAAGATGTAATGGCAAAAAGGGCCATGGGACATAACTCTGTAGCAATGGAGAAGTGGAGAAGTGATATGGGTCAATGTTCTGAAGTAGTAAGAACGTCCTATGAACCAATATAGTTAAGGCAATTACATATAAGTATGGGACTGTGTTCAAGGGTGAATGGAAGGCTTTATTGGGAAACATTCAGAGGTAATTGTAAAAGGTAACATGGGTTAAGGCACGGGGATAATGATTTTGGTGCAAGTTGAAATGACAACTGGGCAATGGTCTGGGTGCAATCAGAATATGGCATGCATCACTGCTTGGGACAGTGGAATAAGGGTATAGGGAAATGTTCAGGAGTTGATCAGGAAAGGGCACTGAGCATTTATCTGCAGCAATGGTAAAGAGACAGTTTTCTTGGGAAATTCAAAATAGGCATAAGGTATTGTTTCAGGTGCAATTGTAAAGGGACTTGGTGCAAAGTTCTGGAAACAGCTGTACATTTGCATGTGATGATATTTTATGGTCAGTGGGAAAGTGGCATGGGATAGTGCTACCGGGCCATAGAAAAGTGGAAAGGGGCTTATGAGAGCACATGGTGCAATGTAGAAAGGTAGAGGGAGCATCCACGGTAAAATGCTCGGAGTGAAATGGTTAAGGGGCAGAGGGCGATGTTGTCACTATAGAGAAAAGAGCATGGGGCAATGTTCCAGGAGCAATGGGAAAATAATATAGGGTAATTTTCTTGAACGATGAGAAAGGAGTCTGGTGCATTGCCCTTTGGATTCTAGAAAGTAGAATGGGGAATGTTCTTTGACAATGAGAAAGGATATATAGTGGATGGAAACGAGCCTGAGGCAATTTTTCTGGGGTAATTGAAAACTAGCACAGGGTGATATTCTGGGAACAATGGGAACGTGACATACAATAATGTTCTGGAGTAAATCGGGAAGTGGCATGGAGCAATATTCTGAGGATATGGAATGAGCCAATATTTGGGGACGTAGGAAAGTTTCAAGGACCAATGTTAAAATGTCATGTGTTATTGCGCTGGAGGCAACTGAAAAGATACATGAGATAATCCTCTTTGTTGACCCAGAATCCTCTGAAATTAACATTCATAAAAATGTTGCAATTGATATCGTGGGGCATGCTAGTCAGTCTGTAAAATGGGCTAGACTGGAGTTGGCGCAAGTATTACCTATTTTATATGGAGAATTGCTGGTACCACTTGGGCGTTGTGATGAATCAGAGGTGATCATCCCAAAAAACTAGGCCTGGAACCCTTCTCATGTGACCAGGGAAAGGCACCTGCTACCTGATCCTGACCCTGGGGGTGATAGCATGCAAAAGGAACAAATGGGGGGGGACCCGGGTAAGGCAGAATGGGAAACCCTCAGAAAAATATCCTTAATGACTATACAGACCATACAGTTTTAATGGCCTATTGTAAAATTGAGGATTCTGATGTTAAAACAACTGGGAACATTATTGATTTCAAGTCCCATAATGTTCCTAGTACTGAGACGAGGGGTTCAGAGTTACCTAAGTGTAATGTGGTCTGGTTGTTGTAATAACCCACACCTGAGCGGGACTTTCAAACATTTAGGGGCATTTCAGATGCGGGCCATAGAGAAGCAGAAGAAGCAGCGAAAGCCACAGAAGCAGCTGGAACAGCAGGAAGAAGCAGGGAATTGAGTCGTCGCTGTGTTGACAGTGGGACACCATGTGAAATTTGTGGAGAAGGTCAAGATCCCTGGTCTATGCAGAGGATGAACAGCAGTAAACAGTATCAAGGCCAGCAACTCTGAGGGATAGAGAAGCTCCCTGTGTGCTGCAACCCGCTCCAGTGTAGGTTCTCACCGGTGAGCATGTAGGGTTGTGCAGGCTCCGCTGACGGTCAGCATGAACAGTGAAAGCATGAACCCGGCTGAGCTTGTATGCTTTTATAGTGCTTTGGTCCAAACTACCAGTCTCTCTCTGATGAAAGGGATCCAAGCAGCAATGGGGGTTGGCTCCCTACCTCAGCCCCTGGGAGTGGCTTAAAACCCTGATGTGGGACTTGAGATTGGCTTGTCCCTCTCCTTGGGAGTACTATGTCTGTCTGCACCACCCTGGCCCTGCCTTCAAGACTCTCTCTAGAGAATAGGAGCTCAGGCGTGTCTCTTCAGGAAACTGATGTAGGGATTGGCTGGTAAGCCCCCACCCCAAGGCTCTATTGTATGTGGGGGAGGTATTTTCTCTGGTTGTTGACCCCTGACCCTGCACCTGCCCCTGGGATAAACTCCCATTGCCTTTCTATTCTCAACTATATGAGAGTGGCAGCCTTGTGGGATGGATGGATGGATGGATGGATGGATGGATGGATGGATGGATGGATGGATGGATGGATGGATGGATGGATGGATGGATGGATGGATGGATGGATGGATGGATGGATGGATGGATGGATGGATGGATGGATGGATGGATGACTGTCGAGTTACCCATCCTAGTGCAGGACCCTCTTTTTTTCTTCTTTAAATGTATATGTAATTCCTGTATCAGGTCTATCACCCTCTTGTTTGGGATGGACTCGGCTCCCTTACTCACACCAGCAGAGGTCCCCAGAGTGAGGCAGAAGACTTTGTCATACACCTACCTGATGTGTTTCACCTTCACTGAAACCAACCCTTTTTTTAGGCTGACCTTCGTGCTTTTCCTCCACCTCCATGAAATTTTCAAAGTCCTAACCGACAACTAGATTCATCCCACTGAATTCAATCTCTTTTGAGACTTCGAAATATGTTTTACAAAAACGTTGCCACTTGCCTTAATGCCCTTTTTTCTTACGAACAAATGTGTTCCCTGCCCCAGACCGGAAAGCCTGGAATCTGTATTTTACTGTAATGGAAATATGTGTGAATTAACCACTGCTTGGCTCCCCTCTTTCTCTAGTGATGTGAACATGTTCATTATATCAGATCACCATTTCCCGTTGCAATACATGGTCAGGTTTCTGCGAATGCAAGTCAATCCTCTCACAACTGTACATGTGATTTTGCCTTTTATTTACGATATTCAGTATTACTTTGATGACGTGCTCTGGTCTTGGTAATATGCGTATTTCATATTTTAAAAGCTGTGAAAGGAGTACCTTGTTTTTATGATTATTTCTTTAAATGTTATTAGAGGGACACATCTGGAGTGTGATGCGGCACGCTGATGCTGAAGCCAGACAAAGAGCGTGCTAAGCTTTCGAGGTGGAGGGTGTGCAAAGTGTGAAGGAGTTCAGTGAAGCTGACATTGGGCCTAGACTATCTTTTGCACAAAACAGGGTCACAGGGCTTGAATGCTATTTACATCTAGTTAACCCCCGTTTGAAAGAGCAATGTATATCCGATTCAGGCTATGAATATTGCCTTTGGCATCATTTACAAAATCGTGGCCAAGCAATGAGACTGTAGAATGCCCGCTCTGCGGGGCAGAAAATGAAACAGTACCACACTTTCTTCTGATTTGTGCAATGATCCTTAAACCTAGATGTCTTTACCTGCGGCCAACAGTAGGAAATTACGCAATAAGGCAGGCGCTGAATTTATGTGTGCATTCTGTAATGCCTCACATAGTATTCACAACTGCCCATTAGAGTCACAGGGCCTAGGTTCACAGATTAAAAAATCAGAAAAACAGAGGAGAAAACTAAATGTCATAAAGTAAATTCCAAGTCACAAGTGTCTGTGTGGAAACCGTCTAACGGGGATGGCTCTGTGAGGCTGCGAGCTTGCTCTCCTCAATTACTGACTTGGAAATATGCTAAACCTCCGTTTTCAAAGTTTTTTTCTTTCTTAAAATGATATGTGAATCTTAGAATTTTGAACCTTGTAAACCACCTGTATCTTGTGTTTCTCCGGAAATTATACTTTTAAACATGACTTATGTTTTTTAGGATGTGCTTGTATTTGATGGTTTTTAAAGCTGAATAAAGGTTGACGATGATGATGATGGTTAAGTGAAGCAGTGGGTGGTAGGCAAAGCTGTCGGAGCAGAGTGTGTGGCTCACCTGCTTTTCTAGGTATCCAGTAATAATGTTGCTGGGAAAATGGGCATTGTACATGGCTACATTTCCCTAACAATGTCCAGTCAATCACCTTCCATACAATCATACACTTTCCCAAATATTCTAGAATATTTGGGAAAAGCATTTTAAAGGGTCAGGGAAATAAGTCACCTACTTGGCGACTTTTTCACAGCGACATTATCACATGGCGCCCTTTTCTACTCTCGCGATCGCTTGCGGCATGCTGCATGCTGCAGTGGGACCTGGTGTGCTGTGCCTGCATCTCCAAGCTTGTGTCTCCCTGCTCCTAGGCTTCTTCAGTTGTTGAACTGGAATGTATTGGCTGGAAGCCTCTGCCCCAGCAAAGCAAGGGGAAGATGTGTGGACAGCCCGCTAGCACTTTTTGGTAAGTGCAGTGAGTGGGCCATTCCGTGGTAGAAAGGATACCTTTGGATGGTGAATTTTGAGTGTTTTTTCTATGACTCTGGACTCCTTGTGCCCCTTGCACTGGCCTGTTTTTAGATCAGCTTGGCTGCTATTACTTGTGGCGCTTCTTGTTTTGTTCAACTGCAGAGTTGTGCTCTCCTCTGCCCCTCCCCCCCCCACCCCCTCATGGCCATGTCCTCAGTGGACTCCTCATTTTACATTCATCATCGGGTTTTTCCTCTACCCTCGCCTTTGTCAGCAGTTGGTGAGCGATAGGGAAAGCGGGTATTTAGGGGACGCAAACTTTGCATATGTGTTTGTTTTTATTACAGACAGCTGCACTGGACTATCTTTGCATACCTTCTTTATGCTGTTCTTTACTGTTCCGTTTTCTCGTTCTTTCTTCATATCTTGCCATCATATCATTCACTGTGTACAGTGATTGGGTGTAAAGCACGATAGAAGCACAATACCATTAAAAGAATATACATACATATCAGAGATTGACAAGCCCACCCACATTTCAGTGAGTCAAGCACCCAGACTCAAAGCCTCTCTACACATAGGGCCTGGGAGCATTTGTCAATCTGTACAGTGGGTTTTTGTTGGGTATTGAGGACATTTTCTATCCAGAAATTTGCTAAATGGATCTTAGGAATGTTAGGGCTCTTCTCTGCAAGTTAAATATCTAGAGGTAATGCAGTAATGTTTCTGCCCATTAGAAAACAGAGAGCTACAAAGTAACATTTCAAACTATATAGCTCAAAGGATTGAGTTAACAATAATGTTTACTGTACACACCACTATGCATCCGAAAGAGAAGACCTCACACTTTTAGTATCAATTTTATTTTAGATCAAGAAGAATCCATAAAACGTAGACAATCAAAAGGCAATACATTTAATTAGGAGCTTACAAAAAGGTTCAAATGTCAGCTCAAGACAGAAATACAACAGTACAAGACAAAACTATGATGGTTTCAATTGAATGTGTGCAGCGTCCCATTGTTTGCCCAGTACAAAAATAATTGAACCTTAAGTGGGTCAGCCATTTCCAATCTGCTAATTTGGGAATCCAATGTATATAACACTATATTTGACCATTAAAGATCAATTGGCAGGGAAGCTGATTGGGTAATTTGACAAGCTTGAGAACCTGTCTTCTCTCCTGAATCTTTCAAACATTCTGAGATTTCATCTCAATGTTGATTGTAGGAGTCATGGGGAAGAAACAAACTAAAAAAGTCAGACATCGAAAATAATCCAATACATGCGGGTCTCCAGAGAACCAAACGTTAGATGACTTAATCTAGACACCCCTTTGGTGTTTTGCATTCAGACACTTACTTTCAGTGTTTGTGGATATGTGTGCCATCTCTAGGCATATTTCTTCTGAGTGTAGTAGACAGACGGCCTGTGAGGACCAAATAGAGAAACAAACACTGAATAAAACATACTGAAACACAAGGTTTCCAATTGACAGAAGAGACCATGATAAGGTATGTAGAAAACACGAAAGAAAAGAAATCTCTTCCACCTTCAGACAGAAGAAATATGTCTAGAGATGGCGCCCATATCCACAAACACTGACATTACGTGTCTGCACGCAAAACACCAAAGGGGTGCCTAGATTAATTTGTCTAACACAGACTATACCGTCCCGAAGAAGGCCCATCAACAACAGTCAAAAAGCGTTAGGGATAACGTCATAAGACACATGGGCCAAAACATATGTCGACTTCCCAAGGCCTGAATAGAGAGCCTGTGTTTTGTTTTTTTCCAGTGTTCTAGTAGAGTTTGAATATCGGTATATGTCATTGAGAAGTGCTTCACAGTAAAATAAAAATTAGGAAGCATTTAATTGTTTGACAGTTTAAAAATACTGAATGTGTCAAAGGAAAATCAAGTCACATGTTATACTAACCCCACAGTAATATAACCTCATGGTTATATGGGAGTATAAGTGTGCTCAATATTTGATAAAAATACTGTTTCAATGTTGTTTCAGTAAACACTGAATACATTTGATACATAAAAAGTGTATGCTTGAATACAAAATATAAACACAGTATTGAAAAATGTCAGTCCGAACCAGTGACGTGGTTATAAGGGCGGGATTACCAGTTTCTATCTGTTGTCTCATATTTTATGCAATCTTCCCAAATTGAAACTGGTCCCACGACAACAAGAATTTGGGAAGTACCCATTTGTACACTGCTGTTCTTTCTAAGAAGACAGATTTTCAGCAATAGTCAAAAAGGGAACTGGTACTCCCCAACTGATGGAATATCACAACCCTCTTCCACAAGTTCATCAATGCAGAGAGTTGGTGGATAGTATTAATTTGGTAAGGAACCATTTCAGTGCAGGAGTGGGTGGTGTGTGCAATGACTTCGTATGTAACTCAGGACAAAACTATATGTTCCATGTGAAAATGTCCCCAGGAAAATGTAACCATGTGAAACAGTAGGCAGCAAAAACTAGTTTTTAAAAATGTAGTCAGTCAATGCAAGCAATGCAAAGTGTGAAAATGTTGCCAATAATAAGCTTGCCAAAAAAGCTTTATTTAAATACAAAAACGTACAAGGATTAACCCTAATAAAGACCCAAACGTCTAATAAAAACTCCACAATCACTCTAACTGTAACTCCATTCCTTACCCTTACTCTAACTCTAATTACAACCCTTAATATACCCTGAACTTTTACCTAACACAAAGGTCCTCATTACAAGTTTACCGGTCAGGAAACAACGGTGCCGGTAAACTTACCAGCACTGTTGTTTCCAGACCGGCAAACTATGAGTCTGCGGGCGGGTGCAGTAGCGCCCGCCAGGGTCAAACCTGGTGGGCAGAACGGCACCTGCCCGCAGACTTTCACAGAAGCACTGGAACAGTTATTAACGGTGCCAGAACTTCCGTGGTCCCCACTCCTATAGAGTGCTATGCGACTCTATGGGAATAAGGATCAACATTTTACCGGCGCCTGATTTACTGGACCACCGGGTTGTAATGCCCTGGTGTTTCCGGCAAGTCAGGTGGCGATAAATCATTACGGATCCAGCGGCTACCTGCCAAACTGTTCAGCACACTAAAAAATTGTTTTAATGTGACTCAAGATAAAAAAACAAATACATAGAAAATTAACAGTGAACCTAAGACCAAACCCATCACCTGCTCAACACAAATAGACCTTAACTAACCCACAGCCTTGCTTTAATACTAACCTTATCTCTACCCTAACTCTAACGCTAACCCTTACCGTAATGCTTACTCTACCGTAACCTATAGGTTTATTCTAACCCTTATACTATGCTAACATCACCAGCCCTCTCCATCCTCCCTATCCCTTTCTTTAGCACATACCAAAACCATTGCGCTATTAGCCCTAGCCTTACCATAACCCCTACCCTAGAACTTACCCTTGCATTTAATCTACCCTAACGAAACCCCAACATCACCAGCCCTCCCACAACCACCGTGACCCTAAGCCTTATCCTAATTGTAACCCAAATATGTACACTTACCCTAACACGTATTCTTACCCTAACCTCTATCCAAACCCGAAACCACACAATCATAAGCCCACTAACCCCTCTTTAATCCTAACACTTACCCTAGCAGCAATGCATTTTTGGCTACTTTTCAGCTGCATTTATGACTACTTTTTGCTTGATAATCTTTTCACTGCAGAGGTATTTTCACCACGTTTTTTTTACTGACTACATTTTTGTTGGCAACATGTTCACTGGATGCCAAAATATACACCCTTTTAACAGTTGGAAAATAAGAAAGAAGTGGTAGGGGAGTAGAAGGCCGAGCTAGCACATACTTGTAAACTGAAGCAATAATTTCCCTAATTTATATTTATATTGGAGCATGGATATTGCAAAACATATTTCTAGCCATCGAATCTTATCAAATGTGACATCTGCTAGAATGTCAACGCTGCAGCCTTAAAAGGAATGGCATGCATGTGTCATCATACAGTGACATGAAAATGGTTTAGAATACAAACGTTTCTTAAAATGGTCACACCACAGGGCTGTGCGGATTTCACTAGCATACCACACATTCCAAACAACAGCTCCACACGTTAGCACCCCTGGTCAACATCCCTCTCCTGCCCAGAGCACTGTTGTGGCTTCCTGCACTGCTTGACAAATCCTTTCCCTTTTCTGAAATTCCTTTAAATCAGATACACTTAGGGAGGAAATCAAAGATCGTTGGTCTTTGTTCCATTTAAAGATGTTCCTTGATTCACAAAAGAGCCAACAATGATATCATAGCGCACCTGTTCAGTAGTGGTGTTTGCAAAAGCTTGATCTGTGTCAATCTGTAATATATGTGTGTCAGTGGCAGAGCCAGAGATGGGGTCGTGGGCGGCACCCCCGCCTATCGCCCCCCCCCCAATCTCCTCTGTGCCCAGTGTGCCCCCAGCCTCCCACTGGCACCCTATTATCCGCCACCCTGGCACCTAAACCTGCCTCGGCTACTGAATTGTGCCGTTGGTAGTGTTTCTGTACTGAGAGAGAGGGGGAGGCAGAGAGAGAGAGAGGGGGAGAGAGAAGAAAAACATGATTGAAGGAGAATAGGAGGATGATAGAAATAAAAGAGAAAATAAAGAGTGGGGCTTAAAGATCACTAGAGAGATAAAAGAGAGAGCGAGAGAAAGAGGGAGAGAGAGAGAAATCTTCCATTATATTGCATTTCCAAGGCAGGCATATTAAGTTTAGTTTAAAAAAACTATATTTTAGTTAAAAGGTTGTAAATTAACTTAAAATGGCTGTACGGTTCATATAGTTCGTTTTATTACAGGAAGCTCTGATCATTACACAAGGACTGCTGTCAAACCTCCAGCTATCTCCCTTTAATGAACATGACTCACTAAGCGTTCACCTCAATGGCAGCAACTGATGCCTTCTTCCTCTCCTTGTCAGCTCGAGATACCCAAGAGAAGGCACATCATTCGCGTGCCCTCTCCCATTACTGAGTTCTGATATCGGTTCTCAATCACACAGGGGGGCTCACTAGCTAGGCTCTGATTTCCGAGCAATGACGTTTTATTATTTTGTTTTAAGGGTGACCCTCTGCATTGTTTTACATGAATTGCAAATTAGCTTGAAAAGATGCATACGGGGGCAAATGGATAGGGATTTATTTAACCATGGGGTCTACAGTGATAGAGTGTTCAATGGTGAAAATCTCCCAATGGTGATTGTTGCTCAGCTGCAAATTGATGACATGTTTGCCCTTCAGGCGTCCATGTTATATACATCCTGCTCCATCGTCATGCACCAGCATTGCGTGGGGTAGAAGCACGAATGTCATCTACCTAACCCTGCTCAATACTAGGGCTCCAGATAAGATTTTAAAGTCAGAGCATGTGTAGGCGACTGAAAATATATTTTAACTGTGAAACAGATCTTTTATAATCAATGCTTCTTTTCACCTACTAATTCAAAATTAAAACAATCCATTTTTACCTTGAGTCTCCAGTTCAGGTAGGTATCATTTAAGAGCTGCTTACTGTGGCACTGCTCTGGTGGTGCTGCTAATGGGAACATATCTGTCGAACTGTGAGGGTGGGGAAGGCTCCTATGTTCCATTTTATCCTATTTTCTGGGGGGAATATTTATGCTCCCAACTTTTTTTGTTGGGAATATTTTCCTTTTTCTAGGAAGAAACCTGACTGGTACACTGCTTATCTGTACCGCATCGCAACACTGAGAATAACGTGGCCACCAGCCACTCTCGTTCATGTCCCTTATAGTTGCACGTGTGTGGGTGTGTATGTGGGTGTGTGTATATATGTATATAATGTAATGTGAATGAATGAGTTAGTGCATGATCTATGGGGTGGCTGCCCGGGTGTGCCTGTGTGAGTATATGGTGAAAGGGTGCACACATAAATATATGGGCTGCTAGGTGTGTGTGTGTGAGTGTATGGTGAAAGGGTGCACACTTACATGTATAGTTGGATGGGTGTGCGTGTGTACATGTATGGTGAAAGGGTGCACACCTAAATATATGGGTGGCTGCATGGGTGTGCCTGCATGGTGAAAGGGTGCACACTTAAATGTATGGGTGGCTGCTTTGGTGTGCCTGTATGGTGAAAGAGTGCGTATGGGTGGCTGCCTGGGTATGCCTGTGTGGTGAAAGGATGCACACTGAAATGTATGGGTGCCTGGGTGTGCGTGTGTGTTCATGGTGAATGGTGTGTGTGATTGTGTTCAGGGGCACAACAAAACCTACATTTCGGGGGGCTAACCCTTCAAATGTAGAGGTGCTAACTTCACAGGTGTGGGGGAGGGGCAAATGTATTTGTGTGGGGGCATCTAACTTCTTTACGCATTCTAATGAGACTATTCTAGAGCAGCTTCAATGTTACAAGCCGTTAGCTCTCTCCTTTAAGTCTGAAAGAACCCACTTATGGACTGATGTGAGAAGGAGCGGTCTCCTGTCACGCAATTACTAAACCACATCATGATTTCAATTTCCTAAAAAATAAAGCATTTGAATGCAGCTACTAACAGTGTAATACTTTACGTTAGTAATTGCCGGGCCTTAATTAACTACGTTAGTAATTGCCGGGCCTTAATTAACAGCGAAACCCAGATGTCGTTTAACATCTGTGTCCTGTTTTGTCTGGCAACGGCTCTGTAGGTCAGTCAGGTCGGATCAGCATAGCCCAAAATTTTGGGGTTGGGGCTCAATGGTGTTGCACCACTGCTTGTGTTTAATGCCTTGATTACTTATTGGTAATCTTCATTACTCCTAGCCTTATTCTCCCTCGTCCCAGTACTTTTGTTTGAGGCACTATGCCTCATACACAAGTACTGGGACGAGGTAGAGGGACCTGGAGGTACTGCCTGCCTTAGTTACCTGTAATCTTCATTACTCCTAGTACCACTTTTCCTCATCTCATTATGTACCCATGATGCAAGGTGCAAGGAAGGTGCAAGGAAGAGGGACATGGAGGTCATTCTGGGCAAAATAGCTAATTTTGGGGGGTAGGTCAGGGGGTGGGAGGGAGAGGGGAGGTATGAGGGTATGGTGGGGCATGGATTGTGGGATCAATCCAAATGGTCATCCATGTCTGGGCTAAGCAGGGATGATATGTTGTATTAGTGGCTAGAGAGGCATTTTGGAACAGTCAAGCTAGTTATTTCTTAGTTTGACTTGACTTTTTTTTAAATGGGCCTCTCTGATAAAGCAGTCCTGCTAAGTGTTATTACCTGGCTAGACTGGCATTTAAGTACCGCCAGTCTAGCCATTTGTTACTGTGGTATTGTATATGTTTCTGGGCATCTGTGATAAAATAACCATGATAAGTGTTATTGCTTCAACTGGCATTTTGATGCAAACAGTCTAGGTATGTCTAAATTTGACCTGTTATGCGTTTTACTGTAATATGTTACTGTGTGTCTAGACTGGTCTAAATTGTGCAGCCAGTTGGACATGTTTTCATTGTGGCATGCCCTTTGTGATAGCAAAGCATTACATTAATTAAAGCATTAATGTTCCTTTGCACTGTTGGTGACTTGCATGTATTGGATTGGTGTTACCCTACAAAACAATTGCAAAAGGTCTGTTTTTTTAGCCAGAAAGTGTGCTGTACAATGCATTACAAAACATATGTATATATTTCTACTAGTGCAGCATGCGGCGTACCCCTGCAGCAGCACATTTGTGCGTATTGTACAAGTGTGGTAGGATAGGCCTGCCCAGAATGTGGGGGCAACCCTTGATTTGTTTTCGCGCTTGGGGGGTCCTCAGCATGGCATGCAGGAAGTGACCCCATATTTCTCGCTATGCCACTGTCAGTGCAGTCTAATGGGGGCCTTAAGCTTGCTCAGCCGCATACATCATAAAGTGGCACATGCGCTTCTTATGCTTATTCACAAATGCTGTGCAAGGAAATCCCCACATTATCTCATTGAGCGGCTGCATGAAGCTCCAGCTGTAAAATCAGTGCGGTCTAAAGGGGCCTTACGCTTGCTCAGCCTCATTTCAAATTGAAAGCCTTTGGTGGAACTAGTTTTAACATTTGTGCTGCAGACCTTTGGAATAACACCAACCTTACAGACGATAGATATCCCGTGCCCTGGGCTTTAAGAAAGACAGACTTTTCTTTTCCACTATAACGGTTAGCTCTGTTTGCACTATGGTTGTTTATCTGGCTCTTCTTGACTTACCTTTGCTTTGGATTATTCTCTGAAACTACTTGGTCTATTTGTATGATTTTTGTGTGCGCACTGAGGCCGTTTATCGAGTTGCAAGTTAGACGTATTAAATAATAATAATAATTCTGTGACATGCGCTGGTCATCTTATTCACAAACGTTACCTGGCCGGGGTCTATGTGCGAGTGCAAATGATTGTCTTTCCCGGATGTAATGGCATGGTAGACTGAAAAAGAATAGTCTGGGGGTTGGACAGAGCAATGCCAGAGGTTATAATTCATTCAAAATGTTCCAGGTATCCACTTTCTCTTGAATTAAAGTCACTCTTAGTGACACTGGTAGGATATAGCTGGCCCAGATGTGGATCCAGAGCTTGCTATGCCTAGAGACCCAAGCTACATCTCACTGATGATGGCCAATGCGTCTGAAACATATCTTGAGTTGTGTTGTGGTCTCGTGCAAAATTGATGTGAGTCAGTAGTTTGGGCTAGATTGGCCCTTTTGGGGTTGGACCATGCCTGTATGGGCTCTTCCCTTCTATAATGGCATGGTATATTGAAAACCGATGGTCTGGAAGGTGGCCCAGAGCAAGGCCCGAGGTTATGATTAATTCTAAACCTTCCAGCCTTTATGTTTTATCTCAAAATAAATTCCTTAAAGCCTAAGAATGTACCCTCTTATTCACTGTGGATGCCCTCTTTGCCTGTTGCCTGTATCATACATCAGCCTAGTGAACTCAAGATAAGCTTTCAAATGCAAAGAAACGCCCCCTTCAACTGAATGATTCATGCAATTCTGCATGGTGGAAAGGGGCCATACGAGTGTGCACATAGGTGATGCTCACATTCAGGTACCTGTTGTTACTCAGATGCAACTATCAGTAGTAGAAAAGAAGAGGATGCACTAGGGCATCCCTTTGTCTGTTCCAGGAAAATGTTTTTTGACTGCAGCACAAAATACTCCCCCTCCCCCATGCAATTTCACTGCACTAACTCTCAGACACTAAACACAAGCAGTTTGCCAAAGCAATAATGTATTTAAAGTTACCCATATGAATTAAGGGTCACTACCAGCTAACACCAAACATATATCAACCAGAGTTTTCTTTTGGCATATTCTAATTGTGATTTCCTGCCAAAGAACAGTGAAAAGGAAGGGGCCAGCAAATGTGAGAAATATGCAGCATTCAATTGCTAGGGAAATCACTATTTTTAAATTAAAATGTGTGCACTGTATTTTTCAGTCAGTGGTTTGACTGCTCACCCACACAACTAATGTATACCAACTTGCATATAAATATATACATGTATATATTATTTGGATTTTTTTTTTTTTACAAATGAGTTTAGGTTAAACCAACAAAAACTTAAAGTCTACAAACATAAGAAATAATAATGTTAAGGTACCAACATAATATATGTTATCAATACATTAAAAAATATATATCCAAATCAAATATCATGGTAACCTCAACTCACCCTGTTTTGGTTACTTTGTTTTTTACTACGAAATGTTTTATAGTAAAAGTGATTTAGGGGCCAATTCATAGAATTCGGCGCACAAGTGGCGCACGCGGCTGGCGCACAGTGTGCGCGTGCGGTAGTCTGCGCCAGCCGCGTGCGCCGAAACACATTCAGGCGCACAGCGTATTCATGGATTCCAACATCCACAACCAGCCGTGGCGCACAGTGGCGCAGCGACCCTGCAGCAGCGTCAGTTACGCCCCCAAGAACGCCCCTCGAGCAGGGAAAAGCCATCAAAATCCCCAATCCAGCGCAAAGGGCAGCAGCAAACGCAGAGCGGGGAGCGTGTATTTCAGGGGTGTGCGGGTGTACCCACACGCGATAGGCCTGGGTACGTGTATTACAGGGGTGCGCGAGAAATTCTACACGCGATTGTCCTGGGTACGTGGATTTCAGGGGTGCGCGAGAAATTCTACACGCGATTGGCCTGGGTACGTGTATTACAGGGGTGCGCGAGAAATTCTACACGCGATTGGCCTGGTTACGTGTATTACAGGGGTGCGTGAGAAAATCTACACGCGATTGGGCTGGGTACGTGGATTTCAGGGGTGCGCGAGAAATTCTACACGCGATTGGCCTGGGTACGTGGATTTCAGGGGTGCGCGAGAAAATCTACACGCGATTGGCCTGGGTACGTGGATTTCAGGGGTGCGCGAGAAAATCTACACGCGATTGGCCTGGGTACGTGTATTACAGGGGTGCGCGAGGAATTCTACACGCGATTGGCCTGGTTACGTGTATTACAGGGGTGCGCGAGAAAATCTACACGCGATTGGGCTGGGTACGTGGATTTCAGGGGTGCGCGAGAAATTCTACACGCTATTGGCCTGGGTACGTGGATTTCAGGGGTGCGCGAGAAAATCTACACGCGATTGGCCTGGGTACGTGGATTTCAGGGGTGCGCGAGAAAATCTACACGCGATTGGCCTGGGTACGTGTATTCCGGGGGTGCGCGAGAAATTCTACACGCGATTGGCCTGGGTACGTGTATTACAGGGGTGCGCGAGAAAATCTACACGCGATTGGGCTGGGTACGTGGATTTCAGGGGTGCGCGAGAAATTTTACACGCGATTGGCCTGGATACGTGGATTTCAGGGGTGCGCGAGAAAATCTACACGCGATTGGGCTGGGTACGTGGATTTCAGGGGTGCGCGAGAAAATCTACACGCGAATGGCCTGGGTACGTGTATTCCGGGGGTGCACGAGAAATTCTACACGCGATTGGCCTGGGTACGTGTATTACAGGGGTGCGCGAGAAATCCTACACGCGATTAGCCTGGGTACGTGTGTTCCGGGGTGCCGTGAACTTTCACACGCGATTGGTTGAAATCCACGTGTGTTCTGTCATCACGTGCAATGAGGGATACACCCTCGCACGTCACGTCACAGACGCGCTCACGCGCTGAGGGCCTTTGGTCCAAAGAAAATGCGTATGCGTGCAGACGCGCTTACGCGCTAAGGGCCTTTCCTCGAATTACACGCTAACGTGCAGATTTTTCACGTGCCAAATCACTCCGTATCAAGCTGGCCACGCGAATACACACGGAAGACCATGCTCCTGCCCAGAAGGCCGAATCACTGCCCCCCAGTGCCCCGAGCAGCCTCCCACGTGCCATCTGCTGCTGCCTGCCTGCCTGCCTGCCTGCTGCCACCGTGCCCTGCCATTTGGTGCCTGCACATCAGCCATCTGCAGGGGTCCAGTTGCTGTGTCCACCCCTGCTGGAACAGTAGACTCCCGACTGGGATACCATCGCTCCACAGCCCAGCCCCAGGACCCAGTTGCCCACCCACGCCTGCCTCGGGGGTCGCCATGTCGGGGCAAGCACCATCTGAGACCAGTGGCGACCCCCAGCCAGAGAGGCAGAGGGCCACCAGCTTCAGTGAGAAGGAAGTTGGTGTCCTGGTGGAGCATGTCCTGGGGCATTATGATGCGCTCTTCGGAAGACCACGCGCCAACAAGGAAGGACGGGAGAGGATCTGGGACGATGTAGTGGTTGCCATCCACGCGGAGGGGGTGGCAACCCGCGACATCAAGCACATCAAGAAGCGCTGGGAGGACTTGAGGGCCAGGACCCTCAATAAGGCCCGGCGCCTCGCGGAGGGGGGCCGGGCACGCCTGAGTGACATCCAGATGAGGGTCCTGGAACGCGTAGACCCAGCGCTCCACGCCCAGATCCTTCGGAGGCAGACCCATCTGGAGTTGGCCGGTAAGTGGCCAAGCATTGCTGTGTGAGACAGGGCATGTTGCAGTGTGCTGGTTGTCTGATACCTGCCTGTATGTGTGACATAGGCCATGTACGTATGTGTGTGTGCAGGGACATCATGGTCAGGCATGTGAGTACAGTGATGTGTTCTATTGCAACATGGGGGGCTCTGTGCGGAATGGACACATGGAAGCATGGCAGTCTCTGTTCCTGGACATGGGTGGGGGTGAGGGATGGGTGCTGGTCCCATGTACACGTATGGTGTCCATGTGTGTGTGTCTGACCTGCGTGTCTGTGACTTGTCACCGCCATGGATGCATGACACATGTCTGTGACAATGTTCAGATTCACTGATGCAGCCTAGTCAACCTTGTATCCACTGCGTCTGTGGTGCACGAGGCCAGATGGATGGAACTACGGTGAGGTGTGTGCATGTGATGGAAAGACCCATGATGCATGTGAGTTTGAAACCAACATTGTATGAATCATGAGGCCCTTGGTCATGTATGCCAATGTCCATGGCCTGCGCCATGCCTGTTACTGTATGTGTTTTGCCTGCACTGACCCATGTGTTGTGGAGGGACATGATGGAAGTGATGTATGACAGTGCCACTCATCTGCTGTTGCTTCCTGTTTAGGGGACCATTGTACAGTACCCTGATGCTTGTGTTCTATGTCTCCCTCTACACAGTGGCAAGTGAAGAAGAGGGCGGAGAAGGCGCTGTGGAGCAGAGCGGCGGGGATGCCGCCACAGCTGCAGCGGAAGGGGTGGGTGAGCCCCCACAGGGGCTTGCACCGGCGGAAGACGGCGTGGAGACATCCAGGTTGGTGGTTTCCACAGAGGGGGAGGAGGCCGCTACTGAGCCACACATGGGGCCTGGTGGGGGCATCCCCGCTGGTGCAAGTGGTGCAGTCCAGGGCCAGGGGCAGGAGGCAGCACAGGTCGCCGTGGAGGTGCCTGTGCATGTCACTGTCCCTGACACTGTGACTGCACCACCATGCACCAGCAGGGATGCCCCATCCCAGGCCCGTCCGCAGGTAGGGGAGATGTCCATGTCATCTGACACTCCTCTACCTGTGGATGAGGGGACCCCTGGCCGTGTGGAGAGGGTCCTGATTGGTGTCGCGTTGCGCACGGCTGGCATTCGTGATGAGGTGCATGCTTCCCGGGAGGAGCATGCACATCATCACGAAGAGCACCGTGCGTACGTGAACCATTTGGGAGCCGCCATGGTCGGGGGTTTCCTACATGTGTGTGGCCTTCTGGCGACCCTCTCCTCCTCTGTGGGGGCTATGCGCCAGTCGTGCTCCATGCCGTCTTCCGGCCCAGATGCCACCAGGGCCCCCTGTGGACCTGCCCCGACCAACGCAGCCAGCTCGGTGGGGACCCCATCCCTGCCACAGTCGGGAGTCGAAGGTCCAGCAGGGGTGGACACACCAGCAACTGTCCCCCTGCAGATGGAGGATGTGCCGGCATCATCTGGCAGGGCACGTGCATGACGGCATCGGTGGATTCCATCAGCCTGGATGCCGTCGTGCTGGCAGAGGCAGTGGCGTCGGAGGCAGCAGCAGGCTCGACGTGGGAGGCATCATGGCTCGGGGCCATCAAGATCAGAGGGGCAGGCATCGGCCGGAGGGCAGGAGAACCCTGGGATGGCAGTGTCTTCCGTGTGGGAGCAGTTGGTCCAACGGATAGGTGCGGAGCGGCAGCGGGCGGAAGAGGAGCGGCTCACCATGGTCAGGGCGGAGTTCTCCATGCGTCGGGCGTTGAGGCGGGCTGAGTGCCTCGAGGAAGCTTGCAGGGAGTTTGAGGTGGACACGGGGTTGTCCCTGCGAGACCTCGGGGCCAGGACAGAGTCCCGCCTCCGGGACATCGACATGGAGTTCGATGATGCCCTGGCCGGCAACATCACAGAGTGAGCCGCAGGACTTGCCCGCTGCCATTGTATATAGTTCTTTAGTTAGTTAGTGTTAGGTTTCCTTTATTTTTTAAGTTTTTTTTGGACCGCTCGGACAATGGCCACTTTTCTGTATATATTTTTTTCATTAGTTAGTAGTAGTAGGTTTCATTTATGGTGTTGGGCTCATGGACCCTGGGATATTCTTGTACATAGTTTGATGTTTGGAAAACATTTGTTGGATTTATATTTCTGTTCACCATGAGGCAATGGTTTTTCCTTATTTTTTCCCCCCATTATTTTTCTTTGGACTACATTAGTTTTTGGATTCCTTTGTTTTTTGATTTTTTCTATTAGTTCTCGGACATGGACCATTTGTTTTGTCATCCCCATTGTTGTGTGTTTTATTTCTTTACTTCATTTTCATCTTTAATACATATATTTATTACTTACATTTGTGGTATTTTCTCATTGGTTTCATGCATGTCATGATATGGGTTTTGACATTCACTTGCACCCATTGTGTATGTGTGTGTGACGGACATGTGTTCATTTACATACTTGCCATTGGGGTTGTATCATGTAATTGCATCTACTATGTGGGTGGATGCAATCCTTGGCTGGGTGTTTGTGCTGGGTATGCTGGCCATTACTTCCATGATTGCGTTTCGTCAGGACCTGGGGGCAGGGGGACATGAGTGGGGGCCTGCTGGGGGGTGGGGGTGCAAGGGGACATGGTTGGGGGCCTGCTGGCAGGTGCCCCACAGTGCTGGGGGGTGGGGGTGCAGGGGGACATGAGTGGGGGCCTGCTGGGGGGTGGGGGTGCAAGGGGACATGAGTGGGGGCCTGCTGGGGGGTGGGGGTGCAAGGGGACATGGTTGGGGGCCTGCTGGCAGGTGCCCCACAGTGCTGGGGGGTGGGGGTGCAGGGGGACATGAGTGGGGGCCTGCTGGGGGGTGAGGGTGCAAGGGGACATGGTTGGGGGCCTGCTGGGGGGTGGGGGTGCAAGGGGACATGAGTGGGGGCCTGCTGGCAGGTGCCCCACAGTGCTGGGGGGTGGGGGTGCAAGGGGACATGGTTGGGGGCCTGCTGGGGGGTGGGGGTGCAGGGGGACATGAGTGGGACATGGTTGGGGGCCTGCTGGCAGGTGCCCCACAGTGCTGGGGGGTGGGGGTGCAAGGGGACATGAGTGGGGACCTGCTGGGGGGTGGGGGTGCAAGGGGACATGAGTGGGGGCCTGCTGGGGGGTGGGGGTGCAAGGGGACATGGTTGGGGGCCTGCTGGCAGGTGCCCCACAGTGCTGGGGGGTGGGGGTGCAAGGGGACATGAGTGGGGGCCTGCTGGGGGGTGGGGGTGCAAGGGGACATGGTTGGGGGCCTGCTGGCAGGTGCCCCACAGTGCTGGGGGGTGGGGGTGCAGGGGGACATGAGTGGGACATGGTTGGGGGCCTGCTGGCAGGTGCCCCACAGTGCTGGGGGGTGGGGGTGCAGGGGGACATGAGTGGGACATGGTTGGGGGCCTGCTGGCAGGTGCCCCACAGTGCTGGGGGGTGGGGGTGCAGGGGGACATGAGTGGGGGCCTGCTGGGGGGTGGGGGTGCAAGGGGACATGAGTGGGGGCCTGCTGGGGGGTGGGGGTGCAAGGGGACATGGTTGGGGGCCTGCTGGCAGGTGCCCCACAGTGCTGGGGGGTGGGGGTGCAGGGGGACATGAGTGGGACATGGTTGGGGGCCTGCTGGCAGGTGGCCCACAGTGCTGGGGGGTGGGGGTGCAGGGGGACATGAGTGGGACATGGTTGGGGGCCTGCTGGCAGGTGCCCCAAAGTGCTGGGGGTTGGGGGTGCAGGGGGACATGAGTGGGGGCCTGCTGTGGGGTGGGGGTGCAAGGGGACATGGCTGGGGGCCTGCTGGCAGGTGCCCCACAGTGCTGGGGGGTGGGGGTGCAAGGGGACATGTGGCTTGGCTGGGGGGCATGCCCATGGTGGATGGGCTGCCTGCGGGACATGACCAGGGGTGCAGGGTAGTCCCCTGTGGTGTGGGCTGCCTGCAGAGGTCGTGGAGGGGGTAGAGGGGAGACCTGGGAGGACCCACACTGGCAATTCACCTCTTCAACTTCCCGCACACCCACGTAATACACTGCCCCACTCGCACAGGCCCAATCGCGTGTAGGATTTCTCGCGCACCCCTGTAATACACGTACCCAGGCCAATCGAGTGTAGAATTTCTCGCGCACCCCCGGAATACACGTACCCAGCCCATTCGCGTGTAGATTTTCTCACGCACCCCTGTAATACACGTACCCAGGCCAATCGCGTGTAGCATTTCTCGCGCACCCCTGAAATCCACGTACCCAGCCCAATCCCGTGTACATTTTCTCGCGCACCCCTGTAATAGACGTACCCAGGCCAATCGCGTGTAGCATTTCTCGCGCACCCCTGAAATCCACATACCCAGACCAATCGCGTGTAGATTTTCTCGCGCACCCCTGTAATACACGTACCCAGGCCAATCGCGTGTAGAATTTCTCGCGCACCCCTGAAATCCACGTACCCCGCTCAATCGCATATTTGACTTCCCGCGCGCCACTTTTTTGATGCGCTGGGACTCTACCGCCTGCCTTCGTGTGGCGGCCGTGTTTCAGCTTGTGCGTGTCTTTGGCTGTGCGTGGCTTTGCCCTATTCGATTCCATGAATACGTGTGGTTCGAGTGCGTGTGGGCGTTCCGTCTGCTTCCCTGCAGTACATCCCCAGTTACGCCCTTATTTTCGCGTGTTGTTCCCCATTCCGCGCGTTACGCCCCATGTCCCGCCCACTTTCTGGTGTGTGTGCTGAGGTTGTGCGCTTTCACTGTGCGCGTCGCGCACGCCTTTCGCGATGTTGCAGTGACTTGTGCGCCATGCATGGGTTTGGCGCACATCCCGCGGTGAACACGCGCAGGGACTTCCATGAATCGCACGCGTGCGCGTGCGCCTGTTTTTTTCCGCTTGCGCATGCTTGCGCGAAGATTTTCGGCGCACGTTTGTTCCATGAATCGGCCCCTTAATGTGTTTTGTGAATATTTGTTTGTATTTATTAAACATTGACACGGTTTTTGCTTCTTTGCTTCTGTTTTTAATGTGTATTACATTTGTACTGCTTTTGTTAGTATTTACATTTTTCTTTGTTTACTCAATATGATTTACAACACATAGTACATGTTTGCATTTTTCTTATGCTTAGTAAAATGACTATTATACTTTAACTGTTACTAATATTGTAAATTATAAATGTTTTGTACATATTTATGTTATTTTTTGGAGTCAATGTTACTAGTATATGTGATTTCTTTTAATTGTTTTTAGTTGTTTAGTGTATGTTTTATTTTTCTGTTATGTTGATTGTTTACTAAATAATATATTTGCAATGGGTCACATGTAGTTTGTTAATGTGGCAATAAGCCACGAGACGGTGGGCAAATATAGCCACAGGTAATGCCCCCGGGGCCGTAGTTAACAAAGCCCCGGGGGCATTACCGTGGTGCGGTATTGGCCCTCCGTCGAGGGGCTTATAGCCATTAGCACCCCGGCCCGTTAGACCGGGGTACTAATAGCATTTTTTTCTGTTCTGCAACGCTGCCATGTTAAATAAGTCAAATAAAATGGCCGCTGGGAAAGGGAAAGTCCATTTTCCCTTTCCATGGCGGCCATTGGGAGTGGACGCGCTGGGAACAGAACTGTTCCCAGTGTGTTCGCTCCCGAGAAAAGAAGACAAAAGAAGGTAAGTGGGGTTGGGAGGGCAGGGAGGGGATAGTTTGGAGGGGTGGGGGTGGGGAAAAATAAAACTTACCTGAGTCCCCGGCAGGGGGCGAAGGCAGCCTCCAGCCTTGGGGAGGCTCGGAGCGGGGATTGCACCGTTTCGAGCCTCTTCATTGGCTAAGGGGCTGTCACGCCCCCCCGCCAGGAACAAACGCAGGCACGTAGGTGCATCCATGGGATTACACCGTTGTATGGCTCGGAAATGAGCCAATGACGTTGCTTGTATCCCGTGAACACACCCACGCTGGGTACTAATTGATATTATTTCATATGTAAAGTATGATATTGAAATGTTCATATATATTTTGTTATTGTACATTTATGGTTAATTTACTTTTATTTTTGTAAACAAATGTCTGTATATTTGAATAGTAATTGTTTGGATGAATTATGATTGTATATATTATAATTTAAGTTTGTTATATCGTTATTTTGTATTACATATACTTTTATGTTTTATTTTAACATTTATTATAGGTGTACTTTAAAATAGTTATAAGTTTTATAAAAATTACTTGTTTGTATGTACATTATGAAAATATGATATGCTTTTAAGTTTGTGGGTGAGTTAACATGATATTTGATTTTTATATAATATATTGTAATAATGTATTGATGAAGTGTATTATGTTGTTGTTACCTTAATGTTATTATTGCTAATGTCTATAGACTAAGTTTATGTTGCTATAACCCTAACTCTTTTGTACATTTTTTCTACAAATAATTTCAATTTTTTTTCCAGTGGTATGGAGTGTGTATAATTATAGTTGGGGAATGTACATACTTTTTATTTATTTTATTTAATTTTTGCACTTAGAGCAGCGCTGAAATCCCTCAGGCATCTAGGTACTGGTTACAGTAAGCGTGAAATGACAGTTTACAGAGTGCAAGACAACGTATAGGGGTTACAATATATGATGGCGCTTGAAAGCATATTCTAGAGGAGTCACGCCTCATGGTACGGGGTGCTACTTCAGGTGTACATTAAAGCGCAACAGGCAAGATTGGTATGGGTGCACAATCTGGCAAAGCCACACCTCTTGGTATGGGGGCTTCTTCAGGTGTACAGGTAAGCATAATACACAAAAAACGGTATGGGTGCACAATCTGGCAAAGCCACACCCCATGGTGCAGGGGGCCACTTCGGGTGTACAAGAATGCATAATAGAAACCATTGCAAATTACATTTTAGTTACAGGCTAAGGGCTGCATACAGGGACTACAAGCGAACATAGTATAGAATGGGAGACACATATTGGTAGGGAGCATTAAAGATAAGGTGTCAAATACAGGCAGAAGCATAACCGAGAGGATAGAGGCTACTACACCAGAACATGCCACGAGAAATGAAATACAGAGATCACAAGGGCAGTTGAGGATAGACAAGAGGTGTTACAGTTTTTTTATTTTTTTATTTATTGTTTACTTTTTAGGCATTTATACAATAAGAAAATACTGTTACAAAGCGCTCACCAGGCAAGGGAGGGAGCAGGGGTGGGAATATACTAAAATTCACTAACAACAAAATAAAATAAGAGCAGTGGGGGGGAAGAGCAGGACAGGGCGAACCGACTATGCCTTGTGAGTATTTAGAACATGCAAGTGCAGCAAGGAAGAAGGCAGGGAATCAGTGCTGTGGGGTCTGAGATCATGGGTGAGCCACAGATGAAGTGCTAGGAATGTTGAGTGCTACAGGGCCTGGAGCCATGAGGGGTGTAAGTGCAAGTCACCAGGGCAGATGTTGTAAGTGCACGTGCAGAAAAACAGGAGTTGGGCCGATTGAGTGAGGGAGGACAGGGACTCTAGAATGCATAAGGGCCCAGGACGCCCAATTGCAGCAACTGTGGGATTAACAGGGGAAAGAAGCAGGTAAAGAGGAGAGTCTTAAGGAGCTTTTGGAATTTAAGAAGAACCTGCTCAGGCTGAAGAGGGAGGGTGAGGCTGTTCCATAGGAGGGAGCCAGTTGAGGAAAGAGAGCGACCACCAGCCCTCTGCTTAGCAAACCGCTTTACGCACAGAGAGTTCAAGCCAGAGGAGCCCAATGGTCTAGAGGGGGAGTATTTAGTAAGATAAAGTTGAAGATAGTGTGGTCTCCGGGCCCAGACCTGCTTGTGGATGATGCAGATGGATTTGAATTTAATCCCTGCAGCAACTGAGGGCCAGTGAAGACGTTTTAGTGTAGGAGAGATGCCGTCCCTGGGCTTAAGGCCAAGGATGTCTTGTTGCCCTATTCTGGATTAGCTGGAGGGGTCACAGAGTGGAAAATGGTAGATTAAGGAGGAGGCTATTGCAACAGTCAAGCCTAACGAGAACCAGGGCTTGGGTTACATTGAGCATCTCGGGGAAAGTAAGAACAGGGAGAATTACGCTGAGCAGGAAGAGCTGACTTCTTGGCGATGTCCTGAGTGTGAGGGAGGAAGGAGATTGAGATGGAGAAGTTGAAGGCGACACCAAGGTTTCTGGCTTCAAAAGAGGGAGCAGAAGGAGAGCTCAAAGAGGAAGGCCAGGGTGAATGGAAGAAGGATAGAGCATGGGTCCCGATGGGAAGGATCTCAGTTTTACAGGCGTTGAGGCAGAGATCGTTGGCAGAGCACCAAGACTGTATGGTAAAAAAGGCAGTCAGGGATGATGGAGGGAGTAAAAGGCTCGCTGGGAGTTTGAAAAAGAGCTGAGTGTCACCTGCATAACACTGGAAATTGGAGGAGAAGGAGGAGATGAGGCGTGCAAGCAGAGCAAGGTAGATGTTGAAGAGCCATGGGGAGACGATAGAACCCTGGAGGACACCACTGGTGGAGAGGGAAATAGGAGAGTAGAAGATGCCCAGGATGGCTTGGGAAGAGCGGACAGTAAGGAAGGATGTCAGCCAGTCCAGTGCCCATTCCGAGACACCAAGGGTATCATGGAGCCTTTGTATGAGGATGGAATGGTTGACTTTGCAAAGGCAGTAGAGAGATCGAGAAGGATAAGGACAGCTCGAGAGTTGGAGTCAAGAGATGCAAGTAGTTCTCCGCAGGTGTTCAGAAGAGCAGTTTCTGTGCCTCTGGATGCTAAGTTCAGTGTGTGAGTTGAGTTGGGGCAATACCAGCTTCTCCAGCAAGTTCCCCAGGAAGGGGGTGATGGAAATAGGGCATTTGTTGGCGGGGTAGGTTTTTTCAGGAGTGGGCGCACAAGGGAGTGCTTAAGGAAGGAGGGGAAAGATCCTGTGAGGAATGAGTGATTGCAGAAATCAGTGAGAGAGCCAATGTTATCCTTGATAGACCTGGATGAGCAGGGGTAAACCTGCTTAGAAGAGGCCTTCATGGAGCGGTGAACTCTGATAAATTCTTCAGGTCTGTCAGGGGTAAAGGAGGAGAAAGAGACAGAGGAGGGGCAGGAGGGGATGAAAGTGAGGGGGTGTGAGACGGGTTGTGAGGGAGAGAAGAAAGGGTTTTGGAGGCTAGTACATTGCAGAACGCCTGGGAAGGAGAAGGGGAGGAGGAGACTGAGGAGGGGTTGGCTAGTTCCCTACCGATCTTGAAAAGTTCTGCCGTATTATGGGATGCACCGGAAACCCATGCCTGAATGTGAGCTCTTTTCTTGGCATGGATTGAGTATCTGTGTGCCTTTGGGCCAGTCACCAGGCCAGTTTGTTAGAGGATGAGCCTGAGGTTTTTCACTTTCGTTTTGCTGCCCTGCACTTATGTTTTAAGGCCGCTAGTTCGGTATCGTACCAGGTGTTACACTTAGAGACAGGTTTCCGGCCGATCCTCATGACTGGGGAAAGAATATCAAGAATATTGGTGATGGAGAGGTGGAGGTTTCTGAGGGCAGTGTAATAGGTGGAGTCAGAGGTGGGGGTGAGGAGCGATGAAGGTGAAGGCAAAGGCAGCCGCAGATACTTGCTTCATTGGATGGATTTTAGTGAACAAGGTTGGCTGGACTTTTTGGGCCCTCACAACTAATCTATACAAAGTGTAGAGATGGCAGCAACCAATAAAACGGTGTTCAACATAAAGTTTGGAGCTATGTCCAGCTAGCAGCTTTCTTTCTGCTCCCTTCCCCAAGTATAAAGCAGTTCCAATAAAAGTCTCTGGATTGCCACAAGTTCAGGACGGTATAAAATTAAGTTGTAATCCGGGTTCCTTTTCCCAAGTCCCAAAACACAGTTCAATACACAAAATATCTTGAGGTTCCGCCCTAAAGTCAATTGGTCGTTGAACACCTCAGGATTCCCTCCCCCAAGATGCACTTCCAATGATGTTTTGTTATAGTAGACTTTCCCAGTTTTCTTAAAGTTCTGTGCCTCATGTGCACCCTCTGCATATGGTTATGAAGTTGAAGCCTTGACTTTATAAATGGCTGGTCAAGTTGGTGACACCTTTTCACTGGCAGCTAATTAGGTTAACAGTTCCCTTGGCTGGAGCCTATTTCATTAGTTTTTCTTTAACTGTCGGGGCTGGTGAGGGAGGCAGTCAAAAAGCCAAAAAGCCACCAAAACTATAAGTCAACACAAACACTCATGCAGATCTGTGGCAGTTTAGTTTCAAACATCCAAGTTTAATGGAAAAATAATAACATAAAGTGCCCTTTGTGATGACACATGTTTCGGCATTTGCCACCTTTTTCAAATCAGGGCATGTGGTTTAAAAAAAAAAGTACAATATATTTTCAACAAAAGAAAACACATTCGTCTTCCAGTGTCGGTTCAGTCCGATATTGGTTTAGGGTTTAAATCCCGCCGCTTCGTGTTGTAATCACCCCGTTGGCTTGATAATGGGACCAACATCTGAATATGGTTAGTCTTTGTAAAACAAAACTGACTTGACTGAAGAGTGCAGTCTATTTTGGTTCACTTGTTAAAGTTCCTCTCTAAAGTTCCATTCATTTTGGAGTCAAATACACACTGCGTTCACTTGCCCTGTGAAAGTTCTATTCCCTTTTAGAGTCAACATATAGTGGTTTCTTTGATTCAAAGTTTGATTGACTTGTAGACTCTATATTACACGGCCACAGTAGTGGCCGTGTAGTTATGGTTAAGTTGTTAATCCCATAGGAAGAGCACTTTTTGGGCGGCTTATAACTTCGCTCTCCCTGGACGAATCCTCACCAAACGTTGCAAAAACATTATATGGCCCACTCTGAATTTATTTGCAAAGTTTGGTGAGTTTTGGTCCAGGGGGGTGGAGGGAGTTACAGGGGGAGTCCGAAAAATATTTTTTTTCCCATAGACTGAATGGAGGAAAAATTTTGCGCATGCCTACAGCCCAAACCGCTGGATGGATTTTCACCAAAAATGCGACAGGAGCAGCGGCTTGGTCCAGAAAGCATGTTTTGTAAATTTTGGTGAAAATCCGTCCAGTAGTTTTTTTTTAAATGATCAAAAAGTAGGTCTAAAAAAAATTGTGATATCTATGTCCACTCTGCAGAGACACTTCCCTGTTTGCAACGTGTCCACCGATTGGCTGGAGTGAGGCGTGATGTGTGTCAGATTGTTCCGATGCGCCCGCCATCTTGGATCCGCCGACAGCGCGGTGGCAAACAGAGGCGAAATACAGTTTTGGGGAGTGTTTTGGTGTGCAAGAGTGCTTGGGGAGGTTTGGGGAGTAAGAGATGGGTGAAATACTGTATTTGTTTAGGTGGCAGGTGCTATTGATGTATTCACCATGCCCGCGCTGTCCGGGATGTTCGTAATTAGTGAAAATTAGGGGTGTCCTAAGGATAGTATTCCCATCCGTGCTGTGCGCAGGCAAGTTGAAACTGTTCTAAGGACACGCGCGGTGTCAGCGGACATAAAAATTGACCATATGCCGCAGTTGAAATGTTTGATTCTATGGGTGTGATATGCTGTGGTGGTTGTGGCCAGGGCCTAAAGTCTTGTGGTTGTGGCCAGGGCCTAAAATCACAATAATGTGTTTTCCTCCAAAGAGCTCTTTGTAGTTTGTTACTTCTGAGGTGAATCAAAGCCAACCTTAGGTTGGAGACCATGCTCACTTCATTTATTAGTAGCATTTTCATTTGTTTGGTTCCATTGCAGCTTCTGTAGAAAGTTTGTAATAGTCTAATTTGTTTTGGTGTTCTACTGGAAGGAGTAGTAAGCAGTGTAAAGTGACACTGCCTATGATGTAGGCAGCTAAACCTGTGGGGGCAGTTACAACAGCTGACAGTTTTTTGTTTGTCAGTTGTTGACGGAACTTGCTGATGATTTTGATTCAGAATGGTTTGCCTGAGCCAGCTTCACCACTGGTGTATAGTAATATAGGTTTGTAATTTTGGTAGGTACATTCTTTATTTTCATGTTGTACACCATGTGCAATTTCTTTTGTCACTTCTTGAAAAACGGTGTGCTGCTCTTTGTTCAGTTTTGATTGTAGCACAGTTAAGTCTTCTGTATCTTCTTCATAGTGACACATGGTGTTTTCTACTTCTGTCATAGCTAATTCTGCTTTATTTGCTATTAGTGGCTGTCCCAGTGGTTCTTGGCTTCCTGTTACAGAAGGTTGACTACTGTCGGGAGTGTCCTTATCTAGTTGGGCCTGGAGTTCTTCTTTGTGTTGCTGTTCATTGTGCAACATTGTTTTGTACTGCGTAAAGTTTACATTGGTGATAGTGCTTTCATTTGCTTTGAAAGAGTCTTCACAGGAGTCATAGTTATGTAGTATCTCTTCTTCTTTTCTCCGTGAATTAAAAAGTTGTAGCTGGGACATGTAATATAGTTCTTTCTGTTGAGGAATTTTTAAGGACAATTTGATATGATTATTTAAGCTTAATTTGGTAAGTTTCACTAAGCTGCCTTCACAATCTGTCACTCTATATCTCCCTTTTTTTTCATCAGGTTTTACATTATTTTTGTATTCAAAGTTTTGGACTATGTGGTATAGATACATGGTTTCCAAAGTGGTACTCCTGTTCAGGTAGTATGTGTCTAGTAAATTGCTTTTCAAAATGTCTTGGCTGTTGGGATCATTTTTGGCTATTGTTTCTATGTCCTCATATGATTTGAGAACTCTTTTTCTAGATTTAGCAGGACCAAGACTTAGCCATACTATATTTTCTGATTTTCCATACAAAGCAGTACCGGTTAAACGATCTGCAGCTTCAAAGGAGCCACATTCTCTATGAGAGAGCATTTTTATGCCTAAGCTGTACAAATTCTGAGATAGTGTTTTTTTGATGACAGGTCATTCCAGAGGTCTTGAAGCTCTGTTTTTTCTGCTTTTGTTAAGTAGGCTGTAACATATTGTGCAACTGCAGTGGAATTGTCTGCAATGTACTGCACATCTATGTTTGCATTCCATAAGAGGGTAATGATTGCATTGTAATCATTGATATATTTTGATTATTCTGTTCTTTTTATGTAATACATGTTCTTAGGTGATTTACCTTTAACACTATGTCTAACTGAAGACATGAAGTTGTTCACTTCACATGTTTCTGTAACTGGTCTAGGGAAACCAAAGTGGCATTTGGTGTAGTATTTACCTTTGTTTTTGTATTTGCAACAACAATATTTGCCCCATTTGTGTCTTTGAAATTGTACAATTTGTACATGAAGATCACTATTTGTTGCTTTTAATGGAATTTCACAAGTGACATATGTTTCAATAAACTGTAAAACAGTGGAATCACTGTCTTGACCAACTGCAGTGATTGGATTGCATTTAGGAGCATCTTTAATCCATAAAAGCATGTGGATATGTGGTGCTCCTCTTGCTTGGTATTCTTCTCTCTAAAAGAAGCACTTCCCCGAGGGGAGGAACAGTTTTATTACACACAAAGTATAGGATAGCAATGAAACGATGATGGACATATCTTGAAACATTAACAGGATCTAGAGAGCAAAGTTCTCCAGGTGTTAGTATATCTATGTTTGTTTTGTTTTTGTTTGATATGCGTAGGAAATCATGTAAATCTTCCCATGCATATTCTGCACAACTTAATGTACCAAACCAAGTGGGTGGGCCAAGGTTTCTTATCATACAACATACATCTCTGTGACGTCGGACCAGTACTCTTTTGTACCACGTATGTTTGCTAACAGATTTATAATGATTGATTGTAAAACCTCATCTTTTTCTTGCACTTTTTGTAATAATTGTGTAGCTGACATATTTTGAAAGTGGTTCCAGATTTCAATATGTGTGCAACTCCGTAACATAGAGTTGCTAGTTCACTTTCAAAGAGTAGGTGGAATATGTATTTCACATTTTGTCTAAATCTGTGATCTTCAGAATACATTCATAACGAGTGGTATTCTGATGCTGTTATCTGAGTGGGTCTATCATCGTACCTTCCTCCTTTGCCAGTAGGAAAGAGTAGAGGAAAAGCACGTGCTTCTATACTTTTTTCCCATATGCTGATTGGTGATCCTTTCGTTTGTCGCATTTGGTACGTTTCTAGTGCATCATCTATGGTGTCATTAGAGTGTAATGGATGAATTGTATAATGATCTAAAATATTGGATACTGTAGCAGGATCTAGAAGTTCAAATTGACCAGTTTCTGGTGACTCTTGAATTATTTCAGTTGTTTCCCTTAAGTTTTCTTCAATATTTATTTCTTTGTAGTATTCATTATTGTCTTTTAGATATTGCAAGGTGTGTCTAACTTTATGTAAGTCTGCGAGTTGTTGCCAAATTTGTATGTCTTTTGTTGGCACACCATTTACTAAGACAGTTAAAGATTGCTCTATTGGACGTTGCACTCCCAGAGTGTGAACATTTTCTTTCAGATCTAATGGTAAATGAACCACTTTGCCACAAATGCCCTTAACCAATTCAGAGGGAGGTAATTTTGCTGTTTTTGGTTGAAGGCGTATTATTGCTTGGAATGGGTGCATGTTTGAATTATGATGCTCTCATATAAATTGAGTTGTTGCAGGGGTTTTGGTAGTGGGAATAATTCCAAGTGATTTGTGATAGCACGTGAAGGAGTTTGGTTGTTGTCAAGTTTTGTAGTGCAGTAACTGCAAAGTATTATGGGGTCAGTTATTTTGTATTTCTTTTCTGCTATAAAGTAGAGAGCTAATTCAAACCATTTGGAATCTTCATTGTCTTCTATTTTGTATGTTACATCTATAGTTTTTATGTTACTTTTATAAAAAGTTCTGCGGCAACACACACACTCATGGTTTGGTACTTCAGCGATGTACTTTTAGATTTTAGTATTTCTTTTTTTATGTGTGTAGTAGAAGGTTGCTATGTGCAGAATTGTTGCTAGTCTGTTGTAAAGCTATTGCATTTTGTAAGTGGCTTTCACTTCCAAAATATTTTCTCTGGATATGGTCAATTTCTTCGAGCAGGTCTTTGGGTGTACCATGTAGAAGAGTGTTATTTAAATTGGCTAGTGCTAAAGCAGGACTTTTAGCATAGTACAGTTTATAGACTAGATTTCTTATAGTTGAATAATGTGTTGATATTATTTTGATATGATGGAAGGTGCTTTTGCAAATAGGTTCTGAAATGCAGTCCTTGTAGTCCTGTGTATTTGCGCACTGCAGAGGTATCCATATTTTGCAGCACTTTCATTTTGATTTTGTCTTTGCCTTTCACATACTGATTGAGGAACTGGTGTAAAGATTTGAAAGATTTTTTTGGGAATGTTACACATTGACGTGCATGGCCATTTGTATACTGGACATTCTGGTTCAGTTGAATGGAGAGGTAATTCTGAGTTTTCTGGGGATATTTTTGTAAGCAGTATTTCTTGTTCCATTATGGTATTATTAATTTTTTTCATAACCTCGTCCACGGCTATCGATGGCAATTGTGTATGTTTGGTTTTGTTTGTATGCTTCTTCATTAAAATATGGTTCTGTGCTCATGATGTGACTCCATTCCCCTCCTCAGATATTTAAGAAGTTATTTTTGTTGACATTTTGTTTATTGAGAAGTTGTTTTTGTAATTTAGTAGATAGTTTTGTTAGTGCTTTCATTCTGTTTAACACTAAAATGAAAAACTTCTTTTGAGAAGGATTGCACTGTCTATTAAAGCTTCTAAGATTCATTTTCTACGGTAGGTTTGAAGGGTTGTGCATGATTTGTCTTCTGTTTTTATAAGATTCTGAAGGACTCTGTGGTGGAACATTTTTGCCAAAATACTTTTTTTGCTATGGTTACTTGCTAGTATATCAAGATTTATAGGAGCAGTTTTAGCAGTAGTGGTAGCCGAATTCTTGTTAAGCATTTTTTGTTTCATTTTACATTTTGATAGAGGAGGCAAAGTTTCTTACTGGAAGCTTGTTTTGTTTAGCTAAATAACTGTATTAGCTGTTTTGTTTGAACGTTTTGTACCAACTCTGGTAGAGATGGATGCTTATTTTGGACACTTTTATTTTCATTTGCTCTATTTCTGCGTTGCTTTCTACGGAGTTGCTTTTTGGTAGGCATTCTTTGGGGTCTGTTGAAAAAAAAAGAAGGTATGGTTTGGGCCGCTTTGCAATGTATGTGTGCTGTGTGCATGAGTGTCTGAGTATGATGGGAAAGATTTATGTGGTGGTGTGTGATTGTGCATTGGGCAGTTACAATTAGTTGGGAATGCTATTCTTCTATTTGTGTGTTACTATCTGTGGTTCAGATGACAGTAGAAAGTGAGCTAGTGGTGAGTAGAAGCATTAATAGTAAATATAATGGTATAAAATTAAAACAGTTCTTTGTTTTGTAGTACTAACATTCTAAGGGTTGAGTATGTTATTTGTGTTCCAAAAAAACGGGGATTTGTGTGCCATTCTGCCTGCTAATCTTTGTTTCATAAATGGGGATTTGTGGGCAGAATGGTTCAGAAATCGCTGGGTTTTTTTTGGTGCGCAAATTACATGAACAAACCACACAGTGTGTTTGAGGAAAAGTAAGAATATGAAGGTAGTATTGTACTTACTTTTTTTTTGTGCAATGAGCAGCTCTCTTCGGATATTTTGTTTGTAGTTCAGATGCTGCTGTTTTTCAGGAGAGTGGTCCTCACTGCAATTGTAAAAGAAAGAAGTTAGTAATTTTGTGTGTTTATAGCACTGATGCTAATGTAGACATTGATTTTTATATTTTTGTGGTAATATTCTTGTTTGATATCTGAACATAGTGTATGTATGCATTTCATTTGACTCCTTGCAGCGTTTATATTTTATTTACAATATGTTAGTGCAACATGCTTTGCAAATGAGTAGAATTTTAAGTGCATGAAAATCACTTGGTTTTTTAAAGGTGTGTTGTAGATAGCAGACAGATTTGGAAGTGACAGTTGATTATTGTAGATGGGAAAAATTTCAATATGTTCATTTTATAGGTAGACATGCCAACAATCGGGAGCACCTGAGATGGAGATTTCACCACAGCAATCGGGAACATTTATTTTTCTCATAGGATTGCTTTGGGATTAGCATTAATTTAGGCGGGAGACAGTAAAAAATAGTGTGATTTTTCAATGAAAAATTGAGAGTCTTGCGCCTAAATCAGGAGGGTCAGCATGTATGTATAGGTTATACGGGAGAGAGTAGAAAATGGTGTGATTTTTCAATGAAAAATCGGGAGTCTCACGCTTAAATCGGGAGGGTTGGCATGTATGTATAGGCTATGCAGGTTTAGTGGCATTACTCTGTTTATATGGATTCATAACAATTGTACATGTACTGTGAATAAAATATGCATGCCTGTAGTTTTTATTCATGCATGTGGATATGAATGCAGCTGTAAGTAGAAATCTTGGAGACTTGTAGAGTACTTTTTGTAGTAGGTGCTTTCCAATGATATGAGACTTGTACTCAGAGTGATCAACAGTACATTTGAAGTGCGGAACTCTGATGATGGAGTTAGATGTAGAGGTCTTGGATGTGATTGGTGGATGGTTGTGTGAATCCTTAGTTGTATCCAATGAGGGAATGGCACCGAGAATGATGTGGAAAGGGAAGAAGGGCTGGCTAAGAGTTACATGCCGTGCGGACACAGCAGCTTTCTGCGGGTAGGGCGTGCCACATACGGGGTTTTCAGCAAATCCAGTATGCAAAGGGGTCTGTAGGAATCAGCCAATCAGATGTTGATGTTGTGGATCTGTGTACAGGTTGACTGAGTGTAGTGAAGATGGCAAAGGTGGAGAAAGTCAGGATGTTGGTGCTCGGAGATATGTTTGTCCATGGTTTACAGCAGTATGCTCAATGCAGGCATGTGGCAAACAATTTCGATGTTAAAGGAGTGGAGGTGGTGTGGAGCGCTGTGCCTGATTGCAATGTAGAGGGAATTCTACAAGTTTGTGAAGATATGCGTAGGATGAACAGTACCCATCTGGTAGTTTTGCACTATGGTGCTTTCCATTTGGGCTACGTGAGTGCCCCTACTTTGTTGGCAGATTTGGAACAGTTGGTTCAAGCAGTAATGAACATCCTTCCAAATGCATATTTTTTTCTGGATTACTACCTAGGGCAATATGGGACAATAGTTCTGTTTTTTGTCCTCAGCAAAACATTGCTAGGTGTGCAATCAATCGAGGCATGTGTGCTCTCATGCTTAGAGCTGGTATGTTTTTCTGTAATGATGAGAATATTGATTCAAGTAATGCTGTTTATTTTGAAGAAGATGGTATTTCTTTATCTTTTCTGGGAAATGCCATGTTGTTTTGGAATGTAAGGGTTGCTTTGGAGAAGGTTATGTGAAGATTTTAATTGTAAAGTAAGAAGAAAAACAAACAAAAAAATACAAAATAACAGGTGTCTGTCAGGCATCTGCAAAAAAAACAAAAAGGATCTTTTTTCAGAGCCCACCTCAAAGGGGAAATGGGGCACACTATTTAAATGTACATTCACCACGCTCAGGTCTTCGATATGTCTGCGAACATTGCGGCAGTCCGTGGACAGCGCGTATTACATACAGGGATTCTGGGGTGGAGATGCATGCAAATGAGAATGAGGGAAGCTAGGGATTGGTCAGTAAAGTTTAGTGGGTGTGTTGTGTAAGGAGAGATTTTGTGAGAATGTCTTTTTCCAGAGAGAAGAACAGATAGCTATGGCTGTGTGTTTTCGAAAACAGATTATCTGGATTTTGGGAGACTCATGGATACATTGGTTGGAGGTGCATGCAGAACGTTGTGGAGTAGCTGCATATCTTCGATTCCCTCATGTGGAAGTGCACTGGCATGGAGTGCGTGGAATGAAGTGGCTGGACTTGGTACCTCTCTGTGCTACTTTAGAGACAGAGCATCATCCAGGCAAAATGATAATTCATTGTGGAGGAAACATTTTAGGACATGTGTCTGGAATTTGTTTGCAATTTGCAATGAAAGAAGGACTTGAGAAGGTCATGGACATGTTTCCAAATTCCCAAGTAATTTTTTCTCATATTGCGCAAAGACAAATGTGGCTGCGTTCTTCTTTATTTGGTCCACAAATGGAGAAAGCGAGGCGTTTTGTCAATAAGGCTGTTTGTGCCTTTCTAAGAGATGTTGGCATGTCCTCTTTTCACAATGAAAATATTATGTTTCGTAGCACATACATTTTTCGTAGAGATGGAGTCCATCTTACTTATGCTGGCAATCAGGACTTTTCTGAGAAATGTACAAAATGCATTGCGACCTTTTTTGGAATTAGAGTGACCTATTTTGCAGTAGATGTTGATGATTTCAAGTTTTTCAAACACACAAAAACACCACCAAAAGGATCTTTTCAGAGCCACCACCTCTTCCCAGAGAAAAGTATATTGGTGTGCCTAGGGCAGCACCCTAAAATGTTATATGTGCTAGGACTGTCCGCGGACTATCAAAAAAAGCACATGACCTTGCACTGTTTATTTGCCACTTCTATTTTTAAACTGTGAAAGGCGGCTCTGAAAAGAGACTTTTTTTGTTGATTTTTGTTGTTTTATATTTTTTTTGTTTTTTTACACACGACACATGAGGAGAGGAGGGGAAAGGAGGGTAAGGAAGGGACACCAACCAAAGGGATAAGAAAGGGCAGGTGGAGAGAGGAAGATGTAGAGTGGGCCTTACTTAGGTAGGTAGCAGGTCTTTTGGTTGTCCGTGACCATAGTCTCGAAAGCACTTCGAAGACTCTGCCCCCTGCATAGTACTGCATCGCAGTACATACACAATATTGTGACCCTCGAAAGGTAAGGGTCAACAGCATCGCGAATGGCCTGTGAAGCAGCTGGATGAATGCACTCTCCCACAGGAGTGTCTCTTGTGGTGAGAGGAGCGGAAACGGAGGATGCTGTAGAGGAACTCAACCTACTACGTTTATCACAAGGTACAACCTTGCGAATGTCCGCACTGTGGAACGAAGTTAGGTGTCGCTTCATGGATGTCGTTCCAAAGCTGTACGAACCACGTCTCCCATGACTCAGCACCAATTTGCACTGGTTACAGGTGACCTTGTTCGCACATGCTTTTGGTACGTTACCATAAACGGTAAACAACCGCCACACCCAATACTCCTGGCGAGTGCTGGTAGTAGGGAGTTCCTTAAACTCATATTCTTCATTCTCTTCATCCTCATTCTCTACATCCTCATGCGTGTTCCCCTCTGCAGGCCCTTGGGGAGATGGTGGTGGTGGAGGGTTTGGGCGTGGTGCTGAGGCAGATATAGCAACAGCAGCCATGGATGCCATTAGGCTTGATGAGATAATCTCAGCAAGAGCAGCAAAGGCAGAAAAAGCCGATCTGCAATAGCCATAAGTACAATGAAGATCAGCTCTGGAGTGTGGCCTTTTATAGGGGTGGAGGGGCGCGTCTCGTGAACATATCGAACATCCAAAAAGGTTCAAAAAGTTACAAAAAGTATGTGGAAAGCCAGGGCCATTGTCTGGGACATGTGAAATGGTGACTTTTTACTGTAAAATAATTTGGATTGTCTGAATAAGTTCTTTTAAAATGTTGGGGAACTGGACAGAGTCCACAAATTAGGACACATGTTCAGGGTGGCTGCGGTCACATGATGACATTGTGAACACGTCCGCGAAGGGAACAGGTGTCCGCAGGACACCAAATGCACAGGAACGGTCATGCGCATGCGCGCGGATGTTCTACGGACAGTGTTCGGGTCCTGAACCTAATTAAAAGTGCGACACAAGTGAGATGTACTGTTACGGACAGGCGCGATGTTTGCAGGACTTACGGGTGTGGTGCGCATTTACGTAGATTTTCTGCAGACTGTACGGCCAGGTATAGTGTCCTTAGGACACCTCCATTTTGTTTGACTACGGACATCCCGGACACCATGCATGTTCTTAGGACAGTGTCAACTTGACTGCGGACAGTACGGACAGGTATAGTGTCCTTCGGATTCGTCCATTTTGTTCACTTACGGATGTCTCGGACAACAGGTGTGTTCTACGAACAGTTCCATCTTGGTTGCGAACGGTATGGACAGGTATAGTGTCCTTAGGACACCCCCCATTTTGTTCATTTATGGAAATCCCAGACACCTGGTGTGTTCTAAGAACAGTTTCATCTTGTTTGCGAATGGTGCGGACAGGTGTAGTGTCCTTAGGACATCCACATTTTGTTAATTTAGTTAATTACGGACAGGCCGGACAGGCATGTTATCCGTGGACATTTTAACTGCTTTTTAAAAAAAAATAAGACACAAAGAATTTCATTAAAAGAAACATAACATTTGTTTTTATTATATACATATACACAATTTATGAAAGAGAGGGGAAGCAGAAACTGATACAAATACAGGCGAATTAGGGGTTTGGAGAGGATGGATGGGAGGGGATGAAGGGATGGAAGTCTCGTCAAAACGTTTATCTTGGTGTTGAAGGTTTGATATGATATGATATGATATGATATGGCATTTGTAACGCGCCTATACACAAGTGTTTCAAGGCGCGACGAGGCAGGGAGGGGGGAACAAGGGGAAGACAGACAACGATCCTACTAGGCCAGCTGTCATTCAGACCGCACAAGTGAAGGGGTAGGGGGAAGGGAAAAAGTGCAAGGGGAAGGGGGGGGGAGTGCAGTACAAATAAGTAGAATATAAATAAAATAATAAATAAATAGGGCCAGCTGGTGGCAAGTGCAAGGTAAGTGCAGACAAGTGCCGGGGGGGGCTGTAGTGATACAGAGACAGTCCCGCAGTGCAGGGGTTGCCAGGGAGGCAGTGCAAGTGGAGAGTGACTGGGCCCAGGACCGAGGTCGGTGAGAGTGGCCCAGTTGCAGAATCAGTGCAGTTTTGGTGAAGAATTTAGCAGGGGAGAGGGAGAGAGAAAGCAGAAGTGAAGAGGAAGGTTTTGAGGTGCTTCCGGAACCGGAGATGGTTCTCCTCAAGTTTCAGGGAGGCAGGAAGGCTGTTCCAGAGGGAGGCCCCTGCCGCGGAGAGAGATCTACCCCCAGCTCGTTGCTTCGAGAAGCGGCTGACCCTGAGGGAGTTGGAGACGGTTGAGCGTAGGGCTCGGGAAGGAAGATATTTAGGAAGAGAGAGTTAAAGGTATTTAGGCCCCAGGCCCCAGAAGGCCTTGTGGACAATGCAGAGGGTTTTGAACTTAATCCTCGCAGCCACTGGGAGGCAGTGTAGAGATTTCAGTCCTGGAGAGATACGGTCCCTGGGCTTGAGGCCAAGGACAAGTCTCGCAGTTCTGTTCTGGATGAGTTGCAGAGGGCGGAGAGTGGAGACAGGCAGATTAAGATAGAGGTTGTTACAGTAGTCCAGCTTCGAGAGAACCAGGGCTCGGGAGACAGTGAGCTTCTGGGGGAAGGAGAGGAAGGGAAGAATACCTCTGAGGAGGTGCAGCTGGTAATGTGACTTCTTAGAGACGTCAGATATATGAGGAGAGAAGGAGAGTGTGGAGTCGAAGATGACCCCGAGGTTTTTTGCCTTGCAGGTAGGAGCAGGAAGAGGGCCAAGAGAGGCCGGCCAGAGAGCTGCTATAGTTTGGGGATAGTTCACTGGGACATGGAGAGGGGGCACAGGTACAGGTGAGACAATGGTATTTAATTTTTTCTTTTATGTGGTCCTCCACTAACTGTTTCAAACCATTGAAATGTTCCTTGAGCATGTCTATTTTCTGTTCTATGCGTTGCAGAGTCTTTTCCAATGTGTCTTTTGGTGTAATATTTTCAATGTTTATATGGCCTGTTAAAAATAAATATATATATATATATATATATATATATATATATATATATATATATATATATATATATATATATATGTTAAGTACACATAAAGTAATGATTAATAATTTGCTTATATAAATAAGTGTCTTCCTTTATTATCACTTTCTTCAGACATTTCTTCACGTGGAAAATTTTCTTCAAGCCACTCCAAAGTACTGCACATTTCTGTGTGAAAAACAAAAATATATTAATTATACTGTACCTCATACAAAAAGTTTAGAAATATATAAGAAAAATGAAGTTTGCTTACTAGTTTCTGGTAAATTGTATTCATAGTGTTGTGTAGGTCTACTGTTATGGTATATTCCATTTTATTACATATGGTATTTAAATGGATGGTTTATGTGTTAGATATGTAGGTTCCACTGCTTATTTATTATTACATATAATGTGTTATGTGCTGCTTTTTGAACGTGTGCAGTGTGTATATGGTATGATAGAACAATTTCAGATAACCCCTGAGTGTTTGGGTAGTGTTGATGTCATCCGCGACCGTCCGCGTACATCAAAATCATTAGCGGGGTGTTCGGTATGTTCTATGTTACATGTATATAAAGTAAGGGAATCCTAGTAAACATCTATCAAATTTACACTATGAAAATGTATATTCAATAAAAAAGCTTTGTTAAAGGGACATTATGGTTATGTTGCGGTACTAAAAAGCTATGAAATTCACAGTGATGTCATCAATGATATTTGTGATGTCATTTTTGATGTCCCTGGTGTTAGTATTAGCAACGCACGTAGATGCTGCGAGTTATGGATGCTGAGCTTACCATAATGGGGGGAATGTGCAGTGTTTTTTGGTTTCACTGTGAAGTATAACATCCCTTTAACAAAGTTTTTTTTACTGAATGTACATATATATATATATAGCAGGGAACGAAAACAAAGGGGCTAAACTTGTGATGTGGTCAGTGATGTCACCAGTTACATTTGAGATACATCTTTCATGTTCTGGGTTGACTGTTAGCAGTGCACAGTGGTGATGGCAAGTATGGGGGCTCAGTCTGCCATAACTGTCGAATTTCAGGGGTTTTTCAGTTTTAATTTGAACCATAATGGGGAGGGCGAACATTTCTTTTTTAGTGAAGTGCACAGGTTTTTCGTAGGGCAACTTAAGCATAATGTCCCCTCAACAACGTTTTTTTTGTAGTGAATTTTACAGGTTTTTGGGAGAGCAACGTAACCATAACGTCCCTTTAACAAAGTTTTTTAACTGAATGCCATAGGTTTTTAGTAGTATAAATACATCATAACAGTACATTAACAAAAATGTTGTACTATATTTATCAGGGTTCTAATAGTAACACATAAGCATACTACTGTAAAGGAACATTTGAAGTAACTGCCCACCTTCCACATTATCATATGCTGGCGCACAGCATGGGGGCGTGTTCGAAAAGTCATACGCACTTCACAATGACATGTGTAACTGGGTGATAGTGGAGAAGTACATTGTACATTGTACGAACCTGAAAATGTAAAATTTCCGGCACAGAACTCCACGGCAATGGTAGTGGCCGTGTAGTTATGGTTAAGTTGCTAAACCCGTAGGAAGTGCATTTTTTGGGCAGCTTATAACTTTGCTCCCCCTGGACGATTGCACACCAAACTTTGCAAAAAGAGTATATGGCTCACTATGAATTCTTTTGCAAAATTTGGTGAGGTTTGTTCCAGGGGGGGAAATGTATAGGGGGGTCACAAAATTTCTTTTTTTCCCATATACTGAATGGGGAAAAACTTTACTCATGCCTGGAGCTCAAACAGCTGGATGGATTTTCACCAAATTTGCGGCAGGAGCAGCGGCTTGGTCCCAAAAGCGTGCTTTTGTAAATTTGGTGAAAATCCGTCCAGTAGTTTTTTTTTAAAACGACCAAAAAGTAGGTCACAACAAATTAGTGATATCTATGTCCACTCCGCGGACACACTTCCCTGTTCGCTCCATAGACAGGACACCGGCTGGCTAATCGGCTTGCGTCATGTCCACGGACATGCAACGTGTCCACTGATTGGATGGTGAAGAGCGTGAAGTGCGTCCGATTTTTGGAAACGCCGCCATCTTGGATCCGTGTTTGGTGTCCGCGGACATCACGGTAAAAACATGTCAAACTTACCAAATAATCTCTGGGGAGGTGAGGGGTGATGAGCATGGGATGGAATATGGCTGCAAGAAGCAAAAAACTGGTGTTTTTTGTTGCGAAAGTCCGAACAATTAGGATGTTCGTGAACAGTCCTGTGCAGGAACGAAAGAAGTGGTTGATTCCATCTTCGCCTCCACACAAAGTACTTGAGAAGACTGTGTTTGATAAAACTCTCAAGAGATCTGACGGGACTCACAGCATTTTGTCACACAGTAGATTTGGAGGTGTTCAACAATATGTGCCTAAAGTATAGGCCAAAGAGATTGCATTTCGGCATTCAAGGGATGGAGATATATAATCATGGAATTGCGTGCGATTGTGTTCTGAGTATACATACATTGTAAGAAAACATTGCCAGCGTGCCCTGTCCACCTAAAACAGAGCTTGTGGAACGGTTCAAATCCAGGTACAAATGATTACCATCTGTTTTTTTTTATCAACTATGTTTTTAAGAAGTGTCCAAATAAAGCATCCAATTTATCTGTTAAAATGTATCCTCTTTGTTAATTTTTTTCAACTACTCCACTTTTTACAATTGACTTACAATCACACATAAGGGATGAGACCTAGGCTACATAAGTGAAGGAGTCTGTGACCTAAGCATAGATGAGGATATTGCTAGAAACACTTTGACTCTTTTTTGTGTACCCTCTACTTCAATGTTGGAGTAGGGTGCATTCTGTCATTGTAAAGTTTCCCTACCCCTTAGCAATGCCACGATCATCAAGCAAGGGCAGCCCCCACATTTTTCCTATTATGCATGTGTACAGGGCTGGTCTTAGACCAGATTGCACCCCAGGCAGGAAGCATCATTGGCACCCCCCCAAAATGTTGGCAGAGGTGCTAACTTCAGAGATGATGGGGAGGGGAAAACGTACTTGTGTGGGGGCATCTAACTTCTTTACACATTCTAATGAGACTATTCTAATGCAGCTTCAATGTTACAATCAGTTATATCTCTCTTTCGCTTATAAAACTACTCAGAAACCACACACGTAAGCTCTGCTGTGAAACTGAACTGCCTCCTGCCCCTACACTTACAATCACTCCTCTGACATGCAAGAATGAACACCCATCTGATTTCAATTGCCTAAAAATGTATGCATACGATTGCAGGTGCTGACAATAAAATGTTTTACATTGCCAATTTCCGGTCATTTGTTAAATGCGCTGCTGCCATGACTATTTATTTTCTGTGCCTTGTCCTTCTACGGCTCTGTTTGTCTTATGAAACATGATGAACGGAAGAGGTGTGATCGCTGGAGTCTGAAATGTCTTACTAAGATAAGGGGAGGGGGTCATGGGGTTTGATGTGTTTTGCTTAAGATTCCAGCTCTCAGATCTGTATCACTGAAGGTGATCATGGGTATTTGCCTGGGCTCTGCTTGATTCACTCAAGGTGAGGGGTTGGGTGCACATGGGTGGGTGGGTATTCTTACTGGTGGCTTTGCCCACCATTTATCCACACCATCTCATTTGTGTCTGATCTGGTGCTTCTTCAGTGCCTGTGTGTGCCTCGGCATATGACTGGGTGCAACACAATGATGGGTGCAGCTTTGTGTCTGTCTGTGGCCTGTGCAGTTTCTTAGCAAAACCAAGCAGCATGGGGAAGCCTGGCTTGGGGCACATTTAAGACAGATTGCAGAGTGCTAGGGAAGCGAGGATGACCCACAAAATATATAACCGCATGTGGATGCTGTATCACTTCTGTGCACAGAGCATTTAGCCTGCAACCTTCACGAATTTTCAAGTTGATTGCATTATTTCAGTGACAACACAGATGGTGAGGTAGAAACGTAAATGGTGGACTTATAAACATAGATTTTTTCTTCTGCAGTCTGCAACCCCAACCTTACCTTGTGGTATTACAGAGTAATACTACATTCCGAATGCCAGTTCCTCTATATTGTTTATATTGGTTGCCCAATATTTATTAATATTAAATAGAAGCAATTTCAGGTTATTTTACACTCTTAATTAAAACGCTTGATGTTTATAAATTGATGTGCTTGTGCTACACCCAGAGCGCGGAGAAGAAAGGGCTATTCATGTCTGTGTTAAAATGTAATTAAAATAATAATGGAGTCAGACTGGCGCCCACTAGAGCCTTGGATCTCAGGCAGCCACCTGCACTGCCTGATGCAAAGACCAGCCCTGCACGTGCATCAGAATTACAGTTCTCATGGATGCAGTGAGGCAAGTTGTTGCAAACTAAGAATGTATGTTGATTCTGAGTGAAGTTCACCAGCTTTGAATTTTTGCTTGCGAGCTAAGGAAGCCAACGCATCAGATACACAGTATAAGGTTCAATTGTTTTTTGACCTTGAGAGAAAGGGACCATTCCGAAAGGAATTGAATGAAAGGAGGGTTGTAGTAATGTAAGATATGATAAGGTTATGCATTCCAAAACTGGACTAAGGAACATGTAAATTCAATGAAAAATCGTTGGTGCGAACAGAGTCTGCGTTACGGTCTGAGTTACGCCAAGAGAATGGAAATGGCGAATGTAATGTAAGTTTGATTTTGGACAATTTTATACCCGAACGAGGGTTAACTTATCATTATCTGACCATTATTTCTGGGTTACATTCTACTTGTTTGTTCTTTGTTCTGTGTGGCATATTACAATGAAACGGAAGTATAACCTTTGTGTGTAATGTTCTTTCTACCGCCCAGGTGGGCAGGCCAGCATTGAGATGCATATAGACCTCTACTCATGTCTCCCAGGTTTAATGCTAATATTGCATTAAAATGCCATCTATGAGCACCTAGAATTGTAGCATCAGCTTCCGTATCTTGTTTAGAGTTGATCATACTACATAGCAATGTCCTCGGAAGCAAATTGTCTACTACTTTCCACATTGTTTTCTCTCTGTTGACATTGTTTCATGTCTGTGCTAATTGTTAGTTTAAACTCTATGCCGAATTAATAAGTCAATAGATAAATTGTAATAAAGATCGGCTTGTGAGACACATTTCTATTATGTTTTTGAAACAGGTAAATCCTGCCATTCTGCGATTGTCATAGATTCCAGATGCCAAATGACAGGTTCTTTAACCGGCAGCTGCAGATAATTGTGAACAACTGGATGTATTTGACTCTTTTATTGGGACGATCGCCAAGGGCCCATATGCCCTTACGCTGTATTAGCGATTAGGAGCAACAGAACATCGTTTAAGGTGGTCTAGCCCCAAGTTGATGTACAAGCCCTGGAATTCACTGTGTGACCCAATCGCTTCTATTACCCAAAACGAACACCTTGTGTACGCAAAAAGAACAACCTGTGACTCACGATAAACATTTTGGAACGCGAGCGAAGAAACAAATTTCCAATTTGATTGAATATGGCAATAGTCGGATGTTCTCGGAGCGTTTATTGTGAAATAAAAGTACTTTACAAATTTTACAGTCTTGTTGCTTTTAAAGTAAGGTTTAATATTCTGAATTGTGACGTGCTGTGTTGTGAGACTATGTGTGTTGATTTTCAGGTTCTGCGTCACGTCACGTAGGTGATGACTGGGCGTGTTTGGCTACGCTGCCCAGGAACGTCACCAAGAAAGGCGGAGAATATCACTAGGTTTGGTGATGTGAGCCTCAGGTGCGGGGCATATGATTTAGTGCCATCAGGGCAGTTCATCTTAGGCCAATGCAGCAACGGATACGATTAGCACAAGATGGCCGTGCCCTACTGCCAGATTGTGCAGGTTTACAAGAGAGGAAAACTAAGGTAAGGTGCATTGGAAATGTTTGTGCGATCGATCAACGTGTGTATAAAAATACATGCCCGAACCCTCGGGACAATAATATTTTCTGAGCATTGCACTTGTCAAACTTATCAAATAATCTCTGGGGAGGTGAGGGGTGATGAGGTTGGGATGGGATATTTCTGACCTCATTCCGAATTAGTTTACAAAGTTTGGTGGGATTCTGTCATGGGGGGGGAAATTAGAGAGGGGGTCCCAAAATAATGTAATGGCTTATAAATGAGGTGCCATTTGACGAATCTACACTTAATTTGGCAAACTGATAAGAGATCTAGATATAAATGTTTTTGCGAAGTTTGGTGGGATTTTGTCCAGAGGGGGCAAAATTAGAGGGGGGGTGCCAAATAATGTAAAGGCTTATAAATGGGGTGCCATTTGATGAATCTACAGTTCTTTTGGCAAACTGATAATCGATCTAGATATAAATGTTTTTGCAAAGTTTGGTGGGATTTTGTCAGGAGGGGGCATAATTAGAGGGGGGGGTGCCAAAATAATGTAAAGGCTTATAAATGTGGTGCCATTTGACAAATCTACATACAGGTTTGCAAAATGATTATAGATTTAGAATACATGTTTTTGTAAAGTCTGAATGTATTTTGTCAAGTGGGGGCTAGATTATATGACGATTGTATGTGCATTCATTTGACACCTTTGAAAAAATAGGCAAGGACCTACAAGCATGGTTTTGCCAATGTGCCAGTGTTTTATGACAAGTGTCATAATGTAGCTGCAAAAAATAGCGGTATACCTTTAGTGAATGAGGGGTAGCCTGTGGCCATGGGCAGTGGCCAGATTGTCCGATTCATGGAATAAGGTCATGACCGGACAATCTGGCTACTGGCTATGACCACAAGGGACAAAAAATAGAATTAAAGTGGCCATGTCCACCTGGGACTGGCTTTGTGGTAAAGTTATTCGAAATTAGGATAGATCTGAAAGGGAAGAAAGATGTGCTAGTGGTAATATGGTCATAGGGTTCTCTTTTTGCCTTCTGCAGGCTGCCATGGAAAGTGAAGAGGGCCCTGTATGGAGCCCTCGCCTTCCCTTTCCATGGTGGCCATCTTGGAAAAGGATTTTCCTTCCTACACCGGGATGCCACAGGTGTCCCGGTGTAGGAAGCAGAATTCTTCTTTTTAGCACCCCGGGTTCCCGCTTTGGAAACCTAGGTTGCTAATGGCCTTCATCCCCCATTTCAGGTGCTGGAATGGGGGGATAATGGTCCAGAGACCTCGTTATCCACCCTCGCTTCGCTTGGGCTGATAACTTGGACTGCTGGGCCGGTATCCACCATTCCAGTCCCTGGAACGGAGGATGAATGCCACAATATTTCCATTAGCATAACACAAAATGCAAATAGAAATGTTAGAAAATCTTATTGAGTTTATGTACTTTACTGAGAAATATAAAGTAGATGGAGTCTATACATGTTTTTTTAGTTCGATTTTTTAACTGTGAAAGGTGGTTCCTAAAGCAATGTCTTTTGTTGTTTTTGGATGTATTTTATTTGGCAGGAGAGCTGAGAACGAAAGGTGGGGAGGGAAATGAGGGAAGAGGCACCAAACACTAATATGGAGGGGCAGGTGGACAGGGGGAAATGTTGAGCGTGTGTTATTTCTAAGATCTCCTTGATTAAAGCAGTGGTGGGGCTCTTGGGGAGGAGAGATGGCAACAGCTGAAGCCATTTTAAGATAAATAGCAGTTTTGCTAAAAGTATGTACTGTCTACACATTGTTAATGGATAATGAGTAGGAATAGGTGTTGGAGCTGTGCAAGGGAAATTTTGAAGTTTAAAGTTCCTAGATCAGTAGAAAATACAGTTCCGAAAAGTCTGGCCAGCATGGTTCCAAGCAGGGATCCAATATATTGCAGACCTAATTGAAGATGAGGAATGGATCCCGTTTGCACAACTTTGCCGCACTTTTGATCTAACGGAATGCACCTACGCAGAGTATAGAAAGCTGAAGAGCATCATCTCCGTAAACATGGATCCTGCACAATTGGCGGTCCAGGGCAAAGCTTGGGCAGCTTTAGAGACATGCAAACATGCTGCTCACCCAGCCGCAACTATGTACAAGGTCCTGAGAACATGTCATAAGGGGAACTTAGAGACGACGAATGCCTGGACAGAGGAGCTGGATGAAGTGATTGACCAAAAATGCTGGCTGCGTTGCTGTGGTAACGTGAGGCTTGTGAGCATGGACTGGGGTTTAAGAGCGTCGCAAACCAAGCTTCTATTTAGGGCCTTTTGGACGCCAGTGCGTCTGTTTAAGCGACACTTGTTGGAAAATGATCTGTGCTGGAAATGCAAACAAGCAAGAGATACCTTAAGTCATCAGATCTGGTTCTGTCCCAAGACTAAGGTATTCTGGGAGGGGGTTTGTGAGAGATTAGGTTTGGTGTTGAGATGCACCATTCCAATGGTTGCGTCTCTCTTAGTACTGGGTGATGTGTCATTGTTATAGGACGTTGACTTTAGAAAGAGAATGTGTTTGCTTAAGGCCTGTATGATTGCGAAAAAGATGATTCTTAGGGCTTGGAAGTCGTCCAGCTCTTTTTGCATCGATGAGTGGGTGGATGATTTGCTTACGATCTCCACCTATGAAAAGGCAATTTACAAATTGAAAGGAGAGACTGAAAAGTTTATGGACATATGGGGAATCTTTCTCAATGTGTATGGTTAAAGTCTCATGGTGACTCAATATGCTGGTGTGTTTTGTCCAAATTCACTATTACCCTGAAATGTATTCTGATTTGCTCTTATGCTAGCCAAGATCATGCCATGTTATGTGGGGATGTATTTATTGATTATTTATAAATTGTACTACTAAATGATACAGTTTGATATTCTTCTGCTACATTCTCTTCTCCTTTTCTGGTCTCTTTTCAATTTTCTCTCTTCCTCTACTTTTTCTCCTTATTTATGTTGTGTTATGCATTATGAGATGATTTTTTCTTCTTTTTCTTCTCTTTTGGACTCAATCTCGTGACCAGGTTTGTAATTTTATGAAGCTTGTTTATTTCTAATTGTATTGCAAACTTTATTGGTGAAAATAAAAAATGATAAAAAACCACACAAAAAAAAGGAATGTCTTTTGTTGTTTTTGGATGTATTTTTTTTGGCAAGAGATCTGAGAATGAAAGGTGGCCAGGGAAATGAGGGAAGAGGAACCAAACACTAATATGGAGGGGTAGGTGGACAAGGGAAAATGTTGCGCGTGTGTTATTTCCAAGGTAGGGGGCAGTGTTTCTCATGCTTCTTGATTACAGCAGTGGTGGTGGCTCTCGGGGAGGAGTGATGGCATTAGCAGATGCCATTTTAAGATAAATAGCAGTTTTGCTAAAAGTATGTACTGTGTACTAGATTGTTAATGGATACTGAGTAGGAATAGGTGTTGGAGCTGTGCAAGGGAAATTTTAAAGTTGAAAGTTCCTAGATCAGTAGAAAATGCAGTTCTGAACTGTCCGTGAAGCAGAGATCTTATCGTGAAGTGCGGAAGGGTTCTCGGACATGTCAACATGCCGCACGCCAGCGTATGGTCATGTGGCATTGTCCGGAAGGTCCGCTATGAAGTCAGATGTTCGTAGACGGCTACGGATGCAAAACTAGTTGAATTAGTTGCAAAAAGTGTATGGAAGTGTTAAAAATGTGTCAGATTCGGGGAACAGGGACAGTGCACAGCCTTTTTTGAGACCTTGTTGGGCGTCCGCCAGGGCTGTTTTGTGGCCCCGGTATTGTTTGCCCTTTACATAAATGGTGTCTACCAGGCATTGGTTAACTCCCATACCGACTATATCACGGTGGGTGGCGTCCCCCTCCCAGCCTTAGGTTATGCTGATGATATGGTTTTAATTGCCCGTACCCCCAGAGCTTTACAATGCCTGGTGGATGGCTACACCCAATTTATGGCTTCCCATAAACTGACTGTGAATTCACAAAAAACAGCAGTTATGGCATGTAAGAGTTCAGGTGTTAGACATCTCAAGATGCGCACGATATGGAGTGGAGGCAAACCTATCCCAAGGGTCACCAGCTTTGATTATCTGGGAATTTGTTTTACGGAGAATTGGCAAGGGTTTGGCCATGTCGATAAGCAATGTATGAGGATGAGACAGGCGCTTGGGGGTTTGTCCCGCTTTCAACATAACTGCGTGGGGAACCCGATCAAATTAATTCTCAACGTATACAGGGCTCAAACAAAAACTGCCACTAATTATGGGGCAGCACTGTGGGGTATGGAAAGGATTCCAAAAATCGAAAGTCTGCTCCAAACTATGGGACACATTTAGAACTGGGATGTCCACACATTGCCGATGAGTGACTATTGGCTCCAGTCTCGCATTGGCTGGCACTATGGGCTAACCAGAAAGCCACTCTTTCACATAAGATCATAAGAGCCCTGGTGAGTAGCTGAGCTGTAAAGAATATCCCCTTGCTTATGTACATCCAGAAATGCATTAGACTGTTAAATTGTGCTAATCTTGTCTGCCCCTCAATCTTATTGACCCTCTGTGTGGTCAGGGCATACAAACAAATGTTTAATTCCATCTTGGTGGCAAATAGGTAGTCCGCTGCCTTGGGTATTCTTGCAAACAGAAGCATATTGTGTTAACATCTGCAGATGCTATTCAGCCGTACTTGCTCCACAGTGGTAATCCTGCAGATCGCTGGGCCTTGACCCGAGCCAGGTTTGATTGCTTATGGCTAGGGGCATGAACAAAAAGCTGGACTCATAATGTGCAACCTACAGCTTGCACCTGCTGTCAGTGGCCAGTGGAGGACCTTCTACACTTTGTGTTCTTTTGCCCACATTACACAGACCTAAGACAAAAAACACTTCTGCCACTACTTAGGTCCGCTGGCTTGTCTCAAGCTAGGCCTGCTTTATGTTATCTGCTTTCAGCCGCTACGATGCCAGTGGCCTGGGGCATGATGGACTACTTGAGAAGGGCCTGGTATCAGAGAACTACATTCACTGTCCAAAATATGATCAAACCCTGAACATTTTATTGAATCGTTTGGACGCTTCCTGTGGATTTTATTTTGATTTACACACATGCACATTTTAATCTTTTTTTTTATACATATGTAATGTTTGTAAGTTAATGCCGTGGACTTTTTTTAAAAAAAAAATGTTGAATTGGATTTTGTATTACTATGCAGTTCTATTTTGTGTATGGTTTATGGATAATTTGCTTCTGAATAAACTTAATATGACGATGATTAAAAATGATTCCAGAAGGTGGGAAATGGCAGAGTTTTAAGGTGACACTTTGCAAATGGGACACCAATATTGGTATTTTGGGTAAGTATGATATTAGTAAGTTGTAGGAAAATAGCATGCACTGGTAAAAAACTATGAAATTCACTGGAAAAAACTTTTTTAAAAGGACGTTATGGTTAAGTTGCGTTACTAAAAACCTATGAAATTCAGTAAAAAAAACATTGTTAAAGGGACATTATGGTTAAGTTGCGCTACTAAAAACCTATGAAATTCAGTAAAAAAACATTGTTAAAGGGAAGTTATGGTTAAGTTGCGCTACTATAAACATATGAAAATCAGTAAAAAAACGTTGTTAAAGCGACGTTATGGTTCAAAGTAAAACCAAAAAACCACTGAAATTCGCTAGTTATGGAAAGCTAAGCAACCATAACTCGCGCCACCACTGTGCATTGCTAAGACTAACACCCAGGACATCAAAGATGACATCACAAATGTCATTGATGACATCACATGTCTGACTCGTTCTTTTTTCCTTTAGTGATATATCTTGGCCAGTAATAGTTAGGAATAAAACATTTCAAAAGTACTATATTTGTAGACTTATACTTCAAATATGTTCTTACAATAATTCATTTAGGGCCACTCACAGCATATGAAACATATACATAAGAAAAATACACACTTGAAAGACAGCAATGCTTTCTGTGTGTGAGGAGAATCAGTAAGGTTATCAACACTTTCTTATTGTTCTGCTGTTTTTTTATTACTGTACTTTCTCTGGCTATTCTCATATTTGTATTCACATTACTTGGTTTAGGGTGAAGTCACATCATGTGATAGTTATACATAGGGAAGTAGTAGGTTTCAATCAGAGCAATGATTTCTGTGCATAAAGATAATCAGTTAGGTTATGAACACTTTCTGGTTCTACTGCTCCTTTTTTTGCGTACTTCACTTTCCCTTTATATACTCATTTTTCTATGCATTGTTCTGCCTTTGTGTTTTGTATGTAATAATGAAATTATGTAGTAAGTGGGTTTAGTAAGTGGGTTTTATTAGATACTTATTACATGTTGCACAGTACGCAAACATTTAATAAGAAAGCATTTATCATTTCACTATTCAACATGGGAAGATTATGAATATTTCACCTCCATCATGTATGCTGCACACAATGCTTATGTTTATACATGAGTAGCTTACTATACTTATACTTCAAATATGTTCTTACAATAATTCACTTAGGGTCCACTCACAGCATATAAAACTTCATAATAGAATGCTATTTATATCAATGAACTACATAGCTCATGCTATTTATTCCAATGATCCTTCACACTTTTTTGTAAATATTATAATAAGAATCCTTTAAACAGAGTTTTCATGAAAAGTAAATGAACATGTGATGTTATCAGTGATGTCATCAATGACATTTGTGATGTCATCTTTGATGCCCTGGTTGTTAGTCTTAGCAATGCACGATGGTGGCGCGAGTTATGGTTGCTTACCTTACCATAACTAGCGAATTTCAGGGTTTTTTCGGTTTTACTTTGAACCATAAAGTCCCTTTAACAAAGTTTTTTTAATGAATTTCATAGGTTTGTAGTAGCGCAACTTAACCATAACGTCCCTTTAACAAAGTTTTTTTACTGAATATTCATATATACATATATATATGAATATATATATATATATATATATTTGTTTTTCACTAAAAAAAACTTTGTTAAGGGGACGTTATGGTTAAGTTGCACTACTGAAAACCTGTGAAATTCACTAAACAAACTTTACAAACATGCCATAATACAAACGTGCCATTATGGTTCCAAGTAAAACCGAAAAACCCCTGAAATTCCCCGGTTATGGTAAGCTAAGCAACCATAACTCGCGCCACCACCGTTCACTGCTAAGACTAACACCTAGGACATCAAAGATGACATCACAAATGTCATTGATGACATCACTGATGACATCACATGTGCATGTACCTTTCATGAAAAGTCTGTACAAGGGATTCTTATTGTAATGTTAATAAAAAAAGTGTCAAGGATCATTGGAATAAATATCATGAGGTACGTAGTGCATTAAGCAATGCATTAATCCAATTAGCATTGCATTATGAAGTTTTTTGCAATATACTAATGTACACATGTAGTAACATAGACATAGTGTGCAGCAGACATGATGGAGATGCAATGTTAATAATCGTGCCATGTTAAGTACTAAAATTATAAATGCTTTCTTATTAGAGATTTGCATACTGTGAAACATTTAATAAGTACCTAATAAAACCCACTTACTATATTATTGCATTACTGCACACAAAACACAGACAACAACACATACAAATATGAGCATATACAAGGAAAGTGAAGTAACCTAACTAATTATCTTCATGCACAGAAATGATTGCTCTGCTTCAAAGCTACTACTTCTCTATGTATAACTATCACATATTGTGACTAGGCCCTAAGGAAAGCAGTGTAAGTGCAATGTGTACAAATATGAGCAAAACCAGGGAAAGTACAGTGGTAAAAAAACAACAGTACTATAAGAGAGTGTTGATAACCTTACTAATCATCTTCATACATAGAAAACATTGCTGTTGTCCAAGACTGTTTTCCCCTTTGTATATGTTTAATATGCTGTAAGTGGACATTAAGTAAATTACTTTAAGAACATATTTGAAGTATAAGAGTACACATATACTACTTTTTGGAATTTTTAGTTCCTCACTGTTACTGAGCTAGATATATCAGTAAAGGAAAGAAGAGTGAGCAAGACATGTGATGTCATCAATGACATTTGTGATGTCATCTTTGATATCCTAGGTGTTAGTCTTAGCAGTGCACGGTGATGGCGCGAGTTATGGTTGCTTAGCTTACCATAACTGGGGAATTTCAGGGTTTTTTCGGTTTTACTTGGAACCATAATGGCACGTTTGTATTATGGCACGTTTGTAAAGTTTGTTTAGTGAATTCCACAGGTTTTCAGTAGCGCAACTTAACCATAACGTCCCCTTAACAAAGTTTTTTTTTAGTGAATTGTACGGGTTTTTAGTAGGACAATGTAGGTATAAGGTCTTATTAAGAAAAGAATTGTGTACTGCATGTCACATATTTTCAGGAGGGCAACGTAATCATAACATCCCTTTAGCAAGGGTTGTTTGGTAAACAGTATACACCTTGCGAAAAATGCCACATGAAGGTATGCTGGCATACTACACCGTGACATGTCCCAGAATCAGTACACACTTAAGTGTACGATCTATGCCTCGTGGGCAGTGTGGAAATACATTTTATAATCATGTAGCAATATCCACCTCCAACATTTGCTGTACACAACGCCAACATGTATTGGTATGCAGCGATTAGCACTGCACTACACATTATATATTGGTAGCAAAAGTTGTAGTTATCTGAAAAACACATCAGCTAAAGGCATCCTTACTCCCTAAGAAACAGCACCAGTGGTGTAATGTTAAAGCATAAGAAACAGTGGTGCTACCTTGCACATAACAAACGGATAAAATTTGTTGCCGTACATCTACCGACCCATATTACCGTTTGTTGCCTTTTTGCTCATTGCCGTTCGCAAATTGCCTTATTGCCTGCCGTGCCAAAAAAGAAAGGTGCCCGTAAAGAAAGGAAATAATGCATTAATAACGGCCTTTCACAGTGTAAGGAAAAAAAAAATTGCCATACACTACAAGTACTGCATATTTCTCAGTAAAGTAAATAGGCTAAATAATCTTTGCCAGTAATAGTCTAAATTAGAAAAGCAGTAGCGTGTGCTACTGAAAAATACGCCTACTTGTTGTAATCCGGGGCGGCTTTGGCAGTTTGGATTACAAAACAAAATTCTCTTTCAAGATGGCCGCCATAGAATGGGAAGGCGGTTATTGCATACATACGCTCTTTCCATGGTAGGCTGCTCAAAGCACAAGTACGTGACGTGACGCAACACTTGTAAATAAACATATAGTGACGTACCACCTAATAACTTACATTTGGAAATAATACAGTGGAAGGTAAAAAAAAACGTGAACATTATAGAGTTTGCAAAGTACATTTATTTAACAACAAACTGGCAGAGTCCATCGGAGTACACCCATTGTCAATACGATCATAACAATGCTTGTAAGGGTGGCATAGGAAATGGTGAAGAAGAGGAGCACGTTGTTTTTTTGACAGCATTTTTCAACTCTTCGTTGAAGCAGTCGCTTTGTTTCCACAGTTATTTCCCAGAAGTCGTCATGACCTGGAGCCTACAGCACCATAAATGAAGTGACGTTGCTCCGGATAGCGAGTTCAGCGTACGGACAAATTGAGCTTACAATCTCATTCCACATAATTACTATGGACAGGAAACCGCTCACCAGCAGGTCCATTTGCCGTCCGAAGAAGCCCTCACTCGGCATTTGAAAACCATGGCAGACACAGTATGGCATGATATACCTAGGCGGGAAAAGTTACAGAAAGTACGTGTCAATAACCAACCTCTACCAAAAAATTTCAAAAAAGACACAGAAAATGTGCAACACAAATGTACGTGTTCAAACATGACATGTTAGTAAAATGTTACTAATTCCCATGAGAACCTATAGTAGCAGGCTACAAATGGCGACATTTTGCATGCGCCGTAAGTAGGGTCGCCAACTCTTTGATAGTCTGTCACGGGGCACTTGCCCACAAGGCGGTCATGACGTCACGTCATTCACTTGGCACGTCCCTTTGTAATGTAATTTCTTTTCAATGGCTCTTAATTCCTGGCTTAATTGAAATGCAAATGGTTTGTCCTTGGGAGGGGATGGTCATGTTTTTTAACTGCAAACATGCCCATGACGACCCCAGGAACAAAGCATTAGCATTTCAATGAAGCCAGGTATTAGAGCGTTACAGTTCCAACTGTAGGCTCAGAAGGAGCCAGGGCTGCAGAGCCGGCGGACAAAAAAGCAGCAGGCGGCAACGCTGTGCTGTTAACATGACCCCTTCAGTGTGCAGAGTGGCTGTGCTGGAAGCAGGTTCTTCCGACGCAACTCGGAACAACCTGCGTCCCGCACAGCCACTCTGCAAACCGCATTGCGGGACACCTAATTGCGGGATAATTCCCCCAAAATCCGGGACAGTTGGCCACCCTAGCCGTAAGAGTAAAAAAAATACCAACTACACAGGAAGAGGATAAATCGTTTATGAAATTAATTATAAAGGACAATTTTAAAAAAATTACGTCTCCTCATTTCAAAGAATACCGAAAAAACATGCAAAGTTACACCCAAAGCTATGAGGACAAAATTACCGCTTCAAATAAAAAATATTAATGCTAAAAAAGGTTGAGTGCACTCATAAGATACAAACGTACAACCTGGTCACTCTGCAACGTTACAGGAAAAATGTAACAGTGCATAAAGATAATACACCAATTATATTAGCACAATTAGATATGCGGTAATGGTAAAATAAAGCGCGGGTGGCTGTAGAGTGGACAAAAATAAACTTACATAATATTTACTGCCTCCATTCTGTTTGTGCAAGTCACACGCCAATGTATTCGCATCGAAGAATCTTTGAATACTGATATTGTAAGTCCCTTTCAAACTTTTTTAAAACATAACCTTATCAATTGCTATTTTTTTCGACCTTTTCATTCCGTGAATTGCTACTAACTTTCCCTTTCGGTCAAGGTAAAAAAACAATTGCCCCTAATACATTCACTCGGATGCGCGGGCGTATTGAGCGGTCAACCGAAAAAGCAACTCATGTGGCCTTCACTGAGAAACCAAATACATTTTTTCTTTGAAGCAACATATTGCAATCCAATTATGAGAACTGCTAATCTCATACACCTCCAGAAGCGCTGTTTCCAGCAAACACTGCAGATGGTGTCCTTAGTTTTGTAAACTTATGACGCCAGTCTGACCGCAATTTAATTTCAAAAACATTGTAACTCACACGCCGTAATTAATCATGGTACAGTGAGCAGAAACTTCCATTTAAACATATCACTTTGGTGACAAGAAAAGTCCACTTTTTCAGTTTGTACTTGCACATCCCATTCTGCCCCCCTCAAAGGTCACCTTCTGAAATACTATTCCAGAGAAAGTCAGAGTGTTATATTTTTTTTTTGTTGCAAACTTTGGTAAAGAACCGTCCAAAGGTACTACAGGTATAAGGCTGCCAAAAAGTCAAAAAGTGTTCTTCCTGTGGAAACAGCAACTGCACCATAACAACACAGCCACTAACGTGCCTGTCTAATATGCTGCAGTACTTGTGGGCTGGACCTAGACATTTGGATAAGTGCGCACAAACATTTTAATGTATACGTGTACATTGCCTTATAACTGCACTGCTGATAAGGTCGTTTCTGGGTGCATGGCCTTCGGCCATGCATCCAACACTGTACACCCTCCCAAAAACCATCTAACATGCTAACCTATACTACGGGTGTATGCATTGCTATAATATGATGTGGTGCTTCTGGACAGGGCCTAGGGTTTTACAAGTATTGTATATGGGCTATAGCCTGCAGCCATGCAGCCAAAACTCTACATCCTGCCACAAACACCTCAGTGATGTGCAGTGGAAGGGGTGTATTGATAGGAGTGGTATGCTTCACTTGATGTCACCAGAGACTGCATGCCTAGCTGTATGTCCATCGATATTACAATGTGTTGGTGTGCACTGGCTTATACCTGCAGCCCTTGTAACTTTGTTTTTGGGTGCATGGCCTTCTGCCAAGCACCCAACACAGCACACACTCCCCACAACCATGTAATCCATAATCAATACACAGGTGTATCTTTGGTTATGACATGCTGTGGTGGTTGTGGCCGGGGCCTCCAGTTTTGGAAGTATGGCCTTCAGCCTACGGCCTACGGCCATGCATCCAAAACTCTAGGCCCTGCCCAGAACCACCGCAGCATGTCACAACCATGGTGGCGTACTAATCAATAAGCGACCCATATGAAAATGTCATGTAATAACGACATGTACTCAATTTCAATGGTCACTAACACCACGCGTGTCCTTTGGTCATTTTCAAGGTGCCTGCACACAGCACGTACTGAAATACTACCCTTATTACACCCCTCATTTTCTGGAAGTACAAATATCCTGAACAAGGAAGCAATTGAGAATACATCATTAACAGTTGCCGCCCAAACAAGCACAGTATTTCGTCAATCCCTTACTCTCTGAACCTCCCCAATCACTATAGGAGATCAAAATAATTTCCCAAACACCATTTTGCATGGCAAACACATCATTAACACCTACCGCCCAAACAAGTACAGTATTTAACCCATATCTTACTCTGTAATCCTCCCCACGCACTGTAAACACTTTCCGAAACTGCATTTCGTCTCTGGTAGCGACCGCGCTGTCTTCGGATCCAAGATGTCAGGTGCATCCACACATTCTGATGCACATCACGGCCCGCTGTAGCCAATCGGCAAAGATGTCGCGTGTCTGCGGTCATGACGCTGCCCCCCTGGCCAATCTGTATCTTGTCCGCGGAGCGAACAGGGAAGTGTAACCGCGGAGCGGATATAGATATCACTAATTTTTTTAGACATATTCTTTGGTCATTTTAAAGGAAACTACTGGATGGATTGGCACCAAATTTACAAACGCATGCTTTTGGGACCAATCCCCTGCACCTGCCGCAAATTTGGTAACAATCCGTCCAACGGTTTCACCTGTATGCGTGCGCAAAGTTTTCCCCCCATTCAGTCTATGGGGAAAAAAAGACGTTTTGGGACCCCCCTATAACTTTCTCCCCCTGGACCAAACATCACCAAACTTTGCAAAAAAATTCAGAGTGATCGATATACTTTTTTAGCAGAGTTTGGTGTGGATTCGTCCAGGGGGAGCGAAGTTATGAGCCGCCCAATAAGTGCTCTTCCTATGGAAACAGCAACTTAACCATAACTACACGGCACTACCAAATATATATATATATGAACTTGCATGTACTTTTGAACTTGGCACATTACAAGTTTGCCAGTCTGGCATCTATGGTACTGGTAAGCTTGCTGGTACACTTAGTTACCGAACTGGCAAACTACTAGTTGTGTGCGCGGGTGCCTTTCTGCATTCTGAATGGTGCCAGTGCATCCGACCTCCCCGTTCCCTATGGGGCTCAAATGGGAATGGGGAGCATTCCATTCTGGCGCCTGCAAATGGGCAATTACTGGGTCCGCCAGGGCAGTAATGACCCGGTAATTGCCCATTCGCGGGTGCCGAAATTTCTCTGAAGTTTGGCGGCAGCCTGCCAGTTTTACCAGCAAGGCTACCGCCAAACTTATAATGAGGACCAATGAATTTATTTAAATTGTAAAGCTTTATTCCTTTATTCCTGTATAATCTTCATATGTAACAGTTTTCTTTCAGTGATGTATCCATTAAGGATGAAGATATATTTGTTAAAGCTTTGCCTTCCATTCATCGTTCAATAATGATTTTGTTTTTAACCATTTAGTTGTTATATTCAGTTCATTCTGATGTAATATGTCTTCGTAGTTTGCCTTTAAAGATGCCCAGCACTCAGAGACTTTCGATACCATGCTTTCATGTACATCTGACCACTACATAACAAAGTATTCTCAATTGTTCAGTAATTAACAAGTTCTAGCATTCACTGTTAGCAAGGATTCGGATCGGAGACCTTCAACAACGTGTCTTATTATTCACGCAACCACTCTGATACAAAATAACCTTGCGTGTAAGATCAAACACTCGCTTACCGGGTTTCTGCTTTCATAGAAACTCACGGGTTGCTTCATTGCAAATTCCTGCAGCACAGATCGCTTGGCCTTTTGATCGCTGCCTCAGGGCTCCACCTCCTACCCCTCAGGCATTCCTGGGTCAGCTTCTGTCCCCAGGAGAGCAAGCACTTCGAACACTAGAAAAAGGGTCAGCCTCCCTGCAAAGCTCCCTTTTCAATGTTCATTCGGTTCCACAGAGCCCCAGCTCCTGGGCCACCATCTCCCGAATCGCTAGAATGCTCCACACGTACAGCTCCCCGCTGCTTCTCTTGGCCTCTCTGCTGCTGTTCCTCCATCACTGCCACTGCTTCTTTCGCCATTGCTTCTCCCCTTACCATCACTTGATTGGGCTTTTTATACACCTGCAGCCTTTTAACAGGCTGCAGGTATTTATGTGCAATTAGCCCTGCCTGTGCATCATTAAGGGGATATGCCTGACTGTTACTATTCTCAGAAGGCCTCTTCCTTCTCACAGTACCAGAGTGGTAAAAGCACCTTGTCTTTATTACTCTTGGTTGCTTCTTCATCGTCCCAGTACTTTTGGGAGTTATATGTGAGGAAGTCAGGCGAGTTGACTCACAATACTGCATGAAGGTGGGGCAAAGGTTGGGTTGGTCATATCATGTCTCAATCAAAGGCATCCCAGTCCCAGTACCCAAAGAGCCTCCACCCAGGTGATCCTCCATCGCTTGTCCATCCCCAAGGTCAGGATCCAAGAGCGATGGCCTTTACCTGGCCACCTGTGCAGAGGATCCATGGGGAATAGAAGTGTGAATAACTTCATGTTTCAGAACAATTTAAAAACACAGCTTATGTCATTTTAACAAATATAATAAAATCAGCATGTTACAGTATACATGAAAAACGTTGTTCAAAAAACGCCAGTGTACCACAGATCACAGGATGTCCAAATAGTGCAAATGGGGTTAGTATAGAGTGCACATCTTATGATGTATGGTACACTGGCATGTTTTGCGCAATATTTTTCGTGGTGATATACGGTAAAGAATTGGTCTGCAAATGGTCACATGTCTCTAAATATTTGGTGGAAAAAGGGAGGTGTAGCTTGCTCTGCACGTGCTGTATTGCATCTCCTGTTAACTGACATCAAAGTCAGCCCTGACTATAATGTGAGTTTACAGGAGATCTAATGGCATGATATACGAACTGTGACAATTGTATGCCTCATAGGTGCATGTGTCAAAGGTGTGCATGTCATAGAAGCATGTCCCATTGTATCTTACATAGTAACAGTGTGTGTTGTTTGGCCATGTGTCTTCGGAGGGTATGTGATAACAATGTGTGCCATAAGAGTGTGCTGTGGGTGCATGTGTCGTAGCTGCACAAGTCTTCAGAGCATGTGTCATCGGAGTGAGTGTCGTAGGAGTGTGTGACATAGGAGCCTGTGTTGTAGGAACCTGTGTCATAGGAGCACGTGTCCAAGGAGCATGTGTCATGGGAGAGCGTATCATAGGAGAGCCCTTCATAGGAGAGAGTGTCGTAGGAGAGCGTGTCATAGGAGAGCCTTAACGATCAATTGTGAAAAGCTCAATTCGTATGCATCCTTCGTATGCAATGTACATCTCCTGAAAATTAACATCAGTAATCCCTGACTTTCATGTGAGGTTTCAGAGGTTTTAAATTGTGGAAAACTCATGTGCCTCTTTGTAGTTTGTGCACATTACTTACATCTGAAAACTGGCACCAAATTAATTTCATGTGAGTTTTCAGGAGATGTAATGGCATAATGTATGAACTATAAAACTCATACGCCTGTTTGCATAGTTTGTCTTAAGAATGTCGATTCACTATATCTCTTTAAAACTCATTTCAAAGTTCACCCTGGCTTTTATGTGAGTTTTCCTATGTGAAGTGTATAATGTACGTACATACGCCTCTCAATACAGGTTGCATGAAAGGTAGAAAAATCTTAAATTGTTAATATGTCAAAATGGGTTGCTGTGTGGATGGTTTCCATGTGGTTTATCATACCACATGTGGTGTGCTTCTTAGGTTTGTACGTTGTCATATTTTTTTATAACAAAACGTTGTTGTCATTGCGCATGCTACGTATATAGATAGGTGAATCTATAAAAAGTGAATATCTCAATTTTTTTTCATTGCACCAATACCGGATGAAATCTAGGTAAATGCCAAAAATTGGGAATATCAAAGCTCCACATTTTTACATATGTGGGCCGAAATAAAAAAATCCCTATGAGAAAGACCCATGTTAAAAGCTGCTCATAAAGACATCAACATAAAAATAAAAATAAACTATGAGGCAGGGATGTCATTTAGGGGTCGCAACTGCTACCCCTGTGGTCTCCCTAGCTATCCCTATCCTTTTTTTGTTTTTAAATGGAAGCTCCTGGGCTGGGGCCAGCACAATGCAGCTCTTTGTTTCTGGAGTGGCTGCCTTTCTTGTTCAGGCCTCTTAAAAAAATATCGGGCTCCACCTAAATATGATGGAATAGAAATTATGTATTTCTGGAATTTTCTACAATAATTGCTAGACTCATTAAAGGTTTATTTCAGGAACCCTTCAGGGGGGTCAGTCATTGATTAAGTATGTTCTTAAACACCTCAAATTTACAATGCAGACAAAAACTTCCAAAAAGCATTTAAAGTAGAATAATCATCCATTTCGGACTATGTATTTTGCTTTTTGCAAGTTGCAGCTAAAGCATGTTTTTTCTGCTGTTGTCGCTGTTATGATCATCAGACATTCCACCCTAGTGTCCTTGGTCACTTGACAAAATCATTGTGCCTAAAAGCTTGTGTGCAGTGTAGAAATGTTTGATCATAGCACATAAAGTGGTCCTTGATTTCCTTGTGCCACAATGAATGCCTTGTTGTGATGTGTCTATCTTTCTTATCTGCATGGCATGCTGTTCAGGATGTATGAGGTAACACGTGTCTAGAGTACGGGATGCCGTGTGAGTCCAACCTCTGAAGACTCAAAAGTAGATCGACGCAGGCTTTAAATTTGGCAACTTTGCACCAGACCTGCACATGAACTGGCCTGCTGTTAATTTTGTTACCAGTTTAATGGTATCCTCTACAGAGTAATTTGCTTTCTGACTTTGAGAACATTCAGACATGCAATTGCTCATTTTACTATAGCCGGTAAGATAGCCATAGCTGGCAAAATAGCTTGCTGCAGCGATGTGTGTGCGATTGGCAGTTTGCAGGTTCAAACCCCGGCAAGGCCAACACAGCCTTTCATACTTCTGAGGTTGATAAATGAGTACCAACACAGGTTGTGTGATATTGTATGCATATTTGTTCTATATAAAGCGTGTAAGTGCTATCTAACACACATAATTATCATTTGGCCTTGGATGTCTGCTTGCATTCACAGTAATTTGGTAAAATGGGCCTAGCACATGGATATTAATGATACATATGGTGTTCCATTCTTGTATAAAGATGTATGTCACATTACAGTGATATCGTAACCAAATTTTTCGCAGTGTACTTAGGAACAATGCTATGTGATACCGCTTCCTCTTTTGTCAAGGTGTGAAAGGTCATGTTCCATCGCTTCCTGTGATATAATTTCGAGTGGGGTCAAATGACATCACGTTCTGTGGTGTCATCAGTGGTCAAGGGTCATGTGACATCACTTCTGGTACCGCTGGCATTTCGGTGAAATGACGTCCCTGCTATGAAGCCAATAATGTGTAATTCAGAAAGTTTCCATGCACAGGCGGCTTCCTTTAAATACTACTGTCAAATATTATCCAATTTTTTTCATGCAAGGGTTTGAAGGTTATTGAGAAAAGTTATTTTCTGGGACTCCATAGAGACTTCGTCTTAACCTTAACTATGCCATGCGCTAGCACGATTAGAGGGACCCCTACACAGGTAAAGCCAGACTTGCAGTTACCAAAAATAGGTAAAGCCAGAACTATATACAATAAATCTATACACACACAGTTAAAGCCGGGGGTCCAAAGACAAACACACACATACCTAAAACTAGATTCACATTAAGATAAAGATTATCAAGACCCCGCAAAACTAAAATCAGACATGCACATAACAAGGGATAAGCTGACTCAGCTCTGCACAGAGTGCCTTGATTCGCCCTCTAGCCATGTTGACCGTTACATGGGGATCCTACTTCTTTACTTAATCCACTGACACACGGCTCACATCAGGTTTGATGGACAGATTGCTTGACACAGCATCGCGCCTTCAATCTTGTGTGTCCTATCCTGCTGGAAAACTCCATTAGACTCAATTTTGACAAGACAGAGATAGATGTGTTCGAAGGCTAACGTTTTGTAACATTCGTGGTCCATGCTTGTGCATCTTCTCCATGTGACAATGTGCCTGATCCTTTTTTCAAAAGTCTGGGCTTTAACTGTAATGAGGGCTTCCCCTTAGTCCACGAGATTAATCAAGTCTCCTCTTCCTGCCATTTCTACCTCTGTCTCTTGTGCAATATCATACCCTTCCTAGCAATATACACCTGCACATCTCAACCGACTAATGCTCCCTACTGAGGTCTCCTGCCGGTATCTTGAAGCGTCTCCCGGCTCTCCAAACATTTGCCACTCGACTGATTATTGGAATGTGCCTTTCAATGCATACTTCCCCATTATTTAATAAAATGCGCTGGCTTACTATTACGTAGTGGGTTATTCTTATACAGCTCTGCGGCACTGTCTGTTGCTCTCTCCAGCAATGTCCCCAGCTTTCTTTTCAACAAATTGAAGCACTGCTATAATTTACAGTCTCTAAACTCAGTGAATCAGCCTCTTCTCCTTCATGCCCATCGAAAGGGTGGTTGCACCTTTTAATGCATTGTGCCCCCAACCCCTTGGAACTCTGTCAGTTCTCTATCCATGTCGTCCCTTCATTTACTATCTTCCAAGGTAAACCTAAAAGATGGGCTTTTCCTCTGCCGTTCCCACCTAACCCTCCCTCTCCCTGCTTCCCTCCCTTCTTCAAAATCAGCACCAAGAAATCACTACTTGCATACAATGTACTTTATTAAACGAAATGAAATAGAGCAGTTGTAATACCAAGTCATACTTAGGTGACTTTGTCACACGAAACACAGGGAAGTCATTACACCAAAATGTCAGGGGTAGCGGAAGTGACATTACATGACCCTTGACCCCTGATGACACCACAGGAAGTGATGTCATTTGACCTAACCCCGAAGTGATATCACGAGAAGCAAAGGAACACGACCCTTCACCCCTTGACAAAACAGGAAGGGGCATCACAGAGCATTGTTCCTAAGTACACAATGAAAAATATGGTTATGATATGACTATAATGTGATAAACATTTCATACAAGAATGGATCACCATGTGTATCGTTAATGTAGGCCCATTTTACCAAATTACTGTGAATGCAAGCAGATATCCAAGGCCAAATGATAATGATGTGTTATTATAAAGCACGTATGCTTAAGCGCTTTATATAGAACAAATATACATACAATATGACCCAAACTGTGTTGGTACTCATTTATCGACCTCAGAAGGATGAAAGGCTGTGTTGAGGTCTTTAAGAACAGACTAAATCAGGGACTCACCCCCTGAAGTGTGCCTGAAATAAACCTTTAATGAGTCTAGCATTGTATAGAATTCCAGAAAGACAAATTATTTGTTATTCCTATTCTTTCCTATTTAGGGGCACTGCTCAAAGTGTTACACTAGTGCAACCCTCTGTTTTTGTTGCTGTTTTTATAAGAGGCCTGAACAAGAAAGCCAGCGACTCCAGAAACAAAGAGCCGAGCCACATGGCACTGGCCACAGCCAGCTCAGGAGCTTACATTAAAAAAAATAAAAACATATTTTTTAGGGGTAGCAAAGGAGACCACAGGGGTAGCAATGGAGACCTCGGGGGTCGCAACTGCGACCCTTGGCAACCCCCAAATGGCATCCCTGGCGAAACACATGAACATACGCCCTGTGATTTCTACTTGAACTTGTTGACCTGAGGGAAAAACATGACACGTTACTTCATTACCATCCAGGTAACCCACAACCCTTTCATTCGGTTTCATATGCCAGAGTCAACGTAAGATTAGTATAATATCTCAATCAAAATCAAATGCACACTCTGTAAGTATGTGTCCATGGCACAGAAGGCGATTCCCAAAAGGAAAGCAATATTTGCACCCAGTTTAAATGTGGTATTTATAAGCATTCCAATCTATGTGATTAAGGGAATGTATCCTCATTAGATCTGATTTGCAAAGATTCAGGAACATTTGAATAATTCCCACTACTATATGATTTACTTTTGTAAATCGGCCCGCAGGCCTTAGCTTCGTGAGACTGGCACAGAAGCCTTGTTCATATCTATCTGTTACACGTAAATATGCCTAGAGAAAAAATATCACTCCTTCGTGACGCGCATGTGTGTTTTTCGAGCATTTCACTTCGGTGGCATGTTGTCTGCGATGGAAAAAGGCAGGTATTTGTCCCCCACGAAATAGGATATCTTTTTCAACTCAGCGGTCTGACAAAAAGCATTAGCCTAAAGAAGCCGAGGCTGTGCTTCAGCCCAGACATGTATTGTTAAATGTGACATGCTCAATTTATCATTAGTTATGAAGTGAAAACGGATGAATACACATTCAATTTAGTTCGGTTGCTTTCTTCATTTATCACAGGCTTGCATCATCCATCATCTGCCCCCCTCCCCACTTTTTTTTTTATTTGAACAAATAACATACTTTCATAAGTTTAATCTAATTAATCATAATTGTAAGGTAATGTTCCCTTAATGGAGTGAGCATCGGCTTTGATAAAGTTTTCTTGCAATTTTAATAAAATGGCAGGCAGATACAATCTGGAAATGTTCCTCGAAGAGCGCCACCTCGTCTGTCTGTGTTCAGGCGTTAACGCTAATGTATCAATACTGGAAATTACTCAACCATTTTGTTCATCATTGTTTAACAACTGTGCCCATTAATTGAAAAGCGTTCATCACTTTTCTTTTTGAGGTGAGATATTGAGCAAAGGAGATCATTGAGAACGATTCTAAAGGTGAAATGTAACTTTGCTGTGCAAAACTCTCAATAAAAAGAAGGCCTGTGTGAACTCAATCCTGCCTGGGGAAGGATTAAAGTCACTGTTAAACATTAGGTGTGAGCCGCTGAATGGCTCATTCATTCACTTGTATTAGTATTCAGGTCAATTAAGACAGTTTTCAGCATGGTCAAAATAAGTGGGTGGAGATTTAAGCAGAGAATTTGGGGATTTAGCCAAAGTCATGCTGAACAAAGTCATAGAGAATTAGTGGGGCACCAGGCTCTTTATATGAGCGGTGTTATTGGCTGTGGGATGACGTCACATGCGGAAGACCAGTGAATGAGACAAGGGTTGCTCTGGGCGCTGAGATCCACAACATGCTCTGCAGTGCAGGCCCCAGAGGAGGTACACGGCCGATCCCCTATACTATGTGTGTTGGGAGATCATCCTGGCAGTTACCAGAGCCACCACACAGAGATCTGCAAACTCTAGCAAACAGATACAAAAGCGCAGTTTAGCAAAAGGGAGGGGACAGACGGCGTGGAGAAGACCCCACTCATTGTACCACATCGAGGGCATAGACTTAATCTTGAGTATGAAATCAAAGAGCAGGTGAGTCACTTTGCCACACAGGGAACTGCCAACAAATGAGGAATGAATCCAAGACGGCAGTTTTTGGTAATGTAACTTGAGCTAACAAAGCCGCAGAACAGTCCACAATTCAACACCCCGTTCCCAAACGTAAAGAGAATCAGGGCCATTATTTACACTTACAGTTAGAGTGGTGCAGGAGCGGGGCAGGGCATTGCCGAGGAAACGCACATTGAAAGAGATTTTCAATGAGGCAGGGAGAGAAAAAGAGAGGCAGAAGAGCGAGAAATAAGACGGAAAGAAGGAGAAAGAAAAGCAAAGGTGGAAGAGAGGGGGGGGGTATGTGGTGGGGAGAGGTGCAAAGGTAAACATGAGAGAAAGTGCAAAGTTGAAGAAGAGAGTGCGGAAGCAAGAAAAAAAGCGAGAGTGAGTGATCATGGCAGAACAGTGAGGAGGTAAGCAGAAAGCTAGAGAGTCAAGGAGCAGAGGAGGAGGGAAAGGAGCAGAAGAAGAGAATTAAAGCAGGAATGGGGAAAGCAGAGGAGAAGTAATGAAGCAAATGAGAGGACAAGAGGGGTTGGTAGGGTTTACTCAAATATTTGATCTGGAATAGATGAACGCACTGGTGGGAAGGCTACAGGTTATCTATCCCTTAGACCCAGGGAGAATACCAGTGGAACATACCACCACTGTCAAAGGTGAAAGGCAGCTATCTAAGACCAAGTTTCAATAATTGCTAAAGGCCCTGACACTTGATTCCAGTACAGACAAGCCAGGGGACTAAGGATGATGTGCCAGGAATCCCAGAGGTCTAGGAGAACCATCGAGACATCCTGAAAAAATCAACAAAAGCCAAGAAAAACCTTTCAAGAAGCCAAGAAAGAAGCACAGCCCACTCGAACCCAAGAGACTTTGAGGGGTTGGTTTTCAGCCATGAAGGCTGAGCTATTTGGAGAGATGTAAGGATTGAAATCCATCGTCCTAAGAAAGCCTGACCAAGTTGCTTTTACTTTATGAAGCCAACACCGAAGGGTCTGTAAAACCTAATCTCCTAGTTTCAGTTCTTCCTAATAAAAGACGTTGACCTTATATTTTGGCTTCCAGTTGCTTGTCGACCCTTTCATCCTGACAGCTGACACCAACATAATTAGGGTAGATGATACATGTGACAGTCAATTGTTATAGTGTTTTCTTATATACTGCCTGCAGTTTTTCAATGTTTCACATTCCAGGAGCAGTTTAAGCTTTTCCTTGGTCCTGGAACATGGGGAGGTGGCCTTTTCTTTGGAAAAAACTACGCAAACGTTCCTCTGTCTTCATCTTTATTTAGGTCACAACATCATTCCAAACCTTCTATTTAGCAAACCACACAAACAGAGACTGCATCCGCTTTATTGTTCTAATATGATGCATCCAATACAGGTAACTGGAATTGGTGTGCTAACATTGAAACAGCCCATTGTCTCAGCCCACACACAACACGCCATACCCCAAATTATATTACACTTTTTGTGTATCCATCAGTCAACTTCACTATCAATGTTATTAGGTACAAAACCCTGGAACCTATTTGGCAGGTGTTGTGTTCTGAAGTTGTACCTGAAAACACCTCTATAAACAAAACTCTTATTTTCCTTGAGATGATTATCCATTGCTCTAGGTTTTCCAACAGAAATATTCTCCCGGCCTTTCGCCATGATGTGTCCACCATCACTTTGGGCCTCATCCCGATTTGGGCGGTAGCCCTTAAATGCGGCCATAATGCTATTACTGCCGCATATAAGGGTCCGCCCAATTACGAGTCTGGTAGCATTTAGCCCATGCTCTAAACTGGGGGCAAATGAGCCAATTTAACACCCATTTTCGGGCACAAATAGCTCAGCGCTATTAGCGTGCGCTGATTGCACTCAAAATGCCCCATTGGGTCCAATTGACCCGATGGGGATGGGGAATACCCATTACCGCCCAACCCTTGATCCGGCACTAATTATGCCGTACCGGGTAGTGGTAATACAGCCGGGATATCGCCCAACTTGTGATGAGGCCCAAATTTCAGTTTTATGTGGTCAGACATCTTGACACAGTTCTTTTTCATCCGTGATGTTTCAGTAGGTATGGTCTAAACAGCAAAGTGTGTTAAATGGTGGGCCATTGATTCTTTATTGTACAACATCCCCACTGGAATGTTTGGCAGACGATCCTAGTGCCTGCAAGCTCTCCTTGCTTCATTCATCACAGGAAGGTGCTACAACGGTTGTGTGGGAAATGTCTTAAGGATGTTACACTCAAAATGCACTGAAGGAGGATGTACCACTGTGGAGGTGTGAAGGTCTGTACTGTCATCTCTCATTAATATCTGTTAATGTGTAATCTCCTTCTTTTCCACGTTGATAGTTCACTCGAGTATTTACTTCATCATCTGTCCTTTAGGATCCATACATTTTCTTCAGACAGTATCTTGGGACGTCGTTCACACTTTCTTATGATGTCATTAGTTCATTTACTTAGCTCTTTCTCATATTCCTTCAGGGAGATTCTCCTGCAGGTTATCGTCACTCCGGGGGTACATTTGATAGGGTTATCTCAATGGGTATCTCCTTCCAAATACCTTCTGCAGTATTGGCACGATAGCTGGTGTCAGGCAAGCCATTGTCTCATGTCTCCAATACTGGGGACGCAAGGGAGGGGGATCTCTCATGGCATCACATCTTTGCCTCACTTATTTTGGTACATTGAAAAATGTAGGCTAGGTGGTTTTCTTTACTGACCAGCACAATATGACAATTGCAAAGGTGCTGTGTAGCAAAACGTTACCCTTGTCGTGTGTTCCTAAAGTACTTTCATTAGGGTCTGGTGTCAGCTCATGATGCACATGCATGGGGCAATACCTGCCCTCAAACACACAATTAATTTGTGTACAGGAAGATAAACTGTAGGATGCTACCAGTTCTTTCTAACTTACTTCACTTTCCCTGTATGTGCCGCTCATTTATATGCCTTGGGTCGTCACATGCATTGTTTGTTGTAGCACACGTGTGCATTCTGTCTACATTTGGAAGCTACTTATTACATGTGTAACATTACACATTCACCCTGACATCTTGCTACCAACATAGTAGAAAGAAGCCATTGTGGGTAGGGACTTTTTAAGAAATTTCCTATCACATGTGATGTCATTAGTGATGTCATTAATGTTATTTGTGATGTCATCTTTGATGTCCTGGGTGTTAGTCTTAGCAATCCACATAGATGGTGCAAGTTATGGTTGCTTAGCTTACTATAATGGGGGAATGTGCAGTGGTGTTTGGTTGCACTGTGAAGTGTAACATGCCTTATGTGACATTTTTTTACTGAACGTACATATATATGTATGGCAGGGAAGGTAAAGAAAGGGGCTAAACAAGTGATGTTGTCATTGATGTCATCATTGACATTTGAGATGACATCTTTCATGGTCTGGGTGTTAGTGTTAGCAGTGCACAGGGGTGGTGGCAGGGTTGGGGGCTTAATTTTCCATAACTGTCGAATTTCAGGGGTTTTTCGGTTTTAATCTGAAGCATAAAGGGGAGGGGGAAAGTTGTTTTTAGTGAAGTGTACAGGTTTTTGTTGGGGCAACTTAACCATAACGTCCCCTCAACACATTATTTTTTGTAGTGAATTGCACTGGTTTTTGGGAGGGCAACTGAACCCTAAAGTCCCCTTATGAAAGTGTGTTTTGTAGGGAAATGTACAGGTTTTTGGAAGGTGGAACTTAAGCATGAAATGGTGGCAATGAAGTTGGTGAGCAGAATATGCACTGTAATCATGTGATTTTGAGAGATATCTAGTATAATCTATGTACTTGCCATACATTTAACATAGAACATTCAGAACCCCCTCCCTATTGACTTTAGAAAGGGAGGGACTGAGCGCCTGTTTGCGGACGGGGCGGACAGGGTCAACATTACCTAAAGAGGCGGGGGGGGGGGTATCCGAAAATGTACTATTGTCTGACACAAAAAGTGTGAAATGGTGAAGAAGGGCATAAAGATATTGTAAGTAGTAATAAGTAAATATGGAAACTTGAAGGTAGGAAATGGAAACGACACATTTAATAATCATGTAGAATGAAGTGGATGGTACCAACAAAAAAAAAAGAAAGAATGCCACCACTGTAGTCACTTCACAGAAACTCGGCAGCCTGGAACGATAGTGGACGGACGCATTTGGAAGAAGGGAGATTACAGCAAAAGAGTGAGTGCAGGTCATGTTTTTGAAGTGGGTGTGGTTTTTTTTGGTATGTGGTGCAGAAATAATAATTTA